>NC_135727.1:97519557-98719557 GCF_964656455.1 Halichoerus grypus
GAGTTAAGGAAGCCAGTCTCCGAAGCCACCTGCATTCCTCATGCTTTAAGTCTGAGAAGCAGGAGGTGGGATTCCCAGGGGCACCTGTCCCGCCTGCTGCGGGCGGTGGGGGGGGCAGGGGAGGGGACGCTGTGCCGCCCCGGAGAAACACGACGGGGATATCCGGGTATCCGGGAAGCAGCATCCCCTGACTTTGGTGCCCTGAGCAAGTGTCTCAGTTAGGACTGCGTTAGGATGCAAGGAACTAAAAACTTCAGGATCGGCATCCTGAATAAACCTAAGGATTATTTTGCTCACACAAGAAGAAGTCTAGAATTTCATATCTATAGGCATGAGTTCAGCGACATAAAACATCAGGGACAGCATTTCTGTGATTCTCTTGGCCTTTCCTTCAGGTCTCAAAATGACTGCTGAAATTCCAAGAACATGGTCATGGTCAAGGCAGGAAGGTGGGAGAAGGTGGGGCAGCACCAAAAATATCTGTTCCTTTTATAAAGAAGTGAAAGCTTTCCAAGGAATCTTCTGGAAGACTTCAGCTTATTAGCCATCTATAAGTGTGAGGGGGATCCAGGAAAGTAAGCATTCAGCTCCTCCACCTTATATATCAGGGGTGGGGGTGGGGAATGGGGGTTGGTTGAGGTTTCCCCAAATGCAGAGCCTGAGAGGAGGACTTGGGGGCAAGTAGCTTATTCATCAGGTGACCCCAGGGGGCACCTGGGTGGCTCAGTCAATCCTGGGATTGAGTCCCTGCATCGGGCTCCCTGCTCAGCGGGGAGTCTGCTTCTCCCTCTCCCTCTGCCTGCCACTCCCCCTGCTTGTGCTCTCCCTCGCTCTCTATTTCAAATAAACGAATAAAATCTAAAAAAAAAACAAGGTGAAGTATGGTGAGGGAGAGGGGAAGTGAGACAGAGAGGGAAGCCGAATCAGGGGTGTGTTGATGAGCAAGTTAGCATTGGGAGCAGCTGAGGCTCGATCCTACTGGAAACCCCATTTGAAGCTGTGTGGGACACACTTCAGAGCCCACCCCCTCCCTCGAAACAACCAGCCCGGGGCGGCCAGGTCAAGGGTTTCCCCCATGGTGCTAACTCCGTGGCATTTCCAGGTTGCATGCTTACAGCAAGATCTCTCATGCCAAAGGAAGCCCATAGACCCGACCAAGAAGAAAAGAGAGGAGGGCACGGTAGGCTTTCCAGAAACAGTTGGCTCCCGCTGTCCCTCTTCCACTCTGCCCCTCAGGGCGCCTCCCTTCAGCCCTCTCCCTGCTGGGTCCTTCCTGATATCCAGGCTCTCCCCTACCCCACCTACCCTCAAGCCCTTTGGCACTCCAGAAAGAATTGATGAACTAATTTACACTGATATTGTAACAATACATCAATAACTGTAACGTGTATATGGTTCCTTAGAGTTCACCATGAACCTTCACATGCATTATTCTGTTTAAAACTCACAATATTGGGCGCCTGGGTGGCTCAGTTGGTTAAGCGACTGCCTTCGGCTCAGGTCATGATCCTGGAGTCCCTGGATCGAGTCCCGCATCGGGCTCCCTGCTCAGCAAGGAGCCTGCTTCTCCCTCTGACCTTCCCCCCTCTCATGTGCTCTCTCTCTCATTCTCTCTGTCTCAAATAAATAAATAAAATCTTTAAAAAAATAAAAATAAAAAATAAAAAAAAATAAAACTCACAATATTGCCGGGGCGCCTGGGTGGCTCGGTCGGTTGAGTGTCAGACTCTTGGTTTCCGCTTAGGTCATGGTCTCAGGGTGGTGGGATCGAGCTCTGTGTGTGCAAGGCTCTGTTCTCAGCGGAGAGTCGGCCTGAAGAGTCTCTCCCTCTGCCCCTCCACCTGTGTGTGCTCACGTACTCTGTTTTGCTCTCTCTCAAATAAATAAATACATCTTTAAAAAAAATCAAAACCAAAACCCAAAAAACTCACAACATTGCCTAGCAAGGAATCTGGGGCTCAGAGAAGTTAAGTAATTTGCCCGGGGATACTCAGCTAATAAATTGCCCAAACTGAGTAGCTTCTAAATGCTAACACTCGAAATATCAAGCTGTCCCCTACTTCCCCACGAAGCCTTCTGTTTCCCTGTCATGGGTAGGCACTCAATAAATATTTATGCTGAACGGACTTCTTCACCAAAAAAAGAAATTTGCTCATTGTGGGAACTGTCAACATCCGAAGAGTCTGTTACGAAACAGGTTCCAGAATAAAATCCAAACTCCTTATCCTGGCCAACCTGGCCCACAGGATCTGGTACTTGGCCACCTCTCCTTTCGTCTCATCTCTCTCCTCCTGTCTACCTGCCCTCACTTCCCCAGGTCACATCCTTCACTAATGACACCCTTGTTCCTTGAACAGGCTGTGAGCAGTTTCCCGCCTCCAAGCCCTTGTTTCGTCTGTTCCCTCTGCCTAAAATACTCTCCCCCTAGTTCAGCTCACCCTGAAGCTCTCAGGTTCAATGTTGCCTCTTGTCAAGGTAGTTCTCCCCCCACATCCTTTATTTTCTTCTCCCTTGACAAATAACTTTCCATTTTTTGCTAAACGCGTGGTTTGCCAGGATAAGATCGACATGTACCCAATTCAACGTGCCCGTGTGACAAAGTTGTGGCCAATAGGGTGTAAAATGAAGGGGTGTCTACAGTTTGCATTGAGTGTCCTTAACGAGGGGTCTTCCCTTCCTTGTGGCTTCGTCTTCTCTGCGGGCTGGGATGGGTACCAGAAGGCTGGCGCTCAAGCAGAGGGCCAGGGCTGGTTGCAAGCCACACAGCAAAGCCTCCTCACATCCCATGTGGAACGGGAGCCACAGGGCAGCTACAGGCCAAGGGGCCCGAGGAGACCTGGAGGCCAATAGCGTTCTCGAGCATGGAAAATCGAGCGCTAAAAATGTTCCCCATCCCCAAGATGGGCCCAGACAGGGCTGAGAGAGCTGTGGATTTAATGTAGCAGGTTGTGTTTCAAAAGGGGCCTCAACAGTATTTAGGATCTCACATACTCTTCCAGAACCACCTTGCTATCCCCCATCAAGAGATGAGTCTAGGGGCGCCTGGGTGGCGCAGGCGGTTAAGCGTCTGACTCCTGGTTTGGGCTCAGGTCATGATCTCAGAGTCGTGGGATCGATCGAGCCTGGTGTCGGGCTCTGTGCTCAGCACAGAGGCTGCTTCAGATTCTCTCTCCCTCGCCCTCTGCCCCTCCCCCACTCCAATAACTAAATAAATCTTTTTTTAAAAAGAGTGAGATGATCCTATTTCTCTCTCCTCTTGAAGTTGGGCAGGTCTTTGGGATCATCTTGAGAAACAGAATGTGATAAAAGCGACGCTGTATGATTTCTTAAGACTGGATCACGAGGGGCGCCTGGGTGGCTCAGTCGTTAAGCGTCTGCCTTCGGCTCAGGTCATGATCCCAGGGCCCTGGGATCGAGCACCGCATAGGGTTCCTTGCTCGGCAAGGAGCCTGCTTCTCCCTCTCCCCCTCCCCCTGCTTGTGTTCCCTCTCTAGCTGTCTCTCTCTCTCTCTGTGTCAAATAAATAAAATTAAAAAAAAAAAAGACTGGATCACGAACGGCAGATCGGCTTCTCTCTCTCTTTCTCTCTCTCCCTCTCTCTCTCTCTCTCTCCGCCCACCTCAGTCTCTCTCCCTGACCCCGGGCACTCACTGTCACAACCCAGCTGCCATGCTGTGAGGAAGCCCAGGCCACACTGTTCCAACTGACAGCCCCAGATGAGGTCCCAGACAACACCCAGCGTCAACTCTCCCAGCAGGCCTTGCGGTGATCCCAAGCCCCCAGCCTTCGACCACCCCAGCTGACACCAAGGGGAGCAGAGATAGCTGTCCCCGCCCAGCCCTGTTCTAATTACAGATTTTATGGGAAAAAGAAGCGCTGTGCTTGTTTTAAGTTTTGCAGTGGTTTGGTATGCAGCTGGAGAGAGATATCCCCAAGGACAGAAGTCAGTGGGTACAAGGAGTGGTGTGTGGCCCCTTCCCTGGGCCAGGACCAGGGCTCAGCCCACAGTTACCCCGGGGAGAAGGGAAGGAGATGGATATGAGGAAGAACCACACTGACCCTGAAAGGGGTCTACTTTTTTTTTTTTAAGATTTTATTTATTTATTTGAGAGAGAGAGCAAGAGAGATCACAGACGGAGAGGGAGGTGCAGACTTGCCACTGAGCAGGGAGCCCAATGCGGGGCTCGATCCCAGGACCCTGAGATCATGATCTGAGCCAAAGGCAGACGCTTCACCGATTGAGCCCCCCAGGCGCCCCAAAAGGGGACTACCTTTAAACTAGAAGGACCTGAGCTGGTTTGAATTGGCAAGCTGACGTTTTCCAGCATCAGTGGAAATGTAAGCTCAAGGGCCAAGGTAATTTTAATTTCAGGAAAATAAAGAGCATTAGTCTTTGCATACCAGACTTTGAGACCAAGCACAAAATTCTTACCCACTTTACAGCTGGGGGCTGGGATGTGTCCAGCCATAGCCAGGACTCCAGTCCACAAGCAAGCACTAAACTCTCAGACACGAAGACTAAGCCTGCCCTAGCCTTTCCAGCAGGAAGTCATGCTTTAGTGGTATAAATGGGCCCTGGAACCAAGTGGGTCTCCAAGTTCGTTCCATTACACCCCCAGCTGTCCTGAGGCTTCTGGCAATGAGAGAGGAGGGAAAGGATCAAGTGGGGTGTGGAGAGCCCCATCCTGGCCCGGTGTGGGGAGGGGGACACGCCCACGGTCGAGCTGCCCAGAGGGTCACATGCTGGCCTGGTCGCTTTGTGGACAATCCAGGCAGAAGGCAGCGGCGGATGGGCCAGATGCGCCTCCAGGCATCCCCAGCCTTCCAATTCGGAGACAGATGTTTTATGACTCAAGAGTTTTGGGAAAGCAGTTTTGCTTCAAATATTCCTATTGTAAGCTACATCTGAAGTTTTTACAAAATACGCTTTTTTTTTTTACTTGAAAATACCTGAAAGGCTATATGTCCCCAAACATGTCTTGGGAACCCTTTGGCCGGCTCTACGTCCAAGCGGAGCAGCGCTGTGTTTTTCTCTCCTCAAACAAATTAGGTGCATATTCTCAGGAGTAACACATGGTTGCCATTAACGCTCGTGATATTTGGGGTTTGGTGTGAACCCACATTTTATCCATTGAACGATTTCTTTTTTCCAAAATAGTGAAAAGAGCTACAAAACACAAAAGCAATTACATGATTTAACTTTCCATCTCGGTCAAGCAGTGATTAAAAGTGGAAAATAATACTGGCACTTGGGTTTCTTGCTGGAAAGGCCAGAAAAGGACATTTATTGTGATGGTTGGTTTTTTTTGAATGCCATAAACTACCAGCAAAGAGAAGCCAAGAGAAGCCGGGGCTGAGACAAAAGGCCTGTCTCCTGAGTGACAAGGGCTCGGTGGCCACTCGGTTCCTAGAGAAATGCGAGACCTCACCGTCCTGCTGCTCCAGATTCTTGTTTAACCTCTGATGCCTCGCTCACTTCTGGTAGAATCCAAGAAAACTCGCCATGATATTGTGATTTATAATAAGAAATACACATTTCCTCCTCGCCCGTTCTGGCGTAGAGCTCCTAAAACCCTTGGAATTTCTTAAGCCAGGAGAGCGAGCAAGATGTCTTTTGTCATGTTAATGAGATGACTTTTGGAAAGCCCCAGATCACCTAAGGGTGGGGGCTGGTCAAGAGGAACCAAAGAAGTGATTAAAGGGTTGGAACTTTCAGTCCCACCCCCCCGACCTCGGGGGGGGGGGGGGAAGGGGGCTGGAGGTTGAGTCAATCCCCGTTGGCCAATGATTTGATCAATCATGCCTGTGTAGTGAAGCCTGTGTAAAAACCCAAAAAAAGACGGTTCGGAGAGCTTCCGGGCTGGTGAGCACTCGGAGATGTGGGCAGAGAGGCGGGCCTGGAGAGGGCGTGGAAGCTTCTCATCCTTTCCCCAGACCTCGCCCTGTGCATCTCTTCCATCTGGCTGTTCCTGAGTTCTATACTTTTGTAATAAACCAGTGATATAGTAAGTGAAATGTTTCTCCGGGATCTATGAGCTGCTCTAGCAAATTAATCGAACCCAAGGAGGGGGGCATTGGAACCTCCAATCTACAGCCTGTTAGTCGAAAGCACGGGTGACAACTTGGACTTGGACTGGCGTCTGAAGTGGAGGGGGGGCAGTCTTGTAGGACTGAGCCCTTAACCTGTGAGATCCGATGCTGTCTCCTAGGAGGTCGTGTCAGACTTGAGTTGAATCATAGGGCACCCAGCTGGTGTCCAGACCACTGCCTGTTGCTGGTATGAGAAACACCCACTGCCCCCGCCCCCCCCCCCGACACACACATTGGAATTGGGATCTGGACACTCTTACTTGCCTAGAGTCTATATCAGTGAAGGGCAAGAACTGGCTCCTGATCCATCAGCCAACCAAGTATGATCTCCCCTGGATTCCCTAAAGGTTTTTTTTTTTTTAGATTTTTTTTTCTTTTTTAAGTAATCTCCACACCCAACCTAGGGCTCGAACTCATGACCCAGAGATCAAGAGTCACACGCTCTTCGGACTGAGCCAACCAGGCACCCCTCCCTGAAGATTTTCTAAATAAGCTTGGATAGGCCCTTGCACTGTCGTTTAGCTCTCCCTACCCACTTGTATCTGTCCTGATTTGGAGCTGTAGCCCTGGCCACAGTTTAGGCCTTGGGGAAGTGGTAAAGGAATATCCTGGTCCAAGAGGCTTACATAATTCTGTATCACGCAGGACTGCATTCAGCTGCCTATAACAGAAACCCAGCGACTGGTGGCTTGATCAAAAAGGAACTGATTGGGCTCGGGCAGGAACAAGTGGGGGTAATACAATCCCTGGTCTGGAAGGGTAACCCATGAAGGCCAAGAAGGAGCTGGGGCCCGTCTGTCCGCTCTCCTCTAGCCTTGGCGCTGATGGCCACGTCTCCGGCCCGAGGCCCTCGCTCAAGCCAAAGGAGATCACGACAGAAGAGACAATGGCAGCTGACTTCAGATTGTTTCACATGGCCACACCTACGCCCAGATGTCTGGGAAAGTGGGTTATTGGCTCCAGAGCCTCGCTCTGAAGAGCTGTCAGCAGGAGGGGAGTTGAAATGGGGATTGAGGGAGCCAACCTACCATACCTGCCCTGGTCTGTCTGGGACCGATGGTGTGATTTCCCTTTTTTTTTTTAATATACAGAGATGTAATTGACATGTCATTATATTAGTTTCAGGTGTACAACGTAATGATTCGCTACATGGATATATTGGGAAATGATCGCCACAATTAAGTCTAGGTAACATCCATCACCACACTTAGCTACAAAACTTTTTTTCTTGTGATGAGAACTTTTAAGATCTACTTTCTTAGCAACTCTTTTTTTAAAAAAGATTTATTTGGGGCGCCTGGGTGGCTCAGTCATTAAGCGTCTGCCTTTGGCTCAGGTCATGATCCCAGGGTCCTGGGATGGAGCCCCGCGTCGGGCTCCCTGCTCAGCAGGAAGCCTGCTTCTCCCTCTCCCACTCCCCCTGCTTGTGTTCCCTCTCTCGCTGTGTCTCTCTCTGTCAGATAAATAAATAAAAACCTTTAAAAATAAAAAATTAAAAAGATTTACTTATTTGTTTTAGAGAGAGAGAGCACGAGTGGGAGGGGCAGCGGAAGAGGGAGAGAGAATCTCAAGCAGACTCTGCACTGAGAGCAAGCCCGACAAAGGGCTGGACTCGGGGCTCAACTTCATGACCCTCAGATCATGACCTGAGCGGAAACCAAGAGTCGGATGCTTAACTGATTACACCACCCTGGTGCCCCTCTTTTTTCTTTAAATATTTTATTTTTATGTAATCTCTACACCCAATGTGGGATTTGAACTCATAACCCCAAGATCAAGAGTCACATGCTCCACACTGAGCCCAGCAGGCTCTCCTCTTAGCAACTTTCAAACATGCAAGACGGTATTATTAACTATAGTCACTGTGCTGTACATTACATTCCCAGGACTCACTAATTTTGTAACTGGAAGTTTGTACATTTTGACTCCCTTCACCCATTTCGCCCACCCCCCACTTCTGGCAACCATCCATCTGTTTTCTGTGTCTATGAGCTTGGGGTTTTGTTTGGTTGGTTGGTTTTTTTCTTTTTTTTTTTCTATAGGTTCCACATATAAGTGAGATCATATGGTACTTGTTTTTCTTTCTGACTTATTTTACTTAGCAGAATACCCTCAAGGTCCATCCGTGTTGTTGCAGATGGCAGGATTTCACTGCTTTTTATGGCTGAATAATATTCCATTGTGTATCTATACCACATTCCCTTTAATGATGGTGTGATTTATGCTTATACTTTGTTTCAGCAGTGTGGATCTTCCAGTGACCAGAGTGCCATGTGCAGTTCAGAAATGGGTCCTACCTGGGGCACCTGGCTGGCTCAGTCAGCTGAGTGTCCAACTCTTGATCTTAGCTCAGGGCTTGATCTCAGGGTCGTGAGTTCAAGTTCCATGCTGGGCTCCACGCTGGGTGTGGAGTCTACTTAAAAAAAAATGGGTCCACCCAAACTCCTCAGTATTTCTTAAGTCTTATTTTACTACTGACACAGGGTGTGTGTGCGTGTGTTTAAGATTTTATTTATTTATTTTGAGAGAGAGAGAGAGCAAGGGCAGGGACAGAGGGAAAAGGAGAGAGAGAATCTCAAGCAGACTCCACACTGAGCATGGAGCCTGACATGGGGCTCAATCTTACAACCCTGAGATCATGACCTGAGCTGAAATCAAGAGTCGGATGCTTCACCGACTAAGCCACCCAGATCCCCCCAGGATGTGTTTTTTAAAAGGGGGTTCCTTTTCTTGTTTGAGGGGCCAGGAGTGAGAAGGAAATTTCCTATCAAATATAGAGGGGCTCAGGGAGCCTGGGTGGCTCAATCAGTTGAGCGTCTGCCTTTGGCCCAGGGTCCTTCTGTCCTTCAGGGTCCTGGGATCAAGCCACGCATCGGGCTTCCTGCTTAGCAGAGAGCCTGCTTCTCCTTCTCCCTCTGCCACTCCCCCTGCCACTCCCCCTGCTTGTGCGCTCTCTCTCTCAAGTGAATAAATAAAATCTTTTTTTTTTTTAAGATTTTTATTTATTTGTTTAACACAGAGAGAGAGAGCACAAGTAGGCAGAGCAGCAGACAGAGGGAGAGGGAGAAGCAGGCTCTCCGCCGAGCAGGGAGCCCGATGCGGGGCTCGATCCCAGGACCCTGGGACCACGACCTGAGCCGAAGGCAGCTGTTTAACGACTGAGCCACCCAGGCACCCTGAATGAATAAAATCTTAAAAAAAAAATAGAGAGGGGCTCAGAAACATTAAATGAGAATCTCTGCACCTCTGCCAATCTCAATTTTCATAGCATTCAGCATCTTAAGAACTGCTGGGATAATTAACCTGTTTAATTTCGAGAGCAGTAAAAACTGCTTTCTGTTAGAAGACATAGAAACCCCCGCTGAAACTGGCTTCAATCTGATTGGGAGATATCTTAGTTCCTATGACCTAGGAGTCCAGAGGTAGAGATGGCTTCAGGCAAGCCTTGATCCAGCGACGTTGTATTATCTCCCATGCCCTAGTACCTCCATATTTCACTGTTCTGCTTTACAAGGCACAGGCTTCTTCCTCAGCTTTGCTCCCTGAGGCAGACACCATGGAGGTCCCGTTCCTTATCCCCTCAGCCTGTCTGAGTTCACTGCAGCTGCTGGAGACAATTCACTATACTCTCACAACTTCCTGTCATCCAGCATCCACATATCTCTGTTGCTCTGCCTGGATACCCGTTCATTTATATATCGTCTGTGGTTTGCTTTCACTGCGGTGGTAGAGGTGAGCAGTTGCAACAGAAACCATATGGCCGGCAAAGCCCAAACTATTTCTTCTCTGACCCTTTACAGAAAAAGTCTGCCGATCTCTGATAGAACATATTGACCCTAGGAATATTTCTAGACTGCAAAAATATTACTGGCTTTCAGTAGAGATGAGAATTTGGGGTTTTTTTTGGAATATGTGAAAAATACAAATTTAATATGTATGTACGCACAATCATATGTGACTGGTGTGTACGTGTGTATCTCTTGGACCAGGATGTTGAAGTCTCTGCTTCCAAGTGATGACTGTCCCCATGTGAATTGTGGCTAAAATGAAAAGTGTTTCTTTCTTTCTTTTTTTTTAAGATTTTATTTATTTATTTGAGAGACAGAGAGAGAGAGAGCACATGAGAGGGGGAGGGCCAGAGGGAGAAGCAGACTCCCTGCTGAGCAGGGAGCCCGATGCGGGACTCGATCCTGGGACTCCAGGATCATGACCTGAGCCGAAGGCAGTCGCTTAACCAACTGAGCCACCCAGGCGCCCTAAAATGAAAAGTGTTTCTAACAAGCCCTTAACAACTTGCCAGATAAGTATAAAAAATATTCTTTTTTTTTTAAGATTTTATTTATTTTTTTGAGAGAGAACAAGAGTAGGGGGGCTGCTGGCAGAAGGAGAGGAAGAAGCAGACTCCCCACTGAGCAGGGAGCCCGATGTGGGGCTCGATCCCAGGACCCTGAGATCATGACCTGAGCCAAAGGCAGATGCTTAACCGACTGAGCCACCCAGGCGCCCCCCCAAAATATTCTTATTAGACTCAGGATGGCAAAGTAACCTGCCCAAAGTCACACAGCCTGTAGGTAATAGAGCCTGTTCTCCAGCCTTTTTTTCTTTTTAAGGGAAACTATCTTAAACCTCCAAAAGAAAAAAAGTTACCAAATAAAGTAAAGCTGATATAACGTAGCTATTAGTTTAGTCTGCCCAGAACACATTGTCATGCCCCTTCTTCTGATACTCCCCTGCTCCTCTGGTAAAGAACTCCAGCCATGGGCTTCTGGTGTGGCTAGCAGTTATGACATCCCTACCTCCCCCCTCCCCCCCAGGAATTAACACGGAAACTAAGCTAAATCTAGTCTATTTCCTCCCAGACAGAGCAATTGGCTCAAGCGGTAGGCATATGACCCAAGCCTGGCCAGTTAGAGACCTTTCCCAGAATTTTCTTCAGAAGGAAGTGGAGGTTGGGACACCTGGGTGGCTCAGTCGGTTAAGCATCTGCCTTCAGCTCAGGTCATGATCCTGGGGTCCTGGGATCAAGCCCCGTGTAGGGCTCCCTGCTCAGCGGGAAGTCTGCTTCTCCCTCTCCCTCTGCCTGCCGCTCCCCCTGCTTGCGCTCTCTCTCTCTCTGTCCGTCAAGTAAATAAATAAAATCTTAAAAAAAAAAAAAAAAAAAAGGAAGTGGAAGGGTAGCTGTAGAGATGTAATCCTGGGGGGTGCATTCAGTTAAGCATTGGACTCTTAGTTTTGACTCAGCTCGTGATCTCAGGGATGTGATCTCAGGGTCATGAGATCGAGCCCCACATCGGGCTCCACACTCTGTGTGGAGTCAGCTTAACACTCTTTCCCTCTCCCCCTGCCCCTCTCCCCTGCTCGCTCTCTCTCAAATAAATAAATAAATCTTAAAAAAAAAAAAAAAGATGTAACCCTGGGCTCTTTATTCCCCTTACTATTGCTATATAACAAATTATGTCAAGATGCAGCAGTATAAAGCAAGCATTTTATCATGCTCCCAGATTCTGTGGGCCGGGAATTCTGACAGCACAGTGGGGAGGACTTGTCTCTGCTCCCCAGGATCTGGAGCCTCAACAGGGAGGACTTGATGATTGGACGGGGTGGGTGGGGGTTGCTGGAGTCATCTAGGGGCATCTTCACTCACACATGGTGGTTGATGTTGGCTGTTAGCTGGGACCACAGCTGGAGCTCTTAGTTGCAACACTTTCATGTGGCCTCTCCACGTAGCTTGGGCTTCCTGACAGCATGGCAGCCTCAGCCTTCTGCCATGGCAGCTCAGGACTCCAAAGGCAATGTCCCAGTGACTAAGACAGAAGCTATATTGTCCTTTATGACCTAGCCTTGGAAGTCCCATAGTGTCGCTTCCACTGTCATCACAGACCCATCAAGAACAGAAAATATAAGGGTGCCTAGGTGGCTCAGTCGGTGGAGCACCTGACTTTTGATTTCAGCTCAGGTCATGATCTCAGAGTTGTGGGTTGGACCCAGGGTTGGGCTCTGTGCTGGGCATGGAACCTGCTTGAGATTCTCTGTCTCCATCTCCCTCTGGCCCTCCCTGCTTTTGCTCGTGAGCGTTCTCTATCCCTAAAACAAAACAAAGCAAAACACCCAGAAAATATAGACCCTATTTCTCAACAGAAGGAGTATCAAAGTCACGTTGTAAGATGAACATCTGGGATGGGAGATATTCTTGGTGCCGTTTTTTGAAAATAGCATCTGCCATTCTCTTGGTAGCCATGTTATCTGCCAAAAAAAAAGGCCAAATGCCTCAGTGAGAGAATATGGAGAGAGGATCGAGCAAGTGTGTGGTCCCCTCCCTGTGCCAATACCTAAGGCCTGGTTCCTAGAATCACTCCTTAGATGTTAGAAGCTACCCCAGTCATCTGACCCAAGAGATTTCCTTTTTGCTCAAACAACTTTAAGTGGGTTTCTAACACTCGCAACCATGAGTCCTAGCTGATAAGATAAATAATTGTTGATTCTGAAACTGAGAGAAGACTTCATTCGTTCACTAAAGATACATAAACGTGTACACAAGGTAATGTGCTAAGCACTGCGGAGGGGAGTAGGGGACAGCACGATGAGTACGACACAGCCCTGAGTCACCCACAAGGGGTTTACAGGCTGTCTTAGTCTGCTCTGGCTGCCGTAACCAAGTACCACAGACTGGAGGGGGCTTAAACAACAGAAATTTACTTCTCACCCTTCTGGAGGCTGGAAGCCCAAGATTAAGGTGTCAGCAGCTTTGGTTTCTTCTGAGGCCTCTCTCCTTGGCTTGCAGTTGGCCACCTTCTCGCCGGGTCCTCACACGGCCTTTTCTCTGTGTACACACGATCCTGGGGTCTCTCCATGTGCCCATATCTCCCCCTCTTGTAAGGACACCAGTCAGACTGGATTAGGGCCCACCCCAACGGCCTCACTGTAACTTAATCGTTTTTCTTCTTCTTCAAGAGTTTATTTAAATTCAAGTTAGTTCACATACAGTGTAGTATTAGTTTCGGGGGTAACTTAATCACTCTTTTTAAGGCCCTATTTCCAAATGCAGTCACATTCTGGGGTTTTGGGGGTCAGCGTATGAATTGTGAGGGGACACGATGCAGCCTTTTAGGGATGATAATCGTGAGAGACTGTTGTTTGGCCAACATTCACTCGCCTCCCCCTCCTTCTCCCTCTTGAGGTGCTGTGTTCCCCTGCCCCACTGACCTTGGGCTTGACCCTGTGGCTTGCTTGAGTCAATGTAATGTGAGCAGATACGATCCCAGCAAAGGCTTTAAATGTGCGTGCACCGTTCAACCTGACCTTTGCTCTCTGGTGATCTACCATAAGCCCAGAATGCCCCAGGAAGTTGCTGGTTCAAGGAGAATGAGGAGACATGGGAGCAGGCCTGGACCCAAGCTACAGAATGCAGCCAAACTCAGCTGAAATCGACAGAACGAGCCACCCACCCATGAGCAGGAAATAAGTGTTTTAAGCCACTGAGTTGTGGTGTGTTTAAAACTTTTGTTACACGGCATTATCGCACCAATAGCTAACCAATGTGATAAGCAATAAAGTAAATTACTACATCATGTAGACAGAAAGCTCTTTCTTTATGCTGAATTTTATTTTATGGAAGATCCCGAATAGATATAATTTCTTTCTGTCTAATGGTTAAACCGACAAGCCATAAATTATTTTGATTATCTAACATATTTGACAGGGAGAGGAAGTTTTTTCCAAACACATTGCATATGTTTTCACTTTCAAGAGGATTATTACTATTTCGTGAGTGTCAGCAATGCGCTAAGTGCTGACCTGGGAATCCAGGAAACGCAGTCCATGCCCAGAAACCTCAATACTGGAGTCACCTAAGGACCATCAGACAGATGAGGTCATGAGCTAAGAATTCCTTAAATATGTGAAAGGATTGTGAGTAATTATGTAATTACACTGGTGATTAGAAGTCCAAGTTCACATACCATTAATCTCAGGTATGACTCCCTACATATTTCCGGATTGACATTTTTCAGACTTGCATTGGTCCTGATTTGTCCAGTTTCTTATTTCTTTTTTAAAGATTTATTTATTTATTTGAGAGAGAGAGAGCGTGTATGGGGTGGGGGAGGGGCAGAGGGAGAGAGAGAGAGAATCTTCAGCAGACCCCCCGCTGAGCACAGACACCCCCCACCCCACGCGGGGCTCGATCCCATGACCCATGAGATCATGACCTAAGCTGAAAGCAGGAGTCGGATGCTTAAGGAGCACGCCCCCCAGGTGCCCCCGTCCAGCTTCTTATTTCTAATCCTACGAATCTGCTCCCCAAGTTGGAGGCACATCTTACACCCCACTGGATTCAACCACTGGTAGCGCCATCAGCCACTCATATTTCTGATAACCTGCCATGATTCAAGATTTGCAGTCAACGGCATGGGATTGTGAACATGGGTTGGAATTACACTTTATATGGTCTCCAGATCATCTGTTTTCGTTCATTTGGGCTCACCCATTTCCATTGCATCTATAAGCAAAGGTCATGACCTCTCTTGAAAAGGGCTCGACGGAAGGAAAAACAGCAAGTCTACGTGTTGAAGTAAAAGAATTTGGTTCACAAAATAAAACTAAGGCAACAGAAGGCAAAGGGAGTTTCCACTGTTTGAAAAGGGGCTTTCTCAGCACAAGCTTGGAAAAAAATGTTGATGATTTATGCAAATGAGAAAGGAAATGTGCCCCGAGGGATCTTGGCACAGAAGCTCAAGTTGGAATTCTGCATTCAAGGCTGGTGATGTCTCTGATTCACTCTGTGACTGGGGCTGAGCCATTTAACCTCTCTGTTTCTAAATACTCTCATCTATAAACGCAGGCTAACAACGCTGTTCTTCCTGCCCCTGAAGGGGAGGCAGTAAAAATGAATGAAATGTCGGGGAATTACTTCTAAGAGCCATCGATTAGAAATACAGCATATGGTCTTAATGAGAGCTTGTTTCTGTCACAAATTTTTCCCCACTCCCTATGATCACTCCAGCTAGAGTGCCACAGAAATCAACTTCTCTCTTCAGCTATCTTCACATGCTGCTCTTAAAATCACAGAGGTCTTTAAAGCAGAACTCCTGCCTGTTCTGGGGATGCATTATGAGGCCGTGGCTCCTAGCTCTTTTCTACACAGAGCCACACAGCCCGGATTTTCCGAGACGGCGGTGATTTAAAATATTCTGTCCCATTGTCAGACCATGTGTTGGAACATGTGTCGGGTCACATGTCCTGATCATTGCTTCAGAAAATATGGTCGCTCACACCTTCACAGGAAAGGAAGCACCTGCTTGCTGCCGAAAGTCCTCTTTGGAAACGGATGGGAATAAGCAACAAAGCCATAGAGAGACCAACTGATTGATTGAGCAGCGGATATATACGCAGGGGAGGGGGAGAGTGTTTATTTGACTCAACCGTTACTAGGCGCCAGGTGGGGTGGGATGAGTTACATATGTATGAAGTAGCTAAGCTTGTGCCGGGCACTGGGCTAGCCACGGCGGTTCCGGACAGTGATAGACAACATCGCCGGCCTCGGCAGCTTGCAGTCCAGTGAGGGGGAAAGGCAGGTGACAATTAAGAAGCCAAGGGCATGCTGTGGGGCTGTCATGAGAGTGAGGACGGTTTGTGGAAATGCAGGGAGGGCTTCGCGGAGGTGGTGACACGGAAGCTGAGTAACTGAAGGAGGAACAGAAGCTCGGGGGTGGGCTGAGAGGGAGCAGGCATTCCAAGCAGGGGGAGGAGCCTGCCAAGACCTTCCAGCAAGCCCCGTTGCTGCCCCACCCGTGTCCCTCCACCCACCCCGGAAGGCACCTGAAAGGATTTCCCAGATACAATGAGGACTTCCTGAAACTCAATCGGAGAGTGTTCTCTGGCCTCCAAAACAGGCTCAGCTGGCCACCATATGTGTGGGCAGATCCTAAGTGCTTGGCTTCCCAGAAATAACCCTCAACTAATGCAGAAAGGGAGCAGGGGTGTGTTGGAGCCATGGTACTAGCTCTGGAGAGCCTGATTGTTACATATTCAGAAAATTTGCAAGCCAATTGTTAAACCATCGCTAGCTTAGAATCAGCCACAGTGGGAATATTTGTATCATGGCAATTGGCAAACACTACAAATTGAGACTTTCTTTGTCCTCCCAGAAAGCTGGTTTACCAGCACACCCCTGGATGGGAGTCGGTGGATAAATACTCCAGCTTCCTCACCCCTCACTGGGACAGTTCTGAGGGGTGTGCTACACAGGATCCCAGAGAGGCATCAGCAGGATCGAGCCCCCTTGCCCACATGGGTAACCCATTCACCAAGGCACCCTTTATTGGCCTGTCTCGATTCCCACTCTCCCGCTGTGCTTCCTGAGGTCACTGCTCTTAATGCCCCCAAATCCTTGGCTCAGGGTCAGCTTTTGAGGGACCCAAAGTAAGACAGGAATGGAAGCAAGCGAGCATGGATGGTGTGCAGCGGGAGTGAGCAGGATAGTGATCAGGGAGGGCTATTGCACCATTCGGAGGATGCTGAACCTAACAAGGTGTCTCAGGATCTTGAAAGAATGTAAACAGGGAAAAGATGGCAAGGGCAAGGTCGCATTTCAGGAAGGTAACCCCAGGGGCCATGTGACAGATGGATGCAAAAGGAGCAAGACTGGAGGCAGGAGGATGGTGGTGATGGTTGCACAAGCAGACGAGTGTACTCAATACCACCGAATTGGGGCTCCGGGGTGGCTCAGTTGGTGAAGTGTCTGCCTTAGGCTCAAGTCATGATCCCGGAGTTCCAGGATCGAGTCCTGCATCGGGCTCCCTGCCCAGCAGGGAGTCTGCCTCTCCCCCTACCCTTCACCCTGCTCTCTCTCTCTCTTTCTGTCTCAGATAGATAAAATCTTAAAAAAAAATACCACCGAATTGTACACTTACAATGGTTAAGATAGCAAGTTTTTCTTTTAAGATAGTAAGTTTTATGTTATGAGTATTTTACCACAATAAAAAAAAAATGGGGCAGGGGGGAAGATTGGAGATGGGAGAGTCGAGGACTAGGTCAGTGACAGAGTCCAGGGAAGAAATGGTATGAGGTGTCAGATAGTCTTGGGAGGTGCCGTCCATGCAGACCCCAGTGGAGTTGTGCTCAGCACAGCGCTGCTTGTGGATGGAACTCTGAGCATGGCTGCCATTGCAGGGGCAGCTACCAAAAGAGGAGGTTGGGAGAGAAATCTGCAGGGAAAGGAGGACAAGACACAAAGGAGGGTAATGTCAAGGAAGCCAGAGTAAAGGGAATGTCAAGGAGGAAGCATGACCAGTGCCACAGGCCAAAGAGGGGTGGTCGTGAGAATTTAATAGGTAGGGGTTTAGCATCTGATGTAAATTTCTCATTAAAGCCCCACAAGAGGGGCGCCTGGGTGGCTCAGTCAGGTGCCTTCGGCTCAGGTCATGATCCCGGGGTCTTGGGACAAAGCTCCGCATCGGGCTCCCTGCTCAGTGGGGAGCCTGCTTCCCCCTCTCCTTCTGCCCCTGCCCCCTCCACTTGTGTTCTCTCTCACTTGCTCTGCTCTCTCTCTTTCTAAAAAAAAAAAAGAAAAGAAAAGCCCCACAAAGAGCCCTACATTAAATCCAGTGACCTTGCTGAATTCCCTTATTAAGTCTGATAGTTGGATTGTAGGGGTTTTTTTTTGGATTTGTATGTGCACAGCCATGTCATCTGTGAATGACAGTTTCATCTCTTCCTTTCACTTCCGATGAGTTTTATTTCTTTTTCTTGCTTTATCGCGCTGGTTATGACCTCCAGAATAATAATGAATAGGAGGACTGATAGCAGGTGTCCTTCTCTAGTTCCTGATCTCAGGAGAGAAAGTTTCTAATATTTTACGGGTTTTTTTAAGATTTTATTTATTTATTTGTCAGAGAGAGAGAGAGCACAAGCAGGGGGGAGCGGAAGGCAGAGGGAGAAGCAGGGTCCCTGCTGAGCAGGGAGACCGATGCGGGACTCGATCCCAGGACCCTGGGATCATGACCTGAGCCGAAGGCAGATGCTTAACCCACTGAGCCACCCAGGCGTCCCTCAACATTTTACCATTAAGGATAATGTTCAGTGTAAGTTTTGCATGTACATACTCTTTTTTTTTTTTTAATTTTATTTATTTATTTGACAGAGAGACACAGCGAGAGAGGGAACATAAGCAGGGGGAGTTGGAGAGGGAGAAACAGGCTTCCTGCTGAGCAGGGAGCCCGATGTGGGACTTGATCCCAGGACCCTGGGACCATGACCTGAGCCGAAGGCAGACGCTTAACAGTTGAGCCACCCAGGCGCCCTGCGTGTACATACTCTTTAGCAGATGAAGGAATTTCCATTCTCTTCTAAGTCTACTAAGCATTTATATCATAAATGAGTGTTGAACTATACTTCTGGTTTCTCTGGCTGACCCCAGGAAAGTTACTTAAAACTGTCAACTGTAAAATGACCTCCTGCTTTGGCATTAGATAGGTCTGAGTTCAAATTCCAGCTGTACCATGTTCTAGCTGGGACTCCAGGCAATTTAATTCAATTTCTTCATAGAGAAAATGGAGATAATTATAGTTACTCCCTCATAGGAATCTGAGTTTTTGGTTTTTGTTTTTTGTTTTTGTAAGCTCAAGAGCCCAAGAGGCTGGTTTTGAAGCAGGGGTAGGGTTTAACATCCAAAGCCCAGGGACTTACCTCTCAGATACTCTGCAGGGGCTAATGTTCCCAAGAGCCTTTCCATCTCCTGCTCCTCACTCAGGATCTCCCAGAACCCTTCTGATGATGAATGGGGATGGATCTGAGCTTTTCCATCTGCGTACTCACACTTTGCCTCCCAGGACTGAGGGCACAAATGTATGAGTGGTTAGTCCACTGTGATAGCTGGGCTTCAAAGATGGCTCCCATGATGCGTGTTTCCTGGTATTCACTCATGCCCTTGTGTGCGCCCTGCTTTTGAATCTGGGTGAACTTGTGACTCTCTTGTAACTAAGTGAATGGGCAGAAGTGATACTGCATCGTGTCCAAGGTTAAGTCAGAAGAGGCTTTCTAGATTCTGTCTTACTCTTTTGGAACACTCTCTGTAAGACCTGGGCCACCATATAAGAAGTACTACTACCCTAAGACCACCATGCTGGAGAGGCCACAGATAGGAGCCACATTCTACAGTCCCAGCTAAGTCCAGCCTTCCGGCCAGCCCTACCAAAGCACCACTCATATACATGAAGCCAACTTGGATTCTCCAGACTGGTACATCCACCATCTGGTGCCACTGAGAGACCTTAATCAATCAAAGACTTTAATCAATCAAAAAAAAAAAATCAAAGACTCACTCATCCTAGTTTTTTTTTTTTTTTTAAGATTTTATTTATTTCTTTGAGAGACAGGGAGAGAGAGCACAGAGGGAGAGGGAGAAGCAGACTGCCTGCTGAGCACGGAGCCAGATGCAGGGGCTCCATCCCAGGACCCCGGGATCACGACACCAGCCGAAGGCAGACACCCAACTAACTGAGCCACCCAAGCGCCCCAGCACCCATCCTAGTCTTGCCCCAATTCCTGGCTCACCAGATCTTGAGATAGAGTAACACGGGGCTGTTATTTTGAACCACTAAGTTTGGGGGCTGTTCACCGCGCAGCAATAGATAACTGGGACACCTACCTTACGTGGTCAGTTCTCCATCATGGAAATGCATCAAGCAAAACCTGTCTCATCCTCAAACCTATGACAGCCCTCTTGTTTGACCCTGTTCTAACCACTTGAGTTAACCAGATTCAAATAAGCAATTTTTAAGTACTGAGAAAACAGTGAAAGAAGGAAGTCATTTCGCTCTAAATTTCCTGCAGGCTTTGTGCCTTGAGTCCCTCTGTTAACAAGGACGGGCACGAACAGATAATCCTCATAGCAACCTACAGTGTGGGTGCCATGATGTCCGGTTGTTTTTGAAGGTTGAGAAAATGAAGGCTCAAAGAGAATAACTAACTGGCCCAGTATAGCAGTTAGTTAAATGGCCAACTTGGGACTGGAGCCCAATACTATGAACTACAAACCCAGCCTTTTTTTTTTTTATCTTGGTTGGGGAACTTGTAGTTGGCAATCAGGGAAACCCATTCATAGTAGCACAAGGAACAGAAGAGAATCGGTAAGAAGAACAGAGGCCCACAAGCACAGCCGGGCCTCCCCGGGGGCAGGACCTGGGTACTGAATCCCCTCCAGGAACCCATCTTTGCCCTCTCTGGGGCCCCATGTCTCTGAAGGCGCTCTGTTACTTACTGCACTTCTTTATTATTCTCCGCCTTTCTGCAGACCGGCTTTCCCTGGCCTGGCATACACAGGCTGGAACACGATGGCCCCACCGTCAGGCAGGGCTGACCACAGAATTTGCAGGGCCCCAGTCAGAGGGGCAGGAAGTCAATCTCTTTCTCCCACATGTTTACTGTCTCCACCCCCGGCAGGTGGTGGCCTCCAAGGGATCACAGCCACCACACTGGGACGCACTCAGTGCCTGGATCCGCAGTGGGTGGGTGGGAGGCCCCCGCCGAGTTGCCAGCCAACCGTGCTGTGGCCCTCCCAGCCCGGGCAGGGAAGGCTGCCCCCTTGCCCCACCCCCGTGTTAGCACCCAGGTCCCTACCAGGGGCAGAGGGTGGGAGGCCGGGCGGGGCCGGAGGCACCGGGAGTTGGGAAGCGGGCATCTGAGAACCCATCTCAGGGAGGTCAAAGGAGGTGAGACCATACAGGAGCCGAGGCTCCAAGCCCCTGGTTCATGCTCCATTGTCCCATTAGGCTTCACCTACCAAACCTGAATTAGAAATCATAGTCTTCAGAACATCAAGACGATAACTGCAGAGCACTGAACCCTGAGCGTGGGGCCCTTCTGAGCAGGGGGCTGCGTGATTGCAGTGCTCACATACCGCGGAGCCAGCCCCGGCCCGAAGGACCAGCTTTCTCTCCCGATCTGCCCTTCCTAGCAAAAAGAACAGAAGGGGCTTGGCCAGGGGCAGGCTCCCCTGCAGCTACAGCAACATGGAGCTGGCTGGCAACCCGACCCCGGGGAGGAGATGAAGGGCCACTTCCCAGAGAACCGGGACGCGAACTAGGAACAGGCCCCCAAAGGTCCCTCCTGAACCCTCTCCTACCACCTACTAAGTGTTTTCCTACTATCTGCCACATACTCTTGGTGAGTAGATGAGCAGAGAAGGCCAGCTGCCCACCCCAACGGCCATCCTGCTTCCTCCTTTAGTAATGTGAGGCGGCAAGGCGCCCAAGCTACAAGGTAACACTTCTCAGCCTCCCTTGCAGCAAGAGGGGGGCCAATGAAACAGTCGTGGGAATCACTGGGCGAGACTTCTGAGAAATCTTTTTAAGGGAGGCTGACTCAAATGGAAGGGGGTGTCCCTTGCGCCCCTTGTCCCTCCCCTTCTTGCTGCTTGAAGGATTTTAAAGCAGTGAGTGGAATGATCAGATGAAGGAGAGGAGTTTGGGGACGGTGAGTTCCATTGCCTCGCAGAGTCCTAGAGGATCTGAATTAAGGCAGTCAGGTGAGTAAGAGCACAGGATAGATGTTATGGGCGGAGGACCCACACGATTTGATGGCGGGGACCACATCCTGCACCTTTGGTGCGCCAAGCAAAGTAGAATGTAAGCTGTGTGAGGGCAGGGCTTACCTTTGCATACCCAGACCTAGCAGGATGCCCGGCACAAAGCGGGCGATCCTGAAATGTTGTCCAAGAAATGAATAGCGAATACATGAAAAGTGCTCCAGAAGGAAGCGGGCTCGAGGGGTCAGGAGCGTCCATGCCCTGGGAGGAAATGATTCTCCAGTATGGCTTCTCTTGCTTCATGCCAACTGTGATTGCCTGCCATCCCCACGCTCAGACCCAGGCCGGGATGCTTGGGGCCTGGGGGAGACCAGCCCGAGGAATGCCACCCTGCATCGCGCTATTCCCAAGGCCGCCGGCTCCGACGCGGTTTGCAGGCCCCGTTAATGCGACTGTTTCCACAACATCACTTCCTCTGCAGCGTGAGAAAAGAGGAAGAAAACTCGCTATGTGACTCTCCTCTTCCCCCAGGGAAAGCACAAAGCTGTTGGAAACAATGAGGGCAGCCCTGTGTAAAGGGGAGACTTTTGTCTGTGCGGTCAGGGCTTGCTGCGTCGGAGACTTCCTGCAGGGACATTCGGCAGCTCTGCAGAGAAATAAATGCTCACATTCAGAATGACCAGCCTAGAACACTTTTATGAGCCTTTTCTCCTCCCCAGGCTGTACACAGATAATAAATCAAATTAGCATCCTGAACCTCCCGTTCAGCATCACTTGTCACCCGTCCCCCCTGCACAAGGGGTAAGTGAGTTTCGGCAAGGCGCTTCTCAGCTACAATCAGGCCACGTGGGGTGGAGGAGGCCTGTGGCCTCTTTGGAAATCATCTGATGCTTCCAACCTGGGCTGGCCACAGGCTGAGGTCACGGGGTCCTGCTGGTCACTCCAGACCAGATTGTTAAAGAGGCCGCTGAAACCCCAGCCTTAGAGTTGAGGCTGGGTTGTTACTTCGAGAGAAAATAAACGTTTTCATTTCTTGGTTAATAATCCTGGGAACGTGAGCCAAAATAGACAACTGTCAGAAAGGGCGGGCGGGAGGGAGGAAAGGACCGGGGGAGAGAGGGAGGGAGAACAGACTATATCAATAATCAGAAACAGAGACCAGGCATTTTCCTCCTCCAGGTTCTGCCTAATATAGTCGCTTACACCACAGAGGCGTGCAACAGATGTTGGAGGAATCAAACTGGAAAGGAGAAAGTTTGCTTTCAGGTAACCGGAAGTGAAATTTGTCCTCGTTTCAAACTGCCCAATTAGTGACATAGAAGGGACAACTGGGTAGGTTCAGAAAATGAGGAGGGGAAAAAGTAACAATATGGTATAAAAGTACATTCTATCGGATTATCTAAATAGAGGAATTTCTTCTTCTTTTTTAAATCGCATCCTCTCTTAGGGGCCACCAGAAGGAGGGGGACAGCACAGAGATCCAGTGGCAGCTCTCCAAATGGCAGATGTGGTCCCACTGATCAGCGTCTCAGAGCTATTGGCTAAGGTGGACGACTGCCTTCGGACCGACGTGGCCTCACAGCTGGTGAGGGCTGTGACTGAAGCTGGCTGCAGGATGGTGGTGGTCCTGATGTGGTCCGTGAATTTAAAAAAGAACCACTGAGCTGCAAACCATGCCTCCCCCACACACACCCCCCCACGCCCCATCTATGGAAGGGAAGCCAATGAGCCATGTTTTGGGGGGGCGTACACTCCTTCCTTCTTGCTATATGTTCCGAATCACCTCAAATGCAGTTCCAGGCTGCCTGACCCTGAGCAGAAGCCTCCAGAGAAAGAACAGGGTGGGGGAGAAATGGCGGACACCAAGTAAAAGCCACTTTGGGTATGTGCCCCGGCAAGTTCAAACGCTGCCAGGCTGATTGGCTGGGAGGGAGGGGAGGGAGATTAATATATTTTTGAATAAGAGTTTCCTGTTACCTGCAAACACTCCAAAACCAGAGGTTTTATTAAGGTAGGACAATCATCTTAGAAGAAACAGTAGTTGAGGCTGCTTTCTTGAAAGTCACTTGCCATCACTGATTCTGTCAATCATTCATTCAGGCACCCGTTCAGTCCACCGGTATTTGAGTGCCTACTAATGTACCAACCACAATGCCTCAGGCAAAAAAATAGAGCCCTCAAGTGAACACTAGGTTTTGCAGACGGGTCCGTACTTTTGATTCCAAGGTGAGCACCACAGCGTAATGTTTAACCACCCTGGACTCTGAGTGACCCGGGTTCAAATTCTCGCTAAGTCCTTTAACTAAGCTGGGTGACCCTGAGCTAGTTATGTAACTGATCGTTCTCTGTGCCTCAGTTTCTTGATCTGCAAAGTTGGAGGGCTTCTGAAATACTCAGCACAAAGCGGAAGTGGGAGCTACTATTAATTATTTAACGCACTCTCCGCACCCCACCCCAGCTCTGCTCGGTGCCACAGCCCACCGCTGGGTGGTATTTCTGAGGCTGGCCAGGCCCTCTGCCGCTGGGCCGTGACCCTGGAAATCGGGTCAGACGCTAGTCAAGGCGGCAGATGCGTGGTGGGGGTGGGGGTGGGGGTGGGGGTGCTTTCTTTGCGCGCGGCGGCAAGCGTCTCCCCAGGGCCTCCGGATAGTCTAAAAACTCACTTCGGAGGAGAGGAAGGAGCGTGAAGTGGCTCTTTCGATCTGAGACACCCCCTCCTGGAGAAATCACCCCCTCCCCCCAGCCCAGCGCGGAGTGAAATCTTAGAAGCCGCCGCGGCTGGGTTTGAACGGAATGCCGGAGTCGGTGGAAGCCGGAGCTGGTCGGCCCGAAGGTCAGCGAGTTGTTTTGAGTTCTCGTACCCGGAAGGGGGGGGCAGGGAGGAGAGGACGCCAGGGCCCGAGAGACCCCGCGTCAGAGCAGAAATTGTTTGTGCTCCGGAACAGGCAGCTCAGCGGAAGCCGCGACGGGGGCGGGTCACGTGCGGCGGTGGCGGCGCAGCTGGCGGGGGAGAGCCTGGCTGGGACAAGGGCCCGGCCGGGCGGGGGTGGCGGTTTTCGCAGCCGAGGGTAGAGCCGGCGTGCTCCGGGCGCTGAGAGCGAGCGGCGCCCCGAGCCCCGGGCGAGGCAGGCGCGCGAGTTACGGGGAGGTTGGGGGGGAGGCTGGTGTGGGAGCCGGGGAGCTCGGAGCTCCGCGTGGTGCGGCACGGGCGGGACCAGGAATTGCTGGGGGGGGGCGGGGGGGGGCGGGAGCGGGCCCCCGAGGCCGGAGTGGCGGTAGCGGGACCGACGCGGAGACCGCGCGGGCGTCTGAACCCCGAGAATGGAGGCGCCGCTCTCGTAGTCGCCGGCCTTGTTTTCTTCTCGCACGCAAATCCCGGAACGCCCGGAACCGCCATCCCTGCCTGCGTCCCAGGGGCGCCCCGTTCCGCGTGGAGGAGGCTGCATCCCCGCTGGGCGACCGCGGGCGGGGATCGGCTGAGGCCGTGGCCCGGGAGGGCTGCCGAGGTGGCTCCGCGGAGGGTGCGAGCCGGAGCCGTGGTGCACACGACACACACGCCTCCCCCTCCCCCGGTAGAGCCGGCGAGCGAAGGCGCGGGCCGTCTCTGGGGGCTCTCTGGGGACTCCCCGGGGGCGTGCGAGCCGTGCGGCGGCCGCAGAGCGGGAGAGGGTGCTGTAGAGAAACCATCGGCCCCACCTTGAAGACAGGAGTGGCCTCGTGGCCAGGGGTGAGGAGTGTCACGCTTCCCCAAAGCAGCGCGCGCTACTCCAGCATGGGGGGGGGGGGAGGACACAAACTTGGCCACCCGCCAGAGCCCGTGAAGACGCCTGACTCTGGTGTCCTCCCCCCCCCACCCCGTGGCCTGAAATATACCCCTCCCACCACCGCCGTGGCCCACGAGGTTCAGGTCCGAGGCCTGGAAGAGCGGGCGAGCGTGGTCAGGCCTCGGACGGGAAACCCACCCACGTTTCTCTCCGGCGCCACGCGAGGAAGACGCGGAACAGTTGTCTCGCAAAGTTTCCCGCGTCCCCTCACCCACCCCACCCCCAGTCGGGGAAGGGCGGCTTTTCCGGACTTGGGGGCCGGGGAATGGCCTCGGAACGGGGAGTGGTGCTCGCTCCTTTTCCCGAGACCGGGGCGCAGGAGAGGGGCGCGGGCCGCCAGCGCGTTCGCGTCCCCAGAGTGGCGGCGCTTGGCCCGCTGCGACGTCTGCTCGGGGTCGCGGGGCAGCGGGAGCCGTGCAGAGTCTGGGACGACGTGAGACGCCATTTGCATTCCCCCCTCCCTCCTGCAGGTTGGCGGGGGCGGGGGTGTCGCCCGCCGCGGAAGCGTATTCCTGGCAGTGACACTGATTAGATGCTGTGTCGGTACGTGCACAGAATCGGGGTGGGCCTTCACCTCTCCTGTGCGCGTACACTTTCCGTTGGAAAAGTTGCTGTTCCCCCCCGCCCCCCCCCCCCGCCGCCCTTGCTCTCGCCGCACAGCTGCTGTCTCCAGGGCGGAATTAGGCGAGCACGTTTGCTCAGCCCGAGGGAGAGAGGATCGCGCCGGCGCGGGCAGGCCGCCGGGCCCGGGCCGCGAAAATCCAGCCCTGGCTTTGCGTCGAGCTGTAGAGTGCGGCGCTTACGCGCGCCGGGCCCGCGGAGGCCTGGTTTCCATCTGCCCCTTTTGCCTCCGTGTTAAGTTCGCCGGGGAAAACCCAATGATCCGTGCAGAGCCCCTCGGAGGAGAACCCACCGCCCCCCGCCAAAGCCCGATTCTGACCGACGGAAAAAATGACAGTATAGGCCAGAGCAGGCTGCCCGCGAGTATTAATGCGGCCGCCTCTGTTCCCGGTGCTTAGGAAGGATGGGCGCCTCGCCAGGAAACCGCCGAAGGGGGAGCCACGAGGGCCGCCTGCCCCTTCCCGGGCTAGAAAACATGGGTTTTTAGACTAGACAAATGTGGTCAGACAGCTGCGGGAACTTAGCCTATCTAAATACAGGTCTTCCATGTATCTTTCAAGCAAGATGATTTTTTTTTTTTTTAATCGAGTACACGTTGAGTCAGTTATAAATACTATGAGAACTGGTTAATCAGTAGATGCGAATGAGAACCTCGCTTTTTTTGCCTGGTATTAAACGTATGCGCAGGAGGTGCTGGGCTGAGCACGACGTATCTTGTGTGTCCTAAGAAGGCGCGGTCCCCCTTGCACTCCACCTTGGAGGACTTTTAATATAACTCTAAAAGGGCATTTATTTTAGTTGTAGTTTCTATTTGGAGGTTGCTTACTCCTTGCAAACTCCTATCTGGGATTGTTTGTACCGAGTAGTAGGTTGCCCTGGGTTTTGGCTTTTAAAGCCCACGTTTTTTCGCTTGGCTTTTTTCTTTTCCTGCGTACGTGCAGCTGGGTGCAGGGAAGCCGCCCCCCCCCCCCCCCCCAGCAGCCAGCCCTGTGCTGCCACCACCTTCAGCCTCTCGCTTGCGCACCACGCGGCCTCGAAAGAGGGGAAATGTGAACTCTCCGGGTGGCGCTCGAGAACAGGAATTCTGACTTAGGGCTGCGGCTGTGTCCCGGGCGGCGGCGTGGGGGCCGGAGGCTGTAAAGGGGAAGCCCCGTAGGCGACCCTGAGGCTTCGGGAGCAAACCTGGAGGCAGCCGCGTCTTTGTTTTCCGCAGGGCTGGCAGCCTGGCACGCACAGTTCCGATAAGGATCAACCAAGAGCGAGAGCGCACCGCCAGCACATTTCAGTGATTAGGCGAATGCCTGCAGCCACGTCAGGGAAAGGCCATTTGCGTTGTCTTTGAAAAGGAAAAGACTGTCCCACCTAATGAATTATGGGTGACCCGAGAGAGGGCAGGCCCCGGAGCCAGCGGCGCTGGGGCCTCCTCAGACCTCCTCAGGCCCTTCTTCGCCCCAGCTCCTCTCCATCGCACAGGAGACCCTATTTCAAAGGAAATAGGAAGCTACTTGAAATTGGAAATCTGGCCAATTCTACTGACATAAATAGTAGTGCATTTATGTGTCCCTAAAATGAGGCCCAGGAACGAGGCCTGCCACATTCCAGCCCTAGACCAGCATTAAACTCTGGCCAAAGTACATCCCCAGAGGATGTGGCTTTTGCCCAGCACCTCCAAGAACTGATTTATAGGAGGTGGCTTTGAGCCATCAAAAAAGGGTGGCCTGGGAGAGTCTACTGGAGGTCCTCTCTCCACCAGTGCTGTTTACCCAAGGCCTCAGGGAGAGGGTGGTGGGTAATGGTGCCTGAGCCCTGGCAGAAGCTTCCCATTAATCCAGTCTAAATGAGCACCATTAAAGCGCCCCGTTCCTCCCTACATCACCACCACACACACAGGCCTTTAAGGCAAAGTGTAGTCCAGACAGTTTGAGCCCATTTTGCCTTCTGGCCCTTTTTTTGGTGGGCACTAGTGCCCTTTTCTCCCTGCCCCAAGCCCTGCCTCCATATGGGCCTTTGGGAACTTTAACCTGGCCGTTTTTTCTTACCCTATCCCTAACCAAAGGTAAGAAAGTACCAAGTCATAACACCACACACATTGTAGCCCTGTATGAGAGGCAGCCCTCTAGGTGTTTTACATAGTAACTCATATCATCCTCAAGACAACCCTATGAATTAGACACTATTGTTGGCCTCCTTTTACAGATGAGGTCACTGAAGCCTAGAACTGTTCAGCAGCTGGCCCAAAGCAAAACCCAGTTTAGGATAGGGCAGGGATTGCCCTGAGCCGGGCAGGCCGAACTGTGCTGCTCTCCAGTGTTGTGTAGTGAAGGCGAGCCCTTTTGGGGGATGTTTCAAGGTGGACCGCCAGAACCCCTACCTTCCAAAGGAAGACGTTATGGGAAGAGCCGAGAAGGCCCAACATCTGGCCCTTATTTTGCAAAAGAAAGTTTCGGGGCTTCATACAGAAGCACGTTATTGTGGCTCCGCGTCCGAGAAGGGGTCAGAGAAGGCAGTGCAAAGGCCCCATGCCCCACCTTGCCGCAGAGCATCCTGTGGTCACGTCCACCGGAGGTGACTGGAGGCTGGGGACAGCCGATTGCGGAGGAACTCCTTATCACCAAGTGTCAGTGGTCCCGGGAGGCGGAGCTAAACGGACGCTTGCGTTGGGGGGGGGGGGCGGCTGGGCCACACGGGTCCCTGGGCTCCGGGTGTGTCCCTGGGCTCCTCCCGCAGAACTGGACCGATGTCATAGCGCCGCCCGCAGCTCCTGGCTCCTCTCCTCTTGAACCGCCAGTTCTGGGCATGGAGCCCCATGGCGGGGGGAGCTGGAGAGGCCAGCCAGTCATTCCCGGTGGGGACGGCTGGTTCTGGGTTGCTCACACCCACCCTGCCTCGCGTAAACACGGGACACCCTTTCCGGGCGAGAGCGCGCGCGCGCAAGCACATACACACACGCGAGCGCGCGCGGGTTCCAAGCGCACAGCCGGCCACCCGGGCCTCCGCCTTCCCTTCCTCCTTGGCGCTAGGGCGCTTCGGAAGCCCTGGGCGGTTGTGTGCTGCGCCGGCTGTGGAGGAGTCAGGGTGGAGGGGCCGAGCTGCCCTCCTCTTCCCCAGCGTCAGTGCGCACCCCTGGGGCCCCGCAGCCGGGCCTGTGGATCTCCCCTCCACCCCACCCCCTCCCGGCAAGTGGCGGTGGCTGGCGGGGACCTGTGCGCTGTGTTTCCTGATGGCTGGGGGGGGGGGGGGCTGGGGATCCAAAGGGGAGGGCCAGGCCGTGGGGCGAGCGCGTGGATGGGGTTGGCGATAAATCCTCCCTCCCGCGAAGGCCGGCTCGGCCTCCCGCCACCGCTAGTAGGAGTCTACCCTGCACGTCTTGTATTGGCCGCGTCTTGACGCCCCTGCGTGCCTGGGCCGGACCGTGGGTGTGTGTGTTGGGGGTTGGGGTCAGAGCCGGCGCTGGGCGATCAGCTCCCCACCCCCTCGAGCCTTGACTTTTAGCACGCGAGGACTCCTGGCCCCGCCGCCCTCGCCACCGCCGGGTCCCCGCAAAAGGGCAGGCTGGCCGGCCTGGCCGCACTCGCGGGCGTGGAGAGCGGCTCCGAGAGCCCGGGCCGGCCGCCGAGCCGAGGGAGGGCGCGCAGCAGCCCGCGCGCCTCGAGGCAGAACACACGCCTTTCCCGGAACCTTGAAACCCAGGGGAGCCGCTGCCATCTTCGCGTGACGAGCAGCGAGACGCCGGTGATTAAGTGTTTCTTTCCGCTCCCTCCCCGGGTTGCGGCTCTCCTCCTTTCCACAGGGCTGGGAGAATAAAACCCGGGGAAAAACACAACTGCGCTCTCCACTCGCACTCCACGTCCCTGCTGGCCTCCCTCCACCTCGCCTCGCCAAGGATCGAGGTCCAGGGCCACGTGCCTCAGTTTCCATCGGCCTCGGCCCAAATCAGAGAGTCGAATGGGGAGGGGGCACAGGTTACCAAAGATACCCCCCTCCCCATCTGTTCTCCTCCCATGGGGATTAAACCTTAACACAGGAATCCCCCACCCACACCAGGGACTAATCCTGCCGCCCCTCCTGGGATTAACTCGGCTCACAGGTCCATAAAACACTTCCGGCGCGGCCAGAGGGTCTGTCTGCAGAAACACTTTAAAATTGTCCTCCCGGGTCTGCAGTCAGAATTGACTCGGTGGAGGCAAGTGAGTAAACAGGAGGCTGTAAGGGCCGATCCCAGCGGTCTGCAGGCTGGGGAGGAGGTGCCCCAGATGGGGGCGGTGGGGGCTGTCTCATCCCGGAGGGTGGCCCCCCACCCAGCAGATAGAGCTCAGAAAAGGATGCAGCATTTACTACAGGACATTGACCTGGAGGAGGTTGGGCGCAGGCAGGAGTAGGCAGGCGTCAACTGGCTTCTGGCCTTAGTTCGGTGAGGAAGATTGGATCCCTAAAACTTTGTGGGGAGGGGGGGAGCTCAGGCTCCTCAGCTGGCAAATGGGAACAAGAACGATGACCCTGCCCAGCTCAGGTGGGATTCTGAGGCCCAAAGTGTCAAAGCACTTTGTTAAAGGGGCATGACCCCTCCACTTCACTGGGATCAATGTTCAGCCTCTCTTACCCGAGAAAACACAGTGACTTGATCATTAGAAAACAAAACAGAGTAAAAAGCTGCCATTCCTCAAATCCAGGCGGGAATGTCCCAGATCAAGGGAATCCAAATGCAGCTTAGTATTTGGAAGCTCTTTTTCTTTGACATCGCTTCAAATTAAGTTTTCTGAAGTGATGGGGGAACCTTTGGAATGTTGTAAGAAAAGGCTTTGTCAAAAATGGGGGGTTAAACGGAAAGAACAAGGACCTTCGAAGTGGCTCAGACCGTATTGTGAGGAGAAGAAACCCGGATGAAGAATAGAAATTCAAAGTAGCTTTCTAGCTCCCTCAGTTCGTCTGGAGAGCAGATGCCATAGACAGCCACTCCACCCCTCAGGACCCCGGAAGCAGGCCCTGACTCTGGCTGGGTCATCTAAGTACGAGGTGACGTTGGAGTTCAGGGTGGGGACAGTGACGAAGGGTAATAATATGCTTAAAATGAACATAAGAAGAAAGACCTAGGCCTGTCTCAGCGTCCTGAAGGCCCAGAGCTGCTAAAACTGTGTGTGGGAGGGAGCGCCCCCTGACCTCCTTCCCCACAGATGGACTCACGCAGCGTGACCGGCCCCAGGTGGCACCCAGGCACGCTGAGAGGATAGAGGCCCAGCCTAGCAGATTGCAGGCGGGGGCCTCTGGCTGGACCGCCCACCGACCTTCCTCTCCCCTCCCTGGCCCTGAGGCCTCTGGGCAGGGTCAACTCGCCTCCACCCCACTGCCCCTTGTGCTGCGCCCTCCCCTCCCTGGCACCCAGCCTGGATCCCGAGGCCTCCTCCGCCCTGTAGTCCCCGTTCTTCCCCCTCGTGATTCATTTAGCAGCGGTGCAGAAAGCCTGTTTACCTCTGCAGCCCAGGGCGACTTGATCTGCTTAAAAAGCCCTAACTCCAGCGCCGACCAGTAGGGGGGGATTGTCCTATAGATTATTTCTCCTCCTGGGGTTTTTTTTTTTTTTTTTTTTTGTAACGAGAAGGCTGGGTTGGAGAGGGGGTGGGGTGGCGTGTTGCTGCTGTTTTTTAAAACACCGTATTTGAAAGAGAAACAAAAGCCACACAAAAGCCGTTTAGGAGGTACCAAGGCTGTTTTTACATATAAAAAGTGCAGCGAATACCAAGGGGCCCCCGGCAGTGATAAACTAAATGGTTGGCCGATTCCGCCAATTAGCAGTTAATCTGTTATCTGCGATCTGCAAACAAGTTTTGAGGCTCGAAGGACACCGAATTCCTGTTCCCGTCCACAGGATTGGAGGTGCTCCGATCTGTTGGGCACCTCTGATGCTCTCGGTTTCTCTAGCTGGGACTCCAGCTGCCACAAACATGTTGCCCGGGTTGGAGGACAGACTTGAGCCACAGGAAATCCACTTCGGCAGCCGGGGAGCCTCCGCCTGCATCGCCCCGCGGGCCTGAGCTTGTCTGTTTGGCTACGATTTCTCCAAATTGGTCTTTACCGCCCCCCCCCCGCCCCCAATTTCGCAGACCTCCCAGTTCTGCACGTAGTAGGCCTCCAACACATGTAGATTGAATGTCAGAACTAGACATGAGGCTCTCGGCCTGGAAAGCAGCCTGGTGCGCGGCCTCGCCTTCTGGTGCCCCGAGCCCCCAGGTCGCCGCAGCCTGTGCGCGCTTCACCCTGCGCCGGCCGGGCGGGCGGGGGAGGCCGGGAGGCACGAAGCGCCTGGAGCCTGCACGATGATAAATATTGCGCAGACAGCCCATAAATAATTTGCATTATGTTCAGCTGACAACGCAGGGCGATTAATTTTAATAGCTACATATTTGCCTGGGCTGCTGCTTTCGTAGGCCCGGTAATGAAAGGCGAGAGGCCGCCCTGGCTCCGTGCTCGCGGTCTCAGAAGGCCGCCGGGAGGTGCGGGAGGGCCCGACGCGGCGTCTCCTCCATGCAGTCCCCCGGGATCCCTCGCCCCAGAGGGCCCCCCCCCCCGCTCTCCACGCAGTGCAGGGATGGGGTGCGCGCGCCGCCGGAGCACCCCGGGGCCCGAGCAACAGGAGCCACCATAATGACACTGCACATTTGCCTGTATGGGGAGAGCCACTTGTGAACCAGGAGACCCTCCCCGAGGCGATGCTCCCCACCCGGCCCAAATCCGAAGTGAACTCCGGAGGGGATTTCACGTTGCAGTTTGGTGGCGGTGGGGGGCGGGGGTGCTGGTGTTAGGCGCCGCCAATTCGCCGGTGGGTCCCAGCGCGGCAGAGACTTTTCCGCCCTCCGGACCCGGATAAGGGACAGAACAAAGCCCGGCTGCCCACGCGTCGTCTCCCGCGCGCGTCCTGAGTCCTGCCGTCCCGCGCCCCGCGGGAGGCCCTCCTAAAATGCTTCCCGAGTTCCTCGGTTAAAAGGACCGCATACATAAAGGAAGGAAGAAAGGGTTCGGTGGAGCTCTTAAAAAAGGGGGGGGCGGGGAGGGGAGCGCAGGGAGGAAGGACACAGCGCAGCGGCCGCCGCGGTCCCGTGGTGGCCGGGTGCGCGCGTGTGCGTGTCTGTGTGTGCGTTCCGATGACAAAGCCCCGCCGCCGCCAGCCAGCTCCTGGCTGCCGGAGCACTGGTGGGGGAGGGGAGGGGGAGGAGGGGGGCCCGCGCTCGCGTAGGTAGCGGGGAATCGAAGCTTCCCCAGAGAAAGAGTTCATTCATGAGCTGGCGGAGGCCTCCTGGCCGGGCCAGGTGGAGCCTCCCGAAGCCAACACCTGTGTATTTCCCTTTTTGGGAAGGGGGGGGAGCGCATCGATCATTACCATATTTTAATTGCCTTTCGCAAAGGTCATCTCTAATTATGGGTTGCGAGGAGGGTTGGCCAGAGGTCTGTAGCCCTTTATTATCTTTGTGTGTGTGTGCGTGTGTGTCTGTGTATGCGTGTCGCCACTGAGACAATGCACCCAGCTCTTCTCGAAATGCCAATCCGAGGGTGTCCGTGCGCGCCTGCGAAGCGGTCACGACGTGCTGAATCCACGCAGACAGACCCGGCTGCGTGCACAATAAAAGCCGAGCAGGCGGCGAAGGGCCGCGCAGACCCACGGGTTTTCTTTTTAGAAACGGTGGTGCGAAGAGACTTGACAATAATAACACGCAGCAGGATTAAATCAGGGCGGGAATAAGAAAATGCATTTTCGTTTCTAGAACCGCGGACTGCGTTTAACCCATCCGATCCCACGTGGAGTCCCGGGCAGGGACAGGTGCTGGGCACTCGGGAGCAACTCGGGACTGCCTGATGACGTTCTGGGACAGCCACATTATTTTAATATTAACCTCTTCCTTTAGCTCAGCATGTTGTCAGTTAAAGGCACGTGGAATCCTTAACGATGTCAGTTTGATGGGAAATGATAACTGGCCAGCCAAAAACGAGAAGGAAAACCTTGAGGGGTTTTTAACTTTTTTAAAAGTCTCCATTTCCTTAGTTTTCCTCACTTGCTCAAACTCTTGAGGCAGAAGTCTATTTTATTTTATTTTATTTTATTTATTTTTTTTTTTTAAAGATTTTATTTATTTATTTGAGACAGAGAGAATGAGAGAGAGAGAGCACATGAGAGGGGAGAGGGTCAGAGGGAGAAGCAGGCTCCTTGCTGAGCAGGGAGCCCGATGCGGGACTCGATCCAGGGACTCCAGGATCATGACCTGAGCCGAAGGCAGTCGCTTAACCAACTGAGCCACCCAGGCGCCCCAGAAGTCTATTTTAACTTCATCAGAGGGAGAAGAACAGTCGGGAAGGTTGTTGGACCGTCTGGGGTTCTTGGGAGGATATTTTGGAGTTGAGGTGCCGGTGATCAGTAAAGAGCTATATGGTCAGGAGTGGGCAGCAACCACTCTGAACTTGACTTTCTCAAAGGATCCTGGCGCCTCTGAGCCACCATGCTGTTTCTGGGAGTCCTGCCTGGTGCAGCCAGGGGATGGGGTCAGGAGCCTTGGAGAGTTGGGGGCTCTTGTCCTGGCTCTGCTTCCTGCCTGCTACCCCCGCACCTGGCCTCCTGGCCTCCCCAGCAGCCAGCTCTGCCCAGAGGAAGGCAGAGCCAGATGACTGGTCCAACCCCCGAGAGACTGCCTGGCTTTCTCCTCCCCTGTAATCAAAACCAGATGCACTTAAGCGCCTTTCATCAGAGGAAGCCCAAAGCCCTTTAACAGGCTTCAATAAAAGCCTTACTAGGGCCTACCAGCCTGCTCAGTGTCTGGGCCCCTGTGCCCATTTCCCAGCTGCGGAAGCCTGGGGCTGCAGCCTGGGGCCAGCTCCTTCTCTGGGACCCCAGAAGCCAAAGACAACTACTCAACCGCTGTGGCCCCTCCACGGCAAGTAGGGTACCAGGATCCCTACCAGGTAGGCGGGTGCAGACCCTGTGGACAGGAGAAAACAGACATGGGAGGGAAGCCAGCAGCTAATGCCTAAGAAAGGACAAGAAGAGTGGCCTATGAGAAGGAAGCAAAGGAGCTAAGAAAGTAGAGGTGGCCTGGAAAGGCGGTGATGATCAGAATATTCAGAAGGGCTCCATGGTACTTGGACCATCTCCCACTCGGCCCCCTTGTGCCACTGTAATGCGGTGTTTCTGTCTCCCTCACTAGACTACAAACTCCCCGAGGGCAGAGATTGTCTTTATCTTTGCAAGCCCACCTCTGGGCCTGGCACAAAATACGTGATCAAAATGTTTGGGAGATTGGGGCGCCTGGCTGGCTCAGTCCCTAAAGCATGTGACTCTTGATCTCCCAGTAGTGAGATAGTGAGTTCCAGCCCACGTTTTTGGGTGTTAAATTTACTTAAAAAAAAAAAGTTTGGGGGACGCCTGGGTGGCTCAGTTGGTTAAGCGGCTGCCTTCGGCTCAGGTCATGATCCCAGGGTCCTGGGATCCAGCCCCACGTCCAGTTCCTTGCTCAGCGGGGAGCCTGCTTCTCCCTCTGCCTGCAGCTCCCCCTGCTTGGGCTCTTTGGCTTTCTCGTGCACGCTCTCTCTCTCTCTCTGGTGAATAAATAAATAAAATCTTAAAAAAAAATGGGGGATCACAGGTGTGGTGGAAACTTCTGGGACAAGACACATCTGGGCTTGGGGCGCCTGGGTGGCTCAGTCGTTAAGCGTCTGCCTTCGGCTCAGGTCATGATCCCAGGGTCCTGGGATCGAGTCCCGCATCGGGCTCCCTGCTCGGTAGGGAGTCTGCTTCTCCCTCTCCTTCTGCCTCTGCTTGTGTGCTCTCTCTCTCCTTCTCTGTCAAATAAATAAATAAAATCTTAAAAAAAAAAAAAAAGACACATCTGGGCTTAAGGTGGGAACTTCTGCCCCCCCGCCATGGTTGTATAACCTATCTGAGCCTCAGTTTCCTTATCTGTGAAACCGGTATGAGAATGCCTACATCCCAAGATTGGGGCAAGATTAGATGAAATAATTGCATGTAAAACAACAGGAAGATAATAATAAGATTTTATATATTTTTTTAGAGATTTTATTTATTTATTTGACAGAGACAGACACAGCGAGAGAGGGAACACAAACAGGGGGAGTGGGAGAGGGAGAAGCAGGCTTCCTGCTGAGCGCGGAGCCCAATGTGGGCTGGATCCCAGGACCCTGGGATCATGACCTGAGCCAAAGGCAGACGCTTAACCGCTGAGCCACCCAGGCGCCCCAATAATAAAATTTTAATAAATGTTGTGCCCTTGTTCTTGAAGGAGTGAGGGAGGGTTTGGGCTGATAGTATTTGGAGTATAGGAAGGAAGGTTCTCACAAGGCCCTAGCTGGGCACAGGTCTCACTGGCCTGGGATTTGGGTCAGAAGAGACAGTTGGTTCTTTTTTTTTTTTTTTTTTTTAAAGATTTTATTTATTTATTTGAGACAGAGAGAATGAGAGAGAGAGCACATGAGAAGGGGGAGGGTCAGAGGGAGAAGCAGGCTCCCTGCCGAGCAGGGAGCCCGATGCGGGACTCGATTCAGGGACTCCAGGATCATGACCTGAGCCGAAGGCAGTCGCTTAACCAACTGAGCCACCCAGGCGCCCCGAGACAGTTGGTTCTAAAATGTGTGTTCCAGGGGCACCTGGATGGCTCAGTCGGTTAAGCGGCTGCCTTCGGCTCAGGTCATGATCCCAGGGTCCTGGGATGGAGCCCCACGTCTGGCTCCCCGCTCAGCGGGGAGTCTGCTTCTCTCTCCCTCTGCCCCTCCCTCTGCTCGCGTGTTCTCTCTCTCTCTCTCTCAAATAAATAAATAAAATCTTTTTTAAAAAAAATGTGTGTTCCAGTAGCCCTGTGAACTGGAGCCGTGGGACCTCACTGTCCAGAAGGGGCAGGCAGCCCCACCATGAGCTCTGGGAGCCATGCCAGCCTTTGGACTCAGGCTCTGGGGAAGGGGCAAGTCCCAGGCCCTTGGGCTCTCCTCTGCAGGGCTGACTTGGGACTGAGCCCTGGTTGTGCTCTGAGGGTCAGGCCTCCTGGGATGAGTGACTGGCAGATAATCCCAGTTGGTGCTGGCTTTCCATGGTCAGGGGAACTGTCCCTTCCGCCTCACCTCTGCTCCTGTTTCATGGCTGTATTTTATCTTCGACAGGTTCATCCTCCGGCCTTTGGCAGGGCAGGGAGGGAGCGTTGCCTGCCTCTCTTTGCTGCTTGTCTTATTCTGGCCTGTTCGGCAGCACCCCACCCCACCGCACGAAGAGTCTGGCAACTTCACATCACAGGCTCTTTTCTCCTGCTCCCTGGCCTCCTTGCTCGTGGGGGGTGAGGGGGGTACCACTTGGGCTCCCCACATCCCCCTCCTCCGTCTTCCACAGGCTAGGTTCTTGCAGCCCCTCCCCAGGACTCATCCTCTGAGCTCCGCGCTTCCTCAGGAGGGCCGGCTATGAATTCAGGTCCATGCAGGAGGACGGAGGGAGAGGGAGAAGCCAGAGGGCCCTGCTGGGTGATTCTGTAGATGTATGATCTAGCCACTGTGACTCTGAGTATCGGGAATGAAAATGCGCATGTCTGGAGGGTGACACGGGTGGAGGATTGGGGACAGGGAATGAGAGATGCGGAGTTTGTGGGGGAAGGAACTGATGCTGACACTCCTTCCATATTTCCATCCCTCCCCATCCCCGATAGAACCTTCGAGAAGAGGCAAGAAGAATGTGGGGAGAGAAGAGAACAGATGGGAGAGCAAAGCTAGCCAGGTGGAGATGCTTGGTCCCAGTCTCCTACCCAGTGAACTGGCTCCCTCGTGCAGCCAATGTAGGTCAGGAGGGGACAATAAATAGGGTTCTTTCAACCAGGTCCTTTAGGGAAGCATGAGATCAGATGTGAAGAGGAGACGGGTCACTGTCCTAAGGGATTCCATAAAGAACAAGAGATTAGTTGTGTCATCGAAGGTGGAGGATTTGGGTCGTGATAAAAAAATGTCCTGCCCTCCACACTTCTGTATTTAATCCAGCTCACCTTCTTCCGTGGATTTAACAACACGTTATAAAACTGATCGCTCCTGCTTGCTATCACAAGAATGAGGGTTATCGTGTGTCCGCTGCAGGGGCGCTTGCTCAGAAGCAATTGACTTTTGCTCGTGAGTTCTGTGGGTCCAGAATTTGGTGGAAAGACTCAACAGCTGGGAGCTAGACTCGTCTGGGGGCGGCTTCACCTACACGTCTGGCTGCTGCCTGGGACCTCAGCTCTGTCCTGCCGCCCAGACACAGGGCTCTCCATGTGGCCTGGGCTTCCACATGGTGTGCTGGCCTCGGGGTGGTGGGCCTTGAAGTCACACAGCGGCAGCTCGGGGCTCCCAAACCAAGCCTGCCCGCAAACGGGATGAAAGCTGCATCACCTCTTCTGACCCAGCCTCAGAAGTCACGTGGTGTCATTTCTACTCTATAGTACTAGCTGCAAGGAAGTACAAGCTCATTCAGAGTCAAGGGAAAAGGACTTAGACCCTACTTCTCATGGGGAGGAGTGTCAAAGAACTTGTGGCCATGGTGGTGGCAGGGGAGGGCATGCCCGACACTCTTGAGAGCTAAGCTTAATGAACAGTGACTCTAAACAGAATAGTCTACACTATAATAGGAACTGCTACTCTCAAGAGGCCGCGTAAATTATACAGGGGGTGGGAGGGGCACCTGGGTGGCGCAGTTGGTTGAGGGTCAGGACTCTCGGTTTCTGCTCAGATCTGATCTCAGGCTCGTGAGATGGAGCCCCAGGTCAGGCTCCATGCTCAGCGCAGAGTCTGCTTGCGTTTCTCTCTCTCCCTCTGCCCCTTCCCCCTGCTCTCTCTCTCTCAAACTAAATAAATAAATCCTTTAAAAAATATTATACAAGGGGCAGAGAGTTAAAATTGGGCCAGGGTGAAAGAAACAGATCCGTAAAGCAAATACGGAGTTTATGAAAAATAGACAATATCAGAGGACAGCTCTGTCTGTGAGCTTGGGAAGCCTGGGAAGGACAGAGAATTGTGTGCTGGGATCAGATGGGTTCTAGACCCTGCAGCACTGAAAGGGAAGGCAGGTAGGGGACAGGACTTAGCTGCCCCCATCCTTCGCCCTCCATCTTTGGGGGTTCTGTGGCAGCCCTTCCTTGCTTCAGACAACAGGATTTGTACTATCTGCTTACAAATCGCCTTTTGTTTTTTCCAGCATAAGGGGCATCTCTGTGTTGGTACAAAGCTGGAGATGTAGTCAATGCATTTCCGAAAGTAAGTGTGGAAAAAATAATACATTAGTCTAATAATAAATTACTCTAATACTTAATGTTTGCCCCCTACCCTCAGGTGTGGTTTTAAATATCCAGCACAGAGAGTGTTGGGGCTGTGTACATCTCCAGGGCCCCAGGTTCTCATTATCTTTGTCTCTAACCCCTGAATGGAGAGTTTGACTTCTAATTTCATGCTAGGGGTTTCACAGGCAACATAATTGTATTTGCCTCTGCCTTTGATCTGCTACTTGATCCGCTGTTTCATTGTGGCTCCACTAGGAGACAGAGATGGAAACGTGGTGGAAAAACATGATTTTTGTTTTCCTTTGGAATTGGCAGTTATTCTTTTCTCTGGGTCCCTTAACGTGACACACCTTCCCTAAATCTGAAATTTAATCATTTTCCCGTTTTTGAAAATCCAAAAGGCATGTGCCCCCTCTGGCATGCTTTCCTTTTTGCTCACGAAGATTTAATTTTCAGCAAGGCTTTGGGGGCAGGATGCTCATGTTTTAGATCTCCATGAAAACGAAGTCCCCGGGGTTAGCAGAGAACTGCTGGGTGAACTCTGACCCACCTGCCCCTTCCCTGACCTCACGTCGACTTGCCAGGATGTACCTGGCAGACCCGGGCCTCCCTTCAGGTGATCTTGGTCTGTGGGGCTGGCCGCTTCTCTTCTGGAAAGCCAAAGAAACCCAGATTCAGCAGGAACCCGGCAGGTCAGAACCAAGCAACAGTCAGGGTGGCTCCTAAAGTCAGCTGGCTTCTCTGGAGGGGCCGCTACCTGGGCTTCTGTAGGTGTGCCCTGCACAAAGGTCCCCAGCCAAGACAGGGAGCGAGGGCTGGAATTCAGGCCCAGGGCACCTTTCCCCCATTCTTACAAAGTCACCGAGGAGGCTAGTGGCAGTTCTCTTCTCAGGGCAGAGGAGAAATAGATTCTCTGTCTAAGAGAAATGGTGACACAGGGCAGGACAGGGGTCAAAAGGGCATCTTGGGAGCAGAGTGGGCCCGCCTAAGGCTGCAGACCAAGCCAGTGTTGACCCAGCAGGTTGGAACAGTAGGCCCATTTTCTGACTCACTCTTTGCTCTGTCAACTCTCATCTGCAGGGTCCAGTGTTCGTAAATTACTGGGTCCCTCCTAGGCTTTATTTGGAGTTTAAAAAAAAAAAAAAAAGGCAAGGGTGTCACTTTGTCTTGTTTAGCAAACAAGGTGGCATTTTGGGGGGGAGGGCGCCATGTTTTCTTTGGTTTTGAATGTGAACACTTTAAGGGATGTTGTTAGCTGTAGGCCTTTATGGGCTGGGTGTAGGCCTTTGAAGGTAAGACCCTAACAGGTGGTGCAATGGAGTTTGACACCCTAACAAGTTACCTGTGAAAGAAAATTCACACTCCTGTGTAATGGATGGAGATAATTTACACTTAAAAGTGGAAAACACCTGGCTGGCTCAGTCCTAGAGCATACCACTCTAGATCTTGGGGTCGTGAGTTCAAGCCCCACTTGGGTGTAGAGATTACTTTAAAAAATACAAAGATAAAAACATAAAATGTCTAAAATAAATAAAAGTGGAAGATCAGGGCGTCTGGCTGGTTCAGTACAGCCCGCAACTCTTGATCTCGGGGTCATGAGTTCAAACCCCATGTTGGGCACAGACCTACTTAAAAAAAAAAAAAAAAAAGTGGAAGATCATCCAGATAAAGCAATTCCTAATCAAAATTAAACAACTCCAGAGAGGGACTTTTATGGTGTCAGCAACAGGCTGCTAGGGAAGGCCTTTGGAAGCCTTCTAAATTGGCCCTGTAAAGCCTACTCCTGTTCCTTTCTATAGTGGATGGTATTGGTATTTGGAATTCCATTAATACTTGGAAAGGTATTTTCACAATAAAGCCATAAACGCGGTCTCTCTTGAGAAGGACAAATTTGGAGGACTTTTTTTCCCCCTTTAACCAGGAATGTATAGTCTGGGAGCCCCAAATCCATTCACCTCCTTCCCCATTTTTTTCTCCCACACTTTCGGTAATTTGAATTGGGTATGTTGAAGAAATACAGTTTTGAAGGATATTAGTTACATCCTTGTGACTGAGAGTTCTCAGAGTTTTATTCCGCTCAGTGTGGTCGGGGGGTGGGGGGGCTGCCTGGGTGGCTCAGTTGGTTCAGCTCAGGTCATGATCTCAGGGTCGTGGGACTGAGGCCTACCATGGCTGGCACTCATCAATGAGTCTGCTGGAGATTCTTTCTCTCCCTCTCTCTTTGCCCCTCCCCCTGCTCTCACTCTCTAAATAAATAAATAAATAAAATCTTTAAAAAAAATAATTCATGGGGTGCCTGGGTGGCTCAGTTGTTAAGCGTCTGCCTTCGGCTCAGGTCACGATCCCAGGGTCCTGGGATTGAGCCCCACATCGGGCTCCCTGCTCTGAGGGGAGCCTGCTTCTCCCTCTCCCTCTGCTGCTCCCCCTGCTTGTGTTCCCTCTCTCGCTCTCTCTGTCAAATAAATAAAATCTTTAAAAAATAATAATAATTCATGTGGGTTTTTTTATTTTTTAAAAAAGATTTTATTCATTTACTTGAGAGAGAGAGAGAACAAGCGAGAGATAGAACACGAGCTAGGGAGAGGGGCAGAGTGAAAGGGAGAAGCAGACTCCCCGCTGAGCGGCAGCCCCATGCGGGGCTTGATCCCAGGACTCTGGGATCGTGACCTGATCCAAAGGCAGACATTTAACAGACTGAGTCACCCAGGAGCCCCCGTTTGTTGTTGTTGTTGTTTTTAATTTTTAAAGATTTATTTATTTGAGTGAGAAAGAGAGAGAGAGTGCATGCGTGGGGGGGGGGTGAGGGGCAGAGGGAGAGGGAGAGAGAATCTCAAGCAGACTCCCCGCTGACTGCAGTTCATCCAGGGGCTGGATCTTGGATCTTAGGCCAGAAGTCATGACCCAGCTGAAACCAAGAGTCGGTAGCCCAACCACTGCACCACCAAGGTGCCCCAGAATGTGTGTTTTTAATTTTTTAAAAAATCGGAGTTTTTCACAAAAGACTATTTGCCCAAAGTTTATGAAGCCAAATAGTATGTAAAGTCTTGGTACAAAAAAGCAGACCCCTTCCTTGTTCTGCCTGTTTCTTCTGGTAGATACCATCATATTTGTAAGTAATATGTAGATGTGGCCTTCTCTCTCTTTTTTTTTTTAAGATTTTATTTATTTATTTGACAGAGAGAGACACAGCAAGAGAGGGAACACAAGCAGGGGGAGTAGGAGAGGGAGAAGCAGGCTTCCCGCCGAGTAGGGAGCCTGATTCGGGGCTTGATCCTAGGACCCTGGGATCATGACCTGAGCCGAAGGCAGACACTTAACCGCTGAGGCACCCAGATGCCCCTAGATGTGGCCTTCTCTTAAATAATCCATGGTAACTATCATCTGTTGACCTCCTAGTATAGGAGAGGAGGATTTTAGTTCTCTGCATCATACTTCCCCTCTCCCACTCTTACAATAGAGCTATATCATAATGTCCTTTTTTTTCAAAGATTTTATTCATGTATTTGAGAGAGAGAGACAGCAAGAGAGGGAACACAAGCAGGAGGAGGGAGAGTGAGAAGCAGGCTTTCCCGCTGAGCAGGGAGCCCGATGCGGGGCTCGATCCCAGGACCCTGGGATCATGACCTGAGCCGAAGGCAGACGCTTAAGGACTGAGCCACCCAGGCGGCCCGCTATATCATAATTTCTTAAGAAATTCATATCCAGTGTTTACTTTGTGACCACATATATATTATTTACTGCCGAGGCAAATGAGCGTCAGTGATTGCATTTCTTTTCTTGTACATTATTTTTTTCCTGGGGTTAATAATTGCCTCAGTTTTTAATTTGCTTAATTTTCTGTGACCTATGACTAACTTTCCCACACTCCCCAACCTCTGTACAAATCATCTTGGGACAGTTTTCTGCACGTTCACATCCTGGAGACCATCTGCAAATAAATAGGCTGACCTATTTTGTTTTGTGTGTTTTCTTTTAATTTCCATTATCTTTAAGTCTGAACTCTTTCTACAAGTTTCTAATCCTCCATTTAGTTTTATTTTTAAAAACTTTTCTTCGTATGAAGTGTGGTGGGAGTTTTACCGATTTCAAACGGGGGTATTGTGTTTTGATAGAAAATTGCATCTCTACCACCCAACTAATGTCGGGAGCTGAGAAATGAATCCAAAGTTTCTGATTCTTGGTATTTTGCTTAGTTTAAATAAACTTTCACCATTTTTCCTAAACATCAACCTTTCAGAAGTGATGACTGTTATTCCCTGGAACCCTGGAACTAGCCAGGTTAGTAAATTTTTATCCTCTCCTCTCCTCCCCTCCCAGAATGGAGTCTACATTTTTAGAAAGTAAAGGTTATTTTTAAAATAATTAATTGGCCCTTCCCCAGGCCATTTGCTGCAGGATTCATGCCCTTTGTTTACATTCATTTCACGTAGCCTTTTATTTGTGTTTAGTTAGTTAGTCATTTACAAGACTGCCTTCCCACCTAGATTGTAAATCAGTTGAGGGCCAGGGGTGCCTTTTTAAAAAATTCACTTTCGTACTTTTGGATTCCCCTAGGACCTAACACAGTGCCTTGCCCTTAGCAAGCTCTCCATAAACGCAGGTCAAAAAAGTGGTCAGAGTGGCAGTCTTCTCCAATCAAGATCCCTTAAAGAGAGGTAACTTTCCAGCCTTCTCTTGCCCCGAAAGCGACTGCGAAATCTCCTGAACGGTGGGCACTGCGCTGCAGGCCTCGCTCCCCGCTCCCCCTCTCCCCCCCCCAACCCCACCCCGGGAGCCGCCACCGCACGCTGCAGCCGGGAACGGCAGCGCAAGTTCGGCAGGAGAGGTGACAACGTGTTGACCGTTGCAGGACTCCGGGAACGAGAGGTCGTTTCTCGGGAGTGAAATCCACTCGGGCGGTGCGGCGAGGGGCGACTCCAGACCGCGCTCTGAGGAGGAGCGGCCGCCCCGGGCCAGGGGTCAGCCGTGCCCCGCGGCGCGGAGGGGGCTCGGGACGGAGAGGGCGCGGCGCCCCGCGCACCTCCCTCCCCCCCCCCCGCCCCCGGCTGCCCGGGAACGTCCGCGCGGCCGCCTCGGCCCGGCCTGCGGCTCTGCAGTCCCACCGCCGGGGGCAGCGCCGCCCGCGCCGCCCGGGCTAAGATGGCGGCCGGCGAGCAGCAGCGCGGGCCGCGGGCGCCCGGGGTGGCGGGGGAGGCGGGCGGCGTCCCCCGGGAGCCGGTGCGGGCGGCTGTTTTCCGGCCCCCCGACACCCGGGGTGGGGGGAGAAGGCCGCTCTTCCTTGGCCCGCAGGGACCCCCGAGGACCCGGTCCTGCGACTTCCCCAGACAGGCACCCTGCCAGGCGCTCTACCTGGACGGGCCCTAAAGGGACATTTTATCACCCAACTCCCCCAGACTCGGGTTCCGAGGAGGTAGGGCTAGGCCCTGGCTGAAAGAAGGACTGTGAGGATGGCAGCCGGAGGAGACATGGCGGACGGGAGGACCAGCGGGTACCACTTGGGCGCAGGCCTCACCCCCCAAGCCATTTCCTCCCGCCTTGGGAGCTCGGCCAGTAAGCCTTGGAACACCTTTGGTGCACAATTACGCAATGCCAGTGACCGCAGGGAGGGGGGGTCATGCCCGGTGAAGACGCAGGGCCCAGAGCTCCTGAAATCAGAATTCTCTTGGAAAATCTGGTACATCCGGTTGTGAAATCCGTAATATCATCCAGTAAAGGCTACAGAACGTGTGCCCTCGCCACATTGGCTCTGACATCGGTATGCGCACAGTGTAGGCTGCCTTCCTCCTAGGACACTCCAAAACCTGAGGTCCAATTTACCAGAAATGGCATTGATGAATGCGGTGCATTCTGAGTGATCTCGCCTCGGGCTCAGGTTGGGAGGTCAGAAGGCCCCTCCCCCCTCCTCCGCCCCCCGAGGGAGCAGCTGATGCAGGTAGAATCACAATGGTAGGAACGGAGATGTACCTGGAAAAGCTGGCCATTGTCCTATGTAAACTTCAGGCTGGCACCTCCCATCAGTTCAAGGTTCCATCCAAAGTTTGCTTCTGGCTTATCAATCAGTTCAGTGTGAGAGGCTGAATGTGAACTTTTTGTTTTGGTTTGTTTTGGTGAAAAAAACTCGTTCTGCATAAGGTTTGCACAGGCTTGTTATTCTTATGGAGAACACTTCCTCCACCCACCTAAGCAACAGCCACACCGGCCTTCCTCCTGCAGCCCCTCTTGTAATTACCTCTCTCGTGCCCCAGTTTAGGCGGCTGCGGGTGCTTTGTTCAAGGACAGCAATAAACCCAAGACTGGACCTAACTCTCTCTAGTCCTGACCTTCCCTCTAGCGGGCCTGGAGCCTGGAGGGATCGGCCTCCCCAACCGATGAGGGCCAAGGGCGCTGCATGTTGTGTTTATGTGCGTTTTCTCCCCTCTGCACACTTGTTGGTACTTTTCAGACACGATGCTTTAGCAAAACAGAATCGTGTGCAAGAAAGAGTTCAAAGCGGCCCTTTGAAGCCAGGCCTCCAGGAGCTGGGGGTCGATCCTGCCAGGGAGCCAACCCTCCGCTTTCTAAACGGCAGCCAGCGCCAGCGGGTTTACCGCTGACCACACGCCCACGGAATTCCTCTAGTAACACCAGCTCGGGTGGCGTAGGCGCACCCACCTCCAGCCCTGTCCAGCCCCATGCCCCTCCCGGGAGGCGCAGTAACCATAAAAGGCACGACAGGCGGCCCACCGAGCAGGTTTGGTGACGACTCCCTGGAGACCGCCGCCTCGAGCGCCAGGCCCCATCTGCAGTGCAGCTGAACGAGTTAAGCTGCCCCAAGCGTGAGCGGACTGGGGTGGGGCCTGGATGAGAAAGAACCAGCGGCAGCTCGGGCAGCTTCGGTCTCAGGATCCCCCAGTTACAGAACTGGGTGAGCCTGACTCTCTTCTTCCAAGCGCTGCGTGAGAGGCCCGGAAGACCCCCGTCAGGGGTTGGGGAGGAGGCTTCGGAGCCCCGCCCAGTGTGAAGCTGCGCTGGGGACCTTGGAGTCGCGGGGGTGGGGTGGGGCACGCACCCTCAAGGTACCCCCCGGGGGTGTAAGGCGCTTGTGCGCCGAACTAGAAACGAGGAGCTGTAGCACCCCACCCTCAGGCTCCTGCGGCCGAGATGAGCCCACGATGCGGGCAGGCAAAGGAGGCGCGGCTCTCGGTGCAGCTCCAGATGCGCTAAGGTTACTCGCCATCTCTGGGACAGTCAGACCCTGCCGCGCGGCCCCTGCCCTCTGCCCTCGGGCACCGGCCGGAACCTGGGCTGCGCGTGCCGCCGCCCTGGGACCGCCAGACTCAGCCCCATGCGACCCCGCCTCAGCCTCACAAAGGCCGCGTGCGGCTGGGGCAGACGAGGAACGGCCACGACTCTCAGATCTTTAATTACGCCCCTACCCTTCCCCCCACCCCATCGCCGGCTCCCAGCCCTTTAATCAATTTCACGATATTAAATATTAATTTCCCGCCAGCCAGGCTTTCTCGGAGGAGGGGAAGGGACCGGCAGGGCAGTTCCGAGGAAGGGATGGCTTTGTAGGGTGTGACCCGGGTAGTAGGTTGCCGGGGGTGCGCGGGCTCCTAAGTGACCTGCGCCGGGAACTCGGTCTGCGCTTTGCGGCTGGGGAACTTGGAGAGTTAGGCAGGCCTCCGAGAGGGGCAGCTAGGTGCGCCGGGAGTCCCAGTGCGCTGGGCGACCGCTTCCTGCTCCGCACCCCCCCGCCCCCAGCCCCAAGTCAGCCTCTCGCGGGCCCGCGGCGCGCCGCGATGATGGATCGCGCCTGGCGGGGGTGATTTGGTGTTGATCGCACATTATCACTGGCAGGTTGGACTGGTTGCTGATGGACGACTTCTAGCGGCGGCAGCAGCAGCGTCTTCAGACACGGTGCGGGGACTCGCTTGTTCTGCGAGGGTCTCCTTTACCCCGCCCCCCCCACCCCTCGCACACTTGCGGGCGTCAGGAGGACTTAAGGGTCCGAGCGGGGTCTTGCAGCCCCCAAGGCCGCCGGCCCTGGTTCGGGTCCTCGTGTGGGCCGCAGGCCGGGCGAGGAGGGGAGCCAGGACGCCTCTCCCACTTCCTCCCATTCCTCCTTCCCTCGCCGCCTGCCCACCCACCCCCCATTCTTTCCTGCTTCCCCATCGAAATCGGAAGGGCCTGGGTCACTCGCCGGGTGGTTTCCCCGCCGCGGATGCAGGCCCGGGGGGGGGCGAGGTTCCCCCCTGCCGCCCTGCGGCCCCCGCCCCTCTCTCGGGGCTCGCAGCACCGCGGCGCTGCGGTGCGCCCCTCCTCGCCTCTTTTTCTAAAGTGCCTGCAGATACAAAAGCGGTTTCGTAATGCCTTCCGTCTGCGAGAGCCGGAGGACCTTGGCTGACCTTTCGGAAACTGATTGCAACTGCCTGTTAACAGCCCGTACTGACCGCACCGAGCAGAGCGGAGGACAATCATTTAAGTGACAGACGGCGAGGTGGCCTCGGCGCAGTCGAGCGGCCTGGTTAAGCCCGCCCCGCCCCTCCCCCCTGAGTGCCCCCCCCAGCCCCGGGCGCACTGCGGGCTGTGGCGGGCGCCCGGGCGGGCGGGGAGGGCGCGCCGTGTGCGCGCGCGCGCGCGCGCGTGTGTGTGAGTGTGTGTGAGTGTGTGTGAGTGTATGTGTCTGTGTGTGTGTGTGCGCGCCCGCCCGCGATTACCGGTTGACGGGTTAACCCTTCGCCGAGCGGCCGGCCCCTTTGAGGCCGGACGCTGTCGGCTTAATCTGCCATCTGCAAAAGAGGAATAAAAGGGCCGCCTCCGCCGACTTTCCCTAATGGATAAACTGTCCCCCCTCAGCGTGACCGGGGCTGCGTCCCCGCTGCTGCCAGGGAAAGATCCCGACCCTCAGCTCTTCCGGCACGTCCCCAGGTCCCCTCCCTGCGCCCCCTCCCTTCCCCGCACAGAAAGACGCCGACACAGGAACAGCTCAGGGACAGCGCGAGGGGTCTAAAGGCTCCGAGAGACTCGCGGTGCAGTGGACGTGGGTGTTCCCGGTGTTTTCTGTTTTGGAAACTGGAGAAAGGTTGGGGGGGGTGGGCCCGCACCGGGAAGGCGAGGTGGGGGAGGGGAGGCTGGTGACAGGGCACCTCGGGCTGCGCTCGCTCCCTCTCTCGGGAGAGATCGCCAGCTGCTCTCCAACAGGCAGCGCCCTGAAATCTATTTAAAGAGAGGGAAAGGGGAGGAGAACAAAGGGGGAGGAGGGGGGCGGTGAGCGGAGCCTGGGCGAGAGCGAGCGAGCAGGGAGGATCCGCCGCTCCGCGGGCACATCAAGCGCTCACATCTGTACACTCCGCGATCGATGGGGAGAATGGATAATATTTGTCAGCTGCAGACCTTTCTCTTCCCGGTTCCCGGGGAGGGGAGGGGGCGAGGGAGGGGGAGGGGCGGGCAGACCAGGCGAGAGAGGCCGCCTCAAGGACAGCGCGCTTCCCGCTGCAGCCACACGGAAACCTGGAGCCATGAAAGCCCGGGGATTTTTCTCTTATTATCATTATTAATTATTTTTTATTATTCCACAGCAGCCAGCGAACGCTCGGCGGCGCCCCTCCCCCGCTCGCCTGCCGCCTCCCTTTGTTGATTCTCAGCTGCGAGCGCGGCGGGCCCGAGCCGCCGTCGCCGCCGCTGCCGCTGCCGCCGCCGCCGCCGCCGCCGCCGCCGCCGCCGCCGCCGCCGCCGCCGCCGCCGCCGCCGAGCACGATCTGCTCTTGCGCCCTCGGTCGCAGCTGCGGCCCAGGAAGCCGGGGCTGCGTCCCCGCCCCCCACCCCCCACGGCGCGGCAGCCCCCGCACCCCCCCCCACCTCCCTGCCGCCCGCCACGAGGCCAGCCCTGCCTCTTCGCTGCTTCTCGCTGCGGCTCCGCGTCCCCAACGCCGAGCAGAGGCGCTGGCGGCTGCCGCCCCGAGCCTCCGGCTGCGCGGGGCCCTTCGCCACCCCTCACCCCCCGGCGGCTGCACTCTGATGCCGCCGTCCCCACACATGGTCTTCATTTCGCACACTCGCGGCGTGCTTCCTCTCGACTCCTCTCCTCGGGGCTTTTCGGAGCGAGGAGGGAGGTTCAGAGGAAGTTAGAAACCCAGCGAGCCCAGGGGAAAGGGGGAAAACCCTCGCTCTCAGTCTGAGCTTCCCAGGCGGAGGGGAGCGCCCCGCGGTGGGTGGGGCAGAGTCTGGGTGCCCTCCCCTTCCTTAGATGCGGGAAGGTGAGGTGAGGGGTGGCGGCCGGAGGAGGACAGGGAGCTGGGGAGTGAGTGAGCTCCAGGTTTGCTTTGGCCCGGCCCCCGGCCCGATCCTACCGGCCAGGGCAGAACTGACCCGCCCCCTCGGAACAGCACTGCGGGCCTGGGAGCCGATCGGATTAGCGGTCATCAAATGAGACCGAAGACACCTCAGACCGTCCCCCACCCCCCACCTTCCGCGGGGGAGTTCCCTGGGCCTTTGCCCCCTCCCTCCTCCAAGGTGTAAAGCCTGGAGCTGACGCCCCACAGGGCCCGGGGTCCGGCCCCGCTCTGGGGGTGTGTGTGTGTGTGCAGAAAGTTCTAGCCGGGGTTTACTTGTGGCTTCGCGCCCCCACCCCCACCCCCGCTGTCCTGCGATTCCGGGCCAGCCTGCGGCGGCGTCCCCGACTGCTCCGCGGTCCTGGGCAGGGCAGGAAGCTGGCACGGCCGCCGGCTGGGCCGGCGCCACTTGGCCGGGCCGGCTGCTCGCTGGAACTCGCGCGGCACCTTCGCGCCGAGTCGGGTTCCCGGGTCTCCCGCCCAGTCACCCTGAGCGGCTCCCCCACTCCCCCCCCACCCCCCGCTCTGTCCGTCGTCCTCTCTCCGGAGTCTCCCTGTCTCCGCCCGCCCTCTCAGCTTTTCCCCTCCTCGGTCTGTCTCGGGAGCCCCGTAGCGCAGTCAACCGCCCTTCCCGAGATTCAAAAAGAAGTTTTGTGTTTCCCCGGGGGCAGCAGCCTAATGCTTCCCTTGTTTTCCGGAACAAAGCAGACATTCAGTGGGGAGGGGGCAGGCGCTGACTCCTTCCCCTCCCCGCAGCACCCCGCACCCCTGCAGGTTCAGAACGCTCGCTCCCGGGCCCCGGCGGCCTGGGGATGGGGTGGGGGCCCTCTTTCCCCAGGCTCGACTACAAAAGCGGCGCCCCCCCCCCGCCCCGGCGCCCCAGCCTCCCCTAGCCTCCGCCGGGAGCCGGAGAGAGGGCGACATGGTGTTTGGGTGAGGTTCCCAGCCCGGGCTGGGAGGGCGCGCACGCAGCTGTTTACGGTGTGCCTGTGCTGCTGGAAGCTCACCCACCGCCGCCTGACAGCGTGGGGCCCCCGCGCGCTGCCAGCTCAGAGGAGGCGCCGAGCGGCGAGCCCTCCGGCACTCGGCCCGAGGCCTCCGCAGCCCTGGGGCCAGGGAGCGCTGGGAAGCTCGAGGTCTCCAATCGCGCGAGCCTCGTCTAGCCCGCAGACCGCCCCCTCCTCCCCAACAATGGCCTGAATCGGGTAGTACATCAAAGGGACTGGGGGGAAGGGGTGAAGAGCTCGCGAGGGGCGCCCAGAGCAGTCCTTGCGCCAGGGTTCTCAGCAGCCCTTCCCCTCCCAGGGCTAAGTTCTCTGGCCAGCGTGAGCGAAGCCCTCCACTCCAGCGACTCGGGGATGCCTCTGGCTGCAGATTGCGCCCCGCAGCCCCACCCTGCCCGGTGGACTTCCCCTCACCCCACCCCCGCTGCACTAGCAGTGCCCACGCGAGCCGGGCCTTGTCCGCGCATTGCTGCCTTAGGTCCCGCTCCGGCGCTTCCCCTCTCCCGGGCCTGTGGCCGGCCCCCGGCGCCTCCAGCGCGTCCTGAAACTTGATCCCGTGTCGGAAGGACAGTGTGTAAACACCAGGCGCGCTCCGAGAGCCCGCGGGAGGGGCCGGGCGAGGGCCGCCCGGGCAGCGCCGAGGCCCCGCGCCCTCGCCCGCCCTGCTCGCCCCGGGCACGATCGGCGGGGCCGCCGCCTCGCTCTCTGCCTTCCCAGTTGGCTCAGCTAATTGGAACCGCCGCCGCCGCCACCGCGGCAGCCTCTTGTTGAATTTTCTAGATCGCAACCGTTCAGTCGTGGCTGCCTCCGGCTCCCCTCCCCCTCCCACAGCTGTTATCTCGGCCGGCAACTTGTTGGTGGTGGGGACGCCCCTCCGCTGACCCTGGCCTCAGACTCCGTTCACGCCGGCAGTTCAGGGGTGTTTTTCTGCGGGGCGTGGGAAGGGAGGTAGAGTCCTTATCGAAGAGTGAGGCTTTGCGCCAGCTTCGGAGGCTCGTTTTGGTGAGCACGAATACTATCCAGGGGATCCTCTCGGCAGAAAGCCATCGTGCTCGCTGTCTTGCACCGGGAGTAGTGACAGTCCCCGAGAGGCTTCGGGAGCAACTCCAGTAGGTACTGCCGTTCCTTCCAGGAAGACGTTACCGAGGGGTGGGGGTGTTGGGAGGCACCTCCCTCCTGCCCGGCCCCCAATCCTTCTCAGCATTTGGGATTTGCTACAGCAGAGCTCCCCTAAACCCGGGCCTAGCCCACCTCGACGGGACAGGGCCATTTTCCCTCTTGGTTTGAAGTACCGGGTGGGTCCAGGGGGCACTTGTCAGCCTCAGTGGGTTCTGGAGGTGCACCTCCCCCAAGCTGGGTCAGCTCTAAGCCGGTGCCAGCAGGCCCTCCTGGGCCTTGGGTCCCCCCAGCCCTCCCTTCTTGCTTGGCCTCCCTTGGCCGCCCTCCCTGGCCTAGCTACATGTCCCCACTTGGTGCAGACTCTGGGGTCTGCAAATTGTCAGCTCTGTGTGGGTCTATAGGGGGCCCAGAGCCTGGCCTGACGGCCGGGTGGGGGGAAAGAAGTGAGGGACTCAAGAAAACACTGTTCGTGATGCCGGAGCGTTGCCCGATATCCAACATCCACCTTAGAATGACGTGTCCTCTGAGTAGAACTTTTTGCTAGTGGGTTTCACAGGCCCAGGGCCGATGTTGTAAAAGTGGCTGCACCCCCAGCCCGGAAACGCCTAAATACACAGAGGCAAACATCCAGGGGGCTGGGTCTGCAAACCACCGCCGAGGGGATCTGTAGCAGCCAGAGAGCGGCAGCTTTTCCTGTGACGGTTCTGAGAAGGACACCCGTTCCCTTCCCTTTGATGGTTCTCTGACAACTGTTAGGGAACAAAGAGGCAAGGCCCCTGGCTCATTTTCCAACACCTCTTTCCTTCCCTTCTAACTTTTACCCAAATCCCCTCCTTGGGGTTTCCTCGAGGTGTCCTCTCTATTTATAACCAGAGCAAGATTTCCGAGTCAGTCCATATTGATTTGAGCTATGATAAAAAAAAAGGGGGGGGGGGAATCTGTAAGATCAATACTGTAACTTGGTGTCCAGGATGACACTTCAGCAGGTCAAGTTCACCTAGGTCTTTGGCATCTAAGAGCCTCCAGGCCCTTCCAATCAGATGGTGGAAGTGTATTTCCCCACTGCTAGTTTCTCTTCTCTTTCTGTAGCGGAAGAAAATGAATCTGCTCAAAGACGTTTGTTTCTTCTCCTTCACCCGTATCCTATCAGTCTGCAAGAACCTTGTTTCTGGGTAGGGTAAAGTGTATTCCTGTGTTTTGATAAAGAAGAGAGTAATTTGTGTTCTTCTTCGGGCCTGAAAAGATAATTATGTGTCCTGGGAGCTTGCTCTTCTCCTGGCTGTTTAACAGACAATCTGGATTCTCGTTCTGGAGCAGGAGTGCTTGGGTTTGGGTGTCCCAGCGTCCTCCTCGTTGTCCCCTTCCCTCTGTCTCCACCCAGCCATCCCCAGGTCCTTGGGTGGGCCACATGGCGCGAGGGTTTCTGTCTTGAAGGCTGGAGAAGGCTGGAGGCGCCTCAGAAGGCCTTGCGACCCTGAGTCTGGTAGCAGGCATTCACGTTTCTTTTCCCCGGGGAAAGAATATTCTGAGCCATTGGAATTCCTTTTCCATCTCCCTGAAAGCTTATGCCAAGAGCTCCCCATGGGGTCTATGGTGATGGATGTCAGGAGGGCCAGGGGAAGGAGCCATCATGGTGGGAAGAGTTGAGTGCTTGCCTGCAGGACTCAGACCTGACCCAAACCGAAATGCAAACAGCAACCCCCAAAAGCAGCTCCATCCACCTGGTAGCTGGCTCGGAAACAAATCCTACCCACCCCACCCCACAACTAGTAAAGCCCGGGGACAAACCATTCCTTTGGTCTCCCTTTAGCTCGACTTACGTTCCGTACAGTTAAGCATACCAGGAAGCCAAGAGGCATCCACTACTCCTCACTTCCCCTGGCACTGGGCTCGGCTTGGCTGAACTTGCCGTTCCTGTCTTTTTAGAGGAGCTGGTGGTGTTCCCGAAGCAGGATCGCACTGTGCCGCCTCCCCAGGGGTCCTCAGCTATTGATTTTTAATATCCGTATTCAATATTGTGTATTAAATATTGAATCCATGCACGAGAGGATGTGATGCAAATCACCAGCCGTGCCTGAGACTTTAATAGTTGTTTTATTGCCCGGAAACCACAGTTGGACGCAAGGCATCCTGCAGCCGAGGCTGGGGGCGGGGATGACAGGCAGAGAGGAGAGCTGAGCAGACAAGCAGAGCCAGGCCTCCCAAAGCTACAAGACCTCTGGAGTAGCCACTGCTGAAGGCACAGCCAGGCACGGACAGCTCACCCCTGGGCAGGTGGGCTGGAGGCCAGCTCTCAGGCTGCTACGGAAAGAGTGGCCCTCTCCATGAGACCTGGGTAGAGGAAGAGGTGTGGGGCTGTGTCCTTCCTTCCTGGACTTCCCTGACTGGACTGTGCATTCCTGTCCGGCCATCCCCCTTCCCCTCCACACGGATCTTCCCCCAGACACACACACACACACACACACACACACACACACACACACACACAGAGCTGTTGAACAGGAAAATGAACTTGGGGGCAGGAAACTCAGGCCTTGGGCCTCCTCCACCACTCTTAGCTCTATGACCTTGGTACAGACTCTCTTAACCTCTCTGGGCCCCATTTTCCTCCTCTGCCAGGGGGGGTAATGCTATCTGCCTTACCTCCCTCACCGGGCGGCAGTAAGACTGGTGCAAATGATATAATATTCAGGGGAAAGGCTTTTGTAGACTGTCAGGCCCCACCGTAGGCAGGCTGAGGGATTAGTGTTGGCTTTCCCTTTATACTCCCCCTCTCCTGCAGGCTGTGTCTCCCGGCTGGCTTCTTTCTCTCAGGCATGAGCCCCCTCCTCCATTATCAGCTCCTCGCCTCCTCTCCCTTGGCCACCTCCACTTGGTCTCCCTGGCTCAGGGCTCAGCGTGGCTCTGCACTCAGACTGGGCAGTCAGGTTTCGAGGCCGTCCAGCAGGAGACAGGAAGGGCGAGAACTGTGTGTGTGTGTGCGCGTGCGTGCATGTGTGTGTGTGTGTGTGTGTGTGTGTGGTGGGGGTGGGTGTAGCTAGAGCGTACAAGGCCAACAGCCCCGGGAAAGAGCTCTTCTCCGTTGGAGGGAGGACAGGCACTGTCCGCGGCAGCTGCCCGGGGCTGCGGAGCCTGGGGCTGGCGGGGTTGGGGGAAGCAGGGGGTTGGGGCCGCTGCTGGCCCAGTGCACGGGCTGCTGGGCTCACTGGGCGGGCAGTGGGAGGGAGTGGCAGAGAACCTGAGGCTGGGGACCTTTTCGCCACATTACACTCATCTCAGGAAGTCCAGTCTGGATTCCCGCTTGTTGGAAAGTGAGGGCGTGGGCTTTGCCATAAGAGTCTTAAGATCGGGAAGCCCAAATGTTACTTCGGTGGAGGGCGGCGGCCCTGCAGCGGCCTCCAAGTCAGATAAACAGTTGCCCGAGGCCCCCCGGGTGGAGACACGGGTCCTCCGAGAGCCCTGAGGAAGGGCCGAACCCCTCTAACTAACCCAGATCTTTGTCTGGGGCTCGGGGAGGGGCGGAGACCAGAGGGGTCCGTATTAGTTAAGACCCCCCCCCTCCCCGGGGCCGAAGAAGGCCCAGGCTGACTCGCCAAGCCGGCTCAGGCCCAACAGAGACCAGCTCTGGCAGTAGGCCCCGCCGGGAGTCCGCGTCGTTGTCCCCAGGACGCGCGAACGGGGGTATGCCAGGCCGGGCCTGGCTGCGCACGCCTCCGCGTCGGGGCTCGGGCGTCTGCTGCTGCCTGCGTTTCCGGGTCTGCGGCTGAGCCTCCCCGGCTCTCTCCTCCCGCTTTGTCTCGCTGCCAGCTCTTCGCCTGCCCTCGCCGCTCTCCTGGGTCGGCTGGTCGCGCTCTGCCTCTCCGACTGCATCTTGGCATTTACGCTGCCTTGCTCTTTGCGCGCGTGTGGCCCCCTTCCCTCGACCGGGGCTCAGCTCGGCCTCTTCCCGCGGGCTAGTTGGCACTGCCTTGGGAATCGCTGGAGTGTCCACCCCTCACGCCCCCTCCCCGGGGCCAGGCCGACGTGTCCGGGGCTCTGCGACCTCCTCCGGGACTGAAACATCCCGAGGTTCTGGTTTAGCTCCACCAAAGCAAACCCGAGAGGGTCAGAGTATGCCTTACTGCGTTCCCTGATGCTCCCAGCCCGGGGCAGCAACTGAAGGGGGGCTTTTATGAGACCTACTTTGCAGAGTTAAGGGGGAACTCTTCAGCGGCCGACCTCGCGCCTTCTGTAGCGTTCTCCGAACTCTCGAGACTGTAAGCCGCCGAGAAGAATTTGACCACAGGGTTCTGCCTTTGACCCGAAAGTTGGTCAGACGTGTGGGTCCGGGTAGGGGTGCCCTGAGTGCGTGTGCCTGTGCGGATCGCAGGGACTCTCGGTGGATTAGCCGCTACAAAGCGGGGGAGGGGGCACTGGCCATGGGCGCTCGGGCTGGGGGGGCCAGCCAGGGGCCTGAGAACACCCTAGGCCACGGGACAGGTGAAGACACCCGTCCGAGCCCGCCCCCACCCCCGGGACCCGCACACGGTCGGTCTCGGAGGCGGAGACAGCGTCGAACTCCTTGAAAGTAAACTTGCCGCGAGGGGAGCGAAGGAGGGAGGGGGCTGGCGGGGGTGCCTGCGTCGGGAAGGCTTGTGTCAAGTTTCAGCCCCTTAATGACACTCGGTGGCAAGGTGCCAAGGCCCTGGGAACGGCGGCAGGGGGAAGGGCGGCCGGGGTCGGGGTGAGAGTGGCCGCGCCGCGGGGCCGGACCCGCGAACCCCGAGGCGCACCGCGCGCTCTCGGGCCGGAGGAGGCCGGGGGGCGGGGGCGGCGGGCGGGAAGGGGGCGCTCCGAGAGCCGCCTGAGCGGAGCGGAGCGCAGGCATCTTCCGCAATCCATTCATGCACTGAAGCGCGTGCAGAGCTGCTGATCGCTGCCATTGTTACTCGCGGGCGGTGTGGGAGCCGAGCCTCCACTCTGGCGAGAGATAAATGGCCTCTGACAGCCCCTCCTCGCCAAGAGAGCTCCTCGGATTTCACCGCGCGGCGGCTCTCAGGTCTGTGCCTCGCTCGCTTCCCGGTGAGAACCTTTAAATCAGCCTCCCGGCCCTCCCTCCTCCCCGACGCTGCCCCCCGCCTGCTCAGGCCCCGGCAGGGCCCCGGGCGCGCTGCGCGCAGTCTCTGGCCCCCTCCCCATCTGGAGCGGGGGGACAAGGTGGGGAGCTCCGGGAGGACCCGGGGGCCGCGGGGGAGGCGGCTGGCGCCCCCCGCCCCGGGTCCGCACCGCCCCCGGAGCGAAGCCCCGCGCCCCGCCTCCGCGCCCACAAGATGGATCAGGCTACCGTGCGGAGAGCGGGCTGTAAATATTTAAAAAGTCTCTCGCGCGCCGGCGGTAATGGCTTTCGCAGTCGGAATGTGTGCTAGGAGAAGAGAGGAAGGGCGATGTGTGTACAGTGTTGCGAGGTGGGGGAATCGTTCCTATGCCTCCCCCACCGGGTCCGGGGTGGGCTGCAGGTTCCAGCTGCCCGATTTCCCGCCCTCCGCCTCTCCACCGCCGCGTCCCACGGTAGCGTCGAGAACGCCAGTCGATAGGGAACTTGAGCATGGAAGGGCGACGCAGGCCCGGACGAGGTGACCCGGAGCCACTATTCCCTTCGGGGTCTCCCAGGGTCCTAGGCTGGGACTGGCCAGAGATTTCCTGCCCCCCCCACCCCCGTCCAGGTCCGCTTCTTGCTGGTGCGCGGGGGAGGGCGGAAAACGCACAGGTTAGAACCCCCCCCCCCGAGTTTGGGCGGTCGCTAAAGCCTGGGTCGGGGTTTCTGCAGCGGGGGCCTGGGCCCTGTTTGTGCCTTTGCTCCCCTCCGCATGCCTCTCTTAAGCCTCGATCCACTCTAAAGGAGAGCCCTGCCCCGCCCCCCGCCCCCCCCTTTCTGAATCTGAAAGTAGCTTTGTGGCTGCTGGGACAGAAAACCTGGGAGGAGGCGACGAGGAGAGATGGGGTGGGGGGCGGTGCCTAGCGCCCAGGCTGAGTGGAGGTCACACGTGGATGTGGAGGGGGATCATTTGCTTCTCTGGCGAGAGTGGGCCTGGGATCTTTAGGGCCGAGCCCGGCCGGATGGAAGAGGTGGGGGAGGGGGCATCCAGTCTTCCCGGCCGGGAGAGGCTTAATGGGCCCACCACAGGGTGTGTGCCGGGTGAGGCTGTCGCCTTTGCCAGCAGCCCCTCCCTGGCGGGGCGGGGGCGCCGAATTGCCCTGGGCTGGGGCGGGCCGGGCGCCGCGGGTTCTCGGGGAAGGTTGGAGGGCTGCGCGCCCAGGCTGGGGCGGCCCCCCCTGCACTCCTCCGCTCCGCCCGCTCGGGGACCGGCCAGAGTGTGGGTGCTGGCGGCGTGTCAGGGCGCGCCAGGGCTGCTCTCGGCGTTCGAGCGCGTGGAGCTCCCGACTCCTGGCAGCTCCGCGCGCACTCCGCTACCAGGGGCTCGTGTTGTGCCCTGCTCGCTTGTTTGTCTCGTGTGAGCCTCGTAAACCGCCCTGATTTATTACCCAGACTAAATGCTTAATTTGTGAATATGAAACAGATTAAAAGGGGCTTGGGGGGGAGGGGGCTTGAGGTCGGCATATTTTAGCAATCAGACCAAAGCAGCCAGGCAGATGTTTCAAATTTGTCGACATTTTCAGGCTCACGTGGAAAGCCAGCCAGAATGGTCAAGAGGTCTTCTCCTTCCTTCAACCTGAGAACTTGGCAGTGATCAAAAGGAGGTGATTAGTAGCTACAGAGAAAAGACACCGGCAGGCAAGGAGTTAAACAGGCTGAGCCCTTCACCTCCAGGATTGGGAATGGGGTGGGGGGGGGGGCGGTGAGAGCTGGTCACAAAGGCAAGAGAGGTCCTGGCTAAAAAGGCTCAAGTCCCAGAAGCCAACTTTGAAGAACAAAGTAGAGGACCCATTTAAAAGTTAATTCAGTAAATAAACTTTATTGGCGATAAAACAAACAAGAAAGATGGAACCGCCAGCTGAAAATGGCCAAAAGACAGTAAAAATAGTTGGATATGGCCTTATCATGCGCTTGTGCCCTTCGCCAGGCAGGTCCCTGCAGCCAGCCTCCTCCGACAGGCCTCAGCCCGAGCACCTTCTCCCTTTTGAAAAGCCCCGGGTGCACGGGGGTTATTTTTTGGCATTTGTCATTTTTAGGCAACTTCACACATCAAAGGCAAGCACAGTGTTCTTTGCGGCTCCCTGGCTGCAGCCGCCCAGTGAAGCAGATACAATTTCTATAAATTGGCCTTCTCCTCTGGGTTTTGATTGATCATCACCATATGAGATTATTGAAAGTCTAATGTCTTATTTCACTTTCTCCAAGGGGTGAGGAGGGGAACAGTTTATTGGAAGTCAGGCCACGTGAAGACTCTGGTGTTTGTGCAATAGTAATTTCCATTAGCCTGGGTAGATCAGCCTCCGGAAACTCCCATGCATCTCCTGCCGGTTGCTTGTACCCACCCCCCTCCCCCTTCCCCCCTCCCCCCTCCAGGTCGCAGCTTCAGAGGTTAACAGGTACAGTACAAATTAGAGCCTTCTGGAGCCTTTGTCGTGGTAAGGAGAACATGGCTGTTGACTAAAATAAGGCAACACGAGATTCATTTTTTAAACATATTTATTATCACTCAGGAATTCCCTCTTGAGAACTGTTTCCCACTCCAAACTTTTTTGTTCCCCTTTTGCCTCGATACCATCTTTCATTTTATTAAAGTTGATTATGGTTCCTCTGCCTTGTCCTCAGCCAGACAAAGGCTTAGGGAAAGTCAGAGAACGTGTTAATTATATGTTTCTTGTAAACCGACTTTTCATTTCCCCCTAACACATTTAGTTGGCTTGGTGTTTAGTTTAACACTCAATTGCTGCAAATATGCTGCTTAAAAATGCTGTCTTTATTAAAACAAATAAATGAATGCAAAGACCTTTCTAATTTCAACTCTCGTGGGCTAGAAACAACAGAAAACCGAAATCGAGAGCAAGAACGAAGGAAAGGCAGCGGGGAAGGGAGAGAAAAGAGACGAGGAAACACACACACACACACACACACACACACACACACACACAGTATTCCTTCTGCCATCCCTCCCCCAGCCGTGTTAAACTGGTCCATACAATTGTCCCTCGCTGCGCCCTGCGGCTCGCCAGCCCGCCTGGATTTTCCATCACTTGGCGCCTAAGGCGATCATTAGCTGAGAATGGACAACCTCTACCTGCTGGCAGCCCATCACTTACCAGCGGGCGGAGGGGGGGGGGCGGGGGGGAGGCGGGCTGCAGGCTCCTGTGCTGGGGCTGGGCCCCATTTGCTCAACCCGAGAGGGGTCCTTGGTTCTTGCCCCTGGGTGCATTGGTGCCTAATTAAACTCTATCCAGGGCAACGTGCGCTAAATATACGGAGGCTGAGAGGAAGCTGGGAGGAAAAGGGGGTCATTACCTGGGCCGAGAGAGTGAATCTTCTGAGAGACAGGAGGACGGGATCCCTCTGATCACACTTTCTGTTTACCCTCAGCAGAGCCTCTGAGTGCACATTAACTGTCTTGCTGAAATCAAGGAGAAATGGAAATTAGGAAGGGGGGGGGGATCCAGAGCCCGCAGATAACGAAACAGGGCCTGTGTCACCACCAGGCAGGAGGGAGGTCTACCGTAGCTCCAAACAGACAATGCCGGCTGCAGAAAAATGACTCGGGAGCCCTTGTGGCATTGGAGTTCCTGCTCCTGTTCCTCGGCCCCGTCGCATGCAGGAGCTGCAGCTGTATATATAAATGGCTGTGAGGACGGAAAGGAACGAATGTGTCAGGAGCCCAGGTGTGTGCTGTGAAGCTAAACAGACCGTGGAAAAGCAGGGGGAGAATCCTTAGCTGAAGGCCAGGGACCCCACGAAAGACCTGGGCCCAGGCAGGATCAAAATGGCCCGACCCGGGTCACGGTCACTTTACCCCAGGGCTGGTGAATGGGAGTGGATGCACGTTCTCATAGAATAGCCAAGCTACCAGGGCTTTAACCGAGCTCCCCTTTGACCCAGCTGAAAAAATCGGTTCAGAGGGTAAAAACAGCAACAACAACACTAGCTCAAGGTGACCCATTACTGGCAAAAGTAAGACCAGAACCCAGAGCTCCCTGCTCAGGGAAACCGAATCTGAGGAGGAGGGTGACTGGTGGTTAGAGGGAGATCCAGGGTGCTCTTGGTCACTGCAGAGGCCCAGTATTTTAGTCATTGAGCATGTATTAAGCACTTGCTGTGTGCAAAGCACTACTCTGGGCGTATGAGGCCCCAGTGCCGTGAGCCCTCCAAGGAATGCACAGGGGACCCACAGTCCTTTTTCTGTGCCTGGTAACAAAGCCTTAAAAGACAAGGGGCGAAGGGGCTGGAGAAGGGAAGAAAGAAGCCGGCCACTCGCAGGGGTCCGCTTTTATTCGCAGCCCACAACGAAGTTTACAGCGGGGCAGCCTGGATGAGCGACTGTTCTCCCAGGGGTGGAGGTGTGAGAGAGGGAGCAGGCCCCTTCACTTCACTTTCCTTGCAGGGCCTGCCGGGAGCCTGAGTCTAATGCAAATCGGGGAGGCAACTTTCCCTGCTGGAGCGTTCCTTGCAGTTCTCTCGGTTGCCCTGGACAAATAGAAGAGTGTAGCTTATCCCCAAAAGCTCCTGGACAAATGTAGGCTCTCTGGGGGAGCCAGTAAGGGAATACTGCCTCCCTTAACAAAACAAACCCGAGACTCTCCAAGGTTTAGCACTGGAAACGGAATCTCCCAGCAGAGAAGGGGAGCCGGCTTAAGTGCCCCCCACTCTGTACCCCCCGGATTCCACCTGCCCCTTGGGGCACTCACAGTGTGATCACAGGTGCCCTCCCTGCAGCCATCTGGCCTCGGCCCAGCCTCCGCTCTTGGTTTCCCTAAGCAGAGGCGAAACATGCTGGAACCTTCAAAGCACATTCCTAAACACTAAGGGAGATCTGCGGGGAAGTGAAAACAAAGAGGCCAAGGAGCGCCGGAGCAGTTCAGCTTACAGAGTCTGTGGGCCAACAGGGCTGGCCCAAGTTCAGTCAGACTTCCTGGCTGTGGGCCAGCCCGAGCTGGCAGTGTGCCCTTTCCAGCCCACCACTCAGGCCTGCGTTGGCCCCCAGACCTGGGCGCAGCCTCGCACCCAGCCCAAGCCCCAGGAAGCCCTGCCATCCCTCCGTGGCCCTCCCAGCCCGCCCTCTCGCTGCTTAGGGTGCTAGTTCCAGGCCCAGTCAACGGTCGCTGCGGCCCCTTAGCCCAGAACTTCCCAAGAGTGAGTGGGTTGCCAGGGAGCCAGCCCCTCAGGGCGGCCCGGTGGGTCTGGGGGTGGCCCAGGGCCCCTGACGGGTTAGCTTCCGGCCTTGGGCAGCCATCTTGGGCAGCTGCGGACCCTTGGTCGCTGTTGACCCTGGTGCGCCATGAAAATAGCACATTGTGTGTGCTGACTTGTGAGAAGCGTGACACTCAAGGCTCCAAGAGGTACCCGCACATATGACGGGGAAAGCATCAGGCCCGTGGCCCTTTACGGGAGATGAGCGTTCATTCAACACCTAGCCTCTCTTGGTTGTTGGGCATTGCATTTGTGGCCGTTGGGGGTGGCTGGGGGAGACCCCAGGCCCTGGGCCCCTCCTTAGAGAACTTACAATCCCCCCAAGAGAGATAAGCTCCACGTAGCCGAAAACCTCACTGTGCTCACACTAATTGGAACCAGGGGAAAGAGCCACCCTTGGTTTTCCTCCTCGGGCATGTACTGTTCAAGCCAAAGGGCGGATGGCGTGCTTCTGCCCACTTTCCACTTCCAGCTGGATAACCAAAGATTTCCCCCCAACTCTGAGCTGCCGACCTGCTCAACGGGGACTTGGGCATGGGGAGTTCTGTGCTCTCTTTCCTGAGGTTCCATCTAGACAAGGTCACGTTAGCAGCAGATGTTAGGGGGAACACCTGCATAGTGCCCCAAAATTCTAAGGATAGATATCAAGGGTGTGTAGAGGGAAAGTAAGCCCCTCCCACCCCCCTTCCTCAGTCATCCAGTTTGTCTCTCTATGGGGGTCACTGCTCCCCGAATTCTTGCTCACCCTCCCCGAGATCGTTTATTAAGGCTAATTCTTTCAAAAAAAATTATTTTATTTTATTTTTAAAAACCCCAAACCCACAGAAAAATCGAAGGAACAGTACAATGAACACCCATATAGGAAGGCAGATTTTCAAAAGCGCTATATTTATTCAACACGCCTACCCTTGGAAAGAATTCAAAACCCCTTCAAAGATCTGAATTAATTTAACTTTATCTTCAAATGTTAGTTAGGAATACTTTGCCCTCGTAGATACATGGCTTGTCCACCCTTCCTCCCTGCCCTCCCCCCCAACCCCCGCCCCCAGCCCCTATCACCTTCTCAGTGTGCCTTGTTCATGGTGGGCCTTTAATAAATCTTGTGGGGTTCAAACAGCAAAGACCACGTAGTAGTTGACAGGGTGGAGCCAAGACTGCCGGCTTGGAAACCCGGCTCTGTCACCTGACTACTGCGTGGCTTTAGACAGTTCCTCTTGGGGCCTCACTTTGCCCCTCTGTAAAATGGAGGTAGTAATAGGAAGGATTTCAGAATGTTGGGAGAATTCAATTGGTGGATGGCCAGAAAGCGCTTAAAATAGTGCTTGGCATGTCCATATGTACAGAAGGTGCTTAATAGGTACGGGGGAGGCTAGACACTGAAACACATTTGGTATCAACTTTGGTGATTGCCGGTGAGTCATTTGGCCCCAGGTTCATTGGTGAGGGCGAGGGATGGCTGAGGAAACCCGGACCGCGGCCGCATAATCCTCGCCCTGAGAGAACTGCCCCGGCTCAGCTGTGCTGGCAGCCGAGGCAGAGTGGGCGATCCGCGCAAAGGCTTTCCCGGGGACAGTTTCCACACTTGTGGAGGGTTTCTAGCCGGGCTTGTTAAAAAGGCATTTGGAGGGAGATCTCCCCCCAACCTCCATTTTCTGGTCTAGCTAGTTGCTGCCCTGCTGATAGAAACAAATTCAGAGAAAGAACTAGCATTTACTTCAGGGACAGAGCCAGGAAGAGCATGCCTCTCTCTCTCCCTCTCTCTCTCTCTCTCTCTCTCTCTCTCTCAGGGAGTTTCAGGCTCACAAAAGGCCCTCTTCGGGCCCAAGGCGAGGGTCAGACAGGCCAGTGGGTGCGATCCCAGGAGTCCCCCTGTCTGATAAGCCAGAGAAGGTCTTATGGACCCTCAGACAAAGTTGTCCGGATGCTCCTCACATAGGAATGGTTGAGTGGTGGATGTCTTAACAGCCAGAGGCAAAAGAGGACGCAGGAAAGATAAAGAAATTTGTTTAAAGGTATACTTTGCTCCGTGCTATAAAATACTGTGCCTAATGTTAGGCTTTGATGGCTGTAATATCTGACCTTGACATTGTAGTGTTTCTGCCATATAATTTAATTAACGTGTGATGCTGGCACGATGCCAGAGAGTCAAACGTTCTGACAGCTCTTGGAAGCCACATAAGTCCCTTTGAAGTTCCCCCCAGTGAACCAGCACATGGAGAAACCTCCTAAGGTTGCGGACGGCCCCCCCTTACGGGGTACAGAAATTTAGCTGCATCGTGGTTACATTGGATGGCACTGGCCAAGCTACCTGCCGAGTTTTGACGGTTCTAGGGGCCTGCTGTGGTTTCTGAGGGTGCCAACCCCGTGAGTGGCTCCTTGAGGATGAATAACACATCCCTCATCAGGGACAACGTGAGGAGGTCTCCTCTTTGCAGATATTTCTCCCCAAGATGTTTTCTTCTCCCTCCACTTTGCCTATCACCAAATCATCGAGCTTCATAGAGGAACATAAATTAGATAAGGGGTGTATTAACTAAGGACAAAAAGGACTATATACATCCACTCTGCACATAATTAACAGTTACTATGCACCTACCAAGTCTTTGGGCTTTTATAGCAGGGAACAAAACAGTATCTTGGCCATTCATAAAACTTCATTTCACTGGAGAGAGAAAGAGAATAAATAAATGAGCACAAATATGTATGTAATATTTTCGGTTGCGATAAGTGTTATGAAGAATTTAAGAAGGGTGGAGAGCCTGGGTGGCTCAGTCGGTTAAGTGTCCGGCTCTTGATTTCTGCTCAGGTCACTATCTCGGGGTCATGAGATCAAGTCCTGAGTCAGGCTCCATGCTCGGCGTGGAGTCTGCTTGTTCCTCTCCCTCTGCTCCTCTCCCTGCTCGCTCACTATCTCAAATAAATAAATAAAATCTTTAAAAAAAGAAAGAATTAAGAATTAAGGGGATAGAAAGAGGTGGAGTGTTCTTTTATTTTTTTTTAAAGATTTTATTTATTTATCTGACAGAGAGAGAGACAGCAAGAGAGGGAACACAAGCAGGGGGAGTGGGAGAGGGAGAAGCAGGCTTCCTGCCAAGCAGGGAGCCCGATGCGGGACTCGATCCCAGGACTCTGGGATGATGACCTGAGCCGAAGGCAGACGCTTACCGACTGAGCCACCCAGGCGCCCTGGAGTGTTCTTTTAGATGATAGGCTGCATTAGGAGCCTGGGGTTGACAGAATCACGTGCTTAGGTGGTGTATCAGTCAGTGCTTGCCACAATAATGCTGTATAACAAACCACCTTAGAACTCAGTAGTTTACATCAATACGCAATTGTTTCTCACATATGTGTCTGTGAGTCACCTGTGGTTAGCTCTTCTAGACTGTGTTCAATTGGGCTTGACTCCAAGTGTGGGTTGGGTCCAGTCTCCTACATGTGTCTCTTATCCTCCATGGACGAATGGACGACCAGGGCCGTGCCTGGTGAGTCCTAGGCTCAGAACTTGCACTCTGTTACTTCTGCTTACATTCCATTGACCAAAAGACGGTCTGCGGCCTGACATCGATGGGATGGATGGGAGGTACAATCCACCTCCAGCTGGATGAATTGCAAAGTCACATGACAAAAGGGCGTGGACACCGGGTGGGGTGAAAAATTGGGAACAGTAATGCAATCTGAAACAGATGGTTCAAACCCAAACTATGTATCTCTAGCTAGGGCATTTATATATACAAATACATATATCAAATGATATAACCGCCTTTGCTGGAATCTTCTGTTTTAGATTAAATTTAAATAAATCCATGCAATAATTATACATTAGCATCCCTGAGGTGGTTTATTATGGGACCAGAGGCTTCTGGGTCATGGCCACAGACCTCAGGAAACCTGGGAAGATGGACCACAGACCATCCCATTGCTCAGAGAGAAAGCCATGATAGAGAGCTTTCTTCCTGCCTGGGCTTCCCTTGCAGGGCTGGTGCAGGTGGGAAAGACCAGAGGAGACCCCTAGATCCAGCAAGTGTCCTTGCTGGCCTCCGAGCATGTCTTGGAGTGACACAAATCTGGAATAGGCCCTAGGAGGGGTCGCACAGGGCCTCACTGTACTACCAACTAGACTTTTAGCTAGTCTCATTGGCTGTCTAGGACATATTCATGTGTTCGTTGTATAAGGGCATAGGTCAAAGATCCCAGAACTTTCTTGCGGCTCCTTTCCTCCTAGCCCAGTCTTCCCTTTCTCATGCCATCCTTGAATAATGTGAAGGGGATCCCTAAGTGTCTCTTCAGAAAGTGATGATCTTTAAAATCGGGCCTCTCTTCGATGAATTCCTCCAGGGCTCTGCAGTCAGCCAAGTACTGGAACCTGGCCCTTCCCTTTAGGAAGGAAAGCTTGCTGTTCAATTGATTCCGATGGCTAATGGAATCTAATCGCCTTTGGCCAAAGTGATTCCAATCAAAGGAATCCACTGTATAAAAATTCCAGGTGGCAGCATCAGGATTGACATCTCGTAAGCAAAGATAATGGAGCCCAGAGGCAGATGTTTAATGGTGGGGCCCCATAGGGATTCAGACCATTCTTATTTGGGAGAATTCTGGCTCCTGTCTCCAAAGGTGTGCGAGGTGATCCATCTTCTGTAACTAATCCTAGCCTAGAACTGGGAGGGGGACCAGCTGGATGTAATCACCTCTCAGACCCGCCGCCATTGTGGAGCGAGCTGGCCATTCCTGACCCTACAACTCGGTCTCCGATTCCACTGGCAACATTGCTCGATTTAACTGGGTCTATCTTGAACTTATCCGTGTCTGAACCTCCCTTGGCTTTGTTTCTTTGTCACTCTCAGTGTTAATCTCTCTGCAACTCTATCCCAGAGGCCCTTCTGTGCTTTCAGCCTTCATTCCCCATTAGATGATGATAATGACGATGGTGATGATTCACTTTTTGTTGAAGCGAACTAGCTACACGGAAAAGCACGCATACCATTAGTGTACAGCTTGATGGCCATACCCATTTAACGAGCACCCAGATCAGGAAGCAGAACATCACCAGCACCCCAGAAATCAGTTCGCGCCCCCTTCCAGGTACTGTGGCCCCAAAGATAACTGTTGTCCTAACTTCTTCTTCTTCTCTTTTTTTTTTACTATTTTGTTATTTTTTTTTAAAGTAATCTCTACCCCCAACGTGGGGCTCGAACTCACAACCCTGAGATCAAGAGTCGCACGCTCCACGGACTGAGCCAGCCAGGCGCTCCTGTTGTCCTAACTTCTAACAGCATTGATTAGCGTTGTCTGATTTGGTACTTGATAGAAACAGAATCTACAACGTGAACTTTTTGTGTCCTGCCTCTTCTGTTCCACATTACGCTTATGAATTCCATCCATAGTGTGTCTAGTGCGGTTCGTTCATTGTCTATGTTGTGTAGCATCCCACTGTGTAAAGACCCACCACATTTTCTTTATTTGTCTCCTGTCCCATTGTTGATGGGCATCTGCGCAGCTCTGCTTTGGAGCTTTTGCTAATCGTGCCACCGTGAACGGTTGTGCACCTGCTTTCTGGTGAAGAGATGGACACGTTTCTGCGGGCTGTATACCCACAAGTTGTCTTGCCGGGCTATAACGTGGGCCTCCGTTCAGCTTTGACAGTGCCAGAGTTTTCCAAAGCACTCATGCCGACCCATACTCCTACAACCGAGTATGAGAGTCCTCCTTGCCAGCACTTGGGATTTTCTCTTTTTCCTTTTAGGCATTCCAGTGGACCCGATTAGATTTCAAAGTAATTTCCTTTCTTGAAAATTCTCCCGAGCGTCGCCCATAAAACCATCATGGGGAAAATGTTAGCTGATGCCCTGGGACATAAGCGCCTGTGGTTTTCTTGTACTTTTCAGGAAAATCTGCAATGTGGTCCTTGATCTTTAAAGACGGTAGCTTTTGGAAACAGAGAAAATAAAAAATCTGGATCAAACTTGGAGTTCCTGGGCCCCCTCCCCAGTCTGGCCCCCCTCTACGCTGGTTGCCACAAGCCGCAGGCACACCCACCAGGCGGCCCGAGGCTTCCCCGTGCCCACCCCGCCCTTCTGCCTGCTCTGCCCTTCGAGGGAGCCTCAGCTCCTGGGCCCCCGGCCGGAGCGATCTCCCTCCTCTCCGTGACGCCCGGCTCCAGCCGTACCTCCTCCACAGAGCCCCACGCCAACTACTGGCTTCAGTTTGATCGCCCCAGGTGTCCTTGTGCTCATTGTCTCAGCCACAAAACTCGTCATCTGGCCTCTCTGTTATATCTTTAGCTCCTTGATTCAGTTGTAAGGGACCACAGAGGGCAGGGACCAACACACACGAGTTGTCCGTGACGTTAGGGTCCAGAAAGTCTGAATATAATCACATGAGCACATATCATGAGTGATTTCCTAACACTGGGTGTATTTTGCGGAAAAGCTTGTCGTCTCCTCTGATTGTCTATAATAGCCTGGCTGAGCTTCAGAGCTCACGGGCTCGTTCACACTCCGCTTCCGTGTCACCTCGGCTGTCAGTGTAGACTGCAGAGTCCTGGCCCCGTGCCTGAAAAGTCGGACTGAGTAAGCCTGGGGTAGGGGGCCTGGCATTCTCTACCCTTTTTTTTTTTTTTTAAGATTTATTTAGTTTTATTTGAGAGAGAGAGAATGGGGGAGGGGCAGAAGGAGAGGGAAGGAGAAGAATCCCAAGCAGACGCCCCGCTGAGCATGGAGCCTGACATGGGACTCGATCTCAGGACCTGAGCCGAAACCAATAGTCGGACGCTTAACGGATGGAGCCACCCAGGCGCCCCTGGCATTCTCTCCCTTTAACACTCGCCGCAGCTGACCACAGCCAGGTTGACTCAAACTAGTTGAGTCTGAAAAGAATGTTCTCTTCTAGGGCGCCTGGGTGGCTCAGTCGTTGGGCGTCTGCCTTTGGCTCAGGCCATGATCCCAGGGTCCTGGGATCGAGCCCCGCATCGGGCTCCCTGCTCGGCGGGGAGTCTGCTTCTCCCTCTCCCACTCCCCCTGCTTGTGTTCCTGCTCTCGCTATCTCTCTCTCTGTCAAATAAATAAATAAAATCTTTAAAAAAAAAAAAAAAAAGAATGGTCTCTTCTAGAAAACGAGAAAATGTCAGAGGGTGTGGGGAGAAGGGGCTGTGATGGAAGGTTTTGGGCTTAGAGAGATGGTGTTTGAGTCTCGGCTCTTCCGCTTCCCACAGGTGTGACCATGGGCAAGTTCCTCGACCCCTCTGAGCCTCAGTTTTCTCTTCTGGGAAGTGGGAACAAACACCATGGGGCTGTTTCAGTGCAACGAGTTACCCGGGATTTGTTGGTAATTTGCCAAGAGGATTTCCAGGAAGGGGATTTCCTGGGTGGCTCTCACCTGGGTTATCTTGTGAGGTTGTAGTCAGATATCAACGGGGGCGGCAGCCATCTGGAAGACGTCCAAGATGGTGCGCTCACATGGCAACTAATTGATGGGGCCCATTGTCTGGAAGTTTGGTGGGGCTGTCGACTGCGGCACCTACCTGTGACTCCCCAGCATGGTGGTCGACTTCCTTCTGACTTCTCCCGGAGTGGGTGCCCCAAAAGAGCCAGGAGGAAGCTGCATAGCTATTTTTCGGACCTAGCCTTACAAGTCTCACGGCATCACTTCTGTTGCGTTCAAAGCAGTCATGAGCCCACCCAGATTTCTGGGACTGGGGGCATCGACTCCCCGGTGGGAAGAGTGTCAATAACTTGCAGCCGGGTATCTTGTGGCGTTGTTTTCAAGATAAAATGAGGCGATCTCTTTGAAGTGCTGGGCCCGGTTGGATTCCCCTTCTAGACTGAGGCCCGGGAGCTCACGGGTCAATGTCAGTGCCGGGGGCCAGGTTCACAGTTGCAGTTGTCCATATCTACTGGGCTGTAGGGACCGGGTGAAGGGACAGTCGTTCTTGGGTTCTAGTCATTTCCAGTCCCTTTGGAGAGTTGGTACAGGGCAGCAGTGGGGCACCTTCTGATTCCCTGATGGGGGTTACTGGCTGCATGAGGTGTCCCGCGGTTCCCTGTGACCCCATATCAGCCCTGCCCATGTGCCTGGTCTCAACTAGAAGCTTCTCGGGCTCCAAATGGGAGCGTGGGCTGAGGACACCATGTCTTCAGGACAGACACCCTGGTGTGGGGCCCTCGGGAGGCCCACGTGTGTTGGGATGGTGAACTGAGTGGCAGCTAAAGAGAAGCTTTTGTGGACACGGTTCCTGCGCCTCATGTTCAAGAATGGGTCCCTTCCCTGGCTTTGCTTTCCTCACCCCAGGTCTGGAGAGAGTCGGGGAGCTGAGGAAGTCAACGGGAGACCATTTGGGCCAGCTCGCAGGCTCCCAGAGGGAGGTGGGCGATGGACTGCCTTCTGGAGCTGCCTTCCAGGGTAACTCCAGATGAGGCAGCATTAAAAGGGAGACTGGGAAGGCAGGACAGAGGAGGGAAAGCCATTATGTGTGGGCTACAATCTGCTGTCATTTGTGCAGGGGCTGGTTGAGAGCCGTCGCCGAGGAAGGGTCCCGTTTACCCCTCTGGCTCACACTCTTATTCTGGAAAAAGGCAGTGGAGCCTGTGTTTGGCAGCGTGAGGAAGCTGCTCTGTGGGGTCCTCCTGCTTGTCCTTCTGGGGCTCCTTCCCCTCCCCCCATCACCACCACTAGCCTCACGTCCGCCGACTGTCGTTCAGAGCAGGGGGCGTGTGAGGCTCGGAGCTACACCGTGACGCGACAGTTTCACCACTGGAGCTCACGTTGTTGGGCCCTTCCTACACACACACACCGAGCTGAGGGCAAGACATGGTCTCCAGGCCTCCAGGACGCTGGCTGATGAGTACACACCACTTGCCCTAGTGGGTGATACACACGTAAGCACCTCAGGAAACGATGGTGGGCGCGGAAGGGCTCGGAGGCCTGAGGAGGCCTGGAGGGGACCCCCGCACAGAGCAAGTCGGCTAGGCCATGCTGCAGGCTCGCCATCCGCTCGCAGCTTCGTGCCTCAGGTGCCCCGTCTGGGAAATGGGGTCATGAGGTGCCTAGCTCAAGTGTCATGAGGCTGAAATGTGGGCGTGCAGAGAAGTGCAGGCTAAGCACAGTCAGCCCTTAATCGGGTTGGGCTTCAGGTAGGGATTTGCCTCAGCAGGAGCCGGGGAAGAAGGGAGGGGTAGTGAGGGATGGCGGGGTCATTGAGATGGAGAAGCCAGCCCGAGGCCCGAGGGCGATGGAGGGCAGTCTGGTCCCGGGGTGGGCTCGGTATGGAGCCGAGATCAGGTGTGCTGGTCGCGGTTCCTGCCTCCACAGAAGGACAGTGGAGGAATTTCTGCCCCCACCCCTACCCCCAGCTCCCCAAGGCCTCTCAGCTCCTCCTTCCCTCCCTCCAGACTGGTTCACCTTCTCCCTGAGGCATTTCCTGGCGGCTCCACCCACCCTTCTGCCTCCTGACAGACCTGGCCTGGCCCCAGCCCCACCACTGAGGCCTGCCCCTCCCTACCCCAGTAGACGGCCTGCTCCTCTTGTTTCCGCTCCCGGGGCCCAAATCCCCATTCTCCTTAAGCGTCAGGCCTTGAGGGAGACGAAAGACCATCCATCTGGGAGTGCGGGCCCAGCAGCTTTGTGACCTCGGGAGAGCTACTTAACCTCTCTGAGTCGGTTTCCTCATCTACAAAAAAGGGTAATAATTGTGACTAAAGACTGGTTTTGACCGTACTCCCATGAGGATTAAATAGGGGAAGGCTGTCAGTATGCGCTTGGTACTTAGTAGATGCTTAATAAATGGCGGCTCTTTTCATAATGGTGTTATGACTGTGTATCCAGAAGGTGTTTGATTCATCCACGTTCAGGGATTTGACTGGCATAGGGGGCCACTTCTTGTTAGAGGGTGGATAAAGAAACGGAGGTCCTCCTCCCTTGATGCTTCAGGGAGAGCACCCCTTTACCTGTCTGCTCCTTCACCTCCTGAGAGGTACCCTGTGCTATTCCCCAGGATTGGAAACAGCGGGTACAGACGCAGTGGGGTGGGGGGGGGCAACCCAGAGGGAGCTGGGAACCCCTGAGGGAAGAAACAGTTCTGGATAAAGGATTTTCTCATTTCCTTGAGGGCTTTGCCCAATATACATGAAACATACCTTCTTCCAAAACTTTTGGACTCTACTGTTTCAATGCGATGTATCAGTTGGTTGCTGCTGTGTAACAAAGTACCCTAATACGGAGTGGCTGAAAACCACAATGTATTCTTCCTCACTCTTGGGCAGCTCCTGCACACAGCTGTTTGCTGGAACAGGTGCACGGGGGCAGTCGGCCAGAGGACACCGTGGCCTGCTGCACAGTCTGGTGGTTGGCGCCGGCTCCCGCTTGGCGTGAAAAGTGGCTCTCCTCCCTGTCACCTCACATCCTTTGGTACCCGAGACTCGCTTCTTTCCAGGGCGTTTTTCAGAACTGCCTGAGAGAGTGAAGCAGATGGGTGCAAGGTCTCTCAAGACCTTGCTTCTGAAGCCAGACAGCATCATTTCCGCTGCGTCCGGTTTGGCCAGAGCAAGTCTCCAGGCCAGGCCAGATTCTAGGGGAGGGGACGTAGATTCCACCCTGTCTTAGTTTGCCCGGGCCGCCGTAACAAAGTACCACACGCCGGGGGGCTGACATGACAGAAATGTAGCGCCTCACGGTTCTGGAAGCTAGAAGTCCGAGATCAAGGTGTCGGCAGGGTTGGCTTCTGAGGCCTCTCTCCTGGGCTTGTAGACGGCCCCCTTCTCGCCGAGTCCTCACATGGTCTTCCCTCTGGGTGGGTCTGTGTCCATATTTCTTCTTTTTATCAGGACCCCAGTCAGATTGGATTTGGGCCTACCCTCATGACCACATTTTAATTTGTTTCCTCTTTAAAGACCCTAATTCCAAATATAGCCCTATTCTGAGGTACTAGGGGTTAAGACTTCAGCATGTGGATTTGGGGGGACACAGTTCAGCCCCTGACGCAACCCCTTGGTGGGAGGAACTACAGAGAGTGGTGGCCATGTTTAATCTATGACGGGAGATTATATAGTACCCAGCCGTAGCAAATGCTCACGCACACCAGCTGCTAGTATTAGTATTTTATTACCTTCGCATTGTGAGGTCAGTGAGGAAACACTTCCACCAGAGGCCCGAAACCCCCCGACTCACCGTCTCCCGCAATCACACGCCTTCCCCAGGGTGGCTGCCCCTAACTCCTGACAGCAGGCTGCAGGGACCTCAGCCGTCCTGGCCACCAATCTTCCCACTCGCTCAGCTGGCCTTGAGTGGACAAGCCGGGCTGGCCCCAACAGCCTTTATCACCCCCACGCCCTCCCCCCAACATACCCCTCCACCCTACGCCTGACCGGTCGCCTCCCCCAGGGTGCCTGGAGTGTCTTTTCCAGGGCATTCTCCCTTGAGAGCACGGAGACTCATTCCCACAGCACCTGACTTATACATAGGGGGTGTTTAGTAAGCATTTGTAGACTAGGATTGATTTCAGAATCTTCATGGTCCCCTTAAGGCCCTAGCTCAAATCCCAAAGTCGCAAAGAACCCAGTGGGACTTGGGAAGGTTTCCTCGATCACAGCTTCTCTGATGCTCATTCCTCCCCTCCTGCCCCTTACCGGAACCCGTTCCACGTCTGCCCATCCTCACTGGGGTGCACCTTCTGAAGATGCGGGGTTTGACATTGAACCTGACTTGTACATGCTGTGGATTGATGGGACAGTGGTGCAGGGAGAGAGGAAGCATTTCTGCTCCCCCGAACCTCCTTACACACTCATGCACACACACACACGCCCCCCGGGGAGCTATCTTGCACCCCAGGCTGTATCTCCTCCCATGCTGCGCCCCTGCACTTCCAGAGCAAGATCAATGAAGGAAAGTGACACACAGCTACGGACGCAGCCAGGCCGAGAGACATGAGAACATGGGGAAGAAGACAAGGAGAAAAAATGGTGTGCGGTTGGGGGAGGTCAAGTGCCATATTACTTGCAGCCCTGATGGGTGCACAGTGCAGCTCAGAGACACAGGGATGGGGGCACCTAACAGAGAAGGCCCACAGGGCCCACGCTGGTTGCCAGAGCTGCTGCTCAGTAGGGGCAGAGGATTTTAGTTCTGTCCGTGATAAACACCGTCGTGAACTGATGGTGAATTTGCAGAAGGCTTCACCAAAAAACATGCGTAAGTGACCGCAGCATCCCTCCTGACCCTACACAGCCCTCCCAGGCCCACAGTGCTCTGGTGGAGGGTCCCGGAGACCCTTTCGCAACCCCCGTCCCACCCCACTGCTGCACACACAGCTTGGTGGCAGGCCAAATGTGACATCCCCTTGAGAGGGGGAGAAGCATGTGCATCCAGAAGAGGAATTCACGCAGGGATTTCAGGAAAGAGGCAGAACGGGGATTTCTGGTCCCTGTGGCCCATTTTGTAAAAGTCGCTGTTTGACCCACAGTGGAGGTCTTGAAACCTCTAAAAGGAAGGTCTGCAAGTGTCTGAGACGCCCAGGCCTGAGAGTTGCCCCAGGGCCCAGGAACGAGGTCAGACGTGCTAACCGCCATGCTGTGGCCCAAAGCTCCCGCCGCGCCACAGAATGTGTTTTCCAAACAGTCTGGCTGGTCGGTCAGGCTTGGGGCAGCCGTGGGTAGCAACAGGCTAAGCGTGACGCTGGGCTTGGCCCCAAACTCTGGGCCTTTTTAAACCAGCAGGCTCTGCTTCGCTCTCTACTCTGAGTTGCCTGCTTGGAAAACATCTCCGCCCGGGTGGTGAGGGATCTAAGCCCTGGTGACAGGGAAGCTGAAATTCTCGCGACCAGCAGGCGAAGGCTAAGAATATCCAGCCACAGATCTGACCACAGGCCAGTTAATGCCCCGCAGCTTCCGTGGCCCTCCAGGCATGGGAGGTAGGAGCTTACTGGGCAGCCGGTGCTCCTGGAAGCCCTCAGCTGGGAGTGTGCAGGCACGGAAGTAAAGAATAAAGTAAAAGAAAAACACACACACACAAAAAACCCCACCAATAAGCCCACCCTGCCCTCAAGGAATATATCCTCTGAGGAGGGAGGACATTGACCTCCCACAGGGACCCACTGGATGTTCCAGATAAAAGCAAGGACAACCATACAGAGGGGACAGGAGGTTCCTAGTGCAAAGGAGAGAGCCCGCCGTGGCTTCCCACAGCCAGATGGGTGGATCTGTGGCCTGGCAGCTGGTGGCCTGCCAGGGAGCCCAGGATACACCGGCCTTCCTCCGGCCCTGCGTTTCTGCATCTGCAAAGCCAGGGGTTTGGCTCAGGTCCAGAAACGTTTCATGGGCAAAGGGGACTCCCAGGTGCCGGGACCTCAGTTCATGCCTCACGGCATGTCGTGAGCAGGTGGTGAGCGGGCCCGGCCGAAGGGAAGCAGAGCAGGAGGAAGGGTGGGAGAAGGGGGCTCGCTGAGGGGGGCCGCGCGTGTGCAACCGTGGGGAGCGGCTGTGCCTGTATGGGGGGGTAGTGACAAGTCCAACTTGGCTGGAGTGGAAGGAAGTTCCTGTAGAGGAGAGGAAGATAAGAGGAAAGCCAGGGTGGGGGCCTGGCCAGCGGCCAGTGCTGCTTTCCGCCCTCACTCTGGAGTCCCGGGCGGTGGGCAGGGCCGCCGTGAAGCCGCGCTGTGCAGCCTCAGCCCGGGTGGGGGCCTGGCCAGCGGCCAGCGCGGCCTGCTTTCCGCCTGAAAGTTTGCTTCTGGTCATGTGATTTTGCCCTGTGCCTCCTGGCCGCCTCGAGAACAACCTCCTGCCCTGCCCTCGCAGCCGGAGCGGCCCCGCCGTCCCCACCCTCCCGCAGCCAGGTCTCCCGCCCAGAGCTCCAGGACCATTACGAGCCTTATTCTTCCCCAGTTTCTTTCTGTGCGTTTTGCTTTATTGTATTTTTTTGTTAACTTTGTGAACATTTTATTGAAGGGCAGCGCCCCGACAGAAGAGTGTAGACATCCTAAGCGTACAGCTTGATGAATTTTTTACAAGCCGAACACACCCGTGTGGCCAGCCTCCAGATCGAGATGCAGAGTAGTCCCTGCGCGCCCCCCGCCCAGAAGTCCCCGTGCTCGTCCCCTCCACGATAGCCCTTCCGCTGACTTCTCTGACACCTTAGATCGGCTTCCACGCTCGATTGGCTTCGCCCCCCCCCCTTGAAAACTTGATGAACACGGAATCCTAGCGTGCAGCATTTCTTTCATGGGGTTCATCCCCGTTGCCCACGTCTGCTTTGTAAAAGGAATCTTCCCAGGCAGCCTCCTGCTTGAGGCAGGCCATGAAGGCTGAGTTTGCAGAGATCCCTCTGGCCTGTGGAATTCTTCGAGTAAATCTTGGAGAATCCCGAGTAGAGGCAGTAGAGGGGCCCACGGAGACTCGAGGTGGGGGTGGGGGAGGACTACATGGATGTTTGGCACAGATGATATGCTAAGCGTTGTGTTAGGTGCTGCAAGGGGTGACAGAGTGGAAGACGGGGTCAGGAGGGAACGAAGGGAAGATGTGACTGGGCCAGGTTATATGTAAGAGGGTCTTGCATGGTGAAAGGAGAAAAGAAAGTAGCTGATGCCCACCCCGAAGGAGGGAGAGACCGAAGGTCTGGACCCGCGCGACTCCTGCCTCCCTAAAGGAAGTCCTCCAGGCTACCCGGGCTCTCCTGGGAGTCTCTCCTTTAGCTAAAGATTAGGAGGAGGTGGGGTCCTTGCCTTGAGGGAAGAGACAATTGAAGTTTCATTGTCACAGTGTCTGCGAAGATTTTTCATTTTGTGTGTGTGTGTGTGTGTGTGTGTGTGTGAGAGAGAGAGAGAGAGAGAGAGAGAGAAAGCGTGCTTCATTCCTAGGGAGCCTCCTGCCAGATGGGCAGTGCTGGCTTCCACCTGCATGATGATGGCAGGGGTAAGAGGTAAGACAGAGGGAGGAGGGCGCCCCAGAGATTGAGACTGGCAGAGACACTTGAGAAGTCCAGAATCCAAAGTCCAGAGAGAGCGAGTGACTGGCCCAAGGTCACACACTAAGGGAGCCAACTTTAGAAACCAGATCTCTTGTCCCCTCCATGGTTCTTTCCATTCCTGCGTACCACCCCCTCACTTTACAAAGAGCCTAGTGTTGCCACCAAAAGAGCTGAATTACCTCATTTTCGAAAGGCGTTATGAATTCAGTTCTATTTTGTGGACCGGGGCAAAGATGCTGTGAGCAGGCATGACATTATAATTCATGTCCCACTTCTTCTATTTATCTTTGCTGGGTTTTGTGTATCTTTGGAAGCAGCCTTAAATCATTATTGGAACAAAGTAGGGCGAAAAATAATAATATATAATTTACAAATGAGGAATAGGCTGTGTGATCCTATTAATTGCCTTCCCTGCAATCCTTATTCTTGGTATTTTTGGAATAATTAAAAGATTAGGCTAACATCAGTGGAGGTAGTGGGTTAGCACTGAACCCCAAACAGTCACGTCACCTACTCCAGAAGTGGCCCGATGCTACCTGCCGCCTGCGACGCTCTCTGAGTAACACCAAGGGCTGTGCTCCAGTCTCTGAGTATTTACTCTCTTCAGAGGAGAAACTCTGGCAACGGCTATAAAATAAACCCCAAAGCAGGGAAGAAGCCGAAGAGAGGAAATACTTGGTGGCGCATTAATCATAGTCGTCAGCCCTAGAGCAGAGGACAGAGGCTGGATCGAGCAAAGACAGAACCTAAATTATCTTGGAGATTGATCTTCCCTCCTCTGCGCTCCCTGTGCCAGCAAGCAGGTCAGAAAGGTCCCCGCACAGCTGCTGGTATTGAACCGGCCAGGGCTCCCACGGACTGACCGGCGTGCTTTGTCAAAGAGCAGGACGGGGATGACCATGCTCCGTCGTGGGGATCCCACCAGAGCTTCCGCTCGCCCTGAACGGGGCCTTAGCTTGGACAGCTACAGAAGAGAAGAGGCACCTACCTCAAAGGGACCTGCGGGACAAATTCACTGCCGTCATGTCCTCAGGGGACATCGTTGGCATGCCAGATGCAGTGAAGGCCATTTCTGCATGGATCTGCATAAAGCACCCAATTATGATGAGCCTGTGCAATTCGCACAGTAATGAAGCTGACCACAGGGGCCTGGAAAGTCTGAAAGACTGCGTGGATAGAAGTTTGGGCTCTAGGAGGGCGCCTGGGTGGCTCAGTTGGTTAAGCGACTGCCTTCAGCTCAGGTCATGATCCTGGAGTCCCGGGATCGAGTCCCACATCGGGCTCCCTGCTCAGCAGGAAGTCTGCTTCTCCCTCTGACGCTCCCCCCTCTCATGCTCTCTCTGTCTCTATCTCATTCTCTCTCTCAAATAAATAAATAAAATCTTTAAAAAAAAAAAAAAAAAAAGAAGTTTGGGCTCTAGGAATCAGGCGATGAGTGTCCAGGCAAGCAGGCTAGTTAATTATCCTCTAAAGTCTCGGTTTCTTCATCTGTGAAATGGGGATAATAATAGCACCTTTATTATAGGGTGGTTTTCTATATGAAATGAGATTACTAATGCATATAAAGTGTTTAGAACTGTGCCTGGCGGACACTAAGGTCTTAATAAATCCTAGCTATTGTTTTTCTAAGAGCTGGAAAAACCAGTGACCCTCTTCTCCCCCAAATCTCAAGAGCTGTCCAGCTTCAGAAGGGCTGTGTGGTGGGTTCTTTCTGGATCATCTTTTCCCCTGCTCTAGCTCTCCCCATGCTAAGAGCAGAGTAATGTTTATCAAAGCTCAAAGCAGGAGGGAAAACAAAAAAACAAAAAACAACAAAAAAACACGTTGCCCAGAAGTATGAAAGGGCAAGGTGGTTTATAATCTGGACAAACGCTGAGCCATAATTTAGTATTGGTGGAGGGCAGAAGCTTTCCAAACAGAGCTAGAGAATCTGCTTGTTCTGGGGAGGAAGGCCTTCCCTTGAACTTGGTCCCACACTTTTTCAAAGCTTAGCTGGGAAGAAGGCAACTCTTCATTCAGATGATAAACTCTTAGGTTCCCATGGTGAGCACAACAGATCAACTGAGACCTGCTGATCCCAGAAAGAAACAAACTCCTTTTGTGATAGTTACTGCAGTTGGCGAGTTGCCAGGACGACCCCAGAAGGACACGATTAGAGAAGCTATGTAGGATCTGATCCCAGAAATAGTTTAAGGTTTGGGGGAATAGTGCCTGTGTGTGGGTAGCGAACAGTATACTTCGCTGGAAAGAGCCCAGATTTGGAGTCAGGTAGAATCCCTGAAGCCAAACTCGGCTAGATTAGCTATGTATTTTTGGAGGGCAATTGTAAGAGCTTCCGTTTCCTCAACTATAAAATGTGAATAGTAATACCTTACCCATTGGGTTATTTGGGGGGCTCATGGGAGGTACATAAACAAACATATTGGAAATGCACCTAAAAAAGTAACTGCAAAGAGCAAAGGCCCTCAATAAACAGTAGCTATTTTTAGCATGTAGGAGTTATTCATCGTTAAAAAAGACTTGCTTTGCTACCAAATGCATCGTCGTGGAACAGTTACTATTAAAAGTCAAATGGCATGGAATTGAGAAGAACTCCAGTTGCCTAAGGTCAAGTGTGGCCAGAGCCCACTCTTAAGGTCTCTGAGGGTCTCAAGATAGACAGTCGCAATCTTTTGCCACCAAGTAAGGACCAAATGATTGGCAATGGGCAAGGTACTCTAAAGAGGTTCTGGTTTGGGCTCTGGGTTTCTGGCTTGCTCTTGGCTGTCTCTCACTTATCTCCTGAGGATGATATTCTGTGGCACTTAGCAAGGATACTAAGGATGTCCAAGGCCTTTGCCCCAGTGGGCCCACCCAGGAACCTTGGCTTCTCTGACAAAGACCTGTATCCGTGCATCCCTGTATCCCGTGCTCCCATGGGCCTCCCTTGGACCTCCCCAGATGATAATGACTCCTCTGGGTTCATCCTGCCCTTTCTCAAATTCTTTGGCCTCAATCCTCACCGGAACTACAGAGCCACTCCCTGCAAGCCCAGGCACCCCCCTTTTCCTTTAGCACACACCCACAATTATCTTGCTCTCTTAAACTTGGTTTCTTCTCTTGCTGTGATATAGAATATTGACTCAATACCGTCTTGCTATGGAGGCTGGGTCAGAAGGGGGGGCTGAGAGTGGCAGCACAGAGACCGGCTGGAATAATAATCTTTGGTTATTTTTTTCCTTTAAGATGTTTTTTGTAAGTAATCTTTCCACCCAGCGTGGGGCTTGAACTCACAACCCCGAGATCAAGAGTCCAAGCTCTACGGACTGAGCCAGCCAGGCGCCCCATAATCCTTGGTTATTATCCAGGCAAGTGAAGATGGTGGCCTGGCCTAAGGTGGATGTGGGAGAATGGGAAGTAGGCTTATTGGACAGGACATTGGGAAGTAGAAACAGCCCTGCCACGGGAAGGTGAAGTGGGAGATAGGTCAAGAATGACTGCCTCTCCCCCCCACGCCCCGCCCCCCAGGATTCTGCTTTAAGTACTTGGGTGGCTGAGACATTTTCTGCAACAGGGGAGGGAACTGGGACAAAGGGCAGGTTCCAAGCAAAGAGCACATTCCCTTTTTAAGGGAGTTTGTCCAGCTTACCACTCTTTCCCCAGCACCCAGTCACAGGGCCTGGAATTTAGTAACTACCTCCACGTATCTGTAGATTAATTCGTGATTTTAAGAATTCAGTTCTAGGCATGCTAGGAGGCAAGTGAGGCAGGATGGCTGCCGACATGAGCTCTGGAGATAGAACTGCATGGGTTTGAATCCTACCTCCAGCATTTTCTGAGTGACCTTGGGAATGTTCTATGCCCCCTCTCAGTTTCCGCATCTGCAAAATGTGGATAAGGATTAATAGTCAATTTACATAAAGTGCTTCCAAGAGTGCTGTCCGCACTATGCAAATGTTAGCTATTGTCATTATTAAACCGGACAGAGATCGCCAAGTTGAGAAGTCAGGTCTGCAGCTTGATATAGTGGTGTGGAATGGGGGGGGGGGGGCGGCGGCGGTGGTGTAAGAATCATCAGCTAATAGGTGGTATTTAAAGCCAGGTCCCTGGATGAGATTGGGGGAGGGGGAGGGGGAGAGGATCCAGGCCCAAAGCAACTAGTAAAGCAGAGAGAGGAACCTAGAAAGAGGCTCAGAGGGAGGATGAAAACTATGTGTGTATGCGTGTATGGCATCTGGGAGGCTAAGAGCAGTTCGATGGGGTGTAGTCAGGGGTGTTCAGTGCTTCCAAGGCCAAAGGAAGGACTGGGAAAATGCCCCCCCACTCCTGGCAACAAGGAAGTGATCACCGGCAACAGTGATCTTGAGTGCTCTCTGCAGAATGGCCAGGGAGGCTGGTGTAGGGTGAGGTGTAGGTTGACGAATGTGATAAATGATGTATCTACATACAGTGAAACTCCGGGAACCTTGGCACAGACAAGGCCCATCTCCCTGTGCTGGTAGAAAATGATCTGTAAGATGTAGTGATAAGTTTCATAGGTAAGATACAAAACAGTTTGTGCGATGTATACACATTTCTAAAAATAAAACGGAGGAGGACATGCATATGTACAAAGAAAGTGGTGGTGGTGGGGTGCTCCCAGCAGTGTTGAAGATGTTTCCTGCACATAGAGATATGTCTATATTCCCCCCTACTTTGTTTTTATACACTGTAACATACCCAAATTGTAACATACTATACACATCACTTCCTTCTGCCACCTTATGTTTTTCTCTTAACAATAGACCTTAGGGGTCATTCTGCATCAGTCCACAGAGTGGAGCTTAATTTTTAAAATAGCCACAGAATCTTTCATCCTATGCATGTACCCTCAATGTCATCACTGGACACTTAGGTTGTTTCTAATCTAACACTATTACTAACAAAGCTACAATTTCCCCCAAATCATAGAATGACTTCAAAACTAGCTGATCTTGAGTGCACCGGAGGTAAGGGAAATAGAAATGCCACCTGGCTGTAGACACCTCTTTCAAGAAGTACAGCTGTGCAAGGGAACAGATAAATAGGGAGCCAGGGAAGGAGATGTGGGGTCAAGGAAGGGCATTCTGGAGATGGGAGATGCTTCAAGGGAATGAATACAACAGGGTAATTCAATAAAGAGTGCACAGGGTTGGGGGAGGGGGCAGTCAGGAAGAGCCTCTGTTGTGATATTTTAGCAGGTGTAGAAGGATGACTTAAAATGGTATGAGTCCTCGTCCTGGGTGCTGTGGAAGCACCAGGACGGATGGATGGATAGACCGACGCAGGCCTTAAGGAAGGGAAACTACTCCAGCAGGGAAGCTACTATGTTTCACAAATCAGTTGCAATATTGTTAGCAAGTGGTTGATTCTGTTTGCGAGGTACAAAGATCTACAAACTTCCCACTGGGGTGCCTGCTGGTGGAGTTTGCTCACATTTCCGGTGGTTCCCTGGGTTCCCGATAAGACATTAGCTGGGGAGAGGAGAATGATACTTTGCGTGAAATTTGTACATTTTCCCATAGGGATTAAATGGCATGCGTGCCCTGGAAGGCTTAAAAAAAAATCAGAAATAAATAAATAAAAATCCCAAGAATTTATATTCCTGATGGCTTTGCTGATGGTCTTGTAAATTGTATATTTAATCAAAGGCACTCGAATGTCTTTTTTTTAACTATTGAAGAGCCATTTAAATGTCAACATAAGTGATTCCCTCCCAAATAGTGCTGTTTATACATTACCTCCCCTAATAGACCATAATGATTCATAAGGAGGCATTTCGCGCCTCCAAATTGTAGGCCTATTGAAATATAAATTAAGATGATAAATAATTTGACCTTACCTGAGAGTACTAAGTATTTACATGTGTCAAATACGAAATTACCCTGAATATCAGGGTCCCTAAAAAGGGCTTCCTCTCCTGGCTGAATTCAATAAATGACAAGGGTTTAGAAATTTCCTTTAGTGTGTGTAGGAAGGAGAGGGGCATACACAAAAGAATGAGCCCGGGGACCCGACAGACTTCCCATTCGGCCGGAGGCGGGGGGGGCGGGGAGCGCGGATTCCCCCCCCCACCGTGCCCGGGAGTGAAAGGCGGGTGCCGGCCGCCCCCGCACGCTCCGCGCGCCCTGGCTCTCCCCCTCCTCCCGCAACGCCGCTGGAGTTTCTAAACATGGAGTTTGAGCAGGAACTTTGCCAGGCCGAGCTCGCGGCCCTCCCGGGTCCCCGCCGCGGGATTCGCTCTGTCGGCGGCGCCGCCTCCCCGCCCCCCACGCCCTCGGGGAGCCGCTGCCCCGGCCGTCTCCAGCCCCGCAGAACCGCTCCGCCGGCTTCAGAACCCGAGAAGGCGCGGAGCCTCCCGGGCTCAGCGCCCCCGGCCCGACCCTGCCCGAGCCCCGGAAGGTGGCAGCTGGGCGCCCTCGGCGGGGCCCGAGCCGAAGCCGCCCGCTGGGCCTGTTTGTTGGCCGCCGCCTGCGCTCGGGGCCTGGGGCTCGGCGAGCTCTCCGCTTCCCGGGCCGGGGCCGAGAAGTGGGGGTGGGTGGGTCGCCAAGGCGGCAGAGGGGTGCAGGCCGCGGCGGGCAAAGTCGGCCGCTCGCGCCGGGTTTTTGTTTTGTTTTGAAGCCGGGCGTGGGGGAGGGGCAGCACCTTGTCAATGAGAAATTTCCTGTTCGCAAGACTCCGCTTGCAGAGTTTCTGTCCTGCCCTTGAACTGACAAGTGGATCTCGGCAGCGCCAGCCCCCGAGAGTCCATCCAGCCGCGCCGGGCGCGCTCGGGGGTGGGGGCGGGGGCACCCGCGCCGTGGCGCCGAGGGCCCCGGGAGCCCCGCTGAGCGGGGCCGACGCCTGCCCTCCCGGTTCCCGGGCGCACCCGTGAGTGCCGAGCCGAGCGGTGACTAATCTGCGGCTCCGGGCCTCTTGGCGCGCAGCCCGGGCTCGCCTCCCGCCCCCTCGTCCCGCCCCCCCCCACCCGCCGCCGTCCGCCCGGCCCCGCCGCGTCGAGCTCCGCCAGGAGGATCGCGCGGGCCAGCGCCACCGCCGCCGCCGCCGCCGCCACTGCGTTCCCGAGAGTGTGGGAAGCGGGTCGAGGCAGGCGGCTCCGAGCCGTCTCTCCAGTCGGCCTTCTTCGACCCAGGCGCGAGTGTGCGTGTGTTTCCTTCCCCGTAAGCACTTTGATCAGCGTTTCCTCAGCGCCGCCGAGGAGCCAGAGCGAACCGGAGCTTTTAACCCCCTGCGTGCCGCCCCACCGTGGCCTCCGTGGGGAGGGCGCCGCGGGGAGGCTGCGCGGCACGGGGGCGATCAGTTTGGTTTGGCAAGTCCGAGTGTGGAGGAGCCCAACCGGATTTGAGGAGCTCGCCCAAGCGCGGCAGGCTCTCTTGGGGAGAGCAGGCCGCGAGGCCCCGGGCGCCTCGTTAATGTTCAAGCCCGCCCCGGGGCCGCACAGTAACCCGACCTGCCGGGCGAGGCAAGGTGCGGGCGTGAGAGGCCGGGCAGGCGGAGGCTTCTGGAGGGGATCGAGAGGCCCCCTCCGGGAGGGGGGGAAGACCCGCCTTCACGCACCCTGCCCGCCGGCGCGTGGACGGCTCCCACCCCGGGGTGGGGGGCCTTGCGCTCGCCCCGCGCACTCGGCTCTGTCCCCTGCTCCCTCCCTCCGCTGGCCAGGCCTCGCCGGGGAGTTAATGATTGATTTACTGGCTCCGCGCGGCCGGCGCCCTCCCAGCTATTTGTCCAAGCTGAGGAGTTGCTGGCGAGCGGCGCAAAGGCCGGGAGAGCGGGGGTCGCCGGGGATGGGAAGCCGCGCTGCCGCAGGGAAGGAGCGGCCACTTGATTAGCCCCTACTGAGCGGCTCTATCCGTGTCCGGGGCGAGCCCGCTGGAGGCCCGGGCCAGGCGAAGGGAGCATTGAGAAGCGCCCCACGTAAACGGGTTGGCAGCTGGTGATTAGGCCGCCCGGTTTTATGAGTCATAATGGGCCGCCCGCCTGGCCCTCAACCTGCTCGCTGTGGACTCGGCGCGCTGGGGTCCAGGCGGTGGGCCGTTCTGGGCCGCGTAGAGGGGGGATGATGCTCTGGGGGGCCTGGGCCGCCGAAGGCGTTGCGCAGGATTTCCTCTCATTTCTCGCAGAAGGCAACACAAACACCCTAAATCAAACCGCTCCGACAACCGAGGGCTCCACACAGACACATCAATAAGGATTTCGCCTCCCGCGTTCGAACGCACTGAAACACTTGTCCTATTTTTATGCAAATGACACCACACAAATAGATCTCGCAGGCCCGGGAGTGGGGCGAGAGGAGGAGGGGCGCCGCCGCCCCAGCCTGGGGGCTGCGAAGGGGGAGGGAGTCCCAAGCCCGCACCCTGGGGCCCGCGCCGGCTCGGGCGCAGCGGGGCTGGTACTGGCCAGGCGGCCCGCCCCGCGCGCGGTGGCTCCCTGCCAGCGCCGCCAAGTCGGCCGCGTCCCCAGGCTGCCTGCAGAGGCGGATTAGGGAAGGAGCGAAGCGAGCCTGTGACTAATCGCGGGGCCTCGGACCGGAGCACCAAGGCCATGTGCGACTGACAGGATCGACACTAGCAGAGGACACGGCGACGCCTCGCTTAATTGCAGGCTTAAAAAATTGCCGCCTGAGCAGCTCCGGTGCGGAGAGCCAAGGCGTGCGCGCTGGGCTGGGGAGCGCGCCAGGGGGGACCTGCGCTCTTGCCCAGGGGAGGGAGGTCTGGTGTTTCCTGGATCCAGGGACCTGGCCCTCCCGTCCGCGACTCTGCAGGGTCGCCCCACCCTTCATGCGGGCCATGTGGCTGAGTCGGCCAGTAGAGTACGATCCAGCTCCCGGGCCTAGGTTTCTGACCCTTCCCCCCGTGGAGCCCCCGTTCCCCCTCCCCCTTCTCGCCCTAGATCCTATAAAGGAGGCTGTACAGTTGGGGGTGAGAGATTCCAACAAACCCGTAATAGAAAAGCCACACACACAAACCACTTTCTTCTCTTCCCTCCCCTTCCTTCTCCACCGGCTGATACAAAGCCCCGAATGACCAAAGGGAGGGAGAGGCCACTCAGGGCTGCAAGGATCGAGGTTACCGAGTGCCCCAAAACTCGGGGTTCGCAGACACGCACCCTAGACTCTTCACCCCTGGTCACAGTCCCTCTGGCCCAGACCTCCTTCCTGGAGCGCTGAGGCCTCTCGGGGGAGAAGGGGGAAGCGTCGGCAGGCCGGCTGGCCTGTGTGTGTGAGGGGAGGGGGGACGGGGGGGAAAGGCGGGGTGGCGGGGAACCCAGCGAGAGAAGTTTCCACCACGCTCTGGTCGGCTGCTGCCAAAATCCCCGGGCCCCTCCCCGCCCGCACCGCCTTCCGTTGCCACCACAAGTTTGGTTTAACGAGAGCTCGGGACAAAAGCAAACGTTTTCTATAGACCCGGAAAACAAAGGGGAAAGAGACGCGCGGGGCCGCCGAGAAGCGGCTGCTAGCGTAATGGTGCCGGGCCGACAGCAGAGCATTAGAACTGCAAAAGCCGCGCGGGCGGGAGGAAGTGCGAGGCGGGAGGCGGGAGCGCGGGGAGGGCGGGCGGGGGAGGGGCGCTGCGCCATGTTTCCGTGTCACCCGCCGAGTCGCCGGCGCTGGGCTCGGCCGCCGGCTCCCGCCTGCCTCCGTAACAGCAGAAAGCGTGCGATTAGCAGCCAGACAGGCGGGGACTTCGGGCCCGCGGGGCCGCCGCACACGCCGCCCGCGGCCCGGGCCTGCGCGCCCCCCCCCCCCGCCCGCCGGGTAATCATCCTCCTCGCTGCAGCGCTGTGTGCACTCTCATTAGAGCAGGGAGGCTTTTCTCTGCGCACTCGCTCGGCCCCCGCTGGCAAAACAACGCCTTCCCCGGCCGGGCCCTGGGCCAGGAGCGCCGGGGAGGGCGGAACGGGGGAGGGGGGGGTGAGGCAGGGCAAGCAGCGCAGGTCATCTCGGCCGCCCGATCTCCTCGGGGCACGGAGAAGATGCGGAGGGTCCATCCGCCCTCCCCACGCTGAGTGGCAAAGTCCGAACCCCATACCAGCCCCTTCGGGGGAGGGGGAGGAGGTGCCCGTGCCGCCATGACCTACTCTAGGCCCCCGCCAGAGGCTAGAGTCGGGGCCGAGGGGAGATGAGTGTGTCTGCTTGGGAGAGCGGGGGCGGACACCGGGAAGGCTCCCAAAACAGGTTTTGCCCCATCTGTCTTGCGAACGACCTCTTAAGGACAGAAGTCGGATCCCAGGGGTGGCGGCCCTTCGATCCCCCAGGAGACCCGAGTCCCCAGGCTTCGAGCGTGATCGCACAGAAGGGGTGGGAGATGGGGGCGGCCGAGACGCGGCTGCGCCTGGCCCAGAGCTTCGGAGCCCCGTGCTCTCCTCCGCGATCTCCGCACACAACAGTAGGCAGCCTCTCCCGGCACCACGAGCCCAGCTGCAGGGCCCCGGGAGCAGGTGTTCCTGCCCGGCCGGAGTGGCGGCTCCGAGCCCCTCCCGTCCCAGCTGCGGGGCTGGGACTGGCGGGCGGGGCGGGGCGGGGTGGGGTGTGTGTGTGTGGGGCTCTTATGGCGGTCACGAAGGAGGTCTCACTGGACCGCGAGAAGGGTCCTCCGGGCTTAATTGGGGATGCCCCGGGGCGAGGGCGGCCGCCTGGGGCCAGGAGGGATGGAGAGTGACGCGCGGCCAGCCCTCGTCTGGAACAACCCTGGGGGCCAGCAGAGGCCGTTCGGGGAGGCGCGAGGGCTTCCGGTCCCGGTGACTGCGGCGGCGGCGGCGGCGGCGGCGGGGCGGCTGGGAAGTTCCCGGGGCGGCCGCGAGGAGCACCCTCCCCTGGCTGTTGCCTCCGCGCAGCTTTCGGAGCAGCGCCGTAGGAGCCTCTCGGCGTCTGGCAGCGCCGCTCTCGGCTGGAGCGGGGACGGGGGCTGCGGGGTGGTCCCGGCCCAGCCCCCAGCGCGGAGGGGGGAGGCGGGGAGCTGGAGACCCCGCGGGAGCTGCGGCGCGCCTCCCTGCCCCCTCTCCTCGCCGCCGCCGCCGCCGCGGCCGCTGATATGGCGGGCACGTGAAGCGCAGCTCGGCGCCTCGGCGCCGGCCAGCCCCCGCGGCTCAGCTTACCCGCGGGCCCAGGAACGCGGAACCGAGCCCGGCCGGGTCCCGCAGAGCCCGCGCCCCCGCCCCGCTCCCCGCTCGCTACGGCCCCGCACCCCTCCCCGCCCGCGCCCGGCCTTGGGGCCGCGCCAGACGGCTCGCCCGAGGGGAACTCAGGCTGACTAATGGGACGCGTGTAGGCCTTACGTGAGGCCCGGCTGTCAGCGGATGCCCGCTCGCTCGGCGCCTACGCCGCGGCCAGGCTTTTCGGGGAAGGGCGAGAGGAGGGGTTTCCCCGCTCGGCGGTTTCGGCTCCCCGGGGGACAATCCGGCCGCGGCTGGCCCCGGGCTGTAGGTCGCGCAGCCTGGCCCGGAGGGGGCAGAATCGGTGTGCGTCCGGCGGCGCCGAGGCTCGAGCCCGGGATGGGGGGGGGGGGCGAGGTGGTGGGAGCCTCGGAGCTCTAAGCCGGAGGTGGGCACTGTGGCTCAGCAACTCGGCCTGGGGCGCCCGCCTTGTTGTTTGCGATCTGGAGCCAGCGCCTGGGCCGGGGGGAGTTTACAGGCCGCCCTGCGGGCCTTGAGTTCAATACCGAAACCTCCCTAAACAAATACAAAGTCTTCCGGAAACCCCTTCGTGAAATATTTGTGCGGGGGTGGGATGGGGTGGGGAGGATTTTACAAAACTCCCCGAGAGTCCGGTTCGGCTGAGACTTCTCGGGTTCTAGGGTGCATGATACCTTTTCCTTCCTTGGCAGGGGCCTGCAAAACCCAGCAGAGTTTCTTATTATTTCGCATTAACAACCACTTCGTGTTGACATAGTTATATGACCCTCCCAAATATAACTAACTACCTGTTTAGTTTCAACACGCGAGCGCGATGGAGAAACACAAACACTGGTCAGTAACTAAGAGAAGAAAACCCGGCTGCGAGCCTGAGGTTGGATGCAGGATAAATCCTCATCACGCATCCCTGGTTTTATTCAGCCTAATTACACTAGTAATCCTACCTCCCCTCCCCACAAGAAAGCCTGAAACCCTGGAGTCGAGGTGCGACTTTTCCTGGGGAGCCCCGCGGATGGGAAGGGGGTTGCTGGTGTAGAGGAGGTGGGTTTTAAATGTCACTTCCAAATGAAAATGCTTTCCTTCGGCCTTTTTCCTTTTTTTGATGCAGTTTTCGAAAGGAGCATTTTTGCGAGATAAGAAGTGACCGATCAAAATCGCTGAGGGGAGGTTGTAAGCAGCCGCTTTGCCCCAGCTTAGCGTTATCTTATCTTTCACACTTGCATGGCGGAAAAAAAATTGGCTTATCTTTATCCCCACCCCCTTCTCGCCTTAATTGCTAAAAAACACTGGTGTGTTAAACGGGGAGGAAGGAGGTCTCTGGATTGTCAGTGGAAAAGCAAGATTCAAAATGTGGGCGGGGGAGGGGTGTGGGAGCAAGGGTGGCGGGATTTATTCTTCCAGGCCTTTCTAGTACAACTAGAGGGTCCAGTCCAGGATGGAAAGCTTCGATGGCCAGATTTAAAAAAAAAAAAGAAAAAAAATTCTGGGGATGGCCTTGGGTCGTGTGGCTTTCCCTAGGCCTTGTTTTCTCTGCGCTGCGATAACCAACCTCTCCTTCCCTTCTTGTCTCAAAAGCTGGTGGTGGGTCTCGGGATGAGGCCTCTCACTCTGCTTTCATTCCTCCTCCCCATACACATACCCCTTTTGGGGAGGGGGATGCAAGACTGGGACGCATGGCCTGCTGGAAATCATTAAAATATATGCGAGTGTCTGCAAACACACACTTTTAAATCATGGCGTTTCCCCTCCACGCTGGTATATTTAAACTCCAGAGCGAGCTGGATCTCCTCCCTCTCTCTCAGTCGTTTGTCTGTGTCACCGACAGGCCGCTAATGGCCGGGCTTCCAGGCGCTGTGCATTATGCATTAGCCTCCTCCCTCCGCCGCACACAGAAGGTTCTGTCAGGCCTCGCAACACAAACCACCCTGAGCCCCCCTCCCCCCCCCCCCCGCACTCGCAGCCAGGGCCTGCGCGGCTGCTAACGCAACGGGGTCGCAGGGATGGGGAAGGGGCCCCTAGGGGCGAAGGCAGAGCAGAGTGGGCCTGAGGGACCCTGGGAGCAGGTAAAAAGTGCCGTGGATTAGGCCGTGTGGAATCCCCAGCCTGGTGCTGGCCCCAAGCTTTGCTCCCGGCTGACCTTCCCGAGGCCACCACCCGGCGCCACTCACGCCTACGCCCGACTTTGCGGGGGCCTCAGAGGCTTTTAGAGACAGAGCAGCCCCGCACTTCCCTCTGCTGGGCCGTACTCCCTTTCTGCCCTGAGGGAGGGGCTGGTGGAGCCTTCCAGATCCCTCCAGTCCCCGGGTGGTGCCCGCGAAGGGGCTCGGGCTCCGGGTGATGCTATCCGCAGGGCTCCCCCGGGGAGTGGAGGAAGGAAGCTGGATACAAAATGGCTGGGGAGGAAAGCCAGCCGGCCGGGTCCGCAAGCGAGGAGTTGGTGCTTCTCCGCCCCCTCACCCCGTGGTTCCCACTCGCTGCCCCCAGCCGGGTAAAATAGGAGGCCCCTTGCTAAGTAAGCAGCCAGGGCGGGTCGTGGCGTCCGGGTTTATCTGCAGGAGCATCCGGCCCAGCGCGGCAGCTTCCAGGGCTCTTAAGCCGGGGCCAGGTGGAGCACAAGACAAGGCCTCCTTGAAGCCGCCCCGTATTTATACTCTTTAGGCTGACACCCATCTACCCAGCGAGCCCCTCAGTGTAAACCAAAGGGCAGCTCACTCACGGGTGCCTGGGTTGGAGGAGCTCAGAGCCTGACACTAATAGAGCCCAGACCAGAAATTCCAAGAGGCAGTCGGTGCTATCACGTTGGGCCTGCCTCTCGGACCCTCCTCCTCCAAACGCCCAATAACCCCTCAAAGGTCAGGCAGAAAGAGCCGCCATCTTCAACCTGGCGACCCCTAAGTCTAGGAGACTTCTGCCGTGGAAAGCAGGTACCTTTAGATGTTTCCGGATGACTGAAATCCCAGGAACAAGGATGCCCCGTGCTTGGAGGGGGTAGGCTAGTAAATCTTTTCCGGGCCACTAGGTAAGCCCAGAGTTCTTTTACGCAGTAACCAGGGAAGACTGTTAGTATGTGTTGTTTAAAATAGTTACCATTAAGAGGCTAGCTCATACCATATGAAGTAAAAATACACTATCTGTGATCACCCAGATCCCACCTATCACAATAATCAGCGGCATAAATGTGAGAACAGCCTCTGAAGAGCGTCACCAGGGACCTACAGAGCTTTATGCTTTAGATCGTACACATATGTTACAAATGAACTGCACCCACAATGTTGGAACCCCACGGTCCACCAAATACCAGGTAAGGACCTCACCATGGGATGCGTGACCTTTCCCCCAGACTTGGGTGGTGGTTGAAGGTGTGGAAGGGGCCCTGGCAGGTCTTGCACCATCAGCCTGGGCCAAAAAGTGTGGCCAGGCTCCAGGCCTGCTCCCTGAGGTACCAACCTGCTTGCCTAGTTAGTTGCGGGGCCGGGATAGAATCTGCAGCAGAAGAGTGCCTGAGAGCCTGAGGTCCAGCCATATGTTCTAACCGAGAGACCTTTCCAAGGGGACAAGAGGTGGGTGGGAGAGGTGTGGCCCCGCACCTCTCCTTTCTGAGCCCCTTTCTTTCTTTCTCCACTGCCTGTGCTGCCCCCCCCCCGCGCTCACCCACTGCCTCTCTCTGCCTCCTCCCCTGCTTTCATTGAAATCCTCCCCTTGCTGAGTGTTGGGTAGAGCAGCCTGACCCCCCCGCCCCCCCGGGGGACTCCTGGGAGGGCAGGGGAGGAGGGAGCCCAGGAAGGCCATGGCTGCATGAACGCTCTGCAGGCTCCGAGGTGTCCCCAGCTCCCGGAGTCCCTTCCTGAATGGGGACACGGGATGGGACTGCCCTGCGTGAGCTTTCTTCTCCTCCTCCCTGGAACAATTCCAACTAACCGGGCCAATAGGTGTAAACTCCCAACCCTCCCCTGCCTTAGAGCACCTCCGGAAAATCTCACATTTTAATTCCCAGTGAGTCACGAACCACCCTCCCCACACACACACTCATGCCTCTTAGGACTCCCTTAATAAGATATTTTTAAAATCCCACAGAGTTGGAAAATGTATCCCTCAGAGATGGAAGCGAAACCCTTTAATCCCACCAGCCCGCACGGGGATACTATGGAGGCCCGGCTCCTTAAAAAAGTCGGGGGGGGGGTGGTGGTGGTGAAGGCTGCAAATTACGTCAAAGGCGAATTTACTGGCCTGTTTGTCTCCAGCATCAAATTTCTCCCACAGTCAGCCCTCCTCGCGGCCCCCTCGCATTTACAGCACCGCACCCCCCCCAATTCATTTTAACTCTAGGACTTTTAAAGTTAGACAAACAGGCCCCTTTGTCAGCAGCCCCAGGAGGCCACAGGATTCTGAGAGGCAGCAGGCTCCCTGTCTCGCTTAGTTCCTGGATTTTCCAAAAGTTCTGGACGGTTACATGCAACTCTTAACTCCGGGAAAAGCCTGTGCCTGGGGGGAAGAGTTGGGGAGGCATGGGAAGGGGAGAGAAGGTGGCCGGGCACGGTGCCAGGGTCTCTGCGGCGGCCTAACCGAGCCGGAAGAGCCTGGCACGGCTCCACACTCAGCCAGGCCAGCTCTCCTGCGCGGCCCACAGTGGCACGGCGGCCTCCTTGCCTGGAACCACGTTCAGAGAGTTTCCCCACAAATACCCAACTTCAGCCTTCCTGGTTATTTTAGACTTGTTTTGAATAAAAGGAGTCGCTTCAGAAAGAAATGTTGCTACAACACACAACCAGAGGCCTTTTCTCCAGCTGTGTCTGTAACTCGCATGCGTTCAGTCTAATAACTTTTAATGTCTGGCCCTAAAATGTCTTTATAAAAAATAGCTTTACAGCGTAATAGTCCAGGTGTCTTTCTGCTTGTTACCGGAGATTAAAAAAATGTGTGGGTTAGCTTTCAGAGACATCCACCTCCAGAAAGACCGGGAAGAAAAAGGCGTGCATTCCATTATGCAGGCGCGGGTCCTGGAAGTGGTGACGGCCCAGCAGGGCTGGGCACTGTTCTCGGGGGGGGGGCACTTGCCTGCCTGTCTTTTACATCAGTTGTTATAAGCAGCTCTGGAGCCTGAAGATTTAATTCTGCCAGAAGTTTCGGGTTTCAAACGGTAGAGATGTTTCACTTCTGCTTTGAAAAGGGCTCTTTTTATAACTATGTACTGAGAACTAAAACAGAATAAATAACATCGCACCTAACACCAGTCCCGCAGTCAGTATTGAGTCTAATTTTTAAAAGGGCTCTGCTAGCTAGAGCTGATTTTGGCCTTGACCTTGACTTCGTAATCAACTTGAGATGCTTTTGATTATTTTTGGCATGGAGACACTCCAGGATATTTTAAAACTTTCCGTGTGGATTTACAAGCTACCTCCATTTCGGATTGATGTTCTCATCGAGCCTGCACCATCTTGTCCTTAAGGCAGAAAGAGACTTCCCCCACCCCCAGCATAAAAAGACTCTAGCGAAGAGCCCAGTAGGATCACCTTTTGCGGCGAGGTCCGGGCCCGCGGTCTGGGTGCGGCTAGGCCGGAATACCCCTCCCCCACTCCCACCCCTTCCCGCCAGCTTCACGAACTGGGGCTTCACGGCTCGCCCTAGAGGCTCTGCGCTCCGGGGAGGCCGGAACCTCGCCTCTCCGCCTCCCCCTCCCGCCCGCCGGCCCCCGCCCTCCCCCCGCGGCCAGTACCGCGCGGGGTGCGCTGGAGAAGCTCAATACGTGTCAATTGAATTGAACTGCTGCGGGCGCAGGCTGTACGCCGCCGCCGAGCACCGATCAGCACGACGTTACCGAGTGGAAATTTATGGGGCGAACGGTGTAAGCCAAAAGTTGCTCCCTGCCAAGGAAAATAAAACGCGGGAGATAATCTCCCGAGGCCGGGGGCTGAGGGGCCAGGACAGAGCCTCCAACCGTCTGAGGTGCGGACTACGAAATGCCCGTAAACGGGGAGAAATTCTGGCGGATCTCCGCTCCCCTGCCGCCCCCACCCCCGCTTCCTTGTGCCCCACTGACTGCCTTCCCCACCCCACCCCCACGCCCCCGCCTCTCCAAACAATTCCCACACAATCGAAACGTCCGGGGAACTCGGGTGCGGAGTTCGGGCGGAACGGCCACCGGGGCCAGGCGTGGTGTTTGCAGGTAGCTCTCTGGGCACCAGGATGGGCCAGGGCTCCTCCCGGAGGAAGGGGCGACGCAGGGCGAGGGTGGGCGCCGACGCGCACTCGCCAGGCTCTGCCGGGTCTCGGAGGGGACGCGCGAGCGGGAGAGCGCAGCGCTGGTGGCGAGAGGAGGCAGCGGCGCCTGCCGCTGGGGTTTGACAGCTTTGGCTGCGCGGAGTGCGAGGCGCTTTATGGTAATTGCGGTCCTCCACTGGCCTTCTGGGTAGCGAGGGGAGTCTCGGCGCGCGGCTGGGAGAGCCGCCCCCGCCGCCCCCCATCCCCTCGGCTCGGGATCAGCCGGCCGCCCGAGCCGCCGCCGCCGCCCGAGCCGGTCTCTGGCTCAACCAGGACGCGCGCCCGGGCCGGGTGTGCGCAGCCAACTCGGTCCGAGCGGGGGAGGGGAGGGCAAGGGGCGAGGGGGGGGGAGCCACCCAAGTGGTCCGGGCTCCGGACCCAGAGAGGTGAAACGCGCCCGGCCGGGAATCGATGACGGCTGGGGAAACTCGGGCAAACCTTTCCTGGGGAATCACCCCTCCGCAACCCCACCGCCGAGGCGCCGCAGCGGAGGGTGAGCGGAGGCTGGGGGAGCTCAAACTTGCGAGAGCTGGAGGCGGCGGCGGCGGGCGGGCGGCTGTCGCCCGAGCGCAGCGCCTGCGGGGGGAGGGGAGGCGGCTGCTGGGAGGGAGGGAGGGAGGGAGGGCGGGCGGGCGGAGGGAGGGGGAGGAGGAAGAGGAGGGAACCGGGGAGGGGGACGCGTTGGGATCGCGGCGTGCGGCGGCAGACGGAGCCCGGGCTCCCAGCGGCAAGGTGAGGAAGAGCTACGCTCCTCGTTGAACGCGGGCCGAGCTCGGCGGCTGCGGGGGAGACGCGCCGGAGCCCAGACCGCGACCGAGAGCGGGAGCGAGGCGGGCGGCGGCGGAGGGGGAGCCCGCGAGCCGCCGGGCGGGGAGCCCAAGCCGCGCTGTCGCCGCGCAGGGACGACTTGGCCAACACACTCACTCACACACACACACACGCGCGCGCGCGCGCACACACACACACACACACACACACACACACACACTCACATACACCCAGCCCGAGCGGGCGCTCGCGGCGATCCGTCAACATGGCGCTGGGGCTCCTGCCCGAGCGCGGGCGGCAGCAGCGGCGGCGCGGGAGCTGCTGAGCCCGACCGAGCCCGGCCCAGCCCCGGGAGCCCGGAGGATCGCGCGGGGCCGTCGCCACCTGCCCGGAGGCTTTGAGCCCGCCCCGCCCCGCCCCGCCCCCACCCGGCCCAGAGCCCACCCCTCCGCGGGGCCGACCCCGAGGGCAGCCGGCTGGCAGCAGACGGCGAGGGAGACGAGCGAGCGCGGCACCGCGAGCGGGCTGCGGGCAGCCGGGGACGGCAAACTTTGCTGCTCGCCGCGCTTCCCCGGCCCGGCTCCTTCTCCGCTCGCTAACGTCGCCACCCCACTTTCCTCCAACCCCGCACACCTCTCCCCACCCAGCCATCCGCCCCTCGCTCCTCCTCGCCGCCTCGACTCTGCTCGGGGGTTGGGGGGGGGGGAGAGGAAAACTTCAAAGCGCCGGATCGCAGGCTCCCTGCTTACTCCCCGGCCGGGGATTTCAGGTCAGTGCTCGGAACACCTTTCCCCGGGGAGGCCGCGCGGGCGGCGGGCGGGCGGGCGGGCGCGTCGCGGGCTGCAGTCGGCCCCCTCCCTCGGGGCCCCCTCCCGCAGCGGGTTGCTCCTTCGAGTCTCTCGCGTACCCCGTGGAGCTCGAAGCTTTCGCCTCGCGCTTCCCTTTGGCTGCTTGGCTCGCTTTCGTTTTTATCTCCTAGCTGTAAGTTATTAAAAATGCAGCCAGCCTAAGCGGCCCCGCGTGGGCACCGGGGAGGGAGGGACGCGGCGAGGGGCCTGCCGCCTCCCCGGGGGCTGGGAGGAGAGCAGGGAGTTCGCGGAGTGGAAGTTTGCAGCCTGTGTGTGTCTGTGCGCGGGAGCGCGGTCGCCGCTGAGCGCCGCGAGTCGGGCGCGGGGGGGGGGGGCGGCTGGGCTGGAAGCTGGGAAGCTCGGCTCGGCGTTAGCTCGCGAGCAGGAAGGGGAGGGCGGCGGGTTCCCGTCTGCTTTCTTTTTCGACTCGGGAAAGAACTGTAAAAACCCCCAGCCGCCGCCGCCTCGTCTCGCCTCTCCAGGGGCCGGTCGTTCCTCCTAGTGGAACGACGGCGTGTGCGTGCGCAAGGGTGTGTGGCGGGCGCCCCGGGCCGAGCCGAGCTCGACCTGCCGCCGCCGCCGCCGCGCAACTCGGGAGGGGAGTCCCGGGTTTTTTCTTGGCTTGCCCCAAAGCGCGAATCACGTGGATTTAAAAAAAAAAAAAGAAAGAAAAGAAACTACTAGGAAATCGAGCCGAGCGAGGGGTTCCGACTCGGCCCGCCCGCCCGCCAGCCAGGTCAGACGCTTTGTTTTTTAAATGTTCTTCTGAAATTATAATCCGAGGCTCCCTCCCACCCCCCACGCCCTCCCCGACGTTGCGGGGTAGGTTTTAAGTTGTGAGCCCCCGGGGGCGGGGGGAGAATGTGCGGGGGCGGCGGCGGGAAGGGAGGGCGCGGGCGGCGGGGGGGGGGGCGAGACCTGGGCCCTCCACTGGGCAGCGGGGAGTCTGGTGGGGAAGCTGTTTGGGCGTGTGCGTGTCTGTGGCCGGAGGAAGTTGGTCTCACTCGGAGGGCGTGCGGCGCAGAGGCTGAGGGCGAAGAGGAACTTGCGCACCCGGGCGCGATCCTCGGCCGAGGCGAGGAGGGCGAGGCGCCGCCGCACCGCGGGGCCCGCGCTCGGAGCAGGCGGGCCGCGGCGCCGCAGAGCCTCCGCCAACTCGGGGGCTCAGGGCGGCGGCGACGTGCGCCTGCTGTTTACCAAGCGAGCCCTGGGGCGCCGTGTGCGGAGCAGGGCGGCTCAAGGCACGCGTGGTCCCGGCGGGCTTTCCGCCGCTCGCACTTTCGAGTGGGCACTTCCCCGGGTCCCTGAGACGGCGGAGTCTGGCCGCGTGTAGGCCGAGGCCGGGCGAGGCTTAATTTGCTGTTAATGAATCTTTTCCAGAAAGTCCGCGATCTCCAGCTAGAGGCTGTGAGTGCCTGCGCGTGAGGGCGCGCGCCGCCGGCGTCTGAAGGGTGGGGGTGGGGGAATTGAAGAGCGAAGGAAGGGGGGGGGAGGGTTATGTGTATTTAAAAACAAACCTTAAAAAGAAACCAGCGCGCTTCAAATAGGTATTCTCACAGCCTCTCTGTGTCTAGACCAGACAGCTCAGGGTTTTAGCTGGTTTTTCTCTTTTTTCTTTTCTTTCTCTTTTTTCTTTTCTTTTCTTTTTTTTTTTGAGAGGGAGAAGGCGAAGGGAGGGGTAGTGGTATTTGGTGCAAGGGGTAGCCTCTTGTCGAAAAATCCTTAAAAATGGCCTGGAAGTGAAAACAGGGAGGAAATGGCCCACCCCAGAAGGTAGTGGGTGGCGAACGCAGACAGAGTTGGGTATTTCTAGCCATCTGACACTTCCTGTGGCACTGGAAACGGACACCGCGGGCCGAAATCAATCCTTACGAGGTGTTGGATTCGGGTTTGCCAGCGGAATTGCTTGTGTGGAAGGCATTTTAATTGTCGGCCTCGGAGACTTCTGTACGTGGGCACTTGGAGAATACGTTTGCTTCTCGACCCTTCCCACTCCACCCCCGACCTGTTATCTGGTCTGGGCTTTGCAGTGTTGGTTCTCGTGTTTATTTTGGGCACGATTTCACCGCGTGGAGGGACGTTGGCGGGGGGGCGGGGGAGCTGGCGGTGATTAATATGCCGTCCAGGTTTAATGCGAGGCTGGCCTTCAGTGTGCGGGTATCCGCCGTCCCTCGCCAGGATTGCCTAGGGTAGTTAGGGGAGCGCGCGGGGTTCGGGCGCCAGGCGCTCGGCAGGCAGGTTGGGGCTGGGGCTCGTACGGCCCCAGCGCTGTCCTTTGAGGCGCTGTCACCAGTAGGTGACTGAGAGTTAATTAGGAAGTGTTCTCCGGATCAATGGGCCGCACAGCTCATTAGCGATTCTCCCCAGCCCTTTGCAGGGCCGGCCGGGCCTCTGCCTCCCACACAGGCCGGGGCCCCGCGGCCCGGGCTTCGGAGAGCGCGGCTGGGAAGTGGGGAGGGACCGGCAGCAAGGGGCGGTGGAGAGGCGAGTGTAACTTCGCCGGGCTGCGCGTTGCGTGCGGCGCCGCGAGGCCCGCGCAACCCGCTCTTTCTTCCTGCTCTCGGTCGCCTCGACTGTGTCTTTAACTCGCTCCTGCTCGCGTCGCTGCCTGGCGGCTCCTCCCCGCCTCCCTCGCCTATCTCTTGTTCTCTAAGCACGACGCCTGTGCTCCCCGCCCAGTTTGGGATTAGACAAGATAAAAATAGGACTGCCCAGCGCGCAGAGCTGTGACTGCCCCGGCAGCCGGGCTGGCGGGAGCGCCGGGGGCCGGGGCCAGGGCCGGCGAGAACCCGCCGTGCGCTCGGGGCGGCCCGCGCCCGTAGGCTCCCACCCCCACCCTGCAGGCGCGGTCACGCTCCCCGGGTTCTGTCCGCCGGGAACCGTGCGAGCAGGGGGACCTGGGCAGGGTCTCCGCGCTCTCGCGGGTGTTGTTGGTGTGCCTGTGATAGATCGGTCTAGACAGGCATGCAGGCTCCCTCCCGGCTGAAGGACGGGAAGGGGGGGGCGGGCCGCGGAGGCGGCGGCAGACTCCCGTGAGCAGCGAGTGAGCGAACAAGCCTGCGGGCCCTGCGAGCAGGGTGGAGGGAAGGCTGTGAGGATTTCTCTTAACCCTTTAAAGGCAATGGGGGAGTGCGATGCGGGAGTGGGGGCAAAGATCCTTGTAGAAATTCCTGGAGGCAGAGTAGCCCCCCGGAGGGAGGGGGGCGGGGCGGGAGTCTGGGCCTAGGGTTTTCCTTTCTCTTCTGTGCTTGCACGCTCACATCCTGGTGCATTGGACTCGATTCTTCGACAAACCAAACGCAGCTGCTAGATGGTCTAGTTTGACCCAGGACTTCTCAACGGGAGGGAGGCGTGAACACACAGTAGGCACCTTCACTTAAGGAACCGGGTTTAGGAGATGCAGATCTAGACCTCCCAGAGAGAATTCGTGCAGAAGATCTAGTAATGGGAAGGTCGGCTCAGAGCTGTGGTGGGGTGGGGCCTCTGACCAAGACTGCTGCAGACGGAAGACCTGAGACTGAAATGCCAGGCCAGTGTGTACAGGTATGCGTTGGAGACAGCAAAGAGGTCCTTGAGTTGTCTGTATAAATAGACGGCACTTTTAACCATGAACTTGTGGGGAGTTAGAATCAGATATGTGCAAGGAGACAGCCTCTAAACAGGAGTTGGTTAGGGATGTGTACAAGATCGAGCATCCGTATGCACAAACGTGGGGTCGACATTGAGCCCGTCCAAAAATTTAAACATAACCTCACAGAGAGTGGTCTAGTTCTTTCTAGAGGTTGAAATTGGTGGGTGGGTTACCCTATATATAAATAAGTCATTAGTGAACACACCTCTGTCTCCTTCCCCATCCTCTTCCTTTTAGGGTTTGTGGTTCAGGGGATTCTCTAGTTATATTTAAACTGCAAACCCATGTTGGTCTAGCCTGGGAATGGGCCACATATTACGGGCAAAGCAAGAATGTAAGTAGTGGGGAGGTGTAGGAGCTAGACAGGAATGTTCAGATTAAGATGTGCGCCTGGATGACATGTGCTGAAACAAATCAAGACACTTGGTCTCCGATGCCCACATGGAACAAGAGATACATAAGAGATAAAGAACTGGCCGAGGAGAATGTAAACACGGGTGTGCAAATACAGGGACCTATAGTGATATTCTAAGAGAAAAATCCCAGACTTTGTTGAGCTGGAAACTGGGGCAGAATTTCTGTAAGTGCGTTCCAGAGACAAAAGCCCATTTAAAGGTGTGAAGAGGGTCACTTGGAAACACAAAAAGCATTCATATGCATACATCCATGCTTAGATACACTGGCTGAATGACAAAAACTCCTCCTTGGCCGACGAAGACTTTCCTGCCGGGGGAGAGCAATGTGGGCACGGAAGTGTGGGCCGCCTAACCACCTTTGTGCACTCACTGGCAGGGAAAAACTGTCGTAGGCTGGAAGGAAACTGAGGGCAAAGCGGCCTAGCTAAGGGCAAATGGCCCTCGCTCACCAGTAGTACTTCTGGTTATAATTTCTTCCCTTCTGGGGCAGGGGAGAGGGTATGTGTGGAGCTGGTAGGAGGATCTCTGAGAGATTCTGAGTTCTTGACCTTGAGTGGATGGATGGTGGAGGAAAAAGAAGAGTAGGTCAGGAGGAATAGATAGATGGTGGCCCTCCTCTGAAGTCCTGTTTGCTGATGTGGCTGTCAGCCTGGTGGACTGATAAAGATAGAACCGAAAGAAGTGCGAAGTTCGGCCTCCGGGAGCAATAAAGGGGAGGTATGCTTTCATTTTGGTATGCTTTAATTTTTTTTCTTTTTCTTTTCTGGAGGAGACCTTGCGGGGACGGTCTGTGTAGGGTGGATTAGCAGGCGCCTGTGCGACCCCAGACGCTCACGTAAACTAGGCTAGGGTTTGGTTTGCCCGCGGCGTCGATTTGCCGCGGTCCCTCTTTGTCTGAGCCCAGCCGGGAATTCCAGCTTTTATTGGGAAGACCGCACTCGGGTGGAGCCCGCGCAGGGTCGGGCGGGGCAGGGCTGGGCCGAGCGGTCTGGGCGGGAGGCTTGCAGGCCGCAGTGCTGCCCGAACTCCGGGACGGTCCTCAGGAGCGCAAGGCAGCCCTGACGATACCACCTCGGTGGTTTCCTCGAGGGCGCCGGGCCCGGCCGAGCTAGCCAGGCGCGGCGGGGCGGGGTGGGGGACCTGGAGGGTCCACTTCGGCCTCCGAGCCCAACCCCTCCCTCCCGCTGGCCCCACCCCTCCCCCCGCCAGCCCGAGGCCGAAAGGAGCTCAGAAGGCCCTTTGTTAGGCCCCAGGGTCACACCCGTGCCCTGGGGGCCGCAGAGGGGCGGGAGAGCGGTGCTCTCGGCGAGAAAGGACCTTATCCTTGCTCGGAGGCCTCAGCCGCCCGCTCACACGGTTCGGGGAGGGGAGGCCGAGGCCGGCCAAGGCCCGCCCCAGCTGCTTTGCCAGTGTGTATGGCCCACAGGATTCCGTCTGTTTGCAAAGCAGGCTGCACTGCTGGGGCCTAGGTGGCGGCGGCGGGGTTGAGAAGCTGCTGGGGCAGAAGTGGACAGCCTCCTCGGGCCGCCCGGGTGGTAGCCCAGCCGCCTTCGTCGGGAGCACTTGGCCCGAGACTTCCCCCGACCACCAGCCCGGCCCGACGGCTTTTTGCTAGTTGCCCCCAACGTGTTCCTCTGGGAGGGATATCTGACTTTGTGTTGGATGGGAATGAAGGAACGATGCTTTTCTGCGATATTTCTGTAGAAGGTCCCCTTTCCCAGCACAGGCTCATCTGTGCCTGTCCTCAGTCGAGGGTCTCGGAAATGGGGGTCCCTCACTTGGTTAATTTTTAGAGCTATGTCTCCCCAAGCCATCCATCCCCCCCCCCCCCCAGCACCTACAGGCTCGGCTCCCCGTGATTAGACTAACGGGGAAGTCCGCTAGAAGATCCTGACAGCATAAAATATAATTTGTGATCTAAAAGACAGTTTCCAGTATAATCTCATTATGCACCACAGACTCCCGGTGTTATTTTGTGGAAGGCGGACAATGATCAATTTACATTGACCCGGGGCTGGGCGAGCTTTTAGATGGTAATTGCCATATTGATTTGCATGCAAAAAGGAGACCTGCTAAAATTAAAGACCGGAAGCTAAATTAAACTAAATTTATTGTCTAGGTGCAAACCAGAGAAACTACTGGGGGAGGGGGTGAGTCAGGTCGGGGTGCCAGGGCCAGAGCAGGTGAAAGTCCCAGAGAGCTTCCAGAGGTCACAGATTTGGGAGCGATCTTTGCCCTTGTGATTTCATAATGTGAGGAGGGGGACTTGTTTAGGGTATGGGGACTCAGCGGGAAAAAGTTATAAACAGGCACCATTGCATTGAAGGCACTGGGGTCTTTTAATGCTAATAGTAACTGGCGAGGGGGAGGAGAGGTTTATAGGGTTATAGGGGTCTTCCTGCACCATTTCCGGCAAGCCCCTATTTCTATTGTTCTACCCGAGCGCTCGCAATCGTGCCAGGGACACCCAAAACTCTTACAACTAAAGAGTTTAAAAAAAAAAAAAAGCCCGCGGCCCTGCCCGCCCCACTCCCACCCCTCCCCCCTGCGTAAGTTCTTAAGGAGCGCGGGCGAGCGTGGGGCGCACTGCACGCGCGCCGCGGGCAAGCGGGGACCGTTGGGCGCCTGCCGGAGTTCCTCCCCGGACGCAGCAGCCCCACGCTCGGCCGGACGCCGATCGCTCCGGGGAGCCGCCCGCTCCAGGTGGTTCCAGGTGGCTCAAGGTGTGTGTGTGGGGGTCTGCCGGGCCCGCTGTCTCGCGGTGTCGGGGCGGGGGTCGCCTCCCCGGAGATTTGGAAGGGCCTGCTCGGAGCTAGGGGCGGGGGGGGGTGGGGGAGGGCGGAGGCTGGAAACCCTGCCCCGATCGCCAACGCCGGAAAGTTTAAAAAAGAGAGAGAGAGAAAGCCACTGGCCGGGAGCCAGGGGCGGCCGGGCGGCGGGGGCGTGTTCGGCTGGCTAGTCGGGTGAGGACCCGGCGCCGCCATTGCCTCGATCCCTCCCGCTGCCGAGGCCCTTGCCGGCCCAGTCGCTCCTGGAGCCATTTCGCACATCCGGAGCCCCCGCCTCTTGGAGGAGCCACGGGCTCAGCCCCGGGAAGCCCGCAGGGGCAGCCGACTGTCCGGTGCCCCTGCCCTTCCCGGTGGCCACCGAGCCGAGCGGGAGATGGTCCTGTGCAGCCTGGGTCGTCGGGTGTGGAGAGTTCCCGGAGCATCCGAAAGCCTGGGGCAGATCTGGAAATTGGGGATGGGGCGGGGTGGCGATGTTAGGCCCCGACCCCCGCTTCTGGGATGAGAAGTTGGAGAAATGAAAGATAATCCAGTCCCTAGCTTGTCTCAGAAGGCTTGGCCTTTTGTGGGAACACCCCTCCCCCCGGGTAGGGGAGTCCAGTAGGGCCTGGGGTCTTACGAGCCACTTCCCTCATAATTTCCTCCCCCACCCCATTTTGGTCCTTGGGGTTTTTCTTTAAAACCCTAGGAAAGGAGTAGGCGCACTCTTTCCAAAGGGCTTTTGCTCTATCTAGATAATTTGATTTATTGTTTTATGTGGCAAAACTAGGGTGACAGGCCCAGCCCCAGTACCAGGAGTCAGCACTTTATTACAGGGCCCTGAGAGTAGCGACCCACCAACCCCCTGCCTATTTTGGACTCCTGGAGGAGGGGAAAGTGGAGCTTTGTTGGAAGCCCTGACCTCACACCAGGGTATTCCAGGGTAGGGAGATGTGTAGGAAGTCTCGGGAAATTGGGAAAGACTTCAAGTGGACTAAGAGGTTACTGGGTGTAGGAGAAACTGGGTTCTGGTCTCCTTGTTGACTAAGTTATACGTTACATCAATGCTTTCCTCTTAGCCTGTCTTCGAAGACAAGGGCTAAGGAAGCTTTCCGAAATTCTTGGGGATTTCAAATGGCACAATTAGACCAATAATTGGCTCCTCTCCGCAACTCCAGGACTGAGTTTGACCGTGGCCCATTTTTACTAGCTGTGTGACCTTGGGGGCAAGTTATTTATGGCCTCTGAGCCTCAGTAAGTTTCTTCATTTGTAAGACTGGGAATAATTATCCACCTTTTAGGATCAAAGAAGACTACTTGGCACATAGTAGGCCCTGAGGATTTAGGGATTGCTTTGAATGACTAATCAGGTTCCTATAGGTGCGCCGCCGTTCCCCACTGCCCACCCCCCCCCCCCGCCCTCCCGAGACCTGCCCAGGCCAGTGTCCCGGGAACGACGCAGGTTAAATTCGCCTCCGAGGATATTTCTCTGGTCTGCCTTCGTGGGCTCCTCTTTGTTTTGTTGCAGTTCTTTGCATTCTGCGCTCTAAAGGGTTCCATATGAAAGGGCTTGGGTTTTTTCCCCCCCTAAGTGGGGTCATTATTTGGCTAGGAATTGATTCCAGAACCGGGCATCTAGGTGCTCTTTGGCAAGCCTCCCCGTCCTTCTTTCAGGGGAGAGAGGAACTAGGGGCTGGAGGGGTGAGACCTGGTTGGAAGAGGTGAGGGGGTGGCCTGCTGCAGAGGCTAGAGGTGCTGTGGTTTGGTTGATAGGGATTAAGTCCGGATGTTACGAGGTCTCAGTGTGGTTTTCAATAAAGTCTGCCAGGGATTGCATCCTTTTTTTATATCGATATGTATTTTAAAAAATTACCAGCATGAGAAGAAAACCAGACCTGTATGGATCCAGGCCGGTAGTAAGCTACTGTGATCAGGTTTCCTACTCGACTCCCAGAGGGGAAGTCAGCGTTTGATTGAAGCTACACTTGGTTCTTGACTCTCAGGGGATGCCTGCTCTGAAACAGGAGCCCTCCCTTTCTCTCCTCCTCTCTCCCCTCCTCCTCCCTCTTTTTCCCTTCTTCCCCTAAAAGCCTTTGTGCTGAAAGAGCTTCAGTAGGCACGAATCCCTGGTCCCTCTCTAAAGAATGCCTCCCAGCCTTTGCTGACATTGTTTTGTGAACAGTGGGTTTTACCAGGCCAGCAGTTTTCCCCGCATCTTAGCTCACTATTTTAGAGGTAGAGTATGGCCAGGATGCGCCTAACTGCCGTGATTTCCACACCGTGGAGCCAGGGCCTTGCCTGTAATCTGAAGACACCTTAACCTTTGCCCCAGATGCCTCCAGAGGGGGTGAAGGTGGGGAGAGCAAGGACAGGGGGTCGTTGTTGAGGGTCTGTTTGTTTTTCTCCGGCAACAGAGGCAGAGGGTGGAGAAGGGGCCGAGTCAGGGAGGAGGGACGGTCCAGCTTTGGGTCTGATTTAAAACTTGGTCTAATTGGAGAAGCTCTTAGGCACTCAACAGTTCTGTACAAATGCAAACTTGAAATAGCTCTAGGCCTACGTCATTTAGGACAGAATAAATGAAGTACAGAAATGTCCAAACTATGCAAATCCTGGAGTTGTCTGCCCTCCCATAAACACATGACAAGTGCCAAGGCATTTCCAGTCAAAACAGCCATGGAACCAGCAGCCTCCATCCTTTGTATTTATTATTTTATTAACAGCATTTTACACAGCAGTTAACAAGCAGAGCCCTGCCTGCTTTGCGCCCCGTCTCTCGGCCGACGGGGGGGGGGGGGGACTGGATGGATGGCGGTGGGGAGGAGTGGTCTCTAAAGGAGACGGCTAGCTGGAGGAGTCTCTGCAGATGGGTAAGGAAAAGTAGCATTTGGGGCTTCTTTCTACTGGCCCGAAAGAGAAGACAGCGCAAGTGAGCCTTTGGAGGAAGAGAATCCCCTCTCCCTTCTCAAGAGGAAAGTTGCACAGATGTGGTTATGTCTGGTCTCTGCTGGGATTCCAGAAGGTGAAACAGTATCATTTCAGAATCCTCTCTGCCCGTCAGTTATTGGCAATTTTCACAGAATAAGTATTTGTCTGCTGTCCTGAGTCTATATCCTGGTGGAAAGTTTGTAACGAAAAGTAATGCCTTTCTTAAGTCATAAAATGAGCCTTGTATGATTATTTAATTAAAATCTATTTAAGGACCGATTAGGCGTGTAATTTGCGCTAATAATGACGATTATGGAAATGTTCGACTTAACCAAAAATCATAAAGGAGACATTTTGATCAGTGGGGCGGCCAGTAAGTATTCAGGGAGTCGGACCATTTTCGAGGCGCCCGAGGCGGCGGGCGGCGGAAAGTGCGGAGCCGCCTGGCCTCTGCGCCCCAGGGCTCCGGGAGCGGCAGGCCTCCCTGCCCCGACCCCAAGCCTCAAGCCCCATGCCCGGCCCCGGGGGCTTTGCCGAGCAGAGAAAGCGACCCCGGGAGTGTGAACCACCTCTCTTCCCAGCCGAGGGAGTGGGGGAGGGGTGCCTCCCCCCAGCCACCAGGAGGGGCAAACTCTGGGAGAGGGCTGATAAACCACACAGAAATCCCGGCGACAGGGCTGTGCTCTTTCGCTTTTACAATCAGCCGCGACAAACTGCACGCTGCCTTGGCTAGCCTTGGCTGGAGCCTGGGGGGTGGGGGGTGGGGGTGGGGGGAGGGGGGTCCCCTTGTTCCGGAGAAACCTGCCAGCTGCTGGGCTTGGTGCGAAGGCAGCGGAGGCAGACACAATGCTGCTGTTGTTGGTTTGATCTCGAACTGGGGATTGTTAGTCTGGCTTTAACTGTGTGGTAAGGGGGGAATGTGAAGGCTGTTTACAGCGAGTGCAAATAATGTGACAGCTGTTGGTGCACGAGCAGCGCTGCGCTTACACAAAGCGTGCACTGTGCAGGCCCGCGGAGAGCTGCAGAGGTGGCCGCCGCTTTCTGGCCACGGCGTCCTCGTCCTCGGATGAGAGGAAAAGTCAGCCGCGCGTCGCACCGCCCCCCCCTCCGCCCCCCGCCCCAACACACACCTTTACGGCTCCCAGAATCGGCACAGAGGTGCAGGATGGTGTGTGGTGTGTCGTCTAGTCCTGCAGACGTGGTGGGAGAGGGCCCACAGGGTCCCGAGTGTCACTGTCCAGAGGGGCTTGGCCAGGATCGCTGGACCTGGGTCCTCAGGTGCTCAGAGGCACGGTTTTTAAGATTTGGGAACGTAACTTGCAGCTCTGAGCAAGCTTGTTGGAAACAGTGTGTTATTAACCTAAGGCTTTCTGGAAGTCGCAGAGGCTCTGGTGGCCCTCGTTGCCCCTCTGAAGTGGTTCTGTTACTGAGACAAGTTAGAGAGACAGGCGGGCGCTGTGTTCTGTGCACTCACCACTCTTTCCCCGGGCTGGAAACACAGGTGTGTAGGCTCAGGACCCAAAGGGGGGGTGTACTGGGGCGGGGGGGGAGCGAAGGGGTGCACTTTGGCTTTTGATTACCCACACCCCTTAACCTTCCCTCGCAAGCCTTCCCATTTCCAAGAGCACATTCGCCTTCAGCTGTAGGACGCAAAGGTGCGGCCCTGAGGTGTGCCCACGGCACCACCCACTCTGTGACTTAGATCAGCTAGATGCCCACAGCCACAGGCCTTCTCTGAGGTCCTGGTCGCCCGCCAGGCACTGGGGGGAGGCGCCAGGGCGGGAGGGAGAGCAGTTGGTGGCGGCAGTCACCCCTCCCACCCTCCCCCCAGTCCTGGAGAGGTAGGGCTGGCCCAAGCAGGTGGGTTCAGGATGGCCAGGATGGCCAGACACGTTGGGCCTGCTTCTGGGCTGTCCTGGGGCCAAACGGGTGTCAGAGTCGCTCCCCTCCCCCTCCCAAGACTGGAGCCTTCACAGCCCTGCGCTGCCCCCCCCCCCCCACGGTTTGGAGGATCATTTAGGGCTGATTTAATTCTGTATCTTGTCCTTCTCTGTGACTTTGGTCCCTGGGTGTACAGCCTCCAGGATATCTGCAAATTGAGTTCATTGCCCCCAGCCTCCCAGGTCTACCCTCTCGGAGTTTTAACGTGGACTTCTATATCCAGTTGGGTTCCCCAGTGGGGAGCTGGGAGATGCTTCTGGAGTGATACATGAACTTCGGTGCCAGTTCTATAAATTGGTCTCTTTTTATGACGTGTGCCATTTTCTGTAGGAATGTTGCTTGCAAAACGAGTTTCGCCTTGGAGGAAAGGCGGAAAGATAAACAAGCCTGCCACGCCAAAACACTGGCAGTCTTTCTCCTCCTTCCAGCTCTCTTAAAGCAGCCGGGCTGTATTTCCAGGATTAGACTCGGGCTTGTAAGAGGGACTCTGGTTGGCTTTTTTTTTTTTTCCCCCAAGCAAATGCAAATTAGAGAAAAATAATTTTCTTTCAACGATATGCAATGTATTAGTCACTTGTTATCGTGCTTCGAGGCAGGCCTCATTTGCGCGTCTGCCAGCTCGCTCACATCTGCTCGGCGCTGTTCGGGGCATTTTAACCTTGGCGGTGTCGTGTCTAGTCCCACGGATCAAGGAGGAGTAATTAAGCTCTGAACAGCTACAAAAATTCATGGGCCCCCATCTACACCGTAGTTGTTCCGCAGCTTTGTTTGGGGTGTTCCGAGTTCCAAGATTGAGTAGCAGACACGGGGTTTCTTTTGTTCCTTGTCAAGAAAGTGGGAGCCCCTCTCCTCCTCTGACCCTCACCCCCAGCCCTCCCAGAACTCCCAGACAGCACACACACCCAGCCAAGGAACCTGGGTGCAGATCACAGGACCCCGTGTGTTATGCATCTTTTATGCGTAAAAAGTTCCTTTGTGCCTCCTGTGTACACCCGATAGCCGATGTTAATAGCCTTACGGTATAGCTTGTTCCGTTGCGGGGGTGGGAGGTGGGGGGCATGAAGTGCGTTTTATTCCTACAAAATCCTGGTGGAGATTGCAGTGCATGGACACCCCCTCTGGAGTTGTGATATGGATGGTTTATTCTGGATTTGCCCCCAGGCTGTGCAGACTCCCAAGTGGCAACCCGGCTCTGTCGGGATTAGCCTCAAGGGGGTGTGGGTTTTTTGGGGGGCGGGGGAGGGAGTAAGGGTGATTAATTGCATTCCACCTAGGTTTTCCTGTCCTGGGCTGCCTCCTGTTGAGGGACACCAGCTTCCAAAAGGGCCCTCTCTCGCCCACGTGGTGGTGTGTGGCACCACCGTGAAAGAAAGTGAAAGGAACAAAAACCTGAGGCGGTGGCTTGCATCGGTGTCAGGGGAGAAGGGGAAGTGTCCCATGTTGGTCCAACAGACGACCCCGGGTTGGGGGGGTGGTGCATAGCAGGGACCCACCCCCGGTTTGGCAGCCACTCTCCCCGTGGATCCTTGCAGGGGCCTCCCCTCCCTGAATCCCTCCCCACTTTGCAGTTGGCTGCGCTTGGCTTGCTGCGGGGCGGGGGGCGGGGGGGGGGCACGTCTATGGAGAATAACACTCCAGTCTACTCGGAAGGATCCCAGGATGATGGCCAGGAGGGGTCTGCGTGCGCGCACCCAAAGTTCCTTTTTGTCAGAGATTCAGCGGGGGGGGCTCGGGAAGGGGGAACCCCAGAGGAGCGCGCGGGCCGCAGGGCCGGAGGGGTTAACTGGGGTCGGGAGACTAGGGATTGCGGAGGGAGGGAGGTCGGGCCGCCTCCCGGAGAGAGCCCGAGTTCCTGGAAGGCCGGGCGGGGGCGCGTCGCGAGGGTGTGGGCGTGTGGCGTGGCGCGGCCCCGCGCGGGGACCTCGGTGTGGGGGAGCCGCGAGGAGGGGCGGGCGAGCCCGGAGCGGCACGGGTGTGTGTGGTGGGAGAGAAAATCCCTTTGTTGCCGACCGATCGCGCTCGGGGCTGAGGCGGGGGAGGGGGTGCCCTTCCTCCGCTCGCCCTCACCGCGGCCGCCTAGGGCCAAGTTCACCCCCCGACCGACCCGAGTGGCTCTCTGCTCTGACCCAGGCGCCCTGGGAGGAGGCAGGGAAGGTTCTGGTTGCTCGAAAGGTCAGGGCCGCACGAGTTTCCCATCCTCCTCGCTCCCTCTCCCCTCCTGCCCCGCAGCTCAGTCTGTTACTAATGCAAAACTTGGGGCGTGGGTGGGGACGGCCCCGGAGGCAATGGCCCCGGCTTGGAGTGTGCCAAGAGACAGCGCCTGGGCAGGCTGGATCACTCCTCCCAAACCCCCCCCCCAACACCCTTGGAGGGCTGGTAGACCGAGCCAGCCACCAACCTCAGCCACACCCCTGGAAGCCTATGGCCCTGTCCCGTTGGGGGGCAGTCTTGGGGTCCCCCTCGCCCTGTGCCCTGCAGCTACACACCCCGGGGGAAGCAGCCCAGGAGGGCCCGCCCCCAACCGTGCACATCCGGGAGAGCGTTTTCCTGGCATCTTCTACCCCCACGCAGCCCCCCTTCCCCCCCATCCTAAAATAGGAACTTCTTCACCCCTCCCTTCCTTGACACCGGGAGAGAAGTGCTGCTGTGCGACTCAGTCTGCTCTTGGGGCAGCCCCGGGAAGGGCTCCCGCCGGCTTCGCGTTGGGCTTTGATGAAATCCGCGCAGCTCTGCTGAAGGTCACTCCTCCCTGGCCTGTCCCCCTCTGTGTCCCTGCCTCAGCCTTCCCACTGCCACACAAAAGCTATGCGGCGACCTGGGGTTGTCACACAACATGCTTGGTGGAGTCAGATGCTGTTTAATGGGGTTCAGCGTGGCGGGTACTAGCAAAACTCAAGTCCGTAGTGCAGTTTAATCCTCTGGAAAACGCGGTGCCAAATATTTACAGATGAGGGGACCAAGGTTGACGAGGTTCGGCCACCTGCCCGGAGACACGCTGTGGATGAGGGTGGGAGCTGGGAGGCTGTGGTGGTGACCATGTTCACTCCAGCTCTGCGATGAGGGAGGCCCCTTCCCCAGCACGCCCTGCACGCAGACTGTCTGGTCTCCCCGATGGCAGCTCAGCCTTCTGAGCCAGAAGCTCCCCCCGCCCCCACACCCGCCCAGGCCTTCTTGGCCGCTGACTGGATAACCGCCTGATGGGGGCGCAAGGGGCGCCAGGTCAGAGAGACCCTAGGAAGGGGCACCATTCGTGCTTGCGTGGCGTGTGGGAGTTGGGATGGTTCGATGGCGGTGCTTTCCATTTTGTCGGTGAACTTGACAAGTGTGATGTGCAGACTTGAACTGAGCACCACCTCAAGGGCAGAGGCAGTAAAAGTGGCCTGGTGCCAGGAGGAGCCCAGTGGAGAGAAAGGAGGGGTGCCAAGCGTGGTCTGGTGCTGCCTCCCCTCCCCTGGCTCATCCCAGCCTCTCAGTCACTGCCGCTTCCCTTTTCAACCGGCTGTTTGTGGTCGGCCAGGGTAGATCGCCTTTAAAAGACAAACCAGACAGCCCTCTCCTTTGCCTCAGTGCACAATGGTGTCCTCGTGGAATGGTGGTGGTGGGTGCTGCTCGGGGGCCTGTGTGCCCCTCCTGTCCTGTCAGAGGCTTGGTAGTGCCTCTTCTCAGGGATGACAGCTCCTAATTTTGGTCCCTCTGACCTCTGTCTGCCAGTCAGGACCTTTCGCCGGTGTCCAAGCCAAGCCTAGTACTCTAAGCATAACCCTTGGCTTCCAGAGCAGATAACTGCCCACGTCTGTTGAGGGAGACCCAAGCTCTCTTATGCTTTCAGTTACTGCCAGTCCGAGAGCCGGAGTCTACTCTGGGGGCCGGGGGGGGGTGCATTTTGTAAGCCAGGTCTCTCCCCAGAGCTGGGTGTTCCAGAGGGCAACCGCTCCAATTCCTGGTCTGTTCTTTAGAAACCAGACACTCCTCAGTCTCCCCGTCTGACCTCTTCTCTCAGCCACCTTCCCCTTCCCTCTCCATCCCTGTCCTGCCTCCTTGGCCCCCTTCTCTCCACTACTGGAAAAAGGGTTAAAACCCCGTAGCCAGGATGTAGCTTAGCAGCTCACATGGAAACAGGTTGGTGCTTGTAAAGTGCTTTTCTTGAGTGACTTCACACATCTTGGCACTTCTAGCCTGCATGTGGAAGAGCGGGGCGGGGAGGGGGAGGTTGGTGCACGCGGAAAATAAGGGCAAACAAGCCTCTCGTAGCGGCAAAGTGCCTGTTCTGTTTGTCATCTAAATCACATTATTTGTCCTCTCCACCGCGGCCCCAGGGTCAGCGAAGTCAGTTTTGAAGCACTTTCTCTTAGAGTTAAAAAAAAAAAGGACCCCAACTATTTCCACAGCCCCTTCTAGAAGCAGAGTGGGATGAGCATCTCTGTATCTCCGCCTCTCAGTCTCTTTGTGTTTCTCACCCCAGTGTCCCCTTAGCTCCACATCCCGGGGGGGGGGGGCGGCGCGGGGGGGCCCGTCCTCGGGGCCTCCTGGCAGAGGGCCTCTGCTGCCGCCCAGGATGTTCCTGCTGGGGGTTCCTGCCGGGCATCCGGCCTCCTCCCGAGCAGGCCGTCACCCTGGAGAAGGGCCTCCTGCCAGGCAGGGCCATGGCTCACTGGCCCTTCCCGCTCAGCTCCCATCTTTGGCCAGGAACCTGAAGAGTTAAAAGTCTTTAGCTTGTTGCAATGAAATTATGGCTGGCGGTGGCGCCGCTGTTTGTTCAACAGACCTCCACTTTTAAACAGTTCACAAAAAGTTCATGGGGCAGCTAAAGATTGTGTGTGTGTGTGTGTGTGTGTGTGTAGTCAGCAGGATCCAACAATGTACCTCCTCCCTTGTTTCTTCGCGTACAGCCTCCTCCCTCTGCCCCCTCCCCAACACTCCATCTGACCCCCCGCGCATGCCAAGCCACTTCATTCTGATGCTGGGTGTCATCTAAGTGTATGGCATTAATGTTGAAAAGTCCACAGGAAGGGCCCTGGAGAGGTGGGGGGGTGGGGAGAGCTTTGAAAGCACCCACTGCTCCCAGATATCCCTACATCACATTCCCCTTTCCTCCAAGTCCAGGCTGCACCTTCTCAAGAAAAGCCCTTTTTGCGGCGGCGGGGGGAGCAAAGTAGGATGATGGAGACCGCACCCTTCCTGTTTCTTAGGTGCTCACAGGTCCTTGTCACAAGGCCGCTACTAAAGGAGGTGGGGAGGTGGCAGCTTGTTGAAGGGGAGGCCACTTTGGGGACAGCAGAAGCTTGAGGTCTCAGAGGCGCACACACACACTTTTTCCTTCCCTCATCCTTTTCTTAGGGGTTGATTGAGTGACCGTTTCTGCTCCCGGTGTGATTTCTGTATTTCCTCATGGCGCGCAGCGCGGGGATGGCCTGGTGCGGTGGGTCCCAGGTCCCACTGCCGAAGCTGATGACCAGGTCGCCTGCACCAATGAATGTTGCCCCACCTTCCACGTCAGGCCACCCAGAATGTCTTCCCTTTGTTAGAAGGGGCGGCAGGGGTTAGGGAAGGGACAGTCCCTTGAATGTGCCTTGTGAGTTGTCCCTGTGCTAGTGGTGGCCTCCCCCCGCCCAACTCAATTCGTAGGTTTGGAAGAAGAGAAGCCCATGAGCCCCCACGGAACCTTCTTCAAGACCCCAATTGGTCTTTGCGGGGCACCATGGCTAGCCCATTGGAAAGAGGAGGAGGCGCTTCCTGGAGAAGGCGCTCCCTCGGAATCGCACCAGGCCTGCTGCAACTGCAGATTTCTGCCTCCTCCTCCTCCTCCTCCTCCTCCTCCTCCTCCTCCTCCTCCAGCAGCTTCATTGTTGGGCTCTAACTCCGCGCCGCGTGTCTGTGTGTGTGGCTCTTGATTAACAGACGGTGTTCTATGTATAGGGGCCGACGGGGATACTGGTGGACAAAAGGCCTAGTTAGGACAAAGAACTGCAGAAGGATAGACCAGCCTGGCTTTGGGATTCAGGTGCTCCCCCACCCCCACCCTCAGTTACTCCCAGAAAGAGTCCCCGGACCTGGTGCCTCCAGCCCCACCGACCTGGCAGTCTGCTCCTTGTGCTCAAGTGTAAAAGCAAGCATTTGCATATTTTTCCCTGCTAACAAAGGAAATGTGTCGACTTAGGGAACATTTGGGCTTTCGGAAACTGTGTGGGTGGGTGTGTGAGGGAGGAGAAAGAAAAGTTCCCCCGACGATCTGCACACCACTGATTTCACACTCTGCCTTGGGTCCCGTGTAAAGAGAGCCCAGCCCGGCCCGGCCCAGGGAAATGACAACGTGTTTGTGCGCGGGGAATTGCCCAGGGCCATCGGTCCCAGGCATTAAAGGCTCCCCTACTTATTAACCCAGCATTTAACAGCAGGATATGGGCTGAAGCGCAGTCAAAAGAAACGGCTCAACCTCCAAAGAGCAATTAAAATCCTGCACGAGGATAAATCACGCGCCGTGATAATCCTGTTAATAAAATGCAGCTTGTCCTGACCCTTCACTCATGCAGCAAACTAGAATGTGATGTGGGTGGGGGTGGTGGGCAGAGAAGGTAAGGAAGGGCGGGGAGAGGTGCTCTCCCCTCCTCTGCCCCCGGCAGCCTCCCCCTCCCCGTAGGTGGAAAATGGGTGGCTTTTGCCCGCTCCCAGCGTGCCAGGGGCTCGGAGCCCAGCAGCCTGGGCTGCTGAGACTTCTGCACTCACTAATGATTTCTTGTCCCCAGCGAGCAGGCGTCATGGAATTACTCAACCGCCTCCCTCTGCAGCTCCCAGGCCAAACCATCCGGGGTTCGGTGCCTCATCTGATCGCGGGCTGGGTGGGGTGGCTCACCAGCCCACCGACTCTTTGTGACCCTCCATCTGTTAAGTAGCCCACACCACAGCCCCGGGGACACCTGGTAGTTTGGGTTGCCACACTGGACTCTTGTGCCTTCCACCAGCCCTGGTCCTCTTAGACCCCAGAAGAATCAGCGCGTGGCTCCCCAAGATTGCAGCACCGTACGCTGCCAAGTGTGTTCCCCAAAGGCTGAGAAAGGAGAGGGCAGGCAGGGGTGGCCGGGGGTGGCGGTGATGTGTGCGGTTACTTCGGATGGTGGATGGTGTGGCATGTGGTCCTTTGACCCCCCCCCCCTCCCCGCCCGCTGGGAAGTTGCGGGCCGCCCCTGTACCCTTCGGGTCAGGTGTGTTCCCTCACTCCTGGACGTGGAGTAGAACATGGAGCACAACCTGCCTTCCGGACTCTGCATTCTGTATGCATTGCCTAGAAAGAGGGCCTCTCTGATTCCCTGTTTGGCTCTTCTTTATTCAACCTCCTGGGATTTTTTTTTTTTTTTTATTTAAACAGACTAGACGCTTGAAGAAAAGCTGCCATCCAAGAAGACGACATGCTTTCAGCAACCCCCCTGTATGGGAACGTTCACAGCTGGATGAACAGCGAGAGGGTCCGCATGTGTGGGATCAACGAAGACAGGTGAATGTGCCTGTCTGGCTGAGGCCTGGGGAGCGAAGGGTGGGTGCTGCCCCCCCGCTCCCCCGCCCCCCGCATGCTCCGGAGCAGAGCCTTGCTGAAGCCCCCCTCATCTTCTCACAGCCACAGTGGGCCCAAAAGGGGTGGGGGAGAACGATCTCCCGCCTAGCTGGCGGCCCTTGATTTACAGTTTTAACAGGCAACCCGGCTCAGCGAAGCATTGCCGCCCTTTAAAAGATTAGCCCCTAAAGCGGCCTTTCGGTGCACTTTCGTCCTTAATTTATTATTTCATATTTATGAAGGAGAATTAATCCCAGTCTATATGCTGCTTTAACTCTAAATGTCAGGAGTGTGGGCCCAGGTGGATCGGCATTCGATGTGCTTTTAAAACAAATAGTTTGCTCAGTAATAAATGGGGAGACGGCCACCCCTTACTTCATTTAAGCCCCGGGTTTCTCGCTGTCCTCTGCGGCGAGGCCATCGGCTCCCGGTTTCAGTCGCCCGACAGCCCCGCCGGGCCCCCTAATCAGTAATTTTGGAGTGTGGGGTAGCGGCAGCTGAGCAGTAGATGATGGAAGCGGCTCTTCGGGGTATCCGCTGCCGCTTGTCAGCGACCTGATCCTGGGGATTTGGAAGTTGGCACCGAGCGCTTTCTCTATGGTGCTGTCTGATAACGAGTCCCAGGGCGGCCGCAGCAGCCCGGCACAGATGTGCGGCTCGCTCTGCAGCCTGGAGCAGCTGACCTTTGTATCGTGTGCGTGTGTGTCCCCCGTCATTCTGATAAAGGCACTCAAATATGGCTTCATCATCACCATGGAAACCAGTTTTGTAGAACACGGGACCTAACTTTGTTTGGGGAAAAGTTTTGAAAGCCTGCCCTCGTGAGGAGCACGGAAGTGACTGGTGCGGCCGGCACCGAGACGCCAGCCTTGTGTCTCCGCTTCGGCCTTTGGCCATCGTCCTCCCTGATGTCTGTCCTCACATAGAGCTTTCGGAGGGCCTGCTAGGACGGCAGAGCTCAGATTGGCCTCCTTGGCCTCTCTAGAGAAAACAACGGCGCAGGATCTTCGTTCCTGCATCGGCCAGCTTGGGGCCCTCTCTGGGATTTCCCGTCCCCGTGGTGCCCTGCCTTTCCTCTGTTTTCTCCCAGCCCAGCTGAAGCACCGCTTGGGGACAGCTTTCACTCGGGGCCGTTGGGGAGGAATGGTTCGGTGAGGGCGGTTTGAGAAATGGGAGTTATTAGAAACTGGTTTGTTCTGGGGCGATCTGTGAAAGATGGATTAAGTGGGGAATGCTTTCACGAAGTTTGGTGTGTCCTTTTTACATAGGAAAATTCCTGTAAATGATGGTGACGCTTCAAAGGCCAGACTGGAACTGAGGGAAGAAAATCCCTTGAACCACAACGTGGTAAGAGACTCATGGCTTCTGTCTGAACATCAATGGTCTGTAATCCATCGTGCATTAATTTGCATGCCACCAAAGGGCCTTTTGGGGGTGGGGCAGGGGTATGGCGGGGTGGGGCTGAGTGGGATCCTTCTTCTGCAGGACCTGGCCCTCACCCGAGCTCTCCTTGGCCCCCGCGCTCCTTTTGACACGTTGGCCATTTATGTCCGAGTCCCGTAGCGACTGGTGCCTCCTTTTCTTTGATAAGCCACGCGCCACCTCCATGCTCCCTGGAGCTGGATAAATTTCCAGCCTCCAAGTAGACCTTTAGGGTTTCCTTTTCCAGTAAAATATGAAACACAGACAGCAGGGAGAGGAAGTCAAAAGACACAGCCACAGTTTGACCCATGGCCTTCTGTATTGATTTAGAAATGAGACCGCTAAAGTCCTCCTTCCCTGCCATCCCACCAAAGATTGTTTCTTGTTATGTTAAATAAGCATGCTCCCCTACCTCTAGGAAAAACAAACCAACCAACCAACCCGGTGAGCACCACCCCGCCCCCCAACCTAAAGGGCCTGGGAGGTTCAGGTCCAGGTCGTTCAGGTCGGTACCCCATGAGAGTGGTGCTGAGAGTAGCGGAGCTGGTGTCCTCTCTGTTGCGGCAGAGAATTTTTGCTGAGAAGGTGAATTTTCCAGAGTTAATACATGGCTGAATTTAATGTATGGGCCCCAAGTCTAAAGGGATCAACCTTTTACAGGCTTTCAGGATACTAGTTGAACCGAGGTGAGAAGGCAGGCAGCAAAGGCTTTTGGATAAGTGGGCAGGGGACCGGGGACCCTGTGGAGCCTCTCTTTTTAACCGTTTCTGCTCACATGTTGAGGCTGACGTCACATTGAACTAGTTGGCGGTTTCTCCTCGGGACGGGCCCTGCCGCTTTGAGGGAGCGCCGCGAGTAACACCCATGTTCTTCTTCTGCGAAGGTGGATGCCACTACGGCCCATCGGATCGATGGCCTGGCCGCGCTGAGCATGGACCGCACTGGCCTGATCCGGGAAGGGCTGCGCGTCCCCGGCAACATCGTCTATTCTAGCTTGTGTGGACTGGGCTCGGAGAAAGGTCGGGAGGCTGCCACGAGCACCCTAGGTGGTCTTGGGTTCTCGTCCGAGAGAAATCCAGAAATGCAGTTCAAACCGAACACCCCCGAGACGGTGGAGGCTTCCGCTGTCTCCGGAAAAGCCCCAAATGGCTTCAGTGCTATCTACAAAACACCACCCGGAATACAAAAAAGTGCTGTACCCACAGCAGAAACACTGGGCTTGGACAGGCCTGCCAGCGACAAACAGAGCCCTCTCAACATCAATGGTGCTAGTTATCTGCGGCTGCCTTGGGTCAATCCTTACATGGAGGGCGCCACGCCAGCCATCTACCCTTTCCTCGACTCGCCAAATAAGTATTCACTGAACATGTACAAGGCCTTGCTACCTCAGCAGTCCTACAGCTTGGCCCAGCCGCTGTATTCTCCAGTGTGCACCAACGGGGAGCGCTTTCTCTACCTGCCGCCGCCTCACTACGTCAGTCCCCACATCCCGTCGTCCCTGGCTTCGCCCATGAGGCTCTCGACACCTTCGGCCTCCCCGGCCATCCCACCTCTGGTCCACTGCGCCGACAAAAGCCTGCCCTGGAAGATGGGCGTCAGTCCCGGGAACCCCGTCGACTCCCATGCCTATCCCCACATCCAGAACAGTAAACAGCCGAGGGTGCCCTCCGCCAAGGCGGTCACCAGTGGCCTGCCCGGCGACACGGCTCTCCTGCTGCCCCCTTCGCCTCGGCCTTCGCCCCGGGTCCACCTTCCCTCCCAGCCCGCTGCGGACACCTACTCCGAATTTCACAAGCACTACGCCAGGATCTCCACCTCGCCCTCCGTCACCCTGTCGAAGCCATACCTGACGGTCAGCAGTGAGTTCCCCTCGGCCAGGCTCTCCAACGGCAAGTACCCTAAGGGCCCGGAAGGGGCCGAGAGCGCCCCGCCGGTTCCCGGGCACGCCCGGAAAGCGGCGGGCCAAGACAGAAAAGACGGGGGCTCCCCTCCTCTGTTGGAGAAGCAGACGGTCACCAAAGACGTCACCGATAAGCCGCTGGACTTGTCTGCGAAAGTGGTGGACGTGGATGCGGCCAAAGCCGACCACATGAAAAAGATGGCTCCCACGGTCCTGGTTCACAGCCGGGCCGGCAGCGGCCTAGTGCTCTCCGGAAGTGAGATTCCGAAAGAAACACTGTCTCCTCCTGGAAACGGCTGTGCTATCTATAGATCTGAAATCATTAGCACGGCTCCCTCGTCCTGGGTGGTGCCCGGGCCGAGCCCCAACGAAGAGAACAATGGCAAAAGCCTGCCGCTGAAAAACAAGGCCTTGGACTGGGCGATCCCGCAGCCGAGGAGTTCATCGTGTCCCCGCATGGGCGGCACGGACGCCGTGGTCACGAACGTCTCGGGCTCGGGCTCGAGCGCGGGCCGCCCGGCCTCCGCGTCGCCGGCCCCCAATGCCAACGCGGATGGCTGCAAGAGCAGCAGGAGCTCCATGGACACCACGCCATCCGTCATTCAGCACGTGGGCCAGCCTCCGGCCACGCCTGCCAAGCACGGCGGCAGCAGCAGCAGCAAGGGCGCCAAAGCCAGCAACCCGGAGCCGAGCTTCAAAGCAAACGAGAACGGCCTCCCGCCAAGCTCCATCTTTCTGTCTCCAAACGAGGCGTTTAGGTCCCCACCAATCCCCTACCCCAGGAGTTACCTCCCTTACCCGGCGCCCGAGGGCATCGCTATAAGTCCCCTCTCCTTACACGGCAAGGGACCTGTCTACCCTCACCCCGTGTTGCTGCCCAACGGCAGTCTCTTCCCTGGGCACCTTGCCCCAAAGCCCGGACTGCCCTACGGGCTGCCCACGGGCCGGCCGGAGTTTGTGACCTACCAAGACGCGCTGGGGTTGGGCATGGTGCATCCCATGTTGATACCTCACACGCCCATAGAGATCACTAAGGAGGAGAAACCCGAGAGGAGGTCCCGCTCCCACGAGAGACGCTACGAGGACCCAACCCTCCGGAACCGGTTTTCCGAGATGCTGGAGGCCAGCAGCACCAAGCTGCACCCAGAAGTCCCCTCCGACAAGAACCTAAAGCCCAGCCCCAGCTGGAATCAAGGGAAAACTGTCGTCAAGAGCGACAAGCTTGTCTATGTCGACCTGCTCCGGGAGGAGCCAGATGCTAAAGCGGACGCGAACGCGGCCAAGCCGGGCTTCGCGGCCGAGAGCGTGGGCCCAAGCGCCGAGCCCACCAAGCCCCCGGCTGACCCGGCCCTGCAGCCGCACCGTGATTTCGTCGCCCTGAGAGAGGAGTTGGGGCGCATCAGTGATTTCCACGAAGCTTATGCTTTCAAACAGGCCCCGGGCCAGTCAGTCTTCAGCTTAAGCAAGGAGAACGTTCCGGCCGGAACCAACAAGGAGAACCTGGGGCTGCCAGTCTCGACTCCCTTCCTGGAACCAACTCTGGGGAGCGATGGCCCGGCTGTAACTTTTGGTAAAACCCAAGAGGATCCCAAACCGTTTTGTGTGGGCAGTGCCCCACCGAGTGTGGACGTCACCCCCACCTATACCAAAGATGGAGCTGATGAGGCGGAATCCACTGATGGCAAAGTTCTCAAACCGAAGCCATCGAAGCTGGCCAAGAGAATCGCGAATTCCGCTGGTTACGTGGGTGACCGATTCAAATGTGTCACTACCGAACTGTACGCAGATTCCAGCCAGCTCAGCCGGGAGCAGCGCGCCTTGCAGGTGAGCCGCCCCCCCGCCCCCCCCCGACCCCCCGAGTTTCAGTGACTTTACCAGTTGTCAGTTCTGTTTTGTTAATGTGGAAAGAGGATTGGGGGAGTATGGTAGGGCAGGGCGCCGGGCAGATTTGGTTAATGAAGCTTATGGTCACGTAAATATATTGACGTGTGTCCAGTAAGGGGACGTGAGTGGTAGCACCTAGGAGATTCATGTGTCTGGATACTTGCCGTTATTCTGTAGATACTAAGAGAACTCCACGCAGACGCTGCTAAAAGAACTATTAATGATGGCGAAGGATAGCTAAAGACTGCATGACGTTTACCTATCAGTTGCTTTTGATTTCTCTGCCATTACTGTACGTTAATGAATAATGCCTAGCAGTGCCGCTTAGAATGCCTTATGTGATACTTGGTGGAGGTGTGTAGAAGCCGCATGTCTGTGGGATTCGTGCAATTTTTTTTTTTCCACCAAAAAAAAAAAAAAAAAGAGAGAGAGAGCTCGCTTAAAGGGATAGAGTTATGTATTTAACTTGCTAGTGAATGATAGATGTTGTATAGGAATTTCCTTAAGATATTTTACTTTTAATTAAAAGATAAATAAAGCCAAATTGTGTTGCAATGTTAAGAAAAAAATTGGTTTATGCTTATAAAAATGGATGAAGTTATCTAAATGATCCATTGAGTGCCCATTTTAATTACATAGATGGAAGGATTACAAGAGGACAGTATTTTATGTCTACCCGCTGCTTACTGTGAGGTCAGTTCTTCAAATTTTTATTACTAGAATCTTACATAAACCTTTTGAGTTAAATTTCATTTCCAAATATACGAAGGGAAGTTTGTGGGCCATGGTCGTCTTTATTCATTGTGCATTTTGTTTTCTTTTCTGTTGTGTTTTTGTTTTGTTTTCTTTGCGTTGTGTTTTTGTTTTGTTTTTACTTACCTTCCAAAGAGACTGTCTCTGTGCCATGGTGTATGCATGGCTTTGCATACACAGCGCATATATATCTATATACGTATGGCTTCACGAGTAAAGACTGTGTGATTACTTACGTATAGCTACTCTTACGTTTTTATCTATTACATTTTAAAATATCTCAGTTGTATCATAAATTGTGGTTGGTTTTGGGCAAACTTTTCTTTGAAACTACTTTCCTTTAAGGTAAGGCAAATGAAATAGCTTTTATGGTAAGGTGTTGTGTTTTTTTTTTTTTCCCGTCTCCGTTCTCTTTCTAGCGTGCAATGATGCGCTTCTCAGAGCTGGAGATGAAAGAGCGAGAAGGTGGCCACCCAACAGCCAAAGACTCCGAGGTGTGCAAATTCAGCCCCGCCGACTGGGACAGGTTGAAAGGAAATCAGGACAAAAAGCCAAAGTCGGTCGCCCTGGAAGAGGCCATTGCCGACCAGAATGACAATGAGAGATGTAAGTAAACCCAGGCAGCCCATGTGTGGTGAGCAGGGGGGCCGCCGGTCCCAGAGCTCGGGGAGGGGGTGGGAAGCGGTTCACCGCCGAGGCCCTAGGGCCAGTGGGCTGCCCAGAGAAACAGGCCGCTCTCGCCGGCCGAGTGGGGAAGGGCCGAGCGTCCGTTCGAACGTGGTGGCATCCAGGGATGAGGCAGCCGTGAAAGATGATTTCCTGGGATACCGCTCCTTTTCCAGAGAAACACCGGTCCTGTAGTCAGGAACGGTCTGATACGATTTAAGCGGGAGAATGGCAGCAGGAGACAGAATGTGGCCCTGTGCGCTGCGTTCTGTTTTGTAGCGGGTACGGATAGGGTGCCCTGCCCTGCCCTTCTTTTTTGGTGCCAGTGGAATGATACTTCCAGCCAGAGGCACCTGCCCACCCACCGCAGTGACAGTCTCCCGTGGAACGGAGAGTACTCGTGTTCTCCCTCCAAAGGCAGAGGTGTTGTTAAAATGGCACAGAGGCTGATGAGGGCACCCTAGAGATGAGATCATTATTTTCGGTGGCGGGTTTGTTGGTCGTGGTTAGATGTCGACAGCACCATCCAGGGGCGTGGTATAAACGAGAGGGGGTTTTTCGCACCAGACGGGGGGTTTGTATTCTGTTGGGGAGGCAAAATGGAGAGAAAGCTAGTGCTTTTCTCAAGTCACTCTTCGGGCCCAGCAGCTGGTCCCCCACTGTGGTGTGGACTGTGGGATTTGCTCGCGAGACATCCTGGTCGATAAAGGTGTGTGGGTAGCAAGCGGAGAAGGTCTTTTTCTGCGTTTCTTAAATGTGCACGCTCGGGGGCCCGAAGCCGCTCTAGACCTTGGAAACCTCACTGGTGATGGTGAATTTGGGCGTCTGGCTGGATGTCAAGGAGACAGTGGGTGCGGAATCCTCCTGACACAGGACAGTCAGGGATGGGAGGTGCATTTGTGAGCTCTGTGCTATTGGACGTCATGGGTTTGGTGTTCATTGGCGCCTGATGGAGTTTGGGAGAATTTGTGGTCCCGGCTTCTCGCTGCCTAGGGCACAGACCCCTCCTCCCTCCGTGTCCCCCGCCCCCCGCCCCCCCCCCCCCCCCGCCACCATCAGCCTTGGGGTCAGACAAGGGCCTGTGGCCAGGTTTCTGGGTAAGCCACGCCAGGACCAGTTTGTTTTACTTTAGTCTTGAAAGAAGGGAGTTTTTGTTGCTAGTCAGTGGAGGGGACTCTGATGTACCTAGAGTAAAGATTTCCTGTCTTCCACCTCAGGGGGATTGATAGGGGGACGTGGAGGGTCCAAGCCGCTCTTGCGTAAAGCAGCAACGAATGCCTTCTTCCTTGCTCATGCTCGCTGTGGGCAGCCCCTTTTTTCTGACTTGCCCATAATGCCAGCTCTTGGGGAAGCCTCTGAGGGAGATCTGGTAGACGTGGGCAAAGCCAAGTTAACGGGTAGGTGCCTATCTGAGGAGAGGGAATGGGTAAGGTAGGCTGGAGGGAAGGGAGCATGAAGTTAGCCAGCCTTGAGTCTTCTTGCCCTTTGGGTTTCCAGTAACATGGCCAGACCCAAGGTAGCTGCTCTTCGTCCATCTCACTCAGCCTGGCCTTCTTCCCAGGGAAGTTTGTGTCCTCCCCATCTTTCCTGCTGAACCTAGAGACGAGTACTCAGTCTGGTCAATGGAGAGCAGAGCCCAGATGACTCAGAAAGGCCTCCTTTCTCCCCTCCCCTGAGTCCCTTCAGGCTCAGACCAATGGGCTCTTTTCCTGGAGGACCCAGGACACGGCCCAGCAAGGCATAGGTCATCACCAAGGGCAGGAGAAGGATTGGGGAAGGTGGGGGTGGGGGCTCACTTTTGAAGATGGGGGCAGTGAAGGAGGTGGGTCACCATCCGCAGTCTTCTGGGGGCTTGTGGTTTGTGGTTGGTCAAGAGGGGTAACCTAGAGGAACAGTTGTCCTTGCTGTCACCTCCTCATCTAGGGGACAGCAGGTGCTGGATCCATTCGGCTGCAAATTAATGGGTCTTCTTGTCCTTTTGGCCCTCATGTCTTGAGCCCACGTGGGCTCGGGCCCTGCTCCACGTTGGTTCTCTCCTCACAGGGGTCCATGTGGCCGAGAGCCAAGCTGTGAGCACATGGGAGCTGGGGTGGGGGTGGGGGTAGGCAGGGGCTGTGAAGAGGATACAGGATGCCTTCCAGATGCCTTCCCTCTTCCAGGGCAGCCCTCCCCTCCCGCAGACTCCAGGAGCTTCCTAAGATGGCGGGTGCTTCCTGCATGGCCTCGGGCTGCCCAGACATGGGTGCTCCTTGTTGGGAGGGGCTGGCCTGAGAAGAGCGAATGAAGTCGAAAGCACAATAGTCAGGGTTTTCATCTGCTCTTTATGGTAGTCGGGGTGGCCGGATTCAGTTTTTATTTTAGAAGTCCAACGAATGCCTTAGGAGGCTTCTCGGACTTGGAAGTTTATCAAAAGAGGAACCATCAGTGGCATTTCGAAGGTGGGGAGGGACAAGGAGACATCGGTCCCTTCCCCCGTGAACTGGGAGTGATGGTCTCCCTTGGCAGCCACTTGGCTGGGGCAGACCCAGGACCTACTACGTGGCAGTGCCTGGGCGGGACCTGGAAGAAGCCTCAGTCAGAGGACTTCAGGAAACTTCTCTCTGGCCAAGCAGCTGCATGTTTGTAAACTACGTTGAGTTTGGAACCAGCGGTTCCCCTGTGCCCCTTTTGTAGAGGGCATGAGTTTCCACAAGGTTAGCCTTTGCTAAAGGCGCTATAGTTACGTGCAGAGGAGGGAATTTCCATCATGGGGAACCCTCCCGCCTTGTTTAGGGCTCACGGGGGGGTGGGAGGGGGGCCGGCCCCCTGCAGCGGGGAGGGTGCTTTGCTGCCCTGCTTGAGGCATGAATGTTGCCGTGGCAATGTTTCTGTGAGGTGGCGCTATGGCACGGCCATGACTGTGGGATGGAGGCATTGAATCACGGGGCCACGCTGCAGGGAGCAAGTGTTAAGCCCCGAACAACACAGGCACATTCACATCTGCTTGCATCAAGTAACCGAGAGCACGTGCCTTCCCACTTCGCAGAAGGGCTGAAAGTAACAGCCATGGTGGAGCTGGTGGTTAGGACCCTTGTGTGTCTAGCTCTCTGCCTCCTCTGCTTTTAAGGGTAACCCGGGAGCTGTGGCTAGAACAGCTTCATCGCTGAGCTCTGGATCAGGTGTGTCACAACGGAGTCTCTCCCCCCTTAGCTGGTGGCCATGTGTCTCTTAGGCAGTCACGGTGGGTGCTCTTCAGGATTCTGACTGGGGCGGGCCTTCACTGAGTCGAATTGGGATCTTTGCCCTGAGAGGCTCGGGAGTTGTGGAAAGGATGGGGAGGCACCTAGCGTGGGGAAAGATCCTCTTGCAAAACAGGGAAGAAAGCAGCTCAACTATGTTGTGTGGGCAGGTGATTTCATTGACCCATGACTTTAGCGGCGGAAGGGTTCCTGGTACTGAGCCACAGACCTCACATCGTGGGGTCCCTGGGGACGCGGCAGGTGGCAGGAGGGGACCGTCTGGAAGGTCAGGCACAGGAGTGCCCTCCCCTGCTGAGCGGGACCGGCGGGCACCTGTGTGGCTCTCTGCTCCCTATCTTGGTGGGTGAGGAGGGGGTACCCTCTGCCCTCGTGCAGCTTTTACCGGGTGAGGAGACCGAAGGGAAGGGCTCTTGTCTTTCTGTTGGGGTGCTGTGGTGCAGCGAGGGGACGCAGCGAAAGGCCAGGCAGGCGGGCTCGAAATGAACCACACGGTCTGAAGTTTGCAGCCAGGGTGAAGACGCACGGAAAGCCTTCTCCCGGAGCAAGACGTGCCTCTTAATTTAATTTTTTATTTTTTTATTTTTTAAGATTTTATTTATTTATTTGACAGAGAGAGACAGCGAGAGAGGGAACACAAGCAGGGGGAGTGGGAGAGGGAGAAGCAGGCTTCCAGCGGAGCAGGGAGCCCGATGCGGGGCTCGATCCCAGGACCCTGGGCTCATGACCTGAGCCGATGGCAGACGCTTAACAACTGAGCCACCCAGGCGCAGTTAAAGTGTAAAATGTGGAAGTGGAATCTCGGGGTGGAGAAAGGCGTAAATGGATCAGGGCGCATCTCAGGTGTGGGCAGAGATGGCCAGGGCCCCACGCCGGCTAAGCTGCTGCCTGATTGTGACCCTAGAAGGCATCCATCACCTCCCCTGCTTTCAAATCACCTGCTTTGGATCCTCTTTCCTCCCTGAGGGGGAGGGGACGACGCGTACACTGCATTAACTTTAAAATTGCACACGGTGGTTCTTAATATTTGTACACTGATCCCCAGTGCCTCCCACGGGGGTTTCTGGGAAGGCCGACCAGAGACGCCAAATGGTGTTAACCAGGAGGGCTCACATCTTAAAATTGCATGCAGTGGGGCTAACATTCAAGCTAGTCTGACAGCCTTGGCGTCCGTCCGTCCGTTGAAGTGATTTCCCCAGCCTTTTTCCCTTCGCTGGGCTCGGCTTGTGTTTATGAAGCCCACCCCCGGGAGGCAGCTTGCAGTAATCGTCCCGCTTTACAGCTGAAGGGGGCCGAGCTGTAAAGGAGCGCTGTTACTGCCAGCGCAGTTAAGAGGGTCACAGAGCAGTCACGGCTTGCCCCCTGTGCCTGCCCTGGCCCACCGCGGGCCGGCGGGCATCCCGGCTGCCCCTGAGCTTTGTGTTGGGACGCAGCCGTGACAGAAGACCCACACGGTTGGGTCCTTCCACCCTTGAGAGCACAGGCTAGCCAAGGCCAGGGAGAAATCCCACCCCCGCCCCCAGACACACACACAACTGACCACCACTAAATGGGGTGATGCCCCCCCCCCCCAAGAAAAAGCCGGTCAGGGAACCAGCTATGCCGGTCAGGAGCGGGAGTGATATTTGAACTGGCCAGGAGGGTGGTGGTGGTGGGGGGAAACGGAGGAGGAATAGGGTCGGCATATGAAGAGTGTGTTTCTGACTCCGTCTAGAGATGGACTCGCACAGTTCTGCTCAGAGTTACCCAGATCCCCGGCTCCCGCTCCTTACCGTCACAGGGATGCCTGTGGAGTTAACTTGTGTATTAGAAGGAAGGTGACCCGAACCATCGATGGGCCATTTCTTAGGCTAGAACAACAGCAGCGTGTGATGTCGAGCTGAGGCGATTAAGGAAAGGTCCCGAATCGATGCTAGATAGAGTGGGAGGAGCCCATGTGGCTTAGGGAGCCCTGGAGCGAGCAGCTCTGCAAGGGCCCACCTAGCACAACAAGACACACCTGACGCCGTAGGGGGCGGGGCCTGGTGCTGTGGAATGTCCTCGGATGCTTGTGCGTGAAGGAAGGCATGAAGGGAGTGCCAGGTGGGGTAACTGGCGTCCCCATGCGTGTGCACGGTGTCACCGAGGTGTTGGGGGGCTAACGTGTGCTTTTTTCCCCCTCCCCGGATGTGAGAAACAGGGGGACGCGTGGTAATCAGGTTGAGTTCGAAATTGCCCTTGACCCTTGTGTGCACACCAGGAAGCCTCTCCTTTGGCTTTCCCGGGCTCCTCCCGTCGCCCTTGGTCCCCCAGCTTCTCCGCCTGCCAACACACCCAGCCCCAGCCCTCTTTCTTCACTGTCTCCCGGTTGACCCAAGGGGACATGGAAGCGGTCCCTTCCGCAGATGACATGTAGGAGCTATTTGTTCTCTTTATTACATGGCCTTCCTTTTATTTCAAAATAACGCCCTCAGCAAATGTTTCCCGAGCGATTTCTTGGTCAGCCCTGGCTTGGTTGGCTCTTGCCGCGGGGTCACCTGCCCCCTGTGGGAAAGGGCCCCGGAAGGGACCTAAGCGTCATCGAAGTGGTGGCGATGCCTCATGTTCCGATTTCTCCTCAAGCCCCAACTACAAAAAGGTAGAAGGAGAAAGTTGAGCGTCGTAGACGTCTCCACTTTCTGCTTTATTTGCTGATGCTCTTCAGCTGCCCTTCCTCTGGGACCTTCTGTCTCGGCGGGCCTTGTGCTTCCAACGTGTGAGGCCCCCGGTCTTCCAGAGAAGGGTCTGTTGGTGGCAGATTACCGTGGGCACAGAGGTCCTGCCTTCTCACAGTGACCTTTGGGCCTTCATTCCTTGTACTACTGTCTCCCCCCCCCCCCGCCCGCCCCCCAGGCGAATACAGTGCTGGCAACAAACACGACCCTTTTGAGGCAGCAGAGGACAAAGATCTTCCTGTGGAGAAATACTTCATGGACAGGCAGCCCGTGAGCGAGCCACCCGCTGACCAGGCGGCCGTGGACATGCCACACAGCTCCCCACTCCGGCTGGACAGAAAGCGTAAAGTCTCAGGTGACAGCAACCACACTGAGACCACTGTGGAGGAGCTGCCGGAGGACCCTCTCCTGAAGGCCAAGCGGAGACGGGTCTCCAAAGGTGAGCTCGGTCGGCTTCGGTGGCCAGCGCATGCGGCCGGAGGTGGCCAGACCCGAGCTGTGCTGCCCACCCTAGCCGCGGGGACGCCCAGGGGGAGTCCCTCGTGCGGAGCAGGGGAGGTCCCCCGTTCCCGCCCTGGAGCCCCGGGGAAGCCGCTCACGCCTCCCCTGTCCCCAAAGCCAGATGCAGGAGCTCGAGCCCAAAGATGGCCAAAGATGAATAAGTCCCCTCCCGAGAGACTTGGTGACCGGCTCAAGCAGAGGCAGGGACCACTCACTCCCCCTCCCCTCCCCCACCCCTATTAGCGATGCGTAAGACAATTTGTTCTCCCCCCCCAGGGGGCTTTTTGATTAATTTGTAGTTATTTCTCCATTAGATGACTGGCCTGAGAGGGAAATGACAAACAGTTCCTCTAACCACTTAGAAGACCCACATTATAGTGAGCTGACCAACCTGAAGGTGTGCATTGAATTAACAGGGCTCCATCCTAAAAAGCAACGGCACTTGCTGCATCTTAGAGAACGCTGGGAACAGCAGGTGTCGGCCGCAGAGAGCAAAGCTGGCCGCCAGGGCAGGAAGGAAGTGACCCAGGCGGTTCAGCCTGAGGTCACCGCCCAGGGCACTAACAGCCCCGAAGAGAAACCTGGCAGGAAAAGGGCTGAGGCCAAAGGCAACCGAAGCTGGTCGGAGGAGTCCCTCAAATCCAATGACAATGAACAAGGTATGCAGAGGCCACCCCACTCCTGGAGGGCGGGTCACCCACCTTCCGTGGGGCAGGGCCCCGGGAGGAGCCGAGCGCTAGAGAAATGGACGGACCAGGATGTGGCAGGCAGGGGGTGCTTTCCTTTGAGGTCCTTCCAGCCTCTGCCCTTCCCTGGGGAATGTACAGTGAGGGACTCAGCAGGGAGCTTGTCTTCCTGGCTCCGGCTCACCCTGGGGCCCGGGGCTGGGCAGGAAGGGGATGTCCGGGCGACCCCGCGGGGCTGGCCAGCGCCCTGGTCCAGCCTGAGCCTGTGTCCGCTCCCTCGGGTCCTGAGCACCCACTCCCCACACCCACCCACCCACCCACCCCGTGGATGGGGGTGGGAGATGTGGAAGGGCTGACTCCTGCCCTCCTGTCCCGGTCCTTTGAGGAAACTTGGGGCCGTTTGGCGTTTTGTGGGTTAACCTATTTGCCGGTTTGAATGTGGGATAATTAAAATATTAATGCTTTGGAAACATAATTGGTATATCTTTAAAAACTGAAGCCGCTCCAGTGATCAGTGCTAACAATGGGCTTTTCTTTCCGCACCGGCTACAACTGTGTAACGCCCGCTTCTTCTCGCCCTCCCTCCTTCCCGCCCGCCACCCCCTCCGGATTTAGGCTTGCCTGTGTTCTCCGGCTCTCCGCCCATGAAGAGCCTTTCATCCACCAATGCAAGCGGCAAAAAGCAGACTCAGCCAAGCTGCACGCCAGCCTCGAGGCCGCCTGCCAAACAGCAGAAAATTAAAGAAAGCCAGAAGACAGATGTGCTGTGCACAGACGAAGAAGAGGATTGCCAGGCGGCCTCCCTGCTGCAGAAATACACCGACAGCAGCGAGAAACCATCCGGGAAGAGACTGTGCAAAACCAAGCATCTGATCCCTCAGGAGCCCAGGCAGGGCTTGTCGCTGACGGGAGACTACTATGTGGAGAACACGGACGGCAAGGTACCTTTTGCCCCCCTGCTCCCCGCTGGGCCTGTGGGACAGCACACCCCGTCTGCCTGCAGCCTCTTCGCTTCTGGGGACAGAGCTTCCCTTTACCCACGTTCCTCCCCCAGATGTCACTCTCGGGGGCCCCCCCCAATCCCCAGGGTGGCGATGAAGTTTCAAACTAGTAAGAATGAAACCCCTTTCCCCCCCGCCCAGGGCCCCTCCGCGCCACCCCCTCTTCTCCCCCAAAACAAAAGCAAAGGGAAAAGTTCCTTCCTCCGCTCAGGGCTGTCACTTGGGGAGGAGGGCCAGAGAAGCCGGTGTGGGAAGCCGGGCTTAACCGTGCGCGCCGCCCGGTTTTGTGATAGGTGACCGTCCGGAGGTTCCGGAAGCGGCCCGAGCCCAGTTCCGACTACGATCTGTCACCAGCCAAGCAGGACCAGAAGCCCTTCGACCGTTTGCAACAATTGCTGCCGGCTTCCCAGTCCTCACAGCTGCCACGCTCAAGCTCCCCTCCAGAGACCACCCAGTCGCGCCCGATGCCTCCAGAAGCCCGGAGACTCATCGTCAATAAGAACGCAGGCGAGACCCTTCTGCAGCGGGCCGCCAGGCTCGGCTATGAGGTGAGGGGCTTTGGGGGGGCCTGGCTCCTCGGGGCTGGGGGGGGTGGAGGCGCCCCATCCGGCGGGGGTCCGGGCAGGGACTCAGAGCGCAGCCCCCCTCCTTATCCGGGGCTGGGCTGGGTGTTCCAGCAGGATGTTTGTGTTCGCCCCACTCGCGCTCCCCGCTCCCGGCTCTTTGCTGGCTTGTTCAGTCGCCATGTGAAAAGAAAGGCCTCTCTGATGTTCACTTCGTGTTCAGGCAGGTAGGCTGCTTCGGCATCCTCCAGTCTCGCTCACTTATCTCTGATATAAAATCTGACATAACCCAGGGCTTGGCGACTGGGGGAATTTTAATGAGCCCTTTTGGATTCTGATTAGCAAGGGGGAGAGAAGTTATTAGCTCTATTTTGGGTTGCTTGTGCTGTTTCTCGGGCAAAGCGGTGCCCCTGTTGGGAGTGGGCGGGAGATGTCTGGGTAGGGGTTGGGCTTGGGGGGCAGACCCGAAGAGTCTTTTTTTCTGAGAGGGCTGGGCCATGGGGGGGGGAGCCTGAGGGCTGCGGAGGAGGGGGGAGGAGGGCCTCCGGCTGTGCCTAAGAGTCACCGCCCCCTCCCCCACCCTGCTCCTCTCCCAGACTGGCTCTCGCTGGAGTTGCCCTCTGAGAGATGGATTACCCGCTCTGCCCTGCGCCGCTCCCCCACCACACTTGTCAGATGAAATTGTGAGGTAATAGCCCACGGGGCAAAGGCATTTTTTATGCTGGCATCAGCCCTCTGGGAGTTGAATGGTGGAAATGAAAGGGGGCTCAGCAGGCTGAGTGTGGAGGTGTGGACGAGGGCTGCCGGGGCAGGGCCTGTGCTGGCCTGAGGGCTCGCGGGATTGGCCCGGAGTCCCGGCCCCCACACCCCGGCCAGCTGTGTGGGGGAGCCCTTCCTGGTGTGACCGCCTTGACCCCCAGGCGCGCCGCACCGCCCCCCCCCCCCCCCGCCAATATCTCCCTCCCCGGGCATGACTGGATAGGAAGTTCGGAGCAGTAGCGATTTCTTAGTTTGGGGGTAGTTTCGGTGGTCGGTTAAATGTGCTATTGCTTGTACCAACGTGCCTCTTCTGGAGATCTCTGGATTGCCTGGAGAGAACTCTCTGGAATGATTTTTAGTTAGGGGAGGTGAAATCCACGTGGCAGCCAGTTGGCCTCCCGTGAGCTGAGAGCTGCAGCACCTAGGATGACGGGGCGGATACCGTACCCGCTGCTGAGCTAGACCCTGCGTGCCCAGCGATCGCTCCTTCGCTCGTGATTGGTCGTGGTTGAGAAGAGGGGCCTGGGCTCCGGCAAACACTGGAGGAGAGGCGGGAGAGCAGGAGGGCGGGGCTCCCCGCTTCGCCTCTGATCTTGGCATTTCCAACAGTTGATCCATTTGGGACCGGAGACCTCAGGAGACGCTTGTTGGTCCTTTAAGGAAGTTTCCATTTTGGTTTTTGTGGATTTGTGGAACCGGTGGGTCTGAGGCCTGGACCAAGGACCACTTACTCGATCCGTGAATTTGATGCCTTTGATGGCACCTGAAGCCTTGGACATGTTTATGTCAGGACAGCTGTGGGGGGCGGGTTCCCTTCCCGCCTGAAGTTCAGTATGTAAGTTGCGTAATTGCCAGTTTTGACGCCGAACATTTAACTAGTGACTTTTAACTCCCAACTTTCTAGAATTTCGTTGGGCAGAATTTTCAATTGTTGGGATGATGGCCAGTTAGATTCGCAGTCTAAAGATTTGCAGTCTAAATCTTTGAAAGTTGAAGGGCAATTTGTTTAACCCCGGAAAGGCATGTTCTACGAAAGAACTGATATGGGAGGGTCTTCCAGAAGTTAGTCTTTACCACTGTGATTTTCTGCTTAGCTAGAGATACTGTGTGTCATAAAAAGGCTGTCCGAGCTTTGTGTTGTGGTTATCTGGTCCTTAAGGTTCAGAAACACCCTCTGTGTTAAATAGACCACCTGCGTGGCTGGAGACACGCGAAGCTTTCCCTCCCCATAAAAAGGCTTCTGTTTCTTAGGCTAAAATGCCAGTGTGCAACCACATGCTTGTGCGTTTAGTGGTGATGGTTAAATTTTCTATGAATTGAATAAATCATGTTTTTAAAAAAGTTAATGAGGCATTTAATTAATTAACAATGTCGGGTTTATGGCCTTTATGGTTACGTTTTGCGGTTAATGGCATTCGGCTTATAGCCGCTTAACAGAGAATTGTCCAACGAAAACAGTTTAATTTTGTTTGGAAATGGGTGGGCTGCCCTTCAAACACTCCCACTTCTAGTGTGGAGAAGAAGCCACGAACTGTGGTGGGTCGACAGATGTGCCCAGCCCCTTCGCCAGTGTCTCTGTGGCTGACAGCAGTGGCCGGTCTAGAGGGCGCTGCCCCCCCCCCCGCCCTCAGCGAGGAGGGTGTACTTGGCCAGCCCGCTTGACCCTAACAAACTAGGCCTCGCGGGATGCTCATTGCAGCTGGATTGGTCCCTCTCACAGGGGCCCCCTTGGGCCTTCTGAATCTTCCCGCAGACCGGCTGCCGGAAGACTTGAGCTATAGGTCTAGGACTCAGTGTTCATTGAACTTGGGGCTTAACCTCTCTGGACCTCAGTGTCCCCAAGCGTGGAATGAGAACAGTACCACCTTCCCTTCCTGCTGTGCCGCAGGTTACTGTGGGGTAACACGCGACATCCTCATCTGGGGAAACTGAGAAGTGCTATGAACAGCACAGGGCAGTTAGGGCGGCCCCGTGGGCGGCCGGGGCCTGCTGCCTTTCTTGCCGCCCTCCAGGAAAGGAGAGTCGACTCACCCACCAGCTTGGCTGTCCTTTCCTTTCGAGGTACCCTCAGAGCAGCCCTGTAGCGACGCAGGTTTCCGGGTGAAGGCCATAATTGTCAGAGCAAATAAACCCTGGGTTGGTAGGACCCCAGGCAGGCCGCCGGGGCCCGGGGAAATTGATCTGCGCACGGCAGTCGGTGGCGCTCAGACCTGCTCCCAGAGCCACGTGACGAGGCCTCTCCCTGGCTGGGGCACACAACTCATTAGCTTGCAGCCGTCCACTCGAGTCTGGCTAGTGAGGGCCTGCGAAAAGAGCAGCAGCTTCATGTGGTATCCTGGATACCAGGGCTCGGGGCAGGTGGCCTGGGAGCCCGGAGGATTGTGGGCTTTCTGGCAGGTTGGGCTCCGAAAGAAGAAACGCATCTGTGGTGTGGGCATGCCTTCTTTCTTCCGCCTCCTGTTTTGGAGGGGAGCTGCCGCGGTGACCTGAGGCAACAGGACACCAGTGGCCGGGTTTACCAGCATGCAACATTAGGTTCACAGGGTGAGCATATGGAACATTCTAGTTAGCTCCCAACTAACTGGTCACTTTTGATTGATGGGTCCCAGGAAGGGCCCAGGAGGTTTGCAGAGCCCACGTTACATCTGCGGGTGGCTGGAATGACCCCTGTTTGGGGTTTAACAGATGAGTTATTTCAAAGTTGTCACAGGGAGGCCTGCTCTGACCCCGTCCACCTCTCCGTCTGCAAGTAGACCGCGTGTAGGCCAGCCCCGCCTACCCCCAGCTCTGGGAACCTGACAGCTCTCTGCTGGGCATGACTGGTGGGAAAACAGTGTCGTGTGTTTTCTGGTGGCAAATGCTGTTCTATGTGTTTGAAAACTTTCTTAATCAAGGTAATAAAACATTGAATAAATTACTGCTCTGCTTACCGGGAGCGGTTCATATTAATATTTTAACACGCCAAAGAAGTCAGATTAATAACAGTGATTCTAATGCAAACCGTTGACACAGAATACCTTCTGAGACGGTGGGGGGAACGGTGAACTTGTTTTATTTAGTTCTCGAGATGTGTAGGTTGCAGCGTGTGGTTTTTCGGATCCCTGTCATTAACTTAAGTAACTATGAAAATATTATATATTGATTCTGTTCCCAGTGGGGTGGCGCGAGGTCAAACAGAGGGTGAGGTTATCTGAAGCACTTGGTGTCCTTTCTCGATGTTCGATGTGGTGCAAAGAGAGTGCCTGTCTTGTACGCTACTTACCCTGTAAGCAGGAGCGTGGGAGGACCCGGCTAACCTAACCCACCATCCCTCCCCTCTCTACGTGAAGGAATGTTCTCGGCTGATTTAATCTCTGTGCATCGGTCATCCACGCTTTTATCTGGACTTGTGTTTCTCTCCACTACCACCTACTGAATGGACCCGTTGACTCCATCACACGTGCTCTTGCCACCTCACCAGCACGCCAGCCTCCCCCCCCGCCCCCCCCCCCCCGCCGGCCCACGCTGCTCGTGGGCTCTGGGCCCCGGGGGTGCATGCCCTCTGAGAGCAGGCGCTGCCAGGCCATGGCGAGGTCACCCTTGCAGGGTTCCTGGTGCAGTGGTCTGATGGCATGCCCCCCCCACAGGAGGTGGTCTTGTACTGCCTGGAGAACAAGATTTGTGACGTGAACCATCGAGACAACGCGGGTTACTGCGCCCTGCATGAGGCTTGTGCGAGGGGCTGGCTCAACATCGTGCGGCACCTGCTCGAATACGGCGCAGACGTCAACTGCAGCGCCCAGGACGGAACCAGGTCAGTGACGGTGGTTCTCGGGGCCCGCGGAAAACCCCAGAAGGAAAGGTGCAGAGTGATAACCTAAGCACATTGATGGTGGAGTCTTCTAGAATGGAATCGAACAGACCTTTCCGGCAAACGTAGATGGAACTTTAAAAATTACTAAGGCTCCCCCGGACAGAAGGCCCTGAAGATGTCGGAGCCTGTGTGAATAACTGAGGGTGTTGCTTTTTAACCCCTGCACCCTTGGTCAGCATCTAGGAAATGGGCGTATTTAAAATACATGTGAATTGATAGTCTCAGGAATACAGACAGAGGGCCAACGGCCACTGGCTCCGTAGGAGCTGCCGTGTCCACCCACATCCCTGGGCCTGTCTCTTACCCTGTCCTTGACCTCGGGTCAGAGGCCCAGGTCGGAGTCAGCCCAAGCGTCTTTCCTGGTTGTGTGTGGGATGCAGCCGGGAGGCGGGGCATAGGGCTTTCCTGACAGGCATACAATTAGCCAAACCGCAAGGTATTTGGTGTCTCATGGTTTCCAAATAGCATTCCCTCAGGATGGGACTGCGGGCAGCCTTCTGACCCCAGTGGACACGGGCCGGAGAACCCTGTACCCTCCTGAGACCTCACCCCAGGGACTCTGCTCCTGGGCCAGAGGCGTGATCGTTCATCTCTAAGCTGCTGACGTGCGGCTTTCTGGAGAGGCTCCACTTTCTTTGTACCTCGTTTCTTTTTTAAAAAAGAGTAGGATTTTATTTATTTATTTTTAACGGTAGCACAACTGCTTGATGTTTTGGTTTCCACAATGGTGTGGTTCTCTCCCCCCCCCCCCCCCCGCCATAAATTCTTTTTTCCCCAGTCTGTGTCACTACTTAAGTTCATTGAAAACAGTTTTTTTTTAGCTTGAGTTCGTCCTTGGGGCCTGGATTAAAATAGATTTGCATTTGAGAATTGGGCTTGAAATAGTCCCTTGCACCTACCTTGGAAAGGGTTACGTGTAGACCTAACAACAGAGTGAGTCGTGGCTTGACCTCAGGCCCCTCGCCGTGCCTCCGTTTCCCTATCCGGATCGGCAGCGGCACACCTCGTTGGGGAGGGGTGTGCCCGGGAGGCTTGGCGCGCGCACATCCAGCTTCGCCCGCTGTCAGAGGCCAGCAATAGGCTTAATCCCGCGACGCGTCTCTCCTAGACCTCTTCATGATGCCGTTGAGAACGATCACCTGGAAATTGTCCGCTTGCTCCTCTCCTATGGTGCTGACCCCACTTTGGCTACGTACTCAGGTAGAACCATCATGAAAATGACCCACAGCGAACTTATGGAAAAGTTTTTAACAGGTACGACAAAGTTCCAGAAACGGTCTTAGGCCAGCCATTCAGATGGTTTCTTCACACACTTCTGTCCGGGGACTACCCCTCACTCACGGGGCCCACCCTTCTTCGCCCCCAGTGACGCTTGCTGGGGAAAGTTAGTCTATCAAAGAACGGATACATAATTCAGAGCAGAGATACGTGCTGTCTTGTGAGGGCTGAGAAAATTCTTAGCTTGCCAGTCTAGCCTTTTTGGTGGGCCAGGGGCAGTAAGGGTGGTCTGTCTGTCTGGAAGGCAGGTGGACGGGTATGTAGGTCCGGTCCCATGTGGCTGAGAACAGGGAACTGGAAGCGCGCCCAGCTGTGGGGTAGACAGGAAGTGACATGCCCGCCCTCACAGGGACATGCCCCTGCGGCGGTCAGCGTTTCATCCCCCCCAGAGGGCTTTATCTTGTTTTTCTCTCTCCAGATTATTTAAACGACCTACAGGGTCGCAGTGACGAAGACTCCAATGGCTCTTGGGAGTTCTATGGCAGCTCCGTGTGTGGTGAGCAGTTGTCCTTTTTTGTTCAGTGGCAAGTGAATGAGTTACAGAACATTTCTCTCTGGTGTGGGTGAGGGGTGGCGGGCAGTGGGTGCCGTAAGCAGGGCTGAGTTGGGCAAGAATTTTTAAAGAGTCCTCTTTTGACAATAGTTGGCCTCTCACGGCAGCTTGCTGATTTCTTTCTCTCTTGTTTGCCCTCCATTAGAACCAGATGATGAAAGTGGATACGATGTTTTAGCGAACCCCCCGGGACCAGAGGACCAGGATGACGACGATGAGGCCTACAGCGATGTGTTTGAATTTGAGTTTTCGGAGAGCCCCCTCTTACCATGTTATAACATCCAAGTGTCCGTCGCTCAGGGGTGAGCATGGCCATCACGTGCTTGAGAACGAGCTGGGCTGCTGGGGGTGGGGCGGGCAGGAGTTAGAAACCCCTTTCAGCAGATGAGGGTGGGTGGGTGAATGAATCCCACGAACCCCACATACTGCAGTAGATCCTTTCTAGAAAAGGTGTGGAGGGGGGTAGTACAGCATGATCTAACTGCCCTTATCAGGGACCGCCCCCGCCAAGCCCAAAGGACACTGAATTCAGTGGCTGGAATTTCACAGAAGAGTTGGGGCAGCTTGGATCCTTAGGTCACTAAACTCTTTCGGAGGGGTCTTCTTTAGGAGCCCCCCACGACAGGCCACCGTAGGGACCTTCCAAGGCACTTTAGGTCTATTGGCCTCTGGCGATATACCCCCTTGTCGTGTAAGCCTGAGAAGGACATTATATGGTACCTGGGATCTTGAGTGTCATCAGATTTGGTTAGACCCAGTGTTGCCCCCATGGTTGGGCCATTGGGCCGCAGATGACCAATCCCTTGGGGGCGTGTGCACGACAGGAGACTCTTCGGCTGTGTGTTGACACAGGTGCTTAATGAGTAACATCCTCCTCAGGCTCCGAAGTTGTAAACACGTATGCTGCCACAGGGACATTTTATTCGTAATAGAAATCAGAAAGTGTGGCAGGGTGTACGGAAGGAATGTAACACCTTCCCCCTCAAAGGCGTCACTCCCCAAAGCACTGAGGGATGGGGGCGGAGGCGCGGGGAAGGGAAGGCAAGGCAAGCCAGCCGGCCTTCCGCGTTGATGATGCTCCATTCGGGAGGGTCGGGGGAGAGGACAGGAGCGACCCAAGGGGCCTCGGTGAGCGGCTCCGGGGCTGGGATGCAGAAGGCTTCCCACAGCGACAGTAGCGAGGCGCCCGCCTTGGACAGTGGTGACCCGAGCTGTGGCCAGAGCCGAGTGAGCAGGTGTTTGCCTGTCAGCCTCGGGCGGCCCCGTGGCACCCCGAGGTGAGGCTCCTTCCGAGGTGCCGTCCCTGCTCCCGTCGAAGTCGGCCGGTCCTCTGTCGGTGGTCGCTTAACAAATCCGGTCGCGTCCCGCGTTCTCGCCTCCGAAAGTAGATCTTCTAGGGATGGTGAGAAACGGGGGCGGGGCGGCAGTGTCCCAGCAGAAGTGACCGTGTCGTGTCCGTCCCCCGTCCCGGCCGGCCCGTCGGCGTGGGGCTTCCTAGCCCCGAGCGCCTTCAGGTTGGCCCAGAAACTCGAGCCACTCTCCCGTCTCGTTCGCAGGCCTCGAAACTGGCTACTGCTCTCGGATGTGCTCAAGAAGCTGAAAATGTCCTCCCGCATCTTCCGCTGCAACTTCCCGAATGTGGAAATTGTCACCATCGCCGAGGCTGAGTTATACCGGCAAGTGTCGGCAAGTCTCTTGTTCTCCTGCTCCAAAGACCTGGAGGCCTTCAGCCCAGAAAGCAAGGAGCTCTTGGACCTGGTGGAGTTCACCAGCGAGCTGCAGACTCTGCTGGGCTCGTCCGTGCAATGGTTGCACCCTAGCGACACGGCGTCGGACGACTACTGGTGAGCTCGCCGGCCGTGTACAGTGTGTCATAGTGTTAATCTTTGTGCATATGTGTCATAATACGACTATTTCTGTAAAGAAAGGACACTATTACATATGGAAATATCTCTTCTTTATATAAGAGAAATGACTCCAGTCAGAAGGACTTAGCAACATGTTGTTCTTTTGTTTCTGTTTTTGTTTTTCTTTTGTTTTTGTTTTTCCTCTTCAAACTTCTCAGCTCGTCTTTATGAAGTTGTTACAATGTTTCTTTACTTTTCAAATGCACACCTGCCTTGGGATCTGTTCGTTTTTACTTGGAACATTAGTTTCTTTCCACTTTTTTAAGGAAAAAAAAAAAATGAGCAAAAGGAGCTGCACACTTGGACTCAGTGTCACACAAAGCTGTTTCAAGTGTGGCCAGAACCACGTGGTTGGTTTGGGGACGTGAATTGGGTGAAGGCACTTGGTAATTGTTGTAACTTTATGTTTTGTTTACAGAGTACCTGCTCAGGCCAGGTAAATGCTATTGGATGTAATCCAGTAGCGTGTAATATAAATTCAAACCATATCCACACACAACAACTAATTGTATGAAACTTTTATATCCTAATTTAAAAGCTGTGAAATTAGTTTTCACGCATCAAACCGGATTGTTTATATGTTTAAACATTTTATGCTCTTATTTAAAGAAGACTTTGAGCTATTTTTTTCTGTACCCTGTAAAATATTGAAAACTAACATAATATGTTGAGGTTGCTTGAAAATGTACATAAAACTAAAATTTTCTGAATTGTGTGTTTATGTTTGAAATCTGTGTTTTAACTTTGTAAGTAAATTCTCTGCCTTTGTATTTATATTTTACAAAAATTTTCTTAAAAGGCAATAAACCTGTTGAGGAAAGGAGAAAACCAAAGTATCTTGTGTCCTATGTTTTCCTACAACATTACTGTTGTCACAGATGCTTTTTAGGCAGTGGTGATGGTCAGTTCCCCACAGAGGACTTCAGAGGAATTTATAGTCTCTGGAAACCAAAGCAGACCGAGGATACTCAGAACACAGTTTGGAGTCTTATCCTAAAATCTCAGTATGTGGGCATATATTTTGATGTCTCTCAGATCCTTCTCTTCCCAATTTTTTCTTGATGCCCAAGTCCGCCCTTAACGTTGTCTTTGGCCATGACGGACTACGGTAACTCCATCATGGCCAACCCTACATCTTTAAGGAGCGATCCTTCCAGAAACTGAGGGGTCGCGTCCATTCTCCCTCCAGACCTCATGTTTTTTTGTTACCTTTTACGGTCCAGGCCTGTAGTTTTGACCACCCTGCCACTCTACTGCTCTTCCTTTTCCAGCAGTATCCATGCTGGGTTCCCTCGGTTAGCACTCAGTTTCTCTCCCACGTCCTTTCACGTCCTTCCTTCACTGCGGAGCCTGGAAAGCTGAGAGCTACTAGCTCAGTTTGGAAGGTAGAGTGAGGGAGAGGCAACTTCTTGCTCTAGGAGCTGCCGACGAGAGCTCATCAAGACATGTTGGCCGGTTGGAGCGACTAGACCAGCCTTCCAACATCGGGTCTTCAGAAGCAGTCGGGGCTGTGGCAGCTGCTTTCTGACGCCTGGATGACAACCCTGGCAGATTGTTCTGGAGCCCAGTGGTCCCTCCCAAAGATTTTATAAGCATGTGATTCCTTGTATCAAATCCATTGGTGCTCAGAATGCCCCGAGTGCTTTCTAGGCCTGCATCGAACATGGAGAACACGAAGGCAGAGCAGATGGGGGCAGGGAGGACGCCACGGAAATGATGTACTCAGGTGGGGTCTTGAAGCGTGCAAGGGGTGGGGTCGGCAAGCCTCAGCAGGTGAGAACAGCGAGGCGGAGCTGGGAAGGGGGACATGCAGCACCGCCGGATAAGCTGGCGTGTGGAATGACAGAGCCCCTTGTTGGGGAAGACTTGGAGTGCCATACGACATTTGGGATATGTCCTGAAGACAAAAGGCAGCCAACAAGTGGTTTTGATCTATTAATTCTTCCAATTAGAAAGAAATCCACTTTTTTTTTTTTTTAAGATTTTATTTATTTGACAGAGAGAGACACAGCGAGAGAGGGAACACAAGCAGGGGCAGAGGGAGAGGGAGAAGCAGGCTCCCCACCGAGCAGGGAGCCCGACGCCGGGCTCATCCCAGGACCCTGGGATCATGACCTGAGCCGAAGGCAGGTGCTTAACGACCTAGCAACCCAGGCGCCCCAAAAGAAATCCACTTTCATTGTTAAGAAAATAATCCACGCTGTTGGCTAACTGAACATAATTAAAAAAAAAAAAAAAAAAACTGGCCCCCCCAAAAAGTTATTTTGTTTAAAAAAAAAATAGAGGCGTCTGGGTGGCTCAGTCGGTTAAGCGTCCGCCTTCGGCTCAGGTCATGATCTCAGAGTCCCGGGACTGAGTCCCGCTTCGGCTCCTTGCTCAGCAGGGAGCCTCCTTCTCCTTCTGCCTCTGTCCCTCCTCCCCACTCCACTTTTGCTCTCTCTCAAATAAATAATTTTTTAAAAAGATAATAAATAAATGTTGTTTTGACCAGAAAAGAAAGGAAAAACAATCCACACATTTCAGAAATAACAGGTTCCTGTTCTCCATCCCCAGCCACCTTTTCCGCCCATCCCCCACTCCGGTATTAAAACGACTGTTTTATCATTTGTTGAATTTTTGTTTTTTAGGAAAAACGGCAGTGAGAGTGGCAAAAAGGAAAAAGCAGATAGCGAGAGCTGTCACACACACCCTCAGGAGTAACTTAAGCAAAGAGAACTGGTGAGCTCAAACTCTTGCAGGCAGCCAGGGGCTCCCCTGGGCCCAAAATAAAGCAAAGAAGAACACCAGGGCGTTGAGCTCTTTGTATTTGTATTTGGGCTGGAGGCAAAGGGAGGGCCCGAGGCCAGCTGAGGTCCCATCCCGGATGAAGGGCATTTCTATTAATTAAGCCAAGAAGACAGGTGGGAGCCCCAGGTTTACGGGCTAGACGGGGGAGTAATGAGCTTGGTTCAGGAGACATCGGAGGCGGTGCTTCCTGCAGCTGGAGGGGCATCATAGAGCATAAAGAACATGTATTGCACGTGTGGAAACATGGATGAAGAAGGGCCAAAGCACTGACCACGGGTAGAGAGGAGGGGGCACAGGTGTAGAAGCTCCCCTGTGGGAATCGCGGGGACGTGGGTGTCGAGCACACCTCGCTGGGTGTAGACCGTGAAGATGCCATGTAAGACGCGGTGTGAGACCCGGAGACCCCCGTGGCTGCAGTGAGATCACAGGGAGAGTGAGTCACTCCCTGCTCACCCCGGGTGGAGGGCAGCAGTGCGGTTCCTTCCACTTCTGAAGGTGTCTCTGAAGGTGTCCTGTCCTCCCTCCCATGGCTGAACTGTGGTTGCGACCCCCAGGGCCAGAGCAGCCGCCCTTGACCGAGAAACGCGCTCCCAGTGTGTGGGGGGCGGGGCCTGGGTCCCCGACGCCCTGGTGTGACAGAGCCCCCCGCCCAGCCCCGCCCTGCCTGGCTTTTATGTGGGACACTAGGAAGTGATGTCGACGCAGGCCACTGTTAATTTTGACTTTTTCTACTACTCCAGCCAAATCTGATCTTCATATGCTTACCACCTGTGTGAACTTGGGCATGGTACTCTTTTAGCCTTGTTCTCTTTTGGCAAATTGGCCTACTAGTTGTTCATAGTAAAGGACCGAAGACATCTAAGTCTCTGTCAGCCGGGTTCTGGGTAAATGAACCGGTACATCCGTGCAAGGGACTGAGGACCTGCTCTCTGAATGGCTTTAGAATGTTCTTCAGCGTAGATCATTAAATGAAAAGACAAGGTGAAGAAAAGTACGCACGGTTTCCTGCTATTTAAGATGGGGATGGGGAGTTAAGCATAGACACATATCTGCTTTATTTTAAAAATGAAACACCTTTGAAAGAATGAATGCTTACATCTGGGGAAAATAGAACTGGCTGCAATTGAAAGAGGGTGGAAGCTATACATCTCTGAATTTCCTTATTGTATAGATTTGACTTTAGAGTTCCCATAGTTTTCAACTGTAAGCAATGCCTACAAATCAAAAAGCAAAATGAAGCAAACCGGGCTTGTACCCTGTTGGTCGCACCGCCACACATTTCAAGAGACTTTAGAACACAATCAATTGATTATATAATCCTTTGTGGATTTACCCTGAGGACAGAAAAGGGCAAAAAACATTTCAAATTTGTTTTCAGTAATCCTATCCTTCGTGGTGGTGTCCGCATTGTTATTCTGAGCCGGTCCTGTTTGTGTTGTGAGATAAAGCAAAAAGTATCTGTTGTTGTTGGGAACTGAGATTTTCAGCACAGGAGAAAGGAGATGCAAATGTAGGACTGGTGAGGTTGAATACAAATGACGCAGTCCTGAAGCTGAATTAGAAGTAGTATCACTACGAAGTCATGATGAATTTTATCTTAAAAAAATATTTCGGGGCGCCTGGCTCAGTCAGCAGAGCACGACGCGCCTCTCGATCTCAGGGTTGGAAGTTCGAGCCCCACGTTGGGTGCAGAGATTACTTAAGAATAAAATCTTTTAAAAATATATTTCGGGGGCGCCTGGGTGGCTCAGTCATTAAGCGAAGCGTCTGCCTTCGGCTCAGGTCATGGTCCCAGGGTCCTGGGATCGAGCCCCGCATCGGGCTCCCTGCTCCGCGGGAAGCCCGCTTCTCCCTCTCTCACTCCCCCTGCTTGTGTTCCCTCTCTTCCTGTGTCTCTCTCTGTCAAATAAAATCTTTAAAAATATATATATATATATATTTCGTAGCTCTGTCCACTGCTGAAAAGGCCTAGAAACAATGACCTATAGAAATGGGCACCACTACGTCCCACACTGTGGTTTCTAAATACCTTACCCTACTACAAAGAATTGAGCTTCCTTCGAGAAATGGTTGATTGCAGTTTGGGGAGGGAGACGGAGGGGAGTATGGACAGACACAATAAGCTAGTGGGGCTTTGTCAAAAAGACACAGCAGCCAACTTGGAGAAACCTCCAATAGGATAAATATGGACTGCTTTGAGCATCAGTGAGGATAGCTGCAATGAATAAATAAGCATGAATATGTTCAAATTGTGAGTTCATTAAAGGTATGCAAAACCAAATTCCCTTGATTCCCCTGTTGGAGGAGTGTTGGGGAAAACCTCATCATTTGAAAACTTAGCAAACAAAGGGAAAGAATTGAGCATTTCCCCTGCCTTTCCTATATGAAAGGAAATGTTTTGCTCTACGACAGTATCCCAGCCAGTACCTGAAGAAATTCCAGAATGTTACCAGTTTACGACCCTTCAGGAACCAGTGGATCTAGGCAATGATCGTTTATGAATGCCAACATTACCAAAAATAAAGGAAAATACAAAGAGGAACAACCAGGCTTTGTGAGCCTCCTGATGGGAAAACACTTCACCTCCTATGAAGTTGTCTTGCCAAAAATTCGAACCTGAAGACTGATCAAGCCGTGCTCCCCAATAGAAATATAATGTGAGGGGCGCCTGGGTGGCTCAGTTGGTTAAGCGTCTGCCTTCGGCTCAGGTCATGATCCCCGGGGTCCTGGGATCGAGCCCCACATCGGGCTCCCTGCTCTGCGGGAAGCCTGCTTCTCCCTCTCCCACTCCCCCTGCTTGTGTTCCCTCTCGCTGTCTCTCTCTGTCCAAAAAAAAAAAAAAAAAAACTTTAAAAAATAATAATAATAAAAAAGAATTTTAAAAATATATATTTGTGAAAACCAGGGAGATGGGAGCACTGAACATTTTTTGGTGGAGTCCTTTTAGTAATATATGCTAAAATATTTATGAGTGAAATAACAAGCTATCTGGGATTTGCATCAAAGTCATCCCGGAGGGGTAAGACAGAGGTATAGAGGAAGCAAGGCTGATCATCGGTGGGTAATTGTTGAAGCTGGTGATGGGCACATGGGGGGTTATTTCCATTATACTCTTTTTCTCATTTTGGTTATATTTGAAATTTTCTACAATAAAAAAAAATTGTATGGGGCGTCTGGCTGGCTCAGTCAGTAGAACAAGCGACTCTTGATCTCGCGGTTGTGAATCTGAGCCCCATGCTGGGTGTGGAGCCTACTTAAAAAAAAAGTTAAGGGGCGCCTGGGTGGCTCAGTCAGTTGAGCGGCTGCTTTCGGCTCAGGTCATGATCCCGGGGTCCTGGGATGGAGCCCCGCCATTGGGCTCCCTGCTCAGCGGGAGGCCTGCTTCTCCCTCTCCCACTCCCCCTGCTTGTGTTCCCTCTCTCGCTGTCTCTCTCTCTATCAAATAAATAAATAAAATCTTAAAAAAAAAAAATGCTGAACACTTGGGGTGCTGGGGTTGGCTCAGTTGGTAAAACATGTGAACCTTGATCTTGGGGTTCTAAATTTGAGCCCCACGTTGGGTGTAGAGATTACTTAAAAATAAAAAAATCTTGGGGGGCCTGGGTGGCTCAGTTGTTAAGCGTCTGCCTTCGGCTCGGGTCATGGTCCCAGGGTCCTGGGATCGAGCCCCGCATCGGGCTCCCTGCTCAGCCGGAAGCCTGCTTCTCCCTCTTCCACTCCCCCTGCTTGTGTTCCCTCTCGCTGTCTCTCTCTCTCTGTCAAATAAATAAATAAAAATAAAATAAAATAAAAAATAAAAAAATCTTGGGGCACCTGGGTGGCTCAGTTGGTTAAGTGTCTGCCTTCGGCTCAGGGTCACGATCCCAGGAGTCCTGGGATGGAGCCCCGCGTTGGGTTCCCCGCTCAGCAGGGAGTCTGCTTCTCCCTCTGCCCTTCACCCCACTCGTGCTGTCTTCTCTCGCGCACTCTCTCTCTCTCAAATAAGTAAATAAAATCTTTTTAACAAAATCTTAAAATAAATAAAATTAATAAAATTAAATTAAAAAGTCATATACTTTAAAAAAAATAGACCCTGAAATGAGCCTGCCCCTTCACACACAATCTGTAAATTTCTGCAAGCTGGACTTGTGTTTTTATCTCAACCATCTGGTGAGATGACCTGTTTGCTGGGAAAACGCAGAGAAACCATGGCAGATGCTAGTTCTCAATGGCAAAGGCTAGAGGGGTCACAGAAGGGGCCAGACTTCCTTGGGTATGCTGAATATATAGTTTTAAGTGGTTTAAATATCCAAAAGCCAAAAATAAAAATAAATGGATGAGGGCAAATGCTGAATTTGAATGTAAACAGGAAAAATTAAACTTTGTATCACATTGACAACATCACCCCACAGAAAAAAGTTAACTGAAGTAAGTTTCAAGCAGAGTACATGGAGTACACATCCTTAGTGGAATATATTCTGACTGAGCCACCCAGGTGCCCTTTTTTTTTCTTTTTTCTTTTCTGTTTTTAAGTAGGTTCATGGAGCCTAACTATATGGAATATATTCTAAGGACAAAAATAACTGCAAAGATATCTTGAACTCTACTTAGCAGATCTTTTGTAGTGGTATTTGTATCATAATTCTGAACGTGTTTTACGTGTATCATAGGACAAAGCAAAGATATTGGTGATGTTGGAAACCACCGTGTAAAAAGGGAAATATGAATATAGAATGTAGGGAAGAGAAAGTACCCTGTGATGTGGATTTGAATTGTCAACTCAAGATTTAAACAAAACAAATACAATGTGGATTTTTAAGTTCTGTCCACTAAAAAGGCTGAAAAAACATTGACACTCTAGTAACAATGAGCACATCTAGCAGCAAGTTCTTGGTTTCTAAATACCATTCTCCACCATCAAGAACCAGGGACTGCTTGAAGAAATGGCTGACCCCGAGTCTCTAGCAAGGAGCCTACAAAGTGAGCCTTGCCTGTGGAGGGACAGACTGGCACATGGGCTGAGTCAGGACACGGCATCACCTCCGTAGTGTTCTTGTCAAAAATGTGTAACCCAGGGGCGCCTGGGTGGCTCAGTTGTTAAGCGTCTGCCTTCGGCTCAGGTCATGATCCCAGGGTCCTGGGATCGAGCCCCGCATTGGGCTCCCTGCTCAGCAGGAAGCCCGCTTCTCCCTCCCCCACCCAGCTGCTTGTGTTCCCTCTCTCGCTGTGTCTCTCTCTGTCAAATAAATAAATTAAAAAAAAAAAATGTGTAACCTGAATCCAATCATGAGGAGACAGCTAAATCCAGAATGTGGGAAATTCTGCAAGACAACTGGCCTGGCCTTCCTTTATTTTTATTTTTTAACCCATGTCATGAAAAACAAAAGCAGAAGGGAATGTTCTATATTAGAGAAGATGAAGAGACAAGGCAATCAAATGCAACACATGAACCTAGATAGAATTCTAGGACAGAAAAAAAATCGCTATAAAACTCTTGAGGGGGAGCCTGGGTGGCTCAGTCGGTTAAGCGTCCGACTCTTGTTTCGGCTCAGGTCATGACCTCAGGGTCGTGAGATTAGGGAGAGAAGACTTAGCACAGAGTCTGCTTGGGATTCTCTCCCTCTCTCCCTCTGCCCCTTGCACTCTCCCTCTCGCTCTCTCTAAAAATAAATAAAATCTTTTAAAAAATAAATAAAACACTTTGGGGACTACTGGAGAAATTTTTAAAAATCAATCTTAATGAGATATAATTTACATACAATAAAAGACGCCCATTTCAATGTACAGTTCTACGAGTTTTGACAATTTCACACCCCTGTAACCACCACTCCCAGTCAAGCATCTAACATGTTCATCGCCCCCCCAAAAGTTTCCTGGTGCCTCTTTGCTTTCAATGACTCCCTCACCCCAGGCAACCACTGATGTGGTTTCTCTCACTATAGAGTTAAATGGGAAATAGAAATAAAGGCTATAAATTAGAGGGTATTATTGAATAAATGTAAATTTTCTTAGTGATAATGGCATTGCGGTTATGTAAGAAAATGTTCTTATTCTGGGGCGATGTACGCTAGGGTGTTCAAGGGTGAATTTTCATGACATCTGTAATTTACTTGCAAATGGTTCAGCAAAAAGTACACACACACACAGATAACAAAAACATGGCAAAATATTACTAATTGTGTATCGAGGTAAAGCGTATATTAAACTGTTCTTTCAAGTTTTCTATAGATTTGAAATTTTTCAAAATAATAAGTTGAGGGAAAAAAAGGAAAAAAATTGTAATTTTCATCTCAGCCTTTTTTTCAATGCCTCTCAAAGCAGTTTCCTGAGAGAAAGATGAGACAGAGGCGGGTTAAAACATTTATTACCTTGTCACTCTTCTCCTTTTTTCTAAAAGGTATTAGGATGCTGCCAAAAACAGAAGGCCCAAGAGGTTTTGTGCCCCTCTCCATCAAGGCCCCTCCTGAAGCCCAGGTTCAGAGTTTGGGGGGGTTGGATGTGGGTCTGGCTTTGGGGAAGGGATGTCTCTCCTTCTCACGCTGAAGTCACCCCCTGTCTTAATTCATTCAGGCTGCTACAATAACAAAGTACCGTAGAGTGGGTGGCTCCTAAACAATGGAGATTTCTTTTTTTTTCAATATTTTATTTATTTATTTATTTGAGAGAGAGAGAGTGTGTGAGCGCGAGCGTGAGCAGGGGGAGTGGGAGAGGGAGAAGCAGACTCCCCGCTGAGCAGGGAACTGGACGTGGGACTCAATCCCAAGACCCTGGGATCATGACCTGAGCCAAAGGCAGACGCTTCACCGACTGAGCCACCCAGGCGCCCCGGATGGCTGCTTTCTTACCGTGTCCTCGTATGGTGGAAAAGTAGCCAGCCAGCCCTGTGGCCTCTTTTATAAGGGCACTAACCCCGTTCATGAGGGCTCCACCCTCATGACCTAGTCACCTCCCGAAGGCTCCAGCTCCTCAGACCATCACATCAGGGGTAGGATTCCGACAGGTGAATTTGGGTGGGGGCTGGGGGACACCCACGTTCAGTTCCTAGCGCCCTCCTTCCCAGAGCCCCCTGGCTCAGACAAACAGATTTCTGAGGATGGATTGGGCCGCCAGGTCTCCACCCGAGCAGAGAGGTCCTCGTGAAGTCCCTGCAGACGGGCGGCCAAAGCCAAGTCGCGGGCCAGAGCGGGCCACGAGAAGGCACGGCTCACACCTGCCCTGGGGGTATAGTCTACCCACGGTCCAGGCCGCCTGCTCTCCTGGATCCGGCCCCACGTTCAGGCCAAGGCCACACTTCCTGTGGGCCCTTCCCAGCCAGTGACTGAGCGTAGCAGCCATGCTGAGGCAGGCTCATTCTGGCAAGACGTGGGCCTCCTGCAATGGGCGGCCTGGCTTAGGACCCAAGCGCCTGGCTGAACTGAATGCACTCCCTCTGAGTCCCACGCACCCCGCCTTCCTTCCCTCACCTTCGGCAAGTGGCCCACCTGACCAGGGTGTGAAGGCTCCCCTTCACCTTTTCCTGCTTCCTCCCCCAAGACTCGCTTTCCTGTCCCATTCCAGCTTGCCTCTGCCTCTTGGCCGACCCAAACACCTAAACACGCACACGCTTTCCCTGGGTCCCACGTGCTGTGAGAAAGGACTGGGGGCAGGGTTAGCAGGGGCCAGATCTGCTTTTGGAAGCTGGTGTTTTTCCTCGGTGTGCTTATATTAAAGAGAAGAAGAGAGGGACAAAGAATGAAAAGGCCGGCTCTAGATGAGTGGGCAGGCCAGGGAAGGCCTCTCCAGGGAGGGGGTGTTGGAGCAGACGAGTGGGTAGATGAATCGGCTTCCAGTCAGCCAGTGAGATACCAGACCCGAGCTCCAGCAACCAAGGCAGATGCATGGCCCAGACGTAACTGATCAAACTAGAAGGTAATTTACAGAAGAATGTGCATGGCATGACACATTTATGTAACATTACAAACAGGCACAATCCCCTGTTATAGTCTTAATGGGTTTCTGACTAGTTAGTAAAGATATAAAAACAAGAAGAGGAGTGATACATACCTAATTCAGGATAGTTGTCACCTAGGGGGGTAGTAGAGGGAGGGAAATGGTTACCAGATGGGGGAGGGGGGTAAAGAGGGGAAGGAGGAGGAGGACAAAAGGAAGGGAGGGAGGGAGAAAAGAGAAAACAAGCAAGCAAGCAAGAGGAAGAAAGGAAAGAAAGAAAGAAAAAGAGAGAGAGAGAGGGAGAGAGGGAGGAAGGAAGGAAGGAAGGAAGGAAGGAAGGAAGGAAGGAAGGAAGGAAGGAAGGGAAAAGAAAGAAAAACGAAAGGAAGGAAGGAAGGAAGAAAGAAGAAAGAAAGAAAGAAAAAAAGAAAAGAAAAGAAAAGAAAAGAAAAAGAAGAGAGCAAGGGAGCAGGCTCAGGATATGAACTTTAGAAGCAGAAGTTTCTTCTGACTGAAACCTGTGTGATGCTTAAAATAACAGAAGTAGGGGCTCCTGGGTGGCTCAGTCGTTAAGCATCTGCCTTCGGCTCAGGTCATGGTCCCAGGGTCCTGGGATCGAGCCCCACATCGGGCTCCCTGCTCGGCGGGAGGCCTGCTTCTCCCTCTCCCACTCCCCCTGCTTGTGTTCCCTCTCTCGCTGTCTCTCTCTCTGTCAAATAAATAAATAAAATCTTTAAAAAAAAAATAACAGAAGTAAACAGTTTCTGGTCTTCAGGCACATCCTATGTCTACAATTCCAGAAGGAAAATCCTAAGAGTTTGCAATGATCTCTTCTCTGCCCGGCTTTTCTCTACAGATTAATCTTGCTGGCGGGCGGGAGCATGACCCTGAATACATTTTGGAGGCAACTTTGAGGCTAGGTGATTGGCCCAAGGCTTAACTTTTGCCTCAGCCTCTGCGACCCCCAACTCTGCGGGCTTTGCAAGGTCTATACAAGTGCTAATAACGTTCCCAACCAAAGGCTTCGGGCTAAAAGGGCGAGACCTTTCTGAGTTGGCCTGGTGGCTGTGTTACACCGCGGGATTTCAATCCTCCAATAAAAGAAGCAAGGAAGGTTCCTAGCACTCCTTCCTTCAGCTGCCTTTCTCTTTCCCCATCTTTCACTCGATTCCTTCTAATATTGTATTTTTTAAAGATTCCTTCTAATATTGTATTTTTTAAAAATTTTTTCTTAAGTAGGCTCCACACCCAACGTGGGGCTCGAACTCACGACCCCAAGTTCAAGAGTCGCATGCGCTTCTGACTGAGCCAGCCAGGCGCCCCTCATTTGACTCCTTCTATCCATTCTCACCTTCCTGCTGACCCCTGTTCTGGTTGTGACAGTTGCATAAAGTCACCCCATCTTATTACATTTTATTGAAATTGTAATTCTCTGTTGTGTTGTTGTGCCTGTTGTCCTTCTTTAGAATGTTAGCTCATTCTTTTGGAAAGCAGGGTAGAAAAAGGTCAACAACCTGATAGGAAAATATACGTGATGTGACTAGGAGGGTCATAGAAAACAATGCAGATGGCCCTTAAACATGTGAAAAGATGTTCAATCTTGCTAATAAGAAGAAGAATGTGAATTACTATGTTACCCCTTCTTACCTGTCACATGGACATAAGCCCAAAAGTTTGACAACATACTCTCTGGGGGAGGCGGTGTGGAAACAGGCGTTTTCATACCTTGCTGGTTGGAATACAAAATGGTACAGCCATTATAGGGGGAAATTGGGCAACATCGAGCAAATTTACCCTTTGGTCCGGCAATCACACTTCTAGGAATTGATCCCAAATATATTACTGCAAAATATATGAGAAGATGGATGCAGAAAGCTATACTTTGTAGCAGGTTTTTTTAAAAAAGATTTTAGGATGCCGGGTGCCCCTGTAGAAGTTTTTGTAATAGCAAAAGATTGGAAGCAGCCCACATACCTTTAATCGGGGACTGGTTGAATAAAACGAAAGTCACCCCCAAGTGTTATGGCTTACACTGGCATAAGGATATATAGAACAATGAAAGAGTATAGAATAGAGAGCCCAGAAATAAACCCTCACATAGATAGTTAACCAACTTTTGACAAGGGTGCCGAGACTATTCAATGGGAGAAAGGACACTCTTTTTAACAAATGATGCTGGGAAAACTGAATCCACGCACAAAGAATGAAGTTGGACCCCTACCTCACACTGTACCCCAAAATTAACTCAAAATGGAGCAATGACCTAAGTGTGAGAACCAAAACGGTAAAACTTTAAGGAGAAAACAGGAGTGAATCTTGGTTAGGCAATGCTTTTTCAGATATGACAGCAAAAGCACGAGCAATCGAAGAAAAAAGAAATGGAGCTTTTTCAAAATTAAAAACTTTTGTGCTGCAAATGATACCATCAAGAAAGTGAAAAGACAACCCATAGACTGCGAGAAAATATTCACAAATCATATGTCTGATAAGGGACTTATATCCAGAATATATAAAGAACTCTTACAACTCAATAATAAAAAGACAAATTAAATTACCCAATTAAAAAATGGGTAAAGGAGGGGCACCTGGTTGGCTCAGTTGGAGGAGCGTGCGACTCTTGATCTCGGGGTCATGAGTTTAAGCCCCATGTTGGGTAGAGAGCTTACTCAAATAAATGAAAACTTAAAAAAAAATGAGTAAGGGATTGGAATAGACATTTCTGCAAAGAAGATATGTAAGTGGCCAATAAGTACAAGAAAATATGTTCGACATCATTAGTCATCAGGGAGATGCAAATCAAAACCACAGTGAGCTACCACTTCACACCCACTAGGATGGCTGTAATCAAAAGACGGACAATAACAAGTATTGGCGAGGATATGGAGAAATTGGAACACTGTGCACCACTGATGGGAATGTAAAATGATGTGACCACTTTGGAGAACAGTTTGGCAGCGCTTCAAAATGTTAAATAGAGGGGCGCCTGGGTGGCTCAATTGGTTGAGTATCTGCCTTCAGCTCAGGTCATGATCCTGGGGTCCTGGGATTGAGCCCCGCGTTGGGCTCTCTGCTGGGTGGGGGGGGGAGCCTGTCTTTCCCCCCTCCCTCTCCCTCTACCTGCCACTCCCTTGTGCATGTGCTCTCTCTCTCTGTCAAATAAATAAATAACATCTTTAAAAAAAATTGTTAAATAGAAAATTTCCCGTAAGCCTGCCCTGGCAATTCCACTCCCAGATGTGTACCCAAGAGATATGAAGACATATGTCCAGAGAAAAACTTGTAGACATTCGTAGCAGTGTGATTCCTAAGAGACAAGCAGTAGATAGAAACCAGATGCCCATCAACTAATGAATGGATAAATGTGAAAATGAGGTCTCTCCACACAATGGAATATGATTCAGCCATTAAAAGGAAGGAAGGAGTGGCACCTGCTACATCACGGATGGACCATGAAAACATGATGCTGAGTGAAGAAGCCAGACACACGAGGCCACGTATTGTACGATTCCATTTGTACGAAAGGTCCACAATAGACACGTCTACAGAGACAGAAAGTAGATTAGTGGTTGCCAGAGACTGGGGGAGGGTGGGGAGAGGGGAGTATGGGGCTTTTTTGGTGGGTGATGAAAGTACTCTAAAATTGATCACGGTGATGGTCGCACAACTCTGTGATGACACTAAAACCCTCGAATTATACACTTTGAGTGAGTGAATTTTATGGCATGTGAATTATATTTCAATAAAGTTGTCAAAAAGGAACTTCTGGTTTGGCTGGGTTCCAAAGGCAAGCATCCCTTAAAAGCGGGATTGCCTGGGGCGCCTGGGTGGCTCAGTCGGTTAAGCATCTGCCTTCGGCTCAGGTCATGATCCCAGGGTCCCGGGATCGAGCCCCACGTTGAACCCCACGTTGGGTTCTGCCCTCAGTGGGGAGTCCCCTTGTCCCTCTCCCTCTGCCCCTCCCCCTGGTTGTGCTCTTTCTCTCTCAAATAAATAAATAAATCTTAAAAAAACAAAACAAAACAAAGAAGTTGTTTCCTTTCATGACCCACGATGCCACTGCTGATCACGTTCTGTTTGCTACCAGCGAGTAGCTGAGACCGGCTGTATTCAGAAAGAGATGGTTTAGGTTCCATCTTGTGTGGGAAGAGCGTCAAAGAATCTGGAGGCATGTTTTAAAGCCATCATGCTTCCTCTGCCCCGCACATGCTCCAAATCTTTACAGGCGGGAAATCCTTGAGTGCGTGGAAACCAAGGAACCCCACTGAAGTGCCTGGGGAGGGCTGTGATGTTTCACGGAGCAACCCGCGCGGGCAGTTCGGGCCCCGCTGCCCATCCATGCCCTGTCTTGGGCTGACCCGCGGACGGAACAGGGCCCCGTGCAAAGGGGCCAGTGCTGCCTGGGTCAGACCATGGCCACGTCTTCGGACTTTCCAGAAGAGAAGCCAGTAATCCGGGTTTTATGTGAGCCTTCACAGCCGTTCATGACTTTGATAAAAACGCTGTGTAGGCCAAATAAAACCACCCCGGTTAGGCTCCGGGGCTCACCAGTTTGCAAACTCCAGTGTATGGCCTGGAGATTTTTTTCACTCGCACAAAAATACGGCACACGGATTTCCAGAATTGTGCCGGGTCTGGATGATTCAACCCCTGTGTGGGGGCGAAGAGACCACTTCAAGAGCCTCCGGCTCAAATGTTCCCCAGAGAAACAGTGCAGTGAGGCCGGCGAGCCTGGGGTCTTGGTTAATTTCCTGATAAATAAATAAGTGAATCCAGTGTACGGCAGGAGTTTAAAAAATTCTTTTAATTTAAAAGTTTTAAATTTTTTATTATACAAATGAACTGCAAGCCCATGGCGCCGGGGTCGGGGGGACGGGGGGAGGCAAGGTTTGGGTGATTATGCTTTCAATTTTCTTTTTCTGTGCATCTCTCTGTTTTGTTTTGTTTTCACGTGCTTTATAAGCAGCTTTTAAAGCAATATATGGCAAACATCTTTCAATGTGAATGACTATACTTCTTTGTCAATATTTTTGATGGTTGACATGGTATTTTATTGTCCTAGGATGTATTTAATCAACATTCTGCTCTACCAGTAAAGAACAGCTTTGGATTTGAGGGCCAAAACCAAAAGGGTGAACAAAAACAACACATGAATAAAATAATAGTGGCTTAAATAAGATAGAAGGTTTTTTTTTTAAATAAAATAGAAGTTTATTTATTTTTATTTTTTATTTTTTTTATTTATTTTTAAAGATTTTATTTATTTATTTGGCAGAGAGAGAGCAGGAGAGCACAAGCAGTGGGAGCGGCAGAGGGAGAGGGAGAAACAGTTCCCCTGTTGAGCAGGGAGCCTGACGTAGGACTCAATCCCAGGACCCCAGGATCATGACCTGAGCTGAAGACAGTCGCTTAACCGACTTAGACACCCAGGCGCCCCGCAAAATAGAAGTTTAAATCTCTTTCACAATAAGGAAGTCTAGAGGTAAGCAGTGCTGTGTCACCATACCAACTTTTGCTCTCTCTCCACACACGGCTTTTACCTCATGGTTCTGTGAAGCTGCCAGAGTGCTGGCCATCATAGCCACATTCCAGATAGCAGGGAGAAGGAAGGAACAAGTCACACCTGCCTCTTGTAAGATATCTCCCAGAAGTCATCACAAACAGCTCCATTTATGTGCCATGGATGAGAATTTAGTCATACACTCATAGCTAGGTGCAAGGGAGGCTGGAAATACAGCCCTGATTCTGGGCATTCTGTGCCTCTTTAGAAAACATAGTGTCCAAACTGTGCAAACTGTGGCCTCTATTCTTTTTTTTTTTGGGAGTAGGCTCTACACCCAACATGGGACTTGAACTCACGACCTCGAGATCAAGAGTCGCATGCTCTACGGACTGAGCCAGCCAGGTGTCTCTAAACTGTGGCCTCTAGATACCATTTTCCACTGAAAAGAATCAGGGCTTTTTGGAGAACTGACTGATTCCAGACCTGGGGCAGAAAATACAAGCTGAGTCTGGAACATCTTACACAAGAAAGCAAGGAAACTTTCAAAGTTTGACATGGATTATGTGAAATAAGCATCTCTCTTATCAGGCAACTATTATTATAGCCTTTCTGTGCCACATAACCGACCCTAATCCTAACTGATACAGCAGTTTACCTTAAGAATGAGTAGCAGAGTGCTCGCTTTGGCCGCACATATACTAAAATTGGCACAATACAAAGATTAGCATGTTTCCTGCTCAAGGATGAGACGCAAATTCGTGAAGTGTCCCATTTTATTTTGCATGGTAGCTACACTTGCGGTGAGGGTAACATAATATAGAAGTTGAATCACTGTGTTGTACTCCTGAAACTACAGTAACATTGTTACAGTACTCAAAAAAAAAAAAAAAAAAAGAAATGAATAGGAGCGGAAAAAAAGGCAAAGAGAATATGGTCAAATCTGCATTTCAACTCAGGTCTGACCTGAGTTCAAATCAATGGCCTTCTCTGTAGACTAGAACGAGAATAATGCCCTGGGTTGCCTGAAGGATTAATTGGGATCCTGTAAGTAAATGGCTTAGGACAATGCTTAGCATGATGAACGGATTCGGTGCTCAAGGCACGCCAGCTGCTGTAAGACTTGCTGGGATGGTCACAGGTAACTCAGACTCCCAACTGGTCAACAGCGACCTCATGGTAGTACTTCCTGGAGGGCTCCTCCGCCGGGGCTCCCTGTCTGATGAGCGGCTGCACCACCTTCCCAGCTGTGCGCACCATAAACCAGGGGCTTGTCCTCTCCCACAGATAATCAGTCCAACTGATGGCCAACTGTCCTGCCCTCCTAAACACCCCCACTCTGTCTCCTCCGGCCACCTGTACGGCTCCCCCCTCCCTCCGTCTCCTTCCTTCCTTCTCCATCCATCCTGCTTCCTGAGAGCTCTTTGTAAAGGCGGATCCCATCGAGTCACTCGGGCTGCTCTAACAGAATACCATAGCCTGGGTGGCTTATAAACACTTCTCACGGTTCTGGAGCCTGGGAAGCCCAAGATCAAGGCGCTGGCAGACTCGGAGTGTGGTGAGAACCTGCTTCCTGGTTCATAGACAGTGGTCATGTTTTTACTGCGACCTCAAACGGCAGAAGGGAACAGGGCGCCGCGGGGGCTTCTCTTAGAAGGCACTAATCCGGGGCGCCTGGGTGGCTCAGTCGTTAAGCGTCTGCCTTCGGCTCAGGTCATGATCCCGGGGGTCCTGGGATTGAGCCCCGCATCGGGTTCCCTGCTCTGCGGGAAGCCTGCTTCTCCCTCTCCCACTCCCCCTGCTTGTGTTCCCTCTCCCGCTGTCTCTCTTTGTCAAATAAAAAATTATAAAAAAAAAAGAAGGCACTAATCCTTTTCAGGAGGGCTCCACCCTCAGGACCTAACTGCTGCCCAAGGGCCCAGCTCCTAATGGCATCATCGTGGGGGTCAGGTTTCAGCGTAGGAATTTGCGGGAGGAGGCGGAAGGGAGACACAGTCAGTCCATTGCAGAGGCAAAGAAGATTAACCAAGGTTTAGTCATTATTCCTGGTTAAGGTACGAATATCGGACGTTGTCGTGAATAAGCCCTTTAAAGCTTGCTTTCGAAAGCAACAGTTGGGGGGTCGATTGTGGGGGTCACAAATGCACACAGAAAGAAAGCATGAAAGACAAAGCCTAACGGTTGGGCAATGAGTACTAGTAACTTTGCATAAAATTTCCGCACAGAACGTGGAGGGTCTCAAACTACCCAGTTGGGCAGGGGGCGCTCCATGCTCTGGGAAGCTGAGTCAGGTCATGGGCGCAGTGTAGTGCAGACGAAATCACCAACGTCAAAGATTTGTGGGAAATTTGAATAAGAGAGTTTTGGGTTGTGACAGTTGAAGAGGCAAAACCATCTCAACTGATACATTATTTTAAAAATATGTGCTTTCAGGTACATGTAGGTAATTGTGATGGTTTAAAGAATACGTCTACAAATTCTTTAAGACCTCTCCCTTGGAGAGGTAGGGCCAAATTCTCTTTTCCTTGTCTGTGGGCTAGACCTGGTAGCTGGCTTCTAGTGAATAGAATAAAGGGGACATGGGGCGCCTGGCTGGCTCAGTTGGTGAAGCATCCAACTCTTGGTTTTGGCTCACGTCCTGATCTCACGGCTCCTGAGATGGAGCCCTGTGTCAGGCTCTGTGCTCAACACAAGTCTGCTTGGATACCCTCTCTCTCTGCCCCTTCCCCCACTTGCGTTCTCTCTCTCAAATAAATAAATAGATTAAAAAAAAAAACCAAAACCCCACAAATTTGTGATATAGTCAGTGTGACCACAAATTCTTTGATGCTTCCCTCATTGAGAGCCTGTAACCAGGCTGACCTAAAGAGATTTGCCTGAGCAATAGAACATGGCCCGAGGGACATTCTGGAACTTTTTTTTTTTTTAGTTGAGGTGCAATTGACAATAACATTATGTTCATTTCAGATGTACAACACAAAGATGCCATACTTGTATATATTGTGAAACCACTATAAGTCTAGGTAACATCTTGTAACATTTTGTATAGTTACAAAATTGTTTTTTTCTTGTGATGAGAAATTTTAAGATTTACTTTCTTGGCAACTTTCAAATATGTAATACAGTTATCGGTATTATTAACTACTGTTGCCATGCTGTACTTTACATCTCCATGACTTACTTATTTTATAACTGGAAGTGTGTATCTTGTGACCCCTTTGGCCCATTTCGCCCACTCAACATTCTGGAAATTCTAAGGCTTGGTCAGAAGAAGCCTGGCAGCTTCTTCCTTATTCTCTGGAACACTCTTTTTTTTTGAGAGAGAGAGAGAAGGGGGGTAGGGAGGGTGGGGAAGAGGGACTAGCAGACTCCCCACTGAGAGCTGACATGGGGCTCCATCCCAGGACCCTGAAACATGACCTGAGCCGAAGTCATACGTTTAACTGGCTGAGCCACCCAGGCGCCCCTGGAGCACTCTTTTTGGAGCTGTGAGCCACCATGTATGAAGTCCCCGTACCAGAGGTTGCTATGATGGAGAGCTCGCTTGGACAGAGCACATGGAGACTCTAGGATACTGCTTGAGGCACAGACAAATGCCCAAGGAGCCCCAGTCATTTGGATCATCCTATCTGAGGCCCCTGACATTACCTGGAATAGAGAGACAAGACAGTTCGCCAAGCCCTGCCCACACTTCAGGTTCGAGAGCAAAAGAAATGATTGTTGCTGTTTTCAGCCGCTAAATTTGGAGGCAATTTGTTACATAGCAAAGATAACCAGAACACTAATTGATGTGCCTCTTTAATTAGGAATTAAATAAAGAGATCTAGCAGCAGGTCTAACAAATACCATAATTTCGCATTAGTGATGAGTGTAATCAATATATTGAGATATTGGCATCAGCTGTAATGTGATATGAAAGTGTCTGTGATTTTGATTGGTGACCAAGTCACAGATGCTACTAAGACAGTTGTAATCGTTACCTACACGCACGGCCAAAGGAAATGCTAACTTTCAGTTAAAGACGAACGATAAGAACAAAAAAAAGATTTCCCGTCCAAGTTCACAAGTCGCTGGATTTCTAGCTGCAGATCCCAAGTTAAGAAACCCTATTTCAGAGAGAAATCGGGGCATTCCTTTGATGACTGATTCTGTCCTTCTTAAGAATTCAGTGAAGTTGCTTTTATAGACAGCTGAACAGACTGTATTTTTAAATGTGTTTTACCGGAAGCTTTAAAAATACCCGTTTTTCATTCTTCTCACTTTCTGATGTTCTTTCTCATTTTTCTTCTACGGCAGCTCTCGCTCTCCCTTAGTGCTCTCTCCTCCTCTCCGTCCCCAGAACCAGCCGGTCAGCGCACCCCCCCCCCCCCCCGACACACACCGGGCCCCTGGCCTGGACCACACAGAAGGTTCTTCCAGTCTTCAGTCATGCTTGCTCCCACCCACCCACTGCCCTGCTCACGGGGGCGCTTCCTAGACCACAAATACAAGCCTGTCCTCTCCAGCTCCCAAGTCGACCCAATGAGCAAAGGGGAGACACGTTTCTATGATAAAAACATGCCAGAAGCAGACTCCTCTCTCCTCGCAACACTTCCCTTATAGCTCCCCAGTGCTCAGGCTGGTTCCAGCCTCCCTGGGTTTGCTTTTCCATATCCACCCTCTGGGAACACCTTCTTGCATTCATCCCCAAGGCTAATGCGCGCACCTTTGTGAAGACCAGCGAGGCCTGCATCACTTTCTCCAGGAAGCTTTTCTTAAGCTCTCCACCCTAAGATGAAGTAACCACTTTTCTCCCCCATCGGCCCACCCACTCTATGGAAGGGTGGATTTTTTTTTTTGCACGTTTTATCGAAGGAGAGCACACACCCAGAAAAGCACATGTATCATAAGTGTATCACTCAATGGAGTGTCATAAACCAAAAAGACTTGTCATACTGGTGGTGCAGACAGCAAGGAACACAACTTTCCTGGTCTTTCGGAGGTGCCCCTTGTGCCTCCTCTTGGTCACTATGCCCTCCTCCTAGAGGCATATCCTCCTAGAGGTCATTATCCTGACCTCTAACTGCCAAGGCGAGTTTTAAACTTCGGATATGTGGAATCCTACGGTAGGTGCCTTTCGATGTCTGCCTTCTCCCGCTCAGTATCATGTTTAGGAGATCCCTCCATATTGCTAAGTGTGATTATGGGCTGCTTATTTTCACCGCTGTATAGTATTCCACGGTGGGAAGATAACAGTTTCTTTCTCTATTCTACTGTTGATGGGCATTTGGGTAGTTTCCAGTTTGGGGCCATTACGGATAGTACCGCAGGGAACCCTGTCCTTTGGTGAACATGGGTACACAATTCTGGTTATATGTATACCTACTAACCTACAAAGACTTGTTGAAATGTCTGCAACCCTTTATTGCACATCACTATACTTTGTGTCCTTGCTCCCCTCTTCTAGATTGGGAGCATCTTTATCCATGGGCCCCATCTTACATTTTTTGGTATCATTGCCATCTAGCTTATAGTAGCTGTCCAATACATATTGTTCAAATGAATGGATACTGAAGGCTGACAAATTGCTAGAAAGAAGTATTCCTTCTATGGCCTTTATATTGTCTCATCCTTCTATTCTTAGATTTCCCAGATTCTATTTTTGACTATTTATACTTTTGTATTGGTGTGTTACTTTTTTTTTTTTTTACGAATTTACTCAAATCCTTTGTGGAAGAGTATGAAATACACACACACACACACACACACACACACACACACACACAGCATCCCTCTTCCCATCTAAGCTCACAGAAAGGAGTGGAACAAAGCAATTGGAGGGGTGCCTGGGTGGGCTCGGTCTGTTAAGTGTCTGCCTTTGCCTCAGGTCATGGTCCCAGAGTCCTGGGATCGAGCCCCGCCCGCATCGGGCTCTCTGCTTGGAGGGGAGTCTGTTTCTCTCTCTCTCCTTCTGCCCCTCCTCCCACCCTGCTTGGAGGGGAGTCTGTTTCTCTCTCCCTCTGCCCCTCCTCCCCCTGCTCATGCTCTCTTGCTTGCTCACTCTCTCAAATAAATAAATAAAGTCTTTAGGAAAAAAAAAACATTAAAAAAAAAGTAATTTGAATATGTGATGGTTTACCTACTCTTTTTGAGAAGGAGAGTCTTGGCGACACTACCAAGTCCCTGTCCCTGTGACAGGAAGCAACCTGAGTCATTTAGGTCACCCTTCAAATGTTTTACCATTTTGGTCGTTGAAAAATACCATGCACATAGAAATGTTCTTTTATCTTTAAGTCGCACTTCGGGGCATACCTATAGGAGATTCGCTCATCTAGAACTTAATCATCCTGGTTTTGCTCTTCACGCTTTGGGTGACTTCTTGTAGGGTATGAATGTGTGTTTTGTTTCATTCTGACTATCTCCAAGCATGGTTCCTCTCTGTAAGTTAAAATGGTAATGAATTCTTAACAAAGATCTGACTTTCAACTGCAAAGCGATCAAAGAACTATTTAAAACTGTTTTACTTCTGCTAGTTTATCATCCCCTGTTATTGCCGGAAACATTATTTTGCTATATGTTTGGTTCACTCTTTTCTCTTACTCGCCGCAATGTGATGTAGGTTGTATTCCTCATGGCGTTTAGGCGATGGTTCTCAAGGTTGAGAGAAATGGGTGGGTGTCTTCCTTTGAGGTTGGAACAGGCACATCCACCCAATCTAGGTAAGAGAGAAATGTGTTTCATGCCATTAGAATGGTTTAGAGCTATGTCGGAATGCAAGATTGACTCATGTATTAGTTATATATTGCTGCCTAACAAGCCACCCCGCAATTCGGTGGCTTAAAACAACAAACATTTATTATCTCAGGGTTTCCGTGGGTCAGGAATCCTGGAGCAGCTTAGCTGAATGGGTGTGGCTCAGGGACTCTCATGAGGCTGCAGTCAAGATGTTGGTTGGCGGGGGGCGTCTGGGTGGCTCAGTGGAGTAAGCGGCCGACTCTCGATTTTTGCTCGGGTCGTGATTTCAGGATGGTGGGATCGTGATCTCAGGGTGGTGGGATCGAGCCTTGCACTCAGTGGGGAGTCTGCTGGAGATTCTCTCTCTCCCTTTCCCTCTGCCCCTCCCCCCTGCTCGTGCGGTGCATGCACGCGCGCTCTCTCTCTCTCTCTCTCAAATAAATAAATAAATCTTAGAGAAAAAGATGTTGGTTGGGGCTGCCATCATCTGAGTGTTCTGCTGGGGCTGAAGACCTTCTTCTGAGATGGCTCATCCCCAAGGCTGTTGGCAGGAGACCTCAGTTTATTGCCACTTGGCTCGCCCCACAAGGCTGCTTGAATGGGCGCAGGACAGGGCAGCTAGCTTCCCCCAGAGAGCAACGAGGAAGCCACAGGGCCTTGTGTATCCTACTGCAGTCACATTCTATCCATTAGAAGTGAGTCACTAAGTACCGCCCACAACTACGGGAAGGAAAGATCAGCCTCCACCTTTTGAAGGGAGGAGAATCAAAGAATTTGTGGACATTTTTAAAAACCACCACAGATGTAAGTTAAGTTAATTGGATCCAATCAAGTGTTGATGCAACGTGGAAGGTGACTACATATTTCCCTCTCCTCCGATCAGATGACAGAGTGCAGAGAGCTCAGCGGTTAGAAAAGAAGCAGTGTGGCATTTACCTTGAACTTGGAACCTGAGGTTAAGAAAATAATTCCACCTGAAGGGGACGGCCTTGGAGCTTCAGTTGTCATAGCAACTATAAACAGGATTAAAAAGGGCTCTGTTGGGGTCTGGGGTGTAAGCAAATTCTCCCCGGAGATCTGTAGGGCCTATATCCTGCATCCTAGCCCCCAGTTTCTAGCAGGCCACAAGCATCCATGCAGCGTGAGGAACCGATGACCAACGTCAAAGGGAGATTCTCCAAAGAAGGCCGAATCATGACTCTCATACAAATGTAAAATGAATACTTGTCAAAGATTTTATTTAACCCATTAATTAAACGAAGGAATGGGTGAGCTATTCCAACCCATTCAGAGGAGAATTGCAAGAATAGAAACATTTATAGGTGGGGAATATTGAAATAAATTTGCAAATGAATGCAAAACCGGCTTTTGGGGTTGGGGGTGGGGGTTTTCTCTCTCCCGGATGGAAATTTATTTGCTTGTTTGTAGGCCAGAAGTATTCACAGTGCCATTAGGTATCTGTGCCTTCTTGAGTTGTAAAATAGCCTAGTGAAAGACAAAGGGTCAGGTCCCAGTAGGTTCAGACAACCCCATCCACCCCCCTCAGGTTCCAACATTCCAATGAAAGAAGAGCCAGTAATCTCCTGATTATTCCAAACCCTTAAATTTGTCCCTTACATCAAGAAACCTCAACTCCCTCGAGATGGCAAAACACATTCCTCAGAGGGGGGTCCTCTTAACCTCGGGAAGGTTGAGAATTGAACATAGAGAAGATGAAATCAATCAAACCTACTGTAGTGGTATGTGGTTGTTACGTTCAGGAACAATCTGCGTATGCCATTTAATGTGGAACGTTTGTGAAAACGTGGGGGTTAGTAAAGAATCTGACGGACGAGCCTTAGGATTCCGACTTGAAATTGTATAACAGACGTTAAGCTTGCAGGTTTCAGGTAAAAGGAATTAAGATTTGACTTGGAAAGCACAGTGGCAATTGTTCAAGCCAACTGGAGCTTCACTATATTTACAAATTTAATTGATTTGATTTACAAATGTTTGAGTCCTCGGGGAGGTTTTGCTTATTAGGGTCATAAGTTTGTCCATTCAAGCGTTCCCTTGAATGCTCAAAAAGAAGATAAAAACGAAATATGCATATATATATATATATATATACATACACATGTATATATGTATATTGCAGTCTAAAATGTTTAGGGGGGTGTCTGGCTGGCTCAGTCAGTGGAGCACGTGACTCTTGATCTCAGGGTCGTCAGCTTGAACCCCACGTTGGGTGTAGAGATTACTTTAAAAATATAAAATAAAAGAACATGTTTAGGAAAAATTCGCTGAAGTCATATGGGTGGAACAGTTTAAGAACATTTAGTCTGAAAACAAAAAGAATATTTCATCTTATTTAGTCAACGTGCCTTGATCAAGCCTTTATCAAAGACCGCTCTGAAAATGATTGCTTTCTTTTTTTTTTTTTTTAATAAAAACAAGGTTAATGAATGGAAGTTAGAGAGTTGTGGAAGTCTAGGTTTTAAAATCTGGAACTCCAACAGATTAATAGCAATTTAAAACCCAAATGTAAGTGGTCTTTTCTGTACTCACGCACGCCAGCTTCCTGGGATATCAAGTTTTTCCCGTTGATGGTGGGGAGGAGGGAGGAGATGCCCAAGAAGGTAGAGGTGGAGTAAGCCAGGAAGCAAAACGGGAAGGCACATGTTCTCTTTTCGTTTAAAATGAGTTATGTGTCAGTTTTAAAACAGAGCTCCAAGACTCTTTGACTCACCTCCCCATTGAGAGATAAGAGGGAGGGGCCAACATCTTCTCCCCCTGGAATCTGGGTTCTGCGGCTGCTGGGCCAATTGAACATGGCAGAATGAACACTGCTAGCTTCCAGGCTCCGGCCTTCAGTAACTGGCAGCTTCCATTTCCCCTCTCTCTTGGGTGCTCGCTCTTGGCAACCAGCCACCATGCTGTGAGGAGGCCCAAGTGATCTTTGGAGAGGCCCACATAGAGAAGAAGCAGAGCCAGCACTGACTTGCCAAGCATGTGTGTGAGCCATCTTGAAAACGGATCCTCGGGCCGCCCCCAGCTGACACAGCATGGTGCAGAGGTGAGCTGTCTCTGCCAAGCCCTGCCCAGATTGCAGATTCTTGGGCAAAATAAATGATGATTATTGTTTACACCGCTAAGCTTTGAGGTGGCTTTACCCAGTAACAGATAACCAAAACAAGATGTAACTTACACATAGGAAAGTGTACAGCCTGATGAATTTTTACATTTGTATATAACCGTGTAGCCATCAATCAGGTTAGATACAGAATATTTGCATCTCCCCAGAAGGTTCCCTTAGTCAAAAGGCTTCTTGAAATACTACCCAGGCACCTGAACTATTAGCCTACCGCTCTGGGCAGCTCCACATCTATTTTTTCTCAGAGACGTTTCCAAACTTAACTGGATTAGAAACATTCTCTCCAGCATCCATCGATGAAATAAAAACAGGCTATGATGTGCGGGCCCGAAAGAAGCCAAGGCTCAAATGGAAGACAACCAGATTGCAGTCTGTAACCTCTGGGAAGTAGGTCGGCAGGAAAATGAGCTGATCTGCTCTTAAACTCCCCATCAGCAGAGTCACCTCGTAAAACGCAAGCACATAGGGGTGCTGTCTTAATACCTGTGGTCAGGCCAGCAAGGCCTGATTTGGTACTTCTAGTCCAAACTGCCCAAAGCAACTGAGGCCAAAAAGGCTTTGGGGAATCTTTAAGCAGGGCGGGGGAGACCCCCCCCCTCCAAAATCTGCTCCACCAACTGCTTTACTTCAAACTGTGGGCTGATTTCCATTAATCACACTTGGCCCTAATTACCCTGGAGCAGCCTTTCTTCCTCGGGCCTGGGGCAGGAATTTTAAGGGGCTCCTGACAAAGCAGGTCCCTGAGACCAAACAATAGTGGAGACTCCAGGAAGAGACTGGGTGAGCAAGCATCCATGCCCGCTCCTCTCCTTCCCGGAGACCCAGGTTCCAGGCCGGCTTGTGATCTCCCCAGGTAGGAACCCGAGTTCCTCCACTAAATAGATTTTCCTTTTGTTGTCACATTAATTTGCAACTCATTAATAGTGACAGAAGTGAGGTACTGCACCGATTCCATTTGCATATTCATGAGAGACTTATTATTAAACAAATAAGATTTTCCTATCTTCACGAGCACCCAAAGTAAGGCTGAACAGTACATTACACCGGCCCCGATGCTTTATTCTCTCTTTAATATGTTAATAGATGCAGTTGATTTCTTTAAGTAAATACGCATCTATAAAACAACACGTACTTTATAAAAAAGAAATCATTTAAATAATAATCCATTAGCAAAGTTGGCAACAATTTAAGAGGAACAACGCATTAATACCAACGCGTGAGAATCAATTTGCGAATTTTAACTCGGTTGGGTGGTGGGCTGCGGACGACCGAGGAGGACGACCTGCGAAAGTGTGTGCGCGCTTAAAAAAAATATTTTAATGAGTTTCCGGAGACAGGAGCTCGAATCCTTCGCGTCTTTCGGGTGCCGGCTCCCAGTAGGGCGAAAACTGGCTGTGTCCCGACCCGGATCGGCGTTTTTCCGGCGTCCTCGGGGCACTGGGATTGTGAGCCGAAAGCAGGCCCGAGCACCTCGGCGACCCCGCCGCTTTCCCTGTGCCCATCGACCCCCGATTAGCACCCGGTTCAGCGGGGTGGGGGCGGGGCAGGGCCTGATCTCCCGGCGAGACTCCCCCACCCGGCTGGGACTGGTGGCCTCCCGTCCTATCCGCCCCCAGCTCGGGCATGGCTTTCGTCACAGCCGGCTCTTTCCTGCCGGGGTCAGGGCGGGCTCCCCCCGCGGCGGCGCGGAGCGCGGGGCCAACCGCGCACCCTTATCTCGGCCGAGTCAGACACTCGCCGCGCGGAATCTGTTGACATTTACTATTGTTCGCAGGAGTCCGGAGCACGGGGCGGGGGCGGGATGGAGGCGAGGAGAGGGAGGGCGGCGAGTGTGGGGCCTGCAGTCGGCCCGAGTGTGTGTTTGTGTGAGCTCGTGAAGGAAGGGGGGGGGTGTGTGTGGAGCGCGCCGTCTCCACGGAAAAGAAAAGTGGCCCGCGGGCCCGGAAGCTTCCAAGCCCGCTGACCCGTCTACGCCGGGAATTGTGGCGGTGGTGGGTGCGCAGGAAGGGAGATGGGGCAGCCGGCGGTGGGGTCCGCCGATGGAGGGGGTCGGTTCCAGCCGCACGGCCCCCAGTGACCTGCAGGACACAAGTGCATTTGTGCCGAGCCGTGGCGGGGATTAAAGTGCCATACGGCCCGAGCGAGGGGGGCGAGGCGGGTGGAAAACAACTCCCCGCGCGCACAAAGCGCGCATTGTTCCAGCCACCTCCATTATGCCGCGCTGCAGCCAAGAGCCCGTTTCGCAACTGCCCGCCCGGCGCGCGCGCGCGCGCACGCACACACAGACAGACACACGCGCGCGCGCGCACACACACACACACACACACACACACACACACACGAATTCTCCGCCCCCCCCCGCGCCCCGGGCCGAGGCCCGGGGTGGGTGCTCTCCGCCGGGACTGGGAGAGGCCGCTGGGGCCGGGGTGGGAGGCGTTGGCGGGGGCTGCTCGTCTATTCAGGGCTGGGCTTTTTAATGTCTTCTTTCCCTAATCTCCTCCCCGGCACTTTTCCTTTTCTCCGTCTCCCCGGGCCTGCCCCGAGCGCACCCCAGAGCCTCGAGCTCCCCAGGAGAAGCTGCGACGGAGGTGTGGGTATTGGGGAGGGGCGCTCGCAGCCGCTGTCACCCGCTGATCGCAGCCCCAGGCGCGCAGCGCTTGCCGGCTCTGCTGAGGACACGTGCTCGGGAGAAACAGGGGAAGCATCCCGCCTTCCAAGGAGAGGCTCCCGGAGCGCCCCCATCCCGGGCTCTCCAGGACTTCCCCTGGCCCGGAATCCCGCGCCGCACTGCCGGGTCTGCCGGCTGGAGCTTGCCAACTGGGACAGCTCGGCCGCCCCTACCCTCACCACGCCGGTGCCTGGGCCCTCTCCTCCGCCCTCCCTGGCTTTCACGGCACTGATAGGCACCCCGAGAGGAATTTAAGGCTTGCCAGCCTCTTAGGCTCCTACCCTGTTCTCCCCGGAGCGGAGCGGGGCTGGGGGGCTGGGAGAGAACTAAGGCACCCCCTTCGCCTCCCGCCGCGCCCTCCCTGGTGGGCAGGTGGGGAGCGTAGGAGCCGGAGCGCGGCGAGCCAGCGCGGTCTGGTTTCCTTTACGTTTACAAGCTATAAATAAACTTCCCCTTGGGCGGATGCGCGCTGCGTCCAAGGGCGGCTTCCCGCCGAATCGGGCGGGTGGTTTACGATCCCGGCCGGGAGCTGGTCCTAGCGCGGCCTGAGCTCAGGGTGGGGCGCTGGCTCTGGGAGAGCTCAGAGGTCGGCCAGGAGTGGCCGAGTGACCCTCCATCCCCCGCGGGGCTGGGGCGCCTCTGCGGTGAGGCCCGAGGGTGGGGCTGGGTGATTTATGAGCCGTCACCCCACCCGGCCCCTCCCGTTTCACTTGTTTTCCTCGCCTTCTGCCCAGAGCCTCGCCTCCAACCTTGCCCAGGGACGATTTGCCAATTTCAGGCTGCTGGAGCGCCAACGGCGGCCCGGCGGGGCGCGTGTCCGCAGGCCGTGGGTGAGGCCCTCGGTGCTTTCACCCCCCGCGCCCCCGCCCCGGGTCGGGAGCCGGCCGGCTGCGCGCGACGAGGCTGGGCGGCCTTGGCCGGAGAGGCGGGGAGGAAGGGCTGGCCGCGCGACTCCGGAAACTGCGGGCCTGCGGGGTGGATCGCTGACCCTCAAGGTCACCGGGCCTGGGGAAACCACCGGCCCACGCCGGAGCAGAGGCCACCGCCCCAGTCGGAACCCTACTGGCGGGGGGGGGGAGGTTTGCGCAGCTCCGCGCGGAAGCCCGGAGGACCGAAGACCGAGCGCGGAGGCCGCCACGGGTCCCAGCGTGGCCCTCCCTCAAAGGGACACAGTTTCACTGGGCCTTGGCGCGCGCACCGCGAGCCGGGCCTCCTCGAGTCCCCAGCACACGTGTGTGGGGCGGCTGGCGTACGCGTAGGGGCCTGTGGGGACTGCAGAAGGAGTGGGGTGACTTCGGCAGCGGCTGCGTTCGCTTCCGCCGAGGCTTGGGAGGCTGCGGAAGAGAGAGGCGGCCAGCCGAGTGGGCGAGGGCCTGGCTTGGGAATGAGGAGGGGGCGCCTTCCCTCCGGGAGGCTCCGTAGCGAGCGCCCCCAGCGTCGCTTTCTCCCCGATGTCTGCAGCCCCACTGCACCCCAGGCTGGCTCTTCTGCCGCGTGTTTGCTTAACCCTCGACCCCTCCGCGGCAGCTGCGGGTAGACGGATTCCTGGCGGCGCGAACGCTGGGGCTGGACCCCAACCTCGCGCCGTCGGGAGCTCCCCTCCCCCTCCCGAATCCCCAGGCCGAAGGTCCCCATGGGCCGGCGTCTCCGCCACCTACACGGGCTTGGGGGCCTTCGGGGATTGACAGAAAGGGACCCTTGGCAAGGTCCCCATTGTTCCCTGGGAGCTGGGAAGCTGACTCACGCTCTGAGCACAGAGCGATGCCGAGTGTTTTCTCGGCAGCCTTTACCCGAGTGCTTTATTTAGACAGGCTTTATTTACAGTACACATGTTTTCGGCTCGTTATTCTGGAAGCGGGAATGGAAACTGGGCAGAGCAGGAGTTCTCCCCGTGAGCCTCACGTTTGGAAGGGGCTGAGGCTCAGCGCAGTCGAAGGATCCCTCTCCCGCTGGCTAGGTTCCCTAGTGAGATGCTTTGGAGGAAAACGGGGAACGGCTGGGAGTAGAGGGCGCTGGGGCGCACACATTGGGTCACCCCCTCCGATAGTGCTGCTGTTCAGAATGCCCAGCACCCCAGCAAAGGTGAGACATCCGCAGGCCCATTTCACAGACTTGAGGGAGGGCAATGGCCCGCCGGTCACACAGACGCCACCAGCTTAGGGAGGAAAGCCAGCGTCTTTAACTTCATTTCCTGGGCTGCTTCCTTACCGCTTTGGACCTCCCGGGTGACCCAGATCCCAGTCTCTCTGGATTCTGTGCGGGGCCTTGTCTGAGTCCTGAGGGCAGGGTACCAGCCGGCCAGGCCGCTGGAAGGCCTGTGGTTACCAGCCCGAAGTCAAGCCTGCTTTCTGGCAGCTTTTCACTAAGTGGGGTGGTCCGGTTAGGGACTGCAGGAAATTGTCTGAGCTAGATTAAATATTTTACAAAACCTTCGGGGGGCCCACGGTTGACTTGAAGCTGGCAATGTTAAACCAAACAAAAGTTAACGAGTTCTCTCTCCTGACTTTTTAGGTACAGTTCAGCGAAAACTGGGGGTAGTGGTCTTTAGAGGAAGCAAGTTTAATGGTGTTTCCTCTCATTTTTCTCCACGTTGAGATGTAGTCTTCTGGCGTGCTTGCAGAACTCAGTAGCCTCTCTGGAGCTGGGGTGAAAGGAAGGCCTCTCTGGGGTCTCTCCGGGTGGGGGGGGGGCAGCTGACTTGATCTCCCCGCGCCTCTGAATTTTAAGCCCAAGCCTGTTTGTTCGCTTCGGACTCCTGCACGCAAGCGAGGAGGTGCTCGGGCCCTCGGACCTGCACGGGACACAGTGCACACACTTGGGCCCCTTCTCCCGGCCTTCCCCTAGGGCAGCCCCTGGGGGAGAAAGGCCTACCCTTCAGGAGCCAAGGCCCAACAGCCACGGCCTGGGTTTCTCTCCTTTTCTTCAGTCTCCGGCTGCAAATCCCGAATGGCTTTCTGGGGTTTGTCTGCAGTGTTTCCCTTTCTGAATCTCACATCCCCTGGTCCGTGCCCTCTGGCTTGGGGGGTGACTTCTCCCCTGCATGGATACCCACCCCATCCCCATAACCAAGCTGTAGTGTGCCAGCTCCGCAGGCCAGAAGTGAACCCTGGCCAGGCGAGAGGAGATGGCTTGACCTTTGCAGGAAGGTACGAGAAGGCCGATTCACAGCTTGCGGCCGGCGCTGCGGGGAGAGCCAGGGCTGCATAGGGAGCCGCATGCGAGCTTGCCACGGCCCCAGCGGCTCTGACAGGAGCCTGTAAGAGGAAAGCGGCGCGGGGAGGCAGAGAGCTCCCGTGCAGGGTGTGTGTGCCCCGGCGAGGTGCACAGGCCGCTCAGCGAGTGGAGCTGCCTGGGGCTGGGGGCTGTGGTTGCTGCCAGTGGAGCGGAGTGGGGGTGGGGTGGCTCACAGAAGCTGGGGGCCAAGGTTGGGGCTGCAGTAGAGGATGGGGCCTCTGGAGAAGACAATGGCCAAAGGAAGCTGCTCTCGGGGCCCAGCCACCTGGAGACCGTCTCATCCGATGGGGGGGAGGGGGAGTGCAGCTCCAAGCAGCCTCGGAAGGGCAGAATCGCCAAAGGACAGAGAGCCTGGAGCCTGGCTGGGTCTTTAAACATGAATATTTGGGGTGGCAACACCTTCCCAGGGGAAAATAGGCCCTTTATTTGTAAGTCCCCAAAGACCCCAGGGACAATGACGTCAGAGCCAGCATGCTGGTCGAGGGGCACCCAAGGGTGTGTGTCTCGGGAAGGGGCAACCCACGCTGGACCTTTCCTAGGCTCTGAGGGAGGGGTGGGCAACGACCGGGTGTTCCCGCCGGGCGCCGAGGCTGCTGCCACTGGGGCTGAAGTGGGAAGGTGCCGCCTTTAGCTTGGCTGCTGGAAACCATTGTCTGGGTCTGCACCCAGCGCTTCTCCAGCCGGGCTAATTCTCCACGTGTCCAATTTTCGTGTCTGAAAAAAAGCAGCAGCACAGAAACAAAACCATATGACAAGACTGGGCTGCAAACCTTGAAGAATCGAGAGGGTGGGGGAGGTGGCGGCTGGAAAGGGGGAGGGGAAATTATGTGTGTGTGTTGTGGGGGGGGCGGGGAAGAGGCGACGGCGCACAACTCAAAGTTCCGACTATTTCCTACCCGGTCTCACCTCCCGGCGTGCTCATCTGATGCAGTTCCAACTCCCTCAAACGATTCCGCAGCCCCAGCGCTCGCGGGAGTGTGGAACTGCAGTTGGGAGGCGAGGGGCTCGGGGACAGGCGACGCGCAGAGCTGGGGAGTGCGGAAGCACAGGCCCGCGGCGGCCAGACGGCTCCGTCCCCCTTCTGGTCCGGAGCGGGGAGGTCGGTCACCGCACACCCTCTGCCGGCTGGGGGTTGGGGTGTGGGGGGGGTGAGGGGGCCAGGGCTTCTCCCGCCTACCTCTCCGCCGCGCGATGTGCCTCCTCCCCTTCCTGAGATCCATTTCCTTAAAAACTAGCCCAAGGGCCAAACATTTAGCTTCGGGTTCCGACTCCCCCCCCCCCCCCCGTGCCCTCTCCTAGTTCTCCAAACCCGCTAGGGCGCTTTAGGCCCGGCCTCTCTCCCTCCCCCCGCTTCCGCCCGTGCACGAGCCTGTGGCGGTCACTTCGGCGACTCTTTGGAGGCCGATGGCCCGGAGCTTTGTTCTCCCAGGGCTTCCCCTTCTCCCCTAACTCACCCCCGTCTCCACACTTTATCTGCCCACCCCCTCGCGTCCGCGCACACAAACAGCACTGGTTCATAATCTCATTAGCATAGGCCTGGGACTGGGTGACGGCGGGGTTCCCTGCGCGCCCCAGCGCAGCGCTCTACTTCGCGGCGAGCCGGAGTTTCCACCAGGCGTGCGCCCTGGGCGGGAGGGGGGGCGGGGCGGGGATGTTGCGGGGGGCCAGTGTTGGCTCCGGGGCAGGATTGGGGCCAGCCGGGAGGAGGAGGCCGCCCGGGGCAGCCGGAGCCGCGGGAAGGCCCCTCCCAGCGCCCAGTTGCCGTGGTCCCCGGAGCAGATGGCAACTTTGTCTCCTGGTGTGCGCGCAGCGACTTTCAACACATTCAAAAGGCTGCGCTCAGCCTGTCGGGGAAGCCTCGCTGACATTCAGAACCGATTAAAGACCCGAGACGGTGCCAGGCGCAGTGGAGAGTTATGAATTAATCATGGGGGTTACCGATATCTGAGGCTCCCCAGGGCAGCCCCTCTATTATTAAGCAGCCCCCACTGCCCACTCTTGACCCCCCTCCCCCCCGCCACAAAGGGGTAGGCTCGGCGGCTTTTGCACTGCCCAATTAACAGCCACCGGGTAATGTGAAAAGTGTTTGCCCTGCCACCCTTGCTGCAGGCTCAGGTCGCGCCGCTGGGCCTGCCAGACGCGCGTCGGGCAGAAAGCTCAGCCTCTGGGACAGGCCTAGGGTGAGCGCCTCGCCTTGGCCCGGGGCAGGGGGGTGGAGTGAGGCGCGTTCTCAGGCTCGGTGCCCCAGGCTAGGCTCCTTTCACCTCCGCAGGGGAGGAGGGGAAGGCCCTGGTTAGTGTGCGACGCCGGGGCGGGGGTGGGGGTGGTGGTGGCACCCACCCCTGGGTACGTGTCCTGGGCCCCCCAGAGCGGCGGCAGGTTTACGGTTTCGCGTGGTGACTCTGGTGAGGTTCCAGACATGCAAAAGCGAGGTCCGTGTGTGCTTTGAAAATCCGCACAGTCCTTGGGCCTTCTAGGAGGCCCGCTGGCTGGAAGCCCCAGGCTCCACGCAGCCCAGAGTCACCCTATGTGCTCTGCACCCCTGGGAACCTGAGCATACATTTCGACCACCGAACCCCCTGTCTGCATATTGTTAAATCACGTACACCGTTCTAATCTTCCCTATTTTATTTCCCGGGCCTGCCTGGCCACAGATTTCTGCAAGACAGAGCAGTCTTCGGGTTCCTCCTGCTTCCAGAGGGGCCATAAAAAACAGATGGTCTCATTAGGAACAATTTATGCATATATATTTCGAAGAGTTCAGCAGAGCCGGGGTAGGTTTGCAGCCCCTGCGTCAGGCAGGAGCAAAATATCACCACTTGCAAATGTTTCCAGTTTGCAAAATAATGGCCTATCCAAAGTAGCTAAGCAACGAATTACTCAAACACTAGAAGGTTAGATGCCAATATTATCACATTCCTCGTGTTCCTTAAACCGTCCTCCTCCGCGGTCATTGGATTTCGGAGGGAGGCTCGCGGGCCTCGCACCCCTACGCCCGCGGCTTCCTTTCAACGACTATTTCCAATCTCCAAGTCAAATCACTTATTAATTATAGAGGCAACTCGAGCAAACCCAATTACCCGTAGGCAGCCCTTCCCAGATGGGAAGTCTGTCTCGCGGCTCCCACGGTGGCCCAATTTCTGGGGAGCCTTTTTTTTTTTTTTTTTTTTTGCGTCCGATTTCTTTTTGCCAGTGGACTCCCAGCGGCCGTGAATGGTTGCTCTCCCCGATTCCTCTTCCTAGAGGCAACTCCATTTTCTTACCCAGTTCGCTTTCCTTCCTCCAAGGAGACATCCCCGCCCCTTAGGAGGCGCTGCCTTCAGGCTAAATTTACCGCCGCGCCAGGTTTAAGCCTTAGGCGTCGCAGACCTGGCGCTGGAACGGCGGAAGCTGTAGACAGAGCCCTATTCATTTGCAAAGGCGGAAGGCTGAGTGATTCGCTCCCTTGGCTGCCCCCCGACTCCTCTGTCCTCCCTTCAGGCCTAGCTGGTGGCTTGCGCTCACCTCGATTTGTGAGATGTGGCCCTGGACTCCCCAGGGGTTCACTCCTGGTCGGAAGGAGGCCACCTCGCTTTCAGTGCCGCCACGGTTCTGGCCATATGGTAATAATAATGCTAGCCACCAGGATTTTGTGCCAAGCGGTTTCCATATACATCTATCTTCTTTAAACCTCACAGCCACGCATTTATATGGGCATCATTTCTCCCATTTTGCAGATAAGGAAACTGAGGTTAAGAAATTTGCCTCAAATCACAGTTGGTTGGAAATGAAGCCCTTAATCCAAAACCTGAGTTTTCATGCACAGCTTCAAACACACCTTCGGGACTAGTATAAAACCACAGCGGGGGGGGGGGGGGCGCGGTTTGCGTGCAGCAGAGGATGCCTGGTAACGCAAAGGCCTCGGAGGTTTCAGGCAAGTGGTCTAGGCGTCCACTCGGCAGTTGGAAAGCACACCGGCTGGACCCGGGAGAGGCCTGGAAAACGGAGGCGAGCTTGGGATTTGGGGTTGGGGTTAGGGTGGCTGCACTGGCCCGGGGCAGGATTGCGGGGCAAAGCGGGGCTGCAGCGGTCTTGCAGCGCGTGGAGAAAGCTCCTGTCGCCCCTTGGGGACCGCAACAGCCGCTTCCGGGGCTGTGGAGCTCGCGGGACGCGTTGCGGGGTGTGGAGGGCTCGCCCGGGCCACCTCGGGGGCGCGCCGCGCGGGAGAAGCCTCGGGAGGTCCCCAGAGGCAGTTGGCCTCGGCCGGGCTTCCCGGGCGCGCTGGCTAAGATGGAGCCAGCAGTTCCGCGGAGGAGGGGAGGGGAGGAGAGGGGAGAGGAGGGGGGAGGAGGGATGCGCGGGCGAGCTGGTAACCGTCTGCAGCGAGGAGTGTAATTGCCCCTGTGACCGCGGGCGGCGAGGGCGGGGCGCGCGCCCGGCCTCCTCCCTCCCACTCCGCCGCGGCGCGGAGCTGGCTTTTGGCTGGGAGGCCGCCGAGCACCTCGAGAGCCTGGCCGGCTCCGCGCGGGGCGAGGCCGCTCCTAGCCCTCGCCGCCCGGACAGCCGGCCTCGGCGCTCCCGCCTGGGGCCTCGCCCGAGCGCGAAGGCCGTTTCCTTTGGCCCCCAGGCCCTTCCAGGCCCCGGCCTCCCTCCGCGTCGTGGTGCGCCTCGGCCGGCGGGGGGCCTGGGGCAGTCAGCTGCGCCCCGGTGACGTCGTTCCCCGGAGAGCGGCGGCCAGCCCGCCACCCCATCCCCGGCTTCGGGTCGCCCTGGGCCACCCCAGTCGGGCGAGGCCGAACTGGGCTGCGCGGCACTGGGCCGCCGGTCCCCGGGTCGGGAGGGAGACCGAACTTGGGGCAGTCCCTGCGCCCCCCGGATCTCGCCGCGCCGTCGGCGGGCGCGCTTTGCCCTGTGGTGGGTTCCTGGCCCCGCGCCGAGCCGAGGGGGCCCGCGTCGGAGGCGGGAAGGGGGCCCGGGCCGGCCAGGGATTCCGGAGTTTGTAACCCGTGTAGTTTCTGGCTTTCACGGCTCGTTTGAAATCCTCCCACAGGAAGATGTCTGCCAAGGAGGCCTGCGCCGCTCGGAGCCCCGGGCGGCCACCCGGGTGTGCGAGTGTGCGAGTGTGAGCGTGTGAGCGTGTGCGTGTGTGTGCGCGCTCACGAGGCCCAGGAGAGGGGGCGGGGAGCCGGCCCGGGCACCTTCTCGGCGGCAGAGTTTCGAGCGCGGCCTGCGGCGCGGGGCCTGGCACCCAGGGCTCGCCCGCGCCCCAGCTCCGGCCCGGTGGGCGCCCCGGCGGCCCTGTCGCGCCTTCCTCCCTGCCCCCGCGGCGGGCACTGTTAACCCAGGCAGGTGACGGCGCCCCGGCGCCCGTCGTGCGTTGGTCTTTATACCTCGTGAGTTCAACACTAATGAGTTATGGGTTGGCCCACGAAAACATAATGTGTAAATTAGGAATTTAATGATGTGTAAGATTAAAAGCTGCGCAGGGTTGCATTTATTTAAGGCTGCCATCTTGTGTTCGCAGAGAAATTACTTGAACGACATTGACCCCCCCCTCGCCCGTAGGCCTGGAAATGGCGCGGGGGCGGGGGTGGGTTCTGGGGGCTCCAGGCGGTGGAACTCGAGGTCCCTGGCGGCTCTGGCAGGGTAGAAGGGAGGCCTCGGCGCAGCGGGGTCTGGGGAGGCCCAGACCGTGGGCTGGCTTTGGCTGGGCCCATTCCCAGGAAGCCTGAACAGGGGTTGATGAAACTCCCGCGCCTCCCCCCGCCCCAATTTCCCGGGTCGGGAACTGGCAAGGCCCACAGGGTTTGCCAGTTTCTGGGACACTTACAGCTCCTTCCTGTCCTGGTGCATTCCTGCAGTGTAGGGGTTACCAGAATTGAAAAACACCTATTTTTTTTTTTTTAATCCATTTCTCTTCATATGCGCAAGCTGCAAGCGTTCCGTCTGCCCTCGCTGACATAAAACCCATCCCGTGAAGCAGCCAGGGTTCCCCCCCCACCCCAGCCATGGGCAGGCCTGGACTCAGGACTCTGAACCCTCAGGTTTACACAGATAGGGCTCACTCTTTGTTTTCTGGGTTTTTTTTTTTTTTTTCCGTTTTCTTTTTGCAAATTCGAGGGAAATTGAAAGCAGAGAGTCCCTGATTTTATGCTCTGACATTGGGGCGCCTCGCTCTGTGACATCATTGCCTGGGCAAAGGCCAACCGCCACCCTCACCTCAGTCCTGCTGGTCCTCACCCCTGCCTGCAGAGCTGGGGACATTCGTCGCCTGCATTTTCTTTTTTTCTAGCAAAAGCTCCTGATGATGTATGTGGCTTGAGGCTACCTCTCAGGCGCTCCTCAGACGCAGGTGAGGAATCTTGGGAGGCTGTGCGCAAACGGCCAGCAGGCCAAGCCTTCCATCTGCTTCTGCTGCCAGGGTGACTGGCAGGTGGGATGTCTCTCATGAGCACCCCGTGTGAGGCCTCTGGGGCAGTCTTTGCCTAGTCCTGCAGCAGCCCAGAAGGGGGCAAGGCAAAGTGGGGTGCTCCTGGGACCCAACAGAGAACTCCCTGCTGAATCACCCCACCCCACCCGACAAAGAAATGGGGGCTTTTCTCCCTAAGGCTACTTTTTATCTGGAAATAAGAGATGGCCTGACTATTCTGGGGGACCCGGGATGAGTAAAAGCAGGTGGAAACAAGATTGATGGGTTCATGAACTTTTATTTAAGGAATGAAGGCTTGTCTTGGTAAATTCTAGAGTACCAGGGCCCCATGGGACATAAAAAGGCTTCCAGCGTGTGTTTTCGAGACCTTGAAAGAGTTAATGGAAGAAATGTTCACGGTTTGTCTGTTTGCTCAGGCCCCATACTTATCTAACCAATCGCTGAAAGGGTATAACTTTAGAAGTTTCCTTCTGTCTCCCGCTTGGCTGGGAGTTTCAGAAAACCCTTGCTTAAGTAATCATGATAATCCTTTCAGAGTCCTTAGGGTCTGAAGCCATTTGGTGTTCCCACTTGAGTCCTTCCTATAAGAAAAGACGAGAGAAAAAGGCAGCCTATAATAAAGGGCATTGCGACACGTCCCTCGGAAAACTTTCCTCCCTGACATGGCTGTGTTATCCAGGGGAACTTACCAAGGGCGTCCCGCAGTTTCTGAGCAATGGTTACCGCCAGGCCTGGAGGTTGGCAGGGAAGGAAAGATCAAAGGGAAGCCAGGTTGGGGGGCCGTATTTTCCCTTTGGGTGAAAACATGAAGGGGATACGGGACCTTCTTGGGGAGCCGGGGGAAACAGATCACATTGTGGGGAGCCGGTCAGAGTGGTAGACCTTTGGAGGCAGTGCTGATAAGACACCTGGCTGTTGGTATCAGAAAGAAGGTGTGTGGGGGGCGCCTGGCTGGCTCCGTCGGTAGAGCGTGGGACTCTTGATCTCGGGGTCGTGAGTTCGAGCCCCACGCTGGGCCTTGAGCTTACTTAAAACCAAAAAGAAAGAAGGTGTGTGGTTTCTTGCAGTTCCTTCGGCCAACTTTTTTTCCATTGCTGCCTGTACTGTGATGTCCTGGAGGGGTCCTTCCGCAGCCCAAATCAGCCTGTCATGGAAAAGGGTCCTGCCACCACCTCTGCTCTTGAGCCACACCGTCCATCTGCGATCTGGGCCTGAGGGCCTCAGACATCCCGGCCCTTTATGCAGCCTAGTCTCCTTCACTCCCAAGAGGATTTTTTTCCCCCTAAAGACATTCCTCACTGAGCAATCACAGTAGGCTGGCCAGACCTGTCCCCATTTCTGGTGACATTCTCCAGGCTTTTGCTTAGTCCTTGATGCGCCATTCCCAGAGCAGCTGCGGGCGGAAGTGAAAGAAGGCTTGGCTGAATTTTTGTAGGTCTTTTCTAGTCTGTTTTGCGGCTGATTGAGCCCTACAGGCTTAGGCAGGCCTGTTCCCCTCTCCGCGCCCTGGTGTGGGGAGAGATGATTTCAAAGGGCCTTTTCAGCTCAGACTTTCTGACAATTTCCTTGACAAGGCTGCAAGTGATTGGGATTTTAATCCTCAAGACTGGATACGAGGAAAAGGCAGTTTTTGATTGATTGGGAGGTTTGGGTGTTTATGGCTTCTTTGGCAGCTCCCCAGAACCACTGTGGTAGACAGTTTTAGCTTTGCCTGTCCAACGTTTGCTCCCCTTCTAGATCCAGAACCCACGCTGTGTTTGGGGAAGCCATTCCTCTCTGACTCTCAGCTGCCAGGTGCTTTGTAGGAGGCGTCTGACTCCATCTCCCGGCTGCCGAAGTGGGATGAACGGGGCATTTGAACCTGTCCCCTCACCCCGCTCTGGCCACACTGATTGGTTCAGAGGCTGGTATGTGACCTGAGTGTGTCCCAGAGAGACAGTTTCAGAACTTGCTGTTTCTAGTGGAAAAGAGAATCGCACTCTCTGCTGGCGTTACCAAAAAGATAGGTTATAAGCCTGGGCTGGCTGGCTGCCTGAGAATGGAGCCAGTAAAGGCAGAGAAGGGCCGGGTGACAGAGTCTTCATTGTTTGAGCCCCTGGATCCCACTGAACCTGAAGCCAGCCCTGCCCCAGGATATTTCAGTTGTGTGTGCCAATAAATTCCTTTTCTTTGCTGAGATCACTTTGACCTGGGGTTTCTGTCACTTGATTTAGCTGCCACCCTGGGGAAACGTAGAGGTCACAACCCCCAGACAGGTTCCCAGAAGTTAAATCCAGGTGGTAGAGAGCCAGGACGGGAACCCAGATAGATCTCTCCTTCCACGGTGCTTGGCCCAACGAGCTTTGTTATCATTTTAGTTTTCTTTCTCTGGCCTCTAGATGTTTCCAAGGACCCATCCAGAAGTAAACCTAGTATGCTGGGGCATCTTCATCATGGTTGGTGCCAGGGGAGAATGTTTGCTTTTCTTTCTGGCGGAGACTGTTCAGGATTTCACGCTTTGCTCTCAAACCCCTCCTAAGCTGTCCTCTCAAGATTAACTTCCTTTCGTTTGGTTTTCTGTTTTGTTTTCTTGCCCTCATTCCAAGGACATTTTCTTGACTCCCATCCATTCCTTTAATCTGATCGTCTATATTCTGCTTTAAAGACACTTCCCAGGCCCAGGTCTGGAGACAGTGCCTAGCACATAGTTGTAAGTGCCTGGTAATTGTTAGTTTGTTGTGGCGTGAATTACATCCCTTCTTTCCCCTTGTCCACCAGACATCGATACTTTGTCTCCCTTCTTTTGAGCAGCTTCTAGGGCCTCAAGTCTTTCATGAGGCCTTACCAATATCTGAGAAAGAGGTGGCCATCTTCCCTGGCTCTGGCCTAGATAAACTAGTGTGGCCCCCTTAACCCCCTACCCCAGCGCGGCCAGCCCTGTCTTAAGTGTAAAATACCAAGAGGCCTGGAACAGGAGATAAGAGACCTGGTATCAGGCAAATACCCTAGTTAGTCTCACTCACACCCATTCCAACTCCCTTCTGTTTTCTCATTCTCTGCCATAGAGGCTAGATAGTGAAATTCTCAAATTGCTAGGCTACTTGAGAGCCGAGTGGTGGCCATGTGACTCAGTTCTGGCCAATGAGAGGTAAGCAGCAATCTCTGGGAAGGGTTTCCCTTCCCAAATAGGTAAAACCAGGAACAGAGAAGACCTTTAATCCTTGTCTTTTTTTTTTTTTCCCTGCCCGGAATACAGAGGCTGTGCCCGGAGGTGCAGCAGCCATCTTGGGATCATGAGGATGAACCCCACAAACAGTGGATAGCAGTGCAGGAAGATAGAATTCTGTGTTAACTTAAGTAGATGCCCAAGCCCTAGATTCTGTATGTTCTCCTGGACTTCTCATACAAGAGAAAAATAAACCCCTTACCCAAGCCACTGTTTGTAGGATTTCTTTTCTTTCTTTCTTTTTTTAATGTAGGCTCCACGCCCAATGTGGAACTTGAACTCACAACCCTGAGATCAAGAGTTGCATGCCCTACGGACTGAGTCAGCCAGGCACCCCAGGATTTCTGTTACTTGCAGCATTCTTAACTTGATACACCTGGGCTCTGTTCCTAGCTCTGCTCTAACTCACAGTATGGTTCTGGGCAAGTGACTTCACCTCTCTGGGCCTTGGTTTCCTTGTTTGTAGAATGAATATTTGTGAGTACCCATGCTTTAGAAGATTTTGTATAGCTAACATATTCTGATTTTATAAATGTGGCTTTGTGTCTATCCCCCTTGTCTCTACCTGTGTTGAGGCCTTATCATCTAAGACTGCCACCCAGTCTCCTGACCTCCAGAAGGACCTCTCCTTCTACATTTCACACACCTCCCTCTTATTAACCCCAAATCTAAGAAGTCTGCTTTGTTATGCTTGAACATTGCTAATGGTTCTTCTTACCCACAAAATGGAGCCCTGAGTCCTTTTTTCTTTATTCCCTACAGATATCAAGGGGTGAATATACTGCTGTGATAACCAAGATCCTATGTAATTGGCTCTAAAACAGAGAACTGATCCACCGAATAGGAACGATTCTAGAAGAGATGTAAAACACTATGATAACTTAATCCATGACAAACCAAAATAACCAAGAAACAGAGAAAGGAATATTTAATAAATGCCACGAGTACAGTTTATTGTATAGAGGACTAACTTGGATTTGGATCTGTATCCCACACCAGACCCTGTCCTCCCCCCACCCCAAAATTCTGGATGGGTTAGACTTAACTGTAAAAACAAAGCAGACGGCGCACCCGGGTGGCTCAGTGGGTTAAGCGTCTGACTCTTGATTTCAGCTCAGGTCATGATCTCAGGTTCATGGGAGTCTGCTTGAGATTCTCTCTCTCCCTCTCCCTCTGCCCCTCCCCCCACTCACACTCACACACTCGTGTTCTCTCTCTCTCAATAAATAAATAAAATCTTAACAACAACAACAACAAACAAACAAACAAACAAAAACCCAAAAGCAGAAATATATCAACAACAGCAAGCACAGAACTGGAAGAAAATAAGTGTGTATTTATCGCATATATCTATAAGAGGGTAAGGTGGACTTCATAGGAAATGACAAGGACATTGACATAAGAATAAGGCAAAGTATCGCACAGTAAAAGTGTGGGTTTATTTCAGGGGTTCTGCATTCTTCCCTGTGAATCTGTGCTCCTGTCCCTCCATCAGTATGACACTGTCTTGATTGTTATAGCCATAACTGACCTTTCATATCAGGTAGAGTGAGAATACTGAGTCTTTTGACCGTGAGCTGACTCAGTTTACAGCCCCCCCCCCCCCCCCGCCGCCCCGGACTGGTCTGATCTGTGCAGTGACCCTCACACCTTCCATGGGCGCACTTGAACTTATTGTCACCTGCCCAGAATGATGGGCTGCAGCCTGCAGCAGAGACCAGTTCTTCCTTTCAGATTTATCTCCGTTTCTTCCTTTTCTGGGAGACCTTTCTTGGGTCCCACTGCTCCTCACTTGACTCTTAAAAGTGAGGGTGCCTTCCCTCTTGAAGTCCCTGCCCTCTGGATCTGCATCATTCACTTGGACTTTCACACGTTGTCCCTTTTATGTACCCGCTTTCCCAAGTGTCACTGTCGTCTTCTTGAAGATGGGTTTCAGGTACCTCGCCACCCAGTGGCTGGTATACAGTAGGTACTTAGCAAATGACTCGTTGTCAGACCAAAAGAACAAACCAGACTCCACTGCTACTTCAGGAAGGTATATGTGTGTGGGCATAGGTGGGTAAAGTACCCGTGACCCTTTACGTACTGGCGTGCTTGGAAGTTGGTTTGCAAGAAGGTCTCTGACTCCACAGTGGTGCAAAGCCACGTCTTCTGCATTAACAAGCTGATCGGGGCTCTGTATGTATGTGGGATGGATGTGGTAACTATTGCCACCCCCCAGCTGCATCATGAATGATCCCCAAATCCCCGTGGCTTACCACACACCCTTATTTCTCACCTGGGGATCGTTGTGGCTTCTCTGCTCTAGGCTAGGGGTTGAGTTGAGGTCAGCTGCACGCATCTCTCATCCCGGGGTCCCACGTTGAAGCAGCAGCAGTGACCTGGGGGCTTGATCTCACAGCGATGGCAGGGGGTCGGGAGGCCAGGCCGGAACAAGGAAGCACATTGAAAACCTCTGGCTGTAGCCTGTTGACTTATATTCCATTGACTGAAGTGAGTCGCTTGGCTGAACCCGGGGTGTCTACTCTGCCCCTGCGGAGGGGGGCGCCCGGAGGGGCTGGAGTGGGGAGGGCGGAGGGAGTATTTGCTGAGCAATGACACAGTTGCCAAGACTGGGGGCCCAGCTACAAAGGCCCTGAGGTCAGAGGGGCAGGACTGACCTGCCTGGGATGGTCCAAGAAGATCTAGGAGGAAGCCAAACTCAGTTGGGGCTCGCACTGGCTCCTCAGGGAGGAGGAGCTGGGAGCTGGGATCGGAACCTGCCACGCATCCTTCATGGTGTGCGTGTGACGTGCTCCTGGTAACACTGCTCTGGAATAAATCCGATCTCGGGCCGAAGCGGAGGACTCAGCCAGGTACAGGTAAGGACAGGACATCTGCGGTAGACACGGCCGATCAGTTTCCCCCCTCCGTGATCGCTCTGTCATTCCACTGCTCATCCTTAGTGGGAATAATCTTGACTCCCAGTTTCTTAGTATGAAATATGGGACTGGGGGGAAGGCAGAACCTTTGAAAAGAAATGACAGTGAAGCTTCTGGAGTGGGGAGTCTTTTTTCTCAGGTGTCTGGTGTTTGAGTCCTTCAAAAGGCAGAAGAGAGAGAGAAAAAGAAAGCCAGGAATTGGGCGCCTGGGTGGCTCAGTTGATTAAGCAACTGCCTTCGGCTCAGGTCATGATCCTGGTGTCCCTTCTCCCTCTGATCCTCCCCCTCTCATGCGCTCTGTCTCCCATTCTCTCTCTCCGAGAAATAAATAAAATCTTTAAAAACAAAAAAACAAAACAACAACAACAACAAAAAGAAAGCCAGGAATCTTCTCTAGATGAGGGGGGAATAGCTGAGGTTTTGCTGGAATGTTTCTGGATTCTTCTCACTGCTTCTCCCGGGAACAGAGTCTAGCGGGGAGCCAGTGTGCTCCCGGCACCTCAGAGTCTGTGTGGTGCAAGGGAAAGACTTGGCCCCCTGCGAGCTGATGAAGACACCCCCACATCCCTCTTTGCTTTCCCAATCAACTCCTGAAGGTGGTTGCAGGGGCCAGCGTCCGCCAGCCGAGGAGAACCAATTATACACATCTCTTCCCAACTCTGCGGTCACAGTGGGAGTATTTACACCACAGAAATGGGCAAACACTACAGACAGGCTTTCCCCTCCCCGGAGAGCCCACTGTTAAATGTTTACCAGAACATCACTGCTGCTGAGGGACACGTCTGTCCGTGCCATCAAGACCTTAGAACCATCTTTCTCGAAGTTTCTTGGAAGTCTACTGTTCTGCTTGTAAAGGCAAAATGAGAGTTTGTGAGCAGGGTGGGGTGGATATGGGAGAACCACGGTGTGTGTGTGTGTGTGTGTAGGAATGAAGGTGTTGTACTATCCCATGTTTGTTCAGCTTTTTTTTTTAAGATTTTATTTATTTGAGAGAGAGTGAGAGCGAGAGAGAGGACAAGCAGGGGGAGGGGCAGAAGGAGAGGGAGAAGCAGACTCCTTGTGGAGCAGGGAGCCCAGTGTGGGGCTCGATCCCTGGACCCCAGGATCATGACCTGAGCCGAAGGCAGACGCTTAACCACTGAGCCACCCAGGCGCCCCTGTTCAGCTCTTTTTCTTTTAAAGATTTTATTTATTTATTTGAGAGAGAGACAGAGAGAGCATGAGCGGGGGTAGGGGCAAGTGGTCTCCCCACTGAGCAGGGATCCCACGTCGGGGCTCGATCCCAAGACCCTGAGATCATGACCTGAGCAGAAATCAGATGCTTAACTGACTGAGCCACCCAGGGGCCCCCAGCTCTTAATATAGAAGAGAAGCCTTCAAACACATCATTTTTAGATTCAGCATGTCCTGTGTGAGGCTGGGGGCCGCCATCTGGACAGGGGAGAGTCCAAAGTGAGAAGGCTTGGGAGGGGGGGCTAGTGACTGGCTCTGCAGGGGGCTGTCCCTATCTATCCTTTTCCGTGGAGCCAATGATTGTCATTCACCACCTGAAAAGTTTATAAATCTGCCCAGTGTTGAAAAGCTCCAGAATGAATGAAATGGAATTAGAGGTGTACCATGTGAGAGGGCTCTGCGGGCTGACTCCCCTTCATCTTAGGTTTGGGGCTTTGCCAACAGGACGCCCCCATGACTCCCTAGGTCCCTCGCGGGGGCAGCCTTGCCCGGGTCGTGGCTTGTGGCCTCACCTACGTGGTCTGTGATCCGTGGCCCTCGGCTTCCCGATCCCCTGCTCTGCCCTCGCAAAGCTCACTGTTCATTCCTGCGGGAGCCGCCGGCGCCTCCCCCCCCCCCCCGGCTCTCCTTTGGCACGGTGTTGGCAATCTCTTACGGAGAAAGGAATAATTTTGTCTCCCGTCACGTAGCAAAATCAAAGCGTTTGGCAAGCACGAAGCCTGGGAGGCCTTTACTGCCACACGTATAATTAGAACTTTGGGCTAAACCCATCCCTGAGGAGCAAAACATTACATTTTAAGGCACATGCTTTTGGATTTATTTATTTTTACATTTTTTTTTTTCCAAAAAAGCCGTTCCCTTCATTCCCTCGGATGACATCACGGCTGAACACAGCACACAGTTCTGCCCCGCTTTCATTTTGCATGCCGTCTTTCACATCAAACCCTTCTGAACCAGACCTTCACTGGGAGCCTGGGATGGGCATTTTCCTTCAGGTGCAAGGATCGTTACAAGGCAAGCAGTCTTAAACCGGGTCTGCTCCCAGCACAGCATTTCCACATATGGATATTAATTTATGTGATCACTTGAATACAAACGCTCAGCTGTCTCCATAAGTTATAGAAGCAATCATCCTGGGAGCATCGGAGACACCGAGAGTCAATTCCTGCGTAATAATTTCATATTCGAGCCAGGGATGCCAAATCACGGCCCCTTTGGATAAAATGTGAGCCTGTGGAAACACTCCCCTCCCCCTTTTTATTATTGTGCATTTTATTTCTCCATAAAATACGTTTATGCCCTGGAAAAACAAACCAACCCAGGGGGCCAGGCTGATAGTGTGATGCAGGGGGCGTCTGCTCGGGGCTGCCCGAAGCTTCGGACTCAGCCACTAGCAGGCACCGGGATGAGGGAGTGTGTCCGGGAGCTGCTGAGAAAGCTCTCCTGGGGCCCGAACCTTGAGGGGGCAGGCATCCGAAGACCGCCAAGCCTTGGAATAGAAATCACCCAGCCTTGGAATGGAAGGAGAAGGAGGTCATCCGGCTCCAGTTCTCATCTTGGTGGGAAGCCTCTAGTCCTCTTTTTTTTTTTTTAAAGGTTTATTTATTTATTTGAGAGAGGGAGGGGGAGGGGCCGAGGGAGAGGGAGAGAATCTCAAGCAGAGTCTGCACTGAACATGGAGCCTGACACAAGGCTCGATCCCAAGACCCTGAGATCATGACCCGAGTCAAAACCAAGAGTCGGGTGCTTAACCCACTGAGCCACCCAGGCGCCCTGCCTCTATTCCTTTTAAGAAAAAAAAAACCCCAGCTTTATTGAGATATAATTCATATACCATACTCTCCACCCATTTAAAGTGTACAATTCAGTGATTTTTAGTACATTCACACAGAAATGCAACCATCATCACTTTTTATCATCCCCCAAAGAAACCCCATATCCATTAGCAGTCACTCCCCATCTCCCTCCAACCACTCTCCAGTCCCAGGCAACCACTCATCTACTTTCTGTTTCTATAGGTTTGCCTGTTCTGGAGATTTCATATACATGATAGCATGCAGTATATGTCTTTTGTGACTGGCTTCCTTCACTTAGCATAATGTTTCCAGGGTTTATCCCTGTTGTGTGTCAGTCCTTCCTTTCTTTTTATAGCCGAATAATATTCCACTGTGTGGATTCACCACATTTCGTTTATCCGTTCATCTGTTGGTGGACATTTGGGTTGTTTCCACGTTTTGACTATTGTGAATAGTGCTGCTCTGAACATTTGTGGACGTATGTTTTCATTTCTCCTGGGTATATACCTAGCGTATGTTTTCTTTTCTGTTGGGTGTATACCTAGGAGCACGATTGCTGGGTCATACGATAACTCTATGTTTAACTTTATTGAGAAACTGCCAGACTCTTTTCCACAGTGGTTGCACCATCTATATTCCCACCAGCAGTGTGTCTGGGTTCCAATTCCCCTTTTTATTTATTTATTTATTTATTTATTTATTTTTTTAAAGATTTTATTTATTTATTTGAGACAGAGAGAATGAGAGAGAGAGAGCACATGAGGGGGGGAGGGTCAGAGGGAGAAGCAGGCTCCCTGCCGAGCAGGGAGCCCGATGCGGGACTCGATCCAGGGACTCCAGGATCATGACCTGAGCCGAAGGCAGTCGCTTAACCAACTGAGCCACCCAGGCGCCCCCAATTCCCCTTTTTAAAAAAATTTTTATAAATTGTGGTGAAGTATACATAACATAACATTTACCATTTTAACTATTTTCAAGTGTGCAATTCACTGGCATTAGTATATTGACAACGTTGTGTAAACATCACCACTGTCTGTTTCTAGAACCTTTCCATCATCCCAAACAGAAGCTGCACCCATTAAGCACTACTCCTCGTTCCTCCCTCTCCCTGGTAACCTTTATTTTACTTTCTATCTCTATGAATTTACCTGCTGTAGGGTTCCAATTCCTTTTATAGTTTTCCCGACGGATGTTTGTCTGGGTTCTGCTCGAATACCCCAGTGACAGAGGGCTCACTCCTTTGCCAGGCATCCCATTTTGGTATCAAAAACATCTGTTGAGAAGTCTTTTATAACTTCTGCCCCCATCAGCTCCCATCAGACCCATCGGCTGATGTTCATATTGGCCTCTGGATATAAGACGTGTCGGACAAGCTGACTTCCCCATCCACAAGAGAAGCTGTAAAGGAAAACTCCCCTCCTTTTCCAAACAAAACCGAGGGCTTCTAGGATCTAGCTCTGGAAAGACAATCTGTCAGGGAGATAAGAAGTGAGCAGCTCTGACCTTGGGCCCCGCAGAGCCCCTTCCCCTGGTTACGCTTGGGTCCCCTGCACAGACACCCCCTCTCTCTCTCCCCAGCTTGGCTTCTCTTGAGACCTCTAAGCACTAAGGGGGGTCCAAAGGGACATTGACACAGAATACACAAAACATAAAAGCCTGGCTTACAAAGTGCAGGGTCACAGCCAGCCCCGCTGAGGCCGCCTCTTCCAGCGCTGCCCTACGCTACAAGGTTGGGATGGTCTGCAGGCTCTCTCCCTCCGTCTTCGCTAGTCTTTCTTTCTGAAGATCCTGCTAGTCCTGACATGTTGCACCCCCTGGACGATTCTGCATGTCTCTTATCTTTTCTCTTATGGTTTCTGTCTCTTTCATTGTGCTCTGGGTTCTGGAAGAATCTCTTAATTTTTATTCTTTCAGGCCATCAATCAATTTCTTTCACTCTGTCCCCATATTTTAAATTTCCACCGGTTCTTACTTCCTCCGATGGTTAGTGGCACCGTCTTGCTTTGTGGACGCAATAGCTTCTCACATCTGAGGGTAAAGCTTTCTCTTCTCCTTCGCCTCTTCCTCCTCCCCTGCCCACCCCCCACCGCCTCCTCTTGCTCATCCTTCTTTAAATTCTCCCCTGTTTACCCAATTATCAGTTTCCTCCAGGATCAATTTTCCTGTTCTTCTCTGTCTTTCTCTTGGATGTTGCAGGCTTTCTTTAGATGAACAACTGGGGAAGGTGTCTCTTCCTGTGTAGCAGGAGGAACGTGGACCAGAAGCATGGGTGGGGATTGGTGGTTGGTGAACTCCATTTAGGTGAGCCTGTGGGGAGCTGGGTCTCCCAGATGATGGGTCGTGGGGGGCTTTCTCCCAAGTCACTTATGTGCATACAAGCCACTCCAGTTCTCCTCAGAAAATGTGTTCCATTTCTTCAGAAGAGGGTCTTCCCCGTTTGGCATGAACTCCAGTGTCAACTCTAAGAAACCAAGACTCATGGCTCATGGCTTTCCTACCCCCAGTGGTGGGGATGGTGGTGGTGGTGGGGTGGGGATGGGGGCCGGGGTGGGGTGGGGTGGGGTGGGCAGTGGGTCCACCTGCAGACCCTCAGTCAATCCTCTTTCCAGCCCCACTCCTGCCCTCGGGGAGCCCCGCAGTCTCAGCCTGGAGCCTCTTCCTCGCGCTTCCCCGCTCCCTCTGCTCTGTGTCACCTGTCACCACCCTTCCTTCTGCTCTCTGTCTCCCAGGAATGTGTTGAAATCCCTCATCTGGCGACACCCTGCCCCCCCTTCCTTATTGTGGGTTTATACCTTTTTTGTTCCTTCACGATTGTATTAAAGGGAGTTTCGGAGGGAAGGGGAGATAAATACATGCGCTCTAAGTATGTAAAACAGATAATCTGCGCAAAGCACTCTGCACAGTATCTGCTCAACAAATGTCAGCTCCTCTTAAAATTATCACCTGCCGTTGTCGTGTCCTGGGGTGTGCGGGGAGAGGTATGAGGGTCAGGGGGACAGTGGGTTCTCGGTCAGGGCGAGCAGATAGGGAGCGAGGCTGTGGTCTCTCTCTGTGAATCTTCTGTGGCTTCTAGCTATAGTTTTTCCTCTTAAAAATTTATTATTTAAAATTGATTTTTAATTGCATTAATAATAAATGAGTAAGTGCCTTTGTAAAAAACATGAAGCCTCGAACTAGCCTTATACCAATTCCAATCCCCTGCCACCTTCTGTCTCAGCTCGGGTCCGGGAAGTCGGCCCTGGCACAGGGGTTGGAGGGCCAGCCCTTTATGTAGGAGGTGGTCCCAGGAAGCCCCAGCAGAGGGGTGCAAAGATGAGCCAGGGACGGGAAGGAAAGAAAACGGATGAAGGCATGGTCACCAAGCAAGCTAGCACTGTGGGTAGCTGGGGCTCAGCCCTGCTGGGGATCTGCGGCCATCAGTGGAGAGCAGCCCACCCAAGGAGCCAGGGTGCTGGGGAGGTTTAGCTGCCATGCTTGCTTCTTGGCCACACCCCACGATGGGGGTCCTTGCCATGGCTTCTGAGACCACAGCCCGGGTGATTCCTTTCACCAGCCCCAGCCCCCGCCATTCCTCTGAGAGGTAAGAGGTGGCCAGTCCCTTCCGCTCCTGGAGCACATATCATGCTGCCTCCTCCACCGTCTTGGGGGATGGGAGTGGGGAAGCTCTTGGAGTCTTTCTCCAGACAGCCTCCTCCCCCACCTTCCCCTCCAAAAGCCTTAGCCCATCCATCAAGCAGTGGCTGCTGGAACTGGTTTGAGCTGGCAGATGGCGGGCATCTCTTTCTAACTCAGGATTCAGGGATGTCACGTTGGTAGCTTGAAAGCAGCCACAGGGGAAGCATTTACACCAGGGAAATTGGCCAACGCCCCAGGTGGTAAACATTTGCCGCCGCACCAGGGTCTGATCTCCGACGGAGAGCAGGTACAGGGGATAGGAAAACAAGCTAAACGGTGTCACAGGGAAGCTGCCGGATAGTTCTAGAAGGTGGGACATTTTGCAGAACAGCTCTCCTATTCGTTTCAATACATTAAGCTCATTTAAGAAAGGACCCGGCCAGACAGAAACAGACTGAAGTGACATAACCAGATGTAGTCTGGTCTGGATTGGATACTGGTTTGCAAAATCATTTGTGGGTCCACTGAGGAGCTCTGGATGTGTTCTGGGTATTAGTTGAGATGAATATTTCCTGAAATGGAAAGGTAGAGATCCTTGACTGGAAAAAGCAGGTTGCTTATTGTATCTAGAATACAAGTACATCTTGTTTTTGTTTTTGTTTTTTAAGATTTATGTATTTACTTGAGAGAGAGAGAGCGAGAGAGCAGGGGGAGAGGGAGAGCGAGAGAGAGTGAGATAAAGAGAGAAGAACCTCGAGCAGACTCCCCACTGAGAGGGGAGCCTGAAGAGGGGCTCAATCCCACGACCTTGAGATCATGACCTGAGCCCAAACCAAGAGTTGGGTGCTTAACCAACTGAGCCACCCAGGCGCCCTACAAGTATGTCTTTTTTTTTTTTTTTTTAAAGATTTTATTTATTTATTCATTAGAGACAGAGAGAGAGAGAGAGAGGCAGAGGGAGAAGCAGGCTCCCAAGGAGCAGGGAGCCCGACGCGGGACTCGATCCCAGGACCCTGAGATCATGACCTGAGCCGAAGGCAGACGCTTAACCATCTGAGCCACCCAGGCGCCCCCTACAAGTATGTCTTTATAAATATATGTGTGCAGAGAAAAATGTAGAAAGACAGTGTGGTAAGCAGAATCCACACCCTGATCTCGGCACCTGTGCATGAGAGGAGGTTTCACTCCCGTGATTGTGTCATGTGATAAAGGCACAGTTGACCTTAAAGTTGGGAGATTATCCCCGCAGGCCTCACCCAATCATAAGAGCCCTTTAAAAGCAGAGCAATTTCTCTGCCTGGTGGCGAAAAAGGCAGGCAGAAGGAGAAGTCAGAGAGATTCGAAGCAGGAGAAGGGTTTAGATGGGCTCTTTCTGTCTTGAAGATGTGCAAGAACCAGAGGACAACCAGAAAGGAAATTGGGAGGACCTTAGTCCTGCAGCCACAAGGACCTAACTTCTGGTAATAACAGGGATGAACTTGAGAGTGAATTCTTCCCCAGATCCTACAAGTAAAAGCCCAGCTTGGCTGACACCTTGACTTTGGCCTTTTGAGGCTCAGAGCAGAGAACCAAGTCCACCCGGACTTCTGACCTGCAGTGGTGACAGGTAGTAAATGGATGGGATTTTAAGCCGCCAAAGTTGTGGTAATTTGCTACACAGCCATAGACGACCAAGACGGATGTGCACTTAGGTGTTAATGGTGGTGATATCAGGGAGGTGAGAGTGTGTGAGGTTTTTATTTTAACCTCTCTGATGGTTTGTATGTTGTAACGTTCTGCAGTGTGCCTGTTCTTCCATTATATTAAAAGGATATATATTTTTTAAGACCCTTTTAGATTGCTGGAGGGGGGAGGGGAAGCCCGTCCTTTATTCCCCGCCCCCCCCCAAGACAACCTACTAGGGCTTTATTCTGTACTTCCTCCACGATACTTGCTGTATTTTGTACCGCTTATGTTATTAGTAACATCCTATTTTTAATTTAAATCATCTTAAAAGAAAAAAACAAAAAACCAAACCAGCCAAAATACTTTAGCCTCCTCCTGAGCAATAATATTCATGAAGTCATGTGTTGATTGTGCCAGTTCTTTTTTTCCTAGCACATCAAAATACATAACCATAATTATTAAAGAATACGGGTCTGTGTACTTCCAGCGGTATACAAAACAGGCTCTGGGAACGGCTGATCCCATATAATCCTTCTGTAGCTTTGGCTGCCGTTGGAAACAAAAGCCTGGGAGGGGTTAGCTCCTGGATGCCTGGCAACTTCAGCCTTGACCCTGCCCACCAGAGCCCAAAGGCTGGGGACGCCAAGGTCTGGCCACTGTCTGGGTCACGGAGGGGAAAAGAACTTATGGCCGGAGGAGGTAAATCCGGCTTTGTGCTTCTGGAAACTGCCCTGCCCACGGCTGGGTGTCAGAGCCCTGGGTTCAGCTGAGCCAGGCCATCTGACTCCTCAACCCCAGACTCAGGCCACTTTTCCTCCCAAGAAAAGACCAGAAGCATGAGAAGTCCCAAAAGGAATCAGGCATCAACCAAAGACTAGTAGACGTAACAGGGCTTTTTGTCCACTTTTTTTTTTTTTTGTTTTACCCAGAGGAAGGAGGGAGCAGGAGATAGAGAGTGTTAGATAATTTTTTAAAAAGATTTTATTTATTTATTTGAGAGAGAGAGAGCGTGCACAGGAGAGAGAGTGCGAGCAGGGGGAGGGGCAGAGGGAGAGGGAGAAGCAGGCTCCCCGCAGAGCAGGGAGCCCAATGCGGGGCTCGATCCCAGGACGCTGGGATCATGACCTGAGCCAAAGGCAGACGCTTAACAACTGAACCACCCAGGCGTCCCGATAAATTTGGTTTTAATATGGCTAGGGCTCATGGGGAAATCTATGCCAGATTTTTTCCTGGTCAAAGAGCTTACCAACTGGGCAACTTGAGTAAGTTACTTAACTTCTCTGTTTCTTTATCTTTGAAGTGGGCATAATGGAAAGGGTGGGTTTTGCCAAATGCTGGTGATGAAGGTGAAAACACTTCCTACTAAAATAATATTTACTGTATGTTTGTGGTTCTCAGTATCCGAACTTCTTCACCGGTGTTCCCCCTCCCCCTTCTGCCCTCACCCCTCCACAGTTTGCTCTGAAAACAACAGCCAGAGGGGTCCCCTAAAACCCGAGTCAGCTTCTGGCCCTTTTGGTTTAGAATCCTCCAGAGCCTTCCTATGTCACCTGAGTGAAAGCTGAGGGCGGTAGGAAGGCCCTGCCTCTGCCCCGACTTCTCTGAGCTCATGGCCTGTTACCTCCTCTTCTCCGCTTCAGCCACACTAGCCTCTTTGCAGTTCCTGGAATACATTGGACCACTCCCACCTCAGGACCTTTGCACTGGCTGTCCCCTGGCCTGCTCTTTCTCCATCATCCACACGGCTCCCTCGCTGGCACCTCCTCTAAGCCTTTGCTGAAGTGTCAACCCCTCCCCGCCATCCCCAACCCCTTATCAATGTTCTCTATTCCCTTCCCTGCCCTGTTTTTCTCCTTCCCACTTCCCACCATAAAACACGCTGCATGTTTTGCTTATTTATTTGTTTTCTACCGTTCTCCCCTGCAAGAATGTAAGCTCCATGACTACAGGGATTTTTTTTTTTAATCTGTTTTGTTCACAGCAGTTTTCCAGGGCCTTAGAACAGTGAGTGACATATTGCAAGTGCTTAGTGATTACTCGTTGCATAACGAGCGAACGGGCGGCGGGCGGCGTTGGGGCACAGTGGCCTGATTTTCAGAGGGTACTGCCTCGGGCCCTTGCGGGCCTTGGCCCGGGGAGCCTGTTTCTCTCCCAGGACCCCTTGCAGTTTGAACGCCAGTGGCCATGCTGTTTGCTCTTCAGCAACCATCCGGAGCAGTCCTCAGTTGGCTCTGCTTCTGCGGGATTTTCAATACGTGATTTCCCCCCACGGACAGAACAGGAATCATTTAAAATCATTCATGAGAAACTCATGGCTGTGCTTTCGGCAGGCGGCTTTTGCAGGCCACGAGCGCCTGGAAGGGGACGTGAAAAGCAGGGAGGGAAAACCATTCTGCCCGCTTTCCCATCCCCTCTACCCTCCCCGTTTTTCAGGAGGCCTGGGTCAGGAGAGTGGCTGTTTGGGCTGGGAAAAGCTGCAGCCTGGGGACGGTGGGTTCGTCTCCCCACTGCGGCGCCCTGCGTCCCAGGCCCGCAAGCTGCTCCCCACGGCTCAGCCTGGAGCCTTGAGCCTGCCCCTGAACCTGGCTGAGGCCTCAGTCTGGGCCCATCTTGGGTGCGGTGGCAGATCTGTCCCCAGCCTGGCCTCCAGTGGCTCACCCAAGAGGAGTCCATGATATGCCCTCGCTGGCTCCTCTTGGTCTGATTCAAGTGGTCGGGGGCAGCCCCTGGGGTTCAGCGATGTCGACCCATGTGCCCCTGAGCCCTTTCCTAGTGGCTTAACCCGTGGGGTTGCGGTTGGGGCCAGGCGGGGAGGCTCTGCTCCTCCTGCTGGCTTGCCTTGACCTGCCCCTCGCGGCAGACACTTTTGGGGCCCTACCCCCTGCCGGTAGCCCTGGCCTCCATGCTCAGGAGCCTGCTCACTGCGAACACCTATGACTCCCTGCCCGAGGGATTTTTCTGGAAGCACACTCTTCCTGCGTGCGGGGGCCCGGAGCAGCCTAGAGCACCGACAAGGGGCAAGGGATCAGCGGACAAATACGGACGCAGCCTTATTGTTGGCTGGGGACAACCTCAGGGGCGTGTTCTACACTGTCTGCCCAGGTCCCCAGGGGACTCCGACCCACCCAGTTGCCAGCAGGGACAACCGCCGTTCCCTCCTCTGCCCTCATTTCCCTTCCTGTTGTCATCTCGCAGATCGCGGGGGGTTCAAGATGGCTGCAAATTCCTTGTCACTCTCCTGGCAGGACACAGGGTGCCGTCCCCCACTCGGCACGTCTGCAAAGACACACTGGAGTCCCGGCCCCCACCACCGATGGACAGGACCTTGTTTGGAACCGGGCTGGTGGCCGATGCAATCAAGTTAAGATGAGGTCGTCCCGGAGTCGGTGGTCCTTCCATCCAACGGCAGGTGTCCTTTCAAGAAGAGGGAACGACATAGAGGCAGACACGCAGCTATGCCACGTGAGAGCAGAGGCAGAGATCAGGGTGGGGATCAGAGATCCAGAAGCCAGGAGAGAGGCCTGGAACAGACTCTCCCTCTGGGGCCTCCAGAACGAACCAACCCCGCTGACACCTTGATTTTGGACTCGTGGCCTCCAGACCTGGGAGAGAATGAATTTCCGAGCTGGCAGACGGCAGCCTGCATCGACTTGCTGGCTCTTTAGGAAATGGGTCTTCCAGCCCAGCCTATGCTCAAATTGTAAAATTGTGAGCAAGTAAAGTGATTGTTATTTACTTTAAGCCGCCAAGTGCAGGGGTGGTTGGTTGCCTGGCAATAGACAACTGAAACACACATGAACTTCTGGCCCTGGGATCCTGGCTTTAGAGTCCTACATCTTCCACATTCCTTCTTGCGGACTGGCTGCTCTTCAAACTCAATCTGCTTCTTGCCGCCCCTTTCCAGGCTTGGCCCCGGGGACGGTGCTCCCACCGCCCTCTTCGGCTGCCCCCCGGACCCGCACCCGGCTCCCCTGCCTCAGTCGGGTGTCCCCCGCACGTCTTCCCCAGAGGTGGGACTGGGACTGGTGGCCCTGCCCTGCTCCCCTCAACATGTCCACTGTCCTTAGCCCTCCAGGCAGCCTCCTCGGACTGGTAGGGGTGCCCCTGGGGGAAGTGAGTCTCTGCCAGCCCTTCTTAGCATGCGCCCCACCCCCACAGCCCAGCATTCTCACTGGGTGGCCATTCTGGGTCCCTGTCCTTTGCCACACGAAACCCCGTCACCTCTGCTGCAAACCCCACGAGATCAATTTTGCGGTGCTTGGCTGGCGTCCATAATGAAGGCCTGCCCTTGTGGGCTTGTGGAGGGCAGGGTGGTTCACTCCCTGATATCTATCACCCCGCTGGGTGGCCGATCTATTTATCTGGCTAGGGATGGGGTCAGGAACAGACCTGTGGCTCAGTCCTAACCAATGAGACATGATGGGGGGGTACCTACTAGGGACTTCTGAAAAATATTGACTTAATATTGACTTGCTCCTGAGAAAGGTGTTCACAGTCTTGCCTGCCTGTTGTTTTTCTTTTTTAAGATTTATTTATTTATTTCAGAGAGAGAAAGAGCATGAGAGAGCAGGGGGAGGGGCAGAGGGAGAGGGAGACAAGCAGACTCCCGGCTGAGCAGAGAGCCTAACTTGGGACTCGATCCCAGGGCCCTGAGATCATGACCCGAGCCGAAATCAAGTCAGGTGCTTAACTGAATGAGCCACCCAGGCGCCCCTTGCCTCTCTGTTTTTGCCTCTGGACTTGTGTCTGCCTAAACGTGTCGCCTGGGATGGCCAGAAGCACCTCATGACCTCCAGAGAAACCGGCCTGAGCGTGAGGATGACATGAGGCCAGCTGAGTGGGCAGATGGGGATACTTGGGTCCTTGTGGACATCACTGAGCTGATGAGTGTCCCTTACCTGACATCATCAATTCACTTGGTGTTTAAGCCAGCATTTTTCCCAACTGTGGATCGGAACCCATTAAAGGGCCATGAAATCAACTGGGTGGGTCACAACCAACAATGAAAAAAAAATGAGTTAGAAGAAGGAAGAAGAGAGTTGAAGATATCAGAGCGCATCACATGCCTAAGAGCTTTGTGAAACTTTTGTCTGGTGATGCGGATGAGGGCGTACAGAGCCAAAATGGAAAGAGTATTTCTCACTGTGGACTGTGGTCAAAGAGTTTTAAAGTCATTGGCCAAAGCCAGGTTGAGTGGAGGTGTTTTCCATAATTTGTAGTCAAAATTATCCCCGACACCCTCTTTTTCTATCTCCCACTCGATGACACAAACTCTTTTCTTCCTGTCCTTCCCAACCAGCCACGTGGCCTTCATTTCTGCCTTAAGTCTTGGTTCACATTCTGGCCCCCCACATGGAAAGCCCTTTTGCCTCTCTCCCCTCTCTCCCTACCCGCCCTGATCTGATCCTTCAAGTGTGGCTCGAGCCCCACCGAGTCTGTGCCTCCTGCATTCCCCGCCCCAGGTATCACCTGCGTGGTGACCTGTGGGCCGCGCAGCCCCACTCCCTGGATTCGAATTCCGATTCTGCCGCTTACTGATGCTGTGAACTTGGACGAGTGAATGAACCCGTCTGAGCCTTGGCTGAGTCATCTGTGAAATGGGGATCATTACACTATCTGTCTCATAGGGTGGTAATGAGGACTAAATGAATAAGTTCAACATGAATAATGTTTGTCAAGTGCTAGAACTGTGCCCGGCACAGCCAAGATGCTTGATGAGTGTCCATGAGCTAAACGACGTAACTGAAAGCTGCCATCGCTATTTACGATGGTATATGTGTCTGCGTGCCTGGCAGAGCCCACACCAAGGCTCTTGCCTCTCCCCAGGATTGGCTTTGGGTCTCGTTCCTCCTGGAGGTTGGACTTCCTTCTAGGCTCCCGGCTGGCCCTGTTCTCAGCCTGTCTACCCCACGCCCTCCCAGCTGGCTGCTCTCAAGCCGGGTAGCCGTGTCCATCCACTGGGCGCACACTGCTCCGAGCTGCCCCTTCCAGCCTCAGCCTCAGCCCACGTGCTTTCTTGCCAATCTGGGTGGGAACCCCGGAGGTGGCTTTCACGGGCTGATTTGATGTACAACTCGTCTTTTCAGCTGCTAGGGGAGAAAGGGGCTTAAGAGCACTCAAGTATCATTTCATCGCTAGACAGGGGGCACGAGGGATCCCTTCGGCTGCCTAAGGTTTGAGAAGTGTGGCAGTAAGAAAATAATAACGGGACCTCTGAGCACCCACCGAGCCTGGCGTGCCAGCCCTGGCTGGAGGTTCTGTACAGAGCCGCCTCCCTGAAGCCCGCCACATCCCCGCAAAGGAGGGATCATTGTCCTTGCTTTACAGATGATGGAACGAGGCCCAGAGAGCAGGAGTTACTTTCCCAAGATCACACAGCCAGGAAGAGGCTGGGGGTGGAGAGGAGGCAGGGGGAGCTGGGAGGAAGCTCAAGTGTGACTTCCTCCCAGAGCCCACTCTGCCCTCCTCCTCCTCCGGCCGCCTTCCTTGTGCACTGGCCTGCAGCCTCTTGCAAGCAGGGAACCCGCCCTGCTGCTCCCGTGCCTCCTCGCCCGCTCTCAGCCTGGCCTGGGCTGTCCCTCCCCAGGCCAGCTGGGTTTGGCTCTAGGAAATGTGATTAAAGTTGGTCTCTCCAGAGAGGGTCTGTTCGAAAGAATCAAAGGCTCCAAGCAAGCAGAATGTTCATAATGTTGGAATAAACCCCTGTGCTTGGGCGGCCGTGGAAATATTAGACCTCCCAGCAAAGCCTGCAGGGTTGTCAATTCAGAAACGGAGAAGGGGAAGAAGATGAGAATAAAAGCAAAGCCCCGGCTCCGACAAGTGCTAGCACTCCAACGGCAGCTAGGTCCCCAGAATCCTTGTAGTGTGAATTCAGAAGGAAGAAAATATCTATCTGGGCGAGCAGGCGGTTCTCCATCTCACTTTTAATTGCACCTGGAAAGGGGCTTAATATCTCAGCCAATTTCTGCATCATCTTTTGCAAATCTTGGGCTGCTCAGGTCCCCGGGGGTTTGTGTAATAAAACGGGATGGTTAAAGGGCATGTTTCTGCATTAACGAATCTTTCTGCACTGGCTGGGCCCGAGCATTATGTAAATGTTTACTGTAATTAAGAGATGAAGTTGTCACGGTGTAGTATTTTGGTTGCTGGTGTGGAGTTCCTGCCGTGCCCCAGCCAGGAAGAGTCACCCGAGAAGGAGGAGGACCAGAAGCAGCGGAGAGAGGAAAAGGTAGACACGTGTGCACTGGTTAACCCCGGGAAGGATCGTCCGGTTATAACATGCCCTTCAGCCCCAGGTACAAGGAAGAGCCAGGGCCACGGCTCGGGAAGGCAGGTCTTGCCTTCCTGCCACTGCTCTGCTGGGGTGACCACGCTTATGTCATACAGCCTTGAGCCTAAAGTAGGATTTCTCCTGCCTGGGCCCAAAGATGAGAGGGTATGTGGAATTGCACGACCTCTACTTGTATGCATTTGTTTGTGTTTGGAGGGGAGTAGTAGAGTGGTAGAGAATTCCGGCATTTAAAACAACAACAACAAAAATGGAAGTATAATTTTCGTTCGGTGAAACACACATCTTAAAAAAAATACAGCTTTTTTGAGGTATAATTGACATCCGATAAACTGCACATATTTAAATGATACATTTGGATCTGTTTTGACATATGCGTCCACCCGTGAAACCATCACCGTAATCAAGATCATGAATATATCCGCGGCCCCCCAAGGTTTCTCTGTGCCCCCCTGTAATCCCTCCCGCCTGCCTCTCCCTGTTCCCCATCCCCAGGCAACCGCTGATCTGCTTCCTGTCACTGTAGACTAGCTTGCATTTTCTAGAATTTAATATAAATGGAAACATGCAGTCTGCGCTCTCTGGCTTCTTTCACTCAGCATGATTATTTTGAGATTCATCCATGTTGCATGTTTGTTCCCTTTATTGATGAGTTGTATTGCACTGCACGGATATACCACAATTTGTTTATCCATTCATCTGTTGGTGAATATTTGGGTTGTTTCCAGCTTTCGGTTCTTTACGGATGAAGCTGCCATGAATGTTCGTGCGCATATACTTTCATTTTTCTTGGGGAAATATCCAGGAGTGGGATGGCTAGATCGGCCGGTAGGTATATGTTCAACTTAATTAAAAAAAACGCTTTCCAAAGTGGTTGTACCGATTTCCACTCCTATCAGACATGTGCGAGTGTTCCCGTCGCTCTGCCTCCTTGCCGACATCTGGTGTCATCACCCCTTTCCATTTTAGCTATCCCAGCTTGCGGATGTGTGTGTGTTTTAATTAAAATTTCATTTTTATGTGCCTTAAAACTCTGTAAGGTACGTGAGTGTGTACCGTTTTTTTATTTTGTATTTTTATTTTTTTTTATTTTATTTTTTAAAATATTTTATTTATTTATTTGAGAAAGACACAGATAGTGAGAGAGAGCTCGAGCAAGAAGGAGGGGGAGAAGCAGGCTTCCCGCGGAGCAGGGAGCCCGATGCGGGGCTCGATCCCAGGACCCCGGGATCATGACCTGAGCCGAAGGCAGAGGCTCAACCATCTGAGCCACCCAGGCGCCCCCGTTTTTTTATTTCTTAAAAGATTTTTTAAAAGAGTTTATTTATTGGGGTGCCTGGGTGGCTCAGATGGTTGAGCATCTGCCTTCGGCTCAGGTCGTGATCCCGGGGTCCTGGGATCGAGCCCCACATCGGGCTCCTGGCTCAGCGGGGAGCCTGCTTCTCCCTCTGCCTCTCCTCCGGCTCATGCGCTTTCTCTCTTTCTCTCTCTCTGTATCTCTGTGTCTCAAATGAATAAATATTAAAAAAAAGATTTTATTTATTTATTTTAGAGAGAGAGAGATAGCAAGAGAGCACGAGTGGGGGGCAGGGAGAGGGAGAGGGAGAAGCAGGCTCCCCACTGAGCAGGGAGCCCGATCCCAGGATCATGACCTGAGCCAGAGGCAGACGCTTCACCGACTGAGCCACCCAGGCCCCCCGAGTGTGTACATTTGTAAAAATTTGTCAAGTTGCACACTTGAGATGTCTGCATTTTACTGGATGTAAATCATTTCTCCATAAAATCCTATAAACAAAACTGTAGGGAGCAGAGTCCCTTGAAATTCTGTCATCTTCTATTTCTATCCTTCGAAATGGCTTTCCTGACCTAGTCAGGGACCCGGCTCTGGTAACAGGACCTTTAAGAAAGCCTGCTGGTCGTTGGTGACAAGGTGAGGTGTGGGCCTGGTAGGTGTGGTTCAAGCTGAGGAAAGCACAGGTGACTCATCCAGTTTCCTGGATCCTGGAAAATTGTGCCCTGGGCTTTTTTGCGAGGCTGTTCTTTGAAGTCCTAGAGATGAAAGCTTTGCAAGCCGCGGCCACTCCCCACCCGCTGATGGAGGTGGCAGCCCACTCTGGGCCAAAGAATGGTGGAGGCCGCTGCCCTTGGGTCGGTGTGGTGGGGAGGTGTACGGGTGGGGTGGGCATGGGGGCAAGATACCCCAGCAGCTCACCTTGTAGAGGCAAGGCCCAGACCCTGTTGCCTTCCCAAACACCTCAGTTGAGGATGGCTTGGCTCTGCGGGCCTGGCCTGGTGGCTTAGTCATCGCCCACTAAAAATCCCACGTTGATGGCCCAGTGCACCCGGATCAGGGGTTCCCAACCTGGGGCTGCGCCGCCCACCACCCAGGGGTGTTTGGAAATGGTGTTTTTGAGGATCATGATGTCAGGGGGCCATACGGGGTGAGTGGGCAAGGACAGTGTGTGGGACAGCCCCGTGCAATGAAGGACTGTCCTTCCCCAAATACTGACAGTGTGCCCTGGGTTGAGAAACAAGTTTTTTTTTTTCTTTTTAAAGTAGGCGCCATGCCCAGCGTGGAGCCCAACGCGGGGCTGGAACTCACAACCCTGAGATCGAAATCTGAGCTGAGATGAAGAATTGGCCGCTTAACCCACTGAGCCAGCCAGGTGCCCCAGAAACAAACTGGATTTGGTAGGTAAGAGTTAATTCATTGCCTCGGTGATAGATATTCCTGTTCTTTCAATGCCTTGAATTCATCTTTTTTCTTTTTTTTTTTTAGTTTAGTTTAGTTTAAAGTAAACTCTATGCTCAAAGTGGGGCTTGAACTCATGAGCCGGAGATCAAGAGTCGCATGCTCTGCTGACGCAGCCAGCCAGGCGCTCCATCCTTGAATTCATCTTGGGATGTCCATCGGAGCCTTCAAATCTTGCCGGCTGCACCCATACTGCATGGCTGCTACTGATTAAGAAATATGTCTGGAACATCAACAGCACGAAAACCCTCCGCAGATCAAAACCCTTCTCTAGCTTAAAGGTTACACGTAAGCCTGGCCCCGTTTCGAAACTTTCTGGCACTCCAACACATAGTTCTAGAGACGTTTAAAGAGCAACGTTGATTTCAAAAGCCGTGAAATAATTTCTTAGTCTTATTTCATTTTAATTTTCTTTTTTTAGAATTCATTTCGCACCTAGTATTTGAAGTCAACCTAAGCGGCTCCGCTGGTCTTGGCGCGCGGCTGCGAGGGACAGAGATGGAGGAGTTCTGGTTGGCGCGACCCGTGCGGAGAAGGCAGTTGCAGTTTTCTGACATTAAATATTAACACTGGGGATTAATAATGAAGGCTGACAGTTCCTTTCTCGGTGTTTCTGAGCATGTCTCTCCCCAGCCTGCAAGGCCAGCAGGCCCAGGCCCTTCCCCTGCCCGAGCCATGTGGCCGGAGCCCCCTGCTCTCTGAGGTCAGGAGAGGTAAGGAAAACAACCCTCTTGTCACCCAGAGAGGCAGGAGTGCCTGCCTGGGCCACTGTGCACAGCTCCAGGCTTGTCCTCATCCTCCCTGGCGACAGGAAAGCAGCTGGTGGCGAAGGGAAAAACAGGAGGTGGATGCGGGGCGGGGGTGGGGGTGGGGTGGGGCCTGCCTTCCAGGCCTGAGGTTGGGGGCGGGGGCTGGAGGTGGAGAGAGGCTTCTGGCCGGAAGAGAAGGGGGACTAGGGGTCCTTGTGGGTGGGTGTGTCGCCCTGAGGAGTGCTCACATACAACCCAGTACCTCCCCAGCTTGGCCCCCGCTCCCGGAGCCTTATAGCTTTGTTAGGCGCTGAAAGGCACCCCCGTCTTCTGGGCCGGGAGGCCTCAGACTGGTTGGGGGGTGGTGACTTCAGTGCCACGCAGACCCGGGCCACACAGGCCCTGACCTTGCTGCCCCTCGCCTTGCGTGGCCACCCCCAGCTTCCCCGATGCCCCAGGTCCCAGCCGTGCTCGCCACCAGGCCTACTGAGCTCTGGTGACCTGTGGACCAAGGAACGCCAGGGCAGCCTTGAACTTACACGCAGGGAGCTGGGCTGGCTAAAGTCTGTGCTCGGAGCTGGAGAATTAGACACCCAGTGATCTCATAAGTAATAAAAGGTACAAGGAATCAGATGTGAAATAGCCCCCATTTGATTTTCCACACTCCATTGGTGGATGATTGCATATTCACTTTGCTTTAATAAAACATCCCCCCACCCCATGTACATTTTCTCCTTTCCCTTCCCGCCCTCCCCTTGAGCGGTGATGGGGAAGAGCGGAGGAGAAAAATAGAAGGACAGGAGCAGAGAAATCGGTAGGTGTGGGCACTTGGGTTTACCCGCGGTGAGGGTAAGCGTGGCCCTTGGAGGGCTCGGCCTCTGCAGACATTTTCGGGAGACCCAGGCCACTTCGAGCAGGGACCCGAGTTTGAGGTCAGTGGCCCGGCTTGGCGTTAGTACCTGCCTCCGAGGAAAAGGAATTTAATCTGAGGAAGAAGCTCAGATGCTCCAAGGAAGACAGCCATTTTCTCTGAGGAAAAAGGTCCTGTCCCGAAAACCTCTGGGGACGCCGAGGGCTGGTGGCCCTCTGGCGTGGGGAGCCCCGGACCGGGACCCTCTTCTGGCCTCTCCGTAGCCCTGTCACCGCCTGCCTGGCTTTGCCCTGAGAGAGGTCAAGGCGGCTGGGATGAAAGAGGAGGGGGGCCGGAAGCCTCCGTCAATGGTGCTAATTAATTGGGCTTGTGGGCGCCTCGCACCTCTCATTTGAAGCTGTACAGGTGTCCCACAGACATTAATTAATTAGGCCCGCCGCGCTTCCTGTGGGGTTTGGACAGATGTCTGATTCCAGAGGCCCCGTCTTCCCGGGTATCAGGGCAGAGCGGGAGGGGTTTGGTTGGACAGGAAGGAGAGCACCATGCCACCTGACCCGTCCCCACCAGGAAAGCCTGGGCAGATGGGGATTCACTCTTAGGTGTGATCGTGGGAGTTTTCTGGAAACACACGGGTTCGGTATTCCCAAGCCCAAGCGCCATCCTCAGTCCTCCTCTGTGGAGCGCTACAACTAGGCCCCATCCAGTGACCGCCTGCTGGCTTTGGCATTAGAATGGAGACTACCGCCTTCCCGATCATTGACTCACCAGTGCGGTGCCAACATGGAGGGCTGAGTCCTTCCTTGGGTAGAAAGCCACGCAGGGGAAGGAAAAGGTTATTCTCACGGCAAAAAAGTTAATGAGTAATGGTTTCTGGAATTTCTCCTCAGAGAATATAACCTCGTCAGCCCTCGGCTTCTGGCTTCTGAATAATTGTTCTCGGTAATAATACAGAACACCTTCATAATAATACATCCTTCTGTGTGTTCAAGAAAGTAGTAATTTATTCCAGGCAAGACTAAAAAAAAAAAAAAAAAAAGGTTGCCTTTATTCATCTTGAGACCTGCCCACCCCAGAGATCAAGCAGTGAGGAGGCTGTCTTTTTGGAGGTCTTTAATGAGCGCCTATGGCATGCTCAGTAGTGGGGAGAGGTGCCATGAGAGAGACAGAAAAAAGAAGCCATAGAGCTAAGACTATTTCTGGGAAGATCAGCCCTAACTACATGCTGAATTTGTTTTCCTTAAGTGCATTTTGGGAAAGACACGGTGGATTGATGTTGGACATCCACTTCACCCTGCATTAGACAGCTAAACCGGACATTTCTCAGACTCCCTTGCAGCTAGGGCTCCAGGTACGATGACGATGATCGGATGCTCTTTTGTAAACCTTGACTTTGGATCTCAGTTAAAGTGGGAGAGAAGCATGCATTGTGCTTACACGGATCGTGGCTGAGGCCACATGGTTCTCAAGCTGGTCCTGGTGGCTTCTGATTACATTATGGCTCCCTGATTGTGACAGCTCAGTTCCATGGTGTGGCTTTGGGGGACTCTTCTGGAAGTTCGGCATTGGATGGGTCTCTTCAGTCCTCCAAATCATCCTGTAAGCCTCTTAATACCCTACAAGGAATCCCTTTCTGTTTAAACTACCTGGAGTGGATCTTGGTCTCTGCACCCGCCCCTGACCAACACAGCTCCGCTCAGTCACGTTTGCACTCCTGCTGCCTCTGGGTCCTTGCCCATGCCTCTACCCCACCCTGTCCCCCCGAGGTCATCTTCCTCATGTAGGTAACTCCTACTCATTCCTCAAGACTCAGTTCACATGTCACCTCCTCCAGGAAGCTTTCCCTGATATGTATGTCACCTCCCCATCCCTCATACCCGATAGCACCCAACGCTTCCCTTCACAGCACTTCTCCCATTGGGTTATCAGCATCTGTTTCTGAGCCTTCTTCCTCCACTAGACCGAGAACTGCTTAAAGACTGTGTCTTTTCTTGGTGATCCTGCTGCTGGGATTGGCTTTCGCCAAGAAAACACGGTCCTATGTTGTTTGCACATAGTGGGTCCTCAATAGAACTTTATTGAATCAGAAAACAACATATGGCAAATACTCACATGTGTGGTTCAGACCTCAGTTCAGTAGAGGGAGAGGCCACTGTTGCCTAGAGCAAGTGACAACCTCCCCAAGGAGAAGAAATTGTGACCCAGAAGCCAGGACAGCTCCCTTTCTGGGTCTGGTTTCCTCATGGATAAAATGAGGGGTGGGCCTTCGTTCGTGTTTCCTCCTGTGCATCTCTCAGAGCTTTGCTTCCTTAAGGTGTTTCTTTGGACACAAGCGTTCCATGAAGCAAAAGAGTTTGGGGAACTCTTGCATTCAGCAAACTTCAACAGGTTTCTCTACTACAGAACATCCCAGTGCCTTTACTGTACTAATGTGCCTTGTGACTTGCTTCTGGAGACTTCTAGTATGCAATGTTGTATCAGTTGTCTTTTGCTTCGACAACGCTACCAAACCTCAACACCCTACCACATTCCATATTTATGGCTCACGGGTCTAGAATCACCTGGGGATTGGCTGGGCACGCTCCTGTGCCTGGTGGTGGCTGCCTGGAGGGCCACCTAAGCTGGTCCTGCTTGGGTTGACTCTGGCCAGTCTGCTCTGTCCCACCTGTATGTCACCGTTCAGTGTGCTACCTGGACATGTTCTCGTGATGGCTGAAGAGAGCAAGCCTCAACGTCCCAGCTCGCTGCAAGCCTTCTTCCCTCAGGCCTGCTAGCATGATATTGGCCAATTGGCCAAGGCCAACCGCCTGCAATGGGAGGGCACTGCAAAGCTTCCTGGCAAAAGGCATGGATTCTGGGAGGGGCAAAGAGCTGGGCTCACCATGGTACTCTACCACACAGCGTTTCCCAAAGTCACCTGACCAAGGAACTCCTCTGTACATCTGACTGGCTCTCACAAACACACTTTGGGAGACGCTTGACCAGCAATGCTTAAAATCTTTCGCGGTTCTGATTCCTGGATTCTACTCTCTGAGTGGCTTCAGGAAGGAGCCGGTTGCAAATCTGGATCATGCTGGTTGGATGGGATTTGACCAGAGGCGTGGCTGGAGGCGGGTCCCTGTGCCCACCACACTCCATCCGGGAAGTCTCCTTCAGGAGGGCTCCCTGCAGGCTGTTCCCATGATGCTCTTCTTCTTCACCCCCTGTCACCACCAGACTTCTTGACCAGCCACTGCTGGGGGGTGAGCAGAGCCCTCCCGGAAGCATCACTTCCCGATAGGCGGAGTTCTAGGAACCGTATGGCAGGCCGGGAAATTCATTTTTCCTGTGTTCTGTGACTCCAGGAAGGCATTTCCCGGAGGCTTGAGTTTGGGACGGCCTTCCTCGTCATGACTATGGTGACTTCTGCTAGTTCTTCCCCGTGGCTCCAGGCTGGGGGCCAGCTTCCTGCCATCGAAGACTCGGCCTGGGCTTTCGGGGGTGGGGTTACCCCCGTTTCCAACATATCTGGGTGCCTGCACTGCCCACCTACCTCCCCTGGTTGGGGGGCAGAGCTGAGCGTCACAACCCCCTTTTGCAGACTTGAATCCATCCAGCAGCCCCGCCTGCCTTCCACTAGGCGCGGTGGAAATGCTTCCTGTTTATGACTCCCTGTCTTGTGTCCCCAGAACTCCGAGAGAGGTGGAGTTTCCGTCCAGACACCAGGGACTGCTTCGGTTTTATCAAAGCCCACCCAACCCCCTTGTGAATGCCCTGTGGCTTTGGCGGTGGGGGGTGGGGTGGTGGTGGTGGTGGTGGTGGTGGGTGGGCTCTGGGCAGGGGAGGAGGACAGCTTGACAGCTCGGGTTCCCTTTGGGGGACATAAATTTGGCCTTGTTAAGGAAACCTGCAGGGACACAGGGATGAAGGTGATCAGGTTACAAAAGCACACCAAGCCTCTGTGGCTTCGCGGGAGGCCTGGGGCACACAAAAGGCCCTGGGGCCTGGGGCAGGTAGGGGTGGGGGTGGGGCCTGAGGCCAGCCAGCCACCTCCAGCTAGGCCCCCAGGGAGCCCGCCCGCCCCGGAGGCTGCCCTTCCCTTTCAGCAGCTTGGGGAGGAGGGCGAGATCCCGCCAGAAACACCCCTTTCCCCCTTCTGGGTGAAGAGCACCTGGAAGTGTGGTGGTGATTTTATCAGAAATCATCGCTGCGAAATGTGTGCATAGAAACAATACTGAAAGGGGACATGGGGCTTTGCTACGGGAGGAAAATCCTCAGCTTGCAATTAGAGGTCATTTACATTTCTTTTTTTGAGCTTTTTTTGGTAGTTTCCAAATTTTCTACAGTGGTTACATGGTATTGTTACATTAGAAAAAAAAAAAGTGAGGAAAAGAAATAGAATGGTACCATCATGTTTTTGGAGAACTGATTATTCTATAATGGTTTGTATTGTATATTCAATAGAATTTTCAGGGCGCCTGAGTGGCTCAGTCGTTAAGCGTCTGCCTTCGGCTCAGGTCATGATCCCAGGGTCCTGGGATGGAGTCCCACATCGAGTCCCACATCGGGTTCCCTGCTGAGCAGGGAGCCTGCTTCTCTCTCTACCTGCCGCTTCCCCTGCTTGTGCTCTGTCTTGCTCTCTCTCTGACAAATAAATAAATAAAATCTTAAAAAAAAAAGAATTTCAGTTTAGTAAAAAAAAAGTATAAAAGGTGGATAGGAAAGGCAAAAAAGGGGTGCCTGGGTGGCTCAGTCAGTTAAGCGTCTGCCTTCGGCTCAGGTCATGAGCCCAGCGTCCTGGGATCGAGCTCCGCATCGGGCTCCCTGCTCAGCAGGAAGCCTGCTTCTCCCTCTCCCTCTCCCCCTGCTTGTGTTCTCTCTCTCGCTGACTCTCTGTCAAATAAATAAATAAAATCTTTAAAAAAAAAAAAAGGAAAGGCAAAAAATTGTTACCAGTGCTTATGTCTGGAAATATGGTTGATTTAATTTTCTTTCTTTGTTTTTATATTTTCTATTTTTAAAAAATATTTTATTTATTTATTTGTCAGAGAAAGAGAGAGAGGGCGTGTGTGCACAAGCAGGGGGAGCGACAGGCAGAGGGAGAGGGAGAAGCAGTCCTCCCCGCTGAGCAGGGAGCCGATGCGATGCGGGGCTCAATCCCAGGACCCTGGGATCATGACCTGAGCCAAAGGCAGCTGCTTAACGACTGAGTCTCCCAGGCGCCCTGTTTTTACATTTTCTAAAGGAATGTATTACTTTATAAAATTAGGGGAAAGTAGCAGCAAAATGAATGTATTTTCATTTCCACCTTTATTCCCTCAGTAAATGTATGGGGCATATCCAGAGACCCGGTGCCTGGGCTCCAGGAACTCACATCCTAAGGGAGACGCAATCACCAGGTGACCATTCAGCCATGACATCGGCGTGTCTGACAGGACATAAGCGGCCTGACTTGGTCTGAGACATCTGAGAAGTCTGTCCTGCAGAAACCACGTTTGAATGGGGACTGGAAGAGTAATAAGGGGTTAACTAGAAGACTGCTAGGGGAAGGGCTTTCCAGGCTGGTACAAAGGCCCTGAGGCCAATGGAGAGGCCTGGAAAAAGACACAGGAGGAGGTGCAGCCTATAGGCTTTCTCAGTGGGATGCCACCAACAAGATTAAAGCAAGGAGGTGAGGTGATACATTGTACATTTCAAAGCAACTGCGGCAGAACATTCTAGAAAAGGAAGACAGAAAGCATGGGGAGGCCTGGACCCGGGTGGGGAGAGGAGGTGGAGGCAAGCACAGGAGTCTTGAGACCCAGCTGCATTTCAAGGTGCAAAGGGGCTTCTGGGTGGCTGGTGAGTATGTGCCCTGGGCTTTCTCGAGGCGCAGTGGGGTTACCTGGTTCTCTCTTGCTGGCTCAGTGGCCAAGGCCAAATTGGGTCAGGCTGATGGGAGCAGAAGGAGAAGCAGCTCCCTGTAGCGCGGAAGCTCGTCGAGCTGTGGGCCCCCGAGAGCGACCAAGTCTAGAGAGGAGCCAAGCAAAGACAATCCCAGCTTCCGAAGCCCAAAGAGATGGAGGGGGTGGCAGCAGACACATTGTCCTTCCCAGAGTTGTCGCCTTACACCGCACAGTTTGGAACAGTTGACTTGCCCCCGCCACCCCCACGGATGGGGAAAGGTAAAGGCATGAGGGTGGAGGGGTGGGGGGGGGTGAGGGCAGAACGTGTTTGAGAAGGGGATGCTCAGTAATCAAGCGGCTACAAAATGCAGCATGTCACAGCCTCATGCTGTGACCTCTGACCTTTTGGGACATATTTAGTGCAATGTGGCACCTCTCCCAAGAGGGCTTTCGGAGGACAGTTTCTCCGAGCAGCGTGGCCCCTCCCCGCCGCCTCCCAACAGGACATGGCTTCTGTCTGAGAGTGGGTCTGTCTCTCTGAGCCATAGCCCTGTGAGCCTCCTCGCTCGACCTCCGCCCTCGCCTTCTGTGGCATCCGGCTTCTGCTCAATGCCTAGGCTGCCTGCTGTAGCCGGGGCTCCTCCAGGCCACATCCGGGCCGGGCATTCTGCATGTAGAGAGGCGGAATAGATAGTCCATCTCACACCTAGAGATGCGACCATTTTCCGAATGTCTGCAGTGTTGCGATGCGGACAGAATTCCCAGTTGCCTCCCTTCATCTCGTAGTGTTTATGACAGATACTAAGAGCGCGGCGAGGAGGAGAACTTTGGGGACCTTATGAAGAGTGGACCCCGTGTGTGAGAAGGCTGGGGGGCACTGCTCTGAGAGCTGACCCCTTTTGTGGGGGGACCGTGCCGTTTCTGTGGTAGACACGGTGGACTGGCTCTACACACTGCTTTCTTCCTGCCTTCCTCCATCACAGAGGCTGGTAAGCACAATTCTGTGATCTCCCAGGCTCTCTTGTAGCCGGGGGTGCCCATGTGACTCAGATTCAGCCAACTGGATGTAGGAGGAAGGTTTTGGTGAAGGGCCACCTCCGCTGGCATGTCCTTTTGGTCCTTTAGCCATCTCCTCCTCTCCCCCCCTGCCCCATCTTCCTGTATGGAATTGAGGCTCATGGCTGGAGGTGCAGCAGCTATTTTGTGATCATGAGGACAAAAGCCACACACTAAAGATACTAGAGAAGAAGACAGAAGAAACTGGCCTTCAGGGATGTTGTTGGGCTGCCATACTAGTCCTGGAGAGCCACCCTCTTCATTTCTTTCTGTATGAAACAAACCTCATACTTGTTTAAGCCATGGGTCATTGGGTTTTCCATAAGTTACCAAATTCAAATCCAAATGACACACATGATTTTATCCTCAGATCAATTCAATGAGAGAGAGAGCATGAGTACATGAGTTGGGGGAACGGCAGAGGCAGAGGGAGAAGCAGACTCTCCGCTGAGCAGCGAGCCCGACATGGGGCCCCATCCTAGGACCCCAAGATCACAACCTGAGCCCAAGGCAGACACCTACCTGACTGAGCCACCCAGGCGCCCCATGACTCCAAACCCTTTCTCTACTCTTTCTATATTACCTCCTTCCATGCAGTAGAGAACCGGCCGCATCAGCCTAACAGTGGAAACCCACCTAGAGTATGACAGATGTTTCGTATGAGGTTCATGAGTAGCAGTGAGAATTTTTCCTATTATTATTTTTTTAATTTTCCTTATTAATGATTGGTGTTTTGCCATGATCACAAACATGCTCTCTGTTATGGGTTGAATTGTGTCCCCTCAAAATTCATATGTTGAAATCCTAAGCCCTAGTACCCACATTTTAATAAGGATGTGACCTTATTTGGAAATAGGGTCTTTATAGAAGTTATCAAGTTAAAGTGAGGTCATTAGCGTGGGCCCTAACCCAAGATGACTGGTGTCCTTATAGAAGGGGGAAATTTGGGTAGAGACAGACACACACGGGGAAAAGGACGTGAACACGCAGGGAGGGAGAAGATGGCCATCTACAAGCCAAGGAGAGAGGCCTGGAACAGATTCCCTCACAGCCCTCAGAAGGCACAAACCCTGCTGACACTGTGATCTTGAACTTCCAGCTTCCAGAACTGTGAGACAATAAATTTCTGTTGTTTAAGCCACATAGTGTGTGGTACTTTGTTACAGCAGCCCTAGCAAACTAATCTACCCTCCTAGGTGAATTTCTCCTGTTCTTCTTGACCCTTTCTCTTGCCTTGTGTATCGGTCAGCTATTGTTGTAATCTTGCTGTGTAACAAACCACTCCCCAGATCCGCAGCATTCAGGTTGGATTCAGATCTGCACCATGTGTCTCTTATCCTCATTGCACCATTGGGCTACCTGGAGCACCTTTTTCTCATGGTGATGGCAGAAGCGTAAGAGGCCAAGCTTGGCCACGCCAGCACATTTTAAACCCTTTCTCACATTAGAGTCTGCTAACGTCTCATTGGCCAAACAAGATCACGTGGTCCAGCACACCATCAGCTGGGGAGAGGCAGCAGTATACTCTTAACCACAGAGGGAGAGGGAAGGGGATGAATATTTACTAAACTATAATTCAAATTTTCACCCTTCCTAGAGGTGCTCTGGTCTTGGAATGAACCCACATATCCCTTTTCCTATTTGCCTTGATCGAAGGCTCCTCACATCTTCCCATCCTATATATGCTTTTGCGGCATTCCTTCTACCTCCTCAAGCAAGGCCATTTCCTTGTTAGCCTTCTGTACCAATTAGAATGATTTCAACTGCATGTGACAGAAAATCCAGTTCAACCTGGCTTAAACAATAAAGGGATATAATGGCTTAAGTAACTGACAAATTTGACAGTTGGATGAGCTTCAGGTGTGGTGTGATCAGGGCTCCGACTCCAATTATCTGCCAATCTCTTGGCTCTTTTCTGCTGTGTGTCACCTTGTGCCTCAAGAAAGCTTCCTTCAGGGTCAATATATGATTACAGCACTACCTATAAAACAGACAAACAAAATAACTTGAAAACTACACAAGTGCCTATTAGCAGTAGAATGGATTAGTAAATTGTGGCACAGTCACACAATAGAATAGTAGACAGCCGTGAAGATGAGCAAAGTTCCCCATGCAATAGCATGGAAACATTCAGAAACATAATGTTGAGCAAAAGAAGCCAGAGACAAAAGGACACATCCTATAGATCTCATCGATAGATAGTTCAAATCCAGGCAAAATTAATTTATGCTTTTGGAAGCTAGGACAATGGATATCCTTGGGGTCTCAGGGTAGTCACTGGAAGGGGCCACAGGGGGCTTTTGGACTGCCAGTCATGCTCCTTGGTTTCTTGATGGGGACGCTGGTGACACGACTATAAGTTCATTCTGTGAGATGCCACCAAGTTGTACACTTGTGACATGCGTATTGTACTTTGTGAACATTTTGCTTCAAATACGAGGTTATTTACAGAACTCCCCCATGCTGCTGTATGGAGAATGGGATAATGGGTAAGGGTCGAGGTAGGCAGACTCAGGAGGAGACTGTTGCCATAGTCCAGGTGAGCAACGAAGCAGTGAGGTGAAGGTGGAAGCTCTTCACCCGGGCTACCAGTGAGGAAAGAGGAAGGGGAGAAGGAGTGAGGGAAGGCCGGAAGGTGAGGAAAAGGCAGACCACTTGGCCCCAATGATGGGCTGGAGGGGGCGTTTGGAGGTTCTGAGGGGACCGGGAGAGGCGCCATGAGCACTAGGACAGAGCTGAGGGAGTAGCGGGGGATGGTACCCTGCCCCTCACAGCCAAGGTCTTCTGGGGACCATGTGAGAGAAGCAACACTGGACTATTTACCTGACCCCAAAATGGCATTTCTTTCTTAGAGAATTTAAGCTCCCAACAGCTGTGGATGAAAGTTCCAGTTGCTCCATACATTACCAGCACGTGGTATGATTGTAGGATCTTTTTAAAGCATAAATCAGCTTTTTTCTGTCCTGCTCAACCCCTTCCCCCCCACCCAAAGGCTTCCTGTAACACTTAGAATAAAATCATAACTCTTTACACGGCCTGTGATAAGGTGCTACCTATTTCTCAAGAGGCCAAGCTTGGTCTCGCCTCAGGACATTTGCATTTGCTGGGCTCTTCACACCCAGCTCTTTGCCTGTCTGCCTTTTCTCATCATTCACAACTCAGTGTGCTTTTGTTACTCCTGTTGTATAACAAACCACTCCAAAAGTTAGGGGCCTGAAGCAAGAATTTTATTACGCTCACGGGCTCTAGGAGTTAGGAGAGCAGACAGGACACAAAAAACTTGCTTCTGCTCCACTGTGACTGGAGTCTCAGCTGAGAAGACATAAAGGCTGGGGGTGACCAGCAGCTGGGCCCTGGACTTTTCTGGAGGCTTCTGGCACCTGTGCTGTGATGTCTCAAACCCTCAGTTCATCTGGGACCACTGGCCAGAGCACGTACATGTGGTTTCTCTTGCTGTTTGGGCTTCCTCACAGCATGGCGGCCTCCGCCTAGTGAAACTCCTCATGTGGCGGCTCAGGTCCCCAGCATGAGCGTTTGTGGGAACCAAGCAGAGACCCTGTGGCCTTGTGCTGCCTAATTTGGAATTCTATTGGTTGAAGTAGTCACAAGCCTGCCCGGATTCGAGGGAGGGGACACACTTATTTATATTTTTTCCTTCCACTTTTATATCACTAGCGGCCAGGACCATACCGAAAACACAGTAGAAGATCTGTTCATATTTGTTGAGAGGAAATGATTCTGTGATAAGCAATATAGGGTGCTCTGGGAGCACAGAGGCTGGCTTTTGTTGGGGAGTCCAGTAAAGACCTCCCCGAGGAGGTGACAAAAGCTGACCTTTCAAGGCCCAAGAGGTGTATAGCGGGTAGGAGGGGATTTGTGTATTCCAGACGAGGAGATCACCAGGGACCTGGAGCACGGGCCCCAGTCGGGGCCCCTCCCCTTCAGTGTGTGCGTGTGATGAGGGTGGAGGGGTGGTGTGGGGGGCCAGACCTTCAGAGCTGGAGCACATAGGGCGAGTCTGGCCTCGCTCCTGAGGGCCGCAGAAAGCCCCATGAATAATTTTAAGCTGATATTAAATGATGGGATCAGATGAGCTCTTTTCCAAAGGTCATGTCTTACAGATGGAGTGTTTTTCCCACGGGCAGCGGGGATCCAGGCGGGCACTTGAGCGAGGCCTTGCATGCAGCCCTCCATCCCTGCTCGCCTCTTGGGCCCTCATTACGCCACAGACGCACCTTCTGTTCAGGCTTGATGGTTGTCCCAGGCCTCCTGGGGATTGGTTGGGTTGAAGTTCATCTCTTGGTTTCCCTGCTGTGAAGAGGGATGGCTACGGACAGAGGTCTTACCCTTTGACAATAATTTACGGCTACACTATTAACAAAACTCAGGCCCGGGCGGGTGAAGTCTGTGGTGTCTGGGGACTGAGATGACAGAGAGTGGGACCGGACTGGCCCGGGGTTGCAAGCTGGTGAGGCTGATGATGGTTCTCGACAGTTCCTTATAGGATTCTCGCTTTTTGCATATGTTTGGAATTCTCCATAATAAAAAGGCTAAAAAACCATCACAGCCACCCCAATAAAATCATAGTTCCCCTTCTCCGTCTTCCCTTTCAGAAAACCATCATGTTGGGCACATTCTGTCCCAATAACTTTAAGAGCAATAGCTTTTGACCATAATGTCAGGATAACAGCAAGATTATTAGCAACTCACAAAGGATGTGAAAGCAGTAATCTTGTTTTTCAACTTATTGTAGTGACTTCATGGTCATACATTTTATCTTGAAATGAGGAAAATGCATATTGAAAGTGTGTACTCCCAACACAAAAAGCTATTATTTTTAACGCTCAACTTTACGTAGAGTACAAAAGTGTCAACTTCCATAAGGCAAGCAGGGAGACTAAACTTTATTAAGGTTTTGGAGGGTTTAGCAACAGAGTCTAAAGCCAAAGGCGGTGCCTTTCATACCTAGCCAAGTACACCTGGGCTCCCCGAGCCTGAGAGTCTGGGGTTGTGAAGGTAGAGAGCGGCAGCCCCATTTCTACAAAGAGCTCCAGGTCCACGGTGGAGAGCTCAGTGTCTGTTTTCAGATGTACCCGTTCCAACATGGCTGCCGATTAGTGCTGTTGAGTACCTACCAGGGACTGCTGTTGTTGTCAGAGTTCTGAGGGAAAATTGCTGTCTCATGCTGTGAGGAGCCATTCTTCTAAAGGAGGGGTCTAGTAGGTCCGTGTACATGGGCACAGAGATATGCACTCTTGTGGATGCCCAAAGGGACTGGGGGAAGAGGTTAGGCTGAAGCTCTAGGGTGAAACACAGCCAGCCAGGGCCCCAAGGTTGACTGCCCTGGCTCTGTGGGTTCCATTGCTGGCCAGAGGTTTGTAGAAGTCAGGGCCTTCCCAGGGGCAGGCTGTCTTAGAAGTGAGGGGTGACAGGTTTTTCCATTGAGGCCCACCACAAACGCTGGTGGATGGGTATACAGGGGAAGAGGATGGCTCCTGGGGCAGTGCCAACCTGTGGGTAGGGCATCAAGGTTGCCCTGGTCTGCAGGTGGCCTTTCTGACAGGTCAGCAGGGAGCCTGGAGACCTAGGGGTGGGTGTGAGGGCAGTGCGGGGAGTTCTGGGAGCAGAGGAGTCCAGAGGGCTGGAGGCTCATGGTTCCCACCCTGTCAAGTGGACACTGAAGATGAACAGTAAAGACCCCTGCTCAAGGCTTCTGAGAAAAGGGGAGGTCTTCAGGAGGTTCATAAATACTTTCTACTGTGGAATTGTGAGTGTGGGACTCAAGGGCCGTTCGTGGGGCGGGAAGTTCCCCTTGTGTGCTGTCAAATCCCAACACACTGGCATATCCTGGCCCCAGTCATGGCAAAGGCCCGAGGTACTCCTGGGCCCTGTCCCTGTCCTACCTGCCTGCAGGGAAGCCATCCCTCTCCCAGGACGCATGCCCCAGCTCAGCCTCAGGGGTGGTGGCTCCCACAGGAAGGCAACTCGCCACTGTACCTTCCCAGATCGCTCATCTCCCTTCCTCAGTCCATACTCTCGGTCTGACCACATCACACTCCAGCTCAACGCTCTTCTGTGGCTCCCCATTTTGCTCAGATAAAAGCTCCAGTTCTTGCTCTGATTGACCAGGCCTCCCTGGTCTGGCCCCTTCTCCCTACCTCCCTGACCTCATATCCTGTTACCTCACCTCTCCCCCTCCCCCCACTCCAGCCACCCTGGCCTCCTCGTCCTTCCTGGAACACCCCAGGCATACTCCGACCTCAGGACCCTGCCTGCCACGCTCTTCCTCCATGCTATCTTCCTGGCTTGTTTCCTCACCTCCTTCTGTCTCCTTCCCAGCGACCCCTTCCTTAACACGCTGCTGAAATGACAACAGCCCTTCCCCGGGTCCTGTTTCCTGCACTTGCCCCTGCTCCGTAGCCTCTACCATCATCTGCAGGGTGACATATCTGAAGTGTCTTTGTGTATTGTCACTTTCCCCTCATTCACACAGAAGCTCTGAGCAGGCAGGGACTTTTCACCTCTTTCATTCACTGCTCCATCCCCGGAGCTCAACACAGTGCTCGGCATGTTCAGGCACGTGGTCAACAGTTGTTCAGAGAATGAATGGATGCATTCACTCTGGCACCTTTGGGTCCTTGCTCTTCGCTGGCTCCTTTCCCACAGGCTCAAATCTGCCTCGGCCCCCAACAAGCCTTCCCCGGCCTTCCCTCTCTTCTCTCTGCCCTACTGCTTGTCACCGACCCCTCTGTGCTCACTGCCCCCATGTTGTGACCTCCAATGTGCTTCTGACCCTGCTTCCTGCAGGCCCTGACGGCTCGTGTGCCCAGCCCTGCTGCTCTCCCCACCCCGGCCCTCTGGCCCCTGCCCAGCACTCAGGCCCTCCACCCCCCGTGGGCCTCTCCATGCCCCTGTGTGTCCCCTCCCCGCTTCCCTTTGTGCCCCCTCCTCAGGCTCAGCCATCCTCCTGGCCCCAAGGTGTCCTCTGTCTCCTGTTCCTGTCTTCGGGGGCTCTCTCCCCTTAGAGGTCTATGCCATCAAGCTCTTCAATCCAAAATAAATGAGGAAAAGCCCAACAGCCAAGTGCATGGATTAGTTAAAGAAAAAAAGCAATAGAAGAGGAGAAAAAGAAGAAAGAAAAGTCCAGCTCATCAGCTTCTTTCCAGTTCAGCTTCTCCTCCGCCCCTCCCATCTCTGGGTAACCTGGCCGTTCCCCTGGGTGCCCAAGCCGAGGATCAGCATCATCTTCAGTGCCCCCATCACACGTCTCTGGGAGGTCTGACTGCGTCACCTCTTCTGGGGCTCTCTGAATATCTTTTCCCTTGTCTATTCTCCTGCCACCACCCTGCTTCAGGCCTTCCTCATCCTTCTCTTGGGAGATGATTGCAAAAGCTGTTAAATGGGGTCCACTGCAGCCAATGTGTCTCCTGAAGCCAAACTGGATCCAATTACCCTGTATTAGTGAGGGTCTAGCCAAGAAAACAGAAACCACTCTAGGTTTTTAAACATAGGGAATTTAATCCAGGCAGCTGGCTTCACAGACACTGGAGAAGCCGAAAAGCCAAACAGGGCACAGTGAGGTAACACAGAGGTTAGCAACACAGAGATGAGTAACAGCAGGAAGCTGCAGGCTTCCCTAGGGCTGGAGGGACAAAGGGAGAGGGAGTGTGGCAGGAACCTGGAAGCTGGAGTCAGCTAACAGGAGCTGGAACCACAGAGAAGATGCTGGAGAAGCAACTGATGCTGGCATTGAGTAGGGAGAAATACCCTCGCTTCTCCCTCTACCTGCCTGCCTAATCTCCCACCGGTATCTCCCATTGGCTGAACTGAACTAGAGGCCAGGTGCAAAGCAGCCTGGGAAATGTAGTTCCCTGCCATACTGAGCAGAACAAGAGAAGGGCAGGGAATGGATCCGAGAAGAGAGAGACAAATCTACGCTTCTTGGCAAAGAAGCCTTCTGTATTTCCCGTCTCCCTACCGAATAAACTCCGAATTCCTGAGTCTTTCTACATGCTTTGGGTCCTCTTCTGTCCACTTTTCTGGCCTTATCTGCTCTGGCCCCCACATGCTCACACTGAATGTGGATGATATTGGGACCCCTGCCACTAGCATCTGCCACCTCTGTCCCCTTCCTCACTCAGTGTCCTCTGTCCAGAAGGCTTGCCTTTCCAGCCATGCTTTGCAACGTCACCCAGACTTTAACGCCCAGGTGAAGTGCCACCTCCTCCGTGAAGCCTTCCTGCCTGTCACTTCCAGCCCCAAACACACCCAAACCGATGTTCTTTTTTTCTTCTGCAGCACTTCCTGTATTTATGCCTCGCCTCGCTTCTCCCTGTATCGTAGTTATTAATGGGCTTGTCTGAGCTCCTCCATTAGACTGCAGGCTTCCTTAAAGCCTTGTTCAAAATGAAGCCTCCACGGCCCCCCCAACACGCAGCGCCCTGCACCTAGGGAAGGCGTACCGCATTCTAGTTTAATAAATGAACAAGTAAGTAGCAAGCAACACATCAGCAGGTAGCAATGCCTAGTTGACACAGGTGAATTAATTTGGACTTTTTGGCGATCTGTGCCTGGTGGAGGGGGTGACAAGGCTGGGGAGGAGTGAGCTGGGGAGTCGTGCAGGGCAGGGAGCAGATGTCCACATTCTGCCTTGTTATTACTTCAGCTTATTGTTCCAGGTTTTTTCTTTTAGCGAGAAAAGAATCCGCCCATGTTTTCATGTTGTTCTCATTGAAATCCACCCACAGGCTTTGAAACGAACCCACTGGTGAAGCGCAAGGAGAGAGAGGGTGGCAGGTTCGTTTCTTTAGCGTAGTTGGTGCAACAGCTCGTGGGCTGGGGCTCCCTGGGGCTCGCCTGGTGTTCCTTGGGGCTCCAGTGTGGGAAGCAGAGGCTGGGCTGCCCGAGTGGGCTGGAGAAACCCCAGGCGAGCATGGCCTTGGGTCAATGCTCCAGGTTGGGGGTTGGGAGGGGGGAGGCTTGGGCGCTGGAGCATTGAAAATGTGTCTGTGAATTCATGTTTATAGGAAGCATTTTTCAAGTGCTTACCTTTTCTGCAATGAGAGGCTCTCGGGGAGTTGCCGACAGGGAGAACGGGTGCGGGTGTGAGGCTGAACCCAGGGCAGAGGTGGCTGGGGTTTGGGGTCCCTGTTGGAGGCCAATTATACATGAATTCGGTTGTTCATTCATACATTTCACGAATGTGACTTGAGGAACCACCAGAATGATCAGACTTTTGAAACTAGCCTAATCCCCGTATCGGGACGATGGAGGTCCAGAACGGTTAAGTGACTTGCTCAAAGTCACACAGCCAGTTACCAGCAGTGTAACGTGTTAACCTGGGGCTCCTGCCTCCCCGTCCGGGGCTCCCAAGGATTGTGGGGCTGCCAAGAGGCGTCCAGCCTGCCCCTGCCTCGAGACATTGGGACTCAGGGTCACATTTGGAGTGGTTTTCAAGAGCGGGGACTGCCTCTCCCGGGAAGGCTTACCGTGGCCCTGGGGAGGGACGGCGGTGCCTGGCGCACTTTGCGTCAAGCCGGGGGTCCTTCCAGCGGGTGGAGAAATGTGTCTGTCTCTGAGCAGAACTGGTTAGACCCCTCGCTCCCAAACCTGTCCACAGCGCTGTGCCCTGCCCCATCTGCAGCGTGTATCTCTGACCCGGGTAACTTTACCGACCGCATTCTGGGCTGTGCGTTTCTGAAGCCGCGTCAGCTTGGGGTGTGGACAGGAATGGCCTGCGCTGTCTAAACAAACCACGAGCTTCTGGTGCTTGTGACACCCTCTGGCCCGGCAAGGTGGGTTGGGTTGGGAATCCTGGCTTTGCTCATTTTGAGATCTCGCCAGTATAAAGGCAGGTCTGTGCCCTTCTGTCCCCCGGAGTGAGTGGTGGAAGCTGGCGCCAATCTATGAGGCAAAGGTGTGTGTGTGGGGGCCCCCAGGGCATGGCTACCACTCCCTCCGCCTCCCCCAGGGTGCCATGCCTGCCCCCCCCCCTTAATCACCAAGGCACAAAGAGGAGACCCAGCGGCCAAAAAAAAAAAAAAAAAAAAAAAATCCCAAGGAGATTTTACCAATGAGAAACCACAGGAACAGGTACATTTTAGCAAAATGAAGGCCTAGCTGCTGCTTTCAGAGATTGTGCCCTAAATCATGCAACTTCGGTTTCCCCTCCTAGATGTATGTTTGAAAAATCAGGCTTAAGTCTGTCATTTTAAACAGCTTTTCAAATGACACAGAAATTATACTATTTTTAGGTCAAACACTCTGCAAAAGTTGACATTTGAAGGTTCGGCTATGTGTGAAAACATCCAAAAGGAAACGTGTGATTTCTCTCCTTTTTTTTTTTCCCCCAGAAACAATAAACAGGAGTGGCTTGGGTTTATTTGTGTCCGTTCTTATCCCTCTTACATTTGCATCCCCAGTGTTTATTGGTGTAATTCTTCAGGCGCACACTCGACGTGGCAGATGTCACCTGAAGGCCGCCCTTGGAGATGTGGTCCCTACAAATAAAAGCAGGTCGTTAGACTAGAACCGTCTTTGTTCCCTTAACTATGGCCGTTTCTCCCTCTGCACAGAGCACGCTCTATATAAAGCCATAACCATTCAGAGTCACACGTAGACTATATAAAGGCGCTGCTGAGAGATGAAAGATGTTTTTAACCCCTTCCTCCCGGGCGTCAGTGGCAGCTTCCTGCGCTCAGTTCCAGAACGTGCAGAGTTCTGTTCTGGGCTGATGTGGGGCTGGGGTGGGGGGAGCCATGGGGGGAATGTGAGTGCAGCAGCAAGGTGGGAGAAGTCCCCATCCCCACCCTTGCCTCCCCATTCCTGCCTCAGTGTAGAGTGGAGTGGGGGGGAACCCCCCTCCCAGGGATTGGGCAGGGCTCAGGTCTTGTGAGCGCGAGAAGCAGCTACCCATTGGGAGCTTTCATCTGTGACTTTATTTGGGGGTTTGTGCACGCCTGCTGTCTCTGCAGGGTGCCAGGACACTTGGGACCAGAAGGGTCAAGGTGGCAGGGCTTCCTGGAGGATCAATTGTATTTGATTTGAAGTCACTGTCAATGTTGTGTTTATATGAAAACAAGCACAGGGTTGTCCGCTGGAACAGAATGCAGATGGGCATGAATGTCAAAGCTAAACATGGAACGCCGGAGAAATGCCCGGCTCGCTGATATGCCACTTTGAGCTCTCACTTGAGGCCCTCGGGAGGCTGTTAGGGCCCCTTTGGTGACAAAGTTTAAGAAACCGTACTTTAAGGGGCACCTGGGTGGCTCAGTGGGTGAAGCATCTGCCTTCCGCTCAGGTCATGATCTCAGGGTCCTGGGATCGAGCCCCGAGCCCCGTGTCAGGCGCCCTGATCAGTGGAGTGGGGGGGTCTGCTTCTCCCTCTCCCTCTGCGACCCCTCCCTTAAGGCCTTCTCTCTCTTTCTCTCAAGTAAATAAATAAAAAATCTTTAAAAAACAAGAAGTCATACTTTAGCATAGCGTATCATCATACGCTAAATGCAATGCAGAAATGGTTCAGTGCAAGGGACGTGGCGGGGGTTCGAGGCCTGGCTCTGCCGCTTACTTGAGGTGTGATTTGGGGCGAGTTGTTTTACCCTCTCTGAGTCTCGGCTCTTCCCTCTGTAAAATGAGACGGGTACCAGCTCCCTCCTTATGGGACCAGGCCTGCCTACTCTTGGGAGCCTCAGGGACTTGTGTGCCCCCACTTCGAGCAGACGTTCCTGTGGGGTTGCCCTTGCCTAGAGACAATCCAGTCTGAGCCCAGCCGCTGGCAGGGCCCGCTGTGGCCACCAAGCAGTGCAGTGGCCTTTGTCCCGTGAGAGCACAACCGTGGGCGCTGAAAGCAGGGAGGACCCCGCGACGTGCGGTGCAAAATGCAGTCACAACCTGCCCCCGCTCGGTAGGCATCCGAGGGCAGCGGTCCCAACGCCTCCTGACCCGCACCCCGCCGCACTTGGCTCTTCTCACTTCCTCCGCATGACCTACGTGGTCACTTCTGAAACAAGCCACGTCTGCTTCTGAAACTTGCTTTCATGGAGAACGTGACCCAGGCAGGGTGGGGGTGGGGGGAGAGGGGTCGGAGCCCAGCTGGACAGGCTAGGGGAGGGGAGGAAGAAGCAGCTGATGGAAACTCCACCCTGGGTTGGACGCTGCGGTGCTTCGAAAGGTAAGGCTGCACATTCTTGGACACCCTTCCCCTCGAGAGGGAGGCCAACTGCCACGTGGTGAGGACCGAAGCCCCCTGTGCACAGAAACTCTGAGATGATAGCACGGTTTTAAGCCACTGCGTTGTGAGGTCGTTCGTTACGTAACAATAGATACAGACACCTCTCCTTGTCCTTCACTTGTCTTTTGAGGGGCGCCTGGGTGGCTCAGTCGTTGGGCGTCTGCCTTTGGCTCAGGCCATGATCCCAGGGTCCTGGGATCGAGCCCCGCATTGGGCTCCCTGCTCCGCGGGGAGCCTGCTTCTCCCTCTCCCACTCCCCCTGCTTGTGTTCCTGTTCTCTCTCTGTCAAATAAATAAATAAAATCTTTAAAAAAACAAAAACAAAAACAAAAACAAAATGTTTTTTGAAAGGTGCCAAGACTTCATCGATGCCTTTCTTTTTTCCTCCTGGCTTTCAAGAATGTCGGAAGCTGGAAAACGAAGACGTGTGGTTTTGGAGTAGGACAGTATTACTGAGGGCATACGTGCTGAGTGTTTTCCAGATGCCCATGTGTCGCATCATCTCGACCATCCTGCGGGCAAGGGTTATTCGTCCCATTTTATAGGTGAGAACACCGAGGCTCAGAGAGGCTAAGACCTTTGATCAAGATGACTCAAGAAGCTTGTTTTTTGGGGCACCCACTCTGTGTCTCTTCATCAATAACAGGCTGCCTTTGCTTGGGAATAAAGCAGCTAGGTCAAGGTCCTGGCCTTGCATCTGATGAATTGCATAGCCTTTGGCAAGTCACTCTTCTGTGGGGGCCCTTTTTCTTTGTGAAATGGCCCATGTCCCATTCCTTGTAGCACAAGGGGCTGTCAATCATAGTGGCCCACTCTCTTGTGGCAACAGGCGTGGAACACGTGTCCCTGGCCTGGCCAATCAGAATGTCTTATTCCCCTAACCGAGGTGATTAGGTAAGAAATGTGCACGTGATCTGAGCCAGGCCAATCAAAATCTCCCTCAGGATATCTTGGCCAGAGCCACTGGGGAGGGCTGCTCTTTCCCTCTGCCGGGCTTGCTAAGCCAGGAGGCTGTGGATCTGGTGCTGTGGGATTAGTGGGCCTGCCTGTCTACAGAGTCAGGTCAAGGCAAGCCATGAAGGAAGGCAGAGCTGTGGATCCACTTGAGCCCCTGGATCCAGCTATGCCTGAAGCCACCCCTCTCTCTGGACTCCCGGGTTATGTCAGTAAATTCCCATTTGTTTGTTTGTTTCAGCTAATTTTCATGGGTTTGTGCTGTTTTCAATGTAGTGGGCAAACTTGGGAGTTGCTTTTGGCATCTCAGAGCAGCAGAGCTTAGCTCCTCTATACGGTGACCAAATGTAGCAGGTGCTGATGGTGCCCTGCTGGCCCATGCTGGAGGTCATGGCAGACTGTTTCCTTACAGGCCAGTGGCTTCCTGTATCTTTCTGCTTGAGGTGTTCTCTGGCTTTAGGACCATGCCTGGACTGTGTGTGCGCACACGTATGCGTGGGGCGGGATGGGGAGGCTGTTCTAAAATGGCAGAGAATTAAGAACTCAGGAGTAACCTTCTTCCAATGAGGGATGGAGGTGGATGGATACATACTCCAGTTCCCTGGCCCCTTGAAAGGACAATCTAGAGGTGTCTTCTACACAGTCTCCCTGAGGGTCCCCAGCAGGACTGCACCCCGGTAGCCCGCAGCGGGAACCCACTTAGTAAAGTAAAGCACCCTTTACTGGCTCCTCCCCTCCCCGTTCTCTTTCCCCACTCTCACTTGTGATTCCTGGGATCACCTCCCAGATAACCTACCTGTAACCCAAACCCTTGTCTCTGGGTCTGCTTTGGGGGGGAAATCTAAAACTAGCCCATCGATACATGGAATTTTGATTTTTTCTGGAGTTGACAGATCCGGAGATACTTCTCATCACTGGGAAGCCTGAAACTTCAAGGTTCCCAGCCTTAGCAATTTTGTGGGTGAAACAGTCCCCATATCGGACATGTGAGGACTGTCCTCAAAGCTCCATGGGCCGGGGCAGGACAGCAGGACAGCAGGGCGGGATTGGCAGGGGTCCGAGACCCCACCGACTGGCAAGAGCCATCTTGAAATAACAGTTGAGGGGACAGATGGGGGTTGGAACATTTGGGCAATGGGGGGTTGCCTCAGTCTGGCACTTTGTGGGGTGCCTGCCTTCTCCCCTGCACCCACAGCCTGGAGGGGTGTCTGGACAGGCAGACCCGGAGCCCTCCAGATGACAGCAAGAGACGGGCTTGCTTTCTAGCCCTTGGTCTTGTTTGCCTTCCTCCCCCACCTCCCTCGCCTTTGTTCTCTCTCTTTCCTTTTGCTGCTCCCGTTTATTTATGTTTAAACACGTCTTGTCCTCAGCGGAGTGGCAGGAGAGTGGACGACAGCAGGGTTCCCAGCTTGCCCTCCCCTGCAAGGATGGGGCTCCTCAGCTCTGGGGCCCGGTTTCCCTGGGCTGCCGGCCTGGCCTGGGGAGGGTTGGCTGGCGAGGCTCCCGGCTCTGCCTGGCGTCTGTTGTCGCTGATCCCGCGGGCCGGCCCCCTCCCCCGCCGTTCCTCCTGGTCACTTCCGCAGGGGCATCTGGCCGCAGACAGAGTTTTCCCCTAATTGCATTGCAGCCGAGGAGAGCCACGCTAATAGACGGAGCGCAGGAGAGGGGCCTGGCCGAGCTTGAGCCACCGGCTGCAGCTTTTGCATGGGGTTTGGATCAAGAGAGAAATAAGAAGGTTCACTTGGGCTACCGAGGCCCCCTTCCCCTCGGCGGGGGGAAATCCCTCTCCTTTTTGTATTTTGTCTTTTTCCTTGAAGTATGCGGTGAAGTATGCGTGAAGAGCGTCCAGGGCACTAAGCGGGCAGCTTGACGGAGTTTTACGTATGTCTACAGGCCCCCACCATTCCAGGTCAAGATACAGAACTTCCCCCATTGCACCAGAAGGTCCTGTCATGCCCCTCCCAGTTAGCACCCCCCCCCCCGCCCCCAGAGACCACCACTAGCCCGACCTTTCTCACTGGAGAAGGATTGCCTGCTTTTTAATTGCAAGATGGAATCATCCAGCATTGTCCCCTTCTTCTTCTTTTTTTTTAAATTTTAAAAGATTTTATTTTACTTGAACCCATAACCCCGAGATCAACAGTCGCATGCTCTACCGACTTCGCCCATCACGTGAAAGCATTGTCCCCTTCTGTGTCGGGCTTCTTTTGACCCACATTATGTCTATGAGCTTGCATGGAAATGGTCCCCCTCGTCTTTTCGTTGCTGATTTGTTTTATTGGACTCCTCACCATGGAGGGTACTGAAAGTTCAGACCCGGCAGGGGTGTAAAGCCGGGAGCTTCAGATCCAGTCTTGACCCCATCCGCAGTCCTGGTGGTGGCATTCCTTGTGGGCACCTTCCCTCCCAGCTGCGGGACGCTGATGCGCCCATTCTGCCAGAGCCCGGCTCTGGAGGCCAAAGCAGCCTCAGGCATCAGGTTCCTTGATGATTCCAGGCTGCTGGGCCAGTAACCTCAGGTTGGAAACCTCACTGGCTCTTTGGGATGCCGGAGGAAACTGGAGCAGCCCCAGGTATGGAGTGGGGCTCAGAAATACTAAGTTGCAAAAAAAAAAAAAAAAAAAAAAGAAAGAAAAAGAAAAAAAGAAGGAAAGAAAAAGAAAGAAAAGAAATACTAAGTTGTGATTTGCAAACATGCAGAGGGTAGCAGAAGAGCAATGAGCAATGTCACTGAGGTCTGGTGACTTTTAGCCCAGCACAGCCCTCTCCCCTCCTTTCTGGATTCCTGTGGTGGCCCCTGATCAGCAGCCCAGTGCATGGTCTTCCCTCCTCTGATTCACCAGCTCACTGAGGGCAGCCAAGCTCCCAGGGCCTGCACTTATCCTGTTACTCCTCTGTTCACAAGCCTTTGGTGGCTCCCCACTGCTGCTCAAGTCAGTATCCCTCTCAGGCAGATGCTGCCTCCCTTTCTGAGCAGCTGGGGTCCTGCTAGCTGGTGTGACCTGCTTCTCTCTCTGTTCCTCCTGGCCTATGGATCTTAGGAGACACTCTTTTCTCTTCCATCTCCCCAGGGAGGTTCCCAGCTGGCCCAGTCCACCACGGAGAGCCTTGGTTCCCAGGGTCACTGCATGGACCAAGATGCCTGCTTCAGCTCCGGCCATCATGACTACGTTCTAGCCAATAAGAAGGAGGAAAGGCAAGGAAAAGTGCATGCCATCTTCTTTTAAGGTTGGTAATAATAATAATCATAGCAGCAGACGCTTACACATCATTTACCATGTGCCAACCCCTGTTACAAGTATAATATCATCCTATGAAGTAAGTACTATTATCTGCCCCATATCGCAAATGAGGAAATGGAGACACAGAGAGGTTAAGTAACTTGCGCAAGGTCACACAGCTAGGAAGTGACTGAATCAAAATTTGAACCCAGGCAGTCTCATTTCAGCATCTGGGCTCATAAGCCCTCTGTTTTTGTGCTTTTCCCTTCCCAGGTCTTTGCAGGCCCTCCCCCCTCTTACAACCCATTGGCCAGAATTTAGGCACATGGCCGTATCTACCTGCAAGTGAGGCTGGGAAATGTAGTCTTTGTTTTAGGCGGTGATGTGTGTAGGAAAAATCTGGGAGTTTGATTGCTGGGGAAGAGGGGAGGACAGATTTAGGAGGGTGGCAAGAAGTCCCTGTCCTAGGTGGTAATTGCCATTCTAACTGTATGGCTCTATTATGTGACTTGTTCATTCATTTAGCCCACAAGCTTCTAGAAGGTGGGCCCTCAGTTTCCAAGAAAGGCTCTCGTCACTGGGGCCCTGATAGAAAATGGCATTCTTTGTCTTGCTGTTGACTTTAAATCTAGAGCAGCTCCATTTAGGACCCAGAATAGCCCTTTGCAAAGAGTAGTCCCTAATAAGTCAAGTGATATTGCGCATTTAGAGGGAAAGGTCCTGTGCACAGGATGCTAGGAGGATGCATATGGCCTAGTTGACCACCCTCTCCGTTTTGAAATTGTCTTTTGGCTTGGCTTCCAGGACATCACGGCGTCTGGAATTTCCTTGGGCCTTGCGGGGCTCCCTCTCACTCTCTTTTCCCGGGCCTCCTCCTCGGCCTGCCCTCTAGGTGCTGGCTGTTTCCGGGCTCAGTCCCTGGGCCCTCCGCATTTCCCCGGCCTCTCCCCCTGGATGATCTCGTTTCCTCCATGGCTTTTTATTTTTATTTTTTTTAAGATTTTATTTATTTATTTACTTATTAGTGAGCGAGAGAGAAACAGCATGAGAGGGGAGAGGGTCAGAGGGAGAAGCAGGCCCCCGCTGAGCTGGGAGTCCGATGTGGGACTCGATCCCAGGACCCTGGGATCATGACCCGAGCTGAAGGCAGACGCTTAACCAACTGAGCCACCCAGGCGCCCTTTCCATGGCTTTTTAAATGCCATCCATGTGCTGATCACTTGAGACAAGCCCTATTCTCAGAGCTCCGGATGTCCACAGCCTCCTTGCCCCCTGGCATCCCACATGGCAGGGTCACTGGTATCTCGAACCTAATGTGTCCAAAGCAGAACACCTGATTCCTCTCCCCACCAACCCCAGCTCAAACCTGCTGCTCCTTCAGCATTTCCCACTTTAGTCCAGCCCCCCAGTGGCTCCTTCCAGAAACCTGGGAGCCATCCTGGGTACTTCATGCCTCACATCCAACTCGGCTCCTGGCCCTGACCATCTTACCTCCAGCATGACCCCCCGATGCCATCCACTCATACCCATGGCCACGCCCCCCTCGTCTAATCCCCCTCCTCTCTCCTGGACCGCTGAGATGCCTTCTACCTGCTCTCCCACATCCATCCCTCCGGACCCTTCTCCACATCGCAAACCGAGAAATCTGATCGTCTACTCTCCAGCCCGCGGCCCTTCAATGGCTCCCGAGTGCAGGAGCACAACGCTCCCAACTCTTGATGTGGCCCGTAACCTAGACGATCAGGTTCTTTCTGCCTCTTCAATCTCATCTCCAGCCTTGTTCCACTTACTATAGCTGCGGAGTAAACCACCCCACACTTAGAGGCATAAAACCACCACCATTTAGTATGCTCACAGATTCTGCGGGTTAGGAATTTGAAGAAGGCACAATGGGGACGGCTTATCGCTGCTCCACGGTGTCTGGGGACGCAGCTGGAAGCCTGGAAGGCTGCGAGGTGGGACCGGCTGAAGGCTTGTGCTCGCCCCTGTCGCCACCCCAGCGGGTGGCAGGGTATGACGGCTGATGGAGCACCTGCCCCGGCCCCTCCCCGGGGCGCGGGCTTTGTCGCAGCATGGCGGCTTCGGGGTGGTCACATCTCCCACGTGGCCGCCCGGGGACCCACTGTTCCAATCACCAATTCCCCTTCTCTGACCCAGCCTCCAAAGTCACGTGGTGTCACTTCCGCCACATTCCGTTGGTTGCGGGCCAGACAGAAGCCCATCCAGATTCAAGGCAAGGGGACATAGACCGCATCTCTCCATGCTTTGGAAAATGCTCTCTGCTGCGTGGCCCTCCCTTCGTTCCCTGGGCCTCTGGCACATTGGCGGTTTTTTTTTTTTTTTTTTTTTTTAAGTTCCTTAAGAGCTCCAAACTCCTTCCCTCCTCAGCTCACTTGCACACGCTGCTCTCTCTTTGCTTCCTCTGGCTCACTCCAGCTCGAGGCTTACTTACGTGTCACTGCCGCCCCCAATCTGAAACAGGTCCCTATTATATTCTTTCCTGGTTTCCGCTGCTGGGCCTGCATCATCCTTCCTGCAGCTTTTAATTATAGGCACTTGGGTTTGTCGAGATGTTTAGTTGGCGTCTCCCCCACTGGAAGCGAAGCTCCACGAGCGGGGGGCACCGAGGAGACTGCTTGGCTTGTGGCCCTGTCTCCAGAGCGGAGCCGGGACAGGCCCGCAAGGGAGCTTTAGGGTTCTCAAGCCAGTTTCAGGCTAGCAACGGCTATGAGGATGGGTCAACAGTGGTCTATCTCAGCGGGGGTGGAGTGGCTTTGAGGGGTGGTGGTGGGCAAGGTGGGCCGAAAAGGGGATGGCTACGAGAGAGGCAATTTCTGTGCCAGGTCTGGTCCCTCTCTTAGGGGTGGGCACACTAAAGCCAGCTGCCGGCCTTGCCCCTCCCCCACCGCCCCGCTTCCCAGCCTCACCCCACACTCTATGGGACTCCGTTACTCTGGCCTCTCTGGCACACCATGACTTTGCATTTACCAGATCTCCTGCGAGGCACACCCTCCTCACTCCCCCCTCCCGACTAACAAACTCCAGACCACCTCCTCCAGAACCTTCCCTGACTTCTGAGGCTGCGTGAGGCCGCCCTGCTCCTCCCTTCCCTAACCCTTCCTGTACATCCTCATCACGGAGTGTACGCCCCTCTTACCATTGGGGTCCTTGTCACACCACCCCTCTCCTCCCGGCAGCCTGAGGGCTTCTGGAAGACAAGGCCCAGGCCCGTGGGCCCCATAAATGGTGGGTGACCGGCCACGCTGCCTACTGGGGCTCAGGCTGTCCCAAGCCTCTCTCTCTCTCTGGGCCGGGTGGGACTTTTGTTTTGGAAATCGGCCCTGAGCTCCCCCCCACCCCCAGGCTCTGGGTGGGCTAGGTGGGGGCAGAAGGCAAGTTTTTCCTCCATATGGCTGCCTCTCCTGCCTTGGCGGGCCCAGCCTTCTCAGAATGCCTTCTTTAGCCTGACTCTGACCGGAAGTTCCTCATTCCTGCGTAATTACATTAAACTTTTACGATGGGGATCTGGGCAGCCAGCAGCATTATTTTGCAGGGTCAGACTGCATTCCTGGTGTCTGGGTTTACCTTCCTTCTCAGTCTTTGCCCTGGAATGCTGGTCTGTGGACAGGTCCCCCTGCCAAGCCCAGGTCTAGTTGTGGGGTCCGCGGGCAGCACGCTGGGGGTAGGGCGAAGAGTCAGAACTGTGTTTTTCCCCGAATCCTGCAGGTCAGAAAACGCCGCCTGCCTTGCAGGGCGGGAGGAGGGCTCCTGGGCCGGAAGGATGGCCAGAGCCCCCTTTTCTAGCTGACACCTGCTTGCTGGGGCTGCAGAGGCCTCGTGCTTGTCTGCCTCACACACATAGCTGGTGCGTGTGTGTGCGTGTCCATGTGCAGGGACTTTCTTGTTTTTTTTTTAAAGATTTTATTTATTTATTTGAGAGAGAAAGCACAAGAGGGGGGAGTGGGAGAGGGAGAAGCAGACTCCCCGCTGAGCAGGGAGCCCGATGCGGGACTCGATCCTGGGACTCCATCCTGGGACTCCAGGATCATGACCTGAGCAGAAGGCAGTCACCCAACCAACTGAGCCACCCAGGCGCCCGGGACTTTCTTATTTTTTTTAAAGTTTTATTTATTTATTTATTTAGAGAGAGCATGAGCAGGGGGAGGGGCAGAGGCAGAGGGAGAGAATCTCCAGCAGACTCCCCACTGAGAGCGGAGCCCGACATGGGGCTCCATCTCACGACTCTGAGATCACGACCTGAGCCAAAATCAAGAGTTGGGCACTCAAGGGGTTGAGCCACCCAGGTGCCCCAGGGCCTTTCTTCTTAAATCACTTCTTCTTTAAAATATTATTTGTAAGCAACACTAACATAAAGTTAGGACCCCATCTCACACCCTCCACAAATATCAATACCAGGTGGATTAAAAATCCCAACATTTCCCAAAGCCATAAAAACCTGAGATGAACTCTCACAGTGGACTACTTAACAATCATGGGGTAAGAGGGCCTCCCCAACACAAATAACCAACAACATATGAGAAGATGCTTATATGCAGTATAATCGAGAAGGGGACTAGAGAGGGTGGAAAGGAACAGGCGCTCTCCTGTGCTGTTGGTGGGGATTTAAATTGGGATAGCCTTTTCTGGAAAACAGTTTGGCTTATCTATGCACATTCTTTCAAGCCTATATGAGCAGGTGGACATATATCCAGGGATGTTCACAGCATCATTGTTTTCTGGCACAAACTTGAGAACAACCTAAATGTCTAACAGAAGGGGATGGTTAAGTGAATGAGGAGCATCTATGCCAAGAAATACTATGCATCAGTTAGAAAGAATAACAAGTTCTGACATGGAATGTTCTTCAAGAAGTATGAAGTAAGTAAAGCAAATCGCAAATCCATGAGCCTAGCATGAGTTCCTTTTTATCCAACAGTTTGTGTGTCTATTTATAAATGCAGAGAGGAAGGCTTAGAGCTATATGGCCCGGCTGGAGGCGGTGTGTCCTTCTACAGAGGAGAGCAGTATCATAAAGGATGGTAAGAGGAGAGTTTCACCTTTTTTCCTGGGAATTGTTTGAAGTTTTAAAATTGCATACTAATGGGACGCCTGGGTGGCTCAGTCGGTTAAGTGGCTGCCTTCAGCTCAGGTCATGATCCCAGGGTCCTGGGATGGAGTCCCACATTGGGCCTCCTGCTCAGCGGGGAGCCTGCCTCTCCCTCTCCCTCTGCCTGCCGCTGCCCCTGCTTGTGCGTGCTCTCTCTCTGACAAATAAATAAAATCTTAAAAAAAAAAAAAAATTGCGTACTACTTTCTTGGATTCGAACAAAACTTCTTCTTCTTCTTCTTCTTTTTTTTTTTTTACAAAATCTCAAAAGCAATGCATACCCCTTGTAAAAGGCTAAGGAAATTGAGAAAAATAATATATTTTTAAAGATTTATTTATGTATTTTAGAGAGAGAGAGTGGAGGGAGGGGCAGAGGGAGAAGGAGAGAGAATCTCAAGCAGACTCCTCACTGAGGGTGGAGCCCGACCTGGGGCTCAAACCCACGACACTGAGATCATGACCTGAGCCGAAATCGAGTCAGATGCTCAACCAACTGAGCCACCGAGGTGTCCCTATGATTGTTATATTTATTGATTCTGCGATTTTATGCCTGACACTGTTCTAAGATGTTGATATATATAATCTCACTGAATCTTTACAACAACACACTGCAGTATGCACTGTTATGCCCCCATTCCGCAGATGAGGAAGCCAACATTGAGAGAGTAGATAACTTCCCCTAAATCATAGGAGCTAGCCAAGGGGAGCGGGATATAGAGGCAAACCAAAGTCACCCAGAACCTCCTTTCACCTGGACATGACTACTGTTGAGGTCTTGGAGAATTCCTTAACTGGGTGATGTGTGCGCACGCATCACGCAGGAGGGCCTTCGATTGCAGATATGTGATGAAATCTTGTGCCCTGACAATCTCCCTCTTCATCTTTTCCCTCTTCTTTGCTTTGGCTCTCATTTGGGGCTTTTTCTCTGCCTTTTGAGGGTTTTCCAGGACACAACTGGTCTCCACTGCCCAGGTCATGAAAAGACTCTGGAGTAAAAGAGGTCTCTTCATGCCTGGTCTTTCCTGCTGAAACAGGGGAAATCAGGAAGACCACCTGGTGGCAGTGTCCTTGGAAGGAAGGGACCCTCAGAGGTGCCACTCGCTCTGCACGTGGGGAGCCAGCAGGGTGGCACGCTGCAGCACTCAGAGGGTGATGTGGCCGAAGACTCCACCCTGGCTTCTCAAAGGAAGGTGCCGGGCCTGCATTGGGTTAGGTCGAGTCGAACTCTGTAACCAGTTTCCGAAAAGGGCCGTGGACAGTGCAAGAGACAATGTGCTGGCTACGGAAGGCAGCTTTGAGGGGGGCTGGCTGGGAGTCAGCCTTCAGCCGAGCCCTGGTCCTTAGCCGCCCCCCCCCCCCCCGGGCCTTTGGCCCCTTCCACCTTCCACAGCTGCACACTGCTCATTGTTCAGGAACAAAAGCTGTTGAAAAAGGAGAAAAAAATAAACTCATCTTGCTTGTAAGTGAGCAGTTGGCTCTGGCCCTACGTGGGGAGTCACGTGGAGCGGGTGGTAGCCGGGGGGCCCTGGGGACAGTTTGGTTGGAAGGGAGCAGGGGCACGGAGGTGCAGCGGAACTTGAATGGTTGGTGATTTATGGCGCCAATAAGCACATCCGCTGTCTTGCAGTTTTCCCTCAAGTTGTGTCTGAATGCAGCCCCTTCGGAGCATCACCTGTGTGGGCTGGGGCCGCGGCCACGGCCTTTCTGGGCACAGAAGCCCAGCTCCTCTGCGCCCTGCTGATGGGTGCCCCCCCTCCGCTAGAGGCCCAGGGAGAGCCCCCTTGCCCCCCCTCCCCCAAAATGAAAGGCAGTGGGAAGATGTGCTAGCAAGACCTAAAATGTGCTGTGATAAGGAAGGTGCAGGGTGATGAGGTGGTGAGCTGGGGTGGGGGGTCTGGCTTCCTCTTCGGGACAGAGTGTAGGATGCATAGATTTGGAGAGCCTTCTGGAAAATCAACCAGGGAGTAGCATTCACTTTGGCAGCTGGGTCACTGCTTTGAGCTTTAGCAAGCATGTCCCCGAGCTGTCCTTGGCTAGGATTCAGGGCAGTTGGAGGTACTGTTTCTTGAGAACCTACTCTGTGCCAGGCACTGGGCTAAATTCTGAACATTTTCTTAATGCTCTTTAAACTTCATTTTGCAGAAGAGGAAAGTCACGCTCGAAGAGAGCTCAAATAACTTACCCAAAGACCACAGCTAGTAGGTGGAAGAACTGGGATTCAAGCCTATCTTCAGAACCAAGGAACCCTAACATACTTCAATGCTTAAGGGTTGAATTTACTGAGGGGCAGGCCCAGTGGTATCCCACGTAAGACAGGGCAGCCAGGCCCCCAGAAGCCTTCCAGAATGAACCTAGACAACTGTCCAACAGCCGGCTGCTTCTGAAATCTGTGAAGGCTGGGGTCCACTATGGCCTCTGGATCTTTTGCTGTTAAGCACTGCATATGCACCTTGAGGACTGAGTTTTTCCTTCTGAAAGTTTGACTTCCAGACTAACTCCATCTAGCTTCCAGTGCTATTGCTGACTGCAGAGAGAGAGAGAGAGAGAGCTTGCTCACATAACGTTGACCTGTAAGCTACTGGGTGTCAGAGTTTTGGCTTCCCACCATGGACTTTGGCCTTGGCCGCTCTCAGCTGTTGGGGTCACTCAGAAGCTCATCTTTGTTTGGCCATTTGTTGGGCTAAGAGTGAACAGGCAGATGGTTCTCCTGGTCATGGGTGGCCGTCCCGCTCCCTGCCCCCACCAGTTGACTCCTGCGTGTCCCATCCCTCCCTCCGAAGGCAGGCACCAAACAGAGACATCTCTTTTTCCTGTAGGAGCTCAGGTACCAGAAACTGCACAATTTGAGCTTGAGGGAAATACAAAACCAGCCTAATTCAAGATATTGTCTAAAATGCCGATGCCCTTTACTTCCCCTTCTGCTGGTGCCATTTTGGCAGCTTGAGATTTCTCCTGGGGTGAAGAGTCCCCTGCCAGTGCTGGGCCATCGGCTCCTGGCTGTGTGAGCCCCTCAACAGAGTATCTGCTTAGTCCTGCGGGCCCAGCGAGGTCCACTGTGTGTGCGTGTGTGTGTGTATGTGCTGACCGGGCATCTCCTTCCCCCCCCAACACGTTGCTCTCTGCACCCCAAGTCTACACCAAGGAAACTGAGGCAAGATGATACGGGGGTGGGGGACAGAGGGTTGCCTGGCTATGGGTCCTTCTTGGGAGGGCCTGGCTGAGGACACCCGGCAGTTTAGTCCATTCATCCCCGGGGAGTTACGAGTTTTCTTCCAGGACTTCTGGAATGTTCTCGAGCCAGGCTAGAGGGGGAAAGGAAACACAGCCTGGATTCCCTTCCTCCCACCCCCGCACACTCCTCAAGCTCCAAGATTGATTTCCTATCAGAGCGAAGCGATTTCCAAATGGTCAGCAGCCTCCAGGCAGCTGAGGGGGAGCGGGAGAGGGAGCGGGAGCGGGAGAGGGAGAGGGAGAGGGAGAGGGAGAGGGAGAGGGAGTGAGCTGCGGAAGAGGCTGCCAGCCTTCCAGGTGATGGCTCCGAGGAGGAGTGCTCCCCAGGGCCTGGCCGCCGCCAACCTCACAGGCCCAGAACAGAGATTTGTTTTCCGTCTGTGACTGAGAGGTTTTCAGGCCCCTTCGGCATGAAGATGGCCCTGGTGTTTGGTGGACCGGTGCTCTGGGTTGTGACGGGCAGGGGGCCTGGTGACGTGTCTGGGAGTCCGATGGGACCGGGTTCCAATCCCGGCTCCATGATGGGGACTCAAGTGAGTTATTTTCCTTCCCTGATCCCTAGCTTCCTGGTCTGTGAACCGGGGACTATAACAGATTCCTCCCTATGTGAGCATGACGCACAATGCCCGCCACGCAGCAGGTGCTCGGTGACGTAGCTGGTCCTACCCATCGGCGTGTTTTCTCTTCTGTCCTCGGCAGCGAGCGCCCCCTGTCCTCGGGTGCCCGGCCTCGGTCTTTGGGTACTCGGTGTTCTCAGGCAGCCAAAGGGGCCTTGATGAGAAGTTATGGGAGTAACTCGCTCCTGCCTGGCGACAGGGCCTGAAAGTGTTGGCGTCAGGAGTACTCGCATTTTGGCTCGTCTCAGTCTCAGGCGGGCACATTGATCTAACTTTGCACCAGCATTATGAAGAAGGTAGCAGCATCATTCCCATTTTACAGATGAGGAAAGAGGTTCTGAGGGGTTAAGTCACCTGCCCAAGGTCCCACAGCTGGGCCCCTGGCGTCACCAGCTCTAACATCTACTTCGAAGACGCAGGCGCTGTGCTAGGGCCCTGGGGCCGCAGAGAGGAATACATTTCATCCTCAGCTCCAAGGAGCACCCTGTCCTGTGGTGCGGGCAGGCAAAAAAGACAGGTCACCAGCATTCAGGAATGGCAACAGGCACAGGGTATGGCGGGCCTGGACTAGGGGCACGTGGGGCATTTGGGAGCATAACCCCCTGTGAATGCTTCCCTGCGTGGACCCGAAGCCACACAGAGCGGCATGAAGCATGTGCTCCCACCTTCTGAGGCCAAAGTGCACCTGCCCAGGACCAGCCTGGGAGAACAGCCTCTTTACAATGTGAAATGACTTCAAGGGCCTTCATTGGAATCAAGAGATGTTCCCCTGTGCCGCCCTCTCCCCCCACTTCTTCTGTATCCTTCCAGGGATATAGGAGGATATGTGTATGCAATTGTATATAAATGTATCCTTTGCAAAAACCGCAAAGGAGAGCGCACTGGAAGCCAGCCGCACAACAGGACATCTATATCGTGTGTATTTATATATAAAAGCAAGTCAGCCTCCGATTCTCTTCCCCTTCCTGAAGGCCACCCCTGCTGCCAACCTCTAATACAAGACGATACACATATATCCTTTTAAAAAAGACAAATGATGACATGCTATAAACATATGCTAAAGTTCCATACATTCTGTTTTTTCACCTCCCACTATGTCTCACAGAGCATTCTGCAGCAATACCCAGAGCTCGATTGCCCTTCTTTTTAATGACAGCATAACATTCTATTATGAGGTTGTGCCAGGCTTTATTTAACCAGTCTCCTATTAATGGATATTCATTCAGGTTGTTTTTGGTCCTTTACGGCTCCAAATAGCCCGCTATGAACATCCCCTTCCACAGGTTTTTACTCACATGTGGTATATCTGTATACTTTTGTTGGATAAAAAGGTATGCAGTTTAAAATGAAAAACCATTAAGCATACCTAACTATTTAAGATCCATGCCTAAAAGCTCATCCAAAGAAATGAATCACTAAGCGTGGAATTCTGACCATCAGCAAGGGACACCATTTGCCTGAGTAGAGGATATCTGCTCACCCTGGGAGTGGCTCTTCCCTCTTTCCAGCTCCCAAGCCCGAGTGTCAGCTGAGCAGAGATGGCTGGGGTACCCTGGCTCTTGGGGGTGGGGTAGTGGCCCGGTGGTGTTCTCTGTGGACAGAAGTTCCCTCTCTAATCAGTTTTCCCACTGCATTTCATTGGCGGCCAAGAGAGACTTTCCTAACTCTTGCTATCTTTACAATATGTCGTTCAAATTTAAAACATGCTAAAAGGGAGAAAATATTTATAGAATTTTTCTCTGGAAGTAAAAAAAAAAAAAAAAACCCTACTTTTAAGCCTAGCCAATGACATTTCTGGAAACCACGGAGAGAAAACAGCAACAACTCGCAGAAGATAAAATGGGCTAATTACACAACAGATCTCTAATTTAAGAAACTAGCTGCATTCTTCTGGGCTTTTTTTTTTTTTTTCTCTTAAAGATGACAGAGAATAAAAATACTGGCTTACCAGCTTATTAAAAAAAATAACCCAATGACTCGTAACCTCTTCTGCAAGACGACGTGTGTTTGTGCATGTGTATGCAAGGCGGGCCTGCTGACCTCCGCGAAGGCCGTGGAGAGGGGTCCCGGTGGTGGGGTTTCTTGGCCTGTGGGCTAGTTTCCCATGGGAAGGAACAGGGATTCTGCTGCCTGAGTTATTTAAATCTTGCCGTCTTCCTCCCTTTTCCAAAGCTCTGGCAGTGTCTTCACGGCCCCAGCTGTCGTGGACGCTCAGCCCAGTGGCCCGGCTTGGCGGTGGCCGAAGTCGGCCCCGTGGTAACCTGTGATTTGCCGTGTCATTAACCCAGCCCCCGTAGCTGCCACTGGAACCCCAGCTGGCTACCTTGAACAAGTACCCCAGGTTTCTAGAACAAGCCCTCAGCTGCAGGGTGGTCAGCTAAGACACGGGGAGCCCCTCTCCCCTCCATTGTTTCTGCGAATCCCAGTCAGAGCACTTCCAAATGGGCCACCAAGGGAATCTTTCCCTGGCTAGAATTTCCAGAAGCCAAAAAGTGACTGCAGCCAAAACCTCCCCGTGAACTTCGTTTCTGTTTGGATTTTTATGGAGACTGTTTCTCGCAGACACACATCCTGTGGGACTGCGCTCCTTCCCTTCCCTTATTCTTATGTATGAATGGATTATGTTGGCTGTTTAATGGGTTTGCAGCAAACCCAGGCCACCGAGCGGTTTTAATGAAGTCTTGGGCTGGCCGGCCCGGTGGCTTTCCGATGCCTTTCGGGACCTGAGAGAGGGCTGGTGCCCGGATGGGATTTGCTCTGTGCTCCCTGCCCGGGAATCGTGGCTACCCTCGCGCTGCTCTGATTTGCTGGGGGATTTGGGGAAAGGTATTTAATCTCCCAAGCCTGCAGTGTAGACCAGAGCTAATACCGGCAAGCACCGCGGCCTTCCCTGAACCAGGATGAGGGATCCTAGTGGGGAACAAAGAGTAATTGTGAGAAAGGACTGAGGGGGGGCCCCGAGGAGGGGGTGTGCCTGGTGGGAGGGGCGGTTCTGCTGAGGGCCAGGGTCTAGATGGAAATTCTCAGCGTTGACTTCAGTTGGGGTGGTTAGGCCTCTGTTGACCTGGTTTGCCTTGTCTTACCCAGTAGGCCCCAGTATGTTGATTTGGGAATGTATTATCCATCTTCAAAGCACACAGAACCAGGAGGCAAGGTGGGGCGAGGGGCTGCTCACCTGGGGGCTGCTCTGGACAGCCCTTCTCCCCACTTCGGGAGCCCAGGGGATGCGCTCCTGCCACTAACTAACCCTCCTTCCCCACGGCCGCCATGATTGTTTCCTGTGCTGGCCAGAGGCTGAGTTGAGAAGCGGGGCACCTTCCTGCTTCGTGTTTCAGCCTCCTGCCCAACCTGGGGACCCCTTGTCACCAGCGTTCCCAAGGGGCCCCGCTGTCAGCAGCTGCCGGGAGGGCTGACGGATGAGGCTACCCACAGAAGGTTCCCGCCCCTTCTCCCCCCAGAGCTCCTTTTATGATATCTCTCCCAGGGTTCCCTGGTGGACAGTGGCTCTGCGGGGAAGGCGAGAGATTCCTGACCCATTGGATTCCGCGGGGAGGGGTGTGTGGGGGGGTGTGGGGAGAAGCCACTGATTGGGTCAGAGGATCCCACCTCCACCCCTACCCCCACCCGCAGGCCTCTGGGCTGCCTGGCCCACGCTTTTCAAATTTGTTCTCCGCAGAACTGCCTGAATGATCTCTTTAAAATGCACATTGGACTCTGTTATTCCCTCCTGAAAACCCTTTGTGCGGTTTCCGGTGCCTGGACACGGAGGCCAAGTTCCTTTTGGTGGTTTATCGCCCCTCTCGACTCTACCTCCCCAGCTTCAAGCCTCCTGGCCCTCAGCCCCTCAGCCTGCAAGGCTAAACCCGCAGCTACTGTGGGCCTGGCCCGCACCGCGGGGCTGCCCACAGCACTTCACTCTCCCTCTTTCTAGAAGAATTCTCTCCAGCCCCTTCTGGATCACCCTTATTCTGCTGTCAGGAGGCAGCTCGGGTGTCGCCTTCCGAGTCGGTCTGTAAATCATTAAGCCAGGAATTCATTCATTTTATTGTTTTCAGTCCATCGAGACATACGTAACTGGCCATTACCGCTCTGGATCGGCCTCGAGCAGCCTGTCCTAGAGCTCGTGCCTCGCCCGAAGCTAGCCAGTCGCGAAACCGGAAAGGGGTCCTTTGCTCCAGGGGCCCCCCGCTCGTCCCTCACCACCCTGCCGTGTGCACACCAACGGATTCCTTACCCCTCTGCCCCTCGGGCCCAAGGCGTTCTGTTTGCCTTGTTGTCCAGAAGCGCTGATGGAGGAAATTCGCAGAGGCCGCTCTCTGACCTGTTGTCTCTTCCTTCCGGCTCGGTCTCCCAGACCTTTAGGTCCATCCACTTCTGGGGCCCGTGGTTCCTTGGGTGAGGCCGAGAGGTCTCAGACTGCCACTTTCTCAAAGCCTGCGGTCCCTGGCTACAGTGTGGCTCACAGCGGGCCTCTCTCAGGCCCTCGTATGGGCCCTCCCCTCCCGCTCCCCGGGCAGCCTCTACTCTCCCTCACCTGGATGACTGTGGCACCCCCACCCCACTGGTCTCCCTACTTCCCCTTTTGGCACCTCTTCATCCTACTCTCCACACAACAGCCAGGCCATCTTGTTAAACTGAAGTCAGATCATGGCAATCCTTGCTCAGAACTTTGCATCATGCTCCAGGGGGCCTCAAGGCCTCCACATGGCCTAGGACAATCTACAGAATGGTCCCTGTCATCTCTCTGATCTCATGACCTCTCACTCCCCTCTCACTTACTCCACTCCGGTTAAGCGGCCTCCTTGCCATCCCTCCCACTCCCTGGACACATCTGGCCCCAGGCCCTTTGCACTTGCTGTTCCCTCTATCTGGAATGCTCCTCCCCCAGTCCTCCCCCTTCCTTCACATTTCCTAATCAGTGACAACTTCTCCCACCACCCTTTGGAGAACTCAACTCCTCTCCCCAGCACTCCCTACTCCCGTCCCTGCTTTTCTTTCCTCCCTAGCACTTACCACTTAAGAGACTATGCATCTTTTTTAAAAAAGATTTTATTTATTTATTTGAGAGAGAGCAAGAGAGCGAGCGAGCATGAGCAGGGGGCAGGCACAGAGGGAGAGGGAGAGCAGACTTCCCACGGTGCAGGGACCCTGACATGGGGCTCGATCCCGAGACCCCGAGATCATGACCTGAGCTGAAGGCAGACGCCTAACCGACTGAGCCACCCAGGTGACCTGCATCTTTCTTATGGATCTTGATTATTGTCTATTCCTCCCCTGTGGGACTGTAAGCATCTGTTAGAGCAGAGATTTTGTTTGTTTGGTATCCTTAGTGCCTAGAGCAATGCCTGAGCACAAAGTCGGCACTGATTAAATGTCTGTTGGATGAAAGAAGAATGGATGAATGGATGGATGGAGTGGTAGTTGGGTAAACGTTCTACTGACTTCTGTCTCATGGGTAACATCTGAAGACCAAGGATGTTGGTTGGCCTCTGGCGGGACCCTTGCTTACCATTCCTAGGTCTGGGAGTGAAGGGACTCCAAAAATGCCATCGTCATCAGTCCTGGAATTCGACTTCTTCCTCCTCAGCTGACTTTAGATTTTCCTGATGTGGATAGTAGAGTGATCATCCACCATCTTCCTTCTCCTGAGATGCAAGTGACTGTTCATGGCTTTCTTCTTGCTCTGCTGGAGCTCACTGGTGGCGGTTCTGCATGACTTCTTGCTGGGCTGTTGCTCTCGGAACATTCGAGAAACCGCATGGGCCCTGGCAAGAGATGCATGAGCTTTAACTTCACCATTGGTGCCAGCAGCCCTTGGTGCACCTTAAAGATGAAAATGAGAGAGCCTCAGGTTCCCATCAGCTCTTGCAGACGGCCGTACAGGAAGAAACTTGCCTCACCGAGTGAGCCTCCCAATTTCAAATCTTTTATTTTTTTAAAGATTTTATTTATTTATTTGAGAGAGAGAATGAGAGAGAGAGAGAGAGAGAGAGCACAAGAGGGGGGAGCGGGAGAGGGAGAAGCAGACTCCCCGCTGAGCAGGGAGCCCGATGCGGGACTCGATCCCGGGACTCCAGGATCATGACCTGAGCTGAAGGCAGTCACTCAACCAACTGAGCCACCCAGGCGCCCGAGCCTTCCAATTTCAAGGTGAAGTGCTTAATTCACCTGAAGCCATGGTCTTGGATGACATTCACTGGGCCAGGGTGTTCAGTTTGCACATCCATAAAATGGGGCTAACGATACTGACCTGGCCTGGTTGTCGTGTGAGGAATAAATGAGCAACATAAATTAGGAAATCTAGAAAAGTGTCTGGATTTATTGTCACCAGCGGGGCAGACTCTGGGGCAAGCCTGTTGCTCTGCAGGATGGAAGACCTTTGTGGGGCTCTAGAAGAATTTGGTGCCTTTTGGCAAGGTCCTGTAGCTCGCAAAGCCTATGCTGCTCCCTTATGCGGTGGGAGTTTTCTGTGACGGGAAGGTGGCCTGGCTTCTCTGCCCAGCTCCCAGGCTGCTTGCCAGATGGAAACAGTGTGAGTCGGGAAGGGAGTGACCGTTGACCCTTCTTCGATGTTCTGTGTTGCACATTTGCATTTTCTTGCGAGCTGAGAGTTTATTAGCCAGCAAAGGGACTCTCAGCTCTGAGCCTGCTTTTGCTCAGATCGAAAGACAGTAACACAAGGAAGCAGTCTATTGGTGCAGGGAGGGCGCCGGCCCGGGGAGTCTGGGGATTACGGTCTCCTCATTTCGTTCTTCTAGTTGGTCAACTTTGGGCCTGTCAGGTCACCTTGCTGGGCCACAGCTGCCTGTCTGTATCCGAAGGGACTTAAAGTAGACGGGTCTGGTTCTGAGCTGGGGTCATTTTATTCTCGTGGCTTTTCGATGACAATCACTTCAAATCTGGAAATAAAAATCCTGTTGGTGGTCTCTCCTCTTTTCCAGGTGGCCGCCCATTATTCTGAATTTCTGGGGTCTCCTCTGCAGACCACTCCGGTATGGTGGCTCTCCCTAAGGGGATTCTCCACTCCCGGGGCATCGCACGGCCTGGGGATGCCAGGGAGGAAATGCCTCCAGGTGTGAACTCCTAGCATCTGATGTTTTGGGATCCATCGGTCCCGCAGGTGTGCCCTGGATCCCTCATGCTTCGGGGGGACAATTCTGTGGTGCGCTCTACATGCTCTCTCGAGGATCATGTGAAGCGGAAACAAGAGGTCTGCAAGCTAAGGAGAGAAGCCTCAGAAGAATCCCACCCTGCTGGCACCTTGATCTTGAGCTTCCAGCCTCCAGAACTGTGAGAGATAAATCTCCGTTCTGGAAGCTACCTCGCCTGTGGGGTATTGTTAAGCAGCCAAAGCCGACAAATGAGCTACTTGCACCCACATCTTAGGTTCAGAGTCTGCTTTTTTTTGGGGGGGGAAGGAGATTTAGACCATCATCATCCAGGGACAGAAGGTCAGTGCCATATCCAGGCTGCCAGGCTCTTATTTTGGGTGTTATAGACCAGTCTCCACGGTGGGGTCCGAGAGCAATTTGTAATGATGCTGGCTCGTCCACCTCGGGCGGAGAGGAGACAAAGATCTAGAGACCTGGAAGAAGTCAAAAACATCTTCATAGTAACCTTCTCATATTCAGATTTGGGGCTGGTTCGCTGAAAAGAGCCGGAATCATGTGGAGAACTATACACCAGGAGTCGGCCCGGGATAATGCGCATGATGCAGTGCATGAATACAAATGCTTTTATTCACGTGAAATTGCTTCAGAATGAAGGGCTGCTTGAAAACTGACCACCAAATGGAGCGTTTTGTGTTACAAAATAAAATTGCATCCCTTCGGCTCTGAGAAAAATGCATATTGCCCTCATCTGAAATGTGGTGATAATTATATGCCACATTATTCATCCTGTGTCATTTCTGGTCACATTCAGCATTTGGCACAGTGGCAATTTAGTGTGTGCTAGAAACAAAGGCAGTCACGCAAAAGACGCAGGGGACATAGTGCAGGCAGCCAAGGTAACGGGGATGGTGTGTGGTACCTCAAGGCTTGCGTTCTCCCGGGATGACACACCTGCGATTTCAAATGTTCTCCGTGGAGGAGGACCAACTTTGACATGCTTTGCAGGGAAAAGGGAAGAATAGGAAAAGGAAACCAAGTCAAATAATGCAAGGATATCAGAGGAGGTGTGTGTGTGTGTGTGTGTGTGTGTGTGTGTGTGTAACAGGCAGGGAAGTCATGTGCTCCGGCCTGAGCAGTCTTGGGGCTGAGGGAGTGTTAGTTATTAGTGTGTAGTATTAGGCTTTTCGTTAGGAGCTGGATTATTTATCTGTTGCTGAAAAGCTAATTACCCCCCAACTGAACAGCTTAAAAACAAGACACAGTTTCCTTGGGTTAGGACACCAGAGTGGCATAGCGGGGTGGTTCGGGCTCAGGGTCTGTCACGGGGCTGTGGTCAGCTCAAGGCTTGACCAGGCCTGGAGGACCTGCTTCCAAAATGGTTCAGACATGTGGCTGTTGGCCGGATGCTTTGGAAGGTCGGTTTCCAAGCTCACTCACGTGGTTGCTGTCAGGTCTTTGTTCCTCCCCACGTGGGTCTTCTATAGGTTGCCAGAGTGTCCTCATGACATATCAGCTGGTGATCTGAGGGACAGAGAGGGAGTGCATCAGAGAGAGCCCGAGACTGAAGTCACAGTCCTTTTATAAGCTGATCTCCAAAGTGACAGCCTATCACTTCTGTCCCTCAGTCCAGCCCACCCGCAGGGGGTGTGAATACCAGGAGGTGGGGATCACCGGGGGCCATCTTAGAGGACGCCTGCCACCGAGGTCAGGCCCTCGATCACTCCCAGCATTCTAGAAGGTTCTTGGGCCTGAGAAAGTTGCCGTCATTACAAACAAGTGTTGGAGAGAAGAGCTTCAAATGTGAGACTTGTAAGAGTGTGGTTCTTGCCCATACTCTCTCTCCTGTCTTTGTCTGTCAGAGCAAAGACCAAAGTCTCTCAGAGTGGCTTTCCGCATCTATCATATAGGGACAGCAATGCCGAGCTCACAAAAGTGGGGCTAGTTGAGTGACATGAGGTGCAAAATGCTCTAAGACAGAAGGAATTACATTGGTGGTCTCGAGAACATTCCCTGGTATGCTGCTACCCAGCCAGGATTGGGGGACCTGGGGCTTATGTGGGTGACCGTTTCTACTGTGGTGGGCTATCCTGGCCACTCCAGCCTCTCGGGGCTTAAGAGCCAGAGTGACAAAAACCTGCACAGTCATTAAGTAAGGGACTGCTGCCAGGTGCTATTGTGAGGACCTCAGTGCAGGGAGATGGCAGAGAGTGGCCGGCAGAACACAGCCCCTCGGAGCCAATGCCTCGCCTCTCCCATTCCTTCCAGTGTCCTTGGCTCTCCCCATCTCCGATTTAGACCTCTCTCCGCCCACCTCTGGACTGGCCGGAATGGATGAGAAAAATCCTTTAATAATCTGGTACTTTCCAAATGATATTCTTGTTTCTGGTCCTGAGTATTTTATATTTCCTCTGGTCAGAAATAAAAAACTGAAGTTTCCTGGGGCGCCTGGGTGGCTCAGTTGGTTAAGCGTCTGCCTTCGGCTCAGGTCATGATCCCGGAGTCCTGGGATCGAGCCCCGCATCGGGCTCCCTGCTCCGCGGGGAGCGGGGAGTCTGCTTCTCCCTCTGTCCCTGCTCCTGTGCTCTCTCTCTTGCTCACTTTCTCTCTCAAATGAATAAAGTCTTAAAAAAAATTGAAGTTTCCCTTTTGTGTGAGGTCCTGGGGGCCAGAAGTCTTCAGGAGAGGAGAGAGAGAGAGAGGCTTGGCAGCCCCGTGCGGGGTAGGAAAGGTGGGCTCTGAGCCTGCGGGCCGGAGGGCGCTGGGCAGCCTGGCGCCCTTTCGAGGAGCGGCCTCTGGCCTCTGGGGCAGCTGCTCGCCACCTCCTGGGGGCTCCCATCATGCTCTGGGGTGTGCTGTCCCGGGCAACACCAAGGAAGCGTGATAGTGACTTGGGGGCCAGGAGGACGTCAGGTCGCCTCCAGCTCTGTCACTTATTAGCTCTGGGGCCAGACAGCCGCTCCCTCTGGACAGGACTCTGCCTGCCCTGTTCACTATCATATCTCCTGCTCCTGGCACAAGCCCTGCTTGAGCTTCTTTTTAATTTAATTTTTTAATTAAAGCCTAATTTGCATGCATTGAAATGCACAGAAGGTGTACACCGTGATGCGTTTGGGCGAATATATGCATCTGTGGAAGTACCAGCACAAGACTGAGAACATTTCCATCACCCTCAAAAGATCCCCTGCCCCCTTCCCAGTCAATCGTATTGGTCACCGGAGGCAGCCCCCGTTCTGATTTCTGTCACCCTGGGTTAGTTTTTGTCTCTTCTTGGATTTGATATAAATGGATCATACAGCATGTGTTCTCTTGTGTTTGGCTTCTTTTGCTCAACATAACATCTGCGAGATTCATTCACATTGTTGTGAGTACTGCGCGCACATTCCCTTATATCGCCGAGTACTATTCCGTGACACAGTTATACCACAATTTGTCTATCCATTCACCCGTTGATGGATATTTGAGTCAACTCCAGTTTGAAGCTATTACGAATAAAGTTTCTATGAGCCTTCCCGTGCAACTGTTTTCTCTGAACGTAAGCTCTTATTTCTCTTGGGTAAATACCTCGGAGTGGAATTGTTGAATTCTAGGGCAGTTGTATGTTTAACCTTGTGAGAAGCTGCCAGACTATTGTCCGAAGGGCCCTGCCATTTTATACTCCTGGCTGGCATTGGAATCTTTGAGCAGAAGGGTAGAGGTTGTTTGTCTCTGGATCTGCCTTGGCCCCCGCCAATGCCAAGCATTCTTATCCAGACTTTCAGTCTATGATGCCAATCTCTGATCATCTTCCAGTAAATTCCTTTTTTTAAAAAAGGTTTTATTTATTTATTTGAGAGAGAGAGAGAGAGAGCGAGCACGAGCAGGGTGAGGGGCAGAGGGAGAAGCAGACTCCCCAGTGAGCAGGGAGCCCGATATGGGGCTTGATCCACAGACTCCCAGGTCATGACCTGAGCCAAAGGCAGATGCTTAACCGACTGAGCCACCCAGGCGCCCCCAGTAAATTCTCTTTTGCCCTAAGTTAGTCAGACTCTGTTTCTGTTGTTTGCAGGAACTCTAGCTAACTGATACAGCACCGTGCGCACAGTAGGTACTCAATGAGCAGCAGCTGCTCTGGTATTCATCATATTAAATCCAGAGAGTCATAGGGAGGGGGAGAGGGAGCAGGGCGAGGCTTCTAGATTGCGTGTGTGTGCGTAGGAGGAGGTGGGTACAGCTACAAAAGGGGAGGGGAGGAGTGCATTTTCACCCCTCCATTTTTTTTTCTTTGTTTAAATTTAGGTGTAACTTACATATAGGGAAATGCACCCATCTTCAGTGCTAGGGTTTGAGGAGCTTTGGCAAGAGTCTACCCTTGCGTAACGTATCCTCCTATCAAGACACAGCTCATTTCCATCATCCCCAGAGCACTCTCTCATGCTCCTTCCTTTTTCCGACTTTCATTACCATAGTTTAATTTTGCTTGTTCTTGAATTTCACAGAAATGGAATGATACAGTGTCTCCGTTTTCACGCTTGGCTCTTTTCAGGGAGCAGAATGCATTTAAGATGACCCAAGTTGTTGTATTTAGCAAGAGTTTGCTCCTTTTGATTGCTGAGTACTTTCCACTGTATGGATGTACCATCGTTGGTGTATTGATTAACCTGCTGATGGACCTTTGGGGTTGTTTCCAGTTTGGACTGCTATGAGAGATGTCACTATGAACATTCACGTTCAAATCTTTTTGTGGACGAATGCCTTCATCTCTCTGGCATGGGTACTCAGGAATGAGATAGCTGGGTCTTACAGCAACTGCGTGCATTATTTTAGAGGAAATTGCCAAACTGCTTTCCAAAGCGGCCTTACCATTTTATACACCCATCCGCGGTGTTTGACAGTCCCAGCTGCATCTCAGCCCTGTCAGCACTTGGTGTTGTCAATCGTGTTTAGTTGAGCCATCCCAGCGGATGCAAAGCCTTTTCGCATTGTGGTTTTAACCTTGGACCGTTTTTCAGTTCCAGGAAAAGTATGATTAATTCGAGTAGTGTTGCGAATGGTTCCATGCCTGTGTGATTGTAACCTGGCATTTGAAATATCAACAGAGAAAAGCTGAGTCGGAATTCCAATGAATACTATTTGCTGATCCATGTAAACACCAGTAGGGTGTCTCTCGATGTAATACACGGCACCAATCTGTTTCCGTCCTCTCCTTACCACGCTTGTTTTGCATTGAGGGAGATTGAGGTCTGCACTTTGCCAGAAGCTGGCACAGGCCCCCAACCCCCACCCCAGGGTCCAACATCCTGCTGGGGAGGATGGCGCTGCTCATGCACTGTTGAGGAAATGTGCTGGAGCTGTCTTGGGGTGTCCCTTGCCCTCTCAGGGGATCCTGACCAAAAAGTCTGAGTCGATACTGTTCACACATGGGAATGGGGGAGGTCCTGGCCAGAGCTGCAGAGGTCCTGCGCACGACGTCCATGAACTGATGTCACGGGCATCTGCAAACCCTCTGACATTGTACGCACAATTTTGCGCCTACATGATTTCTTTTTTTCTGTGAAAGGGTTCATAGCCTTCATTGGGTTATCAAAGACAGAGATTGCTAGTTGATCCCCAACATTTATTTTTTTTTCTTTTTTCCAAGTAATGGAGCCCCTGAATTCTTTCTGGGCACATAGACCATGTGAAATAAGGACTACATTTCCCAGCCTCCTTTGCAAGCTAGAGGTGACCTGTGACTGATTGTTGGCCAAGAGGATGTAAGTAGACACGTCATGTGCAAGTTCCAGGAAGTGTTCCTAAAGGGAAAGGGACCTTTTTTCCCCCTTTTTAATTGTTTATTTAAATTGAATTAGCCAACATATAGTACATCATTAGTTTCAGATGTAGTGTTCAGTAATTTATCATTTGCCTATAACACACAGTGCTCCTCACATCACGTGCCTCCTTAATGCCCATCACCCAGTTACCCCATTCCCTCCACCCACCTCCCCTCCAGCAACCCTCAGTTTGTTTCCTAGAGTTAAGAGTCTCTCATGGTTTGTCTCCCTCTCTGAAGACTTCCCATTCAGTTTCCCTCCCTTCCCCTATGATCCTCTGTGCTGTTTCTTATATTCCACATATGAGTGAAACCATATGATAATTGTCTTCCTCTGTTTGACTTATTTCGCTCAGCATAATACCCTCCAGTTCCATCCATGTCGATGTAAATGGTAAGTATTCATCCTTTCTGATGGCCGAGTGATATTCCATTGTGTATATATATATATATATATATATACCACATCTTTTTTTAAAAATTTTTTTAAGGATTTTATTTATTTATTTGACAGAGAGAGAGACAGCGAGAGAGGGAACACAAGCAGGGGGAGTGGGAGAGGGAGAAGCAGGCTTCCCGCTGAGCAGGGAGCCCGATGCGGGGCTTGATCCCAGGACCCTGGGATCATGACCTGAGCCGAAGGCAGACGCTTAACGACTGAGCCACCCAGGCGCCCCATACCACATCTTCTTTATCCATTCATCTGTCGATGGACATCTTGGCTCTTTCCACAGTTTGGCTATTGTGGACATTGCTGCTATGAACATTGGGGTGCAGGTGCCCCTTTGGGTCACTACGTTTGTATCTTTGGGGTAAATACCTCTTAGTACAATTGCTGGATCATAGGGTAGCTCTATTTTTAACTTCTTGAGGAACCTCCATACCGTTTTCCACAGTGGCTGCACCAGCTTGCATTCCCACCAACAGTGTAGGAGGGTTCCCCTTTCTCTGCATCCCTGCCAACATTTGTTGTTTCCGGACTTGTTAATTTTAGCCATTCTGACTGGTGTGAGGTGGTATCTCATTGTGGTTTTGATTTGGATTTCCCTGATGCCAAGTGACGTGGAGCATTTTTTCATGTCTGTTGGCCATTTGTATGTCTTCTTTGGAGAAATGTCTGTTCATGTCTTCTGCGCATTTCTCGACTGGATTCTTTGTCTTTTGGGTGTTGAGTTTGGTAAGTCCTTTATAGATTTTGGATACTAGCCCTTTATCTGATAAGTCATTTGCAAATATCTTCTCCCATTCCGTAGGTTGCCTTTTAGTTTTGTTGACTGTTTCCTTTGTTGTGCAGAAGCTTTTTATCTTGATGAAGTCCCAATAGTTCATTTTTGCTTTTGTTTCAAAACCTTGCCTTTGGAGACGTGTCTAGCAAGAAGTTGCTGTGGCCGAGGTCAAAGGGGTTGCTGCCTATGTTCTCCTCTAGGATTTTGATGGATTCCTGGCTCACATTTAGGTCTTTCATCCATTTTGAGTTTATCTTTGTGTATGGTGTAAGAGAATGGTCCAGTTTCATTCTTCTGCAGGTGGCCGTCCAATTTTCCCAACACCGTTTGTTGAAGAGATTGTCTTTTTTCCATTGGACATTCTTTCCTGCTTTATCGAAGATTAGTTGACCATAGAGTTGAGGGTCCATTTCTGGGCTCTCTATTCTGTTCCATTGATCTATGTGTCTGTTTTTGTGCCAGTACCATACTGTCTTGATGATCACAGCTTTGTAATAGAGCTTGAAGTCCGGAAATGTGATGCCACCAGCTTTGCTTTTCTTTTTCAACATTCCTCTGGCTATTTGGGGTATTTTCTGGTTCCATACAAATTTTAGGATTATTTGTTCCAGCTCTGTGAAAAATTTTGATAGGGACTGCATTGAATGTGTAGGTTGCTCTGGGCAGCATAGACATTTTAACTATATTTATTCTTCCAATCCATAAGCATGGAATGTTTTTCCATTTCTTTCATAAGTGTTCTGTAATTTTTAGAGTACAGATCCTTTACCTCTTTGGTTGGGTTTAGTCCTAGGTATCTTATGGTTTTGGGTGCAATTCTAAATGGGACTGATTCATTAATTTCACTTTCTTCTGTCTCATTGTTGGTATAGAAATGCCATTGATTTTTGTGCATTGATTTTATATCCTGCCACGTTGCTGAATTCCTGTATGAGTTCTAGCAATTTTGGGGTGGAGTCTTTTGGGTTTTCCACATAAAGTACTATGTCATCTGCAAAGAGTGAGAGTTTGACTTATTTTTTGCCACTTTGGATGCCTTTTATTTCTTTTTGTTGTCTGATTGCTGTGGCTAGGACTTCTAGTACTATGTTGAATAGCAGTGGTGATAGTGGACATCCCTGCCGTGTTCCTGACCTTAGGGGGAAAGCTCTCAGTGTTTCCCCATTGAGAATGATATTCGCTGTGGGCTTTTATGATACTGAGGTATGTTCCCTCTATCGAAAGGAACCTTTTTTCTTGGCTGGCTGGAGAGCGGATGTGCTGGCTGGAGCATGAGCAGCCATCTTGGACTAGGAGGTGGCAAAGAAACAAGATGGAAGAGGTCTGGATCCCTCACGAACATGGAACATTATACCAACTTGGCACTGCTTCCATAGACTTTATCTGTGAGAGTGGGAAAAATACATTTTTCTCCTGTGTAAGCCACTACTCTCGGGTTTTGTGGTAGGCAGCTGCTAAGATAGACCTCAATGAACCTGCCTCCCACATTGTTCCAGGGTCAGTTTGTATGACCAACAGCATATGGCAGAAGTGATGCCGTGTCCCTTCTGAGATTTGGTTATAAAAAGACTGCTGCTTCTGACTTGGGCTGTCTCCCTCTCTCTCACGGGTCACTCGCTCTGACACCCCCACGAAGAAGCCCATGTAGCAAGAAACAGAGGCCTTTACCAACAGCCACATGAGTGTGCTTGGAAGCGGATCTTCCTGCCCCAGTGAAGTCCAGAGAAACTGCAGCCCCAGACAACAGCTTGACTGAAGCCTGAGCTGGAACCCCCCAGCCAGGCTGCTCCTGGATTCCTGACCCTCAGAAACCGTGTGAGATAATAAATGTTTGCTGTTCTAAGCTGCTAAGTTTGGAGCAATTTCTTACCAAGCAATAGATAATGAATACAGGCTTCCTGTCACTGGAACAGACAAAGACAATCCTGCAGATACGACCCACAGAATATTAAGAGCTACTGTGCTAAGTAACATCTAGGCATCTCTGTCCCTGGGTTCTAGCCCCAAATTTCCAGAAATGCGCTCCTCGGCATCGGGCAAACCGTGTCGCCAATCTGGGCCTCGGTGTCTCCTCATATGGAAAGTGAGACCGTTGCTCTAGCTGATGTTGGCCTTTCTCCAGCTAAAGAGTCTCAAATTGCGGAGAGTAAGGAAGGCAGCAGAGGGTGGGATGGGCAGAGGCCAGAGTATTTCTCTCTGGTTGGCATAAAACTATCGCAACACTTTGGTGAGGCTTCTTGGGCATCTCCCCAGTCTGGTGGGGTGGGGGGGGGCGCTCAGTGAGGACTGAATTGCTCTGCCTAATAAATTAAGAAAAACTGTCCAGGGGGCGGTCTGCCAGTGGGGGAGGAAAGGGGCAGGGAGACAAGAGGGACCAAAGGAGAGAAGCCCGTGACCATGGCCACGGAGCAAGGCCAGTGAGAAATTCCCTGATGCCACCAACTGCTGATGCATTTTTAAAATAGTGCAAGGGGCATTTTTCCTTGTATTGTGCTGAAATCTATTTCTAAGACTCCAAACTCTCTCTCTCTCACACACACACACGCACACGCACACACACGTGTGTGCTCAGGCACGCACACCCTCACGAACTTACTGTACCACCTTACTCTGGCGGCCAAGCCCCAGGGAGAATTTAAGGACACCAAAACAGCACTGGACAGGTCCGGCTTTGAACTTGGGCTCTGTTTCTGACCAGCTGTGTGACCAGGAATCTAGCACCTCCCCTCTCTGAGCCTCAGTTTGACCTTACACAATGAAGCTAAAATCAGGCGTCTGCGGGCCTCTGCCGTGAGCTCTCATGGTTGTGTTTCCTTGGCTTCTACCCACTGTAGGCCAGTCATGCTTCTGGAAAGGGGGAGCTGAAACCTCTTCTTCTGCTGGGGGTCCACCTGCCCAGTACCCCTCCCCCCGCTCCCCCAGCCACAGGAAGAGATTGTCCTGTGCCTTTCCTCCCCCCTAGCCTGGGAGCCCAGGCCCCTTGGGGTGGGTGTGGAAGTGGCTTCTGGTGGAGGCATAAGGTCTGGGCTGGTGGCTCAGGGGCCGGGGGTCCTGCTCTCTCAGAGGCAGGGCTCCCAGCAGGGCTGTCACCTTTTTCTTGGTGCCCTGTTTGTTTCTCTGGGTACAGAAAACTTTAACCAAGGGACCCAACCCCAGAGGACGCCAGTGGGGCACACTGCCTGGGAGTCGACCCAGGCCCGGCTGCCTCCCAGAGGTGCCACTTCTGGAAATGACAATAGTAGCAATCGTCGCTGCCCAGGTGCTCACCTCCTGCTCCCTAGAAGTCAAGGTCTCTGTGGACGCTGCATCTGGGAGGCTGTCCCTTGGGGCCGGACAGCATCAGTCCTCGTGGAGAGGGGACCAACTGTGGCATGGAGCTGTGGAGGAGGCCGTGGAAGGGGCCAAGGGGAGAGGAGACATGGAGGAGCCCGCTGTGGTCCTGGTGGTAAACATCTGTCATCCCTGCCCATGCTGGGACACTGGACGCTGAGCCTCAGACCTGCGTCCTTTATCTGTCCTTTCAGTGTCTCTCTGACAAGCTCGTGGGAGCTCGGCCGAGACCCGGCTGAGACCGATTGCTCCTCACTGGACCCTGGCATGGTGGACATGGCAGACACAGGCGGGCACTGACCAGCTGCCCGCTCTAGGCTGCCTCCCCCCTTGGATGCTCCTGGCGGGGCTCCCCAAGCCTCACCTTTGCAGGATCCCCACTGGACCCTCTGTTCCCCTGCCCGTTCTGTGAACCTTTGTCACGTTAGTCAAAGTCTCAAAGCAGCTGAGTAATAGACCCTTCTCCAAATTCACTAGAGAGTGATGGGCACCAACCCGCCAATGTCTTACTGACCCGGAGGAAGTTTGTATCAGGCGACCACAACAAAATGCCACCGCCCCAGGAGGCTTAAGCAACAGGCGTTTGTTTTCCCACAGTTCTGGAGGCTGGAAGTCCAAGATCAAGGTGTCGTCAGGGTTGGTTTACCCTGAGGCCTCTCTCATGGGTTTGCAGACGGCCACCTTCTCCTGTGTCCCCGCGCGGTCTTCCCTCTGGGTGTACACGCACCCCTGGGGTCTCTCTGTGTGTCCTCGTTTTCTCAGAAGGACACCGGTCAGATTGGATTAAGCCCACCCTAACTTAATCACCTCTTTTAAGGCTCCGTCTCCAAAGGCAGTCACCTTCTGAGGTCCTGGGCATTAGGACTTCAACATATGAATTTGGGGGTGGGGGGAGACACAATTCAGCCCTTAACCAGCTCAATCTGGTGTGAGTCGTGGGACTGACCCTGGGCACAGAGCTGCCTGGCGGGCAGACAGACCTACCCAGGAGCCCCGGGCCTCGGGTCCGAAGGTCACTTGGCTCATGAATGCTTTGACCCTTCTCCCGCTCAGTGGCAGGGTCTATCACCCCTTCTGGGTCTGAGCTGGGCCCCGGCTGTAGGATGGCTGAAGGATGGCAGCGAGATGCCAACTAAACCCTTATGAGCACGGGCACCTTCTGCCTTGGTCTCTTGGGGCCCTGAGCCACTGTGTCAGAAGTTGGACCACGCTGCCAGAGAGATCCTGTGGAGAAGTCATGATGTCCCATGGCCAGGGGGACAGGCCCTGCTGAGCCAGCCTCCCGCCTTCTTCTGTCAAGACACCAGGCACAGGAATGAAGCCACCTTGGATCCTTCAGACAACACAGCGACCTTATGAATGCCACCAAGTGACCCCAGTCAGGGCTGGGTCCTGCTGAAGAATTGTCCAGCTGAGCCCTGCCTGTGTTCCTGACCCCCCCACATCACGAAACATGATAAAATGGTTGTTTTATGCCACTAAGTTTTGGGGTCATTTGTTATGCAGTGAGAGATAGTGGACTATTTGGTGACTATTGAGGTGGGGTAGTGGGAAGGGGGTTCAGTGATGTTGAGGGATGTTATTGCCAGGCTGAGGGGGCGGGCCTCTCCCCTCCACGGGCTGAGCAGGCTGGATTCTGGCTCAGCTGTCTGAGCCACCCAGGTGCCCCAAGGAACGGCTGTTTCTGAACACCTCCAGTGAGCTGGTGAGTCCTCCAGGGATGGAGACTCCATTCGATCCACCCTGTTTGTCTGCCAGGAGGCCTCATTGCCTGGGTCACACCAACCTGAGCCTGAGTTTGGACTGACATCTGTCAGACTCCCCAGCCAGTGTTCTGTCCCTGACCCCACTCTGTCTGGGGCAGGTCGGGAGGAGGGTGGGGGGAGGAGTCCGACAGTCAAGCAGCTGTGGATGGGCTGACACGGGGAGGTCTAGGAAGGTTGAGCCCAGGCTGGAGGGCAGGCTCCAGCCCCAGGCAGGCCAGGGCGGGTGGAGGTGGGCCCCGGCCGCTGGCCTCAGCCTGGCCCACACGTGGGGAGGCAGGCAGGGACTGGAGCAGAGATGTAGTGAAGACCAGGCCTGAGAAACAGAGTCTGGGGAGACTGAGGGCAAGGATGGGGCTGATGTGCCCCCAGTACTATGATGGCACTGGCTGGGGGGACGGGGGAGACCGAAGGCTTCAGGGGGAACCCCTCCCCTACTATGGGGAGAAAAGGGACTCAGAGACTGGATATTACTGAACTGGCTCTATACCCTTGGGCAGGTGTGTATACCTCTGAACCTCAGTTATCTTATCTGTAAAATGGGTGAGTTAGACTAGGTGATCCCCCCAGTAACTTCCAGCTCTAAAATCCCTCCCTCCCTCCCTCCCACCTTCCCTTCCTCTGCAAGTCTTTGTTTTGTTTTGTTTTCTAGCACCACCCAACGCTGCCTGTCTTCATGGATCCTGCAGTCTAGTAGCGGAACGTGGAAGATTGTACTTTCCAAAGACGGCTGTGTGGACATATGCCATCCCACGTGCCTGTCTCCCAGTCAGCCACTGACGCTTCTCTACCGAAGTGTCCACAGTCCCTCCCGGGGCATTGGAGGGCCCGGGATTATGGCAGAAGTGATGCTGTGTGGCCTTCGAGGTGAAGCCGTAGAGGGCACCGGGGCTCCCGCCTGCCTGAGCTTGGGGAGCTCGCTCTCAGAAGCTGCCGCCATGCTGGGAAGGACCTCCGTAGCCACACGTAGGAGCCCCGTGTAGGGGCTGCGACCCCAGCCCCAGCAGATGGCCAGTGTGAACCCCCAGACACGAGAGGGGCCTTCAGCTGCCGCAGCCTTGCGCGGGACGGAGCAGAGATGAGCTGTCTGCACCGTGCCTACTGAAATCACGGATTGATGAGCAAAATGAATGTTGCTGTTTGAAACCATTAAGTTGTGGGTAATTTGTTATGAAGCAATAGAGAACTGGAACTGGGGGGAAGACAGGTGGGAGAAAAAAATGTAACGCTGGCTGGTACTCTCTTCAAGAAGGTATACACATGTCACCAACCTGGGCGCGAAGGAAGGAAGACAAACTGTAACCCATGTGTGTCCGTGTGTGTGTTTGTGTGTGAGGGGGACGTTGCTCCTGCCATGGCGGAGATGGGGCTGGAAATGGGTGTTTCCAGGCAGACAAAATGCGGGGGTGGGGGGGACATGCTGGGCAAAGGAAGAGCCAGTGCAAGGTCACGGTGCTGCCGGGTCACAGAGCTGCCGGGTCACAGAGCTGCCGGGTCACAGAGCCGCGAGATCACAGAGGAGCCAGGTCACAGAGCTGCCGGGTCATAGAGGAGCAAGGTCACAGAGCCGCCGGGTCATAGAAGAGCAAGGTCACGGCGCCACCGGGTCACAGAGCCGCCGGGTCATAGAGGAGCAAGGTCACGGCGCCGCCGGGTCACAGAGCCGCCGGGTCATAGAGGAGCAAGGTCACGGCGCCGCCGGGTCACAGAGCCGCCGGGTCATAGAGGAGCAAGGTCACGGCGCCGCCGGGTCACAGAGCCGCCGGGTCATAGAGGAGCAAGGTCACGGCGCCGCCGGGTCATAGAGGAGCAAGGTCATGGCGCCGCCAGGTCACAGAGCCACTGGGTCACAGAACTGCAAGGTCACAGAGCTGCGAGATCACAGAGGAGCCAGGTCATGGCGCCGCCAGGTCATGGCGCTGCCAGGTCACAGAGCTGCCGGGTCATAGAGGAGCAAGGTCACGGCGCTGCCAGGTCATGGCGCCACCAGGTCACAGAGCCGCTGGGTCACAGAAGTGCAAGGTCATGGCGCCGCCGGATCACAGAGCTGCTGGGTCATAGAAGAGCAAGGTCACGGTGCTGCCGGGTCATGGCGTCGCCAGGTCACAGAGCCGCGAGATCACAGAGGAGCCAGGGTCGGGTCACAGAGCTGCCGGGTCACAGAGGAGGGTGGCAGCCCAGGGCTGAAGCCCAGGGGGGCATGCTTGCGCCCGGACCCTGCAGTCCAGGTTCCAGCTCTGGTTTACGCATTATTTTCCCCTAATTGCATCTGAGGCTGGTGGATGCCAGCCAGGGAGGGCCTTGGATCGCAACAGGGAGCCATCTGCAAATCCTCGTGCAGGGGTGGTGGCCTGAGGGCAGCTTTCCTGAGGGGAGCTAATCCCTGGCAGGTTCTGTAGCTCCTCAGGGGGGCCGGGTGGGGGTGGAGCGCCTCCCTCCCCTCCCCCCACCAGCCTGTCTTTCAGATTCGGGTCTGGATGGCGGCTGACTTGGGGCCCCTAGTCCTTGAATGCTGGGGACTGCTGAGTCTTGGCGACCCCCCCCCCCCCCCCCCACGTAGGAAGGTGATCCTTGCCTTTGCACGATGGCTCGATGGCTCAGGAGTCTGTGAGGGGGAGATGGAGACGGGGAGCTGGCTTTTGGGGAGCCACTCTGGGGACCTGGCTATTCTCCTGGGCAGAGGCAAGCCTAAGCCATTCCTAAAGCCCTCACCCGTCCAAGGGCCTGGCTGCCAGGCCCCCACAGCTCTCACTTGGCTTCCAGTCAAGGTCAAGTTGAATGATTTAACATGAAAGGGCCTTGAGGTCCTTAAAGAGACATGCAAATCCCGCAGTCTGCTGGTGCCGGGTGCCGAGGACCCCACACCCATCCGCTCATTTACTTCCCTTGGGAAGGGGCCGATTGTTGCCGGCCCCAGTTTAGTGGTGAGGAAACTCTGGCTCAGGGAGCCCAAGGCCACTCAGAGTGACGCAGGTGTATCTGACTCCTGGCTTTGCGCTCTCCGCCACGCACCAAGGTTGCTGCCAAGACCAAAGAGATGCCCTTATTCCTTTCGTCTGGCCTGGTGTTCTAGGCAGACTCCGGAGCCAGGCCACCAGGGACAAATCCCACTCTTACCCCTGTGACTTCGGGCGAGTTACTCAGTGGCTCTGGGCCTCGGCTGCTTCCCCTGTAAGACGGGGGCAGGACGGGAGGCGGCACCTGCCTCGGAGCTGTGGCGGGGAGGGCACGAGCTACCGTGGGAGCAGCTCCTGGGGTGCGCCGAGCCACGGTCTCCCGCCCCGAACCTCTACCCAGTTACTGAGTGTAGCTGCCATTTATCCGTCACAGCTGATGGCACCGTGGGTGGTCATGATGAGCTGGGTCTGCCCGTTACACTGGGAGCTCCTGGAGGGCACCGGCGGGCACGAGTAACTTACAGGAGCAGGTGAAGACCCACGCCCTCCACCCCGGCCCCTTTGGGAGGAGTTCTCTGTGTGCAAAATGACACAGAAAGGAACTCAAGCTGGCTCCTTCGGCCAAGGGGTCTTAGAAAGCCAGGGAAGACGGAGTCAGGCAGAAAGGACGGTGGGTGGGGTGCGAAGGGGCACAGTGCCCATCCCTGGGAGCCAGGGCTCTTTGCCTCGCCTCTGCAGGCAGCCTGGGCCTGCCCCGGGCCCTGTGGCCTCCACCAGTTCCCAGCACGCTGACAAGCGTCTCCTTGTCTTCCTGGGACTCCTGGTTCTGGGTTCCTTGTCCTGCCCCGTTCCCCGCAGCTCTGCACACAGCTTTTGGCAAGAGCGGCTGGGGCACCGGACGGAGGCTCGAGGCCGTGTGCCGCATTCTAACGAGGCGGCTTCCCCTCTGCACCCCTGGCCATTTGCTGTCTGCTCTTGGGCTCCGCTCCTCCTCAGGCTTGCAGAAACTGGCCCTCCCTCTGAGAGGTGGTCTGAGCCCTGTCAGGGCCTCTCAGGGCCCTCCCCTCCGGCCGGCCCCGCCAGGGGAGGAGAGGCAGATGGGGCTGAGCCATGGACAGGGGTGCAGGAGGGCCCAGGCATCAGGGGTCCTGCGCCCACCTAGCTCTGTCCCAGGGCCTCATGTGGCTTCTCCCCAGCCCATCACCACCCTGCTGTCTTCACTGTCCCGCTCTGTCCTCTTGCCCTGTCTGCCAGCCCCAGGCGTCTCAGGGCCTGGTCATGGGATGAGCCCAAGTAGAAATGGCTCCGGGTCAGGGTTGGCCGGGTGTGGCCGAGCCCGGCACACACGAAGGCCCTGTGCCGGCTGCTTACGGGTTGCCGTCTCTCTGGACAGTTCCGTCAAGGGCAGTTGACCGGCCAGCTTCTGCCCTACTTTCTTCTCCGTGTCCCACAGCAATCCCTGTTTTCCCCGGAAACTTCTAGAACTTCCAGATTGAAAGGAACCTGAGAGGTCATGCTGTCTAAACCCCTGCTTCCAGCTGCCTTGCTCAAATCTCGCTTTGCCCTCAGCAGCCAAGGTTAAGCTCTGAAAACCAAACCTGGATCTCTCTGAAACTTCAGTGGCCCCATACTGCCCTCGGGAGAAAGGTTGAGCTCCTTAGCTGAGCTCCCAGAAGCTCGCTGCGATGAGGCCCTGCAACTTCTCCAGCCCCATCACGTGCCCTCCCTGCCCCCCCATCACCCCATGTTCCAGCCACCGCAGCAGCCACCAGCCCCCTGTGGGCTAGACTCTAGCCCTATCTTTTCCCTCAGGCTCCCTTTTCATCTCCCTTCTCTTTCCTGCATCCTCAGTCACCTGGGCCTCCTCCTCTGTGAAGCCTTCCCTGATTACCCCTCCACACACTCAACAGATCACCTGCTTTGTCTAGCTCCGAGGTGGGCTGAGTAGCCCTCCATTGAGGCATCTAGAACATCGGGGGTTACCCTGGATTCTCCATCGCACTGCTTCTCCCAACCAGGTCAGAAGCTCCTGGAGGGCAGGGGGGCACGTCTTTGTTGATTTCACCTCCTTAGACTCTAACATGGTATCTTAGATAAGAATTCTCTAGAAGCACAGGGAATCATGTGCATGTGATTTATGGCCAGTGTGCTCTCAGGACAGACCAGTGAGGGTGTGAGGAAGGAGGAATTGCAGAGGAGGGGGGTAGGCAAGGATGTGGTTTCAGGGGGAGTCTGGCCCCAGCATTATCCAGAAGGGGGGCTCCCGGGGTCAGTTATGTCAGAGAGTGCGAGAGAGTCAGAAAATGAGATCTAGAAAGAAAAGAAGGAGCAAGATGAATGAGCCAGTGGGAGAGTAGGGGGAGGACAGAGAGAGGATAGGCGGGAGAGGGCAGGAAGGAGCAAAGTGGGGGAGGGGCGGGGGGGAGAGAGAGAGCGCGAGAGCGAGAGCGAGGGCTCCCTGGAGAGCAGGGCAGATTGTGCTAGCTAGCATGCCCCAAGCCTCGAGGTCCCGGGGTCCCTGGCTGTCCCAGGCACACAAAAGAGGAGTCATGGCCGGGGCCCACGGGGGTGAAGGCCTCCCTGGCAGGCTCCATGTGCCGTGCCCCTGGCAAGCTTCCTGAGGAGCCCCGAGGGGGACAGTGGGGCCTGGGAACCACCTCTCCGCGGGCATTTCTGTACAGACGAGCGTTCTCTAATCCCACAGCTCCTCGAGGAGGGGGCGGCCTCGTTAGTGTCTCCATGTCACTGCAGAGGAATCTGAGGCCCGGAAGACTTGACAGGCCTCCCAGGTGAGTCACTGAGGGAGAATTCCCATCCCCGGATTCCCTCTCCTCTTGGGGGGGAGATGCAAGTACGGGTGGGGCATCCATCCACCACGGTGGCCTCCTCCGCAGCTCGTGTCCAGATGCAAAACCACCAGGGCCAGGAAGGAGGTGGGACAGTGGTCCCCTTGACCTCCAGCCCTCAGGGGCCTTGCCCAGCTCTGGCTGGGGGCCAAGCCCTTCTTTCCACCTGCTCAGAATTGGTCAGAGGGGAGAGGGTGGACACAGGGCCTGGTGGCTGGGGGAGAGGGAGCAGGCCCAGACTCCGGGGGACCCAGGTTCTAGTCTCAGCTCTGCCACCAAACATCATATGACCTTGAGCACGATATCGAGTTTCTGGGAGCCTCCAGTTCCTAGATGGTAACAGGGATAGTTCCTGTCTTCCTCACCACTTTACAAGCTTGTTGTGAGGGCCCGTCGCGGTAAGACAGCCAGGTCTCAGCACCTAGCACGGTCTCTCAGAAGCCTCTCCGTGGCCCTAGGTAAAGCCCGCAGGAGTCTCGTCTTGCTGCTCTGACAAGCGACCACGTACTCTGTGGCTTGGAACAACAGAAGTTTGTTCTCTTGCGGTTCGGGAAGCCAGAAGCCTGCAATTGGTTTCACTGGGCAGGAAAGGAGGTGTCGGCAGGGCCACGCTCCCTCTGGAGAATTGAGCGGAGGATCGGTCCCTTGCCTCTTCCAGCTTGCGGTGGCCACCGGCCTTCCTTGGCCAGTGGCCACATCATTCCGAACTTGAAGGGCAGCAGCTTCAGATCTCGGTCTGCTTCACCCTCACGGGGCCTTCTCCTCTTCCATCTTAGTGATGAGTCAACCAGGATCAGGGAAGTTACACAGAAGCCCAAGGTCACAGCCAGGGAGAGAGCCAGAATTTGAACTCAGGCCTTAGAGACTCAAACCCGAGATCTCGGCTCCATCTCAGCTACAGGCTGCCCGAGCTGGGCCTGCCCTCCTGAGGCCTCTTCCGGCGAACCATCTGGAAGCCGACCTGTGGCCATCCCTGGCTTGTCTCCAGCCAGTGGATCTGGGACTTGGGGAGCAGGCTGGACTACGGTGACTAAATAAAGGGCAGCCTCAGGATTAAAGCAGAAGTAGGGGAGGACGTTGGCTGTGGCTGACCAGCCCGACAGGGTGGCCTTGGTGTCAGAAGGCCGGGGGTGGGCTGTCAGCTCCACCAGCCAGCCCTCAGCCGGCAGGGCAGGGCAATCCGGCTCTTCGGGGCTGGGGTCAGCCCGAGGTCAATGCTGACACGAAAAGCAGCCAACTTGAGCAAGACCACCTACATATTTAAGCAGATCTTTGAGAGCCAAGGGGCCATGTCATCCCTTGGGCATGGAGAGACAGGATGGGCCTCAGGCTGGGGATTAGGACCTTTTTTTTTTTTTTTTTTTTTGCTTTGAGACTTTTTCCTGATGCTTGACGGCATTTTCTGCCTTTTCCTTCTCTTGTCCTGTTGAGGAGAATGGCAGAGTCTGTCCTGTTTAGTATTTAATTCTGGGGAAAAGAGAAGATGAACCTATGTGCGTGCGCGTGCGCGTGCGCGGACCTGTGCATGTGTTGAGGGGCGAAGAGATGGAGCTATTTAATTTTTTTTTAAAAGCCAGCTGGGCCTGCAGAACTCAACACCGCCTACTCTGTTCCACGTTTCAGACCCAGAAAAAGGGAGCCAGCGCAAGAGATCCCAGAACATGGGAAAGACGGCTGTGGCTGAAGTCGTATCTGGGTTAAAAACCCCAGGAGTGCTCTTCTTTAATTTTTTGGTACAGCAGGATCAAGGAATCGATTCACTCTGGTTATGCTTCCTCCCATTGTTTCTGTGGGCCGTGTTTGATCTGTGTTTCACGTGTAGATCTGCTATCCACGCTCTGAAAGAAATAATGTATTCCGCGTTGCACTGGGTCAGGCTCAACCATGAAAGCCCTTTTTATTTTATATTTTTTTTATTTTTTGGATGATTTCAAAGAGACACACACACACGCACATACACACACGAGCACACACACGTATATACACGCAGACACACACTGTTTGCGTAAAGGATTAAGAAAGAATGAAAGGCCCAGTTCCAGAATACGAGCAGGGTTCCGGGACACGGATGGGCCTGCAGCTGTGGCCGAGGCTGTGGCCTTCACCCGCTGACCCGGGCCAGCTGTGTCACCTCTGAGTCGTGTGTGCCCGACCCCTGCGGGCAGGGTGGGGGGGTATATAGCAGACCCTTTGACGGTGTGCCCGGTGAGGCTATTATTAGTAACCACGGCTTCCAGTGAAAGAGAGTGATTCTCACAATGGAGAAATCGTCCCCTTCCTTCGGGTCCAAAGCTGAACCGGGAGGAAAAGGACATCCCCCAGCGCAGGATCCTGAAAACATGCAATGCTGAGCTCTCCTCCCAGCTCTGAATTGGACAGGGCGTTTACTGGCATTTTAAGGGCAGGAGGGAAGTCGAAGCACCTGCGGTGGGCAAGGGCGGGGGGAACAGGCACGGGAAAGATATGAGGCCAGACAGGCAGGGTAAATAAACAGCCTGGTGCGGGCCATCAGGGACGAGCCCGGTGTTTCTGTGCGGGGTGGCAAGAGTGGCCGGGAGGCCTTGCTCTGCCAAGCACCTGGCTGCTGAATACTACAAAACTGAGTAGAAGGGGGGGAACCCAAAAAACCCCAACCCAACAACATCGCAATCCCAACACGAAACCACCCACGCAGCGTCCCCCCAGCCCTTCCCCTGGCCGAGGCTGTTGTATGCCTGTGATAACATTGCTCTCTGGACCTCTCCCTTTACTGAGAGAAGGCGCCCGCCGCGGCCGTTGGCCGCCAGCCAGCTTTCTGTCTCCGAACTGGGGGCTTCAGCGCCACCCAGGAACGCGACTCTCTGATGCCGCTGGCCCGAGGGTCAGCAGCACCCCGAGGGTCCCTGCGGCTTTGTGTTCCCAGAAGGATGATTTGTTTGACAACGGGCTTTCCTTCCAGATTGTCCTTCCAGGCTGGCATGGCGCGTGGGTCCCCTGAGATGTAACTGGGCCGTGGAGAGCCGGGGCAGGCACCTCGGGCCATGGGGTCGGGCCACTGCCTAATTAGGATGGCCACATAAAGGAACCGCAGACACAGTGGAAGGCCAAGGAGGGTCTTTGGTTTCACGGACTAACTGAAGTGTCTGGTGCTCATCAGGCCTGAAAAAGTTAAGCGCTAGGGGAGCAGGGCCGACAAGACTGGACTCATTCTAGGGCACACAAAAGATTTTTCATAAGCTCCCAGAAAGGTCCCCACCCCCACCGCTCATGTCTTTCTCTCCCTGTCTCATTCCAAAGCTCCTGTGTTAGCCAAAGAGGCGGCCCGGCGAAGCTGCCCCGGGAAGTTGGCGAGGAGGCTGTGGGGGAGCCGTTCTGCCAGGCTGGTCCCCCCCGGGTGGCTCCCACAAGGTCCAGGAGGGCTCCCCCGGCCAGGGAGGGGGCAGGACAGCCGTGAGCAGCGGGGGGGCAGAGCTGGTGCTCTGGAGAAGTGGGGCCGGTGTCTGGTGGAGAACACCACACGTCTCCTTCCAGGCTGTTCCAAGGATCCAGAATCTCACATCTTCCAGGCTGTTCCAAGGATCCAGAATCTCACATCGGCTTGATGATTAGCCACTGGGCTCCTGGAAGCTGACTTATTGTACAAGCGGCACTTGGAGTCAGTTTATAGGGGTCTTCGGTGAGGAACCGCAGAACGACAGAGCTTGGGCGAATGAGACCCCATCTGCAGGCCGGGGTCCCCCTCCTCACTGTCCCAAGCCCTTTCCCTTCATACTCACCAAGGAGTAGGCCCGGGGACAGTTGGGACAGCTCTGCTCCTTTCCATGATACACCTGCAGCATCCTGACTCGGATTCCCAGGAAACTCCTGCCCCCGGGGAAAGGCACACGCCTGTTGCCAATGGCTGTGTTGACATCTGTCTTATGTATGCATCGGTTTTTCTGAGTTTGGCCTGGCTGCCCTGGACTGCTCCAGGTACACTGACCAAATTCTATTTCTGAGTCAGTCCCCACATGTGGTCTGCCAGGGTGCCCTCCTCTGCCCCCTGTCTGAGAGGCTCACTCCCCTCTGGAACAGTAGCAAGGCTTATTTGTGAAGCCAATCTCTTATTTCAGGGCAGCACTCCCCGGCCTTGCTTTTTTTTTTTTTTTTAATTTATTTACTTATTTTAGAGAGAGAGAGAGAGGGGGGTGAGGGGCAGAAGGGGAGGAAGAGATTCCTCAAGCAGGTCCCTGCCCAGCGCGGAGCCAGTTGTGGATCTCGATCCCAGGACCCTGAGATCACAACCCGAGCCGAAACCAAGAGTTGGATGCTCAACCGCTTAACCGACTGAGCCACCCAGGTGCCCCCACCCCTGCCTTGGTTTTGACTGGTGCATGAGGCAGGTGAGACTCCGGGTGGGGTAGGGGTGGAGGGGTGCTCTCAGAAAGGAGGAAAAGAAAAGGAGAAAGGGACAGGAGGAGGCCTGGTCCTCATTTCGCATCACTCCTGGTCCTGCAGCTGCCCTTTCCCACTTGGAGTTTTGGCTCTTTTGGGGGTTGTGTGATAAGGGAAATGGAGAAGAGGAGAGAAGTCAAGAGCTCCCGTCGAGCCTCTGAACTGTAGCCTGTTTCTGGAATGATACAAAATTGATGCCTTGCACAAAAGGAAACAAATAAAAACTACGAACGGGGACACCTTGCTTATCTAGAAGTTACTTGACTTAGCAACCTCAGGTATCTGGAACAATCTGGAAGAGACAACATATGTTAGGAATTCCTTGCTCTAAAGTCCACTGATGGTGCACCAGGGCAGTGTTCAGATCCTTTTTCACACCAACTATTTTAACAACCTAAACGACCCGGAATTCCTTCCAACTCCTGTTTTTGTTTCCGTTTTTGTTTTGACTTCGATGGCTGGGTAAGCACGTGGGCCATTCACCGGGGTCAGAAATACACGAGGAGAAGGAGCAAGCTGGAGGGAAAGGTAGTGAGTTCCCGCGGAGACAGAGACTGAGACGCCTCTGGGCTATCGCAAGCAGGAGGGAGGGGTTATTGTCCACATCTGAGCAAAAGAGGAGACAGGAACAAACCAGAAACAAGAGCTCAAGGGGGACAGCAGGGTGGGGCCATCTAGTGAAGGGGCACGTTGGCACAAGAGGCTGCCTTGTCTTTCAGCATGACACAGTTGTCCATGTCCCGAGTGAGTGGGCCACCAAGACAACTTCAGCTGTGTCAGCCCCCTCAAAGGAAACAGGGAAATGTGTAATGCAGTTTAGACATGGTTTACTTAAAAACAGGTGCACGTTTGTTTTTAAATCTTCGCGTTTCCAGGGAGGTGAGCTTAGCCTGTGTGTTCCTGTCTTTAAAACAACCCATTCTTCCCTGGTGCTCGTTAAGGGCGGGGTTAGTGTTCTCCGTACACGTTACATCTTAAAGATAAAAAAAAAATTTCTGCCGGCTGCCCGAGAAAATTCAGTGTATCTCACTTGACACAGGAAGCTTGGCATTCCTTTGAATGCAAAATGCAAGAAGCATGCCCATCAGAGCATCCTTTAGTTTGAAAACAATTGATTTGTAGCCCTGTTGCCTGGCTTCCAGGAGGGAGGATTGAACAATAGGAAGCCGGGTGCTCCCACTCTCTGTTCCTGACAAAGGAGAAGGGGACCCTCGGGCTGGCGGAGCCCCCACCGCGGCTCGATGGGTGCAGCAGGACTAGCCCAAAAGCTCCCTCCTTGGTTAGGCTTGGGGCTGAGCCTAGGCTTTCATTGCTACGCATCTTTCTTCTCTGGGTGATTATCTGTGGGACACACACACACACACACACACACTTGAGAACCACTGCGTTAGAGGGAAGGAAGCTCATTTATTGAACATCTAGTGCTCTGCCTGGCATTTCATAGGCACTCAATGCGTATTTGTTGGAAAGAAGGAAAGTACGAGAAAAAAAGGTTACTACAGTGGTCCAAAGCCCTGGCTCTCAACCCTGACTGACCGCACATTGGAATCACCTAGGGGGCTTTAAAGAGTACTGATGCCTCCATCCCAGCCCAGAAATTCAGACTCGTTTGGTCCGGAGTGTGGCATGGGCATGAGGGTTTCTAGAAGCTCTCCGGGGATTCTGGGGTGCGGCCTGGGGTAAGGACCACCAATCTAAAGGGTCCGGCTTTAGCGTCGGAAAAAAGAGGACTCCATTCACTCTTGGAGCCTCATGAGCTGTGTGCCTTTGAGCAGATGGCCAGGGTCTCAGTTTCCATATCTGCTGAGTGGGCGGAGGGCACGCCCAGCTCCCGGTGTCTATGCAGCTTGGGGCCCAGAGCAGGCGCTCTGGAACAATGGGTAACAACGGGTGATTCCTGGCATTCCTGTGCTAGAAAGCAGCCCAGGGAAAGATCTAAAATCACCTTCCCATCTTCCGGGTCTTGAGGTGGGCTATTTCCAATCCTCCTTAGCTCCAACTCCATCGCTTGCATGTGGTTGAGGTTCACGAAATATTGGCAGGTTGGCAGAGAACCTGCAAGGAGAGCCCGGCAGAGTTCGACAGACCCCGGGAGTTCGGTTTTCCCTTTAAACCTTTCGGAGGAAAGAGGGAGAAGAAAATCCAGATGCGGGTTTTATGATGCCCTTATTGAGTGCTGTGAAAACTGCTGAGCAGGGGTGACTCCCGCTGCCCGCCCTGGGCCATCTCGGGGCACGCACAGTGACAGGGCACCCCAGCCGAGCGCTTGTGACTTCCAGCCACCCCACACCGCCCGCCCCCCAGCCTTTGATGAGCAACACGGAGCGAGTGAGTGGCTCGCAGGGAAGGAGAACGCTCTTTGCTCAGCCCTGGGGACTTGTTCAGCTGTTCGGCATTTAGCAAAATCTGGCATGCATTGTGCACAGCCCTGCACCCCTTCCCTTCCAGCTCAGACTCAGCAAGCTTCCACTGCCACGGACTGCAAGCCTGCCGGACTGGGGGAGCAGGCACCCGGGGCTCTGGCTGCCCTAGCCCGGCTTTGGGCGACCTCTCCCCGCTCTCTGGTCTGGTGATTTGGAGTGAGCTCCCCCCAGCTGGAACCCAAGCTGGCAGGCGCACGAGGGGGCTCTCTGCATCGGGGGGGGGGCGGGGTGCTGTGCCTGGGCTGAAATGTTCTGGTGACGATAATGACTACCGTGCGTTGTCTGTAATTATGCAGTCTCTAAGCCCCCGGGGCTGGGATGGCGTATTTGCCTGTGCTGTTTGGGGGTTGATCCTACTGTCAGCGCTTAGCAAGAATTAACAGTGACGCTCTGCGCACCCCAGTCATAACACTAAATCTGATCTGCATGTTTATGATTCATTAAAAAAAAAAAAACCCACCGTCGCCGAAACCCCTCCAAGCCCATCATTGAAAGAAATTATGCTCAGTTGAAAGAGCGATTTGACGTCACGGAGGACCTACGTGCCTTTTCATGAGCGGCTGGAATTAGAAGCCTGCGCTTCGGCAAGTGTAAACGGGATCCAGACCTGGAAGCCTCTGTGTAGCCAGCAACCTGTTTTCCAGGTGCGGGTTACTCACTTTCCAGATCCTCTGAAGCAGGGTATTTTGAAGATCCCTGGCAGGCCACTGCCGGCTCGCTTATCATGCCCTTCTGGGCCACACCAAGCTCCTTCAAGGCAGTGTAGGTTCTGGGAGGGCCAGCCTGTTCTTCTTCTTCCTCTTCTTCTTCTTCTTCTCCTTCTTCTTCTTCTTCTTCTTCTTCTTCTTCTTCTTCTTCTTCTTCTTTCTTTTCTTCTTCTTCTTCTTCTTTTCTTCCTTCTTCTCCTCCTCCTCCCCCTCCTCCTTCCTCTCACTCGCTTGCTCGCTTTTTTTTTTTTTTTTTGCATTGTAGGAGAAGCCCACACTTCAAGTGGGAAGGACAAAACCCCCAGCATTCCCAAATCAAGAAAAAAATTAATTGTAGATGAGGGGCTGTTTGTGGTTTTCTGTGGCACCTATTTACTTTATTGCTCAGTGATTTGAAGTTTTTAGTAATTCTTTTACATGAGGTCAGAACCCATGAGGATAGCCTTTCCCTTTGAGGTCCGGACAGCTCGGTCCTGTGGGAGGAGCGGGGCTCTGGGCAGCGGGACTCCGGGTTCAAGCCTTCCATTGTTCCATAACCACAAAGGTGGGTCATAAGAAATCCCACCTCACCCTGTCTCTTCGAATCAAACAGGGATAAGGAAACAAAACAAGAGATGGGGAGGATGTGCTTTCTTGGGAGAACTTAATAAATGCAGTTTTTTGTTCCAGTTACTACCGCTGTGTAACACAGGACCCCAAACTTACTGTTGTAAATGAACAAGCATTTCATTATGCTTGCAGGTCTGTGGCTCAGAATTTCGGTTGGGCTCAGCTAGGCGATTCTTTTACTCCTCATGGCATCTAGGGATAGGTGGGCTGGGTCTAGATGCTTCTCTCACATGTTTGGCGCCTCAGAGGGCGTGAGCCTCGGGCCTGGAGCACCTGCGCGTGACCCCCTGCAGGGCAATCTCGGATGGTTGAACTTCCTATGTGGTGACCGCCTTCCCCTGCAGTAAGTACCTCAAGACAGCCAGGTGGGAGCTACACGGCTTTTTCCAATCCAGCCTCGGTGGTCACACATTGTCACACGATTGAAGCAGTCACAAGCCTACTTGGATTCAGTGGGAAGGGACATAGACCCCAATCCTTTTTTTTTTTTTTTAGACCCTTATTCTTGATGGGAAGAGTATCAAAGGATTAGGGGGGCTACACTTTACAACGGAGTCAGTTTCCGCTCTTATACAGCTCTCCATTTAGGGCCTTGCATTTTACAGTGTGGTCACCTCCGATTTCTTTTGACTTTTGCAAAAACCTTCCAATAGGGGTAATATTATCATACCCGTTGTGCCGATAAGGAAACTGAGGCTTGGAGAGATGACCCAATCTGCCCAAGTTTGTATGGCAAACAGACAATGAAATGAGGGGCGCCCGGCTGGCTCAGTGGGTGGAGCCTGTGACTCTTGATTTCGGGGGTGTGAGTTTGAGCCCCACATTGGGCATAGAGATTACTTAAAAAAAAAAAAGGAAATTAAAAACAAACAAACGAGATGAACTTTGAATCCACTTTCCCAGGTAACAGATTCTGAAGATGTATGTCGTACAGCAGAGAAGTACAGAAAGTTGTTCTTGAGAAGCAATTAATTTCTGTATCTTCCAAAACAAGGTTTTTAAAAATACCGGATGAGTTGTTTGGGAGATCTGTCACTTACATGAACACGCAGACGGAGCCGAACCCATTCTTTGTGGAGAATCTTTTGGGCTGCTACCTCTGGTCTTCCTCCTCTCACCTTTGAGTCCTAAACCAGCGGCCCAACCATAAAATGCTAATTCATCTAATACAAACGTGGAGAATTAAAAAAAAAGATTGTGGAGAATTGTAGAAGTCAAGCTCAGCAGACTGGCAGCTCACAGGGTAAATATTTGATCAGTGAGTAAAAATTCAAATTTACATTATTTGCTGAAGGTGAAAAGTATATTAGGGAATGAATGTAATGGGGGTTAAGTGGGTCTGTAGGAGGCCTCCTCCAGGATTCCACCCCCAGAAGCCCCCTGCTTCTTGCTGACCCATGATACAAGCAAGTGGAGACCGGGCACCTCCGACCAAGACCACCCTCCTGGCAGGAGCGTGGGACCGCGGGGGTAAAGCCGGGTTGGCTGGTCTCGTTTCTGTGCTCGTACGTGCTTCTGGCTGCCACGCCTACCCCTTCAGTTCCCAAAGTTCCTATTAGAGCAGGCCTTTCTTCCCGCTACCAGGGAAGCTAGAAGCTGCCCCTGGCTTCGCTTGTCAGCCCCCAGCTCTCCTCCTCTGCCATTATTTGTGTCACCCTGGCTGGGCCCCAGACCTGCAAAACAGGGAGGCGAGGACAGAGGTCAGGAAGGGAAATTGGGGCTAGGGTTTGCCCGGAAGGTTTAGCTCTGTCCGCACGTGTCCCTAGACCTATTCTGTTCCTCTTCCGGGCCCTTAACATTCGTCCAGAGAAATGGTGCTTCGGAACAGCCTGGGCCAGTCAGGAAGCCCGAAGGTATCCGGAGAATGTGTCAGTCACTCCAATAACGAGACTCAAACGTGGAGCCGGGGCTTCAGATTCTTGGGAGGCGAAGCTACATGGCTGAGTGACAGCCGGCTACTGGGGAGCCGGGGAAGGAAGGGGACAGAGCTTGAGGCCGGTGAGGACCACATCTGCCACGGCTAATGTGCCGAGCAGTGGGAATCTTGTGGGCCTGATTTGTTTTGTCCTACGTAACTGAGGTTGGCTTCACCTGAGGCTTGTCCTGGGCAGCCCAGTGCCCTGGCGGGCGGCACAGGGGAGCCTAAGGACCCATCCTGGAGAACCAACGCCAAAGCCCAAACAAGCCGTGGCATTAGGGTCCCCTGTGGTGGCCAGCTGGGATGGCTGCTGGTTACCAGGAGGCAGGGCTGGAACGTAGCAGGAATTCAAGGCGAAGGAATCAGTCCAGAATTCTCATCCGTAGGCCTGGGAGAAGTGAGCAAATCAAAAACACCAAGCTGGGCTGGAGTCAGACCAGCTTCCAGACATGCATCAGCCTCTGGAGGAGCAGTGAGGAGGGCAACTAAGCCCAGAGGAAAAGAAAGAGATTTACTTATGTGTCCAGATGTGCCAGGAGCTTAGACATTAAGGGAGGGGAGAGGATGTGGCACACACACGGAGAAGTGGCCCCCAGATCCCTTCGAGGAAGAGCTCGCCGCCCCGATGCGGGCTCAGCAGTCCCTGGACGGCCTCCTGCTGTCTGCCCCTTCAGGGTCGGCCTCAGCTGCTGAGAGCACCTTACCCCAGGCCACGCTTTCCTGGGCTGCGCATTTCTGGAGGGGGACCTGTCCTTATAAAGGCCCGGCCTCTTTGGCTCCTGGCAGAACACTGTGCTGGACATCCCTTCCTCTAGAGCTCTGTCCATCAGGTTAGTTTCAACTGGCCTCCCCGCTCTGCGCAGTCCTGCTTTCCCCTCCTTCCTCTGGGGGATCGAGCTCTCCCAAACATCCTGCCCCCTAAACTCCATCTCAGAATGTTTTCAGGAAACCCTGCCTGCCACAGAGGGTAACCTACACCTTTGGGTCATGGATTCCATCCCAGGGACCTGCAGGAGTCCAGGTGCCATTTTATTATCGTCTCTGGGGATTTTAGTCCAGTTTCCTTTAAATTGTTCCAGAAGTTTCCTCCACTGATTGTACTTTATTTCCACTTGCGTGGAGAGATTGTCCCAAACCTAAGAGACTTCTTCATTTGGGGTGACCCACCCCCTTCCACCCTGGCCCTCAGCTTGAATTTTATTCTACTCCATTTCATCGGGCCCTCTGCCCTCCCTCCTCAGACAACCCCAACCCCGAGTCCCTCCCCCCTCCCCCCGCTCCTGGAAAGGACTCCTGTGCCCCCTCAGGTCTGCTCTCCTCCCGAGCTCATTCCTGATGATGGTGGCTCTCAGCCAGGGTCATTCGGTAGGTGTCCCTCTGCATGCAAAAACCGCATCTCCTGCCAGACACCGGGCCTTTATTGTTGGCGTGGGGACAAGCCAAATCGCTTGGCAAGCCACACGCCAGCCCTTAGTCACTGTCTCATCATTGTGGCCATCTTTGCTGCCTCAGTGTCCCCTCTTGGGCTGTCAGTCCTCATGGTATTTGGTGTCTTCCCCTGCTGGCATGGAGGGGGCCAGCCTGGGAACCCCCAGATGTCACCTCCCGAGGGCCCCAGGGAGGCCCAGCTTGAGGCTCAGATCCTTGGCTCATCAGCCAGGAACTTCTCTGACCTGCTTGGCAGCCACCTCCCCTAACACCAGATGCCTAATTAGTAGCTCAGGATCTCCTCCTCCTCCTCCTCCAACTTCTCCTGTCCTCTTCTCCGCCCCCCCCCCCAACCTTGGGCCCCACCTTTACCCTGATGGGATGGTCATTGAAATTAGGGGCGTATTTTCAGGCATTGCATGGCCAGGGGGTGGGAGGAGATGTTTCCAGACTGTGTCCTTGGTTCCAGCCGGTTCGATTCAATTCGCCATCTATTTATTGCACACTGAGCAGTGGCAGCAGGTCGCTGGTGCCGGCTGGCATGGGGCCTGCCAGGGTGCGGTTGGCGAGCAGGAAGTGGCTCCTATGCTGCCCCCCCAAGTAGTCGGGCAGGGGAGGGCATTACCAAGGGAGAGAGCCACCCATTTTGAGGCTCGCCCTTCCGCAGCCGCTCGGGAACCTGCTCTGGCAGACCTGGGGGCAAGGGGCAGGCAGGGCCGAGCCAGCTGCGCACCCTTGGGGGGGCCCAAGGGACTCGCTCCCCTCACCCAGGCCTGACCCAGGCTCCAGCATCCTCCTCTCGGCTTCATTTCCACAAACAATCCAAAAAGCTAACCCAACCCAAATGAAATGCCCACATTTTATTGCTTGCAGTGTTTTAGTTCTAATTTGGCTTCATTTGGAAAAGAGGTTTTACTAAGTGGCATAAATTGAGCCTAACAAATTTTAAAACTAAAACAGCAACACCCTAAATGTTTAAAACTGTAATTGGAGAGAGAGAAAAAGTGAGTCGTCTGGGAGGGGCGGTGCAGGAGGCAGAAGAAGGGGGAGGGGAAGAAATTCAATTTCCGTCCTACTTGGCAGGAGGGTAATTTCCTGCTCCCTTTCCCCTGGGCCCCAGCCCTGTCCCCTCCCTCCCTTAGAGAATGCATCCAGAAGCCTCCAGAACTGGTGCCGGGGCCCCGCAGGATGACTGGTGCATAGTGGGCGCTTAGGAGAGATTGGGCGAGCTCATTCTTTTCCTCCATGTGGCTGTGGGCATAGGGACACAGTGGATTCCTTTCAGGGCACCCATTTGTCCCCACAGGGGAGGTCTGCAAGTTCTTGAGGGTGGGGTGGGGGTGGGGAGTCCTACTTGCAGTCCCTGTGGCCTCTTTCCGCCCCCCCCCAAAGTCATTGTCCTACCTGGGAGGGAAACTTCTTGAGATCTCTGGGCCCCTCTGCTGATCCCTGGGAGAAAGAGGGTACAGACGGGAGAGGGCAGTGGTCAGCCACTTGGCTCAGCATCCCACTTTCCCCACATCTAATGTGAAATATTGTCAGGGATGATGGGTAGGTGGGTGGGGCCATCCCTGCGTGCAATGCATGGCCACATGCGTCCCTGCAGAGGTGGCCTGTCCTCTGTAGGGGCCGGGTGAGAGGCCCTGCAGGCCAAGCATATGTCTTTAGGGAACCAGTACTCTGATTTGCCTTTAGTGAGCCCGCTCTCCTCCCAGGAAAGGCACCGGTATACATAAGTAAGCAGGGTGACAGTGGGAAGTATCCCCAAATGTTGGGCAGGGGGAGTGGGGAGGGAGCCGAAGACGTTGTCTGGGGCCTGGCTAGAATCCCTGACTCTGCTAGCCTATATGGATCACCCTCTCCCGGGAACTGTTTGGCACATAGAGCCTTAGCCCCATGGTTTAGCATGTGTTTATATAATGCTTCAACCGGACGCAGCAAGGTGACGGTGGGGATGGCGGGGGAAGCCCATTTGGCAGTAGACGCCTCTTGCTCGTGGCTGGCCTCCGTCCTTCATGGTCAGGGTGAACTTGGCCAAGCCCCCGGGTTGTCCAGTTCGACTTTCTCTAGCTATAAAATGAGAAGTGATGGTAACCATGAAAACTCTTGAAAGCAGAGATACGCCATGTGAGATGAAACTGCTTTCTTCTTTTTTTTCTGCTGATAGGGAAATCCCTTGTCTTAGGACACTTGTAACACCAAGAATAAGAACACTGCTTAACTTAGTTCCAGGAAACAGGAGGTTTAGTAACAGGATACAAAGGTTTCCTATAGAACCCAACTCTGGAAAAACTGTTGGGGGCCGGGGGGACTGGAGCAGAGCTCTGGAGACCTAGAAACGGGGCTGTGGTCTGTTTGTCCCTCAGATGGGGTCCATGGCTGTTCCTCCCTGTGGGTCTCTGGGGCACTGCTGTGTTCTTCTGTCTCTGTACCCTGGTTCTTCCTTGCTTGGTTTGTCTGATTGTACATGGTTCTATGTGGTGGCCCAAAATGGCAGCGCCAGCTTTGCAAAGTGGTCTGACGGCTCCAGGGTCCACCATTCTCTGACTGATTTTATGTCTCTGAGTTCAAGATCTCAAAAGAGGACCTGACTGGTTCAGTCCAGGTTATGGATTGGGTCAACCCTAGATCAGGCAGAATGCCCTGTCCAATCAGTAGTGACCAGGGAGGTTGGGCCACGAAGAATATATCTGGTCTCCTAATCCACCCCTTAGGCAGAGACGGTGGGTAGAAAAATGTGGAGATTTAACCATAGCCATTTCTAGAACATTCCTTGAGTACCATGTCATGTTTTTTTCTGAATATGATGGGATGCCTAACCCAGAGCCCTGAACCAAGAGAATGCTCAAGACATAGCTGCTGATTGTTTGAGGGAAAGATATCTTCTGCTCAGTCTCTGTTATCTGTGTTTCCCTCCTTTGCCTGTCACTAGGCTTCTCATCTGGAGTATATGGTTTCAAGGAAGGTTGATCACAGGCAGAAGGCTAATCTCACCACTGTATAAAAAGTTCCTAGACGTCAATAAGAAAAATATCAGTGATCCAATAGGAAATACATGCAAAAGATATCAACACACGGGTTACTGAAAAGGAGGTACAAGTGGCTTTTAAACACATGACGTGTTGCTCACTGTCACTCATAACAGGAAAACACAAAGAAAACTACACCGAGTTATTCTTTTTCACCTAGCAGATGGATAAAAATCCGAAAAAGTGATAACATACTCTGATGGTAAAGCTGTGTACAAACAAGTGCTCTCCTACATTGCTTGTGGGAGGAAAAGTTAGTCCAACATTTATAGAGATTGTATCAGTTAGCTAGCACTGTGTAACAAACCATCCCAAATTTTATGGCCTTAAAACTATTATTTCTCACTACTTGGTTGGCTGGGTGGTTCTGCTGATTTGAGTTAGACTCAGCTCATCGTGGTTAAGTTTACTCGAGTATCTGTGGTCAGCCGGTGAATTGGCTGGGGACTGGCTTGTCTAGGACAGCCTCGGCTGGGCCACTTGGCCCTGCTCTGCACAGGTTCTCATCCTGTAGCAGGCTAGCCCGACCTTGTTCTCAGGCTGGCCTGGGCACGTTTCCTGGCAACTGCAGAGAAACAAAAGAGGAAGTGGAAATCTCAAGTGCGTTTTTAAAGTTTCTGTTTGCATCAAGTCTGCTAAGCAAGTTAGGTGGTGAAGTCCAGATTTAAGGGCCCAGGAAGTGCGTTGTGCCTCTTTAGTGAGAGAGGCAGCAAAGTCGAGGGCCAAAGGGCAGGGATAGGAGAAGAGGTAAGGGCTTGGCGCTATCGATGCAATCGATCTTCCACACATGTGCAGTGACCTTTGTGCATGGTTGCTAACTGCAGCATCGCTTGTGATAGAGACAACCAAAATGGCCATCAGCAGGCGACGGGCTAAATAACGGATGGCATCCACGTGCTGAAATAATCTGCAGCTGAACAAAGGATGAAAAATCCCCCTGTGTGTGGGTGGAAAAAAATCCTGAAGGTAGATCAAGTGAGTAAAGCCAAGTGCAGGACGGTGTGGTCAGTATGTTTCCTTTTCTGTAAAAAGCGGAGAGAAATAAGAATATACGTATTTGTATTTGCTTGTATTTGCATACATTAACTCTAGAAAGAGAAACAAGAAATGAATAGTGTGGGGGTGGGGGAACGCTAGGTAGACAGGGGCCAGAGCTGGATAGAGATGCTGCACTGTATGTATAAATAAAAATAAGTCCCATGCTGATATGATAATACAAATTCAAACAATTAACATAAAATATCCACATACGTGTAATAGTAATATAAAAAAAAAAAAAACGAGAGGAAAATAAAAACAAAGAAAGGGAAAGTCACAGTCCGGCTTGGCTTCTAGAAGCTGAGACAGAAGGCTTTGTGGGATCTCAATTAAACCTTGGTAGCTAACCTGCTTTGCCCTTTGCGGATCCCTTTTGGGAAACACCCGCGGTCCAAAGGCTGGCGTTTCTACTCCTGGGCTGTGCCGTCCCCGAGGAGTGACGGAACATTCTCCTCCCTTGCTTATGACCAGGAGCTGACATTTCAAAAAGATGCAGTGTGCATTTTTCCAGACACATTTGTGGGTTGATTTGAGCTGGGATGTATTCCGTGGCTCTTCAAATGTCAGTGTGCTGGTCTGCGGGAATAGGAGCCCATTTCTCTGTGAGCGCCCAGAGCCATGCGGTAATGGGTTTCCCCTGCAGTGCATCCTCATCACCAGGCTCTGGAAATGAAAGAGCCCCTGAATAGCAGCAGACCCACTCCGGAGCCTCTGGTGAGGGTCAGCCAGACCCCTGCCAGGGCATAACTCAACGTGTCCCTGTGCCAGGCCCAAAGCTGCCTAGGAATGTCGCTCAGGCTGTCACATGCTCCCTTTGGGCTCCTAAAGCGCCAAACTGGGCTGAGTCACAGTGCCCGGTGCCCCACCATCCCCCTCTGCCTGCCTGTAGGGCACAAGAAGGGATGCAGGAGCTGCTGGATCGGGCAGCCCCTGGAGAGATGAAATGAGCAGTCTGCGCCTGCGTCTGCTGTGCAGCAACGAGGAGCCGTCCCACTCAATGCCACGGCCAGCGCCGCACCACGGCCGCCACACGCCGAGCACCCACACCTGCCAAGCACCGCGCCGGATGCCCGGATTCCGCGGGAGAGAAGACAGGGGCGGGAGCTTGTCCACTCGAAGGGGGCTAACAAACAAGTGCTTACAATATGCTCTGACGTTTGCTTAATAGTTACGTAAGTCTCTTTTGTTGCAGGGGACCAAACTCAATTCAAACTAGCTTAAAGGAAAATGGAGTTAAAGTGTCGCCATCATATATGTGGAAACGGGTGTCTCCTAGAGCTCAAGGCAGCGATGTGTCTGGCCTCGGGACACTAGGAACTCGGGAACCTCTTCTCTCCAGCTCCTTTCTGCTCGTTAGTATCTCTCTTCTCTCTCATGCAGACTAGTTTCTCCGTGTGACAGAGAATATAATGCCTGATGCTTTGGGCCACTGTATCTCACAGCTTCGGCCACCTGGTCAGAGATTCACTCACATTTCTCCATTCCAGGTCGAAACATTCTGGAGAAGAGTCTCACTGGCTCTACTTGGTCCACTGTTCAGCTCTGGAAGGGTGTGGGGGTCAGGGTAAGAGTTGCCCTGCAAGCACATGTAGGACTAGATTTCAGCCTAAGGCAGCAGGGAACCCCCCTCCCCCAGGCCCACTGCAGCGGGACCCTCAGGCTGTCCTAGAGAAAAGATTGAAAGGATTGGAGGGCCCAAGACAGGAAGCGATGAGCCTTGGGAGGAGCTGTGTCAGTAGGCCACGCAGGACATGCCTGTGTGAGAGAGAGAAGATTCTAGAGACATGAAGGGGCTAGAGAGAGGGGAATTTGGTGAACTGGATGTGGGGGTGAGAGAGAATGGATTCCAGGTCTAGGTGGCTTCTAAGGTTTCCAGCATGGGCAGTGGGAGAGATGGTGGGGTTGTTCACTGAGAAGGGTTGCCCTGGGTCTTAGGTTGGATACCCCAGAAGCAAGACCTTGAGTCCAGGATATATTCGAAAGTGATTTGTTAGGACCCGCTGTCAGGGAAACCAAACAGGGGCATGCGGAACTGGGATGGGGAGGGAAGGGGCCCGAGCCAGGGTGCGTTACCACACCAAGTCCCAAGGAGGGTATCTGAGCTTGGTCCTGCAGGGGTCTCTGGGAGACAGGGCAGGTCACCTCTCAGAGTTGACCCTTGTCTGGGACAAGGGGGCCACAATGTTTACTACCTCCCCTGAGCTCCAATTATCTGTTAAGGGCTCAATTCAAATTGCTAGGCACTTTTAACTGTGTGTGCGGGCAAAGTGAGTCCGGCAGCCTGAGGACAGTCCCCTGGCCGCGGGACCGCGTGTTGGCCTCTGGGCACGCGCAAACATGATAAAGGGATTGGAGGGATATGGGGGGGCCCACGGCTGACGTCAGAATAGGCGCACCCATTGGGTCTCTAATTTTGCCTGTGTCCTAACATTTATGCCAACAAGTGGGCTCCTTCTTTCACCTCTCCCCCGCCATTCCACTCGGTATTGGATCCTATGATCCTGTGTTCTGGTTCGAGGTCACTCCTGTCGTCTGTTCTCTCCTTCAGTATGTTCCTTGTGCTTAGTCTGAGCTCTCGTGCCTTCTGCTCCCGCCACAGCTGGTGCCGATGTCCGTTTCGTGGTCTGTACCCCACACCCCCAGAACGTGGGCTAGTGCCCCTGATTTCGGCCATGGAGGGGCAGGACGTGATAACCCCGGGGCCTGGGGGGAACGGGTGGACACAAGAGCTACATTTTGAAAGCTTCTCTCTTCCTTTTTCTTTCATTTCTGCTTCCGGCCACCCACCATCCCGACAGACACTTCCAGGACACCTTCGGTTTCCTCTGGGGTTTCTCATGGCTTTTTTGGTTGCCTTCTGGAATATACTCTGCCCTCTCATTGGGCATTTCCAGGCCAGGCTTGGGAGAAGGAGCAAGTGGCTCAGAGAAGCCTGCCTCTTGCCTCTCTGGCCTTGGCCTCGCACTCAGCCTAGGACCTGGTCTCTCCTGGGCGTCCCGCTCGGGTCTGACTCCAGCTGAATTCAGTCCAGCCCCATCCTGGCTTTCGGTGGCTTCAAAGACCAGGCTTTGGCCTCATGTCCCCTCTCAGGGCATCTGGGCCCCAACTGTCCCCGGTGAGTGACTTCACCTCTTCTCTCATTGTGGACAGCTCATAGCACCCATCCCCAATCTGTGGTTGGCACGGGACCTACACATCTGCTAAGGGTTGCTGCCATTGGATCCACATCGATGCCTGGGGGGGTGGGGTGGGGGGACGACAGGCTGCTGGTGTCATTCTTCTGCAGCTCGGGGAAGAGAAGGGAGGGGGTGCCTTGACTGGGCACCCACCATTCAGAGCCGTCTCGGAGATCGGGGCTTCTGGAGGCTCCCTGGGCGTCCCAGGGGAGCGGCCGAGGGTGGGCAGCGTGGCAGGCGGGGACCTGCAGGGGACCCGGAGCAGTGGCTATTTACTACATGGTACAGAAGCAGTTCACCATTTTAACAAGTAGTACAGCTGTTGTAGCCGTGCATTTCAGCTAAGCGCCGGTCCAGGTTGTAGGTGGCAGTGAGCAGCTGGGCTGTCACACTGACGGTAAGAACAGATGGAGTGGTTATAAAGTGCGACAGGAGAAATTTAGGCTAGTCACTGAGAAATCTGTATCACTACTTTTTACCAAGGAGGGCTTGGCGGACGTCCTCTCTGAAACTTTGGGGGCAACAGGAAGTGGGTCTTCGAAATGGACTAGAGGTGGCTTTGTTAGGTGGGCCCGGCATTAGGGGATTGGCATACGTGGTTTCTTTGGACCTCCTTCCTCTCATTTGCAAGCCAAGATCGCCGAATTACATGCAGTCACGATTCATCAGAAACGTTTTTTGAGCATGTGCTGTTTGCCAGGCATGTGCTATGTCATGAGCTTACAGAGGTGAGTAAGTCAGGGTTTCTGCTCTTCTGGGGTTCATAATGGGGTCATGGGGGAGCCTGGAGGGAGACGGGATACCTCCCCAAAAGATGACCACAGAAGCAGGCAAGAGGTGTGATGTGCTGGATGAATCATAAGGGGAAACGACGTAGAAGCTCCTGTGGGGGATGAGGCTGGTGTGGCTGAGGAGAGACCTTCAGGTCAGAACAGGGATGGAATCAGCCTCTGAAAGATTTTCCTTCACCTCTAGAAATGGTGAGGTGGTACTACTTGGTTCCAATTTTCACCTCCAGATAGCAGGACACATTTTGTCCTTGAAAACACTCAAATCGGCTCGCCTCGCCAATGTGAAGTCACTGCTTGTTAGCGATGCACAACTGAGATCAGAATCTGTCCTCCTGCCAGCCAGCCAATACTGAGGCCAAGTGTCTCACAAGCCGCTCTGAAGGGCTGCTCGGGCACCTTCCTTCTAAGGTTTCTCCAGCCTGAGGAGGAGGCGGAGGGCCGTGTGGACCTCACTTCCCCCCTCCTATAAAGTGGTGCCTAGGAGGACTGGGGGTGGCCCTCTGTGAGACCGCTACCCCCAGAGAGAAGGCTGGTCTCTCCAAGTAGATCTCAAAGCATGCCCTGGTGGGTATCCAGGCCAGCTGTCTCTCCTCTCTGGGGACTGTGTCTGGGAAGATGTGCTTTGGCCACAGTCCAGAGCTGGAATGACTGCTGTGCTCCATGAAATCCTTGGGGACCTGGGATCCTTTAACCTCCATGTTTTGCCCTTTGAAGAAAGGGGCCTTTAGCCTCATGGTCCGAGATGGCAGCCATGAGGCCCATGTTTAAGGATAAGATAGAGGAAGTGACTAAAAAGAAAGGGATGAAAAGGCACAGACCAGCTGTCTTTTAAGGAAAATTCCTGGAAGCTGACACGTCATGCTTCCATTTATGTCCCATTGGTCAGAACTTAGTCACATGACCACACCTCGCTGAGAAATGGAGTCTTTCTCCCGGGTGGCCAGGAGACAGGAGATATTGGGGTTAGCTTGTACGGACTTTGTGAAAAATGGCTCAACCTCGAAATAAGTCAATCAGAGAAAGACATGTATCATATGACCTCACTGATATGAGGAATTCTTAATCTCAGGAAACAAACTGAGGGTTGCTGGAGTGGGGGGTGGGGTGGGAGGGATGGGGTGACTGGGTGATGGACACTGGGGAGGGTATGTGTTCTGGTAAGCGCTGTGAATTGTGCAAGACTGTTGAATCTCAGATCTGTACCTCTGAAACAAATAATGCAATATATGTTAAGAAAGAAAAAAAGAAGAAGAAGAATGTAGCAGGAGGGGAAGAATGAAGGGGGGGAAATCGGAGGGGGAGAAGAACCATGAGAGACGATGGACTCTGAAAAACAAACTGAGGGTTCTAGAGGGGAGGGGGTTGGGAGGATGGGTTAGCCTGGTGATGGGTATTGAGGAGGGCACGTTCTGCATGGAGCACTGGGTGTTATGCACAAACAATGAATCATGGAACACTACATCTAAAACTAATGATGTAATGTATGGGGATTAACATAACAATAAAAAAATTAAAAAAAAAATGGCTCAACCTCATCCAAATATTGGGGTGCTTCAATGTAAATACTCTGTAAAGATCTGTTAGGAAAAGAAAAGAGCTATAAGTTAAATAGAGCCTTATTTTTAATTTTGGCTACTGAGTGTTTTGGCCTCTCTATGGCTGATCCTTTCAACTCTGCAAAGCCTTTTTACAAATGTTTCTCCTCTCTCTCAGTGGACTTCTTTTCTTACATCTTTGATTTAAAAAAAAAAAATCTTGTTACTTGCAGCTAAAAACATTTCTGACTAATACAGGTCCTTTTCTCTTCCTTCCTTCCATGGCCAAACTCTTTTTTTCTTTTTTTAAAGTAAACTCTATGCCCAATGTGGGGCTCAAACTCACGACCCTGAGATGAAGTGTCACATGCTCTATCAACTGAGCCAGCTGGGAGCCCTGTGCCCAAACTCTTTATGAGGGAGGTCTACACTGGTTGGGCCCCACCTCTCAGGTGCCTCGTCCCTCTTAATCTCTTGCCACTAACTTGCTCCTACAATGACCAGGTCGTAGTCATTTTATTCTTGTAAAATCTAATGGCTGTTCATATCTCTTGTGTCCACTTTGAGCTTAAGCGTTCTTACTGAAACTCCTTTTCCCTTTGGTTTCTAGGATCCTGGATTTCATAGTTCATTTTCTATTTTCTGAGTATGACTTCTGCATTTTACATAGCGGGAGACTCTTCTTTCTCTTGCCCCCTAATTCTGGATATTTTATTCCCCAAAGCTTTCATCTCAGTCCCTTTATTGTTCAACAGCACCACTACCCCCCTACCATCTCCACCATCATCACCACCTCCTGTCAACTACAAACATAATCATTCATCTTCCAATCTTTACAATAGCTATATAAGGTAAGTGATGTTACCTCCATTTTGCAGGTAAGAACACTGAGGCTCTAAGAAGTTATGTATTTTGCCCAAGTTCAAAAAACTAGTAGGTGTCAGAGGTGGGATTTGAATCCTGGTCTGTCTGACGTCAAAACATGGGCTCCCAATATACCATACTTTCTCTTTCTTAAGATGTCACAGAATTTGCTCCTCATCTCTCTTCCTCTGACAACAGTGGGTGCCAAGCCCTTATCACCATAAGCCTAGATTAATACAACAATCTCCCAGCAAACCTCCTTGAATGTAGGCATACAGTCCCCACCCCACCTCCACTGGCCCTGGCATACCCGTGTGTCCAGCATTAGACTGCTGGTCTAATGCTACTTAAGTCAACCTTTTTCACGTCCTGCCCTGCTCATATGCTTACAGTAGCTCCCTAACGCTTCATGGGTCATGTTCTGGCTTCCCAAAGCCTTTCTCACCTGTGCACCCCCATACTCTCCATACCTCCAACTGCCCATTGCTTGTCGGTATTCTGGGGCCAGGTGTGGAGGACATTATTAGTGCTCGCCAATAGCCAATTCTTCTCTCCTTCCTGGGTGTGGGGGAGATCACACTTCCCAGTCCCTTTGTGTCTAGGCAGAGCTGGCCACCAGTACTGGCGAATAAAATATATGTGGAAGTGATGTGTGATACTTTTACATTGTGGCAATGGGAAGGCCCTGTAGGACCTGCTAGCTTCTCTCCATCCTTGCTCGGTGAACGGGGGCAGTGTTCCAGATGGTGGAACCTCCATCAGCCTGAGTCACTGTGTGGTTATATGGAGCGGAGCACCTTTCCTCCTTCATCCATTGCCTTGTGATGAACCCTGCAAGGACGTGAAATTTATTTGCCGAGCCCCTGAGATCTGAGGGTTGTTTGTTATGGCAACATAACCTGGCACGTTGGTCAAGATAGGCTGGGTATGCTGTAGTAACAGTTCTAAAGTCTCAGTGCTTCACAACACAACAACACAGGTTTGTTTCTTGCTCACGCTACATGTTTTCTGTAGGTTGACAGGGAGATGGGCTCTTCTTGTCATAGTGATTCAGGTATATCCAAGGGGATGGGAAGTCTATCTTAATTTGTGCTCTGTGATCACCTCCAAGGGAAGGGAGGACGTGGTGAATCACGCCCTACTCTGAGAGCTTCCACTTAGAAGGGACACAAGTAACTTCTGCTAATATCTTGTTGGTCAAACCAAGTCAAATAGCCACACCTAACTTCAAAGGAGGGCAAGACGATATAATCCTACCATATGTCAGGGTAGCAGAGAGGTGAAAATACTTGGTGAATGGTACTATGGACATCTTAACTGATACGCCATATGAACTGGCCCCTCCATGCCCTACTCCATCCTGCCTTAGGACTTATTTCATGCTGGCTCCTCACTTTTCAAACACAGCTCCGGGCCCATCTTTTCCATAAAGTATTTCCAGTACATGTTTTTCCTGCTTCTAAAATCCTCGGGCCTTTAGGGTGGTCAAAATTCAGTTGGTCATCTTCAGATGAGATGCACCGATTCATGTAGACATGATGAGACTATTTTTGCTTTGAACGAACACACCCCAATGCATTTGCATATACATCTATTTATATATATACATATTAATGTACCTTATCTCCTTCAGACTATCACCTGTTTATTCCAATGATGGGTTCACTGCTCCAAGATGTCTGCGGAATTGCCTTGAAGTTTGTGGCAGTCCATTTCCTTATCTGCCAAGCGAGATAATAATGGTGCCTATTTTATACAGATGTGTGAGAGAGGCAAGGGTCGGTAGGTGGAAAGTGCTTAGAAAAGCAGCCGGCACGCGACGGGCACTGAAGAAACGTTCGCCTTTATTATTACTCCCCTAAAGGGCTCTGCTGATAGCAATCTTTACCTTCTGAAGGTGGATTTGATCTCTTGCTGATGGTTCAGAAGTCATCCCGATCTGTAGCAGGTGCCCACCCCAGAGGCCCCTGCTGACAGTTCTTGTACCTGCAGATGGCTTCCTGCCTGTCTCTGCCAGAAGGGGTTGTCTGGCCTTGGAAGAGATAAAGGCCCTTCCATGTGGCTTGCAGGCGGGATAACAGCAGTGTGAGTGCTGGGGAATGAGCACCCTCCCAGGCAGGGGAGGCAGTGGGTCAGTGTCTCTCTTTCGTGGCTACTGGGTGGGCCAATTCGGAAATGCGTTCTGCACGGTCTCTGGGAGGGTCCCAAATGGGTCCCAAATGTCCCCTGGGGAAATCAGCTTGTTAATGCATTCTTTTCATCTTTCCCTCTTCTTCTTCTTTTCTTTTATTTTTTTTAAGATTTCATTTATTTATTTATTTAGAGTGTGAGCAGGAGAGGGGAAGGGGGAAAGGGGGACAAGCAGACTCTGTGCTGAGCGTGGATCCTGATGTGGGGCTTGATCCCACCACCCTGAGATCACGACCTGAGCTGAAACTATGAGTTGGACACTTAACCAACTGAGCCACCCAGGAGGCCCCCTCCCCGACCCCCCCCCCCGCCGTCTTCCCCTCTTCTTCTCTCACTTTCTCCGCTCTCTCCACTGATTTCCTAGGATCACCTCCCAGACACATTGCCTGTACTCTGGGAAGATACTTTAAGGGAGGGGGCAAACATGAGACTAAGTTTAAGGCGATGAAATGGAGTTCTTCAGGGGTCTGTTAATTACCTCTGGCAGTGGTTTTAAAAATGGAGTTTCTCAAGGTTTTGAGTAATGAATGACTGCATCATCGAAGTAAGTTTGTGGCCTCATAAGATATCAACAGTGAGGGAGATGAGACACCTTTGGGTGTTGGTTAGGGGACTGATTAGTCTCCTACTTCTGGAACCCTGCTATTTTAGTGACTTCGGCTAGAAAGGCTCTGCTCTGGGGCGCCTGGGTGGTGCAGTCAGTTAGGCACCTGACTCTTGGCTTTGGCTCGGGTCGTGATCTTGGGGTCATGGGATGGAGCCCCGCATCAGGCTCCATGCGCAGTGCAGAGTCTGCTTGGGATTCTGTCTCCCTCTGCCGCCCCGCAAAGAAAAAAGACTCAGCTCTGCTCAGTGAGGACCGCACACTGTTGCCTGCTGGGGTGGTAGGTTTTGTGAGTTCTGTGGAGTCCGGTGCAGAGATGTTCAATGAATGCCTTGCTTGATTGCTGTTCTGCCCCCTGCGGTGTGCAGTGGACATCAGCTTCTCTAGGCTCCGTGACAACCTCCTCCCCATTTTTCTGAAAACCTGCAGGATGATGAGCACCAGGAAATATTCAGGACAGTTCTGTTGTTGATAATGTCTTGCAAATAAGAAGAAAGATATGAACCAACGTGCGTGTGTGTGCATTGGTGTCAGGAAGAAACTTCCAATCAGGGACTGAATAGCCAAAAAAAAAAAAAAAAAAAAAGAAAAAAAAAGAAAAAAAGACAGTGCTTCAAGGGGGCCCCTGGGGGACAGCTCTCTGCCCCAGCTCACGAGCACCTGCAGCCAGAAGGCAGCCTCCCATCTCACCCACCCCTTCCCATCAGTTAGGCATCCGGGAAGATGGACCTCTTCCTGCACTGTTTTCTGAAGATCATGGTCAAAATTTTAGGGGTTATTTAGGATTGCATGTGTTTTACAAACACATAGGCTCAGAGAAGGGAGCCTTTGCAATTGCAGAAAAAAAATGAACTCACTGAAGGGTTTTCCAGATCTCCGAAATGAAACTGGTGATTGTAGTATCTGCATTACTTGTTGTGAAGATTAGCCGAGCTAATGTATGCAAAAGCACCTGGCGGTGCTCCCACTCCTAGCAGGCACTCAGAATTTGAGAGTTATTATTCTAATAAATGTAGTTCTATATAATACATTGGTTAACTTTCTCCGATGCCATTCTGAATGTTTTTTTTTCTAGCCCGATAGGAGCCTTACTATAACCTTGGATACCTCGAGAGCTACCTTGAGTTAAGCACGGCCCAGTGAATTGTGCCTATTTCTCTGGGCTCCGTTGCACACGATGGATAGCGTTGAACGAACTCTGTCCTCTCTCTGCTCTCGTAGATGTTCACGGCCTCCCTGGCAACCCCTCCACACATGCCTGGCATGAAGTAACAAGCCGAGAGGGGAAGTCCCACAGTGGGCTCGCCCCATGGGGGCCCCGAGGCCTGCAGACCGCCGACAGGAATGACCAGCACCCGGGAGAGCCAGTTGCTATTGTCCGCAAGGACACTGGCCGAGCATCCCGGTGCTCCAGCTAGACCCAGCAGTGGGGCCCCGGCTCCAGCCAGTCGATGTGCAAAGACTGCTGGACCTAGAACCGAACTCTGGGATGGTTATATTTTGGGGTCGGGAAATCCATCCAAATCCCTTTTCCCTGGTGCGTGTGAGCTTCGGGGAGCAGCAGTTAAGCCTCCGCAGGAGCCAGCAGAGAGCCCGGAGTCTCCACACCACCAAGGCCGCTGTCTCGGATGTACACGTTATTAGGCTGATTGAAATAATCAGAAAACAGCTCCAGAATGCTGGCTTGGAGAAAGGCAGGCAATTTCTGCTTGGCAGACAGTGATGTCAGTCGCCGCAGCGGGGGGGGGGGGGGGGGGGGGGGGGGGATCGAACTGAACGTTGTCTTTCTTGCTCTCTTTCTTCTTTTCCCTTCTAAAAACTTCCCTGCATCATTTGATTTCCCATCAGTTGGGTGAGGAGGTTTGCTGGCGTAGCTCCCCTGAGGTGCTCCGTGGCCTTTCGGGCATGCTAGGTGGCCAGGTGACAGGAGCGATGCATCAGGACACCCCCGGAAACGTGTTGCCCTCGGGGTAGGAAACCGCTTTGTACCTGGAGCCCGTGTTTTTCTCCGACTCTCTCTCCTGGCCTCTCCCTTACTCAAGTTGTCTTTAAGCGAGTAAGAAAAGGCCAGAAAGCCTGAAAAAATCTGACCTCATGAGGCAGAACCAACTGTCCCCATCGCAGCAGATAGACGCAGCCGAAGCAGAGGACTGGAGAAAAATCATTCCTGTCTCCCTGTGATGAAATTGAGTTAGCGCTGGTCGCATTAGTGCCCACTGACAGTGCCCAAGGGGCCAGCACCGGTCAGGGCTGAGGTGGGGGTGGGGGCTGAGGCCCGGCCAGCACCCCCCACACTGTGGCCTGAACAGCTCTCAGCATTCCTTAATCTCCTCTTCAACCTACGCCCCCGGTTGGTCCTCCCCCTTCAAGGTGCCCGATCCCAGGCGTGGGAGCAGGTGTGCGGGCCAGGTGGGTGCTAGCATTTCATCCCTAGCAGCCTCCGTGGGGGGTGGGGGGACTCTCCGCGTGCCTGCCCCCTGGGGGATGAGTCGGCTCTGGAGAAAGCCGGGTTGAGGGGGTGATGGAGGGGAATGCGGTGAGCTCTGGACAGTCTGCCCAGCAGGACTTCAGCTGCAGGCATTAGCGGTGCAGACCGCCCTGGGAGCGGCGGCGAGGGGAGGGAGCGGGGAGAGGGACCTTTCTGTGTGGTATTTGCACGTTGGTGGGGAGCGTGCCGCTTCCAGGTTTCCAGCAATAACAAGGCACATTTGCTCTTGCAGGTTCATTAATGAGGCCTGCGGGAATGAGGATTGGCTTGTCCACCGTGCTAACTGGACTGGAGGAAAAAAAGAAAAGTCAGAAAAGAGAGAACCAGGTTTGGGTTTGGGTTCAACTTTCACTACTCCTCAGGACTGGGAAGGACCCCCCACCCCATCCCCACAACTGCCTTGGCCTTGGGGAGTGGGGAGGGGGGCAGAGGAGGAGAGGGGATGGGGGGGTGTTGCTAATTCTCTGCATCTCCCCGTGCTCCATCCTTTTTCCTTTTTAATGAATACTGGGCACAATTTTTGGTGCCCTTGGGTCACAGTTGGACAATTTCCCCAAAGCAATGGCCACAAGGCATTCTTTTGTAGCAGAACAGGCAGCTCTTCCAGGTTCTGCTGGCCCAGGCCTAGGGCCGGGGGTGTACGCCCTGCCTACCCACTCAAGACGAAAGAACACTTAAGAATTCTTGATTGTGGGGCCCCTGGGTGGCGCAGTTGGTAGGTTAGGCGCCTGACTCTTGGTTTCGGCTCAGGCCGTGATCTCAGGGTCGTGGGATTGAGCCCCATGTTGGGCTCCATGCTCAGTGCGAAATCTGCTTGAGATTCTCTCTCCCTCTCCCTCTGCCCCTCCTGCTTGTGCTCTCTCTCTCTCTCTCTCTCAAATAAATAAATAAATCTCAAAAACAAAAAAGAATCCTTGATTGTGGAAAAGTCATGAAACCGGGACCCCCCCCCCCCCCGCCCCGCCTTGATGCTCCATCTTTCCTCTATTTCTGCTCGCTCTGCAGGCTCTAACCTACCTTCCTTCTAGAAGTCTCCCATGCCAGGTGTCCATCCTGCCTCAGGTGTGGACAGAGAGGCCCTCGGATTTGCAGACACGCGGTGGCCCACAGCAGCCCTTGGCCCCTTGTGGTCCCAGAGGCCCTCGCCCTTGGAACCTCCTGTCCTCTCTTCCTGTCCTCCAAGGTGGCTTGAATTCACAGCCAACACTCCTGTTTGTTGGGCAAACAGTGAACGGTCCAGTGCCAGGAGGTTTAAAGCCTGGCAGCCGTCTCCCAGGGATGAGGAAAGAGTATCCAGTTGGGCATTATTTAGGGCCCACTGGCTCTTCCCCTGCATCAATGGGGGGCGGGTGGCAAGGACAGGGACAAGGAAAAGACTGGGAATCGGGAATCTTTGTATTCTGCAACACGGGCGATCAGGAGTCCTGGCAAGAGGTTACTTGGGGAAGCTGGATGATGTTATCGACCAAATTGGGGTTTGGGGATTATCTATGGATTTCATTTATCTGTGTTTTCCCTCGTCTCTCTTGTTGTAGGTAATTAAGAGCTGATTGCTGGTAATTAAGAGTTGCTGAGAGAGGCAGCAGGATCCAGAAAGGAGACTCACACGTTTTGTCTTCTTTTGGACAGCCTCCTGACATCCTGTCCTTCCTCCTCTGCTGCCCCCTCCTGCGGGGACGCGGACCCTAGAGAGAACGTCATAGCTTGTCAGCGGGAGTATTTATGTGTATGCTCTGCTCCGGCTTCGCGCCCTCCTGTTATCCCCAAGGCTTGAGTAAAATCTTGCGGAGCAGGTTGAAGTCCTAAGCTCCTGACACTCAGGTGTGCTAAGATGTAGCTTTTCTTTATTTCTCCCCGACTGGAGTCTTAACTGGGCTCTTGAGCCCCCGTTTGTGCTGATGGTAGACAGCTTGAACTTGCCAAGTCAAGGTAACAGTCACTTCAGACTGAAATCATGGTCACTTGGAGGCCGACGCTATCTCTCCAGAATTTTCTCTTGCCCTTTCTCCCCCGGTGTGAGCTGAGGCCGTGGGTATCAGGGGTGGGCAGGAGGGAGTCCTATGCCATCCTGGCACTGAGCAAGGGACATGGGTCAGCATGTTGCCCGGCGTCCTGGCCCCACCCACTGGGCTTGCTGGCCTTGGATGAATTGTGCTTGTCCCTTCTGGACTAGAACGTGAACCCCGATGTCCCAGGGGGCCGAGACCTTGGCCCCGGAGGCCCTGCATGCCCCCTGTAGGGCTCTTCTGTCAGCGCTTCTGGGTGCCGTGGAGGCTTGGGTGCTCTTGGCCGCTCTCTCCGTTGTGCTGGGGTGTGCAGGATCTGCGCCACTCTTGGGACCGCCGCCGAGGCCCCTTACATAACCATGGCTACTTTACCTCTGCTGCTCCGTGCTAAATGTAGGCTTCTCTCTAGGGCATGCAGATGTCCCCTGCTAGCTGCTACAGAGCAAGGCCCCCGGCCCCTCTCTTCTCCATCCTATAAACCTCTCTGCGGTTTCGTGCCCCTTCCTTCCTTGTACCATAAGGAGCCTCCAGCCTGTCTGGGGCCCTCAGTTGGCATGGAGACCTTTCTCCTGCTCAGCCAACTTCTCAACCTGGGGGAACCTTTTATTCCCTTTCCACGTGGCAGAAAAACTGCCCTCATTCTTCGCCATTCTACATATTCTGGTATAGAATCAACGTTCAAAGTCCCAGGCATCTAAAAAAGCCCAGTTTTTGGAATTCCAGAACGCCCTGTTGGTCTCAAGCACCTGGTGCTTGCATTTGGACATCACGGCCCTCAAGAGCAGTCAGCCCGCTCTAGATTCATGAGCGTCTCCTTGGGACTTTGCAAACGTTTTCGCTCCTGGTGGACCGACATTTATTGTGCGCTTCCAACGTGGCCCGCGCTTTGCGTGGGTTATTGCATTAATCCCTCACAACTGCCCTGTTACTCCATTGTGTTTATGAGGAGACTGAGACAGAGGAGTCAAAGAATTCGCTGGATCGTTTGCCGCCTCTGCTGCCCTGTGGCCCGCCCCCCGCTTCCAGCTGTGGCTGTGGCAGACAGTTTGCTGAGAGCGTCTATGCAACTCGCGCCGACAGCCTCTCACCCCGAGCGCGAACCGTGTGTCTGTGCCTCTCGTTTCCTTCTCAGGGCTTCTCTGCTGCTGTGGACGCGGGGGAAGCCTGCTTGTCAGGAAGGAGGCTCCCTCGCTCAGATGTCTCGCCGAGCCCTTCGCTGGGGCCGTTGGCCAAACACCTACATGTGACCTCTCTGCGGGTTTGGGCTTCCTCACAGCATGGCGGCCAGGTTCCCAGGGCCAGAGTCCGAAAAGAGCGAGCAAGCGAGAGAGAGAGAGAGAGAGCGAGCCAGGTGGAGCTGTTTGCATTTTATGACCTAGCATCGAGTCCCATCACATCACTTCCACCATGTTCTATTGGTCAGAACAGTCACTAACCCATTGAGGTTCCAGGGGAGAGGATAAAGACACCACCTCTTGATGGGAGTGGCAAGATTCTGGAAGAGCCTATGGGACTGCAAATATTGCTGTGGCCGTATTTGAAAACTATAATCTATCATAACAGAAATGTCCAGGGAAAGAGTGGAAAAGGCACTGGTCAAACATATCAAAAACTCAAAATCCACGGAATCAGCCCAAGGAATACCCAGGGCTCCTTGAGCCCCAAACGCAATGTAGGAATGTTCTGGAAGGCCTGCTCTCAGTGGTTCCGCAATGATTGATAGCATGCCATCCCTGCAACTCTGCATCTCTCAGTAGAGACCAAGGCAGTGGGATTGTTTCAACCAAGGTAAGTATGGCTTTCTGGAAGCCCACGGGAAGGACACCTGCCCCACTGGGTTTGCTGTGTAGGCTTGGATGAGGGCATTTCTTAGACGAAGTGCCATCTGAACTGGGTGGTGAGTGACCAGTAGGAATTGACCGGAACAGGAAGGGGAGATGGGTATCTCTGCAGAAGGAACAGCATGTGCGAAGTCAGGGAGGGAACGAGAATGCGGTGAGGTGACAGAAGCAGGGGTTAAAGTGGGGAAGGGAAATAAGGGTGGATGGACCACGGGCACCATATCTGCCAGGCCTGCCAAGGAGTAGAGATGGATTGATTTTTGCTTTCCTCTGTCCAAGGCATCAGAAAATTCCTGGTTTCCTTGGGGAGGTTGCTAAGAATATGTGCTAGGTGGCTGTGGAAGGAGAGAGAAGAAGTGGGGGGGGTGGATATGAAGGAGGAGCAGGAGAGGAAAAGAGAAGGATCCTAAGACAAAGGACTTTTTCATGATATGGCCTAGAGACAAGCAGGGCACCTTGGCCACGTCTGAGAACCTGTGCTTTGGGGAGCTTCCCTTGTCTGTTTCTGCCCGGTACTTATTCATTGCTTCCATTGATAGGTACTTACTCTCTGTACTCCATTTCCTAGTACTTACGTTGCCTTTGCATGTTTCCTCATTTTAACAAATAAATATTGGGACACAGCCTAACACACATATGTGAATTTTGAGACAACGGAGTAGTGCATTTAAAATCTGAAGTCTGGTTTATCCCTGCCTCAAACCCCCTTACCTCCCTCCTTCCCTCAGCCCATCCGCTCTTACTTAGCCAGTCTCGGTTTGAGAACTTGCTCTGTGCCAGGAACAGGACATGGCCGTTCGAGGTCTCTGTGTTAATTAGGATTAGGTGGGGCTGAGAGTAACCAAAAAACCCCAAATGATAGGGGCGTGTTGACAACAGAATTCGATTTCTCTCTCTTGTTTAGGAAATCCTGACTTGGATGGTCGCGGGCAGCTCTGGCATTGCTCTGGGTTGGAGATCTGGGCTCCTTGACTTTGGTGCTTTGCCAAGTACGGCTGCTATGGTGGTTTAAAATCATGTTTGAACAGTCTTCGACAGCCCTTCTAACCAGGTGGAGTCTAGGTCCCTTCTCCTTGAATATGGGCCAGACTCTTCCAGCGAATTGAATGAGGCAGAGGTGACACTGTGACTTCCGAGGCTCAGTCACACATGGCTTCTGTCTGGTTCTCTCTCTCTCTCTCTCCACAGGTGTTGGGAGCCTCGAGCTGCCATGTAAGAAGGTTGGCTACCCTGAAGCTGCCATGCTGGAGAGCGATGCTTGGGGTATCCACAGTGTTCTGAACCCCCCTCCTTCCCGACGTTGGAGTCTTCCCAGCCCGGGGCACCAGACCTATAAGTAAGGAAGCCTTCAGATGATTCCAGCCCCAGCCACTGTCTGACCGCACACAGAAGAGCTGTTCTTGCTCCTGCCCAGGCAAGCGCCAGGACACAAGAAAACAAATCCTCAAATGCTGTGCTTTAAGCCACTAAGTTTTGGGGTGATTTGTTCCATAGCAGTGGATTACTGATTCAGCAACTCTTCCCAAAGTCAATTCCTCGCCAATGATGCCTTCTGGAGCTTGAAGTTCATTTGCCCCCTCTGGGGACAACAGCGCAGAGGACTGAAATGCCAACCGGTCTGGAAAATCCAAGGCACCTGACTGCTATGCAGGTGGCCGTCCGTGCTCGCCTATGACCGATGCCTGACTCTTCTGTTCCACGAGTCACATATTTCTGCCTCTCCTAGAGCCTGCCAAGCCCACCATTCCGCTTGGGGACAGCCTTCCCGACGGCAGAGGGCTCTTTGGAACATGTGCTAGGGTCCTCTGAGGTCCTGGGGACACTGACATGCCCACTGCCTGGGTTAGCACCTGCCCCCCATCTCTGCACTAGCTTCTTGCTCACAGTCCCCAGGTGACTTGGCGCTTGTGGTTGACATGGAGCCGCTCAGTTTCCTGCCTTACCTCCCCTCTGGCCTCCTGGCTTGCAACCGAGTCTTCCTGTTTGGGGGGCTGAGGGCTCTGTGGCTTCTCACTGGCTTTCGCTGCCCCCCCTCCCCCCAAAGACAAGGTTTGCGGGGGCAGGGCGGGAGGAACAATGGCCCTTCTGGTGCAGTGGGGAGGGCACTAGACTGCAGACCTGGGCTTTCATCCAGGCGCTGCTACTAATTGGCCACGAGACTTGGCAAATCCCTTTACCCCTGTTCCCAGTTTCCTCATCTACAAAGCCATCAGAGGTTGTGACTTTGTGATTCTGTAGTATTTATTGAGCGTCCTTGTTTCCTGGGGCTAGGCTGTTTGGAGGATCTCAAGGAAGTTGTATCAGTTAGTGATCTTTCCATTGTAAACCCAGCCCAAACCGATGTTAGCAAGAGGAGGAATCTGTTGGTTTATGTTACTGCAGGGTCCAGGGAGAACCTCCTTCAGGTAGGACTTGATCTAAGACCTAAATATGACACCGGCACCCATTATTTGCCTTGTTTCCTCTGAATGGGCTTTAGTGGCTGCACAAAGTGGTTGTTTCCTGCCCCCCTCAACCTCGTCCCTGGGACTTCCAGCGCCCTGTCCCCGCCCCCCTTAGTTGCAAGTGTTACACTCTAAGCCTTGCATTCTCCCACGATCAAACCCAGCCCAGAAGGAAGACTGTGTCCCGGCCATCCCACAAAAGTCCTGATGTTCGCTTTGACTGAAGCATTTCAGTCATGTGTGTTGTCTGATTAAGCCAATCAGGCTGATCCCTGGAGCTGGGGCGGGGGGCAGCCAACCCCAACTCCCCAAACTGTGTGGCTGGGAAAAGAAGGAAATGGATACCGGCTCTGTGTGTGCGTGTGTGGTGCCTATCCTCAAAGACCTCACTCAGAAAGCAGATTTATGCTCAGGATGCACAGAGCTGGACCCCAGCGATTCTTCCTATAGTGCAGCGGAGTTTGGCAATAGAAAGTTTTTGCGTGAGCTCAGCCATCAGGGCGGGCTTCTTGGAAGAGGCAGGACTGGGAAACCGAGGAGAATTTGCCCGGAAGGAGCCTGGGAGGAAGGGCGGCCAAGGACCCTCTTATGGATGGTGCACAGCCCGCAGGTTCTCGTAGTCTGGGAACTACGTTGCCCGGCGTTTGAACAGGTTGTGATTACAGAGGTGAAAGAGAGACCCTGTGCTGGCCTTATGGGTAAATTGTGTCTTCCCCCAAACTCATATGTTGAAGCCCTGATCGCCCCCCGCCCCCGGCCCCTCCCCAGGATCTCAGAACGTGACTGGATTTGGAGTAGGGTTTTTAAAGAGGTAATTAGGTTAAAATGAGGTCACACGGTGGGTCCTCATCCATCCTGACCGGTGTCCCTCTAAGGAGGGGAGGTGAGGACACGGACCCACCCAGAGGCAAGACCATGCGGGGCCTCAGGAGAAGCGAACCCTGGAGACTTCTGGCCTCCAGAAGTGTGAGGCCCTAAAGCTCTGTTGTTTAAGCCCCTCCGTGTGTGGTTCTTTGTTCCGGTGGCCCCGGCAAACTGACACAACTGGTTTCAAAACTCGCAGGACCCCCACCTCTCCTTGCCCCTGCCCGGGGGGGGGGGGGGGGGGGCTGGCTCCCCGGCTCGGAGCCTGGCTGTGCTCCTAGCTGCGATGGCATCCCGGGGGGCTGTCCCCTACCCCCCGTCCCTAAGAGCGGGGGCTTCACCAGAACGCCCTCCTAGATGCTGCCGAGGCCTCTTCATCCTTACCTGCCTTCTGGTTGCTTGTTCCGAACTGTCTTCAAGAGTGAAAGCCTTGGCCTCTCCCCACGGTGTAGCCTTTGGCTGAAGATGAAGCCAGATTCAGCTGTTTTTGAAATAGGAGATGGAATTTTCCCCAAAGTGAAAATAATGGTGCCCAATTCTCGTGGGAGGTGGACGGGGCTGGCGCGGGCACCGCCAGCCTTTCGTTCCCTCAGAAATAGCCCCACAATGGCCTCATTTTCTAAAACTTGCAACTCAGCGAGTACTTAGCCTTTAGCAAGAAGAACCCACTTTGCTGAAGTTGAAAAGGGAGAGAAATCCATTTGTCAATGCGGGCAGCCGCTCAGGTGGGGGGACTGAGGAGCTCCCCCAGTGCTTGCTCCCCAGCGTCGGGGTTAGGACCTTGTGCCTCCGACAGACTCAGGGTGGAAGACAGAGACGTACACGCAGGGTTTGGCTTTGCCCACACACCTGATGAGTACGTCGAGGACAAAGTGGGGTACGGGGTTGGTGAGGGTAGGCGGTGTTGGCAAACAGTGTGCTTGGAGCCTGGGCCGTTGTGAGAAGCCAGGGACAGCTGGAGGGGAACTGGGACACGCAGGGAAGGGCATGACGGGAAGGGGAGCGCTTGTTCCCACTGGCCACGTGCGAGGTCATTGAAAGACACTGGTGTGAGCAGGTCTTAATAGACTTGACCTTCACACACAAGCCCTGGCCCCTCCCCCCCAGAGATCTTGCACTGGAAGCCAATGGAGGAGGCCCACACTGCCTTTTGCCCCACTCCTGGAGGAAGCTCGAAGGATCCCTGAGCGCTGAGTTTTTAATGGAGTGATAAAAGCTATACAATTCGGCCTGTTTGGGGCAGGGTGGGGAGGTGGGGGAGGAAAAGGGAGGTGAGGGCTTAAAGGGGGGGGGCCTATTGTTAGTTGCTCTCTGTGCAAGGGGAACCGGAAAGATAATCTTTCTGGAGCATTTAGGCTTCCAATTAGAATCTTCCTCCTCTGACAAGGCTTTTCCTTCCATTGTGTGGCCTTGCCGCCCTCCCCACGCTACCTGGGCTCCCGGGAAGGGGACAGTATTGGTGGGGGATATGTGCCAAGGGCCCAGGGGTCCAAGAGTCCAAGGGGCTACCTTGGGGGTGGCTCCCTGGGCTTGGCAGCCATCTTGGGGGCGGTGGAGGCTGCAGGGCCTCAGAGAGGCTTCCTTGAGGTTTGGGGTCTCCTACCCTTCCTGGTGGGGTGCAGGACCCATGACTGAGCCCAGTAACCAAGTCCGTCCCCACTCCCACTCCCTGGGCTATTGTGCCTCCCTGCCTCTCCTCCCCACCCCCCTCCCCACCCCCCCCAGCTGGCTGGGTCCTGCCACTTCCTGGTTTACTTAGTCGCCTGAGGAGGGGAGAGCGGGAGATTGGCTGCCTGCTGCAGAAATAAGTCTCCTGGCAAATTAGCTGCAGGATTTAAAATCCATTTTTATTCTGCCCATTATTAATTATTGTTATTTCTGCTGTTCATTACCAGCTCGTTTCCTTGATCAACTCCCAGAACAAAGGCTTGTCAAAGCCCTCCCCTCCCCGTGGAGGAGCCCACAAGACCACCACCACCACCACCGGGCCCCCGCCCCCAGTGCCGCTCCCGGGACTGGAGGTGGGGACCCCTTCAGGGTTCAGCAAGCCCTCTCCCTGCTGGCTTCAGAGATGGAGCTCCCCCACCCCCACCGGGCCCCTCCTGTGCCTGCCGCCTTGTCCAGAGCCGCCGAACTAGGAAACCCATTCTCCCTTCTCATTTTGTACCGTGAAGACAATGAAGATTTCACACACGTGCAGGGTAGTCCACCAACCCTAAGCGTATAGGTCTCTGGCTTTTTACGTAAGTAGAGATCCACGATCACCTGGATCAAGATCCAGGCCATTGCCAGCACCCGTCCCCGAGGCTCGTTAACCCCCTCCCCCTCCCAATTGACATTCGGCCAAAAGGTAACCATTATTTTGAGAGTAGAGACTTGTTTTGTCTGGTTTGGGACCTCCACAAACAGAATCGTACAGTATGCATTCTGGAGTGTCTAGCTCCTTTCGCTCCACATTGCCTGGGCTATCCATCTGTGTGGTCGCGTGGAGCGGTCATTTTGCTCTTTCACCAATGCTCCAGAGCGTCCACATGAATTTGGTGTGCTCGCCAGTGACAGTGGGCTCTGGAAGCTTTTTCTCGTTCTGTCTAGCTGTATTTGCAAACCAGTGGAGCTACTTATGGTGGCCATTGTCTTTCCGAGGCTCTTGGCTCATTTCAGGAAGAAATGCTGGACACTTGGTCTCCTCACTGGCTACAACCAAGTCATAGCTCTAGGGGCCACCAGAGCTGCTTTTACGTCAGATTCCTTCTTGGGGTAAACCAGGGCTGGGTTGCCAATCCATGACCTGTGGACGGGCTCTCAGAGGCTTCACGATTGCGTGCAAAATTCTGTGTGAGTGGGTGCATGCATGTCTTGTTCTGGGAAGAGAGACTATGGGTTTCATCAGCTCCACAAAAGTGGACCCCCCAAAGACTAAAGCCCCCTAAACTTTCAGGCCTACGCAGTCACTATGAGATCGGGATTCTAAGACTTTAGCAAGAAGCTACTAGTGTCAGGAACTTTTGTCCCAAGAAGGAGAACTGCCCAAGGTATCTGGACCTACTTCAGCAAAACCCATAGACGTGCTGCTCTGTCGACAGGAATGTCAAAACTATGTCCTTGTCAGATTGGATGTTTCCTCTCCTGGACGATCCAGGTGTTGGCACTTAGTGCCTGGCTGGCAATGGGTTTTGACAAAGAGGTAGCTTGGGGGTCAGGTGGAAGGTGCTGACACTCCAATGTTATGTTGAAAAGTGGATGTATTGGGTAGACACAGTAGAGGGATGATTATTTTATTACTCTTTCTTTTTTTTTTTAAGATTTATTTATTTTAGAGAGTGGGGGGAGGGGCAGAGGGAGAGAGAGAGAATTTCAAGCAGACTCCACGCTGAGCACGGAGCCCCACGCGGGGCTCGATCTCATGACTCCAAGATCATGACCTGAGCCAAAATCAAGAGTTGGATGCTCAACCGACTGAGCCATCCAGGGGCCCCTATTCCTCTTTCTTTAGACATATTTCCCCTCCCTTTTTAAGGTACGGACTCCAGCCTCACAGTGGAGACAGAGGAGCTGAGCGTTCAGGGTTAAGCTGGGGATTTTGACTCAAGAGACCTTGAAGAACAAACAGCACCAGTAGAACTCTCCCGACCATGGTTGCTTTTTAATTTTTGTTTTGTTAAGGTAATGCCAACAATGGAAGGGGAGGTGAGGAATCAGGCAAATGATTTGTCAGCAAGTGCTTTGCCACAAAGGATCTATCAGGAGCAGCCCACACCTAAGCCTTAGTAACGAGGAACAGGGTTAGGGACCCAGCTCCTCCACCGCCCTGCTCCCAGTGTGTGCATGTGAGTGCCCAACAGGGCAAGCAAGGCATGTGCTGTGGAGGCAGTTCCGGGTCGAGTAAGGTGCAGGAGATTGGGCCAATCAAGTGTGCGTAACGGACCCTTCGGGGAGATGCTGCTCAGTGATTGTCATGGAATAGAGAGAATCTTGTCCAGAGATGAACAGTGCTTCCTTATTCAGGGACCATCCCTTCCCCACTCCCTTTGGGGAGGATTTGGAAATGGAAGTTCATTTTCAGTTGTCACAGTGGCTAGGGGGTGCTACTGGCATTTAGGGGGCAGGGGGCCAAGGACACTTAATATCCTACAATGGGGAGGACTGTCCTATTCAATGGAGACTTGTCCAGGCCCAGATACCAATAGTGCTCCCATTGACAAAGCTAGTAGTTGCAAAGAAAGTTCCAGGTGTCCTTTCTAAAGAACCCATTGGTTCATTAGAGACTAAGGATCATTTTTCAAGGCGATCCAAGGATTGGGGCAGGGACTCCCCCCGAGTAAGAGAGGTGGTGAACTCATCCAAAGCCTGCCTTCATGCCCTGCAGCCCCAGGAGGCTGGGGGAGGTGATGCCCAAGGATCCACTGAGGTCTGGCTGTAGCCACGTGGAGGGAGGACCTTGTGTGAGGGGGTGTTGCTGGGTAGGGGAGCCAGTTACCATCAATGGAGAGGGGGAAAGAAGACCGGGGGGGTTCGCTGTGAGGTTGGGCCCCCTCCTTTCCCGGAATGAGACATCTGGATGGTCAGAGAAGCATGGGTGCCCCAGACAGGGGATTTAGGGTAGGGCAGAATCAAGAGGAGAAAAAGGCAGAGGGGACCCTTTGAGAGGCCGGGCAGGCCTTAGCTGGACAGAGAGGGTCCCTACCGCTGTCTTTATGTGCCCTGTCCCCCCTCCCCCCACTTCTCCAAGTCTTAAGGGGAGAGGCCCGGCCTCTGCCTCTGCTGGCATCCCCAGAGGGCCCGGGGGAAGTGGGGAGAACCTGTTACAGCTGGAACTACCCTAGCACGGTCTGCTCGGCTGCAGGCTGTGGGAGCCACCGCAGTGAGGCGGGTGGAGGAGGAACCAGGTGCCCCAGGGCTTCAACACTCAGCCACTGCACAAGGGAAGAGGCAAGAGGGTCTTGCCAGCCCAGCAAACCGACGGCATCCGCTGCCTGCTCATCCCGTGCCCCACAGCTCAGGGGGGTGGGGGTGGGGGGACAAGACCAGACCAGGGGACTTGAAAAAAAACCCAGGTATTGAGGTCAGCTCTCAGCCAGTGTTTTGTCTTCTGCTAATCAATGGTTTGCAAGGCAAAGGCGCAAGATGACGGTGGCAGGGAACAGAGCTCAAAGACCGCAGGGGGAGGGGGAGTGGGCTCCCCACAAGGGCTGGGGGAGGGGCCTGGGACCCAGCTGCTGACATTTTGACAAAACAAATAAGTGTGGGGCAGAGCTGGTGACGTCAGTGTGATGGAAAAAGATGGTCAGCAGAGTGTCTGCCAGAAACGGCATGTTTCTCAGCCCACCTGTTAGGACGCTGAAGGGGAGATGTTGACTAATAGCACAGCAAGCACTTATTGAGCGTCTACTGCATGCCTGGCATGGTTCTGAGCACTTGATATGGGTTATCACATTTCATCCTCAAAACCATCCCGTGGGGAGGGCTCGAGTACGGTTCCGTGTTCAGAGATGAGGCCCCCGAGACAGGGGTATGAATTTACTCCCCCAGGTTGTCCAGCTAAGAGGTGCTGGTAAAGGGACTGGAATCCCAGCAGCTGGGGCTCGGAGCCTATGTAGTGAGCACCCATCCCTGCTGCCTGGAGCCTCTGAATGGACCCTGGGAAGTGGGACTTCGTGCCTGCGCGCACGCGCGCGTGTGTGTGTGTGTGTGTGGCCTGTGTTCTGGTTATCTATTGCTGCATAATGAATCATTCCAAAACGTAGTGACTTTATTTATTTATTTTTTTTTAAAAAGATTTTATTTATTTATTTGACAGAGAGAGAGAGAGCGAGAGAGGGAACACAAGCAGGTGGAGTGGGAGAGGGAGAAGCAGGCTTCCCGCTGAGCAGGGAGCCCGATGTGGGGCTCGATCCCAGGACCCTGGGATCATGACCTGAGCCGAAGGCAGACGCTTAACGACTGAGCCACCCAGGCGCCCCTCCAAAACGTAGTGACTTTAAAATAACAGTTCTCGGGGCGCCTGGGTGGCTCAGTCGTTAAGCGTCTGCCTTCGGCTCAGGTCATGATCCCAGGGTCCTGGGATCGAGCCCCGCATTGGGCTCCCTGCTCACCGGGGAGTCTGCTTGTTCCTCTCCCGCTCCCCTTGCTTGTGTTCCCTCTCTCTCTCTCTTTGTCAAATAAATAAATAAAATAAATAAATAAAAAGTTTTTTTTTTAATAAAATAACAGCCCTCATTTTATTATCATCTCCTGCTGTTCTGGGGGTTGACTGCCCTCAGCTAGGCAACTCTCTCTCTCTCTCTCTCTCTCTCTCTCTCTCGCCATTGCCATCAGACAATGCCTGGGGCTGAAGTCATATCGAAGGATTCCTTCCTTACTCACATGTCTGGCCACTGATGCTGACTGTTAGCTGGGATCTCAGCTGAGGCTGTCAGCCAGAACATTCCACGAGGTGTCTCTGTGTAGTCTGGGCTTCCCCGCAGCATGGTGGCCCGTGTCTAAGAGTGAGGATCTTGAGAGAGAAAGCCTTGGAAGTCACATCGTGACGCTTGTACCACTGTCACAATTCAGATTCAAGGGAAGGGGCCGTAGACTCCAGCTCTTGGTGGAAAGAGTGACATCGTATTGTCAGAAGGGCATGTGGCATGGGCCATGCTGTGGCCAGCTTGGAAAATACAATCTGCCACAGTACTCTTTTTCTATCTTTAATTTTTTTTTTTTTTTTTTTTTACCTTGTAAGGGCCTCTGTGAATGAAGCCCAAATCCATTCTGGAGTCACTTCCATTGGTGACAAGATGCTGAATGAGTTGGGACCCAGAGGCTCTCCCCAAGGCCTCCATTCTTCTTCCCTGCTGGGAGCCAGGTATTGAACTGGAGATGGGATTACAACATCCCTGGTCCCGGGAAAGCAGCAGCTATCAGCCATCAGGAGAAGATTCTCCCAAACCCTTGTCCCACAGAACTGTGGCCCTCAGTTTGTCTAAATGTACTCGGAGACGGCCCTAAGCGGGGAGACAGAAGGGTTAGTCAGACAGTGAGAACCTCGTCCACCCTGAGCCGCCCCCCCCCCCCACGCCAGGTCCTTGTGTAGGCTCGGCTTTGTCTTTCTCTGTTCTTTGTTCTTATGGGTTGAATTGTGTCCCCCAGAACTCCTATCTTGAAGTCTCGCCTCCTAGTACCATAGAATGTGACGGCCTTTGGAGACAGGGCTGTGAAAGGAGGTGAGGAAGGTCAAACGAGGCCCCCTAGTCCACTCTGACTGATGTCCTCATAAGAGGAGGAAATGTGGGCACACGGAGAGACCCCAGGGATGCTCACCCACAGAGGAAAGGCCATGTGAGGACATAACTTTGTCGCTCAAGCCCCCCAGTCTTGGATATCGTGCGGTGTTTTGTTATGCCGGCCTGCGCAGACCACCACATTTGTCCTGCACCCCCTTCAGGGAAGCCTTCTTCCGGGGATGTTCCCGAGGGTCTCTGCCTGCCCGCATGTCATTATCCGGCAGGGGTGGGAGCCCTGGGGTGGCGGCAGCCGCTTGTCCCCAGCCTGTCCTGGTAGCACATAAAGCTGCTTTGATTGGATTAACTGGTGGTCAACTGGGGACACTGCCCTTGGCAGTGAGGGGTCAGCTCGAGGTAGGCAGGAAGCGGACACTTTGCATCAGCCAGTCTGGAGGTGGGAGGGAGGAGGCGGCGGGTAGCAGGGGGTCGTGGGCGGCCGGTGCCCACCAGGCCTCGCCTGATTGGAGAACCTGGCTCCTCACGCAGCTCCCTGCATCTCCTGGCCTGGCCCCCTGGCTCCGTCAGCACCGGAAGTACAGGATTGGCAGGAAAGCCCCCCCGCCCCCCCAAAGCCCAGCCCACTCCTGGGCACAGGGCAGGCAGCCCTTCTTCCTCCCAGGGCTGTTTCCACCACACAGGAATCCAGGGTATGCCTGGCCCCGATGCATTTTTTATTTTGCTATATTCTTTCCATTGTCCCGACATGAATAATTTAAACTGACACAGAAAGAAAGGGCAGCCCTTGCCACTCGAGGGAGGCTGGCCCCCCTCCACACACACAGCCGCCTCCTGCCCCTCCGCTTGGTTTTGCCTCCTGTATGTCTCTTCCTTGTGTTTCTGTCTATCTCATTCTTGAACCTTGTTCTCGAACCTTTCTCTAGGGCTCTCTCCTGCTCAGCATGCACCCGTGAGGTGCAGGCGCATGCCCACAAGCACACCTACCCCGCCCCCCCGCCGGGTCTCAGTGGGCAGAGCGTGTGACATCCGTGTGTCTGTCTCTGGGCTGCAGTTTCTCCCTCTTGGTGTGAACTGTCTCATCTGCATTTCTCTGTTTCTCATTGCCCTTCTTTCCTTTGATTGACTCTGCTGTTTGCATATGTGAGGGAAAGGGCGGCTTCATTTGTCAAGTGGCCTTATTTTCCCCTGCTTTTTTTGCCACTGAACGCTCTTGGGGGTAAGACAGGCCGAGACAGGCCGACTGGATTCATCATTCTGCCTCCAGAAGGCTGTGAATTTTCAGAAGATATGACGGACAAGTTTGAGGTTCACAGACCCTCAGGGGCTTTTGTGTGTCACGTGGGCCTTCTGTGACCCGTATGTGGAGCTGTGGCCGGCCACTGGCATTGTCTGGAGGGCAGCCTTGAACCAGGAAGCAGGCTTAGTTGGCAGGAGAGGGCACAGCCGGGATTTCCTGAAGGTGCTGTCCAATAGAAATACAATGCAAGCCACAAATGTGAGGCACTCATGTCATTTGGAATGTTCTAGTAGCCACATTAAAAAGGTAAAAAGGAACAGGTGAAATTAATCTTAACAATATATCCCATGTAACCCAGTTCATCCAAAATATTACCATTTCAACAGGTAACCAAGAAAAAAAATTATTAATGAGATATTTTACATTCTTTTTTGGGAACAAAGCCTTTGAAATCCAGTGTGCCTTTTATGGCAAGCTTAAGGTACATCTCAGTTTGGGGCGCCTGGGTGGCTCAGTCGTTAAGCGCCTGCCTTCGGCTCAGGTCATGATCCCAGGGTCCTGGGATCAAGCCCCGCATCGGGCTCCCTGCTCGGCGGGAAGCCTGCTTCTCCCTCTCCCTCTGCCCCTGCTTGTGTTCCCTCTCTCGCTGTCTCTCTCTGTCAAAAAAAAAAAAAAAAAAAGATTTCCTTAAAAAAAAAAAGTACATCTCAGTTTGGACTGGCCACATTTTAGGTGCTCAATAGCCGCACGTGGTAGTGGCCACCGGCTTGGGCGCCCTGACCCAGCCTGGGGTCCGGAGCCCCGCTTTGGGCTGCCTGAACCACCAGGATGCTAACTGGCGCTCCGGCCCTATGCACCAGGGGACGAACGGGAGGCGATGCGCAGGAAGTCCTTGGACCGATTTTTCCTCCGTAACCTTCACGAGCCGTCATCATCATCACCACTGTGCCGGCACACCTTCCAATTCCAGCAGCACTCTGTGCTGGAGGATCGCTGACCCACGTTCCATTACCTGGGGGAGCCGGGGGAGCCGAGGGCGCAGTCTCCAGGTGCTCTCGGCCCGCCCCCCACCAGCTGGGGCCTCACCTCCTAGGTGCATGCTCCCCCTCCTTGCATTAGGTCCCAGGCACCCCTCCGGCCTTCCCCTTCTATAAATAGTGCGCTGTGGTGACAGCTGGTCATCTGATGACTCATCAGTCACTGTGGGCGGCTCCTGATGGAACCCTGAACATGTATTCACAGGGCGTTTTTGGCAGCCTGCGAGCTCCTCCTAGTAAGTGCGGGCTCTTGGAGGTTGTCTGAAAAAAAAAAAAAAAAACCCACAGGAAGATCGGGGAGTCTGATGAACCGGTGGGCCTCCCAGCTGAAGGCCTCTGGGTGCTTGGCAAATGCAGCTGGGTTTTGGGGAAACTAGCTCCCCAGGAGCACAGAGGCATCATCTGCTAAACTGAGTCTTTAAATGGAGCTTTTGTTCTCTCCTCGGTCATCGTGCTAGGTACTCGGGTGGCCCCAGATGGCTCCTGGCAGCCAGGTCCGGTGATGCTGACTGCTTTGGGAAGCCACGGGGCTCCCCCCCAGGAGGGCCTGCAGCCCCCCACCTCAGGTCAGAGACTGAGTGTTGGCTTCGAAGCTAGCGACAGTTGGGTTTCATCTGGGCTGCTCTGCTCACCAGCTCTGCCACCCTGGGTAAGTCCCTTCTGAGCGCCGCCGGCTTCCGCTTCCTCCTCGGCGCACTGCGCTCCGAGGACCAGCTGAGAACCGTCTGTAATGTGCGTACCCACAGGAACCGCTCTTCTTGCCCAGCCCGCGGCCCCGTGACTTCCATTTCCCCAGAAGCAGACCCTGAGATGAGGCTTTCCAGGGAAGTGATTTCTTAGGGCTGGGCTCCCCGGAGATACCCGGAATGGGGGTAAGGGGGGTCAATTTCAGACCAAGTGCCACTGCTCAGTGGGATCGCGGGCGGCGGCGGGGCGGGGGGTGGGGGGGGGACTCTGGAGGCTGAGTCCTACCTCAGAGGCTGTCCTGCCCCTGGGCAAAGGAGCTGCGCTGTCCTGCTCCCTCGCTGGGTGTGGTCAGCAGCTCGGGGCTACTCTGGGAGCAGGACTAGAAACGCCCAGACTCTTCTGGTTCAGTGCCCGTGAGCCGCTCCAGGGCGGGCCTCCAGAGAGTCACAGGCACGCAGGTGCCCGCTGTCAGAAGTTGGGGTAGGGGCGCTCATCCTCAGTAAAAGGGACCCCAGGGGTCTGTCCCTCTCCTCCCATCAGTGGTCAGCGCCCTGCCACAGCTGGGACTGGGGTCAGGGAAGGGGAAGGGGTCGGGAGGAGTTGTGGCATGCAGGCCTTTCCCGGGGCACCTGGAGGCAGGGTTGCTGCTTTTGGCCAAGCCCAAGCTCTGGGGGCCCCGGACATGGGCATGGGGGGCCTGGGTCCAGCGTGGGACTCCAGCGCCTCCGAGGATCTCTGCTTTAGGCCACTGCACCCGCCAGGGCCCCTGGGGTTCTGCGTCCAGCTCCCACCCTCCCTGCCCCAGGCCGCCTGCTCCCTTCCCAGTCCTCCCACTTCCCTTCCCAGTCCTCCTGCTTCCCGGCTTCCTTCCCGCATACTCCTGCCTTCGTTTCTCCGCCTCTCTGGACTGGTAGCAGCTTGGCCTGAAGGCTTTCAGAGGTGCCTCATCCTGCAGCCCCCGGGGGCCCTCTCTCCCTCCTTCTCAACCCACCAAACCTTCTGTGCCCTATACCCAGGACGGGGCCAGGGCGGGGGGGATGTAGGGTTTGGGGTCCAGGACACCATCTTGCTGAAGTTTCCATTCACCAGCAATGATGAGTTTATTTTCCACTGTCAGCAATTCTGAGTTTAAATGATTTTACCACGGCTCTGTTCTTGGTGCAGCTGGGATTCTATTTATCCCTGGGTTAGGAATTTGACTTCCTGGCTTTTCCATCCCAATGGACTTCTCTCCCCTCCCCTCCCCTTCCCAGTTCCCCCTCCCCCTTTCTTCTCCCCTCCCTTCCTCTCTCCCTCCTCTTCCCTTCTCCTCCCCCCTCTCCCCTGCCTTGTCTTTCTCCTCTCCTCTCTTCTCCTCCTCTCCTCCCTTCCCTCCTCCCTCTCTTCCTCCTCTCCTCTCCCTTCTCTCCTTTTCCCCTCTCCTATCCCCTCCCCTCCGTCTGTCCCTCCCTCTCTCCCTCTCTCTCTCTCTCTTAAACACACACACACACACACACACACACACAGAGCTTGGCTGTCCTCAGGGTAGCAGTGACCCCGGCAGGATGGAAGGATGGGTCGCTGTGTGGGAGAGCCCTCAAGAGCCCGCAGGTGAGCAGCAGGGGGGGGCAGCACACAGCAGGGAGACAGGTGGCCCAGGGCATCATCATTCTTGGCTTCAGCTATCCACCCTGCTAAGCACTTTCATTGCAGTGGTGGTCATTATTATTATTAGCATTATTACCCTTTTTTGTACTTAAAAACATCGCTTAACTCAGGGCATGGTATACACTTGATATTTGCTAACAGTGGAATTGGAAAAGGGTCATTAAGACAAACGCTGTTTGAAAATTCTACAGAAATTCGATTTAGCTATTTAAAAATAAAACTACATTTTCTCTCACTTGCTCACTTATTTTCCCTCCCGTTGCTCTAGCTTATTAACTTGTGCTTTTGTAGCATTACCTCCAGTTTGCTGCCGCCCCACAATTTGGTGGAGCCTGGAGTGGGAAAGCTTTGCCGAGGAGCCATGTAAGTGTTCTCTTGGAATCTCACTAAGGGGTCCAGAGCCCGAGAGCCACCTGCTAGCCTTAACAGCAAGGGCCAGGTTAACAGCAACTGTGCACATGTCAAGGGCGTGGTCTCAGGCGAATGGGGCCAACATTCAGCAAGGGTGCCACTTAGCAGTTGTCCCTGTAAGTAAGGGCTCCCCCCGCCCCGGGGAACTGGCTAGGCAGAACGAGCCCCCCACGAATGGTGTCTTGCTAATTACCTAGGGCGGGCCAGCCTCTCTGCGGCGAAGCTCAACTGAGGTCAGAGTTGTGGGGTGTGGCGCCCACAATTCCTGGCAGTTAACCTCGCACAGAGGGAAAATGCTCTCCTGGGCACACACAGCCCCACCTCGCCTGCCCATGGGCAATTTTGTCAATGTTTTCCATTAGTCACAAAGGGGAGGGGCGGGGTGGGGGCAGGGAGTTCAGTGCTGACAGTCCTTGCAAACCCAGGGGCAGAAAACCAAAAATGCATTTGCCATCTAAGGTGCCCCCGCTGAGTGCTGGCATCTGGGGTGGTGTTTGGTGACACTCCGTGTGTCACACAGACAAATAGATGGGCAATCTACAAATCCTATGTTTTTGATCCTTGAACTCTTTTGAGAAGACAGCTTGCCCAAGGAGGGCCCCCTTGGCCCCTGGGGTAGGCACCTCCAGAGCCAAGGGAGGGCTCCTTCCACCAGCATTTAGGGCCCTTAGCTACCAGAGTGGGCAGGGCCCACGGGGAGGACAGCCCGCACCGGTGCCCCCCCACTGCCGCACTGTGACTATTAGGATTTGGGGGGTAGATGTCCCAGCTTCCTTGTCCTTCGGGTGGGCCAATCCGAAGTGTGTTCCGCATCATCAGCCGGAATGTCCCTGAAGCACTGAGCACCGTTTGCCCACGGCGGGAGCCTGCTTACTGACACATCCTCCAGCTTCCGTCCCAGCCCTCTATCAGGTGCTCATTGCTCTCCTGGTGCTCCCGGGAAGCACCTCCGAAGCAACTGCTTGCGCTTAAAACCTTGCATCAGTAGTTTGCTCCAGGAGGAGCAAGCCATTTCCCATCTAAATCAAGCCTTCCTGATCTTTCTTGGGGCATTTCCCCCACCCCCACCCCCAGAGTGCTTATCGGGATCTGTAACTATGCATTTGTTTGCATGGTTACTGGTGTAACGTCTGTCTCCTTGAGTAGAGAGCAGGCTACATGAGGGCAGAAACAATGTCTATTTTGTTCACCTGCTAAATCCTCACACAGGCCCCGGGCCGGGGCTTGACAGGTCGTGGGCAAGATGTGTGAGCTAAATTCTGCGGCAGGAATGAATGCAACATCCTTAAGGGAGACAGGGCTTTCCCCTTAGGGGTGGTTTTAAAATAGGACCCTGAAGTTTTCTGACACTCCTTTCTCATGAGAGGTGGGGGTCTGTCTCTCCTCCCTTCAAATCCGGATGAGCTGGTGACAGCTTCAAACAAGAGGATGACAGGGCTGGGTCCTACAACCCATACAGAGGCCGCATGGGGGTGCTCAGATGGACCATCTCGGTGAGCCCAGACTTCCAGTCACTTCCACCCGAGGGCCAGACCCATGAGTGAAGGATGATGACTCCAGCCCCCCGAAGCTTCACATCTTTTCCACTGAGACCTCAGACATCGTGGGGCAGAGACACGGGGCATCACGGCTATGTCCTGTCTAAATTCCCAGCCCATGGAAACCGAGAGCATAGTAAGATGGTTGTTAAGCTGCTACATTTTGGAACTATTTGTTATGCAGAAATAACTGGAGCACCCTTATTGCAAATGTATTAATTCTTCATGGGGTCCACCATGATTTACGGGACTCCTACTGTGTGCCAGGTGATGGTTATATAATGGGGCACAGAGTAGGCATCCCTACCTTTTAGGAACGTACAGTTTAGGGGCTGCTGTCGTAACTGTATCTTGCAAAAGCCTACGTGTTGCTTTTTAACAATAATGAGTAGATTTTTCAAAAACCACTTCCAGATGGCGTGGGGGGAGGGGCGCTTCCTGAGTGAGTTGCCAAGGGAAGCTCCAGAGGTAGGTGGATTAGATAACAGAGACCCAGAGAGCTCTATTATTTGCTGGCTGTCAACCACGGCTGTCCTGCAAATCATCCGCAGGCTAGCTGCTCCCTCACACCATGGAGAGGAGACCCAGGGGACCCGGGAGATGCCATCTCCCAGGCAGAAGGACAGGGAAGCGACTCCCCGCAGGTCCTGGGACAGAGGTGGTGGCTGCGACAGCCCTGGCTGCTTGCAGGCCTGGAGGAAGGGGACCTTGGCAAAGCCGGGGCCGCTGGCTGGCACTCCAGCTCCCTTATCTGACCCCAGGGCGCAGGTTCGGACCCAAGGCTGTTCCTGTGTGTCCAGCCATACCCACCTTCGGGAATCTGGACTTGGGAAATGAGTGTGATTTTATGCTGCTAATGTTTCTGTTCCTCTTTCAAAAATAAAGCTAATTTTTGAAATGTCTGCCTGTCTCGACTCTGCTGAAGAGAAGCAAAAGAAAGGACCCTTGTGGGGTCCGCTCAGGTGGCTCTGAGCAAAGCAGATGATCCCCCCCCCACTCCCGCTCACAAAGCTCGCATTTTAGTAAATATTTTAAAGCTGGGCAAAGAGAAAATATAAAGAGAAATCTGAACCTGGAGCATTTGGTATACCAGCTTCAGCTTGACGACCCTCTTGCTGTGATTTCCTGGCTGGCTCCCATCTCTTCTCCCCAAGCAGATGCCAACTTTAAGTTCTGCCTCTGGTGGGGTAAGAATGTTCCAGCCCATGGGGCGCCTGGGTGGCTCAGTCGTTAAGCGTCTGCCTTCAGCTCAGGTCATGATCCCAGGGTCCTGGGATTGAGCCCCGCATCGCGCTCCCTGCTCTGTGGGAAGCCTGCTTCTCCCTCTCCCACTCCCCCTGCTTGTGTTCTCTCTCTGCTGTATCTCTCTCTGTCAAATAAATAAATAAAATCTTTAAAAAAAAAAAAAAAAGAATGTTCCAGCCCCAAGACATCTGGGAGCAAGAGAGCTAGATCCAAGTCCCCTGTCTAGGTTGACTAAGGTCCACGTTCTGAATGCCTGAAAAGCCACTTCCCAGTTCTAGCCATTTCTTTCCCGAGCCATTTGCAGGATGCATGATGCTATCTCCAGGGGACCCCTGGTCCCCTATCCCTGTCCCCCAACCCCTTGTGCCCTTGACCGCTACAGGATAATGTTGTCAGAGACCTGCGTGGCCCACAAGAGAGCACACGCTATAGTGGCAGGCACGGTAATATTTTTTTGGGGGGGGGGAGAAGTAACATTTCCTCAAGGTAAAATTTTAGGGGAACATTGCAGTTAAAGAGGCCCTCAGAAACAGCACCAAGCAAAAAAGCATCTTACGACATGTATTCTTGGCACACCTGGGTGGCTCAGTCGGTTAAACTCTGCCTTCAGCTCAGGTCATGATCCCAGTGTGCTGGGATCGAGCCCCATGTCCGTTGGGTTCCCTGCTCAGCAGGGAGTCTGCTTGTCCCTCTCCCTCTATCCCTCCCCCTGCTTGTGCTCTCTCTTTCTCAAATAAATAAATAAAATCTTAAAAAAAACCCAACAACACGTACTCTTGTTTGGATGGTGGGGTGCTTCCTCTGTCTTGTGGTTAATCCCAGGCTCTCCTCTCCTGCAGATTTCTGACTTCTCTGGTAAACCCCTCTGGATTCACCTGTCACACTATGTCAATCCCAACGCAGGCAGCTCTCTGCGTCCAGGTCCTGGTGGCATTATATTATCTCCAACTTCTGAGTTGCACTGTTTATTTTCCGTGGAAAATTAGACCAGCAGCCGCACGGGGGTGGGGGTTGGGGCTTATTTCTTTGACGTGTGTCCCTTCTTTCAGCATCTAATTTACGATCTTTGTAGGCCGTGGCCTCCCAAAGGTGGCAAGTCCTTAGCCAACCGGTTTCGAGCTCCCCAAGTAGCAGCCCAGCAGTTGTTCTTGTCTTCTTCTCGTCTCTCCTCATGGACATCACCCCTCCCCTTGCAGAGAACGAGCTGTTGGCCTGTGTCTCTGGTGGGGGGCTGTGTGTACACGTGTGTGTTGGAAGTGGGGTGGGGCTGAGGGCGGGCAGGGCTTGAGGGTTTCCCATAGAACACATTTTACCTGCTATTCTCATCTGTGGGGGCAGACTCTGCTTTCCAGGAATTGTCTTCTTGTCTGGGCCTTCTCCCCTCCTACAAGGTGAGGAGCGGAAAGAGAATGGGGTGGGGTGGCGGGGGGGAGATACCTGCCACAGCCCTACTGTGGGGGCTCCAAAGGCACACTCAGCTCCCGGACTCAGAGCTCACCAAGGCCGGGGGCGGGGGGGGGGAGGTGACTCCAAGGCCCCTCTCAATGCTCATGCTTTTGTTATTGGCTGCACGTTGCATCTGGCACCTCTGGGTGGCTTTGTGGAAGCCAGCCTGCCACCCTGCCACCCCCTAGAATGGCTAAGATGACAAAGACAGATGGCAGGCGAAGGTAGGGAGAAACCGGAACTCTCATCCGTTGCTGGTGGGCCTGTGGAATGGCCCAGAGTAGAATGGAAGAGTTTCGGATGATGCTAAACACGTAGCGACCCGTGAGTCAGCGCTCCCGTTCTTGGGCACGTCCCCGAGAGCAATGGCAGCCTCTGTCCGCGCAGAGTTCCGTTCATGAACATTCACAGCCTCTTTGCGCATGCTGGTCCCAAAGCAGAAACAGCCCAGATGTTTCTCAGCAGACAAATGGATACACAAGCTGTGGTACGTCCACGCGGCGGAATGCTACCCGGCAGGACAAAGGAACGAGCTACCGGTACCCGCGAGTCTGGATGAATCTCACAGACCCCGTGCTGAACAAAGGAAGCTGGGCACAGCCTGCTGCCAAGTGAGGGTACAACGAGAGAAGTCTGCCCCCTGGAAGAGGTCCTCACCCTACCACAGTGGCACCCTGATCTCAGACTTCCAGCCTCCGGAAGTGGGAGCAATACATTCCTACTGTCTGTAGATATAAACAGAAGAGGCAGCACACGGTATATACCACAGGACGATTCCATCTATTCGAAGTTTAAAAAGAGGCAGACCCAAATCTAGGGCAGTGGAGGACATTTGGCTCCGTCTGGAGACATTTTGGGTTGTCACGATTGGGGGTGGGTGCTACGGCCTCTAGGAGGTGGGGGCCGGGGGTCTGCTGAACGTCCTCGGGTGCACAGCTCTGCGCTCACACTGATCTGGCTCCAGATATGAATCGTGCCAAGGTGGAGAAACCCCGGTCTACCGTGATGCAAGTCAGAAAAGCGGTCACCTCTTGGGAAGTGCTGACTGGAAGGTGCACGAGGGAACTTTCTGGAAATGTTCTCTATCTGTGCTGTCCAATAGAGTAGCCGCTAACCACATTTCAAGTGCCTCAGTAGCCACGCGTGACGCACTCAGAACATTTTCAACTTTGCAGGAAGTTGTATTGGACAGCGGTGCTCTATTTCTTGAGCTGGGTGGTGTAAAAGGGGTATGAACGTTTAAAACATGCGCATGTTCTGCATGCAAATTATGCCTCCGTACATACAACCCAGTGGGGTGAAAAAAAGTCTTTGCTGCAGGTGAGCGGTGGGGATGCTGGTGAAGTCACAGCCCCCCTCCTGTCCTCCGGGCTGGCCCCCACGTGGGGCCTGGCCCACCCGTGCCTCCAGAACCTGGGTGGGAGGGGGCTGCTGAGATTGTTCAGATGCCCCCACCGAGGGGCAGAAAGCACTAAGACCCTTTACCCTCCAGGGACTTCAAGGACTGCCGTGGCCCCTGGTGGATTTACAAGTGGGTCAAGTGGGCCTGAGCAAAGGCAGGGTTCCGTCTCCCCCCCGCTTTTGCTGGGTAGCCTCCCCCACCAGGTGTGCAAGCTCTCCCAGCAGAAATTGCTCTATTCCCGGGCATGGCCGCCTCTCTCGCTCTTCTGGTGTGAGGGTTTTACAATAACAGCATTGTAACCACTTTGAGAAAACCAATAAAAAGGCAGTGACAAAAGAATAGCGAGCCGGCTGGAAATTGCACGCAGCAGCGAAGGCCTGAGCCTTTTGCCGCTGTGGGTTTAATAGTGCTCCCGGCTGCGGGCTGCGAAGACGCACGTGTTTATTTGGGGGATGTGCTGTCGCTTCAATAATGAATCTCACAGAAGCTTTCGGATGAATGCAGGGAGCTCCGACTCCCACTGTCGCTCAAGCCTTCTCATCCAACTGGGGCCAGTAAACAGAGGTGCCCTGCCCTGGTTGGGCCTCTAGAGCCTGCTGCCCTGCTGTGTGGGATGCGGCGGGAGGAGCATATTCATTCATTCGTTCGTTCATTCATTCACTCATTCATTCATTCACTCAGCAACAGTACCAATCGACCACCTACTCAGTGGTGATCCCCATGCTGGGCACTGGGCCATAAAGAACGCTTTCCCAGCCTGCTTCAGGGTAGGTACATATTGTGGAAAGTTCTAGAAGCCACTTTTTCTGAGGTCACCACTAGTGCTGGGCCCTGTCCCATTTCCCCTCTGCTGGGTCATGGCCACCTTGTCCACCGACCCTTGGGGGATCACCATGTTCACCAGGTTTGGCTCCAGCCCATTCCCCATCTCCCTTGTTCCTTGCTGCTCCAAAGAGAAACCCGAACTCCTTTATGTATGTATTCATCTTCAGCTTAAAATAAATTTCAGACTCACAGAAAAGTTTCAGAAATAGTACAAAGAATGCTGATATACCCTTCACCCAGATTCTCCAAAGGTTGGCATTTTACTAATTTCCTTTATTCTCTGTCGACAGACATACGGTACGTAGCTAGCTGGCTAGCTAGCAATAGAGATAGATATTTCTGGACTATTTGAGAATAAGTTGCAGACATGATGACCCTTTACCTCTGATACTTTGGTATAGATTTCTTAAGAAACAAGGATATTCTGTTATATAACCACAATGCAATTATCAAAATCAGGAAATTAACATGGCTATAATACAGTTATCTAATCTACATTCACATTTCTTCAATTGTCCCGCTACTGCCCTTTATAGAGAAAGAAAAAAAATTTTTTTCTGTTCCAAGAGCCAATCCAGAATCACACATTGCATTCCATTGCCTCGGGTCCCTAGTTTCCTTTAACCTGGGACAGTTCCTCAGTCTTTAGTTGGGCTTCCTGACCCTGACAATTTTTTCTAAAGATTTTATTTATTTGAGGGTGCCTGGGTGGCTCAGTCATTAAGCGTCTGCCTTCGGCTCAGGTCATGATCTCAGGGTCCTGGGATTGAGCCCCGCATCGGGCTCCCTGCTCAGTGAGCCTGCTTCTCCCTCTCCCACTCCCCCTGCTTGTGTTCCCTCTCTCACTGTGTCTACTTCTGTCAAATAAATAAATAAAATCTTAAAAAAAAGATTTTATTTATTTGAGAGAGAGAGAGAGAGCATGAGAGGAGGAGGGGCAAAAGGAGAGAGAGACAAACAGACTCCCCACTGAGGGTGGAGCCCAAGGAGGGGCTCCATCCCAGGACCCTGAGATCATTACCCGAGCAGAAGTCAGATGCTTAACCAACTGAGCCACCCAGGCGCCTCCTGACCTGGACATTTTAAAAAGCATTACAAGTTAGTTATTTTGCAAAATGATCCTTCAACTTGGGTTTGTTAGATGTTTCCTCAAGATTTGATTCAGGTTCTGCATGTTTGGCAACAATACCGTAAAAGTGATGCTGTGTCCTTCTCAGTGCTTCATATCAGGAGGCACGGGGTGGCAGTTCATCATTTGGACAAGGGGATGTCTGCTGGTTTCCCCAATGTAAAGTGACGATTCTTCCCTTTGTAATTAATATGTATCTTATGGCAAAGCCCTTTACTATTTTGAGGGTTTGGGTCACCAGGAGGAATGGCTGGCCCAGTGCGGACAAAAGGGCCCCTTGCCTGCATTTCCAATTCTTTTTAGATGAGATTGGCCAGAAGCTTTTTCAAGACTTTGCCGTTTTATTAGTGACGACAGGGCTTTTGGAAACTTCCCCCAAGACTCCTTCTCTACACTCCACCCCCAACAGAGGCCAGAACAGCGATCTACAAAACAGTAGGGGTTCTAGGTTTTCCAGGTGACACCTTTCCCATGGGAACTGAGCTGGTAGTTACCTCGCCTGCAAATAATCCCCTGTAGGTATTTCCTTTAAATTCTATTCTCTCGCCTAATTCTGGCTCCCCCACCGACTGGTAGATCAGGTGTGAATATCGCCCTGGTACGGATGAGGAGCCAGAAAGACCTAGAGAGGTTGAGCTATAATAGATGGGCCCCACTGGGGTTCTTTGAATTTGTCTGTGCTCCCCAGCCCACTCCAGAACCCGTATTTGCCTTTCTTTGAAGCCACATGATGATGTGCTGCATTTAATTTCCAGAATGGCCGGCACTGTAACCTGAGTATGTCTTGCTGCTAATGGTGTGGGAAGGAGCACCTTGACATTTCTGGCTGTGATTTCAAGTATCCTCATGCAATGGTGATAGCTTTCATCCCCTGGAGCACAGAGACACTCAGAAAAGAGGGTAGGGGACATAAAAGAAGAGGCCAGCATGAAGACAGCCAACTTAGAAACCAGTAGGGCCCACTTTGGAGGAGGGCAGGCCAATTGTTTTTTGGGTTTTTTGGCCAAACTGTAGGTTGGGTGGCTGAACAAAAGATCCCAGGGTCATAATATCTGTTGCAAGCCCCCAAACAGTTTCAAAGGAGTATTTTCGTAGTCATGCACTCTGCATGGTCACGTACGTGTGTATGGGATATAGGTGCTTGCATGTGTCTGTGTGCATGTGCTCGGGAGCACGTGTGCGTGACCGTGCACGTATGCCTCTGTGTGTTCAGGTGTGGAGAGATATTTATACACCCGGTGTGATGCAAAAGTATATGAATCATATGGGAACCTATTTAAAATATTGATATTCTCAGTTAAGTCAACACGGCATGGTAATGTCATTGCACACACGAGCTCTATTTTAAAGCCGGAGCGGGGAAACAGAGCCTCTTCCTCCTCCCGAACGAAGTGCTGCTTGGAATACCAGGATCGGCAACTGGCTGCAATAAGCTGGAACGCCCAGAAAGTACACTTGAACTAATGCCTAAAACCTGACGGAGACATACTTCATAGTTAATCTGGTTACTCGGGGGTTTATCTCACAGTCAGAGGTTCTTATGATGGAAGGGGCTCCTGCTGGCTTCTCCCAGACACGTGACTGAATGAATGAATGAATGAATTCAACGTACCAGAGCAGCTTTAAACTGCTTACCGAAACAAAATCTGGTCATTTTTCTTCCTTCCGTTTTCTTTTAAAAGATAAATACGAGCCTCATATGGATGCTGTAAGAGTCATTAATCCTTGATAACCGACTGTTTTATCTTTTGATTAAAAAAAGGCAGGCTGACTGGCAGTGAGCTTACAACGGCAGGCTCATTAACAAGCCGGGTTCACATGTGGCCTGGCAAATAAACACCCGTGTTCCATTAACCAGGCAGCACCCAGGAGCTAAGGCCTCGAGCTCCGAGCTCCGGGCTTAAAATGCAAGGGACAGGTAAACCGGCTTTGTCTTGCTGAACCAGCAGAAAGCGCTCAAGTTTTTTTTCAAAATGAGTGCTTTCTGCGCCACTACCTGGTTGTCAAATTTTAATGGGTGCTTGTTAACAGGGACTCTGAAATATTGTGATGTATTTGACCATCAGCAGCTTTCCGCCTGCTGTTGGGGCTGAGGACTTCCTGGAAGGGCTCTAACCCACGCCCCAGCTGCAGGGAGATGCGGGCCCTGGGCCTCGGGGGCAGATGCTGCGGACCGCTGGACTGCCTGGATGGCTCCCAGCTGGGCGGGGGCGCGCCAGTGAGGGTCCCACAGGCCAAACCCGGGGGAGCTTCGGGTTCAGCTCTGCTGCTCCTCAGAGCTGCGGCCAGGTAACACTCATCTCCTTTAAAGACGGCGGGGGGGCGTGGCTCTTCCCTCCCTCCCTCCCTTCCCTCTTTTCCCCTCCCTCCTTCCTTTTCTCTGCTCATTTTTCTTTTCCTCCCCCACCTCTGTTCCTCCTCCTTCCCTTTCCCCCTCCTCTCTCCTCTCTTCCCTTTCCCTCTTTTCTTTCTCTGACCCTCCTCTTCCCCCACTCCATCCCTCCTCTCCCTCCCTCTTTTTTTCCCTCTCCCTCCATCGCTCCTTTCCCTCCCCCTTCTCCCCCCTCCTCCCCTCCCTCCCCCTCCCATCCCCCTTTTCCCTCCCCCTCCCCTCCCTCTTCCTTCCCTTCCCCTCCCTGTTCCTCCCCCCTTCCTTCCCTCTCTCCTCCCCTCCTCTCCTTCCCCTCTCCCTCCCCTTCCTCTCCTCTTTTCTTCCTCTCTCCCCTGCCCTTGTCCCTTCCCTTCTCCTTCCCTCCTCTCATTCTCTTCTCTCCTCTTTCCCTTTCTCCTTCCTCCTCTTCCTTCTCCCCTTCCTCCCCCTTTCTTCTCTTCCTCCTCCCCCTTTCTTTCCTAATGCTCAGTCCAAGGTCTCAGAGCACCCAAATGTCTTCTGTGTGTTTCTGGTAGAATGCTCCTTCTCAGGCAGACTCCAGCTCACCTGCCTGGGGGCTTCTCCCTCAGCCCCTCCCTCCCACCCCCTGGACAAACACTAAGTTAAGCTTGCTTGCCTGCTTGTCAAGGAAGGAAGGGAGATGGCTTCTTGGCACTTTAATCCGTGGCTGGGCCACAAACCTGGGACTTGCAGGGTTTCAGGGAAGAAGGCTCTAACTACCGGGGAGGGGCAGTCCAGCTGCTGAGGGCACAGCCAGCCCCCGGGCCCCAGCTCAGGCCGTGGTGCCAGATGCTCGGCCATTCTGAGCCAGGATCTTCACCTGGGTAGCTTGAAGAAGGCCTCAAAGTGAAGTTCTCAGAGGGAGGCCAAGTTCACCTGGACCGGGCAGAGCGTACGTGTGGTGTGTGTGTGTACGTGGTGTGTGTGCGTGTGTGCCCATATGGTGGTGGTGTGTACACGTGTGCATGTGGCATGTGTGTGTGTGTGCGCGCATACGGTGGGGGGGGCCGTGCGTTTGTGTGCATATGATGAGGGTGGGTGTGTGCGTGTGGTGTGTGTGCATGCGTGTGCGTGCGCGCGTGTGTGTGTGCATGCGTGTGCGCGCACCATGCTCTCGCGTCCCTGGAGAGAAGGAATGAATGTATTGGTGGGGGAGGAAGGCGACGTTCTGCCTCCAGCCACCCAGAGCCGCCAGGCACCGTCGTGCGTTCAGAGAGGCCGGAGTGCTGTGCCAGTGGAAAGCTTATTTTGCCCAGCAGGACCAAAAATCCAATTAAAGAAAGAATGAGGGAAATGCGAAGTCTGGACCGAGCGCTGGCACCTCCCCGGCCGGCTTCCTTGGCAGGCATCTCTGCGGAGGGGAAGGCCCGATGACGGCTCTGGGGATGGCCTACCGGAGAGGCTCCCACGCGCCATAGCCAAACACGGCGGCAGTGGCCGGCCCCACCCCCCGCCGGCCCCCCCGGCCCCCCGCCCAGCGCCGCCGCCCTCCTGCGAGGACCCGCCGGTGGTCCTCGGTGGTGCGCAGAGCGGGGCCGCCTGGCAGCAGCGGAGAGCCACCCCAGCCCCGGCTTTCGGGCCATTTCAGCCACCCGCCCGCCCGCGCCTATTGACATCGGTGAGAATCGTACAGGCAGATTAAAGGCAGCATATGGCCCCCCAACTGGAAGCCAGCGGAGCTGAACCAACACTGGCAAATTGTGTTCAAACCGCATTGAGAATCCTGGCAGCTGCACCTGGCATGGGGAGCAGCCGGCGACCTGCATACAAAGGGAGTTCTATACACAGGGGGCGGCGGCAGCCGTGGAGGCGCTGCCCCCCCACCCCTGCAGCCCACTCTCTCCTCCCCCTCCATCCGGATCTGGGCATTGGCCCTGGGAGGAGGCGGGGGCCATTTGTCCAGGTTTCTGAACCTGGAGAAAGGAGGCCGTGAGGGTAGCTCCTCTTTAGAGCTTCAAAGCCAGGACAGGTTTATCAGGGTCCCCTACTCTCTCCCCTCCCCAGGCCTATGCGCCCGCTCCCCAGTTTCACGATGGCCATATTCCCCTGGCCCTGAGGAGTCAGGAAGCCCAAGGGGGACAGCGGGAGGCCTACAGCCTTCCCAGCCCCACCCAGAAGGAAAAGGTAGCAGCTTCTCCTTTTTCCTCCTCTGGGGGGAGAGTCCAACGAGGGAGCCTCCAAGGTTCCCCCCCCCCCCCCCCCCGCGCCGGGGTGACGTGCAGACGCCTGGCCATGGCTTGTCTCCCTTCCTTCAGCCCTAAGTAAAGATTGGGAGGCAGAGACGTTTTCGTTACCTCACGAAAGAGGAAAACATCATGTAAGCGACATCGTAAGAAATAATCCAGTATGATGGGAGGGCAGGGAGACCAATGAACTTGCAATAAACCAACTGAACCAGGTGGGGGCAGTGTTTGCCAAGTCAACATGCCAAATGAGCCTGGGTTCTAGCACCCTGGTGATCCCAGGTGCCAGGCAGGTGGGCCCAGAACAACCGAACGTGCTGAGTGGTGAAATCCAGTGAAGCCAAGGGGATGTGGAATGGGGGTGGGTGTGTGTGTGTATGTGTGCGTGCGCACCCATGCACGCGCACATATGGTTTGGGGGGTGGTCTGCCTCATGGAGTAGAGACGAGAGAACATCATCTCCTGGCCTCATATTCTTTCTCCAGTCTATGAGAATCCTAATTCCGTTTTTTGCCAAAGGATGCTCCGTCCTGCAGGACTGCTGCTACATGAAGTCATTAAAAATGCTCTCTCGTCTGTTTCCTCCTGGCTGGCATTTTGGGTGGCGGGGAGGTCCAGGGAAGAGAAAAATCAAATTCTTTCCACAGCATGGTTCCCGCACTCTGGAGAGGCGGTGCTTGGGGCCGCCATTAGGCCTGCTTCCTGGAACCTGCAGGTGACCATGGCTTGCGGCCCCTTCCCCCGACCTGGAGGCCATACTTCCTTCCTGTCAGGGCCACCTCCCCTACCCTGCCCCAGCAAGTGGGGAGTAGGGTTCCGAGGGACAGTTGGGACAGCCTTAGACAATGTTCAGTGGAGACTTTGGGGTGGCTCCCTGGCAGAGGAGAGGGGGGAGGATTTCTGGAATCAGGGGGCTGGGAGCCCTGCTGCCATAACGACCCTTGGAGGAAGGGCGGGCTGTTAGATGTGCTGCCCAGACATGGCTTTAAAGGCAACCTCACTACCCTGTTACCTTGGCCCAGGACACAGAAGCTAGCTTGTCTCGAGGCTTGGGGCTTGGGAGGGAGCCATTTGAAAGAGCAGCAATGGTTGTCAAGCATCTTCTCTGTGCTCTGGGCTGTTGCATGTGGGGGTTAGGGCATAGGATCCTCAGGATGGCCCCGCGGGAGGGCTTCATCTAGTCATTTTACTTATATGAAGAAACTGACTGCAGGACCGCATGAGACTAAGTACCTTGCCCGGCGTCCTTCAGCGGTGGTTGGCGGGCTGACCCAGGCTCTCCACCTCCCTGTGCAGACTTTTGCTGTGGGTGTGGCCGCTTTCTTGTCGCCCAGGTAGCTGTGGTGGCCCGGCCCTCCACAGGTAACCGGGGCCGGACAACACCCCCAACCTGGCTTCCTCCCAGAAGAGAGCTGGTTCACCCCTAAAAGGGAATGGTAGTCAGCCGTTCTTCTCCGGCTGCTCTTTCCTGGGACAGAGCAGCAAGGAAAACTGTGGAAGGAGTCATGTCCTGCCTGCTTCTCACCATCCATCCCTCCTCCTTCAAACCATGCTTTGCAGCCTATCAGTGCCGAGGGGAGCAGGACCTTGGAATCCCAATTGCCCCATAAGGGGTGAGTGGGTTGGGAGAGGTTGGGAAAGAGCTGGGGGCACCCTGCTTGCCTGCCCCCAACCCCCATCCTCAGATTCTGCAGAAATCCCCGAGCTGAGAATGTGGGCTCTGTTCTAGGTCTCCGTGGGAAGACTTCATGCTAGAACATTCACTGTCTCTGCTCTTCAGTTTTGGAAACGGCACTCCTGCCTGGGGGCATCTCGTGCCTTCAACGATTGAAGTAGCTACTGCTTTGGGCAACCAGCTTTCTTTTCTGTTTTATGAGCGTGCCTATGCGATCACACACATACGTCGTACGCGGACAAGCTGCATGGCAGTGGTGGCCCTCGGTTTTCTCGCACGTCCTTATATTCACCCTGTGCTGTAGTCCCCTCCCACACGGACTCTGGGCTTGGTGGTGTGACTTGCTTTGGCCACAGCGATGATGAGCACAGGTTGGACAAGTGCTTGTGCACTGGGGACTTGCCCTTTCTTGGTGTTCAGGAGACCCTTGCACCTGTCAGTATGCGAATACACCTGGGTTACAACAACATGTGCCTGGATTAGGCAGATGGAGGTAGGTGGGCCCGCACAGCTGACGACCAGCTGACCACAGCTACGTGAGTGAGCCTAGGTGAGTCCGGCAGAACCGCCCAGCCTAGCGCAGCCCAAGCTCTAGGCTCATGAGCTGATAAACGGTTGCTGTTTTAAGCCACTGAGTTTTGGGGTGTTTTCTTACGGGGGTAAAATATAGAGTACGTAAAACTTGCCACTTCCACCATTTTTAAGTGGCATTAAGTCCCTTCACATCATAGGGCAACCATCATCACCATCTGTCTCCAGAACTTTTTCATCACTTGCAATGGTTCCTTACATAGCAAAGCTCACTGATTGACAAGTCGTGAGGCTTGCCCCCACCTGCCTGCCTGTCTCGCAGTGAGGAGCCTGCCTCTGATGGGAGCCAGGGGGGAGGCTCAGGCTGGGGCGTGGAGCTCCAGAGTGCCACCCAGCCCCAGGTGAAAGAGAAGCTCCTCCCCCAGCTGTGGCCACTGCCTATCCCCCATCCCCCCCAGCTCTCCGGCCCACTGCGGAGCCCGCCCGCTTCACAGGAGTCAAGGCAGCTACTTTTGGCAGAAGTGGCAGGCGATCAAACAGAGCCTTGGCCTCCTGCCCTCAGGCACACTCACTAGGGATCCTGCGGGAGCAGGAAGGAGCCTGCAGGAAGGACAGACGCCCAGTCTCCACCGTCTCCACAAGGGAGGGACACGCCTGCATGTGGTGTTTACAGAGCCATCGCCCGGGGCCTGGCACCTGACCTCGTGCTCCAGGATGAGCTGTGACAGTGGCCAAGGCAGCCCTTCTGTCCTTGCCACTTCCTTAGCTGTGTGACTTTGAATGAGTCACTTAAGCTTTCTGGGCCTCGAGTTTTTCTCATCTGTTAACTGAAGATAAGAGTAGGGCACTGTCTTAGGGCAAGGATTAGATGAGCCGGTGCTGGACGTCCTTACAGAGGTTAATGAACCTACGGGGCAGGCCAGATGCCCTGCCCCCTCCCCATCTGCGTCTTACTTCATCCTTTGTGGGAAGGGGTCTTTGGAAAGCAAAGAGACCAGGGACTTTGTTAGTACCAAAAATTATGCCTTGAGAGACGCCTTCAGTACTGGCCAGAGAAACACTCCTTTGTCTTTTGCATGTTCGCTGTGAAGATCTAGAGTTTTCTATAAAGTGTGGAAATAAATAGCTGGGGGGAGGGGTGTGGAAGGGGGAAGAAGGAAGGGCTGAGGGAATTTCTGGATGTGGTGTCAGACTGCTATAATATTCTTTTTCTTCATTTTCTTAGGTAATAGAACTTATTAGGCACAGGATCATCTAAAATAAATGTTTCCCACCCTTTCTTACCATGAGGTATGGCCGCGTGACCAAATACTAGCCAGTATGACGTCATGTCCTGAGCCATCTTCCAGGAGCTTCCTCAACAGACAGCTGGGTCATGCCCTTTGCCCTTCTTCATCACTCCCAACATCCTACTGTCTGGAATGCAGATGTGATGGTTGGAGCTCTAGACAACGTTTTGAACAATAAGGACAAGGCCACCCCCTCACCCCCTTGCCCACAAGGATGGCAGAACACTGAGCTGGATGGAACCCGAATCCCTGTTCCATTACTTTTGGTATATAACAAACCACCCCGGATTTTGTGGCTTGAAATAGCCATTTTATTGTGCTTGTAGATTACATGGGTCAGGAATTCGGGCAGGGCTTGGCTGGGCAATTCTTTCACTCTTGGTGGTATTGATTGAGGTCACTCAGTGATACTCAGCTGGCTGAAGGGCTGGTCTGGAAGACCCAAGGCAGCCTCGCTTGCATGTCTGGGGGCTGGGGGATGACTAAAGATTAGGACTGCCAACCAGAGCACCTATGCATGGCTTCTCCATGTGCTTGGCGTCTTCACAGCATGGTGGCCTCAGGGTAGTTGGATGTTCTCCATGAGCCCCAAGCAGGAATGTTCCAGGGAACAAGAAGGAAACTGCACGACCTTTTATGATCCACTCTCAGAAGACTCTTAGCATCACTTCTGCCAACTCTCTTGGCCAAAACAGTCCCCTCTACTGGGGGGGGGGGGGATTAGACTCCCCCCCGCCCCCTCATGGGAGGCATGTCAAGTTCACATTGCACAAGAACATGAGGGGTAAGAGATACCCCTGTGGCCAGTTCTGGAAAATAGGACCTGCCATAGTCCTGGGGGGTTCAGGGAGCAGAGCCACCATACCAGCCCTGACCACCTAGCTTGGAATTTGAGGAGAAATACACTTTTGACTCATTTGAGGCATTCTTATTTTTATCTTTGTCGCTCAGAGCCAAATCCTGTGCTAACTCATGGAGATCTGCTCCCCATGGGCTTGAAGGGACTCGGGAAAAGTGATGGACTGTTTAGCCATTTTCTGAACTTGGTATGCATTAGTGTTGGGCTAAAATAAATCTCCTTTTCTAATAGTAATAGATGGATAGTACCTCCATCACCCCGCCCCGCCCTGACTTCCTTTCAAGACCTGGAGATCAAAATGAAGATGATATCTGTGTACATATTAGCTGTATGCACACAGGCACGTCGGAAAACCATAGGGACATTTCGAGGCTGTAGAATGGAGAGGGACCTCTCCTAGTGTAAAGCCAAGACACTGTGCTTGCAGTTCTCAGGGGGTGGAAGCCTTGTTCTGATAGTCCTGTGATGGGCCTGGGGGTTTGGAGATAAGGGTCCAGGGCCTGCCCCTGGTGGCTGTAACCAAGGGAACCCATGGCCCTGGTGGGAGGCTGAAGAAAGTGGTCGTCTTATTCCTTGCCTGAAGTTTCCCATTCCAGTGTGGGAGACGGTGAGGCTCGCCAGGAGGCCAATCCTCAGCACCCAGCACCTCCTGGGGTGTCATGGGGTCACAGGCCAGTTCTGGCGGCCCAGGGCCTCTGAAACAGGTGAGTGTGGTGGTGGTGGTAGTGGGCAGGAATGTTCCAGAGTCTTTATCAGCCAGAGCCTGAGATGAAACACAGCTACCAGGTCACCACAGGTGAGGAATGTTCCTTTTGGCCTGGACTTGATCCAGGAGCTCAGAATCGACTGGCTGGTGAAGTTCCCAGGGAGTCAGGAGAGATGAGAGAATGTTTCACCACAGTGACTCACCTGGAAGGTTCTGGAGCCGGACCACTGAGTTCAAATCCTCACTTGCTGCTCCCTAGCAGTGTGACCTTGGTTAGGTGACTTCGCTGTGCCTTAGTTACCTTGTCTGTAAAAAGGGCCCTGCCTCGTGGAGCTGTTGAGAGAAACAGTGGATGTTCCCGTGTGTAGCCTGGTATCTTAGCCATGGTAGTGTTAGATCCGGGGTGGGGGGGTGGTGGAGGGCAGTCTGGGTTGGTTCCTTGGGCCCTCCTGGTAACTGGGCCCTGTCCTTCTCACGACGCTGGCAGAAGCACCGAGGCTAGCCCCTCTTTGCAAGCACGATGCAAGCCTCTGCTTGTATCCCATCTACCAACATCTCATCGCTCAAGCCAAAGTCAAGGGGTGGGGAAATATACTCCATTTCTAGTGAGAAAAACTGCAAAATCACAGGTCTAGGGGGGTGGGGGGGATCATTCTAATGCAGGGAGGGGAGAAAGATTAGGAAACAATGATCGGTCTATGGCTCTATCCAACAGCCTGTAAACCATCCGTTAAAACCATATGAAATCTACCAACCAATCTCCTGAGTCCCTACGTCAGTAGTTACGAAATATGTGTGTGTGTGTGTGTGCGCGCACGCGCGTGTGCGCTGGTGTCCGTGTGTGGTGGGAAGTGAGTGGGGCAGATGAGGGGCCCACTATACCTCCCCACCCCCCACGAACCCAAGTACCTTGTAACTTGCTGCCTTGGACTCAATAAATATTTGTTGACCGACTGATAAATACAGGCTGACATTCACAGGGACAAAGCGAATCCCATTAGGGCTTGGGCTGAATGTCAATGAATCTGAAGATGACCTCCTGGCTGTGAGGAATGGCGAGACCCCACCTCCAGGTTTTATCTCAGGAATAGAGTTTCGGGCACTCCTTCTTGCTCCTCTCCCCAGCCCGCCCCCCCTCCCCCCCGACAGCTTTGTACTGGCCCATGCTGTGTCTCTCCTCCGAGAGGTACAGTTTTTTCTGGATTCCCGCACCTCCCCGCCCTGTAGGATATCTGTGTCTGGCATGATGCTCCCTCCCACCACCATCTCCTGAGCTGTCCGCACTGCCCAAGTGTTTCTGGGCTTCCCTGTGTCGGGCAGCCAGTGGGTGGATGTGTTTTCAGACGCCTGCTGCCGTGGGTGACGGCAGGATGTGTGCAAGGCACGATTCGCACCGGGAGGAGTGGGGATAAGCCACACGTGTCCGCCAGATGCCGGGGCCGTGAAACCAGGGGGGGTGCGCGGGTGGGGGTAGGGTGGCGGGAGGGGTGGGGGTGCGCTCTGCGTGGGGGCAACAGCTGCCTCTCTGCAGTCATTTAGGACCTGAGGTGTCCGGTCAAATGCTGGGGAGAGCTGCCAAGAACAGAGCAAGGGCCTTATGCCTCTGCTTCCCAAGGAGAGAGCCAAGACGGGGAACCAGCGGGAGCCAGGACGGCCGGTCTGAACATCAAAGGAAGGCTGCAAGCTGTAAGTCCTGTGGGTAAAGTTTGGCTGGTGAGGGATCCCATTTGTTTTTATTCTTATTTTAAAATAATTATTATTTCTTCTCAGTGATCAAAGTAAATCATGCCCTATTGTGGACAATTTAGAACCTACAGAAAAGTGTAACAAAGACCATAAAAACTACCTGTAATTCCCTAGCTAGACATTAGCGCTGTTAACATTTTAACACATCTCCTTCCAGCCTGTTACAAGTGCGTACACAGTGTAGTGGTTAAGAGTGTTGGAGAGGAATCTTGCTTTCTGGGTTCAATTCCGTGCCCTTTAACATGAGCTGTGGCATTTTAGATACGTTATTTAACTTCTCTGTGCCACAGCTTTATCGTCTTTATTGTTTTGAAAGATTTTATTTATTTATTTATTTGAGAGAGAGAGAGAGAGAGAGAGAGAGAAAGAGTGTGAGCGGGTGGGGGGGAACAGGGAGGAGAGAGAGAGAGAGAATCTCTAGCAGACTCCGTGCTGACCATGGAGCCCAATGTGGGGCTGAGATCACGACCTGAGCCAAAATCAAGAGTCAGATGCTCCAGCGACTGAGTCACCCAGGTGCCCCTCTTATTTTAAAATGGAGCTGTGAGGAGCACCTGGCTGGCTCAGCGGGTGGGAGCGTGTGGCTCTTGATCTTGGGGTGGTGAGTTCGAGCCCCACGTGGGGTGTAGAGGTTCCTTAAAAATAAAATCTTGAAAAAAAATAAAATGAGGATATGAATAGGACTTACCTTATAGGGTTGTTACCAGGATGGAATAAACGGAGTCTTGTAAGGGCTGGCATATAGTTAAGTGCTTAATAAATGCTAGCTCTTACCAGCAGATTTCCATGTATCACAATGAGATCCAATCCTTTAACATTTTTGTATGCTGTGTGCTTTCTCGTCTTGTGTTTTATTATGAGCATTTTCCTCTATCACGAAAAGCTCTTACACAGCATCATTTTGAGTGGCTTCAGCATTTGCACCCCATGGAATTCGCCATGCTTCAAATCCGTCTTGATTTGAATTTGTCGTCATTTATTTAGCTATTTTCTTGTGGCTGGACACTGATGCTAGTCTCATGTTTCTGTTACTGTAAATAATACCGCAGTGAACATCTTTGTCAGGGGCTCCTTGAATGTGTTTATACCATTTTTATCTTGGTATGAAAGTCTAATATATTTGTTATAGAAAACCAAAATGCCAGGAAGAAGGTGTCCTGGGTCAGTCTGCAGTCTGTCTTCGAGGCTCCACCCAGCGCCTGGCAGAGTTAAGTTAACGACCCGGGACAATACGTGGGGCGGCACAGCGCTTTAAGTGATTAATTGCCAACTAAGCACTACGAGTTTCCTAACCAGCCGTGTTTGCTCCAAGGGACCAGGTGGGACATGGAGAGTCTTTAGGGTTTTTAAAGAACGCTTTGTTCCGCTGTGTGACAGGTTTTCCGGAGTCTTTACCAGCCAGGAACCTTTCTTTCCTAACGGCCTTTCGGATGAGGGGAGCTCTAAATATTCTCAGTCAGAAGGTCCTTCTCCCTCACCCCATCCTCTTGCCCTAGTCAATCTGGGGGGCTGCCTTAGAGGTTAGAGCCTGCTCTGGTCTCAGCCCAGCTCCCCCATCTGCTCTTGAAAGCCGTCAACACTCCGGGCTGCTCAGATGACCCCACCGCCCCCCTGAAGGAGGTTCTCGGGCAGGCCCAACCCAGAGTGGGTTCCGAGAGGGAGGGACAGCTTTGAAGAAAGAACTTGGGGCCTGTCAGGACCTTCTGGAAGCATGTGAGCTCTGCAGGCTGAAGGAGTTGTACCTCAATGCCTTCTGTGGTTTCTGGCAGCCTGTCGACAAAATTGGCCATTCCTCCCATCTCTGTGTGTGCACGACGCTGGTCCCGTCCAAAAGACCAAAGAGCGAGTCTATTTCCCCTCCCCTTGAATCCGGCCTCATGACTTGCTTCGGCCAATCAGAATGCAGTAGGAGCGCTGCCACGTGACTTCTGAGCCGGGGCCTTAAGAGGTCCGGCAACATCGGCCTTTGCTCGGCGGAACGGCCGGAATGCCTGCTAAGTCCGAGCCATCCTGCTGGCGAGGGGCCCAGCGAGAACAGAGGCACCTCAGCCAACGGCTAGCACCGACTGTCAAAGATGTGACCGAGGCATTCTGGGGTGACCCCGACCCAGCCAGACCCCCAGCCGGGTGCAGTTGCAAGCTGGCCCATCCGTCGTGAGAAAAAGTCAATCATTTTAAGCCACGAACGTTGGCGATGCTCCTTAGGCAGCTGTAGAAAACCGAAACAGAGCTGTTTCAAATATTTGAAAGGCTGTCTGTGGAAGAGTAGGATTTGCCCTCACAGGCCCCCGGGGAGAAGAGCAAGGGAGCCGCATCTTTTGTACGGGGGGGCGGGGCTTGGAGACACGGAGAGCCATCTGATAAGGGGACCGCGTGTGACCTTGGCGCGCTCCCTGCAAGACACCAAGGAAATGCTGAAGCTGCTTGTAGGTGTCTGGAAGGGGACCCGGGGGACCAGAGGCCTGGCACACTGTCCCGCCTCTGGAGCTTCTTTGATTCTTTGCTTCTCGCACATTTGTTCCATCGCTCCCCGCAGAAGGCCCCTGCTGGGACACAAAACCAGCCCTCCTTCCCGCTCCCTCTCCGTGGGCTGGTGTCGGCCTGGGCAGTTTCCAAGTTCACATACCACCTCTTTCAGAACGCTTTACCGTGTGACCTTGCTTCTATGGAACACATGACCCCTACCATCTTCTATAGTGCCTAGATTTCAAGCTCTCTAAAGAGAGGGACCGTGTTTTCTCTGTTTCTCTACCTGCCTGGAGGCTGGATCTTCCCTCCCTTGCCATATGCGGGTAGGATCTGCAGCTCCGGAGGGGACCGGCTTAGAGCGAGGGGGTGAGAACAGGGCAACCCCAGGGGGGATCTCCTCAACGCCACGGCCCGTGGCCGGTTTGTCCCATCTGTTGGCCAGGCCCGTGCGTACCACGAGTGTGCAGGAGGGCCCCTGTCAAGCTTGCATGTGGAGCTCCGAGAATCTTCCTCAGAGAAGCAGGATGTGCACACACACACACACACACACGCACACACACACATTCAGCACTCAAGCACGGAGACTGCCTCAGGGGAGACACTGTCTGCAGGAACCAGACTCCACAGCTTCCCCAGGGACTCGTCAACGCGTCTCTCGTCAAAGTGTCACTTGTCAGGCGCGGTTCTAGCTCAGCGGAACTCACCCCCTCGCTCACACTGAAGGAAGGGCCTCAGAGGGGAGTGGGCTCCGCGGAGTTTCCAGGAGGAGGCTGCCTGTCTTGTCCTTGGCAATTTCTTGGCCTGGACCCAGGAACCCTAATGAGCCGCCAGCATGAAGAAGAGCCACCAGGGCGGTTATCAGAGGGACCATACAGGGCTTCGGGAACCGGCCTGTCCTCCGCCGCACGCACTGTGTCATCCAGTCTCCTTCTCACCAATTCCTGGACAGTACCTGGTTTGAGTGGGACTTGCCCTCTCCTTTCTGTACAAAGGAGGAAAAAATAAAAAGGGATCTTGGATCAGTGGGGGCAGAGGTGGGGAGGGGATGGGAGTGGGAGAACGTGGCCTGAGGGTTGATGCAGCCTGATCCAAGGGGTTCCCAGGAGCCTCTCGTCTGATGCCCTGGGAGTCTTGTCTTCGTGAGCAATTCTCCCAAGCCTGTGGCCAGCCTTCTAGAGCCGTTCTCCCTGGACACCTGCGGGAGAAAGGTCCAGATCGGCACTTGTGCATGCTTTGTAATTAGAAATGTAGCGAGGGTTCACCCCGTGTAAGGCCTGGGTTCTAGAGAGTCTCACCCACAAGAGAGAGCTAAGGCATGAGCACATGCTGGGCCAGACCATCCAGCGACGCCCTGGGCTGGGATCTGGCATCTGGTGCTACCTCCTCTAGGACTTCAGCCCAGCTAATGCCCCCCCCCCCCACAGTGGAGGCTCCTACTCTGTCCCTTCCTGTTGATTCCTCGGCTCCCCATCTCGGCCCTCTGTACTTAGGAATCCCTGTTGCTCATTCAGTCACAGGGCTAGACCCACTGGTGTGTTGGGCCTGGCTGTGGCTCCCGGCAGCCAAGTCAGCTTTGTGGGTATCTCTTCCGACCTCTGCGTCCAGTGACAAGTCGGGAGCTTCGAATTGGCTACGGAAGAAAGATCTACTTTATGGAAATTGGCAAATGCTAGAAATGAAGACTCCCCCAGCCCAGAGCCGGTTGTTAAACATTCAGCAGCACCCCACTGCTAGACCCCCAGGGGGGCGGGGGGCGGGGGCAGCTGCGAGGGGCACGGCCCACGACCGCACCCTCTCCGCAGGGAGGCCTTCGCTGTGAACACGGGCAGGGCCAGGCGCAGGCTCAAGCAGGCCTTGGGTGGGCTCTTCTCCAGATGCAGCCCGCCCTGCATGTTTACCTAAGCCCTTCTCAGGTATTTTGACCCTCTGGCTACAAACACCATCTTTCAGGCTCTTGAGCGGAGGGCACGAGGGCACAGATCACCCTGAAAGCCAGAGAAAAACTCCCTTTTTCCTTGGGCATCTTGAATCAGCAGTCCCGGGATGGGGAGTAAGGCTGTGGCAGAGAGAGGGCATCGAACCAGAACCCCTCATGCCAACACTCCCTTTCTTTCTGTTCCTTGCCATTTTCTGTCTGGCTTTTTGCTCATGACATTCCTTTCCCTGGAATAACTTCCTGCCCCACCCACTTGGTAACCGCTCTCAGTCCTTTCAATAATTCCGCCGGAGGTGTCACCTTCTTCGGAAGCCTTTGCCATCCCCCAGCTCCACCTCCCCGCCCCACCCTTACTTCCCCAGGGCTCCTACCCACCCACTGGGCCCTCCACTGAGGCAGCAGGTCACGTGCTTGTTGAGGTATAGTCTCCCCCCGCCCACCCCAGGTTGTGATTTTTGGTCCCCCTCTTCCCAGGGCTTTCGTTCAACAAATATTTCCTGAGCACCCGTTATGTGCCTGGGACAGGCGCAGGGGTGTTGGTGGTGAGTGAGGGAGCTTGGTCTCTACCCTCACGGGGCAACCAGTCTGCAGGGAAGCCTGACAGTTACACGGACAATTGTGATAAACGGTGATGCGCACGGTCCCAGGGAGCTGGGTACCCCGGCAGCACGCAGCAGGGACACCCACTCTATTTGGGGATGGGAGTATCAGGTAAGGCTTCCTGAAAGAAGGGACTTTTCATTTGAGGCTTCCAAGAGGAGCAGAGTTCACTAGGTGGGGAGGACTTGAGAGGGAAGGAGTCAGAGCTCGTGCAGACCTCGGGACTCGGGGAGGGGGCAGGTGTGGGGGGTCGGATGGTAGTGGGCTGATATGCGAGTGGGAGAAGTAGCCACGGAGACAGATCCATCAAGAAGTTTGGCGGCAAAGGTCGAGAGAAAGATGAGGGGGGTCATAGCTGGAAGGGGATAAGAGAGACAAGGACCTGTTAATTGCTGATGGGCAGGGTGAGGCTCGGGCCGTGTGGGAGGGAGGGACTAATCTCCAGAATTTCACCGAATAATAAGGAGCCGCTAGCCACGGTCAACTCTTTCAGTTACTTAAAATAAAATAAAATAAGATAAAACCATAAAATAAAATAACTCAGCTCTTTGGCCATTTTAGCCACATTTTAAGCGCTCAGGAGCCACACGGCCAGTAGCGGGGAAGGCACAGCTCCAACATCCCAAAGAGATCTATGGCGCGGCATGCCCTAGAGTTTGAGCAGGTGGGGCCCAGAGTCCAAGGGTGGGACTGGCTGTGATGCTCTCCCATCAGAACCGGAGGGCGGGTGGACAGGGTGGTGTGGACAGATGTGTGATGGCGAGATGCCAGGGTGGGGGCTCTAGTCCGTGACTCCCATGGCCTCTGTGAAGCGGGAGGGGAGAGGAACATGTGGGGCTGAGGTGCACGCTGAGCAGAGAACGCGGGGCGTTGCTCTAGGGGGTGGTGTGGGCTGGGAGAGAGCTGCCGGGGAAGAGGTAGCACGATGAGTAGGTATGGTGGAGGGGCTACCAGTCAGCCAGGCAGAGGCATTTCCTTCTGCTGAGCTGGGCCTCTCAGGGGCAGGCCCAGAGAAGGGCCAGCTTGGCTTCCTCGTGGACTGACATTTATCGAGGCGGCCGCGGCAGTGGGGTAGGGGGACTGAGGACCCTCCAAAAAGTGGCTGGCTGACGGCATGGCGCCCCAAGCTGAGGGCCTCAGAGGAGGGGTAGCTCTGTGTCTGGTGACAAGGAGGCCCACGGTGTGCCCAGGAGGTTGGGGGCCGAAGAGAAGGCACTGGAGTGGGAGATCCCGCTCTCTGCTGCTGGGCAGCAAACTTGCACAAGGTAGTGACTTATAGCAGCAACATTTACTTTGCTCGTGAATTGCTACTTGGGCACTGCTTGGCAGGGATAGCTTGTCTACTCCACTCAGTGTCAGCTGGGCAGCTTGCTTGATGCCGCTTGGCATTGACTAGGGTGGCTCAAAGGCAGGGGGTTGGAATCATTTGAAGGTTTATTCGTTGGCCTAGCTGGTGGCTGGGCTGGCAGTTTGCCAGCTGGGGCTGTTGGCTAGAACACCTGCCTTGGCATCTTCATGTGGCCTGGGCTTCCTTATAACATGGTGGCTGGCTTCTCAGGGTGACTGAGAGGAAATCAGATGCATGCCATATCACCTTCTACGATCTAGACTAGGAAGTCAGCAGCCGCACTTGGGACCCAGTCTGTTCATGGAGGCAGTCGCAAAGGCTGGGCCAGGTTCAAGTGAAGGAGGAATAGCCCCCTCCTGCCGGAGGGGGCTAGCGGCAAGGTTCTGGAAGACCAGAGCCACATGCGACCAGAAATATGGCTGTGGCCATTTCTGGAAAATGCAATGTGCCACAGAGCCCAAGGGTCGAGAAACCAAGGTCTTGTCTGTTCCCAGGAGAGGAGATGAAGAAGCTGGGCCAAGTTCAAATTCCTTCAGTTCATTCATACAACAAATATTTATCGAGCACCTACTATGTTCCAAGCTCTGTTTTAGGTGCTGCGGGGATACAGGGACAAAAATCCCAGTTCTTACGGAGATTACATGGTAGTGAAGACTGGCAGTAAACAAACAAGTGTTTATTTTGTCGGGTGGTGTTAAATGCTATGCATGAATGACCATCAGCAACAGAAAGTGCTCAGAATGGAGCGAGGGTAAAAGGTGGGGCAGCTTGGGCCTTCCAGGAGTCCAGCTTTTCCGATTTTCTCACCGCGGGGGGAAGAGGGAGGATCTGCAAACTACAGAGAGGAATGGGAAGGTTTGGCCATTCCTTTGAGTGCTGTACTCCAGCTTATAGGGCTGGATAAACTTCTGCAAGGTGTAAGGACAAGGGCCCCCAGGTTGGAGTCTTTGCCCAAGAGGACCAGCTAGTTAGTAGCCGGGCAGGAACCGGGCCAGCCAAACAGGGGGCACGTTTGACCCCTTATCCCCAAGGACTCTTCTCCCTGTCCAGTTTCCAAGCTCAGCAGACCGGGGGGCTTCTGGGAGAGCAGTACCCCAGGGTGTGTGTCTATGCACCATGGTTCTATTCCAACGGAAAGTCGAAGGAGCCGAAGAGGAGCGGGTTGGGGCTGGAGAGGGCCCAGGGAGGAAAGAACGTGGGGATTTAATTGGACTCAGCGAGCCCTTCCCAGACCAGCCGGCGCAAACCCTCGGAGGCAGCCGCCCGCGCCGGGTTCTGCTCCGGGCCTGGGGCGCTCGGCTGAAGCGTGGTCGCAGAGGGAGGCTGAGAGGGCCGTCCCGGGGCCGACCTCCCCCTGCGCCCCCGACCCTCCTTCCCAACCTGCTCGGGCTGAAAAGCCACCGGGCCCGGGCGGCTGGGCGTGGTGTGAGGACAGAAGGGGCGGGGCCGAGGCGGCGTGGGGGGCGCGGTGTGTGTGTGTGTGTGTGTGTGTGTGTGTGTGTGTTGGGGGGAAGATCGGGGGCCCCCGCTGCGTCTCCGACCACGTAGGGCGGGGGAGCTCGCCCGGCGGTCGTAGCGAGCGGTATTGATTGAGGGGCGGGCGCAGCGAGCGCGCCGAGAGCGGCTCCATCCATTAGGGCCGCTGTTCGCCTCCAATTAGAAAAAAAATCATTACTCAGCAGCCGGCAGCGGCCTGCGCGCCGCCCGGGACCGCCTGCGAGCGAGCGAGCGAGCGAGGGAACGGCGGGCCTCCCCCCACCCCCGCGCTCCCCACCCCCAGCCCCCGGCGCCCCGCCTCCCCCCGGCCCTAATGACAACTATTAGAACTGCCTCCCCGCACCCACCGCCCGGCGAGCACAAAAGCGCGAGATTCATTTGGTAATCGGGGTAATTACAGCGGGGCGCGGGGGCGCACGCGGCGATGGCGGGCGCGCCGGCGGAATGCTAAGGGGTCGGGCGCGCCGCCCGTTCCCGCCCCGCCGCCCTCCCCGCCCGGCCCCTCGCCCGCGCGGCGCCCGGGGCCACGGCTCCCCGCCGTCCGCCCGCCCGCGCCCCCACCGCCGGCCGCGGGGAGGGGGCCGCCCGGGGGGCTCCGGGGCGCGGGACGGAGAGCCGCCCCCCCCCCGCGCCCCCGCCGGCCCCCCCCCCCCACCCCGGCCCGCTCGGCGGCACGGCCTGCGGCGCTCGGGACGAGACTGGCCACGTCCGGGAGCCGGAGAGCCCCTCCGAGGTCCGCGCGCATAATAAATACCGTGTGTAATGTATTTACTCTGCTGCCCCCAGTTAATTTACACACCCGCGCCGCGCCGTGCGCCCTCCCCCGCGCGCGCCCGGGCCTGTCGTTCCTATTTACAGGCGCGAGGCGCCGTCCCTCGAGAGGGCTTTTTTCCCTTTCTTCTTCTTCTTCTTTTTTTTTTAGAGCTTTAGGATGGATGCAACGTGTCATTAAACCTGAAAGGGGCTGTTACTTATCAGTAATGGTGCTTTCCACAGGCCTTTCTCCTCACCTGCACGGGCCCAGGTACCACCTGGGTGGTGGGTGGCGGGCGGGGTTGCTGGAAGGCCCGGGTGTGTGGCGGGTGGTAAGCTGTACCTGGGCCCGGCAGGGGGTGGCCGGGGGTGGCCGTGGCCTCGCTGGAGCCCACCCCCCCCAAACCGCTCTCCACCGCGGGGACCCGGTCCCGCTTTTGCCTGGCACCATGCTGCACCCCGGGGAGGATCCCTCCGGAGCGGCCTAGAACAGCAGTGTGCAGGGGACTCCTCGGAAAGGCTTCCCCCTCCTTAGCCGACAAGAAATGCAGCCTCTCGGTGGCTCCGGCACTGCGAGTGACAGCCCTTATCTGGGGGCCATTTCCCATCTGCCTCTCTGGGAAGCTGGATTGTCCTCCTGCACAGGACTTATCTGGCTGGGAAGCCGAGCAGCGGCGACGGAGGCCGGCCCAGCCAATGGAATGCTCCCTCGGCCTTGTGTGTTCTTAATGACCCATAACAGAGTCCTCAGAGGTGAAAAACAAAACCCTACACCCCCTTAACCCTTCCGTGCCCATCCTGGCCGGGGAGATTTCCTCTTAATCCTGCTGCGGTGTCACAGATGCTCTTCTGGATTTCAGCCAGGGACTGCCCGGTCTAGCTGCCTCAGTCCCACCAGGCCAAAGCTTGAGACTGGGAGGAGGAGGGTGAACCCCCAAGGCGGCCCTGCAGGGACTTGGAGCAGAGAACCGCAAAGCCCCAAGAAAGTGTGGGCAACATTTTGAGAAGGTACGTCTTTTTCTGAGGGGAGGATTTGACCCTACTCCAGGGCTAATCTGTGAGCCTAACTTCATTATCAGGAGGAATGAGGCTACCCCAAAGCGGTTGTTGTGATTAAAACCATGAGATAATGCTTTAATATTTGTAAACTGTGCAGGGTTCTACAAAGGTAAATTATTAATGATGCCAGAGATGGCCGTGTGTGTGTGTGTGTGTGTGTGTGTGTGTGCATGCGCTCACATGTTTTTGTGAATTGGTGGTGGGGGAAGTGTGTGTGGGGGGACCATTGGGATTATACTCTCCATTTTTTGGGAACTTCTGAACCCCCTCATCTCTCTCCCTTAGAACCAAGTGGGATTGATCTGGAATGTTGCCCCTTTCCTTTGAAAACAGGAAGCCTGCGGGGGTGGGGGGTGGGGTGGGGGAGTGGGAAACAGGGTCTTCCTGCTCAAGCCCCTCTTGTCCTCAGGAGACTCGAGGCCTTCCGTGGGCACGTAGTAGTCCTCTGCACAGAGCAGGTGCTCAGTACACTTTTGTGGAATAATCCAGTCAGTGACTGGGTATCTGAGTGGTCTCGGGCCAGCCCCACCTCCCTTCTGGACTTGCAAATACAAGAGGGCTGTGGACCCTTTCCTACCCTACTCCAATGTATTCATCTCTAGGGTGGAGCCCCCTCATTCCCCGGATCCCTCGGATCCTTTCTGATCCTGTATCTACCTTCAAGGAGCTCAAAGATTAAGATAACTGGAATCGAAGGTGTTTAGCATCCTCGTAGAGATGGGGACGCGTGAGGTGATGGGTAATTCTCTTCATCCACATACTAAGAAACTAGAAGCGGGAAAAATTTATCTGAGGTCATGAGACCAGGATTACAGCCAGCACCCCTCCCTGATACATTCTCTTGCCTTGGCACAAAAGGATGGTGGCAGCCATGGGAGGGCACCACCCAGGCTTTCCTTCAGTGAGGAATGTTCTGGAAGGAGTGCCTGTTAGCTGACAAGCCCCAGCTGTTGCATCTTCCCTTTGGGATCTGCTGCAGCATTCCTGCTGAGGTCCCATTTTGCCCAGGCCGTTCCCACCCAATGACTGAACATGACGGGGGCCCCAGAGCTGGGCCACTCTGCCTGGCACAGGACTTCTCAGACTGGTCGTCTTTGCTCTGGGGCTCCCCATCGGCCTGGCAGAGACTTTCTCAGAGCTGCACTGTGTCTGAGGCCCTTCCCACCCCAACCTCCTTCCTTCCCTCTCTTTTCTCAAGGGTCAGACTTGTTCTCCCCTCCTACTCCTGCCCCTCCCCCCCTTATCCTTCACAGGCATCTCCCCCAGTAAATCTCTTGAACGTCTGATTCCATGTTGGTGTCTGCTACCTGGAGGACCCAAGCTGCCACAGTGACCAACGCTCAGATTCCCCGGGCTCTCCATCATTTTAGGTAGGACCCTCGTGTGTGTAGGGCCATATACAGTCAAGGGGGAGGCCGGGAGCTCTCGGCCACGCCTCTGCTCCATTCCAGAAGGTTGTAGGCGCCAGATGCTCTCCTGCGCCCCTCTAGGGCTAGGTAGCCAGCCGCCACACTCTGGCTGAGCTGCTGCTTGTGGCTTGTATTTATTGTTCCCATTGCTCCTGGGTATAGTTGGGCCCATCTCTGCCCAGGGTCCCTGCTGCCAAAAAGGCTGGCTCTACCCACCAGCTTGCCCGGCTGCTCTTGGAAAGTCAGTCCCAAGGCCAGACCATACTCTGACCCAGAACTCTTTCTGAATGGCCACTCTGAGCTGAATGCCAACCCCGCCAATCTGTATGTTGAATCAGAGACCTCCCCCCCCAAGACTGGGTTCCACCCAGGGTCAAGGTGAGGGGGAGGCTGGGGCAGCCCTGCTCTGCGAGAGGAGACACAGACAGAAATCAGACCGAAAGGAGGGGAATCAGGGAGAAAAAGCCTCTCATTGGAAAACAAAGGGACTGTTCGAGTCTCCGCCTGCTCTAGGAAAGTGGAGGGTTGTTTTATTAAGGAGGGGGCAGAGGTCATTAGCTCGGAGAATGTGTCATATTTGACATAAGGAGGGTGGTAATTTGAGGCTGCGCAGCAAAGCCTCATCCGCACTCTGGCCTGGGAGATGTAATCCGCAGATACTCTTCGCTGGGGAGAAAGGACAGGCTCTCAATAGGGAGGAAGGAGAGCGGCAGGGAGGGATGCTTCTCGAAGGTCAGATGTTCTGCGAGCTGTTCCAGCAGCACCTCTGTGCATCCTCCGACCTTTGCAAAGAGGCTAAGTCTGTGGACGGTCCCTTCCCCCGTCCCCGGCAGTGCCGAGGGCTCACGGGACTGCGGCCGGCCCCCAGCGGGCCCGGGCTGTAGAGCCTCCCAGTCGGCCAGTGCCACCCCTCTAGGCTCTTTTTTTTTTTTTCCTGGAGCCGAATTTCACTTAATGGCGCCAGGCTGCAGCCCCATGGGGACAGTGCCTTTGGTCCCAAGGGGGTCAGGGGTATCTCCAGACCCTCCTCGGTTCCTGGGAAACCAGTCTGAAGTGTACACCCCGTTGGAGTGGCCTGCAGGGCCGTCTGCTGCCAGGGGGCCCCTGGGCACTGTGGTTCTCCCCGGCTCTGCGGGGAGGAGAGCCAGACGCTCTGGAGGAGAGACTCCACGAGAATGTGCTCATCCCGAGGTCTGCCTCCATGCCTAACCGCCCCCCAGACATTGCTTACAGACAGAAGATTGCAAGGGGGTGGTGAGCCAAGCCTGTGGGGGACCGGGAGAGCTGCCTTGGATTGGGGGTGCTGGCTCCGAGTGCATCGTTGGGGGTGCCCTGAGGATCAGGGGCCTGCTTGAGCCGTCTTCCCCATCCCGCCCCTCCCTGCTCGGCCCCCACGGCCTCTTCCGTGCAGTTCTCCAGGCTAGTCTGGGCCTTGACTTGGGCCGCGCGCCCTCAGCCTCCAAGGCTCTTATCTCACTTCAACCCATCCTCTCGCTTTCAGCCTAAGCTCCAGGAAGTTCGGGCAACCCCCACAGTGAACAGAGCCAAACGTTGTCTTTCTCCGGAGCCTTCACTAAGCTAATGTATGTTGTGAATCTTGCATGTGTGAGGGGGTGCCAATCTCTTCCAGAGTGTTTGGCCACAAAAGGCCTCTGCCTACCCCCATATCTGTTAACCCTCTTCCAGAACTGGGTGAAGGGGATTTTGGGAAATGCTTCTCTGAGAGACGAGGAGGGGGTGGGGGTGGGGGAGCAGCTTTCTCTCCTAGGTCCTGCTTTCTAGGGAGCAGCCCAGAAACCCCTCTTTCTCCACAGGATGGGGAGGCAAGAGAGTCCTCATATCCTGTGGCCTGACTTCTGCCCGCCCGGACCCCGTGAGTGGGCTCACCCTTGGTGGGAGAAACCGGAATAACCAGCCCAATCCCTTTCTTCTCACACGGGCAGGGTCAGATCCTAGTTTGGGGACCTAAAGATGTATATATGAGTTTGGGGGGCCTTCTTTCACAAAAACACTGTGGAGGTCCAAATTATAATGGCCAGGGCCCTACCAGGGCCTTGGACAAGGTCTGCGCAAGCGAAGGGTCCTACACAATAAGCTTTATTAGCATGACTGTAAAATCCACAGCTGTGCAGAGGCTTAATTAGGGGCGTGTGTGGAGCTAAGACACCTCCACATGTGAAGCGTGGGTCAGAGGCGTGGTTTTGGACGACGGCTCTTCTCTGGCTCCTTGGTATGGCTCTGTCAGGCCACGGCCTGTCTGCGTCTACACCGGCAGCCAGCCTGCGGTCTGTTCTGCTGGGCCAGGCCTCATGCAGGTGAGTGGTCCTTGGCATGTGCTTTTGGGGACCTGCAGACTGGGGAGGCCAGTGCCATATTTGGTGGGCAGATCTGTTTGCCCCCCTTCCCCTCCCCCCATCTGCTTCCTGTGGATCCCAGGAGGCTGGCCCTCTGGGACTAGATCACTTGGGCAGCCTTGGCCACTGGCTTCTGGTTGGGTCTGGGCAATGAGACACAGTGACAGGCAGTCCGGCTGGTGGGAAGAGTCAAGAGGCAGGGGAATCAATTTCCCCGGGGCGGGGCTGCAGTTTGGTGGGGGGCTGCGTGGTCTCTTCTGTTGTGTTAACAGCCCCCCAACTGTTGCCTCTTCAGTCCAGGGGCCTGGGAGGAGCTTGCCCCTGTCACTCCTCCTAGGGCACTTCCCTAGCCCTTGTGGTTTCTGCCGTCTGCCCACACCTCTGTAAATAGTCCCTTTGCTAAACTCTTTCCAATTAACCCTCTTGTGGAGCGTGGCTCTGACTCACTCAGACAGCAGGAGTGGTGTTGCCCTGGGCAGTCCCAAAGTCATGTCACCAATCACAGACAAGACGTGCTGAGTTCCCCGCCATTGCCCGCCCGCCAGTCAACTTGAACATGCAAATGTTAGGTGTCCATTGCGCCCCGGGGTGGGGGAGGTGGGGGGGGTGGTAAGCTTTCCACAGCAGCCTAGAGCCTGGCTGTGGGACCCCCTGACTCACCGCCGTCCTGGCATTTAGCACTGAACTGGCCGATCTTTACGGGCTCCCCCTTCCTGAGTGTCCAGATGAGGTTATGGGAGGAACAGGACCCCCTCCTTCCCCAACTTTGTTTGTTTTCTTGAGGCGGGAGGACATTGTAATTTGGGGGAATGTGATAGAACTGCTCAAAGTACATGAAAATTGGCCACAGAAATGATGAAACTTAAGTGTGGGTTTCAGCAGTGTGCTGGTAAATGCTTAGCAACTGGCTGTCCCCCACCCCCTTCCCAAAGCCTTGATTTGTAGCATCTGTTGATTTCCATGATGTAAATACTCACCAAGGCTAGTCTCATGCAATGGCTCCGACCGTGGAGCTGGGAAGAGGTGTGCAGTAGCACACAATTAAATAGCATTTCTCCCACGCTGATATGATGGCGTAACCTCAGAAACAGAGGCAATTGTGAACTGTAGAGGAGTCATTAGGAAAGCATGAGTTTTGAGTATTTATTACCTTTGTTTTTAATGTGCTTTATTCAATTTTATGTTTTTAATTATTTAAATTTAAATGAAGTTGACAGTATTTTAATTTAATTTGTACTAATGGGTGTCTCTAACAATTGGCTTGCTACACTAGTGAACAGTTAGGGATGGGCTCTCACATAACCCGCGCTCTCTGGCTCCAGCGTGCCATGGAAGGGTTCTGTTTGCTCTGTGGCAACGGAAAGAAAAATTAGATTTCATCAAGATAGAAAACAAAAACAAAGAAAGGTTACGAGTATTTCAATTGCGCCACCTTGTGGCACGACCTAACACTACCACGCCCCCATGATCTGAACTCCCCCATTTGGGTCATGTTGTGTCTATATCTGGGATGACCAAGTGTCCCCGTTGGCCTGGGACAAGTCCTGGTTCATGCCCAATGCCCTGGCTTAACTGTCAATCGCACCCCTTTATGCTGTCCAAAGCGACCTGGGCTTGAACGAGCAATGATGTAGTGGCCCTCCCTACACCCCACTAGACTGTAACTTCCTTGAGGGTAGGGACGGTCTCGTTTGCCACTGCATCCCTCTGGCCAAGTAGGCGTTTGGCTGATATCCGTTGAATGAGCGGTGAAAGTCAAGGCTACAGAAAAAGTGTTCCTGCCTCATTGGTTACATCGCTAATGACCGGGATTTGGAAATCTTTTCGTTGCGCCGAGATTTTTATTATAATGTGGTTGGCCCTGTAATCTCTGACCCCGCCGTCCTCCGTGCATAAAAAGCCAGGCGGATAGACGTCAGAGCCTAGTCTCCCGGGGGCGTGCGGCAGCCAGAGGGTGTTGGTCTGGCCATCTGGTGCAGGAACAGTCGAGCCGTGTGGGAGCCCAGCTGGCACGGGAATCCTTGGCTGTCCCCGGCAAACAGCATGGGGAGGAGAGCTGTGGGATCAATAGTAATTTCCTTCAGAAGAACGGCGACGTAGCGCTGTTGGCAGTGGCATTGGGCTTTCCCTGGCACGGAGGTCTCTAAATGCACTTGGCCCTCTTAGCTAGGAACTGGACTTGCAGCAGAACGCTGGACAGGGAAGGGAACAAGGACAGGACTTTCTTGGCCCGAGACCAAGAGAGGTTGCCAGGTTGGCTGGAGAAGCAAGCTTTCTCTGTGCCTGCCTGTCATCGGCATAAGCCACGTAGACACTTTGAGGCACTGACAGAGTGGAAATCGTGGAAGCTGGAACATTCCCATGGGCCTGCCGGCACCTCTCATGCAACATCCATCTAACTCAGCGCTTAGGGAGGGACTTCTGTGTGCCAGGAACAGTGCTCTGGGCTCGGGTGGTAGAGGTGATCCCTACTTCTCGCTGCCTGGAGACGGAGGATTAGGCGTTATCTGACGTTTTGGAAGCATGAGCCATCAGCACTGAAATAGTGGGGAGTCCCAGGTGCTCGGGTAGTGGTGAGGAGTCTGGCAAGGAGGGATCAGGCTGGGGCTGCCAGTCGAAGGGTGAGCAGGAGTTTTGTTGGATGGGGTGGTGGGTGCTGTGGTGCACCTCCCGGACCCCCTCTCCGCCCTTTAGGAGCAGGGGGATGGCTGCCCACTCAGAGTTGCCCTTAGCTCGTGGGTGCTGAGCTGCCTTACCCAACATAACAGCCCCCTCCCTGGGGCCCAACTTGTGTTCAATGACTGGTCTACAGGAGGGGGGATACAAGGGTTCACTCTTGCCTCAATCTGGGCCATCTCTAAAAGGCCAGCCTTGCTCCAGAACTTTCCAGGGGGTTGGTTGAGGCTTCTGTTGCCACGGCACAGTAGTGCACCTTCTCTGCTCTGTCCCGAGCTGTTCCCTCCAGTCGACCTGCTGTACACTGGCCTCTGTCTCGGGGCACATCTCCCAGGCAAACCAACAGAAGCCTGCAAGGCAGGCGGTCCTTCTGCGGGAGAGAAACCTTGTGCAGGTCTCGCAGATCGCATGGGGGATGGGCAGGCAGGGGTTAACCTGCGAAATGAAGAGTTTGCATTTCGTCCTGTGCACAGGAACCAGCTCCGAGATATGGACCCAGGGATGGGGCCGCTTTGTACCAGGAAGCGCTCTAAGGAAAATGGGGAAGGCGCCCTGTGGGCACCCAAGGTATCGGGAGAGTCTGCTGTCCAGATAGTCGGAAGCCAAAGAAGAATCCTGGAAAGCAGATTCTTGATCCATCATTTGTGATGATGGGCGAGGAAGAGGGGCATAGAGGTCTCGCGTTGCTATGGTTCTGACCGCGGCGTGGCCTGCGAGTGTTGCTTTTAGCCGCCCAGTCAGACTCCTGGCACTTCTTTAATAGAATTGATATGTTCCTGCGCTGGACCACATGTCCCCCCAGCCTCTTAACTTCTTTACGTTGCTGTTGTGCCCAGTTTGAGCTGGACGAGTGAGCAAGAGCAAAGCTGCACCACCAGGGAGGCCTGGGTTGAGACCCCTCACGCTGTGTGGGAGCGGGGCCCGTTCCCTCGTCTGTAAGATGGGGATCATGACGTGGTGACGTAAACTTAGCTCAGCACCGGGCCTGGTACCTAGGAAGCACTCAACAGATACCTTCATTTTCAAGCCTTTTTTGCTTCACTGGCTCTAATTTTGCGCTTCTCCGTCCGAACGGCTTGACGAGTATCCCTCTGGTGTGTGGAGAGGGGGAGCGGGGGGCGGCCTGTGGTGGTGGTAATGCACGGGGGGGGGCAGAGTACACAGACAAGGGGACCCTTCCCTCGAGTCCTCTATTTAGAGAGTCAACCTCTCCTAAAGCTATCCCACGTGTGGGGCCACCTAACAGAGGAAGCGAGCTTGTCTTCATTGCCCCCATTTGCCAGAGGGGAAAACTGAGGTCTGGAGCCAAACCGACTTGACCAGGTTACCAGGGACGGCCGGAGGCCCGGAGCCCTGGCCTTCCAGGTCTCACGCCGTGACGTGCAGGTTTCTGTAATTTCTGGAAGCTTACCCTTTGCTGCTCCTGCTGCTGGTTCTCCTGGTCTCCCCAGAAGGTGTGTAAGGAGGCTGCGGCTTTGGGGTGTGGGCCGGGCTGCCTCCTGGAGCCCCGAGAGGCCAGGGACTGCTCCTGTTTGTTCTGAAGCTCGCCAGAAGGGCACGTCCCTCCTCCCTACTGATGTCAGCCAATGACGTCTGGGCCGCATTCAGGCCATGCTGTCATTTGTCCCATGCTCATTCAGCTGATTAAAAGTCATCAATTGTTTTTTAAGCCACCAGCAGGCGAGCCACCAGGCGCTGTTTGTGATTGCTCGGCCATGCTGTGAGAGGCTGTTTAAACTCACTGAGCAAAGCTTTTGGAAAGCAGAGGCCAAAAGCGATTTTTTGGAAGAAAGAAAATAGGAGAGAAATGAGCGGGCCCACATCTGTGCCGGAAGGAATCATCGGGATGGGCCGCCGAGGGGCTGGTCCCCCTTTGAGCAACTCCCACTCGGGTCTGTAACAGGGGCCTTGCGCTCGGGGCCCGAGCCGCAGGGAGCCCCCTTCATCTCTCTCGCTGGCCAAAATATCAGCACCGTGGCCAGTACATGGTTCGTGTGGGGGCTTTTTACCCAGTTGCCCCACCTCTGAGTTTTGCCCTTGCTTTTTGGCAAGGTTAATGTCCTCCAAACACGACTCCACGCACCCCTGCTCAGATGCCTTCCGTGGTTACCCGTGGCTCAGGAAATGAGGAGTAACGCTGTGGCCTGGCACAGAGGCCTTGCGTCCTCCGTGGGGTGACCTGGGGCCCCCACTGATCTTCTTGGCCAAGCCCCACCTTTCGGTCCCCCTCAGACAGGACCCTTGTTTGGTTGCCTTTGTTCACGCTGCTTCTATGGGAGATAATGCACTACTCCCCGCCCCCTCCCCCCCCCCCCCCCCCCTTGCTCGGCATATCTAACACCGAGGATCTTTCGAAGCTTGTTTCGGGAAACCATCTCAGTCCTGGTGTCTTTACTGAGGCCACGAGTCCACGTCCTCTTCCCCCCCTTTCAACCACATGGGCAGCAGATGCTACCGATGCCTCCCCCACACGCCCTTGGAGTCCCCATTTCTGTGCACCTGTGTCCCCATGCCTGGGGGCTGTCTCTGGCCACCCAGCAAGCAGGAAGTGCCAGGGGACTAATTCTCCCTGGGAGCAGCCCTCAACCGATGACTGCTGGAAGCTGGTGGGTGAACACCCCAGCTCTGTCACCCTATGGCAGAACATTCTGGAATGATTGTTCTGCGCAGGTTCTCCGAGGTCCCCAGCTGGGCTGAGTCTCAGTAGCCCACAGTGGTCACCTGCTTATTGGCTGCCTTCCCTTCCCTGCCTGCACTCGGTGCAGATAAACCATTGCACTCGGATCCTTGTCTCCGTGTGGGCTTCTGGGGGACCCAAACTTACGCAGCATGTTACTTTGTTTGTTCTGGTCCTTTGTCCTGGTTTGCTCTATCCTGGTGCTGCTGAACCAGCCTCAGATCCCCTGTGGATCCCAACATGGTGCCTGGCCTATAGCAGGTGCCCTTTAATAGGGGACTGGTAAATGTTGAGTGGCTCGATCTGTATTAGAAAGTCCTCCGAATGAAGTAAGCAGACCTCGCTTTCCTACGGATTGTTCTCTCTGCTTGCGCAGACCAGGGGCATTCCCACCTCCGTGCTTTGGCTCTGCTGCCCACCCCCCCCCGCCCTGGCTGTCCCCTTCTGTGGAAATCTTCTCCTTTAGCCGAGATCCCCCCAACAGTCCCCCCACCTTCAAGTTGGCCTGTCCTGAAAGCTTCCTTCTGTGAATTGCTATTGAATTAAAAAAAAAAAAAGATTTTATTTATTTATTTGAGGGGGTGGGGAGCAGAGGGAGAGGGAGAAGCAGACTCACCACTGAGCAGGGAGCCCGACTTGGGACCGATCCCAGGACCCTGAGATCATGATCTGAGCCGAAGGCAGACGCTTCACCGACTGAGCCACCCAGGGGTCCACTACTGAATTTTGATAGTGCCACTCAGCTTTGCCCTTGCCCCCTACTCTGTCTCACGTGTTAATTTTCTCTCTGAGCTCTCTCATTCTCAAGGGAACGGCCCACAATCCCAAGGGCTCCCTGTTCTTTGTCCCTTGACACCCAGGAGGTATCAGAGGTCTGATTCCATATGAATCAGGGCAAGTTCAGTGTCATTGGCAGAAACATCTGTTTTCTCTAGCCGTAGCTCAGAATTTTCCTAAGAAACTTGTAAGTAAACTTGGCCAAGGCCAAGTTTGTTGTTGATGGGGGCAGCGGGGGTGGGGCGCACAGAGACCGGCCTTGGCCCCGTGAGCTCTACAGCCCAATTCTTGGACTTCAGCGAGATGTCATGAATCCCGTGGCGGGGGTGGGGCGTTGGGGTGTCTCTTAACGGGCCGAACTCGGCTCTTCTTCAGCAGTCCTGCCAGAGCTGGGCTGGATCAGGCAACGTAGAAGGCCAACAAACACAGGGGAGAGAGAAAGCCTTACATGGACAGCGATTCCAGAATGCTCCCCTGAGGGCCACCCTCCTCATTTCCAACCTTCCCTATCAGATGAAGGACATGTGTCTTGTTCAGGCGAGAAGACACTGGTGTTTTATCTTCAGGCACAGTCAAGCTCTCCAGGCCCGGAGTCACCTGATCACCTGGAAAGAGCATTCTTTCCCATCTAGACACGGTTTTCATTTCCACCTTGCTCCAAACAGAAGCCAGGCCGGCCTCGGGCTACACCGTGGCAAAGCCGACTCTGCGCGGGAGTCTCTCTCACGCCTATGCCCACTTTTCCGGACCACCAACGGGGGCGTGCGGACGGACGTGTATGGGTGGATTTATGACAAGACCACGGGATGGCCTATCTGAGGCAGGAGGTGTGGCCGTCGAGCGCACGGCGACCGGAGGGGTGTCCTGGTCGTGGGTGCTAGGCCCCTTGGGGAAGGGCCTCTGGAAGTGTCCCTCCGGCTCCAGGCATGTGTTTCTCTCCAGTGGCCTGAACCCCAAGAGGCCTGCAGGACAGGAAAGGCCTTGCTTCTTAGTGTGGAGCTGCTGTTACCCTGGAAACGGCCCTTCGGGCCTACAGGGCCTAATAACATTCCTCAAAGTTTTCAGAGGCTGTGAGTTTTGGAATGATTACATAAAACGTAGCTTAGTGGGGGAAGAGTTCTGCAGGGGTAATACCCTGCCTCGGGAGTTGGGCCCATGAACAAAAAAACGCAGCCAAACAAAGGAGAAAATGCGAGAGCCTGGGGTTTAGAAAGACGTTGAGGTTGCAGAACGGAGCTGCAGGATGGGGAAACTTCTACACATTTTTGGTGTCTTAGATGACGGTGGCCTTCGCGGGGTGGCAGCCGGGATAAGGATCCAGGTATTCTAGAATGCCCTTGGCCACGTACAGGGGCTCCTCATTCTCCAAACATTTGCTGTCTGGGTGGTTGCGGCTCTGTGGTTGTGTAGGTAAGCACACGTTGTCATGCTGGAGAAATACTCAGTAAGGAACTGACCGCGTGAAATTTGTCCCTGCCGACATCCCTCCTGCCTCACCAGCTGCGTCCTTCTTGCCCTGGGGCAGGGGGAGTCCGTGCAAACGAGGAGGGAGAGTCGCTCCCATGGTCCCCGGAGCCACTGATCAGGGCCTGGCCGAGTGGGCGGTGCGGTCTCCACCAGAGAGGCGGCCCCCAAGCAGGAGGCATGATGGGAGTTTCTAAAAGAGGGCCCTTTGAAGAACAAAGAGTCAAGAGAGACCCTTGGGATAACTGATGAAGGCCTTGAATCTTTTTGCTAAAATGCCCCTCTTTAAGATGGCGTGTGAAAGTCAAGGGTGAAGTGGAGGCCGGTGGGCCTCTAGATGTTTTGGCGGGGGAGGGGCGGCGAGGGCGTGGGGGAAGGGAAGCTTTGGACTTCCAACCAAACTTGTTTGCACTTTGTTACTGCTAAGAATTGGTGCCCCGGTGCATTTAGAAGCTCCATTTTATTACAGATAAAACAACTTGTTTTTTCGATTCAAGTGTCATTTTCAAGATCAAGTCCCAGGTAAACATTTTTTTTTTTTTCCCTCACTATTTACTCCAGAACGTTGGTCTCTGTTTAAAGTGGTTTCACTCTGAGTGGACTCTCCTTGGGTTGGCTGACCTGAGGTGACGAGGTCTCTGGCATTTCCAAGAGCTGAGGGGCCCCAGGGGCTTTGTTTTTCCTTGGCGGAGGGAGATGGAGGGCTGTGGGGGGTAGCATTGAGGGTCCAACGCTCAGAAACAGGGCCTGGAAGCCTGCTCAACTTCCTTGACATTACCAGCAAGATGCCAGAAAGGCTCCTCAGGTGTCTCCTGACAGCCCCCTCCCCAGTGCCCCCTCTTCCCATCCCCAGCACAGCCCCCCCACCTGTCATCTCAGTAAACAGCTACCCCTTCTTCCCAAACCCCGGGAACCCCCTGTCTCTCCTCCTTCTCTCCTGCTCCACATCTGCTTGGTTAGTAAACCTTGTTGGCCTCCCCCATCAGAACACCCCCAGACTGTTTTCATGGGTGGCTGCCAACAGGCTGGGCCCAGCCCTGACTCTCGGCTGTGACTCCTCGCTGTGTCACCCCTGCCCCCTGCAGTCAAGTTTCAGTGACAAAGCCAGCGTGCCTCTGTCAGGTCACATCACTCGGCTGCTCAAAGCTGTCCAAAGTTTCCCAGCTCACTCAGAGTGAAAGCAACACTAATGGCAACTCTATTGTCCCTTAGTGGTGTCAACCCAGCAGTCACCTGCTTGACCTCATCCTCTCTTCCTTCTTTGATTCCTCTGCTCCGGCCACACAGCCCAGAGCACAGCCCAGGGCACAGCTCAGGTCACAGCCCAGAGCACAGCCCGGCCAGGACGGCCTCAGGGCCCTTGCACTTCCTTTTCCCTCTGCCCGGAATGCTCTCCCCACCCCAGCGCACACAGGCCGGCCTCTCCCTCCCTTCAGGTCTTTATGCAGATGTCAGCTTCAGAGTGAGAATTTCCTCCACAGGGACACAGACCCTATTATCCCTCCCTGTTCTTGTACCCCTTGGCTCTGTTCTTCTTGGAGCCACCATAGAGTTGACGTGGTAATCTTATTTCTGGCCTTTCTCTCTTACTAGAATGACAGCCTCTGCGAGGGCAGAGATTCTTAAAAAAATCTGTGTTGTTTCTCATGGTACTTTTAGCATCTAGTTCAGTGCCTGGCGCACGGTAGGCTCTCAAGTGTCTGTTGACTACATGGATGTGTGGGGCTTGGGGCACAGGCGGGAATCACGCCGGGGTTATAAAGCAGGACGAGAGCGGGAGGAAGAACTGCTCTCTCCCCACGCTCTGGTTCCTGACCCCCTCACCTCCAAGCCCTGTTCTGTCTCTGACCCAGGCGCTGTCTTGCCACCCTGGGGGCCCAGGAAGTCCTGTAAGCTGCGGTGTCAGGAAGGCCGCCTCCCTCCCCGCCATGGTTGGAGGGCCCCTGAGTGGAGCAGAGGTCTTCTCAGGGGTTTGGGGTTTCAGGAAATAACCAGGGGATCTTTGGTTAGCACTCCGCTGGGGGTGGGGGGGGGGAGTGATGACAACAGCATTTGGCTTATGCACACTGGCAGGTAAGGCTGGATGTATGCAGATCCTTTTATATCCACCGCAGGCCCTACACCAGGTGCTCTGGTCCTCCCAGATGGTTCTGCTAGGTTGCTGTTGAGTGAAAGGGAAAAAGACAGAGCAGCAGGTATCTACACTGGCCAGTTCCAGTGAAAGCAGGATGGGCAGTCTGACCTCAGGGAGTTCATAGAACTTGCTTCGCATCTCCCAGAGCGCTCCCCTCTGCCCTCCCCTGCAGGTATCTTCTTCTGGAGAGCCTTCTTGCCAGCCCCCCTCCGCCCCCCCCCCCCGGAACCAGTAGAACAGGTTGACACCCTGGAACCTGACCTACTGACCTTTGCCATGGGGCCCCCTCCCCTTGGCCAGTTCACCTCCATTTGCAAAAAGCCTCTGGACACCGGGTCCAATCTCCCTGAGCGCTTGCTCTCTCCCGTACTCGCGCACACTCTCTGGCACAGCTCAGTTAGCTTTGGAAGTGGGTGTTTGGTAATGAATCACTCCTTCCTGGGCCTGATCTGACCTTGCATTGTTATGTATCTTCCTGGGCACTGACTGCCTTGACCCGAACCCGGGTTAGATACTCCTCCTCTCACTTAACCCCGGGTTCCATTGGGTACAGAATCAACACAACAAAGAATTTCCAAAGGCAAGCGCCCCCCCCACCTCACCCCCCACCCCCGCTTTGGAATGAAGGGGGTTGAGAGGTGAGGAAGACATTCCTGGTCCTCCCAGGTGGGCTGGGGAGGACAGAGCTGCCCATAGATCATTCGAATGCCAGGCAGGCAGCGATAAGAGCTCTCTGGAGGGGAGCTGGTCAGGAAGGAAGTCAGGCATTTGGGACCTGTCACTGGCCCCCAGGTTGGGAAGGGGGGCCCAGTTGCGTTTGGGAAGCTCAGGGACTCCTCAGGGGTTTCAGGCTCCTAGCACAGGGTAGGTCTGCATTAAACACGAGTCGCTTGGTTGAAGACAGCCCTGGAAGCGGCCGCGGAGCTTCTGGGGACCAACACAGAGCCAGGGACTGTGAAGAGTACCTGAGAATGACCTCCTTTCTTCCACAGATGAGGGCACCAGAGCCAGAGGGAGGAGGTGAGCTCTGGAAGGCCACCCAGGAAGGTCCTGATAGAGCCTGGCCCTGAATCCAGCTCTGCTGCCCCCTCTCCTGTTGGGACCTCTGGCTGCTTCCTGGAAGGCAGGATTATTAAACTGATAGATGCCAGGAAGTCTGTGAACTAGGATGGGGGGGGAAAAAAAAGACTTCTTTCTTTCCAGTAACTTCTAACTGAAATCTATTATTTCCTTTAATGGACATAGGCAAGAAACCACAGTGATATTGGCCATGGCTGTAACTTTGTCACCAACGGAAATCACAGAGATCTTCATATCACAGTGTAATGATTGCAGATAGTTCCAAATATCATTTACACTCATCATTAATTTGAAATTACGGTAGCGAGCTTACCTTGTTATTGAAAGCATTAAATAGGGGCACCTGGGTGGTTCAGTCGGTTAGGCGTCTGCTTTCAGCTTAGGTCATGACCAGGGTCCTGGGATGGAGCCCAGAGTCTGGCTCTCTGCTCAATGGGGAGCCTGCTTCTCCCTCTCCCTCTGCCTGCCACTCCCCCTGCTTGTGCTCTCTCTGTCTCTCCGCCTGTCAAATAAATAAATAAATAAAATCTTGAATGCATTAAATAAGCACCCATATGACTACATCACCAAATATTTTGATACTTATTTCAATGTAATTGGCTTGTTTTGCAATTCTATGGCATTTCATTTCATTATACGCATTTATTTATTTATTTAGAAGGGGGAGGGGCAGAGGGAGAGGGAGAGAAAGAATCTTAAGCAGGCTCCACACTCAGCATGGAGCCCGCCGCAGGGCTCGATCTCACGACCCTGAGATCATGACCTGAGCCGAAATCAAGAGTCAGTTGCTTAACCAACTGAGCCACCCAGGCGCCTCTCATTATATGCACTTAAAGCATTATTCCAAGAAAGGATCCATAGGCTTCACCAGCCTATGGATGCCAAAGGCGTCCATGGCACCCAAAAAATTAGGAACCCTTCTTAAGGACTGCTCTCCATAAAACACACAAGACATCTCCTGCCGTAGACTCAGTTTGATGGGAGGGTCAGTGCTTGGCCTTGGTGACAAAAGGGCCCGGGTCCCTTCTCAGCTGTTATTCAAGTTCTCTGAATTTCAGTTTCCTTGTCCAATAATTGTCCGCACCTTTCAGGTCTGTTCTGGGGTGAGAACACTCGTACGATACTGGCTGGGTCTTGGTCCAGGGTCAGCATTCGATCCATGCTAGTGGTCGTGGTCAAATCCTAGTGCGCTGGCTCTCAGGGTCTCTGGTTGGCCAGAGTCATTTCTTTATCTTGGCCAATTCGAGAAGAAGATTTAAAAAAAAAAATCTTTGCTAATCTGTCAAATTTTTGCAAACCTCAGTTCCCAGGTATCAGAAATTATCGCCTGAGGCCATGTGGCCTAAAATATATATATATATGTTTAACTCAAAGCTTGACTTCTATATCACAAAGCACACTAACCTTAAGTATACAACTCAAAACATTCTTACGTATGCGTAGATTGGTATAATCATCACCCAGATCAAGATATAAAACATTTCCAGCCTTCCAGAAGGTTCCTTCTTACCCCTTCTCAGTCAACACTGCCCTCTTTAGCCTCTCTCCTGAGTTCTATCACGTTGATGAGTTTTGCTTGTTCTGAAACTTCACCTGCATTGAACCAGAACGTAGGTACTCTTTCACGCCTGGCTTTTTGCATTCTGAACGTCCGTGAGGTCTGTGTTGAGGCATGGATCGCTAGCTCTATTTTTTCCCATTGCTAGGTGGTATTCCATTGTACGAACACACCACAACTTACTTATCCATTCTCCTGTGGATGGCAATTTGGGTTGTTTCCAGTTTGGGGCTCTTTTGAATAAAGTTGCCACAAATGTTCGTGTGCATGTCTTTGTGGGGACATATGAACTCAATTCTCCTGGGTATTTCTAGGAGTTGGAATTTCTGGCTCAGAATATTTGCGTGTGCTTAGTTTTAGCTCCAGGTGACTTTTGGAGAGATGTAGTCTATAAGAATGGGGCTGAGGCAGTGTCGTAGGTGGGTGGCTGCCCCGTGAACAGAGGTTTCCCCACACCTGCCTTCCCACCGAACAGGTTTCCAGAAACAAGGCAGGAGGAATTTCAGCACTAAAGTTTTATTTATTGATTAAAAAAAATTTTTTTTTCAGTGCCAAGGTTTTAAAAAGGCTGACATAACTGTTATTGACGACCAGAGTTTGTTTGCCAAGCAAGCTCCCTATTTTGGTCTGAGGAAGGGGTTGCACTACCCAAGTGGATGAGGGTGAATCAGAAGACAGACAAACAGAGGGAAGAACTTACCAAGGGAGTTCGGAAGCCAGGGGCCAGCTGCTGACGTGCCCTTGGGGTAGATTAGACCCAACCCCAAGTGACCTTCGGTCTCCAGAGAGGGAGGCTTCCTCCTCAGCCAGCCCTGCCGGGCAGCAAATCCCTCAAGGTGACCACCTAGGGCTGATCAACCTGGCCTCCATCTCCTCTTGTGCATTTTTAATTAAGCAGGTGGCATGTCACAGCTCAGTCGCCTTTTACTACCGGGCTCCTGTCTCTCAGTCTTAACAAATAGCTTCTTCACAGGAGGGAGGTTTTCCGTAAACCCCGTCTCTGGGGCCTCCAATTAAGTCACAGCTTTATACCTAGCACCTTCTTAATCAGGGTGAACCCCAGGTGGTTGACACCAAGCAGGTTTTTTCTAAGACCGTGGATCTCAAAGTGTGGGCCCTGGACCAGCAACAGCAGAGCACCTGGGACCCTGTTAGAAATGCCAGTTCCTGGGCCCCGCCCCAGACCTCAGGGTCAGAGGCTCCCAGGAGGGGGCCCAGGAATGGGTGTTTTAAACAAGCCCTCCAGGAGATTCTGATGCCCCCTGAGGTCTGAGAACCACTGATTCACCCAGGTTTATAACCTTGGCCACACACTGGAATCACCCCGGGATTTAAAAATACTGCTTTCTGGTCTACCTCCAGGGATGCTGATGTAATTGGTCTGGGATGTAGTCTGGGTTTATGCATTTTTAAGGTTCCCTGGGTGATTCCAACCTGCCGCCAACATGGAAAATCTTGCATCTAGGAGAAAGCTCTTTTGTTCTATTATCTCCCTCTGCTTCCTGGGGCCCTGGTTTAATGCCTTGAAGATTCTGCAGTGTTTGGGCTGGGGCCAGCTCCTACCTGTGCACAGAGGAGACTGTCTGCATCTTTGGGAGATGGGCTCTGGATGGGGAAGGTCAGGGCTCAGGCTGAGCAAGACTCAGTTGCCCAGGCTGGAGGGCCCAATGCAAATGATAGAAGTCAGTGAGGGGTATTCTAGAATCTTCATTAGCCCTCGGGATCAAAATATGGGTAAAACATGGTGATGGGGCTAGCTACATAATTTGGGGGACCCAGGACAAAATGAAAAGTTGAGGCTTCTTGTTCAAATAGCAAGAAAAAAGTCCCATTAAAATGGTACTAAAATATTGGGGTGCCTGGCTGGTTCAGGTGGAAGAGCATATGACTCTTGACGTCGGGGTTGTGAGTTCGAGCCCTATGTTGGGTATAGAGATTACTTAAAAAATAAAATCTTTTTTTTTTAACAAAAGCACTAAAATATAAAACTTTCCTCTTTCTTTTGCAGTCATGTTGTTTGCTACTCAATGTCATGTTCCCTTGGGTACAGGGATACTCCTGGGATAAGTGTAGACCCTCATAGGTGGGGGGGCCACCTCAGGATTGTGCACTCCGGGGATACCCGCTGCCAGGTTCCCCCTTTCTCCAGCCAGACCTACCTCCTGGGATCTTGCTGCAGGCAGGGGAATTCAGTGTCCCCTTCCCACAGGAATACTTGAAGGGATTCCTGCCTCCCTGCTGGGATGTGCTAGAACAGATTCAACTCACACCCAGACGAAAGTAGGACACAGTGTAGCCACTCTGGGCTTTCCTATAGAGAGTGAACTTTTCATTAAAAAGCAGGGGTAAAGAAAGATTGGCAAAATGCTACCCTTTTCCAAAATGTTGCATACCGCCCCCCCCCCGCCCTGCCCCGCCTTGCCCCGCCCTCCTCCTAGAAATCCGCCATCCAGACAGCAGAAGGATTTCCTTAGAAACTCTGTTCTTAACTTCCCTCAGTTACCCATTCCCCCACTGTCTTGCCAGCTTGGATAGAAAAGTGATTTTTGCATCGAGTAGCTGTTTATTGTCATGAAATAGCCAATGCTCTTAAAACAGCTTAAAACCTGCTTCGGGCCTTTGGGATTTTTCAAGGGCCTTTGGGATTTTTCCCACTTGTCCTCTAAACATTTAAAATGGCAGTACCTTTGAATGAAACAGGATGTTTTGCCTTTTTTTTTTTTTTTTTTTAAGCAAGAGGTTATACGGTGGTTCCCTTTGCCCGCGTGCTTCCTTTTTTGGAGATCCTGGTGCGAAAAGAAAAGCCATTTACTTCTGCCCAGGATGGGGAGGAGGAGAAGGAGGAGGCTGGGGGCCTGGCCGTTGACAGCAGAGAAGCTTCTCTGCCTTTTGTCTGTAAGCTGTCTTGGGTGGAGGGCTACTGCATGTGAGGTTAATTGCCCAGTCGTAACTCTGGTCGTTAAAATTCAAGAGGTGTGCGCTGTAAGACACTTGAGGTAGATGAACTGTCCTGTAACTTTTTATATATGGCACCCCTCCCATTTGGGTTCCCACACTGCTGTTGGCTTAAGCCAATTAGAAAAAAAAAAAAAAAGAGAAAAAAAACTGCCGTCTTTCCTCTGCCAGTCTGGGAAGCTCCGGAAAGGTCCCGTCTGCTCTCCTGTGAACCATGTTTCCAGCCACAAAGGGTTTGTGTTTTCAGTTAAAAAAATAAAGCCGCCCGATGCCTGAAATTAACATAACATTGGGTGTCAACTATACCTCAGTAAAATATAAATAAAGCCCCTCCTCCTTTCCCTATATTCGCAGGTCCGATTTAAATTAAGATCTAATTTTTTTTATTGTTAGTTTTTTTTTCTCTTTCCCAGTGCCTTTGTTTTCTTTCTTTTTTTTTTTTCTTTTTAAGTCATCTCCACACCCAATGTGGGGCTCGAACTCACAGCCCCTAGATCAAGGGTCGCCCCTTCCAGTGCTTTTCATGTTCCTTCTTGAAGGGGGTTCCTTTTGAAATTTGTCTTCTTTGGTTCAGTAATTCACAGTGGTCGGGCTTGAGGATTTTTCTCCAACTAAATACAAAATAAAAGCTCCCCACCCACAAAAAAGGCCCAGAAGATTGTCCCCTGTGGCCAAGATTCTTTGAACTGGTCAGCAAATGGCCTCCTTATTGGCTCTGTCATTTGGAGTCTGCCGCTTCCGCCATGTTGCCATCTTGTGAATGTTGGAGACCAAAATGGAGAATGACAGAATCTAATCTGCCAGGGCCACAGCGGTGCAGCCTTGGAGATGGTCTCCCGTCTGTGGGGAAGCTCTAATTTCACTGGCTGTGTTCCTTCCCTCATTCAGAGCTGCAGTCCACACGGATCAGATTCTTAGCCTTGAGAAATAGGCCAGCAGAGCCTGCAGGTGAGGTAGGAAGGAAGCCCATAACAGGGTAATATTGGAGAAGGGCAGGGAGCCTGCTTTCATTGGAACCAACATGGCTCCTCAAATCCTTCCCTCACCTCCATCCCCTCTCTCTACTTCCCCTGCCATACATGGGATCAGATCTGTTAGTGGAGGTGTGCTGGATCTTGTTTGTGCCAACTTGTGAGAGCCCATTGTACACATCTCTTCCCAACTCTGAGTTTTCAGGGGGATAAGCAGGACATTCGCCGCGCCCCCCCCACTGCCCCTTCCCCCCTTTGGAACTCACTCTTCAACCATTCCATACCCCTGGAGCTGAGCTGTTTCATAATGACAAATATGGCGGTGTAGTGGTTGAAGGCCAAGGCGGGCAAGTCAGACAAATACTGGCTTACAGTTTGACTTTGTGCAGATGACTTCAGCCCTTTAAGACTGGGATTGCCCATCTGTAAATGGGAATGATGAGGCAGCCCCCCCAAGCAGGGTGCTGTTGTGAGGATCACATGAGAAAATACAGTGCTTGGCATTTAATAAATGTTTAATAAATGTTAACTATTCTTATTATCAGTAATGACACCCAGCAATGGTTTTCATAAGCAACTTGCATCTAATTAGAACTCTAGTTTAATTGTCCCGGATCCAAAGTCGTTGTTTGTGGTAGGGATTCCCCAGCTTGTTCCTGGTGCTTGGCTTATAACCCGGGCACTCATCACCTGGGTCGCCTTGGAGCACATTTGGCACTAGTTGAGCTTGGAGGGTTCATGAGGAAGCCACACGATCAAAGATTAATGACTTTAAAAAAATGATTTAGGTGGGTGTTTAGTATAATTGTCTTAAATTAGAAAAAAGATTCTCCTGGTAGAGATTATGGCAGCCCTGCTTGATGGCCCAGAACGCACGTGGCACGTGGATCACTCCATCATCTCAAAGTTGCCCTGCCCTGCAGGGCTCCACCCAGCGAGTCTCTGCCAGGGGCAGGGGCAGCCTCTAGCTCTACTTGGACCTGGTTCTGATCAGCTCAGTTCCATTCAGTGTGAAACCTGTATTTCCATAGCTTCTCAGGTTGAGAAGCTGAGAAGCTATGTGCCTGAGAAGCTTTGAGAATCTAATGAAAGCTACAGACCCACTCCTTGGAAAAATGCACACACACACACACACACACACACACACACCACACACACTTTTGCCTCCAGTGCCAAGGCATCCTGGTCCCTTTGAATCCTGGAGCATGGCTGTTGGGTCCGAATCTTTGCCTTGGATACTCTAAAGTCTGTCTTGCCGGGAGTCCCTCCAGTGTCAAGGCCTCTTTTGATCGCCACAGAATGATTTTTCTAGATTTTTCTCATCTAGAGGTTCTTCAGCGGTCTATTGCAAAAGAAGTTATGAAAGAGTCCCTATGGTTGTGTAGAGGTGTACATTATTCACCTCATTGCCTTATTGTAGCACTTGTGTGACTAAGAAAGTCTTATGTTCTGTTGTTGTGTAAGGTGAGGATGTTGTTCATAACACTCTATTTATGATAATCCATGGGGAAAACCTGCCCTCTTGATCTGTCTGTTGGGAATAGTTGTGCTTCTCCTGACTGTGGGCTTTGTTTTTTTATCATCAGGTCTGTGAATCCCAGTGTGATCTGGCTTCCCTTTTTGCATGGGTGGCTGGGGAACTCAGCCTTAAACTTGTGTTGTGTGTCCAGTGAGCGGAGCGGGTTTCACGGCAGGCATTTTGTGTGGTCTCTTCATTCTTGGCTCCATCTTGCTCTCCTAGACTTGTTTCCCCTTTTATTTCATTTGTTCTTATTTACTTATAATTTATTTTATGCTGTTCTATTGTATGCATCTTTAAAAACCTTAAATACATCTTTGGAACAAGGCAGATATAAATCAATAAAAATGCATAGTGGCTAATGGAAGCTCTGGACAGCTTTCTTCTTGTGAAAACAACGATCCCTGAATATATAGACTCATTTCATGGGGATGCGGAGGGCAAGTGAGGAGGAGGGGTGAGAGAAGATTTGAGGGTCTTTAAGTAGGAAAGTTGGTATGACTAGGGAATCTACCCTTACTGGAGCAGAAAGAAGTACAGGGCATTGAATTGGAATATATTTTTCTTATCTTCCATCTAAAAACAATAACCACAACCCTCTCCCACCCCCATGGGAGAAAATATGTATTAAAAAAAATAAGGTCACTTAAAAAAGTTATTTTATTATGGAGAGTTTTGAATACACTCTAGAGTAGATTAAACAGTATGATGACCCCCCTGTACCGCTCACTCAGCGCCCAAAACCATCAACCCATGGCCAGTCTTGCCCTACCCATATGTATTTCTTGTGTAATTATGGTTTTTAATTTTTTAGTCCAAGTATAATATATATATATACATAAAAGCATGCATATCATAAGTAAACACTAAGCACATTTTCATACATTGGACATACCTGTGTAACCAGCACAAAAACCAAGAAACTGAATATGGCTGGTGCCCCCCACCCCCAAACCTCCCTCTGCTCCTTCTTCCTCCCTCCAGAGTGACCGCTCTCCTGACTTTGAATGTCATGGATGAGTTTTGCCTGGCTTTGACCTTTATGAAAATGGAATTGGACAGTATGGACTCTTGAGTCTGGCTTCTTATTTTTTATTTATTTTTATTTTTAAAAAACTTATTTATTTATTTTTAAGTAGGTTCCATGTGCAGCATGGAGCCCAACGCGGGGCTTGAACTCACAGCCCTGAGATCAAGACTTGAGCTGAGATCAAGAGTTGGACGCTCAACCGACTGAGCCACCCAGGCGCCCCTTGAGTCTGGCTTCTGATGCTCAGTATTATGTTGGTGAGATTCATCTACCAGTGGTTCATTCCTTTGCATTGGTGAATGGTATTCCCTTTTTGCGTGGGTGGCTGGGGAACTCAGCCTTATACTTGTGTTGTGTGTCCAGCGAGTGGAGCGGGACAGGGATGGGCCATGGTTTAGCCATTCCCTTTTTATTTGGCCTTTGGGTAGTGCCGGTTTGAGGCCATTATGAATAGCTGTTATGATTATTCTAGTATGCATCTTTGGGTGAGCATACAGGGGTGTGCCCAGGCTTTTTTGTTGTTCTGAAGCCAATCCCAAGCACCATAGCATCTCACCCATTGTTATTTCAGTGTCTCTGAAAGAGGACGTAACCACAGTAGCCTTTAGGTGATTGACAGGTTAGGTGATAAATACCTGAAAATTCATAATAAAACCAAAGAATTCCTTAATACAACCAAATATCCAGTCAAGGTTTAAGTTTCCAATTGTAAGGTCACTATTAAGACCTTGGAACAAATATAGGAGTGAGCGCCCGAAAATGACTACGAACGAGGGGCTTCCACTGATCCCAGCTTTGCTTTCAAGTAAGCTTTCTGTCAGGGAAGGAGTGTGACCTGGGACCCACAGCCAGCACGGGAGGCTGGAGTGCAGATCTCTCCCCTTACCTTTGTGTCGGCTCTCTCCCCCTGGACAAGGCACTCCTCTCTGTGAATTGTTTCAGCGGACACCATGATTCTCGAAGACTCAAATAGGAGGAGGAAGGCGTTGTTCTCCATGCCCTGCTGTCTGATAATCACTGGGCTGGAAGACAGTCGAAGAAACAGCTTAGGGAAGATACTTCATTTGGTAGCCTTCCTTCTTCAAACATTAATTTTTTTAAAAGATTTTATTTATTTATTTGAGAGAGAGAGAGAGAGAGAGAGCATGAGCTGGGGGGAGGGCAGAGGAAGAGAGAGAAGCAAGCTCCCCCCTGAGCAGGGAGCCAGACTTAGAGCTCCATCCCAGGACCCTGGGATCATGACCTGAACCGAAGGCAGACACTTAATGGACTGAGCCACCCAGATGCCCCCAAACATTGATTTATATATATATAATATATAATATATATATAATATATATATTTCTTTCTTTTTTAAAATTTATTTTTATTTATTTATTTATTTTTAGATTTTATTTATTTATTTGACAGAGAGAGACACAGCGAGAGAGGGAACACAAGCAGGGGGAGTGGGAGAGGGAGAAGCAGGCCCCCCGTGGAGCAGGGAGCCTGATGTGGGGCTCGATCCCAAGACCCTGGGATCATGACCTGAGCCGAAGGCAGACGCTTAACGACTGAGCCACCCAGGCGCCCCTCTTTTTTTTTTTTTTTTAAAGATTTTATTTATTTGACAGAGAGAGACACAGCGAGAGAGGGAACACAAGCAGGGGGAGCGGGAGAGGGAGAAGCAGGCTTCCCGCGGAGCAGGGAGCCCGATGCGGGGCTCGATCCCAGGACCCTGAGATCATGACTGAGCCACCCAGGTGCCCCTATTTATTTATTTCTAAAGCCTTGGTGATGTCTCCACTCATTATGATTTTTATTTAAAAAAAAAAAACTTTTAATTATGGAATTTTTCCAACGCACTCAAAGGCAGCCAGATGTAGCCAAATGTATCCAGTAGCTGGTTTCGGTGGTCTCCTCAAGCATTTGTGTTCTGAGGTTGCTGATTTATCATTTGTTGTCCCTCTTCAGACTCCACTGAAATGATAGAAAGGTAAAAATAAAAAATAAATGTGTTGGTGGGGTTGAGTGGTGGAGAGTGAGTGTGGCTGCAGATCAATCCAATGTTACTTGCTAAAGTGGGGTGATGGGTCCAGGGGGATTCATGGATTCATTATAATATTAAAAAAATTTAGGGGCGCCTGGGTGACTCAGTCATTAAGCATCTGCCTTCGGCTCAGGTCATGATCCCAGGGTCCTGGGATCAAACCCTACGTTGGGCTCCCTGCTCCACGGGAAGCCTGCTTCTCCCTCTCCCACTCCCCCTGCCTGTGTTCCCTCTCTCGCTGTGTCTCTGTCAAATAAATAAAATCTTAAAAAAAAATTTTAATTGTGGTAAAATACACATAGCATGAAATTTACCAGCGGAACCATTTTTGAGTGGGCAGCTCTGGGGTGTTAAGTATATTCACAATGTTGTGTAACCAATCTGCAGAATTCTTTTCATCCAGCAAAATTTGAAAACTTTTCCTCTCACATCTCTATACCCATTAAACACCAGCTCCCCATTCTTTCCTCCTCGCCCCAGCCCCTGGCAACCACCATCCTTCTACTTTCTGTCTCTGTGATGTTGATTATATCCCTCACATTGGTGGAATCATATAGTATTTCTTTTTTGTGACTGGCTTGTTTCCTTTGTTCAGCGTAATGTTCATTGTAACATTTTATCTACTTTTGTATATAGGTGAAATTTTCCATACTAAGATGTTAGGTGAAACCAGGACCCTAGCTGGGAAGCTGGGGGAAACTGTCATCAGTTGGCCAGAAATTTTGGGAAGACGTGAGGGAGACAGGATCCTCAACAGCAGTGCTGAAGATCCCCAAATTCTATACAGGCAAAAGAGAGCTCTCTCTCTCTCTCAAAGGTGAGTTTTCTGGAGAACTCTGGAAGGGTCCCAAGACTAGAGGCAGCAAAGGCTGGAGGAGGGAGGATGGGCTGTGGGGCTGTTGGTGAGGTTTTAAGTTCAGGGCTCTGCCCCTGACCCCAGCTCTCAGGAAGCTGGCTCCTGATACTTGCCTCCAGGCTAAAGCCAGGAGAACAACTTTCCAGTGTGGAGGACTCTCACCTGGGAAAGAAAAAAAGCATGGCATTAGGGAAGGGAGTCCCCATGCTTGGAGAATGGGTTAGCAAAACGTCAACAGAGAAAGGTGATCCAAGGCTTTCCACAACCAGAATTGGCTTCCACTGTCAAGAGAGCAGACATTTTTCACTGGAGTTGAGGAAATGCGCACCAGCCCCCACCATAGACAAACCCAGACCTTCATCTCTAACAGGAACAGAGAGTAAAGAATTATCAAACATTCAAGGAAAACCAACATTGTGAAAGAGAGGCCCCAAACTAAACAAACAAGAGAACTAATCCCCACAGAATTCTCCCAGGGTATAGAGAGATATTTAAATTAAGTAGAAGTGCTATCCATAAATCAAGAGCTGATTGCTGTCAAAAGAATATGTCAGAGTTCTTGGAATGAAAAAAGGCGCCATTGCTAACGTAATCAGACCCTTGGATGGAGTAGCGGGCCGCCATGGCTGAAGATTGCACTGGTGATGGGCCAAAGAAAGCTCTTGAAAAGTGCAAAAAGACAAGATATTTTTTTTAAAGCACAAGAGAAGAATTAAGAGACACGGATCGGGAGCTGAAATTCAAATATCGATCTAATAGGAGTTTTCAAGAAGCAAAGAACAGAGAGCCCGTAGGAGAGGAAATTATCAAAGTCATACCAGAATAAGCAGTTTCCCTGAGCTGGAGGGAAACTTCAGTCTTCAGATTTAGAGAGCAGACCGAGTGCCAAATAGGAAGAATCATAAAGGACTCATCTCTAAGGGCATCACCATTTTGAACTCCAAAGGTAATTAAAAAAAAAAAAGTCCAAATCTTCCAGAAAGGTACAAAATGGAAATCTGATGTTAAACACGTCAGCTGGAAAGCCAGAAGACAATGGTGCGGTGCCTTCGAAATTCTGAGGGAAGAGGCCTTTGAGATTTGAATTCTGCCCCTGCATCAGTCAGGGTCCAACCAGGAACAGAGAAACCAGCAGCTGCATCCCACTGGAACCGGGAGCAGGAGGGTTTTCCCTTTGTCCTGCCTTTGACCTCCTAGCAGTGCCTCCTGTGGGCAGAACCTACCAGAAAGGCACCTGGGAAATGCCTGCAGTCTTCCAGCCCCAGCGGTATAGAGGGGAGTTTAACAGGGTGGGTATAGTGCCGAGACAACAAATAAATGCCTCGCACGGACCAATTCATACTCAAGAGCGAGGAAGGGGAGGAAGAAAGGGGGAGGGAACGTGTGGGAAGATGGTATCTGAATGTGGTTTTATCCGGAATTGAGATGGGGCAGATAGACAGGGTATTCCCTGGGAAGGATTTGGATCCTAACCCCAGAACCCTTCCACATCCCCGTTTAGCAAAGAAGGATGGGCCCGGCAGCGTTTGAGGGACCCCTCTGCTGGTAGCAGCCCACCAGGGCTTTCTGTGCCTTTGTTCTGGCCCCTGACTCTTTGGTCCTGCCTCCCAGCCATCCTCCCTGGCCCTGCCCCGTGCTCTTCCCCCATCACGACTTGGGCTGACCAGATCTAGATCATTTGCCATTTAATTTGTGCTTTCATGGGAGGTAATGGATTAACCAAAGGAACGAAGCACCGACTTTAGACTGTCAGGCTATTTATGGCCAGTGGAAGGGAGGGAGGGCTATTTCCGTACTTCTCAAATCATTACAGAGAGGCCACAGCTTTTATACAAGCATTTCCAGGGAGGAGAATCATACAAAGACAAGAGAGAAATGGAGGTTGGAGGAGAGCTGGTGAGGGGAGGCTGAGGATAATGCACTTGATGGATACCACTTGATGAAAATACCTAAAAAGAATCTCTTAAAAAACATGTTAAGATACTTAAAAAAAAAAGATCTTCAAAAGCTCAGGTAATAAAGATAAGGTTTTCCCAGGGACATCTGGGTGGCTCATTTGGTTAAGCGATCGACTCTAGATTTCAGCTCAGGTCATGATCTCAGGGTCGTGAGATTGAGCCCCGCGTCAGGCTCTGTGCTCAGCGCAGAGCCTGCCTGGCATTCTCTCTCTCCCTCTGCCCCTCCCCCTGCTCCTGCTCTGCTGTCTTTCCCTCTCTCTCTCTTTAAATAAATAAATAAATAGAATCTTAAAAAAACCAGACTAGGTTTTCCTAAATGTGCCAGGTACTGCTCATTGTCTACCCATGGCTAGTCTTCTCTTCCTCCTTACTACCCCTCTTAGTCTACTCGGGCTGCCGTAACAAAGTACCACAGACCGGGGGTGGGGGGCTTAAGCAGCAGGAATTTAGTTTCCCACACTTCTGGAGGCGGAAGTCCGAGATCAGGGTGGCAGCACCTTAGCAGGGTCGGTTTCTCCTGAAGCCTCTTTCCTTGGCTTGAAGCTAGCTGCCTTCTCCTTGTGTCCTCACATGGTCTTCCCTCTTTGTGTGTCTGTGTCCTAATGTCCTCTTCTTATAAGGACACCAGTCATACTGGATTAGGGCCCATTCTAACGACCTCATTTTAACTGAATGACTTCTTTAAAGACCCTATCTCCAAATACAGTCCCATTCTGAGGTACTAGGGGGTAGGACTTCAACATATGAATTATAGGGAGATACAGTGAGGCCCATAACATTGATAGAACTTCAATTTTATGCATGATGGAAATGTGCCCAGCTAAAAACTTGGATTTCCCAGCCTCCCTTGCAGCTACTGGTCAACAAGATGTAAGCTGGAATTCTTGGGTGGGATTTGTGGAAAGCTCCTTTGAAGAGAGGTTGAATCAGCTTGGGAGCCCCCCTTTGCATTTCCTCTTTGTCCTGCCTGGCATCCTGGTGTGATGGCTGGAGTTCCAGTGGCCATCTTAAGAGCATGGGGTGATGGTCCACCCCCTCAGAAGAAGGAGAAAGGGGCTGGGTCCTTGGTGTCCTCGTGGAGTGGCCATACCAGCCCTGGAGGGCTTGCCTCTGGACTGATATTACAGGAGAGAAAAAGAAATCCCTCTTTTGTTTAAGCCACCAGTGTTCAGGCTTGTGTTACTGCCCTTGAACATAATATCTAATTGTCAGTGCCATCGGTACTTTGATTCTCCAGTCCTAGAAACGTGTTGCCTGTAGCCTGGCAGGGCAATGCGTAGGGTGGCGCCTGGCTGGAGGAGGACCAGGACCAGGCCGGGGAAACTGTCTCTGGCACTGATGAGAAAGAGGCAGAGAGACACGCTCGGCGCTGATGACTCTGTAGCTGAGAAGTTGGCAGGCGGCGTTAGCCCCTCTGAGGATCTCGAAACAGACGGTGTTTGAAGTGGGGTGGGGATGCCATCCTGCGTCTTCGAAGAAGCACCTGAGGATAAAAGCTCTGGAAGCTGAGGTGTCTGTAAAGTGACATGCCGAGAATTACTAACTGGCTGTGAAGGCTCCTCCGGTCCTTTATGTTCCCTCTGCGTGGAGCAGAAGGCCCCTCCGCTTAAACAGACGTTGTCCTACCCTCGAGGGGTCAGTGTGAGTGGCGTTTGTCTGGTGGGGTGTCACCAGTGGGGAGGGAGGGCTGTCATGGCACAGAGTGTGTGGGCAAGGCTTTCAGCAGCATCCTCTCCCCGGGCACGCACTCAACATACCAAATGAACCTGAAGCCGGGATTCGTACATGACAGCAGGGAGATAAGCAGGAAAGAAAAGGCGCACGAGGGGGATGATGAATATTCTATTTATGACATTTTTCCTGTATTCAGTCAAATAGAAGAAAGTGTTCAAATAACGAGCAGTCACTTTGGTGGCTAGTGTGGCAGCTCCTTGGTAACGCAGCACTTACCTCGCTTCCTTCTGAGGACGGGTGGCCTTGCGGGGGTGCTGGGGGCAGAGCACGGGGTGGCATTAGGGGTGGCGATTCTGGGAGAATGCTCCACATCCAAGCCTGCCCCTGACTTTTGCTGAGCCTCTCTTGCTCTGCTCTTCCTCCCATGAAAGGAACGGAAAGGGAGCTGTCCGCCAGCGGGGGTGACGAGACAAATATGGCGCTGGGGTAGTGGTGGTGGTGGTGGTGATGGCGGTGGTTTATAAGTCCTAGGCCCGAATCCAGCCGTGCCCAGTCCTGGGCCTGCCCCCTGGCTCCACGGCTTGTCCTCGTTCTGCCACTAAGGCGTGGCGGTGAGAAAGCACAAATGCTGGCTGTGAGTTGTGTTGGGGTGTCTGTCTTGGGCTGGCGGAAGGACTTGACCTGGGACAGGAGGAGGTCTGCGAGGGACCAAAGGAAGTCAACAGCTACTGCGATACCAAGCAGATTCGCACTGCGGGCAGTCAGGGCTTGGTCCTACCCAGGACCTCTGAGGGACAACACAGAGCATGCTCACGGGGCGAAGAAGCTGGGGTGTTAGCCATCAACTCCTCTCTGTCACGGGTGGAGGGCCACTCCCAGCAATGCCAACTCTGCAGCCCTTCAAGCTCGTCCGGTGTGGAGTCCAAGCAGGCTCTGTGAGCCGGAAAAGCCCTCAGGCAGAGCTGCAGGCATCTCCCGTAAGACACTGGCTGTGTGGGATCAGTCAGTGCCAAGGTGTACGGGTGGGGCACTCGTGCTGCCTGCTCCCATGCTTGGGCGGTGCATCGTCCAGGTGTGCGTCCACGTCTGGCCAAGTCGATGCTGTCTCATTCACCTGTTGGCCCGCACAACCATCCTTGCCTTTTCTATGCTGCTCTGTCTCATGGGGAACTGCACTTCCCTGCTCCCTTGTGCTCTGGCTTCCCGGTAGGTTTGGCCAATGGGAAAGACTGATGGAAGTCCCAAGGCAGGAAGGGGGAAGAAGTCAGGGTATTTCTTCCCCATTCTCTGTGTTGGACAGCATCCCTGCAGTGGCTGGGGCTCTCCCACAGCTTCACCTTCCTCTGATAAACTGCGCTTGCAGCTTTTGCCGGGTGGTCTCAGAAGCTGGGCTGGTACTTCTACCATCACCTCCTTTTGTCCTTCTAGCTGGAAATGTGGTTGCATGGTGGGGCTTGCCCTTTTGTACCTCTATCGTTGCCATGAGAAGCACTTTCCCCTGGTAGCTGGTGGCCCACCCCTTAGGACCCAGAGTCAGACTTGGCCCCAATCTGCAGTGAGGAGCCATGGCCAGGTAGATAGCAGCCAGAAGCTGTGCTGCCCAGTGGAGTTCAACTGAAATGAGTAAAATTTTATGCTACTAAGTTTGAGGTGGCTCATTACGCAGCGAAAGCTGACTGATACACCACCCATTCCCAGGTTCCTTTATAACCAACACTACTATATCCTCAGGGCAAGCTGAAGCGTGAGAGAATCATCCAGGGTAGGGAGAGTTCAAGGAAAGTAAATAAGAGATAATATTTTCTTGAGGAGCTATTATGTGCCAGGCACTGAACAAGGTGCTTTGTGTGTGCTACCTTCTGAATGCTCAGGAAAACCTTGTGAGCTATGTACTGTTTTTGCTTTTTTACAGATGAAGAAGATGAGGTTGAGCAACATTAAACTCATCACCTCGAAGATCATAAGCTCTTCTCTCTGCTGACCACTCAGATGCCCATTTGGTCCAGGTCTGTGGTCACACTCATTCTCTGTGGCCATGCCCCAAGAACCAGGGAGCACCTTCCCTCCTTAACCCTCTGTGACTGGGGGTTACTCACCAAACCTGGCTCCATTAAAGTTTCCCAGAAAGCTGCCAGATTGAAACTGTTTCCCAAGGATTCAATATTCCTGGGAACCTCTGAGTGAATTTATTTCACCGGGATACGCTCATCTGTTTTAGGACGTTTTCTACAAGGATCAGATTAGGTCCATGGAAGGCTAATCACATCCAGTGATGTCTGTATGACATCAAGCTCATAACTTTGTTTGATAGCTTTGAATTTATTGATAACTTAAATGAAAATCCACTTTGAGGCAGGTACCATGGGAGGAGCTGGGAATACAGATGCATGTTACAGTCTGACTGAAATTTGAATCTTAGTAATATCATTTTTCTTTTGGTATGGCTACCTAAAATATTCTTATGGTTTTTAATTCCCTCTGAGGAGCTAACATCGAGTGACATTTTGGGGCCACCCATGTGTCTTTTGGGAATGATGACAAAAGGAAGAGTCTCGGGCAGACAAAAGATGGGCATTTTCTCTCTCTCAACTCCCATGCACGGTCCATGAGCAATCAATAAGTGTTGGATGCCTTTCCTGAAAGTTCTGCTTAACATGTAAGAAGAATAGTTTACGTGTTCTCTCTGTTGTTTTTCAAATGTATAATGAGGGAAGCTCTGTGATGGGCAAGTCTATCCTTATTCTAGTTAACCCTCTTGGGCCATCATTGAGTTCTGTAATTCAGGGCTGGGATGGCTATGAGAATCTTCTGACTCTGAAAAAAATAGCCTGTTGCCACTACAGAGTAATAGCCCATGATGCTGTGTTCTGCATACTGAGGTACACCAAGAGCCTGCTCTGAATCATGTGGGGGCTTGGAAAAGTACAGATGCCTTGGCCACACCCCAGATTTACTGGATTCAAATCTGGGGGGTGGGAGTCAGAGAAGCTGCATTTTTAATATGTCCCCAATATGCCCCCCCACCCTGCCAAGTGAATCTCAGGCATTTTGAGATCTACCCTTGTGCCTCATGGCAGCTTGCATCTCATCCCTAATATTTGCTACTTGGCATTCTGATTCCTGGGAGAAATAAATCTAGAATTTTCTCCTTCAAATCTAAAAACACAGGTTATAAAAGGGGAAGGACACTGTTGTAGTTGTTTCTTGCTGTTGAACAAAGCACCCCAAAGCTTAGTGGCATTAAACAACAGCTTATTGTCCTTATTATCACCCATGGTTCTGTGGGTTGGCAGAGCTCAGCTGGATGGTTTGCCTGGGGTCTCTCATGCAGTTGCAGTTAGAAGGGCAATGGGTGCTGGAGTCATCCGAAGGCTCGACTGGGCCAGACCTTCAAGGTGGCTTCTTCACCCCCATGTCTGGCACCCCAGTGCTCCTGCACATGGTCTCTCTCCCTCCAACAGAATAGCCTGGACTTCTTCACTGTAGCTCAGGGCTCCAAGAGGCAGGAAGCAGAAACCTCCAAGCCTCCTAAAGGTGAAGCATGCAACCAAAAAGCTCACTTCTACAGAGTTCTACTGGTCAAAGGAGCCACAGGCCAGACTAGATTCAAGAGGTGGAGGAATAGACTCCACCCCTCAGTGAAGATGACATGCACAGGGCTGGCTCCACAATTTGTGGGACCCAGTGGAGAATGAAAATGCAGGGGTCCTTGTTCAAAAAGCCAGAAAAAAACTGTCATTAAAGATGCTAAAATATAAAGCTTTCCCCCTTTCTTTCATGGTCTCTGTCTTCAGTTGTCATTGTGTTTTTTGGTTTGCTATTCAATGTGGTTCTAAGTAAAGAAAATTAAAAATTTAAATTATTAACATGAATTTACCATTCATCTATATATTGCATGACATCAGTTTTAAATGCAAATGTAGGGGCACTTAACTCTTATTTTAAAAAAGATTTATTTACTTGAGGGAGAGAGAGAGAGCATGAGCATGAGCGTGGGGAGGGGCACAGGGACAAGCAGACTCCCTGCTGACCTCGGAGCCCAACATTGGGCTCACTCCCAGGACCCTGAAATCATGACCTGAGCCAAAATCAAGAGTTGGACGCTTACCAACTGAGCCACCCAGGCACCCCAGGGGCACTTAATTCTTAGGCAGAATCACTGAAATTACACAATTCATGTTTTGTAGCTCATGCATACATATATATTTTGTTCTTACCAGCACAGTGGAAATGCTGCACAAAATTAACTCTACTGTTTTATTTGACTTCTTGATGTGTGCACATTCTGCCAACCTTCTGCTTACCGACGACTAAGGAAGGCCCCAAAAGGAAAGGAATTATGAGTGCCCTATCTTTCCCGTTCCTTCTATGTCCCCATTTTCGGTGTAAGTGGTTGGCTAGTATGGGGACGTAACACAAGAAAGAATATGATAGGGTTCCTTGGTTGTTTGTGTTTCTTCCAACATCATTGCTTTCTTCCTGCATTTGGAGCAAGTACTGTTTCAAATGGAAAGCAGAGCCTCGTAGGGCGCCAACTCCCTTAGTTGTAGACACTACACACTTACTTTGTATTTGCTTTGGGTCTTGCTGAATTCCACGCATTGTAGGTTCGCCAGAATTCTGTGCTCAGGGAGCATCATGAACACCAATGTTAATGCGGCAACAAGAAATGGTGGACACACATATTATATGTAATTCCTCTACTCATGCACATGCTCCATTGTCCCACCAGACTTCAGTTACAAAGTTCAAGTTCAAACACAAAATTACTAGGAATTTCAAGGCGGCAACAACAGAACCTTAAGCCAAACACGAGGCCATTCTGATCACAGGGCCCTGTATGCCTGCTCAAATTGCATGCCCATGAAGTTGGCCCTGGGTATATATATGCACGGTGGTATGCTGGTAAATGCTTAACAATTGGATGTCTAAAAAAAAAAAAAAAGCCCTGATTGGTAGCATTTACCATCATGGCTGATTTCAAGCTATCAACTTGATGCCACTGAATGCAGAGTTGGAAAGAGACGTGCACGGCTGGCTCTGGAATGTTGGTATGAATGGGCTCCAGAACACAGGGGCTCCAGAACAGAGGGGAAGGAATTGATGGCGGCCGTCTTTGGAGACAAGCTAGTACATTATACAGTGACCCTAAAAAAAATACATTTTGTGTGTGTGTGTGCGTGCGCGCACACGTGTGTGCACGCATGCGTGCACAGAATAAAAAACCCTGAAAGGATATATACTGAAATGTGAACAGTGATTACTTCCTGGTCATAGGATTAGAGGTGATAATAAAATAATTATTTTTGCTTATCTGTAGTATCCACATTTTCCAAAATAGATACGCATTACCTCTGTAATAAAAAATGATAAAAAGCATCCACAAAATGTCTCGAAAAAGTTAGTACAATCTTTAAAGCATAGGTTTTGGTAGTGCAAGTCTGTAATAGTTGCTACATGCCATGAATAATTTACAAATTAAATTGATTTTAAAGCACAGCTAAAATAAATTTGATAAGATGGGGCACAGTTATGTTCTTTCTTATCATTCACATTTGTACATTTTATAGTCAATGAAGAGTGACAGCCACTATTTAGAATTCCAGCAAAGAGCAACCATAACTGTTTGTCACCTGCTCAGCATCTAAACAATGGCCTGACTGCTCACCTGCCCAGCCCGGATGGGAGCAAGGGGAACCAGAGTCCACACTAAATAACCGAGTTTATGACCGCCAAGGCAGAAAGGAGGGGAGGACCGTCTCTTTGGAGAACTGATGAGAACAGTAAGGAGGGTTGAAATATGTCCGTAAGCCCTAAAGGGAGGGGAGAATGAAGGAGGGGGTGTCAGCGTGTATCAAAATCTTGCACCGAGGCCATGAAACAGAGTTTCATAAAGATGAGGAGACAGGGAAACATTTCCCGGGGAGGGAGAACCAAAGCAAGAGACTGGGAGGGAAGGCATTCAAATGACAAAATCCCCGAGAGACCCCTGGGAGTGACTAGGCCTGTCACGAGTCCTGTGCTGCGTCCTGCGTCCCAGTGAATGCTGAATGATCACAGGACGGGTGAAAGAGATTCCTAATTATCTTGGGGGCGCGTGAAGAAGTGCGACATCCTAGGAAAATGGGCTGGGTCCACGAGGAGCCTGGCCCCGTGCCACTAGGTTCCTTTCTCCAGAGGGAAGTTCCCGGAAGGAAGGAAGCCCCTCGGTGGGGGGAGGGGCTCACCTCTGGTTTGTTGGAAGGGAGGAGAGTCCCGGGTCTGGCTCCTCTGTGTCACCTTCGGTGGAACACCAGGGACTCCGCCCATTGCTGGAACACTACGTTGGGAGCTGGTGCAAACCCAGATTCAGATTCGGCGGGGCTGGGCTGGGGCCCGAGAATTTGCATATCTGACAGGTCGGCAGGTGATGCTGACACCGCTGGTGGGGCCCGGGGGTGGGGGGGAGTGAACCACAGGAGCCGTGGCTAGGTGGGACGGCTTCCTCTTCCAAGGTCGGGTTCTAATGAGCCTGGGCCCGGCCCCAGGTCGGGAGGAAGGAGCCAGGGCCATCTCCCCACATCCCTCCTTCCTGTTTGGGTGTTGGGTTTCTCTCCCGCCCGCCCTCGCCCTCGCCTCTCTCCCGCTCTCCTTCTGTGCGCGCCTTCCTCTTTGCAACAGCCCCGTCATTATTGCAAGAGATTTATTTTTAGACTCAAGGCCACAGAGTTGCAGATTCGGCAAGGCCTAAAACAAATCGACAAACGCAAAGTGTTTGAAGCGGTGTGAATGAGGGCCCTGCTAGCCGGCCCGTCAAGAAACTCTTATCTCGGCTTGTTTCTCGAGTCGCCCACGTGGGCTGCCCCCCCCCCCCCCCCGCCTCCCGGATCGGAAAGGAGGTTGAAACACAAGAAGCAACTGAAATCTCATCATCTTTCCCCTGTGAGATCTTGCCAAACCCCACTTTTAGCCTGACCGCCACGACTGAGGCGGCAGGTTCCAGAAGAGAGGCAAACAGAAATAGGAGCAAGTCGGCCCGCGTCGGGGCCCCACATCTTGAGTCAAGGGATCAGGGGCAGAAAGTGCCGTTCATAGAAATAACTAAGGACAAGATAGCGAGGCTGGAGGTGGAAATGGTGGAGGTTGTGAGAATTTTTTTTCCTTTTCTTTGGGTTCTTGACTGGGGACACAGTGAAGGACAAGGAAGGAGCGGCCGGCTGGGGGACGATTGTGATAGAGCCTTTCCAAGCACAACCGTTGGGAAGAGCAAGGCGAACAAGACGGAGCAGTAACTCGGCCAACCCTTGCTCATCCCCCCGGATTCCTCCTCCTGGTCTCCCCAGCTCCATGGCTGTGGGTGGCAATGACATCGTTACTGTTGGGTTCCTCCAAATCTGGGAGAGCCCAGGGACCAGGTGAAGACCACCTTTCCATCCCCAGGGCATCCTATGTGCCAAGCACTGTGCCACATGCATCCTGAGAGGTGGAGAAAGAATACTAGGCTAGCATTTATTGGATGCTACCATGCACTGAGTACCATGCTCAGTGTTTATATGTAAATTTGATTAGCTTCCTTGCTGCTCACAACCATGCTCTCAGTAAGTATTAAATCCATTCCTCAGAGTAGGAGACAGAGGCCCAGGTGGGATTAGAATGGATTCCTTCTTTTTTTTTCAAGGTTTTATTTATTTATTAAAGAGAGAGAGAGAGAGCGAGCATGAGCAGGGTAAGGGCAGAGGGAGAAGCAGACTCCCTGCCAAGCAGGGAGTCTGATGCAAGGCTTGATCCCAGGACTGTGAGATCATGACCCAAACCGAAGGCAGACACCCAACCGAATGAGCCACCCAGGCACCCCAGAATGGACTCTTTCTAATTTATGGATTTCTAATTGTGTGTGCTTTGGACTGGGAGCACAGAGATTCTCTCCCTCTCCCCCAACTCAAGATTCTGAATTCCTGATTTTCTTAGGGGGCCTGGCCTGAGAGTCCCAGAAGTTAGTGGCTGGATAGGTGAGGGGCTCATGGAAGGTTGACAGGGTATGTAGGGGTGGGGGTAGGAAGCAGTTTTAAAGGCTTTCCTTTCCAGAGTCTGAGCCTACTGCCTTGGCAGACCTACCCACCCCCCACCTCCACCAGCCCCACTTCCAATTGCCTCTGCTTTGTACGAGGAGGTGACTACTCCTAAAATTGCACCACGAAGTAGGTGGAAGTGCCCAGGTCTGTTCATTTAACCAGTGCTTCCTGAGCCATCTATTATGTTCCAGGCTCAGTTCTGGGCATGGGGATTGAGAGACAAAGCAGTGAAGGTCCTTGTTTCTCAGGATGCTTTCACCTGAGTGAGAAGTTAAGCAACAAACAAGTAAACGAATGAATGTCTCATGTAACTTACATGGAGAGCAGTCAAATCAGGTAAGGAGAGGGTGTGGGGGGCTATTTAGACGAGGTGGCCAGGGAAGGGTTTTGGAGCAGAGACCCAGACAAGGTGAGGCAGATGGGGGACAGAGGAGCAGTCAGGTGGTGGGAAAAGCAAGTGTAAGAGCTCAGAGGCGGGGTTAGAAGGGTCAGCAAACAGAAGGCCACAATGTGGAGGGAGGGAGAAGTGGGGCCTGATGGGTAGGCAGGGCCAGACTGGGAGGGTCTTGTGGGCCATGGTGAGGAGTGGGAATGATTTTCTTGGGTAGTCCATCACGATTTTTGGTGGGCATTACTTATCCAGAGAGTGTGTAAAAGTGCCCATTCCTGCCCCTTCCTGTCATTCAGAAGTCAAAGTTCTGGAGCTTGGGGAAGGCAGAACAAGTTGTATTGGTGATTCCAAAGTGGAGGGTCCTGGACCCCACTTTGAAGAGCTTGGCTTTGACCTCTGATTCCTGGTGGAATGGTGACGGCCAATGCCCCACCTATAGCTTCCCAGGTCTTTCTGCTTGAGAGCGTTCTGATTGGCTGCCTGCAGTGGGGGAGTTAATCCCTTCAACCAGTGACCATCAAAGAGTTGATGAATGAAGACTGAGCTTCCCCTTGCCCCTTGATGGGCCAACTCAGAGGCCTGTTCTTCACAGTCTCTTAGAGGTACACACCAGGATTGAGCCCCAGTTGCCCCCAGTGGAAACCAGCTCATGAACCCTCCTTTATTACCTTTCCTTCTCCCTCCATCTCACTTCCTCATTTCCCTGCTGTTGCTTCCTGGGCTCACCTCTCAAATAAACTACTGACACCCAAATCCTCGTCTTAAGCTTTCCTTTCGGGGAAACCCAAATTAGGATAGCGGGTCTGCATGATAAGCAGGAAGCCCTCATCTGAGTGTCCCTCTCTCACAAGTGACTGCACAAACCAGCTGTCCAAACATCTCATAGGTAGAACATGGGGGGCACTAGCTGGGGAAAGGGGCAGAAATAGCAGTTGGGAGAGCCACACGCCATCATGGCCCCTCTGTAGTCCTGCAAGAAGAGAGCTGGCAGTCAGTACCATTACACCCCATGCAAGGACCACAATTGTCCTTGGGAACACGGGCACAAAGAAGAGGGAAAATAGTTTGCAGAGAGAATTGAACACAATGTCAACTCCATGAGAGCGGGGATGCATCTGTGTGCCCACTGCAGTCAAACCAGGTCTGGTATCTAGTAGATACTAAATGGTATTTGTTGAATGACTGAGTGAATCAAAGAAAAAGGGTCCCATAGAATGGGAATGTTATTGATGATCTCCCATTGGGGTCCCATAGAATGGGAAGTTATTGATGATCTCCCCACTGCCTAATTTACTCTTTCCTGAATCTCCTTGGTTCCATCCAAACTTTCCTTTGGATTCTCTGAAGTATCCAGCACCCTTTTGATCATCTTCACCATTTTTCCCATCCTAGTTCAGCTGGTTTGTCACAGGCAACCAAAATAACTTTTCCTAAAATAATAGCAGGACATTTAATGACTGTGGCAGTCACAGCACCCTGTTCCCACCACATCCATTTGCTCGTCTTCTTGAGTCCACAGGTTGCCTACATTTCCCGGCCTTCCCGGAAGTTAGGTTGGGGCCACGTGACTGAGTTCTAGCCTATGGAAAGTAGCTAGAAGTGATGTGCGTGAGCCATAAAAATCTCCCATTCGGGATCCTCCATTTTCTTTTCCTATCCTACTTTGACCTTGGGAGCCACATATATTGAAGTTGATTCTACTGTTTTCCACAGGGTGGATGAAGCTTGGCTCCTGAGTCACCATGGGCAGCACTGACCCCGGAACACCCGATTGGAACGTGAGCTGAGGGAGGCATAAACCTTGCCTACATTTTCTTAGGCCACGGAGATTGGCGGGATGTTTGTTACAGCCGCTTGCCTGTTCTTGACCAACTGAAGGGTCTTATATCCTTGGATGAAGGAGTAGCCTCCAAACCAGAAGCATCTTGGAGGCATTATCTCTGCCGCTGATGGAAAACCGGAGGCCTTCCCTCTCACCTCACACTTCTAGAATTCCTCCAGGGGGTCTCTGAAGAGAAAAACCAACAAGAAGTCCGCACAGACCCCCCAGTTGTGCCAGTATGTAGAAGCCACAGCTACCAGAGGGCCCCCCTTAACCAGATGGTGATTTTGAGTAGAAACGGATTTGCAGTTTTATTTTTCACTGGCCTAAGACAGATGGTGATGGTGCCAAAATCTTACATTATTTACAAGGCTGTGCAGTGGTGGAGAAAGGACTGGCCTGGCGGTTCCAGGTCTGGGCCATGCGGGCAGGTCACACTGCCTTTCCCAGCAAGCATCCCAGTTTGTAGAGTGAAGGGAGGGAGGACGTGTGGAACAGACCATTTTTTTGAGGTGCTTTCCAGGGCTAATAGCTGAGACTTTAGCATCTGCATGTCTGAAGGAAGGAGGATAGATGCATTTTGAAGATGAAATGAAAACAACGATGTGGCCTGTGATCCGTGATGGACATCTCCAGGCTGTCTCGCCCCCCACTGCCGAGGCTGAGAGAACAGGCATCCAGCTTACGGCTGAGCTAGCCACGGAGCCTGCCCTTCAGGCTCCTGGGGGATGGCACCGCAGAAGGGAAGGGTTGCCGTAGGAGAAAGAAGAAGGCTGGAGCCGAACATCAAGCTGCCGCGTCTGTGACCCAGACTGACCCTCGCGTGGAAGGCCAAGCTGGGGAGGCCCTGGCACACGGCCAGAGCTGTCACCGTCTGGGCATCTGGGCCCAGCGAGCCCCCGAGGTCAGCTGTCTCCCCAGAGTGGAGAGCAGCCAATTCACCCTGTCTCAGCGGCCAGTTGCTGCCAAGTCACAGCAAAGAATACAAGGTACCCAAGACGGCCCACGTTGCCCACATCTTCTCCTCCGACGATAGTGAGGCCAGGAGGGGCCCCGGCGCACAGGACTGGCCATCAGCAAAATGCTGGCAGGGGCTTTTAACCTTTTTTTTTCCCCTTGAACTGTGCACCCCTCTTGGCATCTAGCGGAGCCCACGGACCCCTTCTCGGAGTAACGTGTTCAACTGCATCACCTAGGATTCCGGAGGAACCAGTCCTATTGAGATGCAGTTACCCAAATATCTTAAAGCAACTTTGTGATGTGGTAATATATGTGCTTCTTTATCGATGCATTCAACAACAAGATTTAACGGCAGATCTAATAACTGCTATCATTCCGTCCTGGTGAGGCGCGTAAGCGATCTGGAGAGATATCTGCGGGGCCTCTGATGTGCTGTAGAGATAGCTGTGGTTTTTCCGAGTGGCAGTCGTAGACGCTGCTGATGCCCCTTTGGTTTCTGCCTCTGTTCAGGATGGAAGGAAGTGCTCGATTTCAGTTAGAGCTTACTAAAACCGAAGATGTCATTTTTCCCTCCCATCCCAGCTGATGGACCCTTGAATCCTCTGCACAAACCCCTTGGCCTGGTAGGCAGTGGCTGCTAGGGGACAGGGGCGCACTGGGGTGTGGCTGGGGACACAGAGGGGGGTGGGGCAGTGCTTTCCTTGTCTGTCAGCGGGGCAGGTAGGACTAGATTGGATTGGCAAAGCTGAGCAAAGTGCTGTCACGTGTCGTGTAGTGTCCCCCCCCATCCCCGTGGTAAGAAAGGCTCCCCATAGAGCCAAGAGACTCCAGGCAGCCGTCCCTAAAAGATCCAACCTGGCACCAAAATGAAACCGATTTGCCCTTCCAAGTCTGCTCTGACGTGATATGATTCCCCATGATTAAAATGTGGTCCCTGCCCTCAAGCAACTTCTGAACCAGCGAGCCACTTACAGGTAGATGCCGAGCGAGGGGGCAGGACGGGGGAGCGGGCGGTGGGGGGGGCATCTCTATACGGTTCCTCACCAGGCATTCCGTCACTTCACAGGCAGGGCATCGATTTTACTTTTCGACTTGTAATTTCCACCTCCTGGATTCCATTATCACTCGCTCAATATCCGACAACTCGCCATTTCTCTGGCCACCGCTCTGAGACTCATGCATTACTGAGCATAAGCAGAAGACATTGCCTAAAATGCATTACTACCTGGAAGTAATGATTGGGTTTTACACAGCCAAGACCTTGATGGTTCTGTATATAAGCAATCATTCCACCTGCTTCCTCCCCGGTCACATGGACTCCCTGGCAGGAACTGAGAATTAACCCCCTATGCTCAGGCCCCCAGCGCGGACTACCTGAGCCTCTCTGTCCGAGCTCCTTCCCTGATGGGGGGACCACCCCGCTGCTGGGGGTTGCTGATCCTGCCTTGTCTTTCAGATGTGCCGCTGGGATCGGATTCTTTGGAGAACACCCGCATCTGTCCATCCGCCGCTGCTGGAAGCATTCCCTCATTAACACCCTGAGGGGTATGAGGCAGGGACACACGTTTTAGGCCAGCCATTCTCCGAGTGTGGACCCCGGCCCCATGGCATCAGCGTCACCCGGAAGCCTGTTAGAAAAGCGAATTCTCTTCGAGACACTGATTTCATTTCTCCTCAATGACGGCGACGATTCTTCCTCAATGTATATGTATATCAAAACATCAAGTCGAACACTGGAAATAAACACAACTTGTTATTGGTCAATTACATCTCCACAAAGACGGGGGGGAAAAAAGAAAGAAAAGTTGAACCCACTTAATTGGAAACTCGGGGCGGGGGGGGTTCTGATGTGCTGAACATGGAGAACCACTGCTTTAGGCTAGGATTTGGAGCCCTTGGTCTGAGGCCTGCCTTGATAGCGCCTGGCCCTAAATGTTTACTTTTTGGGGGGGCCCTCAGTCACCTCTTCTGTAAGATGGGAGCGACAGTGCTCACCTCCCATGGCTCACAAGAGGAATGGCTCACACAATGAACGTGAGAACCGTTTGCAAAGCCAAGGCAAGGAAGGCCCACTATTTTTTTTTTTTTAAGATTTTTATTTATTCATTTGACAGAGAGAGACACAGCGAGAGAGGGAACACAAGCAGGGGGGGTGGGAGAGGGAGAAGCAGGCTTCCCGCCAAACAGGGAGCCCGATGCGGGGCTCGATCCCAGGATCCTGAGATCACGACCTGAGCCGAAGGCAGACGCTTAACGACTGAGCCACCCAGGCGCCCCATGGTCCACTATTTTTATTAGCCACTCTACTGCAGGTTGTTTGTGGGTGGTGGTAGGGGGGGTAGGAATTTTAAGCTGAGGGACTTCAACTCTACCCAGGTTGAAGGGACATGGGGATCATTGTTTTCCACTGCAGAGACTCCGGGGGCTCAGCAGCACCCCTCTCCCACCCGGTGTTTTGCCTGGCTGAGGCCAGGTCACCTTCCCCCACTGACTGGCTTCTGGGGACCTGAGTACCCCACCTGAAAGTCACGGGCATTTGAATCTCCCTCAGGCCTCTTTCCAGCTACTCTTGTTAGCAAGGTTTCAGGCCCATTAAAATTCCGGGGTTTGAGCCACCTGGAGAGGGGTGTGGGGGCGAGTGCAGGGGATGAGAGTTGGGGGGTGGGGAGAGAGAGAGGACAGGGCAGGAGCCCTGGAGTGGTGACCCAGTGACCAAACAAGCAGAGCTGCTTTCATCTGCAGCTGCCCCCTACTCAGGATACAAAAACAAAGATGGCAGGTGGGCTCTGGGCAGGTAAGTGGCAGATGGGGATGAGTTTACTGTCCCAGTTTAGCGGGCCAGGTGGTCTGTCAACCTCAGATCAAACCAAACAGAAGGCAGGAGAGGGAAAACCTGGCAGAGAAGCCCGGTGAGCCCAGCGGGCCGTCCTCCCCGCTGAACCAGGCTTGGACCTGTCGGTAGCCCTCTCTTTGGGCATGACCAGAAAGAATACCTCTGTCATCCCTCTACTGCACTGACCATGGGAGATCTGAGACCCTAGCCAGATCCAAGCTTTCCTTAGATGAACTTAGCATACCAGTTAACCTCCTCAATAGCCCTATGAAGCGGGTGCCATGATTAACCCCATTTTCCAGATGAGGAAGTTGAGGCACAGATAATTACGTAAAGTGCCCACGTGACAGAGCTGGGATTCACAGCCAACCGTATGGCTCCAGAGCTTATGCTCTTAACGGTGATGCTAAATGATCCCCTTTCCCTGGAAGGACCTTGGGGACAGGAGGACACCAATGTTATCTAACCTGGCTGAGGGATTTTGATAGGAGCTGGAACATTTTCCTCTGAAGAATCTCATCTTAAAACAATGTTCTGCCTCCGGGAAAGGACTTTTTAAGTTTGGATGTGATAGAAGGAATCAGAAAATAGAAAATAAAGGTTAACTGCACAGATAATCAAAAATGCTTAACACAAAGAGAAAAGCACTAAACCACATTCCAATCAAATTACAAAGAGAAACCAGATCGAGGACAAAATATATGATTGATGTAGTTATTTTATGAAAGCGCTCCTGTGAATTGATAAGAAAATACTGATAAACATGCAAAGTACACAGGTAACTAAAAAAGGGAAATATAAGATATGAATTTAATTTATATATTTCTATTAAGTGGATGTAATATAAAAATATAAAACAATTTTATGTGCAGTTACCAAAAACATTTAACATGCTGTGTCAATAACCAGTGCTTGAGAGGTCAGGATAGTAAAACTCCACGGGCATGTAGCTTGTGGTGGTTTAAAAAGGTGCAATGAAAAAAGAATAAAAAGGTGCAATGATAAATTCCCGTCCCTTTGTCTGGGTTATCTTCATCCTGGAATTTATCCAATTTATCCAATGCCAAGTCTACTTTTGTATATTGGTTTAATCCCAGGGTAATTATTGCTGAGAGTGACGGACATCTTACAAAAAAACACACAAGCCAATAGGCACATGAAAAGATGCTCGACACCGTTAGTCATGAGGGAGATGCGAAGGAAAACCACAATGAGGTACCTCTTCACACCCACAGGATGGCTATGGTTTAAGGGGGAAAAAAGGAAAATAACAAGTGCCGGCAAGGGTGTGGAGAAACTGGGCTTGTGGGAATGTAACTGGTGTAGCTGGTATGGAAGAGTGGCAGGTCTTCAAAAAGCCAAACAGAGAGTTGCCATACAATTGGCAATTTCAAACCGAGGCGTGTACCCAAGGGAATTGGAAAGGTACATCCGCACAAAAATGTGGACACGAATGTTCCCAGCAGCACTCTTCATTACAGCCCCCGCAGATGGAAATGATCCAAATGAATGAATAAACAGAAGGAGGTCTCTCCACACAGTGTAAAGTATCCCGCCATCAAAAGGAAAAAAGGAGTGGCACCTGCTACATCACGGATGGACCTTGAAAACATGATGCTGAGTGAAAGAAGCCAGACACACAAGGCCACGTATTGTACGATTCCATTTGTATGAAAGGTCCACAATAGACACGTCCACAGAGACAGCACAAGTAGCTTAGTGGTTGTCGGGGGCTGGGGGGGAGGGAGGGGAGACGAGGGAGTGGCTGCTTGATGGGTCCGGGATTTCTTTTGGGGAGAGAAAATGTTCCAGCCCCAGGCAGTGCTGATGCTTGTACAACACTGTAAATATATTTAATGCCACTGAATTGTATGTTTCGAAATGCTTCAAGTGGTCAATTTTACGTTATGGGGATTTTACCTCAATAGAAAAAAATATGGCCGGGACGCCTGGGTGGCTCAGTCTTTGAGCGTCTGCCTTCGGCTCAGGTCATGGCTCCAGGGTCGTGGGATTGAGCCCCGCATCGGGCTCCCTGCTCAGCGGGGAGCCTGCTTCTCCCTCTCCCACTCCCCCTGCTTGTGTTCCCTCTCTCGCTGTGTCTCTCTCTGTCAAATAAATAAATAAAATCTTAAAAAAAAAAGAGAAAAATATGGCTAACTCCCCCCGGCTATGGATGCACTGCTGTGGCAGGAAGGCCACCCTAATTACCTCTGGTGCTCCGACCCAGCCCTTGGGGATTGAGGCAGGTATTAATATCCTCAGTTTATATGCACCCAGGCATCCGGCAGGCTGTGCCCTGCCCCAGGTCACACAGTGCTCAATTTGGGTATTGGATCCAAGTCTTTACTCGCAAGGTGTGGGGCCCTTCTTCCTCTTTTTTCAAAGATTTATTTATCTATTTGAAGTGGGGAGGGGCAGAGGGAGAGAGTGTCTTAAGCAGACACCACACTGAGCACGGAGCCAGACATGGAGCTCCATCTCACGACCCTGAGATCACGACCTGAGCTGAAACCCAGAGTCAGACGCTTAACTGACTGCGCCACCCAGGTGCTCTGTGGGGGGCCCTTCTGAAGGGGTTCCTACCTCTCTATTCTGTGTAGCATCAGGGATTCCCAAGGGCATCCCCATTCTGAAGCCAGCTTGGAAGCCCAGCCCCATTTATGTGGCACCAACTGGTACGTGTGTGCGTGTGTGTGTGTGCACATGGGTGAGTTGGGGCGGCCATTTCTACCCCAACCTCTCCCCCCACCCCTCCAGCCCCTGACATGCTGACTTCATCACAGGCCAGCGGGGGGGCCTTGAAGATTCCAGCCTCAGATGCCAGGTAAGGAGTGGCCAGAATAGGGGGCCCAGGAAGACTCTGGATTCACCCAGGACTGTGGTCAGCTTCTGCAGCAGATGCTCCGGTGCCCTGCCCAAATCCTCTTGGCACTCACCAGTCCAGAACATTCTCTAAGGGCATGAGACTCCCACCTGAGGGCTTCACAGAAATGCCCGTGGGAGCACCTCCCAGGCAATGATGGATAGGAACTAGAGGATAGATTCTCCAGCTTTCCCACTCCCCGGGTCACGTAAGACTGGGTCTCAGAGAAACCCCGTGGGACTGACTCTCAGTGTCTCACTCTGGTGACTTGCTCCGGAACGCCTCTCTTACTGGCGGCATCCCTTCCCCCACCTTACTGCCCCTCTCCCAAATCAATCGTTTGGCCCCAAATCCTTGTCTCAGGTGCAGCTTCTGGAAGAGCCTGGCCTAAGACACCTTCCCTTGGTCACTCTTGCTGTATGACCTTGAGCAATCCCTCGACCTCCCAGGCCCTTTCAGGGGGTGAACAAGCTGACCCAGGGGAGGAGCTCAATTACATCTAGATTATTCGTCTGACCAGGAAAGATTTAGGGGGGAGGATTTGTTGTTACACATCCCATGCCTACACCTCCGAGGGATTTAACGCCAGCCGGATCACAATAGCAGTGGGGAATGTTCTAACCCAAATGTGACCACTTAAGGGTGGGAGCCCGCTGTAGTCTAGAAGACTGACCTGGAAGCTGTGTCTCCCAGCCCCCGGGGCAAGCTCTTGGTCAGCCCAGGGGGCTGGTGAGGGGGTATGGGTGGATATGTGTATCAAGTGTGCTTGTTTGGGGAATCCCAGGTGTCCTTGTGACCAAGACCACCCGAATGAGGCTGACTTTGAGCTGGTCCTTGCCTGGGTTCCTGCTGGGCTGCCCAGAATGCTCCTGAACAAAGACGACAGGTCTGGGGGCTCTGGCTGGACCTCCAGGGTGGCAGGTGGCCTCCCTCGGTTTGGGCTGGCACCTTGGGTCTGGGGCACTTCTTGTCACCTCTGCCTTTCTTCCGCTCCAGGCCCACTGCAGGCCCAGCTGTGCACTTGTTTGCTCTCAGTCCTGTGTGCTTACTCTTCGTACACGCAGCTGACGGACCTCCTTCTCAGTGTATGTGTGTGTGTGTGTGTGTGTGGTGGTGGTGGGGTTTGTGTGTGAATGAGAGAGAGGCAAATCAAATAGCTCGCGAGGGTGGGTCCCTGTTCTGTGCGCTCAGGCTGCTGGCCTGGCACCTGCCCTGAGGACTCTGGGCAAAGCCCCGGCCCCTCGCGGAGCACGGCTGTCGGCAGGGTGAGGGTGGAGGCTGTCTCTGAGCCCGTGACCTTGGCCTCTAGGCCTTTGGGTGACTCTCCTGGGTGTCTGGCTGGATTTGGCTAGCTCTGTAGCTGCTGAGGCTGCCCGGGCTGCCCGGGGCTGCCTTCCGCCTCTCCGCCACATTCTGTCTCTCAGACAAACAGATTCCTTTGCTCACTGCAACAGCCGGGCGGGAGGAGCAGCTGTAAACACAAACACACGGCAGCTGACTGGAGGGCTGTGGGCTGTTTTCTGGGGTCTGCCTGGGCCTAGAACTCCCGGCCTCAGTGGGTGCCCTGGCTTGAGCCCAGGGAGGGGAGGGTGGGCCTGTCCCTTTGCTGCCTGGGTGTGGGCCAGCCCCACTCCCTGGGTTTTCTTTACAAAAGCGGTCCTCAGACGGCTCTTGGCAGGCTTGCTCTGTTCTCCGAGCCCCCTGACGGGCTGTGACTGTCTCCAGCCAAACCTGGAGAGAAAATATTTAGAGAAAGGCCCTTCCTCAGCAGAATCGGCTCTTGGAGCCTTGGGAGTGGTCCTGGGCCTCCCTTCTGAGACACCCTGGGGTGCCCTGAGTCGGTGAAGCAGGCCGTGGCGGGGGGGGGGGGGGTCGTGGACCCTCCCTGAGGCTGTGGGCCGTGAAGACAGCTCATTCTATCTCTGACTGCAGTCAGAACATTCTCTCCTTTCCCTTCCTGGTGTGGAACACCCAGGCCTGGGTGTACTCGGTGTGGGGTTGTCAGCCACGAGGTCAAGGCCCCACCCGCTAGCTCTCGGCTCTGCAATCAGCACGCAGCTTCCTGCCCCAGGCAGCCCTCCCAGGGCCCGGCGTGTGGCAAGCGGGAGCCGTGCCCGGCCCGAAGCCCAAGCATGCCAGCCATGCTTGCTCAGCTGGGAATCCCTCAGAAGCGTCCGGGCTTCCCGATATGGAGCAGAACCTTCCAGGGCTAGGTCTGGGGGGTTGTCTATACATTTAATTGACCAGCACGCTCTTCTGCTTGGGCTGTCCTAGTGAGACCACAGCCTGGGGGGGCGGGGTGGTTAACCACACAAATGTCCTGTCCCACACTTCTGGAGGCTGGAGGTCGGGATCAAGGTGTCGGCAGCGTCCATTCCTCCTGAGGCCTCTCTCCTTGGCTTGTAGATGGCCGTCTCTTCCCTATGCCCTCACATCCTTTGCCCTCTGTACCTATCGGTGTCCTAATCTCCTCTTTTATGAGGACACCAGTCAGATCGGATTGGGCTCTACCCCAATGACCTCGTTTTATCTACCTCACCGCTGGAAAGGCCCTATCTCAAATACAGTCACATTCTGAAGTCCTGGGGGGTAGGGCTTCAGTGGATGATTTTTAGGGGGACACAGTGCAGCTCATAACAACCAGACTCCCCCTGACCCATCTGAAAAGGAGAGGGGCAATGTCCTCCTGCTGAATTCTGACCCGCTTTCTCAGGAACCCGGGCTACATCGTGAGGCCCAGGGCCACGGACACAGCCTAGCAGGAGGCCAGAATGTCAGAGGCAAAAGGCCTCACGGGCCAGCTGATCCCCAGATGCATACCCCTCACCTGATGGGCGAGGGGTCAGGCCTAGAGAGGGGAGGGATCTGGTCTGTGTCCCCCAGCCCAGCTTGGATGGGAGGAAACTTGCGCTTCCCAATGGCCGGACCAGTGTCCCTTCTCTGCACCTCATCATCTCTCCCCGCTGAGTCTCGTCCCACTCCTGCCTGCAGGTCTGTCTCCTGCCCCGATCCCAACCTCTCCTGCAGTTTCTCCAGTCTGGCTCCCCCAGGTTGTGGCCTAGCAGATGCTGCTCCCACAGCTTTCCTCCCAGAAGGGGACCCTGTTCCTGCCTTACTGGGGAGCCAGCCTCCACTTTTGTCGGCAGCTGCGGTGGAAGAGGCAGTCTGCCCCAGGTCCGGCCACGCTCTTTCTCAGAACGGGCCTGGGGAAATCTCCTGGTTGCTTCCTGGCCCCCCTGCCACCCCCCCATCTGCCGGTCTCCCAGGCACTGGGGGTGATGAGGGTTGGGTTCTCTGAGAAACAGACTCTGAGATGGAGTTTAGCAGCAGGATGTTTACCAAGGAGGGCCCTTGGGAGCCACACCTGAGGAAGGTGAGGCTAGAATTAGGGGCGGTCCGAGGGAGGAGCCGAGCGGCATCCAGACCAACAGCCTCAGCTCAGCCCACAGGGAGCTCTGTAGCTTGATGGCCCGTCCGAGTGGTCCCCAGGTGATACCCTGCTGCCATCAGTAACTGGGTGTGGGCTGCCCCGGGAGGGTGTGGCCTTGGCCAGGGGGCTCTCGGTAGCTGAGTCAGACCCCAAAAAGGGACCTGGATGGTGTGCACAGTGCCCACCATAGGGGACGGTGATGTCACTTATAAGTGCTTTGAAAGCAGACTCTCTCTCTCTTTTTTTAAAAGATTTATTTATTTGTTTTATTTTATTTTTATTTTTTTCTAAAGCAGTTGTTTGGGGACAATCTGTTTTTTTGTTTTTTTTTTTTAAAGATTTCTTTATTTGAGAGAAAGAGCGCACGTGTGCGCATGTGCTCCCACCCAAATGGGGGGAGGGGCAGAGAGACAATCCAAGCCACCTCTGTGCTGATCGAGGAGCCCGACGCGGGGCTCCATCTCACGACCTTGAGATCATGACTTGAGCTGAAATCAAGAGTCAGATGCTTAACCACCCGAGCCACGCAGGCGCCCCTGAAAACTGACTCTTGACCAGCCATCTCCCCAGTCGCCCACAGGTGCCTGGCACCCAGTAGGTGCTCACTAGTTACCTGTGGGGTGGTGGCACATTTGGGGCCCCACGCACAGACCTCCTGAAGGAGTGTGCTCCGTTTCCAAGTTGCCAAGAGAATGGCCCTTTTGTAGATTCTTGGGGCCAACGAGGGAGATGCCTTCGTTTCCCACGGAGCAGGAAACGCTTGAGGCAGTATTTTCCGGTGGGTTTCCAGTGGGTCTCAGGGTTCCCAGAGCACCCGAGAGCAGCGGGTACTGCTCCCCATGGAAGCGGCTGCTCAGCTTTGGTCACATTAGACCGTGATTCAACCCACTGGGAGGAAATCAGGGAGGAAGTCAGGCATTGTCCGGAGAGAAAAGGATTTCCTCTATCCCTTCAGGTTCTCCTTTATGTTGAGAGGGAAGTCCCAACTAGACAGGAAGAGGAAGAGGGAGAGGCTGTTCCTTCTGCTTTGGGAGGACGGTGGCAGGACGGTGGGAAGATGGGGCTGGAGCAGGGGAAGCCTGCTGAAGGGGTTCTGGTCACCCCTGGGGGATCTGGCCAGAGGGAGGGATATTTGAGAAGTGAAGGGCACGTCTCCGGCAGCGGCGTGTTAGCCTCTGGTTGTGTTGGGGGTTCTGGGAGGATAGTTGGGAGGCTGCACCCCATACTCATCTGGTGGACCCCATATTAAAGAGAACTCGGAGAGGTGGCCCTGTGTATTGAGCAGAGTTGCCCTTGTCACTTGGGGGCTGGCGAAGGCCCTGGAGGTTCCGTCAGTGAAAGGCAGTCGTGTTGAGGGCCAGGGGACCTAGCCCAAGGTCCAGACGGGGGATGTCACAGAGTCTTCAAGGGTTCGACAGCCCCAGTGATTGCTGAGGGGAGGCAGGGCTGCTGGGGTGACGGGTCTCCGACTGCACCCAGATGGTCAGACCAGGAGTTCCCTGGGCTCACACGGAAGTCAGGGAGGGGGCCCGTCTGGACCTCAGCAACCACCGTTCCAGGGGCAGCCAAGACCAGACACTCCACGGCAGAGACGTGGAAGCTTCCGGGCAGGGGGATCCTGTGCAGGGGTACCTTAGGACCCGACTCCTCTCTCTTCACGAGACCCCAGAAGCCCTTCATCCTTCAGAAGCTATTCAGGAGTATGGTCTCAGGACCAGCAGCCCCTGCATTACCTGGAAGCTTGGTGGGAATGCAGAGTCTTGGGCCCCACCCCAGCCGTGCCGAGTCGGCATCTGTGTGTGAACAACTCTCCCAGGGGATCTGTGCGCACGATAAAGTGTGGGAGGTGGTGGCGTCAGTTCGGTTCTCCTCCCGCATTCCCCTGACACCATTGTGTGGGAGAGCGGGGGTGGTGGGGTGGAAATCTGAGAGCACCCGGGCATTTGCCTAAAGGGACCACTTACACAATTTGCACGCGATCCACTCCACAGGACGGAAATCTCACCGCCCCATCCCATCTTGCTAGGCTGAGAAAGAAGGAGTCCGCAGGAGACAAAGAAAAGACCTGGCACCTTCCTTTGCTCGGCAGACCACAGTGCGAGTCGCTTTTGTGAGTCTACTATGTGCACATGAAGGTGGTGGCTTGGAGGGGCAGTGTGGGGCCATTTGGTGACAGAGGTGATATTAGAACCCACAGGCTTTGACCTTGATTGTTCCCTGCCGTTACTCCAAGTGTGCTCCCCAGGCCAGTGCCAGTCCACGCATTGACACTTGTCCACGGTGAGCTAAGTACAGAAATTGGGAGTGAGCCTTTAGAAACTCAACAGAGTATGTTTGTGTCTGCTAGAAAATCCAATGATAAAAGTTTGGGCTTGTGTTTTGTAGCTTGTATTTCTTTTTCTTTTCTTTTTTTAAGGTTTTATTTATTTGTCAGAGTGAGAGAGAGAGAGAGAGCGCACAAGCGGGGTTGGGGGGGTGGCAGGCAGAGGGAGAAGAAGGCCCCCCGCCGGGCAAGGAGCCCAACATGGGACTCGATCCCAGGATCCTGGGATCATGCCCCGAGCCGAAGGCAGACACTTAACCAACTGAGCCACCCAGGCATCCCTTGTATTTCTTTTTTATTTCATTTTTCTAGCCAGTCATCTTTATTATACTGGACAAAAGTATCCATCCATGACAGATTGAAATTAATTAACAAACAAACCAACACAAACACCCCCGGTCCTACATCTGCAGTTAGTTTGAGAGTCCGTGCGTGATGCCATGCCATCTCAAGTCGAGAGGGGAGATTCGGAAAAATCGGGGCAACATCAGAGGCTCGCCCCGGCCTGGGCAAAACGCAGGCACACTCAAGCCTGAGGGGGCCAGGCTATAACCTGGAAGGAGTGGGTCGTCATTGCTTTCTGTTTCCGCGTTTCCCAGAGGCCTGGCTACCGCAGGGAAGCGCTGGGTAAGTATTTGAGGGGGGCCTCGGGCTAAGTCAATTCCATGTCCTCACCTGGAACTGGGTCACCCGCAAGTGGGTCAGCGACGCGGTCCCCTCCCCGACATGCCTGCCGCCTGCCCTGAAGAAGCCGCAGATCTTCGCCCGGCCTCCCGATCTGTAGGGTGACACGGTCTTGCAGGTGAGTGGGCCAGCCCCGGCAGCGCCCTTGTCCTCCCCACCGAACCTGGCACATTCTGGTCTGGCCGAGGAACAAGCACTTTCTTTTTATGAGCCTGCAAACCTCCAGGCTCCCAGCCTCCCAGCTGGCTGGGCGCCAGGGTCCGGGCCTGACACACAGGCGCACATCACCACCCGGACCCACGGCCCCGGCTGCTCCGGATTCTGGAGCATCTGAGTCACCGCGCCTCCATGAAAGGCTTCCAAAAGAATAAAGCGACAGGCTCTCCTAGGGGCCTGCTGATCGCAATCTATCACCACGTCTGCGTTTGGGCCTCCTTTTTCTGCAAGCCATGAATGCCTCTAATCCGGCGAAGCAGGCTGTGGGTGTCGAATTGTGAACTGCTAAGCAGGGGAAGGAAGTCCATCCCACGTGGGGGTGGGGGGGTGTGAGCACCGCCCCCTCAGCGGCCCCCCTCCTTCCCGACAGCACTGTTTGTTTGTGGGCGCGATAAAGGAGGGTGGGAGCGGCAGGCTTTTCTGTCCTGGGGCGGCCGCCGGCACTTTTGTCCGGAATCATCAGACCACCCGGCTCCCTGAGACGTGCTCGGGGCGCACCCGTCCACCTGCGTCAACCGGGCGTCTGGAGGCGGCCGTGTCAGATTAGCCCCACGGCTGGCCCCTGTTTAATGAGAGTGTGGCGCCTGGTGCGCGGCTAAACCCCTGCTTGTTTAGACCAACTGAACAAGCCTCGCTGGCTGCGCCACGCGTCGTCTGCACCAGGCCGGCAGGGGCAGGCCCCCCGAGGAAGCCCGTGCTTTTATTCTTTCAAAACCGAGCCCTGGCCTGCCCCGGCTGAGGTCAGAAGGATCTCGGCAAAAGCCTGCTGGGGCCTGGGGAGCCTTCTTTCCCCGAGGGGCTGCGCCCGGCTGAGGGGGCCCCAGGCACTGGGGGACCCCTGGAGATGCAGGTGACAAGGCAGCAGGGGCGTCAGCCAGTCTGCCCCCTTCCCCGACAAACCTCCCGGAGCTGAGTGCCGGCCACAGTGCTCCCGCTGCCCTGGGCTGTCACGTCTGATTGCTTTTCAGCGTGGCTGCAAAGGAAAGTTGCAGGAACCATTTGGCCGGCACTGGCTGGGCCCCTTGTTAGCGGAACGGTGGGAGACTGAGTGGCTTTCTCGAGGTCCTGATTTCCGAATCAGTTCTGAAAGCCTTAGTCCTTGTCCCCTCCTAGCAGGGGCCTTCAAACTTGGCCCTGCCTGCCACCCCCCCCCCCCGCCCCCCACCGCTGCTGCCCCTTCGCCTGATGTTCAGAATTCACTCTGCAGCTGGAGGGAACTTTTACATTTTTATATTATAAACTTTTAATTTTGAAGTGATCCAGACTTGCAAAGCTGCAAAAATCGTGCCAAGCGTTCCTGTATTCCTTTACCCAGATTCCCCAAGTATCTTACCAATTAGCAACTTGCACACTCTCTCTACACACGCACACACACAATTTTCTCCCTGAATCTTTTGAGATCAAGTTGCAGACACGATGCTTCTTTGCCCCTAAATATTCCAGTTGTATTCCCTGAAAATGCAAAATGAAGGACCTTCTCGTAAAATAACCGCAGGATAGTTGATCAAAATCAGGAAATGAATATTGATACAATCCTATGACCTGATTGACAGATCTTATTCAAATGCTCATTAGTTGTCCCACTAATGTCCTTCATAAGAAAAGAAATAAAATATTTTTCTGGCCCAGGATCTAATCTCGAGTCATACATTGTATTCGGTTATTGTGTCTCTTTAATCTCCTTTAATCTGGCATGGTCCCTTTGTCTTTGTCTTTTGTGACAGGAGCCCCACTTCTGAAAAGTACGGGCTGGTACTCTTTTTGTAGACTATCCCTTAGTTTGGCTTTGTCTGTTGTTTCCTGTGACCGGGTTCAGATGCTGCATGTTTGGCAGAAACCCCACTGAGGGCATGTGTGTCCTTCTCAGGACATCATATCGGGAGGCACACGGTGTCCATTTGATCCGCCACTGGTGGTGTTTGCTTTGATCACTTGGTCACGGTGGCATTTGCCAGGTTTCTCTCCCATGTGACTGTTATTCTCATTGTAATTAAGAAGCATCTTATGGGCAGTGCAATCTTTTAAAAACAGGAAATCTGATTAGGTCACGTCCTGTCCCTAACCCCATTTGGAATCCTGACTTCTTGGTGTCCCCTGAACCTCTGTGATCTGGCCTCTGTTGAGCACTGTGCTGTCACCTCTTGTCACCTTTCTGGGAACCCCAGGCACGCTGCCCTTCCTGCTATTGCCAGGACACATCACCAAGTTCATTCTTGCTTCCTGAGGCCCTGCCTTCGTAATAGCTGTTCCCTCTGCCTAGAATGCTTTTCCATCCAGTCAGTACGTGCCTATTTCTTTGTGTCTTTCAGATTTGGCCTTACAGGTCCGCTGAGGGAAGCCTTCCCTGCCCACCCCCCTGAAGTTGCCCACCCCCCCCACCTGCCCTGGTCATTCCACAAAAGCGTCCTGTGCGGGGTCTTAACGTGGGACTTACTACCACCTGCCATCTACTCACGTGCTTGTAGTCTGTCTACCCCGGCAGAAGAAAGCAGGGACCCCGTGTACCTTGCTCTGTGATGCAACTGTGCTCCTAGCACAGAGCCTGGCCCACCGCAGTGGGGTGAATGTTGATCCAGAATTTGCTGGATGCACGCATGACAAAGTATTGCTCAGTAGTGCATTGCAAGCTGGGGCTCTAACCCAGAAGTCTTGGAGTTCCGCCAGATGGTCTATGTAGGCTACAGTGCAGCTCTGCTGGGCTTGGGCACAAGTAGGGCAGATGGCAACAGGGTAGCTTAAGGCTCCCTGCATGGTGCCCTTAAGGGGGATTTGCTGGAAACATCAGGAAGGCATGCTGAGATGGGGCAGGGAGGTGGATGGATCTCTGAGCCCGGAAGTACAGATCCCTCCCTCCCTCTTACCTCCCTCCCTTCCTTCCTTTCCTTCCTCCCTCCCTTCCTTCCTTTCCTTCCTTCCTCCCTTCCTTCCTTTCCTTCCTTCCTTCTTTCCTTCCTTCCTTCCTTCCTCCCTCCCTCCCTTCCTTCCTTCATTCCTTCCTTCTTTCCTTCCTTCCTTCCTTCCTTCCTTCCTTCCTTCCTTCCTTCCTTCCTTCCTTCCTTCCTTCCCCTTCAAGCATTGGGGCATGGGATGGGTGGGGAATCAGACATAAATATACTTACATTCGAAGCACAACGGTGGACCAGATGAACGTCCTACAGATGTTCATTTCCTCCTGGTCCTGGAGGCTGGAAGTTCCAGATCAAAGGGCCATTAGGAGGGTTCCTCCTGAGGCCTCTCTCCTTGGCTTGTCCATTGCCGCCTTCTCGCTGTGTCCCCACGTGGCCTTCCCTCTGTGCGCGCGCAGAAAGAACAAGCTCTCGGGTGCGTCTTCTTGCAAGGACAGTAGTCCTGTGGACTTAGAGCCCCACCCTCAGGACCTCATCTCACCTTAGTTATCGCCCCGAAGGCTTATCTCCACATGCAGTCGCATGGGGTTAGGACTTCAACGTAGCCATCTGGGGAGGACACAGATCTATCCGTTTCGGGGAGGGGCCTTTGACTCTTGGCAGAGAACCATGGAGATTCTTCCACCAGGCGGGTGTCTTGTGAGGTGTCTCATCACTCTCTTAATGCTGCTGGCACTCGGGGATTCATTTCAAGAAATCTTCCTGGAAATGTCTTGGGCGCACCTAGGAAATGCCTTAATGAAATGAAACCTGGGCCCTCTTGGCTGGGCCCTGGAAGGAGAGGCTTCAGAGGGCCAAATGGGGAGTAAAGGGGACTGCGTGTGGGCCCTGGGGCTGGGGTTCTGGCCTGAGATTCATTTTTCTCCCCATCTTTGTGTATATACATGTACATTGTGCACACAAGTGTGCATGCACTCTCTGATTAGAACTGCCGGGCCAGGGAGGGGCTGCGGGCTTCCTCCTCCCAGATCTCCCCTCTTGTGGACACTAGAACCACCAACCTCTGCCCCCTTTGGCCCTCCAGCCGAGGTGTGGCCCGGGACCCCTGCTTTCTTCTCAGGAGCCCACTGAAATGAGGTTGGAACTTTCTAGGAAGCTCTGTGGTAGCAGGGAACTCCCATGCACTGGCACGCAGGCTTGTGGGACAGAGTGGGTGCCTGTCGCAATGATCTCTTACTATATAACAGAGCATCCCAAAACTCAGTGGCTTAAAATAATGACAACATCAGTTTTGCTCACGAATATACAATTTCGGCAGTGCTCAGCAGGGACAGCTCATCTCTCTCCACTTGGTGTCGGCTGGGCTGGTTTGAAGCTAAGGCCTGGGTTACCTGAAGCCTCACTCACTCACCTGTCTGTTAATACAGGCTGCAGGCTCAGATGTCCACTGGTCTTATCAGAACATCTACACATGGCCTCTCCAGTCGGCTCTTGGCTTCCTCACAACATGGCAGCTGGCTTCCAAGGGCGAGCACCCCATGAGAGAGAACCAAATGGAAGTCTTACGTCTTTTACCACCCAGCTTGGAAGTCACCCACTGTCACTCCCGTCAGATTCCATTTGTTAGAAAGCAGTCACTAGGGTCAGCTTTACTCAAGGGTAAGGGATTGGAATCCACCTCTCAATGGGAGGAAGGTCAAAGACTTTGCAGCCATGCTTGAAAATCACCACAGTGGCTCACGGCTCCCTTCCCGTTCACGCAGGACTCGGGAGCTAGGGCTCTGCCCTCAGCAATGCCTCTTCTTTCTCCTCCCAGCGTCACCATCATACCACCTACCACCTTCGTGGGAGCCAGACCAGGAGAGAGTGCCATGCTTTCTCTGATCGAGGCCAGACCAAAATTCTGCCCGGGGGAATAATTTGGTGCCCTTTCACACAGGGGAAAAAAATGGATTTCCTAGCAGAACAGCATTTGGCTGCAAGTCACAGAGAGATGTAAAACAAGACAGAGGTGTATTTCTCTCTCACCAGCAGACTACGCCTGACATGAGAGTTCTGCTGTATGAAGTCCTTAGAGACCCAGGATCCTCCTATTCCGCTGCTTGGCCAGGCATGGTCCCCCATCCCCAGGCCACCTCATGGTCCAAGCTGACGGCTGCAGTGGCATTCTGATCAGTGGAGAGGAGAAAGGGATCAAGGAGAAGCAGTAGAAGGTTCCCAGAACTGAACTGTGCTACTTCCGATTATATCTTACTGGCCCAGACTTAGCCACATGGTCACTCCTGGCCGTGAGGGGCTGGGACACGGAGTCTTTATTCCGGGTGGCCATGCGCCCCGCTACAATTGCTGATTCTCTTAATAGGGGAAAGGTGGGGGGAAGGACACTGTAGGTAAAGAAACAGACTCCGCCAAACTTATTAATTAAAACATTTTATGCACAGACAGATTTACTCACTAATTTACCTCCCCTGGCTGTCAAAAAATTAATGGTCTACAGAAATGGCAAAATGTCTTCCACTTCTTGTGGTTCTTTTCCTCACATCGGTTTTCTTTGGCAATTTCCCAAGGCAGACAATTTGGTGGGGGAAGCATATGAGAAGGGCTTACAAATTATCTAATAAAATGAATCATTGTTTGTGGTAAGTAAGAAAGTTACACCACGCTTTATTTGCTTTCAGGTTTTCGGCTGATCGCAACTGTATGTGTGTATTACAAAAATACCCAAAGAGAGGGGTCAGTGCCAGCCAGGGGTGTGTTTTAAATTTCCATATAAGGCTGCTATTTACTTTGGTAGAAGCTTGTGGAAACTTGCGTCAACTGGCAGGGGTATTTCTATTTATTCCACCGGTATTTTGGACCCTCTAACAGACTGGTGTCCTGGGAAGCTGCCCAGCTGGCTTGCCCAGCTAGCTCAGTGTCTGAGGACGCTGAGAGGGACTTTGCAGCTTAGAGAAGACTTGGGCTCTGCCGGAAAGGTATGACCTTGGCCTTATGGTTCTTAATATGGGAACTGTGCCTCCACATACTATGCCGAACTTCATCTAAGAGACTGGTAACAAAGTACCATAAACAGAGTGGCTTCAACTACAGAAGTGTGCTCTTTCACAGTTCTGGGGGGCCAGTAGTCTGCAATCAAGGTGGGGGTGGGGCCACACTCTCTCTAACTCCTGGTACTTTGTTGGCTTGTGGTAGCATAATTCCAATCTTTGAATGGCATGTTCTCTGCATGCACGTCTGTGTCCACATTTCCCCTTTTTATTGGGATACTGGTCATATTGGACTAGAGTCCACCCTACCCCAATATGACTTCATCTTAATTCATGACATTGACAATGACCTTATTTCCAAATGCAGTCGTATTCTGGGGCACTAGGGGTTAAGACTTCAACATATGAATTTGGGGGGATACCATTCCACACACACAATGTGTGTGTGTGTGTGTGTGTGTGTTTGTGTTTGTGTGTATTGTCACTGCACACTCTGGCTTAAAGCTTCCTGATTTTTTTTTTTTTTTTGGGTGGTGGGGAGAATGGTTTCCACCAGTGATAGCAAGATGGCTGATGGGAAAGTGGTTCACACGAAGGACTTCTGTCCTTTCCCAACAAAGACTGTATGACTAGAGTCTAGGGAGAATCTGGAATTGGACCACCACATGCAAGATCCAGAGCCGAGGCATTGCCATCTATTGGAATAAGCATCTATCTGGAGGTAGTTTGAGTCTGACTTGGTTACAGCGGACCAGGATGTTTGCAGCTATATTCAGTGCTTTTGGTCCTAATAACAAAAAGGCCACTCAATATGGTGTAGACAACAGGGAGATTAGCATCTGCTGTGATCCAGAAGCCCAGAGGCAGGACGACTCCCGGGTTGGGTAACTCAGCGCTCACTCTGTCATCACATGACCCAAGCCCCTCCCACCTTTTTGCTGTGGCATCCTCAGCGTGTGCTGTTGGTCCTCTGTCTTGCCTCCCTGTGTTCACAGGAGGGCTCCGTTGGTTCTAGGGGCTCCGCTCCAACACAAGTCCGAAGGCCTGACCAGAGAATGCCTCGAGTCCATTTAAAAGAGGCCCCACAGACTTCCTCTCACACGCCATCGGTCAGACTCGTGTCACTGGGGGAGGAAATGGAGTTGCCACGACTAGCTTTGACCTATCAAGCTTTGCTCTCTAGAGTCAGAGGGGCCCATTTGCCCTTGCTGCACATTGACTGCCCCTTCCTTAGGCAAAATCAGGGTTATGTTGGCAAGGAAGAGGGGGGTGAGCCTACTGGGAACACAACTCACAAGGTCCCCCACACGGGCCCTGAATCAAGTGGAAGGACAGGAGGCTTTTTGTGGCCGGGTAGAGGTGGGGTGGCACGTGGCCGCGGGGGGCGGGGGCGGGGAGGGCAGGAGTGCCACGTAGCGCTGTCAGTCGATACCTTCTTAGAATAACAGTTCTCATCAGGCACTGGGTCTGACTTTAAGCTGACAAATGATTTTCCTTCACAATAAAAGTACAAACAGAATCCTAATTAATGAATTTGCCAATAGCTGTTGCCTATTTTATGGGCCTTAGCCCAGATTCAGTCTGTGGACAGGATGAGTGAGTGTGTGTGTGTAGATGTGGCCATAAATCACGCAGGGCTCAGGACAAGGGCAGTTTGGTTGGGATGTTCCTACGGCAGCCCTTCCAGAGGGGGCCGAGATGGCCACAGCCACCACGTCCGCCATGAGAGCCACAAGAACTAGGACAGCCACGGCACCCGCGGGAGACCTGTGACGACAGAGACTGGCCCCAGCTCGGGCTCGCTGAAGGCTGTTGCTTGAGGCTGAGAGGACTAGCAGTTTTTCATTCGGTAGTTTCTTGGCCCAGTCTCTCGTCACCCCTGGGTGGGTATTTCTCCTCGTACCATTTCTACCCAGGGAGAGGCCATGGTGCTATCAATAATCTACCTGTTTTTGAGGAGATGCCCGGAAGTGGTCATTCTGGTTGGGTTGGCCGTGTGCCTGTGTCCTTCATTCGATGACCACGTGTCTGACTATGTGCTGGGCGCTGTGGAGGGGGCAGGAAGGACCACAGTGCATGAAGCTGTCCAGGTCTTGTTCTCAGGGACTCAACGATCTCGCCTGGGTGCCGGGGGGAGGAAGAACTTTCTTCCAGCCCTTTGTTTTTCATGGAAGCCCACAGAAGGGGAGGTATGGTGAGGCCCACTCTCCAGTTAGGCAAACAGCAGTTTTGATAAGACTGTGGGATAACAGACGTCAGACGCCCAAGTGAGCGTGAGATGCACGTCCTGAGAAATGTGCTGACGTTAGTGATAGCATGGGTCACTTGCATTTTGAAAAAGCTCCTCAGGTGAATTCTGATATGATCATCCCTTCCTCTTTACCCAGCCCCACCTCTCACACCGCCTCAGTAACAATCGCCAAATTGCAGGAAAATAACTAATAACCTCTCACACACTTAAAGACAGTTGAGTGTCTCCGCTTTCTACAGCCTTCTGTCTCCTATTCCTTTTCATCTGCCTGCACAGGCCTGTTTTCCAACTACGGTTAATGATTAATAATTTGTTTAGCATTAACTGAGCTTTCCAATTGTTTTGCTCCATATTTTCCCAACCATTCACTACAATTCTTCAAAACCAAGTCTTTGCCTTCACACAACATCAATAAATTAATTTTCTTTATTTTTGTCCTTGATGTGGCTGAGAAGGCCCAGTGTTTCGTTTGCAACACCTTGCCCTCGGTATTTCTCTTGCCTTCACAAGAGGGAGATAAACTGTGTGGGTTAGCATGCAGTGGGACCGCCCTGAGATGAACCCCCATGAAGTGTGCTTACTCGGATGACATTGCCATCTTCAGGAGCCGACACTGTTGAAAAGGCTTCCTATCTCTGTCTATGTCAGCGCCATTTAAATGCTTCATTCCCTTCAGAATCTTGACTCTCACTTAATCCTCTCCACTTACAACAGTAGGGTTTCCACGTTCTTTACTAAATTTATCTTTTGTGATAATTGTTCATCGGGGAGTTCAACATGTCCGCCATTACTATGGCTCTCCTAAGAGTCCTCTCTGACTGTCTTCATTTCCCCTTGCTATAGTGGGCTGGAAATGGGCTCTTGGGGCTGGAAGTTTGAGTCCCACCAATGCCCTGCAGACACCATGGTCCCATGTCTTGGCTGGTCCCTCTGGCAAGGTGGGTCTCAGTGATCTGCCATTTATAGCTGCTAGTTACTCTGGGGTTCTGTTTCCTCATCTTTAAAAGTGTTCTTGTGGGGGCGCCTGGGTGGCCCAGTTGGTTAATCGGCTGCCTTTGGCTCAGGTCATGATCCCAGAGTCCTGGGATCCAGCCCCACGTCGGGCTCCCTGCTCTGCGGGGAGTCTGCTTCTCCCTCTCCCTCTGCCTGCCGCTCTGCCTACTTGTGCTCTCTCACTATCTCTCTGTCAAATAAATAAATAAAATCCTCTAAAAAAATAAAAATGTTCTTGTGAAGATGGAGCTGATAATACTTGTAAGGATCTAGGGGTGTGCCTGGCATATCACAGGGACTAAAAACATAGCATTTCCATTCCATTTCCGAGCATGGCTACCCACTTTCAACTGCCGGAGTCTGCATCTCCCAGTTTGAGGGCTTTCTCCCATCACCAGAATTCTCTCTGGCTGTGTGAAGGCCCTGGAAGTGCCAAGGAATAAGAGGTTCCTGGAACAGCCCACAAACAAGGACTGATAGGAGTCGGTGTGTAAGGACCCTGTTCCCTGCCCTCGGGTGGGAGAACTCTGAGGTGGGTGCTCGATACTGCTCCCCAGAGGTCTCCAGAAGGATTGAGCTCCAGTTGCATGTTGTGCTAACTCGCTTGAAAACTCACCCTTTCTAGCCCATTTCCCGTCTCCCCCATATCTCTTTGTAGTTGCACTGTTTCCCCCATTCAAGGCAGAAACATAGACGTTATTCCACCATATCCAGTCATCGTTGCTAACAAATATTTATTGAGCTCCTTTAGCGGGAGTGCTACTCTGTGTGGACACCCCGGCCATAAGTGTCTTTGCTTTAGTGGTGTTTCTTCTCTCATCCCTCATGCCCTCCTCACCTCACACCAGTCTATCCACTTCCCTGCTGACATCTTCCAGAAGGGACTTCTAATGACTCTTCATCTCTCCCTATCTTTGCTCAAAACCCATCCACCACTCCCTGCTGGCTGCTGGATAAAGTTGGAGCAACACAGCTGGGTAGGGAAAGACCTGAATCTCCTCATCTCAGTATTAATGACCCAACTTCTCCAACCTTCGCTCCTTCCTAGAGTCACTGCAGCTTACCATGGCTATGTCTTGGCTCATATTAAATTCTACCCATACCTTAGGGTTTAAGCTACATCCCACTTCCTTCACTGTAGCCTGGACCCACAGGGAAGGAGGTCCTCCTCTGATTCTTGAAGCATGATTGGAAACACTCAGCCAAACTCATTTATTCAGGAAAGCACCATGTCCCAGGCACCATGCTTGATACCACTGGGGAGATATTGATGAATGAAATAAGTGTGGCACCTGCCCTCATGGAGCTCACAGGACAGCGGGGGAGGAGACAAAGGTCAAATAATCACAGAGATGTGGAAATTATAAATCATCTCAAGGATGATGAGGAATCGACAAGTTTTTCTCAGAAAGCTAAATGAGTTGGGAGCTAATTTAGATGGGAGGTGGTGGGTGTTCAGATGAGACCTTCTGAGACATGAGGTACGAGTCGGAATTAGCTAGAATAAGGGTAGAAAATAGTCTGAGTAGAATGAGTCTCTCATGAGAAGACGATTAACTTAGGAGGCGCTAAAAAAGGCCAGGGGGCTAGACTTGGTGAACAAAGAAGTGGCGAAAAGGGAGATGGGACTGGAATAGTTGTCAAGGGCTGGATTACTCAGAGTCTCATAGACTACACCAGTCAGGTTTCTGCTGCAATAATGCTGCTTAACAAACAGCCCCTATGTCTTTGTGGCTTACAACATCAAATATGTATTTCCCACTCCTAGGTCTTCCAACTGGCTGAAGTTCAACAGGGCTCAGCAGCGGCTCTGCAGGCCAAGGCTGGGTTCCTGGCTTTGGGTTGTGCTCAGGGCTCACATTTCTCTCATCCTGGGACCAAGACCAGAGGAGGAACAGGTACCAGGGGCAGGCTCTTCTTATGGCTGAGGATAAACTCGAGAGGGCAAGCAATTGGAGACAATGCCTCTTAAGGTCAAGGTTTGAAACTGGCACATGTTACTTCTGTCCACACTCCACTGGTCAAAGCCAGTCGTAGGGCCTAAGTAGGGGGGCTGGTCCGCTAAGAGGCATACAGTCAGATGGCCGAGGGCATGAGGGTATGATTCTATCTCAGGGAGAAAAGTTGGTGGTACAATAATCCAGCCTAACACCAACTGGAAACCTTTGTGCCTTTCTTACATCCTTCCTGAATGCTTCTTCTCTAAGACTTTAAAAAAGGCATTTCCGTACACGTATATGTATACAGAAACCTAGGATTTTTGTGAATGTTTTAACACGAACGGTATCATGTTACAAGTATTGTTCTGTGGCTGCCTTGAATTTTATTTCTTTTTCTTTTTTTAAGAGATTTATTCATTTATTTTAGGGGGGAGGGCAGAGGGAGAGGGAGAGAATCTCAAGCAGACTCCCTGCTGAGCACGACCTTTGAGATCATGACCTGAGCCAAAATCAGGAGTTGGATGCTTAACCGACTGAGCCACCCAGGCACCCCCCGAGTTTTACTTCTTTAACAAAGAATATCTTGAGCTCCAAGCCAACACTGGGAAGGCCACACCATAATATTTTCAATGCTAGGGGGTCTCCAAACCCTTACTTTGGCGTTGGTTAGAAAGTGTGAGCGTGGTCCCAGATAATAAGCTCTGTATTCCCACAATAATATTTCCAGTCCTGCATGCTTTTCCAGAACCTTGACCAAACTCCCTGATCAAGAGATAAAGTCTGTGTCCCCTCCCCTTGAACCCAGGGGTGGTCTTTGGGGACTGCCTTGAGTAAAAGAGAAGTGGCACCACGTGACTCCTGAGGGTGGGCCATGGAAGGAGCTATTCAGCTCCCACCTGGCTCTCTCTTGGGACGCTCACCCTTGGGACCTGGATGCCATGATGTGGGGAAGCCCAGGCTATAGGCAGAGGCTCATGTGCCGAGGAACCATGGCCCCTGGTCCTCAGCTTTGGCTAAGCTCCAAGCTAACCACCAGCCCCAACTTGCTGACCATGTGAACCATGTCAACCAGGCATGTGGGAGGTGACTGCCCCAGTCCCCAGATGAACTCTGTGGTACAGAGACAAGTCTTCCCGTCTCCGAGACCTGCTCAGAGTACAGATTCAGGAGCTGAAGGAATGATTGTCATGTTTTTTGAGCCTCTGGATTTTGGTGTGGCTTATCGTGCAGCAAGAGATGCCTAGAACCGGGACGCCTGGGTGGCTCATTCGTTAAGCGTCTGCCTTCGGCTCAGGTCATGATCTCGGGGTCCTGGAATCGAATCCTGCATCGGGCTCCCTGCTCAGGGGGGAGCCTGCTTCTCCCTCTCTCCCCAACCCCCTGCTCATGCTTTCTCTCGCTATCTCTCTCTCTCAAATAAATAAATAAAATCTTAAAAAAAGAGAGAGAGATGCCTAGAACCTCTACTTCGTGGAACTGGGTTCCAGGCTGAGTCCCCATGCATGAATTTAGAAGGCCCTGGTTTCCCTTGAGGAGGGGTCCGCGGCCCCACAGCCTAGGGCTGGTCTGAGCCTGAGGCGGGAGCTGGGAACATTGGGGGGTGGCCTCAGCACAGCAAGACTGGCTTGAAAGAGTACAAGGAATAGGAGAGGTAGTCCCCAGGGAAAGCGAGGGGTTTGGTTGTAAATACACAGTGTGTGAGGAGGCTCGGGGAAGGGCTACAGCCTGTGGAAAGAGAGCGGGATGAGGAGGTGGGGGCCCTGGGTCCAGACCCCCGACTCTGACAAACCACCAGTGTGACTTCATATGTTACTAGGCTGCCCTGGGCCCCTGTGCTAAGGGTGCTGGATAAAATACAAGCATCCTAGTTAGAGCTGAATTTCAGATAAACACATGAGTAATTTTTAAGTATGTCCCAAATATCCCAGGGGACATACTTACACTAAAAAAGTATGCATTATTTATCTGAAATTCAACTTTAACTTGGCAGCCTGTATTTTTATTTGCTAAATCCAACCACCCTACCCGGGGGCCACATTTATAAAACTGGGGGCTTAGCATGGCCTCCAAGGCAGCCACACCTCGAGGTGAAGCTGGCTCTGGATCCATGCCCTCCCTGGGTGCGAGCCCAGCTCTGCTCGGGTAAGTTCCCAGCCTCATCTGTAAAATGGGAATAATAATGGCCATTCCCTCGCAGGCTGGTCACGAGGGTTAAGTGAGATCATGTGTACAAAGCACTTAAGTGCCGGGCCCACAGCATGTGCAAAATCAAAGGGAGGTGTTCTTATTATTACTCTTGCTAGTACCATAGGGCTATGGTTCATAGGCGAGCATTAGGCAACAGGCATCTTTGGGCCTTCGTGGGTAAGGCATGAGCGGCACGTATAGGTAAAGGAAGAAGGTTCCAGCCCCGCCCTCCAGGGCACCTGGTGTTCAGCCCGCAGTTGGAGAACGAATCCCACTACCCACTGTGTTCAACTCCCACAGTTAATAACACTGCAGAATGAGGGTTGTGGATACATTCTCCCTTCCTCGGCATCTTTGTGGGCAGGTTTTTAATTTTAAGCAGGAGAAAACCCATCAGGTAGTTGAGGTTCCTGGGGGGCAGCTAATGCTTTCTGTCAAATGCTCACCCTGGGGTGCTTTGTTACCCTGACACCTCCCGAACTTGGAGTCAGCAGCAAATTGCAGGACAAAATTCTTATGCTGCAAGTTTATTGCATATTCATAGAATTTAGGCCATTAGGCCACATTAGTTTTTTTTTTTTAACTTTTTATTGAAGTATAACCTACATTCAGATAAGTGCGCATATCCTAAGTATACGCTTGATAAATTCTTACAAGCAGAAAGTACCCGCGGAGGAGCACCCAGGTCAGGACACAGAACATCACCACCCCCCCATGCCCTCCCCCAGGCACCGCTTCTCCCGGGGGAGCTCTCCTGACTTTACTCACAGCTTCGCCTATCTCTGAAGCTTACATAAATGGAATCAAACATATGTCCTCTTTTGGGTCTGGCCTCTTTTGCTCAACAGTAAGATGGTGAGATATATCCACTTTGTTGCAAGAGGTTGCAGCTTTTGGTCCTCATTGCTGTTAGCGTTTACTTATCCATCCCACCTTGGATGGGCTCCGGGTGGGTTCGCCTTGCTGTAGGCATTCTAGAGCATGGCTCCTGGTGGATACGTGTAACACCTACTGTGGGGAGTTGATGAGGCCGAACGGTCTTTCATAACATCATTCCTCAGGTTGAACATATCGCAGCGCCTGGGTGACTCAGTCGTTTGAGCATCTGATTCTTGATTTCGGCTCAGGTCATGATCTCGAGGTCGTGAGATGGAGCCCCGCGTCGGGCTAGGCCCTGGTGCATGGAGCCTGCTTAAGATTCTCTCTCCCTCTCCTTCCCCCCCATCCCTGCTCTCTCTCTCAGAAATAAAAAAAAGAGAAACCTAAGGCTGAACATATCAAAGAAACTGTTGTGGAAGAAATTAGCAAAGTGGCAATGAGAAAGGGAAATTTTGATTTTAACCTGTGAGCTCCCTCTGTCAGAAGCTTCTCCTGGCTCTTCTTGGTGGAAACAGGTGCCTAAGGCAGAGATTTGATTTGTGCACACGAAATCCCCAGGGATCTTGTTCAGTTGCTGCTTCTGATTCAGGAGGTCATGGTGGAACCTGAGATTCGGTACAAGCTTCCGGGTGGTGCGGCTGCTGCTGGTCCCCGGACCACACTTTGAGTAGCAAGGGCCACCCATCCCAGAGATTGCTGTCAGACTGCTCATGGTCAGACTGTTGGCACATCCCCTGGCAGGCACAGGGGTAGAGAGAAATGGGGGAAGACCTTCCAGCAGCAGGACAGTGGGGTGAGAAAGCAGTGCAAACGCTGGGCTCTGGAATCTAAAAGAACAGTGATCACACCCTGGCTTAGCGTTACTAGTTGTGTGACCTTGGGCAGGATACCTAAGGCCCCTGAGCCTCGGTTTCCCCATTTGTGACATGGAGTAATAGTGCCCACACTGCAGGGTGTTGTGGGGAGTACCTATTGGGAAACAGGCACATACCGGGCCACTGATAAATGTTGGTTATCATTATTCCTGATGTGATCTCAAATGATTTTTTAGGTGTGCGAAGCAAAAATACATACAATCAGGCAAGTGTACGTGTGTACAAAAAGTTACAGTTTATATCAAGGATCTCACCGTCTAATACTGCAGGCCAAAGATGCATTCTTCCAATAAATACAGTATTTGCCGCAAGTGACGTGTGTGTAAGATATTGTGGGGAAACAGAGGACGGGGCAAGAATCTCTCAGGAAGGAACCAGAGAAGGCCTTAAGGAGGAAGGAAAAATGGGTTTTGAAGGGTGAGCAGGAGCCCGCCAGGCAGATAAGGCTAAGAGTAGGCCGAGGGAAAGGTATGGCCATTCCGTTATGGAGGATCACATGTGCAAAGGCACAGAGGCACGAAGAGGGCCTGATTGTACATGAACTGCTGCAGGGCTAGGGAGAGCGGGCAGGGAACCTGACCCAGAGGGTCTTGACTGCTACACCAGGGGGCTGTTTTATGCCCCCAGCAAAACTATGAAAAAGGCTGTGGTCCCCTGGCCATCTTTTCTGGGCCTTTCTTCCTCCTTCAAGGAGACTTCACCCCTACTTCTAGCTTTGGTGTGCCTCACGTGCCGACAACTCCTGGCAAGGCATGCTCTTAGGAACCTATCTGAGATGTACCCCGTGACTCAACCAGAGGTCCCTGACCGGAAGGCAATATTGGATTTAGGAGTGGGGACCCACAGCATGGTGGGGGCGCCTGTTGCTTAGATCACTTCCTGCAAACTCCAGGGCGGGCTCGGGCAGGCCCCACACCTTTACCACCCTTTGCTGCCCGCCCACCCCAGCGGGACGAGTTGCCCATTGAGACACCCCAAGCCTGAGCCCAGATTGTGACTCTCAATGGCCCCACAGGGACCGGCGAGACATCCTTCCTGGTGTTTGTGAACCCAGGCAGGGCAGTGCTCCTTCTGCCCACTGGTCACCTCGGCCAAGGAATGTGCTGGCACAAGCCAGGAGGCTGAGGAGCCTGTTGGGTTTGGCTCCTGCTGGTGGGCTTCGGACCAAGGCATTGTGTTCAACCAGCCCTTGCCGGCGGTTAAACTGTGACACGCAAAGCCCAGTGGCCACTCGGGAAGGAGGACGGGCAGAGCCTGTGGACCCTGAGCCAGGGCCAAGCCCGCTCCCCGCTGCCTGTCCTTGGTGCCTCCCAGGACAGGGGACACAGGGCTGGGGAGGCATGGCTAGAGACTCTCTACTCAGGGCATTCATACAGTCTTCCTTTGAAGTAGCAGAAACCTTTTGCTAAACAAAATCGTATTTATCAGCAACCACGGTCCTCAAACTGGCTGATGTGGTGCTGGCTCTGGGAGAAGCAAGGTGGAGGCCCACACCCAACCTCGGCCTCCCCCTTGGGCACCCCCAACCCGGCTTTCAAAACCACAGCCTCAGCCAAACCCCTCACTCTCCTGCTGAGAAAGCTGATGCCCATAGAGGCCTGGGGGAGATCACAGCAAGGCAGAGGGGGCAGGAATCCCGGTCAGCTGTCTCTTGGAGCCCGCCTCAGGGAGACCAAAGCTCTCCGCCCGGTGCTCTGTGGAGAATAAAGGCACGTTCGTTTCTTGAGCCCAAGGGGGCCCCTGGTCCTGAAGGAGGGGACATCAGAGCTAGAGGTGGGCTGGGTGCGGGCTGCAAGGCCACGGGGAGGCTGGGCAGTGGTCCCAGGGGGCCCCTCTCTGTGCCTCTCCCTACTGGCCACAGAGACCCTTCCACCTCCTGGGGGGCTCCTGCCTGACAGGGCCCCTTCCTTCCAGCCCCCCTTCCTTTGGCAGCCCTCCACTCCTCCTCCATCTTCCCCGGCCATTAGACGGGAAGCTGCTATATTAATGGCCCTTCTTCGTTCTGAGCAGGCCGGTGGTGTCACTGCCAGGTTTTCCCCCTCCTAATGATTTGTCCTGGCAGCAGAAATATTACAGCGATGATTTCATGTAGAATTTCATTTGCTGGGTTTTTTTTTTTTTTTTTAATCCCTTGAAGAAGGGGCTGAGCGATTAATGGGTCTTTGAGAGATCAAAGCTCTACGTGGCAAAGAGCGAATCGTAACCGTAGCTAACACTGATTGGGGACTTGGCATGTGCCAAGTACTGTGCCACCGTCACAGCACCTCTGGGAGCCACGCCCTGTCATCATTCCCGTTACTGAGGCACAGAGTGGCCAGCGGTCACATAGCCCACGGTGGTGGCACCGGGATTGGAAACGGAGGTGGTGTGGCTCCCGGGGTTCTCGATCACCTGGCTGTGCCCCCTCGTGAAGGTGTGGGGAAAGCCGGGGATCGGGAGCCCAAGAAACCCGACACGATCAGCTCCGGGCGCCCGGCCCGCCCTGCGGGCAGCCACCAGTCAGATCAGGCCAAATCGTAGTCACCAGAGAGCCTGAAGGTTTCCGGTTCCGCCGGGCTCACTGAGTGGGGACCGGGCACGGTTAATGTCACCCCGGGTGGTGTGGCATGGCTCACGGGCCCCACAGGAGCCCAGACGCCCTCACTCTTCCCCTGCCTGAGCAGATCGCTTTGTGCCTCCGCGTCCTCATGTCCTTTCACAAGCGATACTATGGGCTACCATTTGGTAAGCACTTGCTATGCGCTGGGCACTCTCCAGAAGATCTGTCTCCTCTTCATGGCCACCCAGAAACGTATGCCTTATTAGTCCCTTTTAAAGATGAGGCGTCTGAGGCTCAGAATCCACTACCTTGGCAAAAAGCCCCAGAGCCAGTGGTTGAGCAGGTTCCAACCAGACCTGTTTAGATGCCAGAGCTGAGGCGATTTTCCATCTCTAGCTCACTTTCTTGAAGAGAAATATCTGTGCATGCCAGACGCTTCTTGGGCATCATCTCTTCTTGAAGCATCCCTGAGATGTCCTGGCCCTGACCCCCATTTTACAAATAATGAAATAGGTTCAGAAAGTTTCTGTAGGTTGTCCAAAGTCCCACAGCTCAGTGGTGTTAGGTCTGGTTTTCAAGCCTGGATCCATCTACCGCTGAGCCCTCCCTCTTTCTGTGACGTCATACGTATGCAACGACAAACTAAATGCAACAATTTTCTAGGGGAGGTCACCTGGCTGTTGTTGTCTCCCAAAGAGCAGAGAAAAGGGAGCGTTTTAAAGCCGTAGTTGAGAGAAAACAGGCAAGACCCTTGGAATAACCTCTGGATTAGGATAGCTCTAAGGCTCGAGAGCAAGAAGCCAGCAGGGGCTAAGGAACTTGGTTCATTGGTCTGTCCATCCATCCATCTTTTCATCCATCCCCATTCTTTGAGACAAGATCAAGAGCCCTGGGGTGTTTTGCTGGCCTCTTTGCTCCGTAAGTCTGTGTCACCAGTCCTGGGAGTGACCGCAGGGAAGGGAGGTGCCTCCGAGAGTAAGTGGTAATTCCTCAGGGGGGGCTTCCGGCTCCATCAGTGCGAGAAGTTCTCCTCACTGTGCCCTCTCCTCCATGGGGCAGAAGGCAGGTCCCACGGAATATTCTAGGGCCTGGCATGTCGGGACTCTTTCAGCTCAGGGAAAGACGTGAGGCCAGAGGACCTGGATAGAAGGGTTGGCAATTTGTTGGGATGACTCCGACACCCCCTCACCCCTCTGGACCTAGATTTACACGGGAAGGAGCCCCCACTTCATCTCTCTCTCCCACACTCATGTTTACATGGCAGAGGGGCATTTAGGGTGTGGTGGGGGGGAGGAGGAAGAACAGGAAGACAGATCATTCAGGAATCCCACTTGGCTTTTGTGGCTGCTGGTTCCACTTTATTGATTAATATTTCCCCAAATCGCCAGCCTCGGATGATCGGTCCAAAAGGCCGCTCAGCGCATTTTGGGGATTTATCCTGCAGAATCTGCCCAGGAACCTCTGCCCACTTCTGATTCTGGTCCCACCCTGCACAGCGCTCTGGACCCTGTGGCGTGAGCTTTTTAAATTTGGATCTCCCCCTTCCCTAAACTCGCCATACCACTGGCTCCCAATTCCCTTGGAGAATCTCCAGTCCTCATGGCTTTATCTGCTACTTCTCCAACACTGCTCAACAGTGAGGCCTCTGTGATGGCAGCCCGTATAATTCGGTTCAGCAAATATTTACTGGGCCCGACCGTGCCAGGCACCACTTGAGATCCGGGAGGCAAAAGTGGCTTGCAGCCAGCCGCCTGGGTCTGAAGCCCGAGTCTCCCGTTACCGGCTGAGTAGCTCTGGCCCAGGGAACTTCTCCTTAATGTCACCTACGGGGAGGCTGCCCTGTGTGTCCCTTTCCTGTGTGCTCGATCAGGCAGCCCTTACCAGGCCTCCTTTAGGGGGAGTTACCGCCCATTTTACAGATGAAAAAACTGAGCCTTGAGACTTTCCCATTTATCCTAGTTCACCCAGCTAGCCTGGTGGAGTTGAGATTTGCACTCCCGTGGGTTTGATTTCAACATCCGTATTTCTACAACATTCCGTGGACTCGCTTGGGCCCGCCAATGTCTCAGAGCCTCAGTTTCCCCAGATGTGAAGTGGGAACAATTTTATTAGCGACCTTAGACACACATTGTGAGAATTAGGTGAGGGCTTTGGAAAACGCTACCCAGTGTTGTTTTTTTAATGGTTATGATTATGAAGTGGGGTCTCCAGGGGTCCCAGGAAACTGCTCTGCTCTGTGGAATGATAACTGATCATATGACCTTATCGCAACCTCAGGAAAGCCCTTCCGGAGTAGGCACCTGTAAGCTCCGCAGCGAGCAGGGCTGGCCGGGCCCCTCCCCACTCTGGCATCCTACCATGAGCCTGGGACCCCACAACTGGCCATTACTTCTGTGTTTGGATTCCTTAGAACCCCATGAGGGTGTCCTGGGGAGGAGGAGAGTCAGACAAATCACAGAATGTTCAGGGAGGCCCTTCAAGACGATCTGGTGAAAATCCAACCCGATCGCGATACACAAGTGGAAGCCGAGGCCCAGACAGGGACAGGAACTTGCCCAAGATCACACAGCTGGTTAGCGACAGAGCTGGGGCATCCAGGCAGCTGTTAGGGCTCTCCCTGTGGGGCTCAGGATTTGCCGATCGCGTCCGCTTCCCAGCTTCTCCAGCACGGCAGCGCAAGGCCCGGGCACAGGAGCTGGGAAGGACCCTGGGAAGGTCCCTGCAGGGGCGGACGGGGAGGCAGCAAGGTCAGGAGGGTTTGGGGAGGGGAGGGAGGTCCAGGCACTGTTTCCTGAAAACCACTGGATACGGGAGCTGATGATATAATCTGGGGGCTCCCCAAACTGGCCAAGGGCCCCAGGACGCCCACTTGTAGCAAGCCAGGAGTCTGGCCCTGGAATCTGTTTCTAAATGAGCTCCCTGGGCTCCCAAAGCGCTTATCGTGGCCGAGCCCCTCCAGGAGGAGCAGGTCCCACTGTCCGCAGCAAAGGGGTTGGTCCCGGCCCCTTTCCCGGCCTCCATGTTTCTGGTTGACCAGCGTCCTCTGTGCTCACCGCCACCGTGGACCCCATAACAAACACACGGGGCCCGGGCCTGGAAGATCTATTAGTGGCACTCCTGTCACCGCCCGCAGAGCAGGAGGAGAGGCAGCCAAATGCTGTGCTAATTATTCTAGCTTCCAGCAGGGTCTCGGAGGTCCCAGCCATGGTAAATCTTAACTTTCATGCTATGGTGCACCGGGATGCAATTTACTTCAAAGAGAGCATAAATCCCCACTGCGGCGTGTATCAGAGGAGTGTTACATAAAAGTGGCCCATGTGCTTCCCACCCGGGCTGCCTTCGCTCCCCCCTCCCCTCCCCTCCCCTCCCTCCCCCCCCCTTCCTTGTAAGTTTGAAAAAGCCAGCCCGCGGTTGGCTACACATCTCGCACGCAAAAACATTTATACACACGTCTGCTCCCAGCCTTATAAATCACCAGGCTTGGCGACTTGGCAGTGGGAACACAGGCGAGCGCTATTTTTACCAGCGCAGGCCGCAGACAGCCCCCCGGGGCCCCGCCTTTCCTAACAGCGACACCTCCCGGAGCCAGCTCCAGCCAAAGGCAGCCTTTCGGCTTTGGACCCATTTCTCAGGCTTTGGAAGATGGTCACTGACCCTGGCCCGGTCCTTCCCTCCGTTCCCGTCTCTCAGCAGCCCACCCCCCCCACCCCCGCCCCCAAGGCATCTGGGGAATTCCTCCAGCAACAAAGGCCCCCTAGGAGGCCCCGCCCCCGCGTCCCTGGCCCCAGGCGGGCTTGCCAGAGGGGCAGGCGGGCACCGCTGACGTCATGGTGATCTTCCACACAGGCTAGCACAGCTCATTAGGGTGTCAAGTGATCATGGGAATCGGGGAGGGGGCTGCCTACCCGTCTCCCCTCCCATCCCCCCAGAGCGAGGCCCCCTCCCTCCCATGCAATCCCCGGGGGGGGGGGCTGTCCAGTTGTGTTTCGAGCAATTACTTCCCCGTGAAAGACATCTGTTATCTCGGCTGACACACACGGGATGGGCGGCCCGTGTGGTCGGGGCGTGGGCCTTGTGAATCCTGGCATTGTCATCCCGGCCCCGGCTGGGAGCCAGGCGGGGTGGCAGGGGGTGCAGTGAGACAGAGGCCGTCTGTCTCCTGTCCCCTGGCCCCCGCCCGGGCCTCCTCCGTGCGACCTCTCTGGAGGCGGCCGTGCCAGGTCTAATGCCCCTAAGGTCATCCTCGCAGATCCGTTCCTGATTCCTCGAGGCCGTCCTTCCCGTGGCTTCGCTCCCCTTGCAGCTGCCGCCGGTAGCCGGTAGCCGGTAGCCAGGCGGGCCGCAGGCTGCACGGATGCGGGACCCCCCTCCCCACCGGCGGGCGGCGGCGGGTGAGCACGACCCTCCCTCCCGGCGGGCCCAGAGCTGCCCAGAGGCCCCCCCTCACCAGTCACACACTGGTGACCCCTCTGAGCCTTGGTTCCCTCAGCCCCAGCAAGGACGGGGCTGCATGGGGGGTGGATTCCCTGAGCCAGGAGCTCCCTGCCAGCCCGGACTTGGGATCCCTCCTCTGTGACCCATGTCAACACTGTATAAACGGCAGGTGTTTTTCAGAGGCCCCGGGCAAACTACCAGGATGGACTGGAGTGGAGGACAAGCACCTCGGACCCGTGTCTGGCCAAGACCTCAGGCCGTCACCTCAGCTAGGCTATGGCTTTCTATTTCAACACCTCCTTTCTCCGGACAGAAGCCCTGGGAAGGAGTCCCTGCCTCACCCAACCTGCATTCAGGCTTTGAGGGTGGGAAGAGAAGAAAGAAGCGAACCGGCTTTGTGCCTCCCACTAACCAGGCCCCCCCCCCCCCCCGACGCCTGGCCCACGGAGAAGCCCGCTTTCTCGAGGCCGGCCTGCCCCCCTCTCTCCCCCCACCCTCTACAACGGCCACCATGTTAGCTGCACCCAGAATGGGGCTGTCACGTGGCTCATCCTTTTCCATCGACTTTGGAAGAAAAAGGTCAGGGAGAGGGTCTGAGAGATCTTCATAGACCCTCAGAAATGAGAGAAAAGAGTTAGGCACCGAAGAAAGACAAACCGCAGTCGGGTGCCTCCCCTCCCCTCCCCCCCCCCCCCCCCCCCCCCCCGTCCCCATCCCAGGCACGGCTCTAAGGCCGCTGAGTCTGACCCGGGAGAAGTCTGCCCTAGTGTTCCAGTGGTCCTGAACACCTGGCTGAAGGTGGACGTGAGGGCCGTCCGGAAGTCAGCCCCGTGGGGGTTTTGAAACATGGCAGCAAATTCTTTGATACTTTCCCAACCCGGCCCCTCCCCTTGTATCCGGGTGGGCTTGTGACTGCTTCAGGCCGAAAGCACACTACAAGAGTGATGCCATGTGACTTCTAAGACTGGATCCAAAAAGGCCGCGCAGGTTCTGTCTTCTCTGCTGGAACAACGGCACTTGGCCCTCCACGCTGCTGTGTGAGAAGCCTGAGTGCTGGCTGCCGTGTTGGGAAGAAACCCAGTCCGCACCGAGAGGCTACACGTGGATGGGATGATCCACAGTCCTGGCCGAGCCCAGCCTTCAAGTCATTTGAGCCCAAGCACCAGGCCTGTGAGTGAAGGAGCTTCGGGATGATTCTAGCCCCCAGCTATGGGGTCACCCCTTGGCCATTCAAGTCTCCCCAAGTGAGACCCTAGACATTGTGGAGCAGAGTCAAGCCACCCCAGGTCTGCCCCTGTCTGGATTTCTGACCCACCGAATCCAGGAGCATACTAAAATATTTGTTGTTTATACTAGGAAGGTGGGGTGGTTTGTTAAACAGAAAGAGTTAACAGGAACAGCTTTCTCAGCCCAGGGTCCTACCTGACGTCCAGCCTAATGTATGAAGACATGGACACCTGTTTTCCATAAAGGAAGTAGGAAGTTTTCTAGAAGCCTGAGAATGGCACTGGGCCAAAGGATCTGCTGTGTGGACTGCACACTTAGCCCGGCCGCAGAATTATGCCCAGTTCCAGAGGCAGGCCTGGTGGTGCTACCTCCGGGTTAGTCTCTGTGTTTGCAGGAGACCCGGGAGTCCGTGACTTCCTTGGGGCTGGTCACGTCTCATTTCATTTCCTGTGTGGCCCCGGAGCTTTCTGGCTGCCACTGGGAGGAAGGATGAAAGATGTCCTGACCCTCTTCTCGTCCCCTGGTTCGTAACTTGGGCCTAAGGAGGATGGCCCCTGGGCAGAAGGGGAAATGAGAGCGTGTGAACACATGAGAGTGAGAGCAAACACATGTCTTTTTGTGGTTTCTCTATCAAAGGACAGAGGCCAAATTCCCACCCGGGCACCAAGAATGCCACCTGCCACTGTGACGTACACAGGCCTTAGTGAGCACTCTCTAGTTTCACGAAGTCGGGAGGCGGGGTGGCACTTGGCTGCCTATAACCAGAATCAGCCTGCGGGGCTCTGCGTCCTCCAATTTACAGGGGAATCAGACCTACTTTCTCCATCCTCTGCAACCCTCAAAAGCCTGACGATGCATTCAATATTTAAGTGCATCGTGGGCTGTCCCACGATGCATTTAAGCAGTTGCTGGATTGTATCATCATGCAGCGGGGTAGTCTGGCTCAATTTTACGTATAAAACTCAGTCGGTGACAAATTCCCATTTGCTACCTGGTCCCTGACCGTAGCAAGCCCTGTGTTTGATCCCCAAAGTGCTCGGGAGCCTGGAACGATGAATCGTTTGCCACAGAGCAAGAGATCACAACCCTTACTCAAAAACACAAATCTTCTTAAGCTTCTTTTGGCTTGCTGTCCATTGTAATGTGGCGGTCCTCATCTTCGAAGGGACACATCTTGGCTAAGTGGTCCACTTGACCATGAGCAAGAACCCAATAAGCCACTAAAAGTTTGATCGGTTGGGATAAAGATTTAGAAATGAGACTCCGGAGAGGAGGACAGGGACAATTCAACTTCCCGGAAAGACTGCAAGGTCTTAGGGAGGAGGAGAACTCTAAGTAAACATGTTTCTGTCTCGGTGGCCCAGGGGGGTTGGGGGGGGCAAGGGGTGGGGTTTGGGCCTGTAAATGACTGATGTCCTTCCGGTACCCATCCTCCTCCCTCGTGTCCTAGGAAGCAGCCACCTGTCTTCCAGCTGTCTGGGACTGTCTGCTGGAGCAAGTGACATCACGGTGACCAGAACCCACTTCCCCTTTGTCTGGAGCAGTTATGATGTCATTCTCTCTGGCAGAGAAGCAGGATGTTGGCAGTTCGGACTCCTCTGGGTCCTCCTGAAGTGATAATTGCCTTAGATTTTGTTATAAAGTGCAGCTGCTAATTATCTTGTTAAATCACAGCCATATACTTTTTGGATTTTTTTTTTTTCTTTGCAATCCATTTAAACAGTCTGGGACATTAAATAGAGCCACACACCCTAAACAAAAACAAAAACACAACCCAGACGCACGCACAAAAATCGCTGCTTCTTTCCAACACTGTAAAAATAATCTAAAAAAAAAAACAAAACCGAAAAGGGCGCAGATATGGCATAATTAGATTGCTTCCATTAAAAAGTCATCATTTCAACATCCTCATATAAATATCTGCATCCCATTGCATATTTTAAGCAATTGCATAATAAGCCCCCAAGTGAAAAAGAGCAAAACTCATTTCCTGACCACAAAAGGAGAAAGGAATCACTATGTGCTCTGAGTTCCAAGGAGAACTGGATTACATTCCTCCCACACAGACTGGAGGGAGATGGAGTTCAGTGCTTCAGGCGAGAGAATTATGACAACACTTAACCGCTGTGACCCACACTGCTCCGTGCCTCTCCACGCCATTGGCCATTAGAAGCATGCAGCTCCCACTGAGGTCAGAGGGAGGAAGGAGGGGCCTGGCCCCCTCCGTTTGGAAACCCTGCCCTGGGTTCCAGCATCAACAGGTGAATGAACATCAGTCGCGGCCTGAGCATCTCTGTCATTTCTCTTGATCGGCCGTTTCAGGCTTCTGATTTGTGTGGTGCTGCTGGAAGTTTGCCAAGCAGGGCCGGAGGAAGAGGCCAGGTGTGGGCACCACCCTCATATGTATCCATGCCATAGGCACCTACCACCATCTTACTTCCCCTTTGCCCTCGTGAGCGATGCCCGGCTTGTCCCCTACTCTCTGGCGCTGCAAAGGCAGCTATGATGGACAGCTTCAGTCGTGCCCTGCCTCGAGCCATACAGGAGTTTCTCTGGAGTGAAGACCCGGGGGATTTCTAGGTCATTCATAAAGTTTGCACAGATTTCACTCCTCTAAGCATCACCAGATACTCCTCCAGAATGGTGGTATCACCTTGCAGTCCCACCAGCAGTGCGCAAGAGTCCCCATTTCCCCATATCTTCTACAGCACTGGGTTTTATTCACTTTTGTAAGTTTTGCCAATGTCTTAGGTGTGAAGTGATGCTGTTGGACTTTGCATTTCTTTAGTAACTCATGGGGGTTGATTATCTCTTCATTTTCATTAGGGGTTCCCTATCTATGAATTGCTTACCTATATTATTGGACCTTTCTCCCCTCCACTGCTTTTTCCTGTTTTATTTTTTAAAGTATCCTTTAAGAGTTTCTTATCTGTTTTGGTAACAGCGAACACAGACAAATACCTTAAAGAAGACCACACATGAAGATAACTTATGACAATCTATAACTTGATTATTGTTTATGTTTTCCCCTTAAACGTCTGGTTCACTTCTTACTTTTTACAATAAAAAAAATCAAGCAGAATGGTTTTGAAGCAAATGAGCCAAAAAAAAAAAAAAAAAGAAGTGTACTTTCAGTTCCTTGTCTACTTTTGTCAAGAGACTGGAGGAGCAGGAAGAGAAGTTGAAGGATGGAAAGGTAGATTAAAAGGACGGAAAGAAAAAACCAAAAAAGTCTCGAAGAGGAATTCGGGAAGAGAAAGAGACAATGATTAGGGAAGGAACCAGGCAGAGACAGTGAGAGAGAGGAGTAGAAATGAAGAGGAGGGGGAGGAGGGGGAGGAGAGAGAGAAAAATGTAGAAAAAGACAAAATAAAATAGATGCACGAAGACGGACATCCAGAGAGAGAAAATTTTGAATGGGTTTTGAGCCTGCTCTGAACCACTCTGCCCTGCCAACTTATCTCACCATCTCCTTCGCCTTGGACTCCTTCTAGATCTTCTCTCCAACGTGCTCTGGTGTGATGAACCCGGAGGAACCCATTTCTCGCCCAGGAGCTGTTGCGGGCTGGATCTGACTTGGTCTACACAATGTTCAGGGCTCTGACGCCACTGTTTCCAGTTCCTTCTGTCTCCTGTCTAGGGCTTTACCAGTTCTGGCCTGTGTGTTAGTCTCCAGGGGGTGTCGGGAAGGAACTTGCTCCCTAACCAGACTGCGAACTTCCCGCGGGCAGAGTCCACCCCTTGGCTGGCCGCCCTACCTCTCCCTGGGGCTTGCAGCACACCGTCCACGTCCATTAACACTTGCAGAGCGGATGAGCCAAGGCGTCCTGCCATCATCCTTCTCAGCACACACCCCTCCGGCAGCCAACCTCTCAACTTCTCCGGGATGTTTCTCCTGCGGTGGCTTCTCAGGGCACCAAGTTTTCAGCTAAGTACTAAAGGCCCCGTTGTCTCGCCGTATCCATATCAAGTCTGTGGACTGCTGATGGGAAGGCAAATGGTGCGGAGTCCGTGTTTCACGCGGACGCGTTTCAGACCTCACAAATGATCCGAGCAAGGGAGAGCGTGGTCCCCGTGGGCAGGCGTGGCACGCGTTTGGAAGGCAGTCCACATTCCAGCAGAACATTTGTGTCACAGGTACCTCTGCCGAGGGAAATAAGGCAGTTTTATGCTTTTGATAAGATGCGCGCAGGATGCCTGCCGGCAGGGTCTCGAGGCTTTGTGGAGCCTTGGCCAAAGATGGAAGCCCTGGAAAAGCACAGGACGTTTCCCTGGTGTTTGTTAAATGGCATGGGCGGGGAGCGCTTGTGTTTCTCCCAAAGTGTGGGATCACGCGTCACAGTTGCACATTCTAGAGACTGGGGGGGGGGAAGGGGGAAGTGGGGAAACTCCATAGAGCTCACAGCAGTGGCCCCTGACACTTCCTAAATCAAGTTGCTTTCTCGCGTGAGTCCAACAATGTATTGCGAATATCAGGCTGGCCTCTTTAATGAGCACTGCGTGGTAGCTGAGACGCTTAAAGGTAGGCAACACTGCTTCTGGCAAGTCCTGATATGATGCTTTTTCCGGCTATTTCAGAACTGAGTGAATGAGTGATGCAAGAGGGTAGTTGGAGTTTGCTTCTTGTTGCCCTGTGGAGCAAAACCAGGGTGGTGAGGCAGCCAGAGTTCGGTGAGCCTGTGGTTTGTAGTGACGGGGGCAGTGTTCTTTTCTTTTCTTTGTAATTAAATTGTGCAAGGCTCTACTCCCTCATTTTGGATCAGGACAGTTTTGCTTTTTTTTTTTTTTTTTTTTTTTACTTATTTATTTGAGAGCACAAGCAGTAGGCAGAGGCAGAGGGAGAAGTAGACTCCCCACTGAGCAGGGAGCCTGATGCAGGGCTCGATCCCAGGACCCTGGGATCATGACCCGAGCTGAAGACAGATGCTTAACCAACTGAGCCACTCAGGCGTCCCCAGATCAGGAAAGTTTAATAGTTCAATTCTTCTCCCCTTTGCTTCCCGCCCTCCCCCCCCCCCCCCCGCCAATTCTGGATTTCTTTTTTTTTTTTTATTTTTCCAGCAAAGAGTTGAAATGACACCCAACTACAGGGACAGGATTTTTGTCTTAGGAGGGGTATGAAGGAAGGGCAGGGTCCCCCGGGGAGTGACAACTCCATCCGTCCACCAGTTACTAAGTGTCAATAGGGTCTTGTCTTGTCCTCAATACCATGGGGTAGGGGGCGGTGTCATCGAAGATGTGCTTTCTGTGCTCCAAGATCTGGTAGTCTAGGAGGGGAGGCCTTCACCTCAGAGAGCCATGGTGGAAAAGAAGTCAAGACAGGACCCTGTAGTCTCTGTTTCAGAACATCTAGACCTGTGGCTGTGGGAGTTGACTTGGGGGCAGAGGGGTAAGGAAGGCCTCCTGCAGGAGCTGTGAGGTGTGTAGGAGGGGTTTGCCTTGAAGGGTTGAAATGGGTCAGGGGAGAGTGGAGCTGTCTGACAGAGAAGCATCACAGCAGGGAGGAACCGAATGCATTTTCAAAGTCTGCCTGACTACCCGTGTCCACATCACTCGATTACCAAGAGTCTTGCCCCCCTCCAAAACCTACTAGGGTAGATTGTTTGCAAAGATGGCTGCAACAAATCTTTCCACCTCCCAGGACCCCATGCAAAGTGACTTTGCTTCTCCTTCCATCAAGACACAGAGTTTATTTCCCCTTGTGATTTGCTTTGACCAAAGAAGGTGGTGGAAGTGACCCTGGGGGACTTCTAACACTAGACCAGACAGCTTGAACTTTCCCCCTCTCTGGGTGTCCTGAGACCACCATGATGTGAAGAAGCCCAATATGGCCAACTGGAGGGTAAGAGGCCATGTGGGGGTGGGGACTGGGGCACTCCAGCCAACAGCCGGCACCAAGTTCTAGACATGTGAATGAGGTCACTTTGGACCCTTTAATCCCAGTGGGCCCATCATGTGGCAGCAGCAGCATGAAGGAACCCCTGTGAGACCAGCAGATGAACCATGGGAGATACTGAATTGTTGTTTCAAGCTGCTAAGTTCTCAGGTGCTTTGTTACACAGCAGATCTAACAGCAACACTTACTGAATCAGAATTTTTAGGAATGTCTGGCATCCATTCCCTCTTTGCCCTGAAATAGCACGCTGATTTCTTTCTCAGGGAACAGTCCCTCCTCTACTCTAAGTGGTCTCCATGGGGCTGACAGTCATTGTGTCCCCAGGCTGCCATCCTCCGACCCAGTCACCCAGAGTATTCTATTCTAGAGTCATAGTAATTGGTTGAGGGATTCCCAGATGGAGTAAACTGGGCCGATTGGCAGCTGCCCTGAGATTTGTAATGTGAATGCTATAGGAGACTTTCTCATCCGCTGGGATCTCAAACTGTAAAGACCACAAAATCCCCAGGCCAACAAGTCCAACTTGCCACTACACACAAAACCAGGACAGAAAGACGGAGAGAGAGTGACAAAACCCTGACAACATCATCTGAGCCTTTGGGAACAGTTGCACTGGAATTTGATGAAATCCCAGACTTCCTAGTTATGTAGCAAAGGGAATTTGAATTGGGTTTTGGTCTCTCACCTAATAAATACAGTAGCCACCCCTGCTTCCCCGGGGGAGCTATTAGTACTTGTATAACCTGCATTATTCTCCTTTCTTGGCCTTGCCCATGGCACTCATGGCAGATTGCATTCTGGCTCCCAATTCCTTACTCCGTCCTGTTAATAGGATTATACAACCACACCAGTGTGACTTGGCAGGCCCTCCTGTTAGAGTAGGCCAAGTATACCGCCCTGTACCATTAATGGTGCTTTGCCATGTGGCTTGTTTTGGCCCAATAGGAACTCAGCGGAAGTGATGCCAACAGACGCTTTAAATATGCTTGTGTGGTTTGCATTGGCTTCTTGCTCTCCTGTTAGTTGTTGTGAGAACATGGCTGGTAGCTGCTGGTCTCAAAAGGCAGAGTTAGGTGGAGCAGTGCTGAAACCAACCTGCCTCTTGGAGCCAAGTTCAGCTGAGGAAAAATGAGCTATTATTACTGGAAGCTAGCCAGACTTGGGGATTGTCTGTTATGCAGCAGTCTTGGTGGAGACCTGACTGATACAAGGCATGAGCCAGGGGAGCCAACCATATTAACTAGATTCCCTGCTTCCCTCCCCCCTTTCCTCGGACCTCTGTTTTCCCATAACACTTGGTACAGGTGTCTCTTCTGGTACCCATCATGGTGTCTGGGGTCAGTTGTGTCTCTGTCCAGCTCTCTGGATAGCCCGAGAGATCCCCAAGGGCCTGGCACGGTGCCTAGCACATTGCAGATGCTTACCTGCACTCCAGCGACGACTGACTGACAAGCTGAATGTGTGGCTCAGTTGCTCCTTTTGCTTGTTGATGAGGCTGGGGGCTGGGGTCCCCCTCCTCTGCAACATCTTTATTTACTTCCACATAAAGGCCAACCTTGAAGGGAGAAGCAAAACAGCAGTGAGCACCGATACTCGATTCTGAACATAAAATTTGGTGCCCCGTTTTAACCGCTTGGGCAAGTTACTTAACCCTTCTCGAATATCAGTTTCCTTATCTGTAAGTTAGCTCTACCTCACAGGAGTGTAGTGAGGAGTAAATAACAATCAACAATAGCAAATAATAATAGTAATAACGAACATCCACAGCTCTTACTATGAGCCAAGTGCCTTACACACATTATCTCTTTTAACTCGGGACCCAGGCAGTCCAGCTTCCGTCTTTGTTCGCAAACCCCAAACGTACAAGTACCTCGCACGGCAGTAACAGATTTCTCAGAAACAAGACCCGCACGCTGGCCACTAAAGGCTATTTTCAAATATCCCAATGTAATATCACAAAGGTTTAATCAAGTCATATCTGTGTGATGAAAAACATGGGTTTGAAAAATGGTGCCTGTGATGTATCCGGCTGTCGTAATGATGGAGCTGAATCTCCCGCACAGCCGATCCGATTGTCTCTAGAAATCATCACTCATGAAGGCATTGGGAGAAAAATGAATCGACCCCAGAGGCCACATGGAGAGGCAGCTCCCGGGTGAGCCGCTCTAGGACAGAGCAGAACTAGGCCCCAGGCAGCCGGGGAAGCCAAAGAGAATTATATTTAACATGAAACATAAACAGAGTCTCAAAGGCGGGCGGTGCGGAAAAATATAAATTTGATCATTGTCTGGTGAGTCAGAAATCCAGTGGCCTTCGAATCCACATCCACACACTTTGAACTCCGCAGCACCGCAGATGATGAAACAGAGTTCTTCATTAAAGAATGCTTGTAAGAGCGGGGAAATGTTCATGGTCATGTATCTGGGCTGGGGCAGCTGGGGAACAGAGGGCGGTCACATGGGAGCGGAGAGCCATGGGGGTTCGTTTCTGTGAACGCGGCCACATGATGCGCTCAGGGCCTTCGCAGAACAGCCGCCAACCTATCACGAGTCACTCTGCAGTGGGCGGCTGCCTGTCTAGCTGAGCCTCAGATGATCAAGCCTCGGCTTCGGGTGCTTGGATTCCCCCTTCTTCCGAGGGCTTCAGAGTTTTCCAGAAGCAGCCTATTTATATGTGGATTGAGCAGGAAGCAAAGGTGGCCCACCTCCAAGGAGGCGTTGGGTCCTTGGCCCAAATGTCCAGGGGCAGCAGGTCCCCACTGCTCAGCCAAGCCTAGAGAGAAGCTTCGTGAATGTGCAAGCTCTGCTAGAGCCTGCCCGATCATGGCTTCCGGGCCGCTACTTGGTCTGCAAAGGATGGGGCTTAGTCTCCATCTCCCCAGGGCTGCCACATAGGCGGGTCAGAAAGAGTGGCCTCCTCACGGTGCTTCCCCCGCAGTCCGGGTGGGGAGGCAGGGACTCCGGTCGCCTCATCCAGAGAGCTCAGGACCGGCGTGGGAGCACACATTGCACCGTTAAGCCCGTCAGTCAGCGAACAGTAATCGAGCATATGCCACGAATTAGTTACCGTAGTGCGCAACGTCAGTGTCCCTTACATAGATTTTGACTTTTTTTTTTTTCCCCTTTGCCTGTCCCCACACCTACAGTGGGCTTTCTCCAGCCAGCACTGGGGGCTCTTTGGCTGGAGCCATCCTGCCTGCCCATTGCCCCTGCTCCCCCAGACCCAAGGCCTACCTTAGCCAAAGACTGGCAGCGAGGGAGTGTGCAGGCTGGCTCCCTCACCCTCTGGATGCTCTGAGGGGTGCGCCAAGCTCCAGAGACCCCTGCAGGAGCAGGCTGACGCATCCTCTGCCGGGAGCCTTGCAGGAAGTCACATCTTACTGGGCAACTCCCTTCCCTGTCTTGCCTTCCCCGCTCCCTCTCTGTCTGACCTCCCCTGGGAGTGTGGGCCCTTAGTCAGTCGCTTACTCATGAATCCTCATCTCAGAAAGTGCTTCTGGGGGATCTTGGTCTAAACCACTCTCCCTTCTGGACAAGAAAAATGGGGCAAGGTCCTTGCCTCCATGACGGCCTTGTGCCTGGACACGTTTTCGGTGCAGACAGCGGACTGCAAAGTGGGTGTGACGGTGAAGTGGCCCACTGCCGCATGACAAGGACTGCTCAGTGCGCCTGAGGAAAGTTGTGTTCGTCTCCCTCTTTAATATGTTCTATTTCTGCGCCTGCTTCGTCACGAAGATCATGCTAGGACATGGCAGAAATAAAAACGCAACCTTTTGAACCCAGTTGTGGTGTGAGGGCTCAATGTGTTCCTATCGACAGGGAACTGAGATCAAAAAGTTTGAACGGCAGAGGTGGCCGGCCTGGTGGCACTGGAGGCCCCACGGGGCCATGTCCCAGCCCGGGAAGATAGCGAGCGCGGTGATGAAGGCACCTTCGAGTCCTTTCCATTCCAAACGGGCCCCGCCTCTCCGGCCTCCCCCACCAGCTTTCTCTTTTTGCCCCTTCATCATTTCTGCGGCTTTTCTTTGGGCCTTCTCCAAGTTCCACAGACCTGGCATTAATCGTAAGGCCCAATATTCCTATAATTGCAGGGTAAGTATTTTTGTGCGGATCACAAGCCTGACCTCCTTTGTTATTTAGTTTGAGCTGGATTCTCCGTGGACAGAGGGAGAGGCACGAAATGAGTAAATATTTAATTCAGGAGAAGCCTGTGGCTTGAAAATGTTTTCCCATTTGCTCAAGCCTGGCCCACAGACGGAAGCTGCTTTCTGGGCAGCTCTGGGTTGTGCCCCGCGAGGAAGGCCCGGCCTGCCCCGGAACTCGGTGCTCCTCCCGGCAGCGCTGCGAAGAGGACTCGGAGTGCAGGGGCCCTGGGAGCCCAGGAAATGGCCGCACAGCAAATTGGAATCAATGAACAGGAATAAATGCCTCGACGTTTGCAGGTACTCTTCGCGGCCACATTAGCCATGCTGCATCAGTAGTTCCTGAAAATGCCATCTGCCGGGGGGAGTCCTGGGCCAGGGAGGAGGAGGCTGCCTCGGGATGGGGCAGGGGCTGGGGTTGAGGACTGAGGTGGGAGAGGGTGGAGGAGGGCAGATGGCAGACAGGAGGCTCACTGGGCAGGCGAGGGTGTCCGGAACCTGGAAGCGGGATCTGGGTGGTGAGGCAAGTCGTGGGCATCAGAGAGGTGAGGGGTGTGCCAGAAGGAGGTGATATTCAGAGGCGACTGGTGTTTGGGAAAACTTACTCTGCCCCTGGTCTTCGAGGCCGTGGGCAGTCACCTTCATCCGGATGTGCTCAGTGAGTGAGTTTCCCAGCAGCTGCGTCCTCCAGGTGACCGGTGCCTCCATCTGGAGGGAGTGCGAGCTGGCTGGGGCTCCGGTGTGCTCTGTCATCATGGGGCAGAGATGCTGTTTTCTAAAATCATGTGGTTCACCTGGCCCCCGGTTGTAACACGCCCGTACCAATGGACACCTTAGCATTAGGCTACAAAAAGTAGAAATGAACAAGACAGAGAAACCGATATATAACCAAAGGTATGACTACCATTGCAATTTACAGACTGCATGAACACAGTAAGTTCCCAGATGTCAGAGAACTTGTTTTAAATGACTTCTGTTAGTTTCTAGATAGGGAAGGAAGCTTGGAAATACTATTAAATGATAGCAATGACGATAAAGATATTTGAGTGCTTACAATATATGAAGTGATTTAAAGAACTTTATGTGAAGTCCTTATTCCATAGGATTATCTCCAAGCAAAAATGCCTCAATTCGTATAGGTTTATACTTGCACAAATTCCAAGAAGTGAGGATTTAGCCATCTGTCCATCCATCCATCTGTCCATCCATCCATCCATCCATCCATTCTTGCATTTAACCAACCTTCCATCCATCCATCCATCCATCCATCCATCCATCCATCCATCCATCCATTTATCCATGGAACATGGGCCAGACTCCAAGCAAACCAAAGGAGATGCACAGAAGAATAAGACATTCTTGCAATCAAAGAGTTCAGGGTCTAGCGGAACAACTTTGAATTATGCCTTCAATTCAAACCCAAGTAAATTGTGGTTGAATACGGGAATTATGTGCTTAAACTTAACACGGTGCTGAGTGCCCCACTGCATGAAAGAAGACCTCAGAGGAGAAATGACTCCAGGCAAGAAGCGCCACCCTGTTGCTTGATTTCCTCTCCCTGAATTTCTGCTTTTTCCCCAGCGATGTTTATCTGTGTCTCCATGACGGTGCGTGGACCCCAAGAGTTCACCACTCCTCTTTTTCTCCAGCCCTACTGTGGACACAGATCTTTCTCTTTCCCTGTTGGTCAAGTGGGCAGACTGCCACAAAAGCTAAGGAAGAAAAAAAGATATCCTAAAATGTAAATGTTTTAAAAGGCATAAAACTATCTGCTTCTGAAGTAAGAATTCCGTATCTCAAGAATTCTAGTCAGATACTCTGAGCTTCTCAATACACAGCATCTCCTTATTCTAAGGTCATATCACTCTAGGTGCTTTCTGGATGGTCGCTGACTACAGGTGAGCTGCCTGCCTGCCTTCCCTTCCAGCTCCTGGTCTTCTTGTCCTTATAGTCTCTTGGTTTAGTCACATGTATCAGTCAGCTCTTGCTGTGTAAGAAGCAGTCACGCAATCTCTGTGACATGATCATAAGCATTTAGTTCTCTTCCATATGTGAGTTGGCTGGGTGGCTCTCTTCATCTGGACTGGATCACCTGGGCTGAACTCGAAGCTACAAATTGGGTCCAGATTTACTCTACGTTTCTTGGACCTTGGCAGATCTGGGGGCATGTTCTTCCAATGGCAAGAGCAGAGGCAAGAAAGCAAGCAGAAACATGCGAGGCATCTGAAGGTCTAAGCTCAGAACTGACACACTGTTACATCCAGCTAGAGTCCTTTGACCAAAGCAAGTCATGTGGCCGAGCCCAAGTCCAAGGTCAAGTTAGGGGAAGTAGACTGGACTGCGAAGTTACATGACAAAGGCTATGGATTCAAGGGAAGGGGAAGAACTGGTTCCAGCAATTTAGTTTACCACAAGGGGAACTAGAACACTTCCAAAGTGTCCCCTGAAACTAATAAAGCACTATATGTTAACTAACTTGAATTTAAATAAAAAAAGAAATTTTCCAAAGTGAGTATATAGTATAGATTTTTCTAATCCTCACAACAAGTCCAAGGACAGGTGATTTAGTGTGTCCTGTTTTACTTTATTATTATTATTTTTTATTTTTCATCTTTATTGAGGTATAATGGGCATACAAGACTGTAAGATGTTTCAAGCGCACAACGTGATGATTTGATAGAAACATTGTGAAAGGGCTCTCCCCATCGGGTTAATTAACTAGTATGTCCAACTTTAAAGGCAGCCACTGAGGTGTAAAGTAACTAAGTGATTTGGCCAAAGTCCCCCAGCCCATCTGTGGGGCTGCGTGGCTGTCTCCTCGGCGCGGCATCATGATCCAGGAGTAAGACCCTTACCCATGGAGCTTCATTCCTGAACAGATCCAGACCCTGTTCTCCCATTTCAAATGGCCTCACCCCCATGGGCATTTCCAATTTTCAGCCTGGGAGTGGACTGGCTTCTGGTCTCATTTACAAACCTGAGCTGATTAACTTCTGCCGAACCCAAAGAGAGCATGGCCATTCAGGGCTTGGTTGCTTTGCTTTTTTCTCTCCTGTAGAATTTTGTGTAGCTCCCCCAAGAGGAATGGTTTGCAAAGCTCCAACATTATTATCCATAATGTATAAAGCCCTCAAACATATATTGATTGACATTAATACAACATGTAGTAAAATGGAGGGTCATTCTCTCACATGGGTGGGAATGTTCTGGGTATAAATTACCTTTATAACTATCAGGCGGCAAATGCCTGTTAACATTACAGTGGCCTTTCATCAGCCTGCAGGCTATGTAACTTGGAGTCTTCACTTCTATTTGAGGCCTTTTTGTTTTATCTACATGTTTTGTATAAAACACCGCCTTTTAAGTTTATTTTTACTTGTTTATTAGTGAGGGGAAAACAGCTTTTAGCACCGGCTTTGGATCGTCAATGAGTGATTGTACTGTTATATATAGGAGAAGTAGTGCACCTTCCTTTGAAAATACTGGTTTCTATTTTCATCATACTATACATGCATATATTTTAAACGGTGAAATGCCTGTTCAAGGCCCCTGCATCTCAAGATCCTTAATTTAATCATATCTGCAAAGTCCTTTCTGCCCCATGAGGTAATATTCACAGGTTTTCGGATTACATCGCGGACATTTGCAGGGGGTGGGTGGGGGACTGTTATTTAGCCTACCACAGACATTAGCAAATGTGATGCAGTTTGAAACCTGAGACCAAGATGGCAGTGTGAGCTATCTTGCTGGTAAGGCCATGTGGAGGAAAACAGACCCAGCCAATAGCCTGGCAAACATCAGACTCGTGAGTGGGGCCATCTTGGACCATCCAGCCTCAACTAAGCTACCAGATGACTGCAACTGCGTAAGTGACCGTAGGCAAGACCAATGGAATCCCCCAGATGTGCCCAGCCCAACTTGTTGATCCACAAAGTTGTGACCATGTTAAGTGGTGGTTGTTTTAAGCTGCAAACTTTTTGAATGGTTTGTTACACAACAGTAGATAACTATGACATTTTTCTCTGAACCTATTGCTAACTCAACCCCCAAATCTCTACTCGCTGTCTAAATCTCCTCTTAGCATAATCAAGCACATAAAATATCCCATCAATTCTATCTTCTTAGAGACAGAACTTTTGGAATCTTCTGTCTTCCTCTAGCTTGGACTGTTTTTTTCCCTCTACTCTTGTTTTACAACTGTCTTCCTGAATTTCTCTTTACCATCACCCCGGGATCCTTTCTTCTCCCCTCTATAGATTTCCTATTTCCTAGACCCCATGTCTTTTTCTTGGTTTACTCCTTTGTTTGGTGGGACACATCCTCCATTAGCTTCCTGAGAAAGGGTGCACAGAATACACGTTTTTAAGGATCTTCATGGTTGCAAATGTCTTTGTACTTTTCTCATGTTTAGTTTTCATATTTTTTTTTTCTGAGTATAGGATCTGAGTAGGAAACATTTACTCTTACCATGTTGAAGGCATTTCTCTATCATCTTCTAGCTTCCAGTCACTGTTGAGAACTCCTATACAGTTCTGATTCCTCAATTTTTAATGCAATCCAGGTTTTTTCTCTTTGAAAGCCTTTAGGGTCTTCTCTTTGTTCTAAGTTCTAAAGGTTAACAATGGCGTGTGCCTTTGTGTAGATTCATTTCCGTTGGGTTGGACGCTTAGGAGCCCCTTTCAATCTGGAAATTTATATTTCTTGGTTCTAAGAAATTTTCCTAAATTATTTTCTTTGAAGATATCATCCCCTTCGTTTTCTCTCCTCTTTTTCTAGGAAGGCTATTATTCAGATGCTGGACCTCCTGGGCACGTCCTTTAGTTTTCTTATGGCTTCTCTCCTAATTTCCATCTCTTTGTCTTTTTTGCACTGCCTTTGGGAAACTTTTCTCATTCATCTTCCAACAGTCATATTGACTTTTTAATTTCTTCTATATGATTTTTCATGTTCAAGAGCTTTTTTGTTTTGTTTTTGGGTTTTCCAAATATTCCTGTTTAATACCATACTGGTTTTGCTTCAGGGATACAAAATCATACGGTAGTTAGAGTTCAGACTGAACCAGATTGCTTGGGTTTAGATCCAACCTACTCACTGCATAAGTTTAGGCAACTTCCTTAATCTCTTTGGGCCTCATTTTTCTCTTCTTTAAAATGGGAATAATAATTATACCTACCTTACTGGGCTATTGCAAGGATTAAATGAGTTCATTAATGTGAAGAGATTAGAATAGTATCTGTATACGGCAAACACTCAATACATTTTAGCTATTGTCACCATATTATTTCTCTGACAATATTAGCAATGCTTTTTTTTTCAAGTCCCCCCCCCCCCCCACCCCATCCCCACATTGTGTTTGTTTCTGCCAAGGTTTTTACTGATTGGCTCTTTCAAGTTAGAAACTTCCTGCCAGTGTCTGCTGACCCTTGGCTATTGGTTTATGTTTAAGAGTAGGTCTCAGACCTTTCTTCTTGGGCTGGCTACAATCCTCAGAGTAAGACACTCCAGTGTCCTAACCTAGGTGGGTGGATAAGTCTACCTGCCATCATTCTGAAAGCTAGTGAGGAAGAGAACGGTTACCCCTGAGATTCAGAACACTGACTTTACTTGACCCCTTTTCCAGATGGTATCAGACCTTCAACTCAACTCTACCTGGTAACCCCTTGCCGAGAGAGCTTCATTTTTATGCTCCCATCCCATGGGAACATCAGGATCCTGTCTGTAGGAAGTTGAGGAGGGAACCTGGAGTGGTCTTCTAAACACACTTTCCAACCCATTCTATCTTCAGCTCCATTCTTACCTCTACTTCTAGAGGCATCTACTGTCACCCATTTTTGGATATTTGAGCAAATTTATGGTGCACTTGAGTTTCTAGGCTCTCCCTCACCCCAGTGCCTGCTTGGCATTTACTTTCTCAAGTCTGCTAAGTTAGTTACTATGCATTCACCTGCTTCAAAAATGTGTTGCTTTGAGACCTCTCCTATTTTCTCTGCCTCTGCGGGTTTGTCTTTTAAAAATTCATTTTCTATTGTTTAGTGATGTTCCAAAGGAAGAAAGCAAATGTGTGTGTTCAGTCCACCATCTTTAAACAGAAGTCTCCACTGAACTTTGATTCTAGATGCAAAGGTCTCTAAGAAATTCTACCATGATTGCCTTTGGTCAGTTTGCTCCTTTGTCTAGCTGTCTTATCTCCATTAGATAGTAAACCTATTCCATTCTCTAATATAGTTATTGCCATCCAGAAGTAGTACGTTGCTAATGATCCCCAAAGTACTCATGTAGAAGTTAATGGAAGGAAGAAAGGAAGTAAAGATGGAAGGAAGGAACAGAGGGAGGGAGGAAGGAAGGAAGAAAGGAAGGCTGTAAGATCCCAAAGTGGGAAAAGTTGCTAATGATCCCCAAAGTACTCATGTAGAAGTTAATGGAAGGAAGAAAGGAAGTAAAGATGGAAGGAAGGAACAGAGGGAGGGAGGAAGGAAGGAAGAAAGGAAGGCTGTAAGATCCCAAAGTGGGAAAAATTATGCCAGATAAATAGGAGAAATGGTGATCACTTGATGAATTAGTTGGGCCTCGAGCAGTGCACTGATGGCTTACTTTTCACAACTCTGAGTGGCTAGCACATTAGGAGAGTCCGATATCCCACCAAATTCTACCTCTACCTCCTCGATTTCTGATGGTTTGCTGGGAAGTGCATTTCTCCAAAGCCTAGCTTCCTATGGCTATAGTAATGTGAAATGTAATAATACATAACTGTAAACTAGTTTATGTGATTCCCAAATGAATGAGTAGGGGGAAGGTAATTTATTATCAATTTGCATCAAATTTCAGTTAATGTAAAAAATGCAAAGCTTATTTTAATATACTTATTTCTGGGAAAGGCTTTCCATTAAATAGAGTGTCAAGTGGGGGTAACGATTTGCCTGGGGAAGACTCTTTATGGTTTTGATGTCTGGGCTCCCAGGGAGAAACCACAGCTTTTGGAAGGCTTTTTGGTCAGGCCCCAGGTTCAATGCACAGTAGAGTTGAGTTTTTCAACTTCTCCGCTGGCTGGTGAAAACATCATGATGGGGCGCCTGGGTGGCTCAGTTGGTTAAGCGACTGCGTTCGGCTCAGGTCATGATCCTGGAGTCCCTGGATCGAGTCCCGCATCGGGCTCCCTGCTCGGCAGGGAGTCTGCTTCTCCCTCTGACCCTCCCCCCTCTCATGTGCTCTCTCTCATTCTCTCTCTCTCAAATAAATAAATAAAATCTTTAAAAAAAAAAAAAAAAGAAAACATCATGATGGATGATGAAAATAGGTGCAGTGATCTCTTCTTGGATGACCTGAGGACCAGGACAAAGACTGACAGAAGGAGTCAGGCTAGGGGGCAGGCAGAATGTGTAGCCTTGATCTATAGCAGAAGTCAGCAAACTATGGCCCGATGGCCAAATCCTGTTCACCACCTGTTTTTATCAATTGTTACTGGAACCTGGCCACACCCATTCCTTTACTTACAGTCTATGGCCGCTGTTATGCTAAGATGGGGGAGTGAAGCAGTTAGAACAAAAGCCATATGGCCTGCAAAGCCCCAAACAATTACTATCTGGCCCTTTACAGATAAAAGTTTGCAGACCTCTGGTCCACAGGATGGCTCTGCGCCTTATGAATGTAGCTTGGCTGCAAGTGACAGAGTGTTCCCCAAACCTATTGATGTATGTAATAAAACACCCCAAACCTTGGTGGCTTAAAATAGTGACAATCATTTATTTAGCTCAGAAATCCATAATTCGAGTCGAGCTTTGTGGGGAAAGCTCATCTCTGCTCCATGTGGCATCAGCTGGCACTGCTCAGCTCGGGAATGGTTGGGCCACTTTCAAGATGGCTCACTCAAATGGCTGGCAATTTGGTGCTGGCTGCCGGGGGGCGGGGGTGGGTGGGTGGGGGGAGCACAGCCAGGCTGGGGACCCGAGCCCTCGTTTCCTGTCCATGTGGGCCTCTCTACAGGCTGCTCGGAGTTCCTCACAGCTTCCAGTCTGACTTCTAAGGGCAAACATCCCAGGAGACAGGAAGGAGACTAAGGCCTGTTTCTTAAAACCTGGGCCTAGAAATGAGCGCAGACTTCCACCATATCCTATGGATCAAGTAGTCACAGAGCCCAGATTCAAGAGGAGGAGACACAGACCCACCTCTCGATGGAGGAGATGTCAAAAAATGGGGGTGGGGGGACATGTTTAAAAACTGTCATATAGAATCGCTATCGAATGGTGGCCTAAGCAACACAGACTTTTACTTAATCCCCCGTGCCAAGAGGTCTGGAGCTAGATGTTTACAAGGTTGGTCAAGCTGTCCAATAATTTTATCAAGGGTTACACTTCTTCATTTTTCTGCTCTGCAATCTTTAGCATGTTTCTTTCAACCCTTAAATCTGTCACCTCATGGTCACAAGATGGCAGTTACAGCACCAAGCTTTATGTCCCCACATAATAGTGTCCCGAGCAGGAGGGAACAGAGTGAGTAGAAAAGAAACCTTCCCGGAACACTTTCTCTTATATCGGGAAGTGTCCAGCAGAGTTCCAATTAGGACCTCTTATTGGGAATTGGGTCATGGGATCATTTCTTTCCCAGTCACTAGCCAAGAGCATTGGGATTCCCATGTATGGAGTAGAACAATTGTCCTCTGAAGCTGGGGCAGAGAGCCACCTTTCCTGTTCACTTGCCGGCTAGCCAACACCAGCTTCTGTTAGCCGGGACTAAGGGAGGGGAGGCTGCTGAGCAGTCAACCAGTAGTGTCCGCCACGTTGGGTACTGTTCTGTTAATGGAGGGCTTGGAGCAGTGGGGCACCAGGGCCGAGGCCAGGGTTCCAGGAAATGTGGTGGAGCCAGAGCCCGGATGCAGGGGCCTTTGCTGACGTGGTAGACTTTCCACTCTGGGTCCAACCTTCAACTAGAGACCATCTAGGTGAAAGCCACTTAGGTTGTGAGTTTCCATTCTTATGGCGAAACTCCTTCATTAACACAGCTCCCGTGAGGGATTTGAAACCCAAGTATCTTAGCTAGTTGAGACATCTCATGAGGCTCTGAAAGCTAAGCAATTTAGGACAGGTTTCCTATATTCGGGTCCACAGAGAGGTGCCAGAATCTCCTGGAGATGCTTGTTAAAAACGCAGATTCCTGGGGGGACCTGGCGGGCTCAGTCGGTAGAGCATGCGACTCTTGATCTCGGGGTCATGAGTTCGAGCCCCACGTGGGGCATGGAGCCTACTTAAAAAAACCAAAACCAAAACAAAACACCAATCCACAGACTCCCAGCCCCCACGCTCAGAGATTCTGATGTAAGCAGCCTGGGATGAAGCAGCTGAGGGCAGAGATGGGGGCAGCCTTGGGCTTCTTTAGCAAGTGCTTGCAAGTAATTCAAGGCCCAGCCAGGTTTGGGAACCACTGGTTTATGATTCTAGATGCGATTAAAGCCACCTGAAGATGATAAGAAACAGCTGGGGTAGAGTTTTTAGTTAACTTAGAAAATCCCTGCAAGGACACTGTTCATTCCTGTGGCGTTTGGTTCCCAGGTGGATGCAGGGGCTGGGGATCTTCTTAGACCCTGACATTTTGTGTGTGGGGGGGAACCCACTGTTCTCTGTCTCCCAAGAAGTGGGGACCCTCTGCAGTGTTTCCTGGAACCTCTCAAAGGGGTAGTTGTGAGGTTACCCTGTCCCCATAGCACTCACGGGGTACCCGAGCAGCCTAGTAGTGTGGGAGCCCCCAGGGGCCTTGGTGTGTTGGCATTGGGTTGCTGCAGTAACAAGCTACCATAAATGTGGTGACTTAACACAACTTTGTTCTCTCACAATTCTGAAGGTTAGAAATCTGAAATGGGTCTCACTGGGCTAACATCAAGTTATTGGCAGGGCTCTGTTCCCTTCTGGAGGCCTAGGGAAGAGAGAATCCATTTCCTTGTTTTTTCCACTTTCTAGAAGTTTCCCACATTCCTTGGCTCATGGCCCCTTTTCTCCATCTTCAAAGCCAGCAATGGCAGGCTCCTGACCTCCCCACCTGCCTCCCTCTTCTCCTCTTAAGGACTCTTGTGATTACTTGGAGCTCACCACATGATCCAGGACAATCTCCCCATCTCAAGGTGTTTTACTTAATCCCACCTGCCGTATGAGGTAACATATTCACAGGTTCTGGGGATCAGGACACGGACATCTTTGGGGGCCATTATTCTGCTGCCACACTTGGCAAGACAGCGCTGTGAATAGTCGTAAAAGAAGTGACTTGAACTTTTATGAGTTCAAGAGCCATTCTCTCAGCCAAATTGGCCTTCCTCCCTTGGGATACAGGAGTTTTCCTGGAATGTTCTGTTGAGAGCACCGTTGCTTTGGGAGTCACGCCAGTTCCAGGGAGGGTTTCTCCTTCAAGGCAATTCCCTTTTCCTGTGGTTGGGCAAAAGCACCTGAGCACATGGTGTGAGAGCAGGGACTTCCCTGATGGAAGGTCATTTACTAAATGTCTTTTTCTTTCTCAAACCTGGAGACAGCCCTTTGAGCGTGGGGCATTTGTTGCCGCTGTTGCTTTCGAGTAATCCACAAGATTTTAAAACATTGCCCTCGTGGTCTCTGGAATTTTCTTCTCTGTGAGGTTCTGCCCTATCACAGCATATCACACTTCTCTTTTCAACTTTGTGATTTCTATTTCTTTTGTTGGAGTTGTCTACTGCCTCTGTGTTCCTTGGGGCATCCCAGGGGGAGCCGGCAGTCCCCCAACAACCCAATCCTAGGGCCCAGTGTCCTGTGGGTTGGGTGCGGGTTAAAGAGGTAATGTACACAGAGCTCTTAGCAAACCCTAATTCTCAATACGCATGAGCTAATTTTGTGGGGTTCCTTTCCCACCTGTGGGCCAACTGGGTATCCAGCCTCTTTTGCCTGCAGAAAGGCCTAAAAAAAGAAAATCTCAATTCTGAAATCCTATCCGGAAACACGGGGAGATGAGAATGGCAAATAGAGTTTAGTTTATCAAAAACCCGGATGTTCTACAATTTTCAAAGAATTTTTGAAGTAGAAAGAATGTCAGTGCTCAGCTTTGTCTCCAATAAGCTTGAGTACCTCCAGAAAAAGCCCTCTGAACCATGTAAGTGGGAGAAACATCAGGCTGGGCAGGAAATTGTCTTTTAGAACCAGGCTCAAGTCTAATGGACAGATAATCATTGAGGAAAAAGGCAATCAGTGAAATCAAGCCGTGGGCTCTCAACGCCACCTTCACTTGTTTCCTTATTTCCTGGCCTCTGGTGTTAGCCAAAGGGACTGAGGGACAACAGCGAGGACAGACTTGCAGCTGCCTACGTCTGCCCTGGGGAAAGGGGTAGCGCACACAGGCTGGCCGCTTCTCACTTAACTAGAACCCCAGAGCCCAGGTGCAGCTGCAATGTGCCAGATCATGGAAGAAGGAAAAGGGGGGACCACGGTGGCCAGCGGACCCAAATCAAAACCAAATATGCGTGGCTTCTACCACACACTATGAATTTTCCCAGTTCTTTGGCACTTGGCCTTATCTGCTTACCTGGCCCAAAGCCAGGGTGAACTTTTCAAGGAGACTTGACTTTGACTCAACACGGTCACTTAAAATGGATAATACAGACCCTACAGAAAATCCAGCCCTAGAGAGCGTCTTTTGATATTCGGGCTATAAAAATTCCATCATTCATTTCTTCGTTCATTCAAAGATGACTTACTGCCCATCTAGTATGTGGTTCAGAAGCTGACCCCGGAACAAGGGTTTGAATGCAAGCCATTTATTTGGGAGGTGATTCCAGGAAGCTTCGGTAGGGGAGCGGGCAAGTGAGGCAGACAAGAGACAAGGCGGGCGGGCCAGGAAGAGCGTGTTATCAAGCCTATTACCACTGAGGGCAACTGGGATTTAATATCACCGGGGATCTTTTGAGGCCAATGTTAAACACAAGTCTCAGTTTTCCCATCCAGGGAGGGGCGAGAGAGTGCCAACTCCCTTCAGGCATCCTTCGAAGGCTGTTCGGCGGGGCCTTAATTCCCTAGCTCTTCTAGCCTGCCGCAGGAGCAGCAAAGTGGGCTCCAAGGGCCGGAGGAAACACTGGGGCAGAGCTGCGGATCCTGCTGGTTGGAAGTGGAGAGATCTGCCCTGGAGAGGTCAGGGCCAGGGGCACGGGTGGGCATGGGCACCATCTGTTAGACTGAGGCTCAGTCTTAGGTGCTGGGAGCACACAGGGAGAGGACACGGCCCCGCAGTCAAGGAGCTCAGGGTTTGTAGAGGACAAAAGTGCGGTTTAGGGATCGAATGCAGTATGACAAGTGCCTGGGCAGAAGCAAGCCCAGGATGCTGTGGGGACAGGGTATGGGGCGGAGGCGGGGTACAGAAGAGGGGTGGGGGCAAAGCTTCCTGGAAGGGATGAGGCTGACTCGAGTCTTGCTGAATGAGGAGAAGGTGTATGGGAGAGAAAGTCAAGAAAAAAATGTTCCAGGTACGGGGACTTGCGTGTGCAAATGGATGAAAGTACAAGAGGGCCTTTTGACAAATGTCTTTTATATTTTGTTTTTCATAGCATGCATTCTCTTTTACTAAGAGGAGCCTTTCTTCAGCTCTACAACACCATCCGCTGTGCCCATTATTGGATGTCTAATGCACTCAACAAATTCTATTATTTTATGCTGGATGTATGGGGCTATCCGTTAATATCTGACAGTTATTACCCAGAAACTAAATGAACCTTGGAGTGAATATTTTCTTTTCTTTTTTAAAAAAATAAAATAAAGAGAAAAGGTGAAATGTCAGAAAAAAGAAAGAAAATATTTTAGACCATGAATCTTCACAGATGCATGGCATGCTTTTAAAAAAAAACAAAAACATGAAAAGATGTGAATTTGAGATGGGGCTAGGATGCATTCCCAAGACCAGCGTGGATGTCTCCCAGACGCCTGCAAATGGCTTATCAAAGGCTCCAGCTGCGGGCCGGACTCATTTGTCAAAGGCCTGACATCTGATGACGTCATAACAGCAGAAGCTCTCCTGGGCCTGGCTCAGAGAAGGTATATTGGGAGGGTGAGGTCGCAGCCCGGCCGACCACAGAATTCATTTTCGTCACCACCTGCTCCTTTTCTATGTGTTGGGTGGCTTGATGGCATTGCTGTGGTTGATGGCAGCTGGGGGGTGGTGGGGGATGGGTTTGTAACTCCCTCAAACACCAGATTTTAAAATATGCTAAAAAAAAGAAAAAAACAGGCTAAAAGTGTGAACTGGCCTTGGGCAAAATGATGAAGCAGGTAAAGTCTGTCTTCCTCAGTCCGCACTTCCCCCTTTCCTGCATTTCTTTGCTGGTTAAGGAGGTTCTACCGGTCTTGATAGCCAATGTGGAAAGGTTGACCAGATATTTTTTTCCATGGGACTAGGGAATTGCTGTTACCCCAACACAGATGGATTTACATTTTAAAAGAGAACCAAGGGTGGGAGCAATGCTTAACACAAAAGAATGACTCCATAATGGGGGATATTTAGGCACAGTGGGAGCTGGATTTGCTGGCTCTTTTCAAATCCCACCAGATAGATGACAATCTTGCTTGCCAATTGTGCAGGAGAGTTGGCTGCCACGGATGAGGCCAGATATTAATCTGGGGTGTTACAAGTCTGGATAGTCTCGGAGGGTGGGGAGGAACTATATAAGGGGCAGGGACTTCTGAGGTGCTGATCATGTCTTGATCTGGGTGCTGATTACATGGGTGCGTGCGGTGAAAATTCATCCAATAGAAAAACGAGTTGCGTGGAAAAAGTTTACTTTAAAAAATTAGCTTCGAAGTCTGCGAAAAGAAGTCTTGGTTCTGGGAGTATCTCGTTGCCTGGTTTGATCCTCATACCAACCCTCTGAGCTGGCTCCAATAATGATGTCCATTCTGTAGATGTGGACACCAAGTCACAGAGGTTTGACCACTAGCCCGAGACCACACAGACACTTAGCAGCAGAGCACGGATTCCAACCCAAGTCTTCTAGCTGGAAAGACCATTTGCTCTTTCAAATGGGGAATGCGCAGAAGCAGACGGCCCCTCCCCTGCCGCCGCCACCTTAGATGACCTTAGAGGAGCCTTTCTTCAGCTCTACAACAGCTCTACAAATTTAGGAAAATCCTGATAGGATCAGGTGTCCCAGCGGCCTCTGTGTTTGTCTAAGAAGAGCTGATTGTCAGGACGGGAAGGCCTGGACAGGCGGCAGCTGGGGCTGGGGAGCTACCATGGCAAGGTGCAGGTTGGGACATTCCAGAGCGGTGACCATTCTCAGAACTTGGAGAGGAGCTGATTGTGTGTGACCCAGAGTAGCTGTGCGCTCTAGGGAATGGTGGACTGCCTCAGGGCGTGAGGCAGTGGGGGCACAATTGGGGCATGCCAAGGGTCCGGTGGTTTTGACCTGAAATGGAAGGAGTCTTGGGAACCTTGAAGCTTCAAGAACCAAAGAACTGGAGGGATGTTTCTGGGCTTCCCGGCCCTACAGCTGGGAAGCAAGGTAAGGAGACCAGGAAGGTGTATCCTTTACAGAGATGGTTACAACCGCAGCTGTCATTCCCACACGGTCTTCCGCCATGTGACTTCCCACTCATACATCAAATTTGTCTCCATTCCTTTGACTCTGGAGAAACCCTCTGATACCTTTCTTTGATCCATTCGATATGCTGGAAGTGAATTTGTATCCTTTCGAGGAGTAGCCCTTAATTGGCCCGGTGGCTTCCCCTTGCCACCTCTTGAGACACTTGCTCTTGGGACACTCCTCTGAGCCTAGCCGCCATGTTCTGGGAAGCCCGAGCCACGTGGAGATGCTCCAGTTGACAGCCCCAGCTGAGCTGCTGGCTGGGAGCCCGCATCAACCAGCGGCCATGGGTGTGCACCATCTCGGCCTTCCAGCTCAGTCCATGCGGCAGATGACTGCAGTTGCGACCGTGTGAGAGACCCGAGTGGGAACCTTTTAGCTGAGTCTAGCCAGCTCCCAGAACCCAAGAGACAATCATAAGTGTTGTTTTAAGTCACCGAGTTTTCGGGCTGTCCTTTACACAAGAACAGAACAGAAAAAGGAGAAGACATGAGTCCCAAAGGATTGGAGCACCGGAGGGCTGCCAGGGTCAACCTGGGGTGTCAGAAGGAGAAAATTAAAGGAGTCTTTGAGTGGAGTACAACTTAGATTCATAAGAATGCTGGCAAGGCCGGGAGCCTGGACACAAGTTGCAGGCTTGGCTCTGCCGTTCACTAGCCCCGTTGGCAAGTCACCACCTTGCTAGGGCTCAGTTTCCTCATCCGTAAAATGGGGATGATTCATTTCCCAAACACGGAATATTGTATCTGGATCCCAATTGGGGTTGGCAACGCGAAGATCAACATACCATAGCCCTTGAGGTCCCGTGCTCATTCAAAGATGAAATCAGGCACTGTGAGAACATTTGCATATAAATGCATGTAACTACATGTTAATTACATGCAAATCCCTTAGAGTAGTACCTTGCACATCCTAAGCGCCCCATTTATGTCTGCTGTCATTATTATGCTGGGCCTGGAATTTAATTCTCTGAAAAGCATCTGTGCCCAGATTGCAGCTTCAAAAAGCTAACCGGGTACAACTACTTCGGAAAACTGTCCGGCAATAAAATTAAACACATGCCTACCCATGACCCAGCAATTCCAATTCTGGGTGTGCACCTGACAGAAACGGGTCCTCCTATCCACCCAAAGTCATACACAAGGATGTTCACGGCAACAGCCCCAAGCCGGAGACAGTCCAAGTGTCCATCAACAAACAGATAAATTGTGGTATGTTCATTCGATGGAATACCACTCAGTAGGTACAAAAGGTAAACCACTGTTTCATGCAACAGTCTGGATGAATCTGGCAGAAAATGAGCAGAAGGAGCCATACACAAAATAACACCTGCTGCATGAGTCCTTCATAAAAACAGGTAAAACTAATGGGTGGTGATGGAGGTGAGAATAGTTGGGAAATGTTGACTGAGAGAGGGCATGGGAGAACCTTCTGGGCTGCTGGAAATGTTCTCTATCTTGACCCAGGTGGTGATTATGCAGGCATATACACATGTTAAAATAATCAAGGTGTGCATTTCAGATGTGTATTATTCACTGTATGTAAGTTATATCTCAATAAATATGTAAATATAAAGGAGGGACATCTCATAGCCGGTGGACCGCTCCCAAGTGACCCCTATCAGGGAGCTTGGCACAAAAGGGTATAATGGGTGGGGTTTCTAGGTGGGGAGTCTTTGGAGAACAATGTCTTCTCTTCCCCGGGGAGGTGGCAGGCCCCTTAAGCCAAGTGACTTTGGAGGCCAGCGGGGGAACTCTCCCCCTGGGGCTGTCCTGGGCTGTCTGTGGTTTCCCAAGGCTGTGCTGGGGCCGGTGTGGGGTTCCCCTCGAATTCCCAAGTTTCCAAGGCCTGGGCCCTTCCTTCCCTCGGCCTCCAAGTCTGAGAAGCCACATCTGAAAGGCTTTCATGAGGCCTCCTGTAACCTGAAGCGTCAAGGGACATCAAGAGCCCACAACTGCGGCCACCCCGCGGAGTGGAGACGCAGGGTGGACCCGCGGAGATGAGCGCTCGTTGAGTGTGGGCCACGGGGCCAGGGTCCTGGAAATCCCATTCCCGACAGCTGGGGACGGGACCGCGGGAAGCGGCCGGCTCCGTGAGCGGGGGCGGGGGGCCTTGGAGAGGGGGGTTTCTCTGAGCGAACGACACGTGATGCCCTCTCCCCCCCCCCCCCGCCAGAGACCGAGGCTCCCCTCGGTGCCGACCATCCAAGCCCACCGCAGCCCGTGCGGCCGAGCGCGGCTTCTTCAGTATAATTAATTTAGAAACCAGGGCGGATTTTATCACCGTCTCTGCGGGAGCAGGTTTCCCCGCCGCCTGCGGGCTTGGCCAGGAGAGCACTCGGGCCGCGGACCCCGGGGGCATCCCCCTCCCCCCCACCCCGGGCCTCAGCCCCCAGGGTCGCCCGGGCCGCCGGGGTCCCCCGGGCAGCCGCCCGCGCCTTCCGTCCCGACGCTGCTCCGGGGAACGCGGGGGAGGGGGGGGGGGCGGCCCGGGCACGGCCGCAGGGTAATTGGCGCGCGGCGGGGACCGCGTGGGGGCGGGGGAGGGGACGTCCCTCGGGGCGCCGGTCCCCGCCACGGCCGGGTCACGGAAGCCCCCTTCCCCGCGCCGCGCCCTGCCCGCGGCTCCGCCCGCTCATTAGCGGAGGCCGGGCCGGCCGGTTCGCCTCCTCGGGCCGCCAATTACCCGCCCTGCTGGCTCGGAGCGCGCCGCCGGGCCAGACAAAGGCGCGGGCGGGGGAGGCGGGGTTGGGGGAGGGGAGGGAGCCCCGGGCGCCCGCGGCGGCGGCGGCGAGATAAGGGCGCAGGGCCGCGCCGCGCTCCGGCGGCCGACGCACCCTTCGAGCCGGGCCGGGCGCCCGAATCGCGCGCCGCTCGCCCCTCCCCCGCGACCGGGCCGGGGCATCGGGTCCCCGGTGGCCCCGGGCGCCAGCCGCCCTCGCCCCGCAGCGCTGTGCGTTTGCGAAGTGCCGGAGCGGGGGTGCCGCGTGCCTCCCTCCGCGCGGTTCCCTAAATCTCGCTGTCGGGTGGTGCCCAGCGCGGCCGTCCCCACCCTCGCCGTCACCGCCCCCACCAGGCCCGCAGGCTCCCGAGCCGTCCCCAGGCTACGCCGAGCTGGGAACCGGCGGACCTGGGTCGGGGGCTTTGGGGGGCGGGGGTCTGTTAGAGCCAGCGTCGCGCCTTGGTGGCCGCGCTTCCGCTCATCTCCTTTGATGATCAGGCGATTTGGTTTTTTTTAGTATTTGGAAACACGAGGCTCTCGGAGATGAAATGATTTATTCACAACGCCACAGATTAGTGGCAGCGGCTAGGGCACAGTTCATGGTCTTTCAACATTTTAAATATCCTGACTTCTGCAAAGGAAAAAAAAAAATCCACCAAAATCTTACACTCTGGTATTTTCGGATTCAAAAGCCCACTCGCAGAGTCCTTCCCTCCAGCCTCTTTCCATGGGAGAGAAGGCAGAGGGTCCGGGGACCTCCTGACCAGCCACAAGAATCTGAGGGTTGGTTTCTTTGGTTTGCATCTGGAAAACCATAGGTTAAAAAAATTGATTATCCAAATCTCTGATCACCATGCCAAATATGAGTTTTGAACTTCCAGAATCGCTGGCTCAAGAGGAGCCAGGTTTTGGGGGCTGAGTCTGAGGTGCCCACCCTGCCCTAGGCAGGGGCTGGGAGCCCTTCTGGGGTGATGTGGAGACCTTCCTGTCACTCTTCCCTGCCATCTGTCCGTCGGGTGCTAAGGGTCTTTAAGAAGCCTCTTTCCCTGCAGCCAGCGCACGGCCAGGGCAGGGACAGTCTGGGTAGGGGTCAGGGAGCTCGGGCCTCAGAGCACGCCTTTGGGACGAGTTGTAGGCTGCCTCAAATGAAGACAAATGTCCCTCAATAAAGCACCATTCCCAAGGGCCTTCCTTGCTGTCTGCTGTCAGCCTGGTGGCTTAGGGCTCCTGACGTCAAGGTCTTCCTCCCAGCCCCCCAGGCCACTTAGCTTTTCACAGAGAATAGCCAGTGGGGGCCTTGGCCTCCTCCTTCTGCTCACAGACGCCGGCCTCAACAGACCAGGTGCTGGGCCAGAGAGAGAGCCCGAGTAAGCTTAACCCCGGGGAAGCAAATCACTGTGTCCCTGCAAGGGTGGGGGTGGGGGCACGTCTGGGCGCCCATCCTACAGGTCATGGTGTTTCTGCAGTGGTGTGGGGGGGGGGGGGGCTCTGTTCAGGAAGGGACTCTCTTTCATGTGGGCTCATTCCGGGGGCGCCTGGGAGAACCTGCCTCACAAAGCAGGCATCTGTCCCTGCCTTCCCACCAGGAGGTCCTATGGGAGGGGTCCTCCGCACAGGCCCGCTCCAGCGAGGCCTCTCCAGTTGTTAAAATACAGAAATCCCTCTGTACTCCTTGGTAAACAGCCCTGACACCCCAAGTTCACTGCTCTCAGGGACGCCCTCCCACCCCCATCCAGCAATGAAAAGTTCAACAGCAGGTGCCGCGGGGGAGGGGTTCAGGACCCGGCCCCAGGCTGCTTCTCTTCTGATTGGTCAGTGGGGAAGACAGGCTGCCCCCAGACTGGCTTTGACCAGAAGCATTTAGGTGGCCAGTTGGTGACCTACTGGTGAACTTGAGAGACTTCACCCTCAAATATCCCTTCTGTGGAGGTTCCAAATATCTCTCCCATGATTTCATTGTTTTGCATTCAGCTTTGGCCTCCCCTCTGGTCCCTGTTTGCAAATGTTCTTTACATCTTTGTCTTTGCAAATCTAGTGCCCTGGGCGTGGGGCAGCCGGGGAGGAACGGGAGCCAAGATTCAGGGGATGGCATAACCACCTGCCCTCACCCGCCTGCCCAGCTGGAAGACCCGGATGTGGCTGTCTGTCTCAGGGGGGCCTCTGGGGACCCCCCCTGGAGTCTCACAGCTGGGCAGAGAGGGGCCACATGCTCCTAAGCACCCTGGCTTAGGTGCTTCGGGGAACCCAGAGCGGCTGCCACGCCCCCTTCCAGGGTTTGGCCATGGCCAGCTGTGGGTGCCTGTGGAGAATGGCAGCCGGCTCCCGTCACCTCCCCAAATATACAGACTCCAGAAGGAAAACGGAGACTTTCAGCTCATCACTGCTTAAGGTTTCCGGAACTGGAGCGTACAAAGCTGGCCCCACCGCACTGACGAATTTCCCTTTGGAGCCAGGCAGAGCCCCAAGGTCAGTTCCAGCCCTGAGAGTACCCGTTTTTAGAAGCCAGCTCAGAATGTCCCCCTGCCCCCCTACCCACCTTGGTTCTTAGAGGAGATGGGCCATCTGGTGGGTTACGGGGTTCAGCTCCTAGAGGCTGCCGGGGATCCTTTGTAGGTTTGAGCTCCAGAACCCTCGCTTCCTAGCTGTGTGCCCTTGGGCCAATTGCTGGACTTTGAGGGCCTCAGGTTTCTCATCTGTATCATGAAGATGCATGAAATAAAAGTATCAACCTCATAATGTCGTTGTGAGAATTAAATGAGCTTATATGTGTATATATGTAACAAGGTAATTGCTCATTTAGTATTAGTTGTTCCTTTTTCTTTCCCTCCCTCCCTCTCTCCCTCCTTCCCTCCCTCCCTCACGCTTTCTCCCTCCTCCCTCCCTTCCTCTCTCCCTCCCTCCCTTTCCCTCCCTCCTTCCTCCCTCCCTCCCTCCTGAGGGAGCCTGGGAGCCCCAGAACTGTGATGCCCTGCCATACGGGTGGGCATGGAGCAAGCCGGCATTTAACGGGTTCAGGGACTGGCCTGGCTACAGCCCTGCTGCCATGGTGAGACCAGATGACAGAGGGGTTTTTGAAACTCATCAAGCTGCGCTCCGTGCCAGACGACAGGTTTCTGTTTATCCCAGACGCCCCCAGGACGGCCTCCAGCCTGTAGGAGTGCTGGATTTCCATTTCCATGTCCACTCCCCTTCTTCGCTCCCCTACTAATCTTGGCTGCAGTGGTGGCCCCAGGTCACCAAGTGCAGTGGCTTCATTGATAGTCCCCTTAAACCTCGAGTTCCTGCTTCTTGGGAACCTGGGGGAAAGAAGTGGAGTCATCCCAAGGACGAAGGGAAGAGGGGAAGAAGGACTTAACACAAAGCTCTGAGGACCTCCCTTGGAACATTCCAGGTGAGAGAGGCTGATTCTTTTTTTTTTTTAAGATTTTATTTATTTATTTGACACAGAGAGAAAAACAGCGAGAGGGAACACAAGCAGGGGGAGTGGGAGAGGGAGAAGCAGGCTTCCTTCTGAGCAGGGAGCCCGACGGGGGGCTCGATCCCAGGACCCCGGGATCATGACCTGAGCCGAAGGCAGACACTCAACCAACTGAGCCACCCAGGCGCCCTGAGAGAGGCTGATTCTAAGCACGCTGCCCGGAATGGCTCTGCCCAGTTCTTCCATACCGGCATCTTTTGTATCTCAAGAGAATAAAGAGAATTATCCTTCCGGGGGGCTTGTAGGAAAATTCTAGGCGGACAACAGGCCTGCCTCAGATCAGGCCTTACTTACTGGAAACTTTACTTATTGGCAAGGTCCTTGGGAAGTTGGGTTCATTTGGAAATTGGAGATTTGGAAATTGGGTTAATTTGTTTGGAGCCCAAAACAAAACAAAACAAAACAATGGCTCTTTCCCTGTCTTAAACTCATGCGTTGTCTTTATTGAACATCTTCTTTTGGTGCTGGACGTTTCCTGGTTCATGCTTTAGCTTGATGGGAAGGTCCTGAAGTTCCCTGAGGAATGTCCTGAGTGACTTGTGGCATTTTAACGTTGATGGCTGTCTTGGGACCATGTCAGGTGTCTGGCTTGAGCAACTTTCTCCTTCTATGCCAAGGTGGGACCATGGCAGGGCTGGGTAAGCAGTCCTTCGTGGGGGGACAGATTCTCTTTTGTCCCTGAGAGTCACTGATGTTTTCACCTTCCCCAGATCTTATGCAGGATAGGCATTCATTGACAGAAGGGACGGAGACATTTGAGAGGGAGAACGAGCCATTAGGGGCGCCTGGGTGGCTCAGTTGGTCAAGCGTCTGCCTTCAGCTCAGGTCATGATCTCAGGGTCCTGGGATCCAGCCCTGCTTGGGGAATCCCTGCTCAGCAGGGAGTCTGCTTCTCCGGCTCTCTCTCTCCCTCTGCCCCTCCCCCCTGCTCATTCTTTTTCTCTGTCTCTCTCTCAAATAAATAAATAAAATCTTAAAAAAAAAAAAAGAAAAAGCAATCAAATTTCAGAATCACTTTGGCACAGCCCAGGCCCCAGCCCTCAGGACATTCGCTCCTGGGACCTCAAGAGGAAGAGGAAGAGGAAGAGGAAGAGGAAGGGGGACAGCAAGGCTTCCTCAAGTGTTTGTTTGTAGGTTGCAGGAACCCTCTAAAAGAGAGAAGTTTGCCAAGCAAATGACTACATAAACAACTTTCCAGGGGGCCTATTTAAAATGCTCAGGGGAATAAATTGTTTTAAAGCATTTAAAAAACACCATTTACATACAATTAATATGTTGATTGCACAGTGTTCTTACTAATTCATTATAGCAAGGATTTCCACATAGCAAAACAGCCTTTCAATACTTAGCTTAGTTTGTGATATAGCATGAACCAGGAAATTATATATATATATTTTAGATATGTATACATTTTATATATATATCACTATATATAATCACACACGCACACACGTCTAAATATGTAAAATTTACAGTCTTTGGTAATTCGAATCTCATTCCTCAGCACCCACACCCTGCCTCACACAAATGTACCCTCTGCCACACAGGATGGGACATCGGAGATTTTCTTTTACATTCTTAACAACCCCAGAGCTCGGGTTTGTTATTACAGTAAAGGGCCATGACTGAGTGAAGCATCAGATAATCACGATTTACTGTGTGAGAAATCTAGATGCTGTGGTTTAACAGAAACCTGACTTCTGCTGAGCAGGAGAGATGAATATCCCAGAGAGTAGGAGAAGGGTGGTGGTTAGTGAGGAGCGAGAGCAGATCGGGGCTGGGGGGTGGGGGGGCTGCTAATGAGAAATGTACAGGAAGCTCTCATCAGAGATGACCAAGAAGTGGGGGCTTGACCTTGGGGCCGCTAGAGAATAACAGGACATTTTCATTCTTCCTTGCGGAGTGACACGGTACCCCAAAGCTTGTTGGCTTGGAAACGAAACCGATTTTATTCTTTTTCATGAGTCTGCAGGTTGTCTAGGGCTCTGCTGGCTGGATCTTCTGCTGGTCTTGCTTGGGCTATCTCAGGCGGCTGAAGTCAGGTGGTGGATGGGACTGGAACGTGAGGGCTTCCTCCACAAGTCTGGCTCTTTGAGCGGGGTCGGCCAGGAGCCTGGGGCCTCTCTCCACTTGGCCTCTCCGCATGCCTAACTTGGGCTTCTCTGCGTGGTGGCCGGATCCCAAGCGTGAGTGTTCCACGAGACCACTGTGCGTGTGCTGCTCCAGCCTCTGCTGGCTTCACTCTTACTTAGGCCTCACGGGGGCCAGGCACAGGGGCAGAGTGGGAGGGGACTAGACCAGGGGCTGAATACTCAGAGGAGGAGCTCACCGGGAGCCCCCACATCCCCGCCTATCACGAGGACCTACCGTTTCTGGACTCTTAGAGGGTCCCATTCTGTATTCCCTAGCCTCTTGTCCCTTCCTCCCTCCTGCTCCCCCATCTCCCTGTTAGAGGCGGATGGAAGGGGAGGGCAGAAGACAGCACAGTGGTCTCTGGTGATGGCGGCTGTGTGGTTATCCCCCCCCCGCCCCGCACCAGCACTTGGGACAAACTGTCCTCACTGCTGAACACACCACCCCCCCCTCCCCGGCGTATGAAGGGTTATACAATATACAGACTGAGCAGGCAGGATGTATTTTTTTTAAGATTCCAAGTCAGATGTTTTAATATTTCACTGAGCCACTGCAGAAAGCCCTTCATTACGGGATGGAAATGCTTGGAAAATGGCCTTCTAATTAATGTGAAATGAGAGAGTGCCCCTCAGAGCACTGAATGGGCGGGGTGATCAGACGGGGCCCCGTCCCAGGATGGATTTGCCTCGCGGAGCCCATTCAGCATAAATCCTGCCACGGGGCCAGGCTGGAGACAGCAAACTGAGAACCTTCCACAGCTCGCTGAGTTACTGTTTCCCAGAAATGGCTGAAGCCATTGATCTCGATCTTTTTAAATCATTAAATGATTCTGGCATTCAGGCACGAAGCGGGGCAGCGCTTGGTGACCTGCAGGAAGCGGGCGCTGGGTCCGCAGCCGATCCCGGGCACCGCTTTTGTTGGGCACGGGCTCAGTCACATGGTCGAGTTACAGTGACCTTTACACCAGCGTGTGAGACACAAAAGGGCTCACTCAGCTAGCCCTCCCTCTCTCCTCTGAGAGTCACAGGAGAACAGTGCCTTTATGGGAGACCTGAAAAGCAGCTCCAGTCCTGCCCCGAGAGCCCCCACCCCACCCCACCCAACCCCTGGAGACCATCCCGGGGCTCTGTAGTTCTGTCTTCTTGGGTATTTCCCTCATTGGATGAAGCTATTGGCAGAGCTGTCACAGAGTCAGAGGAATTAAGAACCTGCTTCAAGCTTGGACCATTGGGTGGGAACAGTAACAATAAGAATATTATCTAATATTTATTGAGCACTTACTGTGTACATGCACTATGCCATTTTGTTTCCCATTTGAACCTGACAACAAACCTATGAAGTAGGTACTACTGTTATTCCCCTTTTATAGACCAAAGATGATAAGTAACATGTCCCACAGCTAGCTATTTTAAAAAGATTTGCTGCCCTCCTGGCCGCATGGCTTCGTTCCGTGCATCTTACGATATTCAATTTAATCAATATCGATTGAGTGGCTGAATGATGCCAGCAGCAGAGGAAGACAGGGCCTAAAGCCCAGGGAAAGAATAGAGTCTGTGCTTGAGGGCTTTGCAGTCCAGGTAGGGAGGGAGAGCCAAACATTTTGCAGAACCATTCCGAATGGTTAACCGCACGAAAGGCAGACTTTTCTGTCCGGGACTACGTTGGAAGCCATTTGACTACACAGTGGAAGATCGTGGGTGTTGATGTCTCCTCAGACCCAGGTTCAAATCTCAACTCTGGGGTGGGGTTTGGGGCAACTTAATCAACTCTCTGAGCGTCGGTTTCCTCTTCTGTAAAATGGCCATGACCGAACGGTCCTGGAAGTACCATCAAGAGTAAAGAGTGACATAAAGTAGGCTCTCTGGAATGTTCTCAGCAAGTGTGGTCGTTAGGGGAAGAGCATGAGAGATGGTGGGTGTGAGGTAGAAAGTGATTTGGGGAAGAACGTAGAAGGGAAGGAGGGCAAGGGGAATGTATCCAACATGGTTGATTTTGTGTCTGGTTTATGCGCACTGGATGGGAAAGCTGGAAGAGCAGTTAGAGGTTGGGGAGGGAGGTTCAGTGAGAAATGTTAGAGAAGCTGAGTGGTCCCCTCAGTCCTTGACCAGGACCCCAGGCCCCACGCATCAGGGTTCTGGCTTGGGCTCCCACACCCCAAGCTGCTGGCTTTCAGCTTAACTGAAGATAAGAGAATATTTTAAGCACCAGTAAGGCCTGGGCACCCACCCATCAGAAGGCTCCTTCCTCAACGCTGGATTGGAGCTGCGGCAGGGTTCTGGAGTTAACCCTGTAGGTGGTGGATCGAGAGGAAGGTCAGAAGGCTGGGTGGCAGGGGGTACCCTCAAGGGGTTTGGGTCAGTGGCGATGAACTCAACTTGACACAGTACTTCAATAAGTTAACTCTTGTTTTGACTTGACCGGTGTGCCTGAACATCAATTTCGAGCCTAGAGGTTACTTTCAATTTCAGCAGCATTGCCGAAATGTCTCCTGTGTGCGCCGCCTGGGGGTTGGGAAGGGTGGGGGTTGGTGTAGAGAGAGCCAGCATTGAAATCAGGGTCTCTTGCTTTGTTGTTAGGGAAGCAAATTCCAACCCCCGTTAGTGGGGTAAAAATTCTATGCCCAGGCCCACCTGCCTGGATCATCAGAGACCAGCCCCCCTGGGCCCCTCCTCCGGCCTGCCCAAGACATCTGGCCCAAGTTGCTAGGCCTGTGTGCTCCCATGTTGTTGGGCACCCAGGGCTTTCTCTCCTGCTGGAGGACTGGTAACCCGCCCCTGACGATGGTTGCCCCTGGGGTACCCCTCGGAGTGCCTGGGCCCTGGAGAGTCATCTCAGGACACTGCTGCCTTTGTCGTGGGCACCAGAGTGTGCGGCTGCGGGTGGGAGCTTCGTGTCCAGTATTAGTGGCCGGCCTGCCATCAGCAGTGCAGAGTCTTGCCCAGACCGCAGGGCACGGTGAGAGGGGGACGGGTGGGTATCTAATTTCACTTCAAAACTAACAGCCCCAAAGCTTCTGTGAGCCACAGCTGGTCAGAAATCCTAGAGTGACATCACATTTTCCCCCAGAGCCGCTTGGTCTGGGACATGCCTGCTCCCAGAGGGCAGGGCTGGGATGGACCCTCCCGGAGCAGGGGCGAGGCTGGCCTAGCTGCCCCGTGGGGACCCAGGATGGCTACGATGTGGCTAGGTCACAGAGGGCCTCGAATGCCAGGATGAGGACTTGATACTTATTTGAGTTGGAACTACGAATCGGTCTCTTTGGGGTGAAATGGCAGAAACCCAAACCAAACGAGCTGGCGCAAGAAGTAGGATTTATTGGTGTAGAGGATGGAAATGTCCAGCAAATAGCTTCAGACAGAGGGGACCAAACAATAATTGTAGGGTTCTGTCGCTCCATTTCTTAGCCAGCTTCAAGCCACATGGTGGGCTAGATGACAGCTACCCTAATGGGAACAGAGTCCTTATCTCTGAGAGAAAAGTCTCATGGAGGGGTCTTGATTGACCAAGCTCGTGTCAAACGTGCAATGACCTTGCCCGGGCCCTGGAGTGCCCTGACTGGCCGGCCAGGGTTGGGTCAGAGTCTTGCGTGGATGGGGGCGGGGTGGGTGGGGGCGGTGGCAGGCTCAGACCCTATAATGGAGTTAGCTGGCCACAAGAAAAAAAAGTTCGGTCTCTAGAAGATGCGGGTGCTGGGCAGAGAAAAGCCGTAGCTACCTGCTTCTGGTTACCCACTGAACTTTCTTAACTCTTGGTGAAAAGTTGTTACTAAGGCAGCTCTAAGAGCTTCTTCGGAAAGCAAACTTGCCTTTCACATTGCCCCATGGAGGGGCCGGGGGTGGGGGGAAGGCGCCAGGAGGGCCTGGCTCCCCCTCCCCCCACCACCCCCACTGTGTTCAGCTGCATCCATTTAGCCGGGCCATTTGGACCAGGAACAAGGGCTCTCCTTTAGCTGTCTGTGGCATTCAGGACAGCCTCGTGCTCAGCCAAAGGGCTGCGCCTTGTCCAAATGTCCAGAGGGGCTGGTTTCATGTGTCTGACAAGGCCGCCTTTCTGGGCAGGAGGATCTGAAGGAGGGACATGTCTGCAGCCCGGGCATGGGGTGATCAATGCCCCCTCTGGAATGCGAAGATGAATTCTTAAAAAGAGAAAAAAAAAAGGCTTTCATCGTTATTGCAAAGACCCCAAACAAGGGGGTTTTCTCATCCCAAATGGCAGGATGGGGGTGGAGGAGGGGAGCTGGGGAAACAGGGAGTGGGGTGGGGGCTGGACTTGGTGACACAGACACTCGACTGTGAAACGTTTGGGGACGCCCACCAGGGCCACAAGCTCTTTCCCTCTTGAGCAGCCCCCGGACTCTGGGCTCCAGCCTGCATGTAGCTGTTGTCTGCAAACCAGCCCCAGAGAATGGGGTTGTGTTTGCTTCGCCTTCTGCCCAACCACTCCCCCCGCCCCCCCCCCCCCCAGGCACAAATGGCTTTGTACAGCCAGGGACAAAAACGGCCCTTCATTCCCCATCCGTGCCTGGGGACAAACAGCTTAGTGTGGCCCCGTTTGCTCGGGTTTAGGCAAGACGGTGCTGGTGGGGACGGAGAAGGCCGGGAGCCGAGGGGCAGGCAGGGAGGGCTCTAGGGCACAAGTGGGCAGGTGACCACGTGGAAGGTCTGTGTGACCCAGATCCATGTAGGAAGGAAGAACAGCAGGGCGGGGGCTGGGGGGGGGAGACTGGTGGCTGCATCTGTGATGGGATCCCCGTTAGGTTCACTCCCCTGAAGAGAGCCCCTTGGCCTTTCCACATCCCCAGAAGCTTTCCCTTACTCACATAGTATTCATGGAGTCAATGCAGAGTGGTAGTTAAGCATGGCCTTGGGGATCACACGGACCTGGTTTCAAAATCTGTGTCACAGCCCCAGCTGCGTGACCTTTGCCTTGTCACTTGCCCGTTCAGCCTCAGTTTCTCCATCTGTAAAATGGAGATAACTCTAGCATCTTTAGCATTGTCAGGAGGACCAAATGACACGATCCATGTAGAGCGTCGAGCCGAGTCTAGTACATAGGAAGTGCTCCACAAGCAAAGATCGTTAATAATATCAGTAGCTATGTTCACAGTGTTAGGCATTTCGGATGGTGGGGGGAATGAGAATTCGGGAAGTTCCACTTTATGAATGAGTTGTGTCCCAAAGTTAACTCGTAAGTCTGGTTTTTGGACCTAAAAACGCAGTTCCCATAGAAACACTGCTAAGAAGAGTCTTGAGGTTCCCAGTCAACCCACAAAAACCGATTCAACTGTCAATGTACCAGAAATAGCTGAGTGGGGGCTTTAAAACATGGCAGAAAATTCTTTCATGTGCTTCCCATTGAGAGATGGTGTCTGTGTCCCCTCCCCTTGAGTCCTGTGAGGTTGTGACTGCTTCCATTCCTTAGCATATGGCAGAGGCGACGTAACATGGCTTCAGAGGCTGGGTCCTCAAAGGCCATTGCAGCTTCTGCCTTGTTTGCTAGAACATTCATTCTTGGAGGCCTGAGCTGGTATGTAAGATGCCTGGCTACCCTGACGCTGCCATGCTGGAGAGAGAGAGAGAGAGAGAGAGGGAGAGAGAGAGATGAGAGATGCCTGACAAGCCCACAGTCCTTCAAGTACTCCTAACCTTTCAAGTCTTCCCAGCTGAGGCCCCAGTCATCATGGAGCAGGGACAAGCCACCCCTGCTGAGCCACGTAGGAGTTCCTGACATAGGACATCTGTGAGCTTAATAGAATGGCCGTTGTTTGGTTGCCACTGTATTTTGGGGGCAGAGTGTGTTACATAGCAATAGCCGTTCAAAGCTCTGTGCCTTTGTAAGGAAGACTATGGCCACCACGGACTAACAGTTGCTGAGAGCTTACTGTGTGCCCAGCTCCATGCCAAGTACATCCTGTGGATTAACTCATTCTTCCCTCTACTATAAACTAGTAGCAAGTGATCTTAGTCATTAAATACCAATACCACAAGCAGGAACTTTTTAAAAAAGATTTATTTATTTATTTGAGAGAGTGAGGACAGGGGGAAGGGCAGAGGCAGAGAGAATCTCAAACAGACTCCCTGCTGAGTGGGGAGTCCGACGAGGGGCTCGATCTCATGACCCCCAGATCACAACCTGAGCCCAAATCAAGAGTCTAACGCTTACCCAACGCTTAACCAGGTGCCCCCACAAACAGTAACTTTCAACGGAGTAAGTTTCTTATGACTCAGTGCTGGGGCTTGAAGAAAAACAGATATTAATTAGCTGGGTCTGAGGAGGCACATGGAGACTTTGCAGTGATTATGGATGGCACTTCCCGACAATTTCAAGGGTTGTTAGAGATTGATGGCATTGACTCTTTATTTTATCTAATTTCACTTCAAAACTAACAGCCTTTCTTTTTCTCCATTCAGTTGTATCTGTTGCTCAATTTCACATGGCCATCGCATGGTTTTTAGCTGAGATATGGAATGAAGAAAAAGGAAAAGAGGTCCCCTCCCCCGTGATTGCCAGACGAGATTTGAGAGAGAGGAAGGTAGAAGGATAGACCTAAAAGTGAGACAAGAACAGCCTGAGACTCACTAACTAAGGAGACTTGAAGAAAGAGAGGTTGCAAGACACAGGGACTCTTCTTGGCTCCGTACCAGAAATGGTGGGAGAGAGATGTCCAGACGGAGGGAGTTGTCCCCGGAGGTGGACAGAATCATAGGCCCCAATTCTTCACCCCTGCCTGCAGCCACATGCTGGCCATGGCTTCGTCATGGGTGGAGTATATGTTACCCATCCTTGACTTCGGGCTTGGCCATATGACTTGCTGGGCCAACGCGGTGGAGTGAAAGGGACAGCGTTCTGGTCTGAGTCTAAGCCCCAGGAGGCTTCGTGAGTTTCTACTTGTTCTCTTGTGCCTCTGCCATCGCCAAGAGGAGAACATGCCCCAGCTTGTACTGGTCCTGGGAGGGGGCTGAGAGACTTGTGGAGCCAACTCCGCCAGCCAACCCGTGAACTTGTGAGTAAGAAGGTCATCGTTGGAGGCTGCTACGATTTTAAGATAGTCACACAGCAGCGGTTGGCCCATGCGCCAACAACCCAGCTTATTTACTCTCTGCCACAAATGTGAGTGACTGGAGGGCGTTGAGTAATGGCGAGGTAGTTATCCAATTGACAACTGTGTCAGCAGGACTGAATTATGAGTCCCAGAATTCGCTTCCCTGTCTGTTTCTGGGTCAGGGTTGGCCACAGGCGGAATTTGTGCGAGATTTGGAAGGTGGAGGTGAAGGACCAGCCATTTCTGTGGTCCGACCGTCGGAGGAGGGCAGGCCCTGTCCCAGCTCACACGTGTCACCCATCCACCTTCTCATCTCGTTGGCGTGGGTGGCAGTTGGGCCCGCAGCCCCTCCAGCGCCACCAGCCCCCTTCCCTGGGCTTCTCTGAGCGCCGGGGCTGCCGGGTGTGCGGCTGAGTGCTGGAGGGCCCCCCATGTCTTTGAGCTTGGAGGTGGTGAGAGATCCACGGGGGTCTCAGTTTGTGTTCACGGGTTCGGTCTGTCCCCGGCCTCCCTGCCTTCCTGACCATCTTTCCTTCCCGCCCTCTGGCACGCTGAGCTCGGAGCCCTGGCCGGGCAGCCACGCAGTCGCCTGGCGTAGATGCGCAGGGGCTGATCTCCCTAGAAACTCCCCCTTCTCGGGATCACTCAGGGCGGCTCTGCTTCCCCGCCAGCTTCAGCTGATACAACCAGTTAGACAACTGTACCCAGAATGCATTTGCAAGCCCGGTGTCCCTAGCCACAGAAGTGCCTGCGTTGAAGGAATTGGAAGTCTTACCAAGGGAAAAGACAGAGCTTCGCGAGTCAGTCGAGAGCAGCGTGAGGTGTCAGGCACTGCAGTGCTCCTGGAGCCGTGGAGCCGTCCCCAGCTGGGCGACCCCCGCCCTATTACCCTTTGGGCCACTCAGAAGAGCACACGCCAGGGGGAGGAAGATTACGGCTAGAAGCAGGGAGGAATTTGAGATGGATTTTGCCTCTGGCAGCCTTGGGAGAATTGATCTCTCCAGACTTCCAGGCAGGGCTGTTCCAAAGACAAGAACAGGCCAGGGACCGGAAAGCAGGAAGGAGAGAGAATTGCTGCCGCCCCTCCCCCTCTTACCTGTAACCTAGATGTAAAACTAATTTTTTCCTTCTTACCCTCCTGTGGCCCAAGAGCCTCCACCCCACAGCCTCTGCTGGGGCCGGGCTGTGAACCAGGCAGTCGACAAACACCTCTGATCTTGGTCTTGTCTCTTGGAGGGGTTTCGCTTCTGTTTTATAATGTCAGTGTTCATGCTGCCTGCCTTTCAAAGAGATGCCCGTTCGGCTACAGCTAATTTGGAATTTGTTTCTCCAAAAGCATTTAGAATTGTTTTTGCCTAATGCATCAGATTTAAATCCCGGGGCTAATTAATACCGAGGCGTGAGAAAGGAATGAGAAAAGTCGGTTAAAATGACTGCTGGAAATGTACTGGAGTAACCTGCTCTTCAGCATGGTGCTCCGTGCCGTCCAGAAGTGCCGACGGGATCAGAAGCTGGCGCCGGGGCTGTTCCAGGTGTCACCTCCCGCCCAGGTGGGGAAACGACCCAAGGAAACGAGGGGGCGTGTGGGAGCACGGGCCCGTGGTATGTGTGTGTTGCATGTGTGTACGGTTTGCTCTGTGCATTCTGTGTGTGCCATGTTTGTGTGTGTTAGGTAGGTCACGTGTGTAGTCTGTATCATATGTGTTGTGTTTATGTGGTGTGTATTGTATGCCTCTCCTGCCAGCGTCACATGTGTTGTGTGCTCTCCGTGTCTATTGCGGTGTGTGTGTGTGTGTGAGACATTATTCTAGTACCAATTCCCTGAAGCTCAAGGGGCATGAAATGGGCTTTCAGATACAAGGTTCGTTGTCTTTGGCTTGGAAGTGGACATCTTCAGCTTGAAATCAGTGAGGTGTTCCCGTTCACTTCAGCCCGAAATGGAAAGGGCTGGGAGTGAGGGCTGGGGTCGGGATGTGAAGCTCGACCATTTCAAGGTTCTCCAAAGGAAGTCTCTTCTAGCTGGAGTTGTCTGCATTTTGGAGGTGAAAGCTTGGGGCCCAAGGGAAAGGACATGAGAAGTGGTTTAGAAGTGATGACACAGGGCTGGGTGGTGAAGGAAAAGAAAGGGGCCCTAGTCTTCTGGCATCCGAATCACAAGACTGGGGCCCACCACTCACTAAGGGTGAGGGCCTCTTTCCTTGGTTCACACAAGAAGAGGTTTACACACCCTGACCTGTAGCCTGGGGTTTCTGGGAAACTCCCATGTACGAAGCCATAGGAGGAACTGTGGGTAGGAGGAGCCAGGAGACATACCTGTAAACCCCATGATGGCACTGAACAGCAGTGTGACTTTGGCCATGTTCCTTGTCCTCTCTGGGCCTCAGTCTCTGTCTTAGCTTGGGGGTTCCCCCAGAAGAGACCTGGAAACAAAGATTCAAGTGCAAATAGGGCAGTAATCTCAGGAAACACTGGCAGGGGAGGAGGGAAGTAGGGTTGGGAAGAGAAGGAAATCAAGAAAGGGGAATTGTCACTACCGTGGGCAGCTGGAGCTCAGTCCTGTGACCTCTGGGAGATGGTATGGAACATGCCACAGTGACATCCAGACTAAGGGGAGAGGGAGCTGGGGTATTTATCCACCAGGTCCTGTCAGTCATTGGTTGAGGGCTGCTCTGGGAGTGGCGGTAGGCATTCGTTCCTCACATTTCTGGCTTGCTGCAAAGAGCAGGTGCCAGAGACCCCGAGAAAGCCCCCAGGCTGAGCTGAGGTCCCGGCAGTGGCAACACAGGCTGGACTACATGGGAAGAGAAAAGCCTAAGAGCATGAAGGTGGGGCATTGACTGCCACTACACTATCCTTTCTGCAAAATATGGAACTTGAACCATAGCATCTTTAAAGTTCCTTTCCATTGTAACACTCAGCCACCTATAATAGGACAGTTCTTTATTCCTTCCTCCCTACTGGCTGAGTAAATATGTGAGCAATATGTGAGCCAAATGCTGGTCCTGAGGCTGGGGATCCAGAGGAGGGCAGGCAGACAGATGAGGGGACTAGCCCAATACCAGTGGATAGGAGCCAGGGGAGAGTCATGCATAGAAGATTCTGGCTGGAAGAGTCAGGGGAGAGGCAAGGACCCTTGGAGGAGGAGCAAGGATTTGTCAGGGGGACAAAGGGGAGAAAGGCACTTTGGGACGTGGCAGAATTGAGGAGCTAAAAATAGTTTGGGGTGGCTAGAATACTGAAAGCAAGCCAGGAAGTGTCAGGGAATGAGGCTGGACAAGTACATAGAGTGTGCAGGGCCGTGGGGCCAATGTCAAGGCTACTTGTGAGACCTTAAAGACACTGGGGAGCTTTCAAAACTGCACTGGGAAGTGACAGGGCCAGATTTGCCTTTGGGAAAGATCACTTGAATCATAATGGGAGGGGAAGTGAGATGGGAAGTTGGGGGGGGGTTCAGTAGGTAAGGGCCTTAGTGTGGTCAGGCTGCCATAACAAAATACCACAGACTGGGGCGGGGGGGGGGGCGGGGGGTGCTTAAAAGGCAGACATTTATTTTCTCACAGTTCTGGAAGCTGGGAGTCTCAGATCAAGGTGCTGGCAGGGTTGATTTCTCCTGAGGCCTCTCTTCTGGTTTATAGATGACTGCCTGCTCACTGTGTCCTCACATGGCCTTTCCTTTGTGCACGGAGAAAGAGAGAGGTAGACAGAGGAGGGGGCGGGGGTGAGAGAGAGAGAGAGAGAGAGAACTAGCACTCTGGTATCTCTTCTTCTTCTAAGGATACTAGTCCTGTGGGATTAGGGCCCCACCCCATAACCTCATTTAACCATTATTAACTTCCTTATAGGCCCTAACTCCAGATACATTCTCACCAGGGGTTGGGGTTTCAACATATGAATTTGGGGGGGCACAGTTCAGTCAGAAAGTCAGTTATTGTTTCCGGGAGAGAGGTGACGTGGGCCTGAGCAGTGGTTGGGAACAGGCAGGAAGGAGCAGTCATTGCAGACGATGGGGCGATGGGGCAGGAGGGGTGAGGGCGAGGGAGGGGCTGGAGGGAGCTCAAGGATTTTCTATGGATGCCGTCAGTGCTCCACCACACACTCCGCTGGCCCAGCTCTGAGTTCACCTGTGGCTGTGGTGGGCAGGTCCCCATGCGCACTGACAGCTTCCCACCTGGGGTACCCACACCTCCCTGGCGCTCCATTCCAGGCCTTTCTCTGGCACTGTGGGAGCCTTTCAGCCCACGCAGTGGGTAGCCCAAAAGTTGCAGGAATTTAACACACCCAGAGCAATTCTCAATCAATGAGGGCTATTAAAAAAAAAAACCCCAGCTTCCCCATCCTTTGACTGAAAAATTCTGAGGTGTGTTCTACACTCTTCCTCAGAGAGCCCTCAGCAGGATGGAGCCCCAGTTGTCCACATCCTTTCTTGGCTCTTCCTTGTCTCACTCTCATCCCCTCCCTTGGAATCAATCCCCCAAGTCCTTGTCTCAGGGTCTGCTCTGGGAGAACAAAATGAACACAGCTTATCACAGGGCCATCAGAGTACTGGAGTGCTGGAGGACTGTAGAAGGATGAGATCTGTTGGGGGGGGGAGCGGAGGTAGGTGGTGAGTTCAGGCAGGGCCATGTTCCAATTGACGGCAAGTCTGGGGAGCCTTCTGGTTGGCAGTTGGTGCGTGTGGCCAGAACCTGGAGCAAGATCTGGGTTGTCCTCTTCCCTGCTCCACGATGACCAAGAATAGGAACCTCCTGAAAACCACTCTCCCAAGGTGAGTGACTTTACGGAGGTTCTAGGCCATGCCAGGGGCATGGAGGGTGACATGAGAGCCATGGCAACAACTCACCTAGCAAGAACCAAGTTCTCCCTGCCTGTCACCATTGTGGAGTCCGATGCACTCTCCCTCTGCCCCCCGCCAGCCTTCACTTCTTCTCTCTTCTCTCCCCTCCCTGTCCCAACTTCTAGTTCATTCCCCACACACCAGCATGTAATTGACCTCACTTAGTGGTCTCCTGCTAAAGAATCCCCTTCAATCCCGTTAGTGCCTCCTCTGGCCCATCAATATCTTTTCCCAAACAAAGACTATTTCCTCCCAAAAAACAACTCGATGGCCAGCTGCTAAAATAATGATCTCACCCTGACGTACCAACACTGAAGTGGGAGGGCAGAAGAAATCCGGCACAGAAAGATGGTCACGTGGGGCTACTCGGCAGTTGTGAAATGCTGTCACGTACACCCTCTCACTTGATCTTTTCCTCAACCGGGAGAAGCAGGGGACAGAGGCAAAGGGATAACGGACTGTTTGAAGTGGGGTTATCCAAGGAGAAGAACATGAAATTGTTCTTAAGGGCGGGCTCCCAGGGGTGAGGGGTGGGGGCAGAATGGTCGGGGAGGACATTGGGCAAGGTGGGATCACAGGCCAAATCTTAGCTCAGCCTGATCGTGCAGGGAAGCTCTGGAGTGTGAGTTGTCCTTCGAGTTTAGCCCAACTTGAGGCAAGGGAGCTGGAGTTTATGCCTCCGTACCACTTGGTCTTTAAGTGTCTCCCTGGGGGAGTAGAAACTCCCAGGCACATCCAGCTCTGCAGAGGCTGCGTAAAGCAACGCCAGAAACCCCAGGCCAGCCAGCTAAGGAGAATTGCAGGTGTGAGCTGTTGGAACTGAGAGCACAGGGAAGATGGGGAGGGCATACAGATGCCAAACATGGCCAGCATGGACCCATGGTACCACTATGGATTTGTTTTCTTTTTTCTTTTTCTTTTTTTTTTTTAAGATTTATTTATTTCAGAGAGAGAGAGAGTGCAGTGGGGAGGAACAGAGGGAAAGGGTGAGAGAAACTCAAGCAGACCCCACGCTAAGTGCAGAGCCTGACGTGGGGCTCGGTCTCATGACCCATGAAATCACAACCTGACCTGAAACCAAGAGTTGGACGCTCAACCGACCGCGCCACCCAGGTGCCCCATGGATTTGTTTTCTATCACCGTGTAACAAATTGCTGCAAACTCAGAAACTCCAAACAGCTCAAATTTATTGCCTCACAGTTTTGTAGGCCTGAAGTCCTGGTACAGTATGACTGGATTTTCTGCTCAGGGTCTCATTGGGCTGACATCAGGTGTTGGCAGGGGCTGTGGTTCTCCTCTGAGGCTTGAGGTCCTCCTCAAGGCTCACTGGAAGTTGACAGAATTTACTTCTTTGGGGTTGTAGGACTAGGGCTCCATATTCTTATAAGTTGTTGGCTGGGGATCACTCTGTTTCCAGAGGCCTCTAGTAGTTCCTTGCCATGTGGCCCCCATAGGCAGTTCATATGGATGGTTGCTCTGCCTTCCTCTTCTGCAACCAGCCGGAGAAAACTCTCAGCTTCTAAGGGGATCACCTGATTCAGTCAGGCCCACCCAGAATGATCTTGTTTTTGTCCTGTACACTAACATAATTATTGGAGTGGTATTTCGTCATATTCACAGGTTCTTCCCACACTCAAAGAAGAGGAGATTATACAAGGGTGAGAGTCACTGGGGTGGGGGGAGGTGTTCAGGGGGTCATTTTAGAATTCTGCCTACCAGCCCCTACATCCTTGCAGGTACTCTTAAAGCTAACCTAACAAGGTCAGTAGCATGATAGTAGCTGTTTCAGACCAGTTGTTACTAGATTCATGGGTACTGGAAAATTCCTGGGCCTTGTCCTGGTCTGCTAGTAACAGTGGTTATACAGTTAGTCAGCCAACAATTGGCAGACAGTACTTGTATCTCCCTTGTTTCCTGAGAAAACCATCCACGTGAGACAAGCAGAGCATCTCTGGGAGACATGGTCATTCTGCATTACCCCTGTCTCTTGTTCTTTCTGGCGATCCCCTGCTTTTTAAAAAGATTTATTTATTTATTTGAGAGGGAGAGAGAGAGAGAGAATCTCAAGCAGACTCCACGCTGAGAGTGGAGCCTGATGTGGGGCTCGATCTCATGACTCTTAGATCATGACCTGAGCCAAAACCAAGAGTTGGATGCTTAACCGACTGTGCCACCCAGGCGCCCCTCTTTCTGGTGATTCCTGAGGGCTGCTGGTTTAAGCAGCATGATCCACCATTACTTGAAGCCTGGAGAGCTTCATCATCTACTCCCACTGTTGCCACCACGGCCTGTAGTCTTGTTAAGCGCACCTCTGTACTCCCTTTTCAGTGTTAGGAATCCAGTGATACTTAGTCCTTCTCCCCTGCCCCACCCCTACTGTGACTGGCTTTGGGACGGAGCTGGGCCTCCCACCTGTATTAATGTAACACTAGCTGTTGTAACTAATAAAACTTTCACATCTCAGCGGCTCTCATAACCAAAGTTTATTTCTATTTCTCAGAATAGTCTGATGCAGATGTTTCTGGTTGGTGGGTGGCTCTCCTTCATAGGATGATTCTGGAACCCAGGGTTCTTCTATCCTGTGGCTCTGCCATCTTCTAGGGACAGTGCTTCTCAAATTTTAGTGGGCGTCAGAATCTCCTGGAGGGCTCCAGATTGCTGGGCTCCACACCCAGAGTGTCTGATTTAGTAAGTCTGGGGTGGGGACTGAGAATGTGCCTTCTCATGAGTTCCCAAATGATGCAGATGCTGCTGGTCCAGGGGCTACCCTGAGAACCACTGCTCTAGGACTCCGGTGTCCTGTTTCCAGTCTAAGGGAAGGGGAAAGAGAGAACATAGAGAAGGCAGGTGTGCATACTTTCTTAAATGCTAGTCCAGGGTGATAGAGGAGAGGATGTCACACGGCCCCTCCAGAATACAAGGGTAGTTCAGAAATGTAGTCTCGGGCTACAGAGCTGTGTATCAATGACAACTCTATACTATGCAAAGGGGGTGGGGACACAAATTTTAGCGGAACACCTAGCTATCCCCATAGTAACTCCCAAGTTAGAACTGTTTTGAACCTATTGAGTCTTATGGTCCAAAAGACTCAAGTAGATACAGTCAAGGCTCAAAGACAAAATAACTTATTTTGTACCAGGGACTTCCACGGCCCAGCTATTTCTATGGGATATGGTCTGACTATGAGCTGCCAGGCCCGGCTCAATCCTATGAGATCCTACACTTCCACTCCCTGTTTTGAAGGACACATTTTTCTTCACTTTACAGGAAGATCCATCTGGTTTCAGGACACAACCCCAAACCAGTGACCAGACCAAATGGACCATGAGACCTAAAAGAAGCATCAGTATCAGTACCTCTGCCCAGATCACAAGGGCTGCTGGGCTTCCCCTGTTCCTGCTGCCATGTTCAGTAATAGTGATGCCATTTCCACAGTCTGGGGGCACATGTTTTCACTCTCTGCCTCCAATTCTTCTCAAGACACTTCCAGAATTTGGCGGAGCTCTGGGGGATGATTGCCTCTATCTACCACCAAACATCCAACCCATTGTTGGTAATACACAACATATGAATTTTCTCATGGAGGTAATGGATCTCCAATGATCCTCTCCTTCCATCTCCTTCCCCAGCATGGTTCCTTCTGGCTAAATGGCACCCATTACTCAGCCGGGTGGTCACTGCACAGAGCCCTGAGCACAGCCTTTATGGAAAGGTTGTCAATTTCCTGTGTCTGGAAGGAATTCACCACCCAGGAATGAAAGAAAGGCGTATTTTCAGTTCCCGTGCGGGGGAAATATTAAAAACACATAAAAATAGTCATGCCAGGAGAACAATAAGAGCCACTTCTAACATGAATCCAGAATGTAAAAGGGTTCAATTCATGCTTAGAATTCACTGCACATAATGTCAGAGAACAGCAAGACAGTCCTTTATTATTTCATTGAACACACAGTTATTCAGCATCTACTATGTGTGCTGAGTCATAAGGCTCCCCAGAAAGCTACAACTGATAGGTTTATAGGCCACAGAAACAAAGTGGAAAGGGAAATTATTAACTGTGACAATTTGGCTTGCTTCCAGGTTACCATCTGATCATTTCAGAGGTTAGTGGCAACTTTGTAGCTTGGTCAGTGAAAATGACTCTAGTTAAAGCCCTGCTCCTGGCATCAGAAAGCTCGGCTTTTGATCTCAGTCCTGTCACTCACTGGTTGGGTGAACTTGGGCAGGTCAGCTTTCCTTGCCAGCCCTTCGACTCCTCATCTTGGGGATTTCTATGGCTCTGTTCAGCCCTGACATTCTCTGGCTCAGATAGATTCCAACTAGAAACTTAGAAATGACCTCACCTTTCCTACTCACATCATCCCAGCTACGAACATGCAGATAAAGCCATGATTAATTTTATAGTTGAGACAAGGCCCATTTATAGGATATGGAGGTTTAGTTAAGGCAATTAAAGTTCAGGTGACTGCTCTCTAAATGACCAGAAGCATATAAAAAGGGGAATTTTTGTTAACATGAAGAAAAGGAAATAATTGGTGACCTAGGGAGATGAAGGAACACCCTCTTAGCCATTGTGGATGATGCCAAGGGGCATGCTTAGGTAGTTAAAGAAAACACCTCAGAGGTGGATTAAATAATAATTCAAAAACCTATTTTGTGCTGGATGCTTTGTAAACATTAGCTCTAATTTTAACCTCATCCCTGCAAAGTAGGTATTAGCATCCCCATTTTACAGATGGTGGAAACTGAGCTGCAGATAGAACTAGTTTTCCCAAGGACACCCAGCTGGAAGTAACAGCCATGTCTTGCTGATTCCAGAGCCTGTGCCTATTTTTTTTCTCATACTCTGCACTGCCTCTCTGGTTAATGACTTAACAGTATTACTAAAACATAAAAGCAAGAATATTTTTAGGTAAAGATCAACAGAAGGAGCAATTCCAGACAGCAGGCCAAATATTATGCCAAGAGTTCTAACCTGCTAAATAGTGAAACTTAGGGTAGTGGCTAGTCTTTATGATTGTAAGCCCCCCAAAATGTACAAAAATATAAACTGCTATATTTATCTGTCAGCGATACTTAAGGAAAGACTATCAATATCACAGCCAGGGATCTCAGCAAATGGTGGATTTCATATTTACTTATATAAATAAATTTCAGCTTCTAGTTCTGGCAATACTGTGATCGAGATAACCCAAAAACCCATTTTCCACAGTTATCTAGAAAGAAAGAAATATTTATTTGAATGAATAGATGTGTATGTGGGGAATTGACAGGGGCTGTGAATGAAAAGTGTACTGAAAACTGGGGCAGCAAGCTTGTGAATGATGATGTGACTGCCTCGGGGTCGAGAGAGACATTGTCTCAGTACTTGAGGGTCTTAAACAATTTAATGCCCATTTGGCAGGAGAAGGAGCTAGTAGTGTCTTGGGTCTTGTGAGGCAAGAGTTGGACCTGAGAGACACCCATAAAGCTGGAACCCTAGTGTGAGGGTAGGTTAGAAAAAAATCTGCCTGCTGTCCAGGGGGCATTGTCTGTCTTGGTCTAGGCTCTGAGTGGAAAAAAGTATCTCCTAAGGAATTTCAACCTGTATCTCATGAAGGTTGGGAATTGAATATATATTACTTCTGTGGTCCAGGAAACCCCAAGTGAAGAGATTGTTATAAAAATGATAGTGAAACCGTTGGAGAGCTTGGTAGAAACAAAACCCAAAATGTGATGGGACACCACATCAATCAAGTCTTATAGAATTCCCACAGATAAGGCTGTGCTTAAGATGAGCTCACAACTCAAAAATACAAAGCAGTCGAAGAAATAATCCTCCATGAACAAGGCAGAGCAGGATTGGACACCCAAGAATTTCTGATACTATAACAATCTATTAGAGACTGTGATGGTTAGTTTTATATGTCAGTTTGACTGGGCTAAGGGATACCCAGATAGCTGGCAAACTATTATTTCTGGATATGTCTGTGAAAGTGTTTCTGGAAGAGATTAGCATTTGAATCCACAGACTGAATAAAAAGATTGCTCTTACCAATATGGGTGGGCATCATCCAATCTGTTGAGGGCCTGAAAAGAACAAAAAGGTGGAGGAAAGGGGCAAATTTGCTCTCTGTTTGAGCTGGGACAGCTATCTTTTTTTCCCCTTAGACACTGGCCCTCTTGGGTCTCAGGCCTTTGGACTCAGTGAATTACACCACCAGATTTCCTGGTTCTCCAGCTTGTAGATGACAGGTCATGGACTTCTTGGTTCCATGATTATGCAAACTAATTACTATAATAAATCTCTTTTTATATATATTTCCATATATCCTATTGGTTTGGTTTCTTTAGAAAACCCTAATACAGAGACCATAAAATTAGCATATTTAAAATTATTAAAAACATTGAAAAAAACAAACCCAAGGGAGGAAAAGTACCCAGACACTATGAAAAAGAACATGCATATTTGAAAAAACAACTAAATAGAATTCCTGGAAATAAAAATATAGTCCTTGAAATAAAAATCTCAGTGTATGAGTTAAATAGGAATTATTGAACCTGAGAATGATATCAGCAAATTACCCAGGATGCAGCACAAAGAGATAAAAATAAGAAAGGGAGGTGAAAAGATATGAAGAATAGAATAAAAAAAAGTCCCATACACAACCAATAAGAGTTCCAGAAGGAAAGAACAGAGAGAATGTGGGAGAAGAAATATTCAATGACATAATAAGTAGGAATTTTCCAGAATTGATGAAAGACGGATTCAGAATGCACTGTAAGTCCTCGGCAAGCTAAATAAAAGTAAACCTAGCCACATCATGATAACATTCTAGAGAAAGAGAGCATCTTAAAAGCAGAGAGGAGAGATAGAGAGCCTAAGGAAGAACATTAAGACTGGCAGCAGATTTCTCACTAGCAATAATAAAAACCAGAAGACAATAGAATAATAGCTTCAAAATGCTGAGTGAAAACAGTTCAGTTAGAATTCTATACCCTGTGAAATTATTGACCAAGAATGAAGGTGAAACAGACACTTTCAGACAAACAAAAGCTCTCTACTACTAACAGATTGTCTTGAAAAGGCTCCTGAAGGATGTACTCCAGAAAAAAGGAAAATGTTCCGAGGAAGTAAGTGTGCGATGTAGGCAGCAATGTTAAATAAACAAGATGGGGAGTGTCGATTTGTGAAATAATAGCAATGCTATCTCATTTGAAGCACCAAGCAAAATAGGACAGTAATACCATAAAAGATTCAGGAAGGTGATTTGGACTAAAAGTACTCTATGTACTCTCCTGTTCAGCAGGAGAGCAGAGCTATTGATTAACTGAACACTTTATGTCAAGTATGTATTTTAAAACTTTCAGGGTAACATTAACGGCATAGAAATAGAGTAAATAATCTCTAAACCACTAGAGGGGAAAAAGGAAAATAAAGGAAACCCAGGTAATCTAATAGAGGAAATGGAGGACAAAAAAAGCAGCATAGTAAATAGCACAGAATAAGATAGCATACCCATATACACCAAATCACTCATCAAAATAAATGGACTAAATACTCTGGTTATGGGATATATGGAAAGTGAAAATGATTTCATGACTTAGGAAGTATGTGGCTCTGTAAAAAGGTAAGACACCCCCTTCTACCAAGCACATTCATATCAACTCCGAGCAAAATTCTAGTGACACCAACACAGTGATGGGGTGGGTAGGGAAACTAAAAGTAGAATGCTACAGTACTTCTGTTGTTGCAGGGGAAATGTATCTATCCCAGTTGTACATTCTTATGTGAATCTTACATGAATCACTCCAAAGCTTAGTGACTTAAAATAACTGCAATCATTTCATTATCTCTTGTTATTTCTGCGGGTCAGGAGTTCTGGAAGGGCTTGGCTGAGTGGTTCTGGCTTGGAGACTCTCATGGGGTTACAGTCAGCCTGTGGCTGGAGCTGGAGCAGCAGGGAGCCAAAGCCACTGGGGGCTGGTCAGGCATCTTTCTCTCTTCTCATGGTCTCAGGGCCTCTCCACCCATGTGGGCTATTTGGGCTTATAGCATGTCAGCCTTGGGGGTAGTTGGACTATTTAATTGGTGGTTCAGGGCTCCAGCACAAGGGATCTAACAAACAAGGTAGATGTGGCATCACATTTTTGACCTAGCCTTGGAAGTCACAGTGTCACTTCTACCACATTCACGTCACATTTGAATCACAAGTCCACCCAGATTCAAGGGGAGCGGACATGACTCCTTCATGATGAGAGGAGTGTTACAGTCCCCTTGTGGAACACTACTGTGGGATGTAGAATAGCTTGCGGAATGGGGGAACATTTCTGGGACCTTCTCTGGAAAATACAATTTGCCACAGTATAGGTGTTGGTAAGTCTAACAAATTGATTAAAGAAGTGAGGATAAATAAGCTAGAGGTATCACCAGAGGAATAAACTTAAAATGTAGCTTGTAAGCTAGCAGAGAAACATGTGAAATTTTCAATGAAAGTCAGGACAGAAAAGAAAACGAACACAAAAAGAAATTATGGTTAATAGAAAATGGGAAATAAGGTGGTAAAATGAATTCCTAAAGGTAATTACAATAAATATAAGTGGGCCAAACTCACAGATCAGGACCAGCCTGCTAGTGTTTGCTCTCAGCTATTTTGTATTCTTAAAGAATACAGAAGAGCTGCAAGCAAACGAGTGGAAAAAAATAGGCCAGGAAAGAGAAATCCATTAAAGATGGGGTAGCAATTTTACTGTCTGACAAAATAGAATTCAAGACAACAGACACTGAAGTTGGAAAGGGGGTAATATATACTGGGATAAGGAATAATAGTTCCAGAGTATTTAGCAATGATAAACACACGTTTATTTATTCACGTAACAAAATGTATGAAATGCCTACAAAATTCTAGGCATTATTCTAGGTTTGAAGGATACATTCCCTGCAATTAGCAACATAACCTCAAGTGTTTACAGCAGCGGTGGGCAGAACTAGAAAATAAAATAGCTAAGCCAAGAAGTGTAACCGGAGATTTTAAGATTTCTGTCTCTGTAAAATGATGGATCAAGAAGACCAAAAAAACCTATCGAAGATTTGAGCCACCCAGTTAATGAACTTTAACTAATGGATTTGAATAGGATTTGAGACTCAGCAAACAGATTACACATTCTTTTTGAACACGTGTGGCACATTTACAAAGAAAGAGGATGTCACCTGCTGAAAAGGCCACCTAAGTGAATTCCAAAGCCTCAGCATCATACAGGACTTGCTCCCTTTACCTTTTAGCCCAGAGACTTCTCTTGGAGAACTTTTGGAAGGCAAAGCAGGAGAAGTTTGAATGGCTTTTTGTCTCTATTCCCTGCAATTGTCTTCCTCCCCCAAACAAACCAAAACCCAAGCAGCAATAACCATGTCCCGTAGCAATGAACTGGACTGTCCCTATTTTTCCAAATGAGAGTAACTTTTGTTGGCAGGGACTGTCCCTAGTTATCTTCAGCTCTGTTCTTGCCCTTGTTCTGGGTTTCCTCGGGAGAAACAAAATGGCGCCAGGCCAGAAAAGAGAGAGTTTGTTCCCCTGCACCCTGAGCAGAGCTGCCACCCCTACCTGGCTCTCAGAGTGGCTGCTTGGGGTGGCAGGAGTGTTTCTGGTGGCAGTGAGGGCTTTCCTTCACATCAAGCTAGACCCTCCCACTTGGGAATAAGGTCATGGGATTTGTGAACGGCCTCAGTCAGAGACCACCTCTCAACTGCCAGGCTTTAGGAGGCAATTCTGCCATCAGCTACTAAAGGTGTCACCAGAACTTCACCAACAGAAATCCGAAGCCGCAAAGCCAATGCATCTCAACTTTCATCAGCAGGGAGGCGGTCTTCCGAAAGCCCTCTTGGGTTCAGCGCCTGCCTCAAAGTGTTGACATCAAAGTTCATCCTTGTCATCAAGTATTTTTCCACTGAGGACAAAACCGTAGACCTAAAATCTATCCCCAATTTCTTCCTTCCTTCCTTCCTTCCTTCCTTCCTTCCTTCCGTCCTTCCTTCCTTCCTTCCTTCCTTCCTTCCTTCCTTCCCTTCTTTCTCTCTCTCTTTCTTCCTTTTCTTTTCTTTTTGAAAAACTGCTTTGTTGAGGTATGCTAGACATACCAAAAGCTGTAGATATTTAATGTATACAACTGGACGTGTTTGGGAGATACGTACACACCTGTGAAACCGTCATCACCGATGGTACCAGAAACATATCCAACACCTCGAAAAGTGTTGTTTTCTTTTCCTTTTGTTGTAAGAGCACTTAACGGAAGATCTACTCTCTCAGCACATTTTTCAGTATACAATGCGGTATTGCTAATCACAGCCCTGTGTTGTGCCCACTTTCTGTAATTACAAGATTCTCTCCATCTCCACACCTACCTGGGGCGGCAATTTTCAGGGTCAGGGCCGAGCACTTCTTTTTCTTTCACCCAAATGTTTATTTTGGAAAAATTTCACAAATATATGCTTGTTTTAAAAACTTCAAATAGTAGTACCCGCCCCCCATACCTTTATTCTAAAAAAAAAAAAAAAAAAAGTAAAAAAGCTGATCCAAAGCCGAGGCAGACAAACAGAGCTTCAGAAATCTACAGGATGATTTCTGTACTTATTCCTGGATAGCAGCCTTTCAGACATAATTCTCAACTCTCACCCACATATTTAAAAAATAAATGAGTCTTTTGATTGGCATTTGGAGTATTGGAACCTGAACCCCGGCTTTATTTTTAAAGCCTGTTCCCATTTGTATTCATAGGTGAGCTTTGCTCTCTGGCCCCATCCTTGCCTTTTGACATTTAGGTGTTACCCGAGGTAATAAGTGGCCCAGATTTTAGTCTCTGAAGTGGAGATAGGGTACCTCCAACCTGCTTCCTGGGTTACCACTCAAGGGTTTTCACATGTACAGCTCTGTATTTAATGGTATCTAGTAGTTAATTTGGCTTCACGTTTGCAAACGCCTGTAAAAATGATTGGTTTTAATAGAACCTTCTTGCGTGCGGACTTCGGCTAATGCATTCATTCCCATGACTGCTGTCTTCTTGCGGTGAGCAAGGCGTCTGCGTTTATGGCCCCCGACCTCCACCCCCGACCTTCCTGGTGGGCGTGGGCAAAATTTTCAGGGCCATTTCTGCGCCACTCTCGCCCCCTCCCAATTGCTACTTTGAAACTTTTCAAATCTTCAGAGAAATAGAATCGCAAAATGAGCACACGTACACCCTACATCTCAATTCCCTATTAATTTTGCCACGTTTGCTTTCCTGTCTGTCTGTCTTTCCCCCCCAACCATTCAAAAGTCATTTGCGGGCAACACGACACTTTAAATATTTCAACTGTATTTCCTAAAAACGTTCCCCTTCATGAGCACAAGACCAGTCTCACATCCAAGGCATTTGTAGTGATACGAGAATATTGCCTAATACATGTCCATGTTCAAATTTTGTCAATGGTGCCTCGACTGCACTTTGTAGCATATTCTTTTCCTGATCCGGAATCCAATCTAGGATCAATATTGAATTTAGTCGTCATGCCTCTTTGGCCTCTTTTAATCTGCTTCTCCAAGGAGGCTGGTTCTTTTTGATGGGAAGTGGGATTTAGAAACCAAGAGCTAGGTGGGCTCATTCTGAGCGAATCCTCTTAAGCTGGGGTGTGATGGCTGTTGAGGACACAATAGCAACCCACACTCAACCAGAATTGGCTCCTAGCTTTGTGCCCCATCTTCTGCTAATTCAGGAAGGCATCACGGGAGTTCCTGGGGAAGGGTGTGCTAGGTGAGTTTGGAGTCAGGCAGATGTGGATCTGACCCTCCCTCCCCCTTGGCATGCAGGATCTGCAGAAACATATATAAAGTCACCAAGCCTGTTTTCTCATCATTAGAATGAAAAATCCTTGTACTCATTTCACTGTGTTGGGGTTTAAGATTAAACAAGGTAACGAGGCCAACCTGTCGTCATGTTCATTTATTCAACATAGATTTACTGAGCATGCCTTCCACTGGACTACATGCTGGAGATACAATAGTGCACGAAACTAGTACATGCTTCCGGCTCTTACAGAGTTAACCATTGAGTGTGGGGACACCCACACCATGGCTGTCTTGTTCAGGTTATAATCCTGCAGATGGAAAGGCAGACCCTATATCTTATTCATTTTGGGGTCTTCAAGGCCTGCACAGTGTCTGGGCACACAACACGGGTTGGTCTCTTTTGGAACTGACTTTAGAAGGAGCCAACTCCAGGGATTTCTTGGAAGCTCTTACTTTATTGGATCCTTAATAGCATTCTCAAACTGAGTCTTTGGCAGGTGAAATCTGAAATGAATCTCTTTTGACGAGTAGCGGGGCTTACGGGGATTGAAGATATCCACCAAAGATTTTCAGAGAGATGGCAAGTGAAGTCCCATGTTCTATTAATCAGTCAACTGGCAAATGTTTTCTGAAGGCCTACTATGTTCCCAACACTAGGATTTGAAACACAGAGAAGTGGAAGTCTCCGTCCCACGTCTCAAAAGCTTAGTCCAACAGGGGAGACAAGGTGAGTGAGCACATACAGTGCCCCATGATAGTGCAAGAAAGAACACTCTTCCTAGAAGTCAGAGTGGGACCAGGAAGACTATCAACATGCCCGTAGATTAAATCAAGCCTTGGGGGCTGTTGCAAAGTCTTAGGTGAAGAAGGGAAGGATACGTAGGTAGGTCACCGGAACCATCCAAGCAACCATGTGGAGATGGGGCTACTATTCGGCCGAGCAAACACTGGGTTGTGCTTCTTGCCATGTTCAGGAAAGGGTAACCCCTCACTAGATGAACCACGGGCAATATGCTCTAGAACACTGAGTCCTTGCTTATCATTAAATCACTAGTTAGAAGAAGGACGTAGAAGAATGCTCTTGGGGGCAGTTTACAAGGGGATTATCAAAAGCAAGGAAAGCCTGCGCAAGCCGAAATAGCTCCGATGAAGCCACCCAGCACGGTGGACGGTGGTGGAGAAGGCCGAAGGCCCGGGAGTTACGGCTGGGGTTGCAGTGTTCTACCTGTGTGACCGCAGGCAAGTTACTTTACCCTCCGGAGGCTCAGCGTCCTCCCCTGTCAAGCGTGGATAACGACATCCACCTGAGAGGCTGCTGGGTGGTTGCGGTGACATAATACGTGGAATAGCGCACAGCTCACAGAATACCGAAGAAATGTTGGGTGCGATTACTCTCCCCCAAACTTTCCAGAGGCCCCAGCCCATCTAATGAGAGATGCTAGAGCTGTGGGGCCTTCCACAGCATCCCGCCCACACCCCGTGTTTCCCTAGGAGGCCTCAGAGCTCAGCATCGTGCACAGAGCCGTGCACAGAGCGAGCCCCAGCTAGACCCCGGGGCTCCATCCCGCCCCCACTCCTCTCTGCCTGAGAGCAGATGGTAAGGAGAGCAGACAAAGCCAGGCAGGAGAAGTGGCAACTTGCTCTTGAACGGGCTGGCAGCCCCCCCTTCCCCTCCCAGCCTCACCCTGGGCTGGGAGCGCGTGCTGGGAAGAGGATTAAATCAATGCCAATTCACATCTCTCCAGAAGCTGGCTCCCTGATCCGAACTAATAAGCAAATCATTAGTGAATTAGGGCTGGGGAGGGCTCGACACAGCACTCCTTAACTCCAGCTGTAAGACGAGCATAAAAGCCCCAACCCCCTTCCTTGGCGACCTCAAAACGCTCACACCGAGGAGATTTTCTGTGTTAAAGCAGCAAGCAAGCTCTCACCCCTGCGCCACCCGGCCAAGCCCCAGGATCCTTGGGGGACCACTGGGGGCAGCCAGCACCTTTTTCCCCTCCGAATGCTGGTTACCAGACCCTGCTCCATGGAACCTCCCCTCTCCCACCAGGCCGCTAACCCTGTGTTCTCTGCCGTATCTGGGTCCAGAGGCCTTTGGAGCCTGGCATGCCAAGCTGTGTCCCCCCCCGCCCCCCTCCGCCCTGGGCACAAACTTGGCCCCCTTGCTTATTTCCCGGTGAAAGCCCATTATCTCTCATTTACATCTAAACTAGCTTTTCATACTATTTTAAAGGCTGCTCCTCCCCTTCTGTAATCTCCCTGCGAATGAATTAAAAGTTGATTCTTGAAACGCACAAATCTTGGGGGCAGTTTCTTTTTCCTTCTTATTTAAATCATATGCTGTTTTGGACTAACCCTTTTATTTCCTCCCAATTATGATTTCTGGTGTGTTTTCCAGAGCTTTACAACATGGCATCTGATTATACACAAAGCTTCAGAATAAAGCCCTGTTTTTCCCTTCATTAACGACACAAAGGATGGCTGTGTGATCCACACAGCACTTTGTGATTTAATGCAGCTTTACCGTCTAAATCGCACCCGGCTTGGGCAAAGCAGATTTGGGAGTGAATCAACGCATTTTCTTGCTGCCAGGAGCTCCCTTGCAGATTCCAGCAAATTCTTTCACCACACGGAATTAGCATTTGATTAAGCTCTGCAGACACGTTCAAACTTTTACCACTGAGTGCCGGCAGGGCTGCGGTAATCTCCCGAGAGGGGGAGGGACCAAGAGCAGCCGCTGCTTCTCATCCCCTCCCCCGCCCCCAACGGGGACACTCTGCAAAATTGTGGGAGTGGTGGGTGATGGATGAGTTGAGAGAGGGGGTGCCGGAAAAATGTGAGGGCTCCTGAGAGAGCAGGGTGGGGGGCTGATGGGAAGGAACACCGGATGCGTGCTCGGGTGGCAACCATCCTTTCTGCCCCAAACTGGACCTAGGCAGGCTCTCAGCCAGTGGGCTCAGCTCACCACCAAGGCACTTTGATCGCACGATTCTCTGGATTCTCCGACGCAGGGAGATGTGACCCTCCACCAGAACCCACCGGGCCCCAGGTTGGAGGGAGTGGGGAGGGTCTTTCCCAGCGCCCGTTCCTGGCCCTGCAGGCCCGTCCTCGGGGTTTGCTGCCCCTTCCAGCCACCTCCACCCAGACAAGCTCATGATTCACTTCCAGCAGAGCTGCGAGTTATGCCTCCCAACAGCCTGGGTTTAAAATCTCGTCCGTTTCCATTATGCAAATGTGAGAAACGGAAGTTTATCAAACTGGGGCTTTGTACCTAGAAAGCGGGCGTGCCAGCATGGGGGGGGGCTATAAAGGCTTTATTGCCACAACTTTGGGGTGATTGCTTCTCTCGCAAATGCCAGGAGCACGATTGAATTATGCAGGTCTTCCCAAACAGGTGGCAATAAAAACTTTACAGCCTCCCACACCATCACATATTTTGTTTACGCCTCTTAGGTGTCTTATTTTGTTAGAGGGTTTTTTTGTTTTTTGTTTTTTTGGACCCTTCTGTTACTATGGAAACGGGAGTAGGTGGAGGTGGCTCCAGGATACCTGTTAAGGCAAATACAAGGTAAATCAGTTATCACTGGGTGCTCTGATTTTATCCTCTGTTTGAGGAAATAACTGGGTTTCTAAGTGAGGACGAGAAACAATTAGTTCCGGAACATCACGGCCGTTCCAGAGTCCCACAGCATCCCTGTGAAGGGGGGGGGGGGGGGAGGAACATGTGAAAAAATGTCCATTTTACAGATGGTGAAACAGAGGTATGAAAAGCATCTTTCTGACAGTCAGACAGCAAGTTGGCTGCACCGGAAGAAAAGAAAAAGTGCAAAAGGAGTGTATCTTCTGGGGCCCTGTTTGTCCATGGTCCTCCTAGAGCTATAAAACCAAAAATCGTGGCTGGTTTTTGGTAACCTGAGGTTGTGGGGGGGGGTTCAGGCTGTAGTAACAGCTGCTGGCAAAAGCGGAAGTGGCCGAAGCAGGTTTCTCGGTTGCTGGCAGTTGCCGGGCCAGGAGCCGGTGATCTGTCTACAGTGAGGGCTTGCGGACAGCGTGGTGGGGAAAATGGCTTGCACAGCCCCTTCTTAACATGATACGGAAGACAGGCACGGCTGGGTTAGGGTGGGGAGGGTCCAGAAGCCAATGGTCCCAGGTACCCCTTCAATTTGGGGGGTACAATTCACCAATGGCTGAGAGGAAATACCCGAGATGGATCTCCTGGGTCCTGTTCTCAATGAGAAGAGGGTTTCTGCTTTGGGTGTCCTGTTCTGCTCTCTTATTTGGGGATAAGCTGGGATTTCCATTCCTTATGGAAGAGGGGGCGAGGAAAACAGGTAAGGGGGTTAGGAAGAATCTGAGAGACTCCCACTGAAGAAGCCATCAGCAACCACAGAAATGACGGGCTCCTGCAGAGAAGAGTTTTTCCCCTGGGGTGCCCCTGTGTAGACAAGTATGTCCCGTCATCAGAATGAGGAAGTTGGTCTAAGAGGTTACTGGAGACGGGAGGAAGACCTGGCCTTCACAAACCCTTGAATACCTTTTGTACTGGCTGAGCTTTGGTTTCACCATTTAAGGGAAACAAAATGTAATGCCTGTCTAAGCTCCTTCCCTCAGGGATGTGTCATGAGTAAAAGCGTGATAAGCTTCAATGTTTGTAGAATTTTACACTCAGCTAAAGGCTGTCATGTGTTTCTGTCCTGCCAGACCCATTGCCCTGAGATCTCTTCTTCAAGGAAGTCTTACCCTCCACCATCCCATAGGCCACTGCCAACTGGGGCAGAATTTGTGGTCCCTAAGTGGCAGGCTAAGTACAGAAATGGAATAAGCATTTAGAAACTTAATATGACAGAGTAATTTTTACTTTGATCAAATCCAGTACTCTAACTTTGGGCTTGTAAAATTTTATTTTTTTCCCCTCAGGAATTCATTTTTCTTGTATTTGACCGAAGATTTGTCTGTGGCAGATTGGAAAAATGAAAAAAATCAACAACAGGTCCCTCACCACAGGAAGTCTGAGAAGCACTGCTCTGTGGGGTCCCGTGGCCACCCTCCCACGGCATCCTCCTGCTGGAAGCTTTCTCAGTAAATTAAATTATGAATTCTCGGCACAGAGCCCTGCTCGGCGTCGGGGGCAGCTTGCTTAGGCCATCCATAGGGCTGCTGGTGCCGAATGTCAGGCCGCCCCGCTCTCTCGCTGTGCCAGGCCACACCTGGTTCCCCAGGGCCCCTCGGGACCCCTCCTCCCCATCCACCTCGCGTGCTTGGAAAGTGCAAAAAATGAGCCTTTCTTTGCCCCTCTTTTCTTTCTGTCCTAAGCGAACCTCAGCACATTGTGGAAGCTCTGGAACAGGCAAATGATATTTCATGATCGAGTTCATGAGGCTGTGAATCCCAGGGCCCCGCCATCCGCAGAGTCGCTGCTTGGGCTCATGTCTCCTTGGGGACGCACTCGCTGCATTATGCCGGTTAGTACCATCCGCGCCCCCCAGGTACCCGGGCCCTGCACGGTCTCACTTACCCTGTGGGTGCAGCCCTCCTACCTCTTGGGGCCGAAAACGGCCTCACGCTTCTTACCTGCACAGTGTGTGCCCTACTCTGCACGCAATGCGAGTGAACTTGGCGGGAGTACTTCCTGAGACCGTGTGAGCCCCCCCAAAAAGATCAGTTATTGACGTCTGATTATTACTGTTTTCTAATTTTGATTATTATTGTCTTCTGATTATATATTGATTTTTGTGGTCTTGGGAAATTCGACCTAAAACTTCTGCTCATTTTCTTTCTCGGCTGTAATACGGAGATTACAAAGATCTCCTTCAAATGTTCCCAGGACTGGATGAGATGATTCCCCCCCGGGGGGGGTGGGGGGGCAGGAGAACATCCAGAGGAGAGTTTCCTCCCCCTCCTCCTCCAGAGTTGACCGCGTCCGTTTTTCCCGTCCTATTATCTTTCCAGATTTGCCCTCTTGGGGGAAGGAATCATTCCCCGGTGCACCCTTGCTCTCACCCCAGTCCTGCCCCATTGACTCACGTTATTGGGTCTAGGCAAGAGGGGTGTGCCCTTGCGGGGCAGGATGGGAAGGGAGTTCGCCCCCGGTGGGTGACTGCGGATCGGCAGGTCCCTGCCCGTCACCTCCCCCCCCCCCACGCCACGTGCGCCGGAGAGGCCAAAAACGTCTTTCTTTCCTCCGGGTGATGTCAGGCTTTTTAGCAAATGCAGGCCCCAGCTACCAGTTCTTAACTAAGAACACACCATCTGACCACCGACGTGATTCGGCCTTCGGTTTCTTGCATGTTTTTTCTTTTTTAAATTGACCTCACCTCCAAGATTGCCTAGAGCCAGTTTATTTTTAAAGTCCATGGACGGTCACTTTTACTTAATGTCACTAATTTCATAAATTATGTTTTTCTCGTTTTTTAATCTGGCAGAGCGTTCCCCACCATCCTTCACCTTAGCCAGCCTGCCTGGATGATTCAAACAGGCTAAAATAATGAAATAAATATGATCCCGAGGAAGAGTAGCAGTAAATCAAGGCATTATATTAATTATTATCATGATTGGAATTCTCTAGAGCTGAAAGGCAATAGAGATGACACATATTTTAACACCTGTTTAATGTCAAACTTAGTGCTTTTAAATCTGCTCTGCATTTCATTTGACTCCTTCCTCTACAAAGTTGCCCATGCCACGGGTAGTTCTAGAACACGTAATTAAGAACTATCTACCAGTTGCTAAATGCTAGGCTCGCAGCACGTTACCAGCTGGTGTGTGCCCCGCGGTGCGCTAGAGGCAGGTAGCAAGTGGCTCCGGCTTAGCCCCGCCCCCACGCCCCAGCATGCATTGCAGCTCGGCCTCCTTTTCCTAAAGCTTGGATGCTTTGGGCCACGTTCTGTATATTGCAGGTGTCGTGGCTGCCAAACAAATTACCTTCAAACTTAGTGGCCTAAAACAACCATTTATTATGCTCACAAATTCTGTGGATCAGGAATTTGGACAGAGCACAGCGGAAATAACTTGTCTCCACTTCATAATGTCTGGAGTCTCAGCTGGAAGACTCAAAAGCTGGGGCCGGAATCCTCTGGAAGCTTGTGCACTCACATATCTGGTGGTCGATGCTGGCTGTTGGCTGAGAGATCAGCTGGCCCTGGCCTCTCCGCGTGGCCTGGGCTGCCTCAGAGCATGGTGACTGAATTCCAAGGATGAGTGTCCCGAGAGAGAGCCAGGTGGAAGCTGTCCTTTTTATGACCTAGCCTGGAAGTCATGTACCATCACCCCTGCCGGACGCTATTGGGGAGAGCAGTCATGGGACCGTAATATGGGCATCGTTTGGGAACATACAGTTGGCCACACTGGGGCTGTCCTTGGTGAGGTCCTATTCTCTCCCTGGGTGGAGAGCTGTTGGTCATTGTCTTCTGGCTGGAAGGAAAAGACCCTTGAGCTATTGCCCTGGTTACATCCCATAGTGGCAGAAATACAGATCTTGATCACACAGCCAGACTTAAGGGAACTACCAGAACGATGGTTTACAAACTCAGTTCGGACGAGAGCACTTTCCTGCTGTCTTAGTTTGGGCTACTATAACTGTACCATAGGTGGGTGGCTCCTAAACCACAGAAATTTATTTCTCACAGTTCTGAGGGCTGGAAGTCCGAGGTCAGGGTGCCAACATGGTTGGGTTCCGGTGAGGGCTCCCACTGACTTCTTGTGTCCTCACCTGGTGGAGAGAAGATGAGAACTCTCTCAGGCCCCTCTTATAAGGCACCAACCCCACCGCGAGGGCTCCATCCTCATGACCTCATCACCTCCCTAAGGCCCCCTATTCCTAATACTATCATACTGAGGGTTAGGATTTCAACATATGAATTGGTGGGGGCACAAACATTCAGTCCATAGCACCTGCTTAAAATGCTTTTGATGCTTTCCCATTGGGCTTAGGAAAAAATGCAAGCTTCTTGGTGGGGCTTATGAGGCCTATATCTCCAACCCTCTCTCTTCCCACCCACTGTCCCCCCACTCTGAGCTCCACTTTGCATCTCAAACCCACCATCTTTCGCCTGTGGGCTTTGAGTAAAACATCGCTTCTACAGAATGGTGCCTAAATGAATCTTTCTCCACCAACTCCCTCCCTTGCCTAGATGTTCAATTCTCAGGCTCTTAAGGATCCAGGTCCTTGGATCCATTATTTCCCGAGAGTATTCCCCGTGCCAGAAGAGCTGGGCCAGGAGAAGCTTGCAGCCTCAGCCACAGGCCAAGTCAGAACCAGCCCATCTTCCATGATTTCCTTTCTTTTTAAAAACTTTTATTTAAATTCAATTAATTAATATATAGTGAATTATTAGTTTCAGAGGTAGAATTTAGTGATTTATCAGTTGCATATAACACCCAGTGCTCATTACATCAAGTGCCCTCCTTAATGCCTATCACCCAGTTACCCCACCCTTCACCCCCCTCCCCTCCAGCAGCCCTCAATTTGTTTCCTAGAGTTAAGAGTCTCTTATGGTTTGTCCTTCCTTGACTTTCTAGAACAGTGGTGTCCAATAGAAATATAAGGTGAGCCACAAATGTGAGCCAGGGAAGTGATTTAAAATTTCCTAATAGCCACATTAGAAAGAGAAAAATGAAACAGGTGAAATTTATTTTATTAATATCTTTAACCTAATGTATCCAAAATATTTGCCATTCTTTTTTCCACACCAAGTCTTTGAAATCTGATGTGTATTTTGTGCTTACAGCACATCTGCGTGAGGACTAGGCTCATTTCAAATGCTCAGTAGCCACACACGGCCACTGGCTATAGTATTGGATGGTGCAGATATAAGACATTTCTATCATCACAGAAACTTCCATTGAACAGTCCTGGTCTAGGGTGTATTTGCTATATATCAAAGATGGAAGGAATATAATCTCAGATGTGCTTGAATTTCAGGTATCAGAGTGATCCCTGAAAAGGTGAGTGTAAACAGAGTTTTGCAGGATTAAATGATGCTCAAACACTGGGAGGGATGACTGTGAAGAAAATTGAAGCCAATTTTGGAGGGCCACCTGGGTGGCTCAGTCGGTTGAGTGTCCAACTCTTGGTTTAGGCTCAGGTCATGATCTTGGGGTCGTGGGATTGAGCCCCACAGCGGGCGGCTGCTCTGTGCTCAGCAGGGAGTCTGCTTGAGATTCTCTCCCTCTCCCTCTACCCCCACTCCGCTCTCGTGCTCGCTCAGGCTCTCTCTCAAATAAATAAATAAATAAATAAATCTTTAAAAAAAACCTTAATTGGGAAGGATGTAAAACGGCAGAAATGTTGTAAGAATGATCACAGTACAAATAACAACCATATACTCTTTATCCGCTTCACCTATTTTTAACATTTCACATGCTACCACATTTGCCCTATTGCTTATGCTCCCTTTCTCTGCATCTACACACCCATATATAGTTTTTTCCTGTACTGGGAAAGTAGGTTGCACACGTCATGACCCTTTATTCTAAAATGCATCAGTATTTCTTAAGAATATTGTCTCATATAACCACAGTATAGTTATCAACAATATTGTACCAATTTTAGTAAATTTATCAATATGATATTTTGATCTAATTGACCATTCATATTCCCATTTTGTCGATTACTCCAGTAGCCTTTCCTCCCTAGTCTAGGATCTAGTATAGCATCAGACACTGTATTTGGTTGACATGTCTCTTTTTTCTCCTTTGTGGGACATTTCCAGGCCAATTACAGTTGACCCTTGAATAACACAGGTTTGAAGAGCGTGGGTCCACTTACATGTGGACTTTTTCGATAAATACAGTACAGTACTTAAATGTGCTTTCCTTAGGATTTTCTTTTTTTCTTTTTTTAAGATTTTATTATTTTTTAAGTAATCTTTACACCCAATGTGGGCCTCAAACTCACGACCCCGAGATCAAGCGTTGCATGGTCTTCCAACTGAGCCAGCCAGGCGCCCTTCCTTATGATTTTCTTAATAACATTTCCTTTCTCTAGCTTACTTTATTGTAAGAATACTGTAAATAATACACATAGCATACTAAATATGTGCTCCTTGACCGTTTATGTTATGGCAGGGCTTCTGGTCAACAGTAAGCTCTTAGTAGTTACATTTTGGAGGAAGTCAAAAGTTACGCATGGATTTTCAGCTGTGCATGAGGGGTCGGTGCCCCTCACGCCCACATTGTCCAAGGGTCGACTCTACTTTAAAGTGAAGAATTCTTTATGAAGTGGATCTCCCTTTCCTGCTGCCTCCATCTAATTCACCTTGTAAATTTGGGTTTTCAGTATATTGGGTTTTCTTAAAGGCAGAGCACTGCTGTCTTAGGTGGATATGATGTAAGAGACTCCACCAAAGCCCTCAGCTGCCCTTTCCCATTTGGCGGAAGGCCTCACACTCCAGTTCTGAGAAGGGACCTCAGATTCCAGCCCTTTCGAGTCTGGGAGACCGTCCCCGGAGCAGCTCACCTGCCAGAGGCGTCCGGCTCCTGCGTCACGTCTTGCACCAGCCACTGAGACCACAGGGCTGGCCGATCGATCCTCTCCTCTTTCCTTGCCTTCTTGGGCACTTTCATGTGTATGCCAGTGAGCCCACCAGGAAGGCAGGCAGTGGCTGGCTGGAAAGCTGACTTTCCCACCCTGTGATTTGAAACCTGGCCTCTCCCCAAGTTCACATAACCTCTCTTGACTGTCTAGATTGCAAAACCAGGCCAGATTTCCCCGAACTCCCAGGAGACCCACACGAGTCCTCTCGTTTGCTCCATTATAGCGAGAGACAGATCACAATGGAAGGAAGCCCTAAATTAACTGTGACAGCCATTAATATGACCTGCTTGGTGGCAGTGACTGCGTTGGGGGATCACAGATCCGATGTCTATAACATATTGGTGATGGGGCCGCCCGCATTGGCTCCTCGGCGGGCCTTGAACTTGCTGGAAAAGACCAGGCCTGCACACAGGGCCCCGTAGCCATGGCAACGGGCTCTCGCTCAGCAAAACACATAAAGATGATTCATTTTGTTTTCCTTTCCTTTCTTTCCACCCAAATTTTCATGTGGGTTGGAATCTATTTTTAATTTCTTTCCTTGGAGGAGAGGCTATTTTTAATTTTGTTACCTCCCTCCTGGGGGCCTGCCAGGCCTGGATTTGAATGACCCAGGGAGGTGGGCCATACCAGGCCTGAAGTTCTGGAACTTTCCTGGGTTTTTCTGGAGTCGGGGGAAGGGGTGGGAAGGTACAGGCTGGGGTGGAAACGATGCTGGCGTGGCTTTGATATTAAGGCTGGAACCTCATGTCTTGGAATTTCCTAAACTCTTTGTCCCATCCAGCTCTCTGCTGGAGGAAGGCATGCCCTGTCATATCACTTCCATTTCGCATGAGCTGGCCGTCAGAGAACCAAACTCTCTTCTGGTTTGGCAGGGTGCTTTCAACGCCATGTTCTTATTTGATCTCGGAGGTAGCTAGGTGGGTGCTAGCTAGGTGCTCATGTGTCCCCCCATATCTGAGGGCCCTCCCTCTGGGCACAGTGCTGACGCCACTTCTCAGCCCCCTGGCGAGGGCCCCACGGAGCGAGGGCCGAAGTGCCATGCACACCACCACTTTCAGACCCGGCCCCTAAAACGTGCCTTGACACCCGCTCCCCCCCCACTCATTCTGTGTCTGCTTGCTGCCTGGGCCAGCAGGGTGAGGAGATCCCTGGGAGGGCGGGAGGCCCGGAGGCCCTCAGGAAACAGTGGAGCCACCCCACTCCACCAGAGGTTGCAAGCTTGTCAGGCTGTAAACTGGGATAGGGAAAAAAAAATTGATCTTTATCTCCACTAACTTTCTAATGAGATTTAGCATTTCCTTCAATTATGAATGTAGGCAACAAACCACGGTGGTATTAGCAGTTCCTGAGACCTTGTCTCCAAAAGAAATCACAGACATTTCATATCACATTACCGTTGTTATGCATATCTCAAAATATCATTTCCACTTATCACTTCTTTGAAATTGCAAGTTATTAGACCTGCCACTCTATCTTATTAATTACTGCATTAATAAAGAAGCATATATATTATAATATCACAACTGTTTTTTTTTATTTTGGTAACTACATTTCGGTATAATTGGTTTTCTTTGTCATTTTATTTTATGCATTTATAAACCTTGTGAGAAGCAGCCCACTGACATCACAGCCTGCCAGAAAAGTCCGTGGCACAAAAGGACAGAAATCCTGGCACCGTGGCCCTGACTCGTCATATACAACTATGATGTGAATGAGTGATGACCTTTTATAGGGCTACACCAGAGGCATTTAGAGAATGTTTGTTAAAGCAACTAGTATTCCTTACTCTGACTGATACATCAGGACAGGGACAGCATACTACCCAATTGTATAGATGGGGAACTAAAGCTCACATGAGGCAGGTGGCTTGCCCAGTGTCACACATTCATCAAAATGACGCTGAGGTTCAAATCTCACCCTCCCGACCTCAGTCCAGCGTTCTTTGAGATGCCCTATGTGGTCCCATCTTTTTCATACCTCAGCCTCAGAATGCTTCTATGTAGAAGTGAATGTGCTAAGAAAACTTCTTCTCCAGCCTACATGCTTGTTGGCTTTCTCTGTCCATGAGAAAAGTTTCTGAACAAAGTTCTAGAACTTTCTGTAGTGATAGGAATGTTCTATGTCTGCACTGTCCAATATGGCAGCCCCTAGTCATAGGTGGCTACTGAGCACGTGCAATTGCTTTGTTGGAGTGAGGAACTGAATTTTAAATTTTATTTCATTTTACTTAATTTAAATAACTACATATTCATGAATACTGTACTGGATAGTGTAGCTCTAGAGCAGAGTTTCATAGCCTTTAGTGGGCATCAGAATCACGTGGAGGGATTGTGAAAGCATAGGGTGCTGGGCCTTACACCCAGAGTGTCTGATTCAGCGCGTCTTGCGGGGGGTGGCTCACAAATCTGCCATTCTAACTAGGTCCCAGCTGATGCTAATGCTGTTGGTCAATTCTAACCCTCAACATGGCTGCCACTGGGGGTCAGATACATTTTTGTTGTAGGGACCGTCCTGCATTTTATAGATTGTTTAGCAGCATCCTGGCCTCTACCTAGTTGATACCAATAACACCCCAACGCTCCTCCCCCTCAGTTGTGACAACCACAGATGTCTCTGGACATGGCCAAAGTCTGCTGGGGAGAAAACTCCACTCCCAGGTGATAACCACTGGTCTAAACATACACAAAGACATTTTTTTTTAACATCAGAATTTGAACAGATCACACTTAAAAAATACAGTTGACCCTTGAGTAATGGGGGACTTAGGGGTGTCAACTCCCTGTGCAGTAGAAAATCCATGTATAACTTTGGATTCCCCCAAAACTTTACTAATAGCCTACAGTCGACCAGAAGCCTTAACGAGAGCATAAACAATCAACGAACATATATTTTGTGTGTTCTATGTATTATATATTGTATTCTTACAATAAAGGAAGGTGGAGAAAAGAAAATGTTGTTAAGAAAACCATAAGGAAGAGAAAATACATTTACAATACTGTATTGTTTTTACTGAAAAAAATCCACATGTAAGTGGTCCCTCACAGTTCAAGTCTATGTTGTTCAAGGGTCCACTGTAGCTTGAATTGAAATCTGAACTTAATTTCTTCTTACATCTGCCCTAAAAGTGCCAAAAACTTATTATATTCCAACAACACACCAGACTAGGTTGGAATTTTTTTTTTTCCTTCAAAAATAAATCAATCGTGTCTATGGCTGGCATTCATTGGGCCCCAACTTCTCATGCCACCCTCTGTGCCAGCCGCTGTGCCCCGCGGCCCCCACCTTTCCCTTCCTCTTCCCTCCCCTCCTCTAGGTTCTCCCTCACAGGCTTCCCCCTTGCCTTCCCTCATCTCCCTTTTTGACTTCCCGAGGCTTCCCTATTTCCATATCTTTCTCTTCTTCTTCCCTCCACAGCCCTGGCTTCTCTGCCTCCCTCCCTGCTTCCCCTCCTCCCCGCATCCCCTCTCCCTGCAGCACAGACTTGCACTCCTGGTGCTCTGTGCTGTTTATTCTCCATTGCTGTTGTCTCTGCCGGCCCTGGCTGTGTTTCCCGCTTTCTTCCTTTTATCTCTAGTCTGTGTTTGTCTTGGGTTGGCCAAGTTTGGCCTCTGGCCCCAGACAGTCTTGCCTCCAACTCTGCGCCCACTCCCTGCCCCCTTCCAGTCCCCCGCTCCCTCACAAAGCAGTAGCCCCCTAGTACCACCAAGGGTAACAGGCAGCTTGCAGACCATATAGTAAGGAAAGCAAACGGGATAGGCTTTCTCGGCTTGATGCCAGAATCATGTTATGCCACCGATCAAGAGAGAGCCAAGGATTTAGTTGGTGCTTCTTTTAAAAAAGCATTTAGAAATTGTTGTCACCATCGTGGTTAAGAAGGGTAAGGACTAATCTGTGTCGGTGGGACAACTGCACGTGGCTTGGCATTTGTCCTGTGGAGAAGTCAAACATGTCAGAGGCTGACATTCTCGTATGGAGGTGACATTAAACAAACAAGGTGACGGGGAACTCTTTAAATCACCTGCAATATTGCGAGCAGTCAATCAATAGAGCTGTGACAAGCTGGGGCCACAGACTTGCCCATGACCACTGAGTTTTGCTTCTCACAGAAACATGCTTGACAGGAACCATGCTGCTAATTTGGGGCTGTATGTCTGTCTCTTTACCTTGACTTTGTCCTACCGTTAGTGCATTTTTTAAAAATGACCTTTGAAAAGACACAGGCTGAAGATTATTTCTACTGACCACTCACTCACACTAGGTGGGATTGCTTGGAAATATCAGATTGTTGACTAATGCTTTCTGTTTTCAGCTGCCTCTCTGGGCCTGTGCCTCACACATGGAGGGTACCAGTTACTTAAATACTTATTTATGAACATAAAGCTGGGAGCTGGAGGATCCCAAGCGAGGCTGGCTTCAAAGGAAAACCATGAGGCTACTGTAAATGCCTTGAACAAGACGCGAGGTTGACCATGCCTCAGTCTACAGCAAGAGATAACATTTCAAACTCAGGTGCTCCTGGGAGAGGGGAAAGTCTTGGGCTTGAATTCATGGTAACTTGGAAATCACTAATATTAGAAAGTCATTCTCAGCTAGTTTTTTATTGAGGAAAGCAGGCCTACCTGAGGGTTCTGACTGACCAAGGGTGGGGAGTGACATGAGAGGAGAGAGCATCACACCACTGACAATGGAAGAGGGCTCACACAAAACGGGGATCCTCTGTGGTGTGAATCCAGGCCCGGGGAAAATCACAGGGGCCTCCCCCCCCACAACGTGTGCCCCGGTGTGGTGAGTAACACTCTGCTGTCATCATGGAAACTGAGAACATAAATGTCAGGTGTGGCGGTGGGGAGGGCTGTTGGGGAGGAACTAAAACCACCCAAGGGTGGGGGTAGGGGTGCTGGGTGGCAGAGGCAGGAAGCCAGGGAGAGTGACAGGGGTATGAACACTTTAGTGAGACCAGTAGTGAGACAAAGGTTCTCGGGGTCAGGCGGTGGTCTCTCAAAGCATCGAAAAGTTGGAAGGCCCCTCCAGGTCTCTCTATTGTCCATTGTCCTCCACAATAAACCTGCCAAGGGGTCCTGTTGCCTCTACTTGAGTAACTCTAGCAAAGAGGAACTCACAACTTCTGAAAACTTGTTCCCGTGCTAGACAGATTTAACGATGGGATCTCCCTTTCTCTCAACAGGTCTTTGGACTCCAAGTGTGATGAAGAATTAATCCAGCTTCTCTTTTATAGGACAGCTTTTCAGCTGTTTGGTGACCATGTTCATGTTCTCCATGAGTCTCCTCCAGCATAAATAGTATCGGTGTCATCAACTGTTCCTTATATCCTGCAGCCTTGTGACCCTTCACAGTTCCCATTGCCCTCCTGTGGATGCATTCTAGTTTGTCACTGTCCCTCATCAGGTGTCACTCCGAGCAGCATACAGTTCTTGTTTCGGTTAGCTAGTGCCGCAGAACAACCAGCCACAAAAAATCCCAACAGTGTGCGAAAATAAGCTCACGATTCTCTAGATTGGCTGGGACGCAGCTCATCTAGGCCAGGCTTACCTGGGCAATCTTGCTGATCTTGACTAGACTTGCTTACATTTCTGGGGCCAGTTGATCTAGGCCAGGCTTGGCTGGGCCGTTCATGTGTCTCTCATCCCCTGCTGGGACCAGTGGGCTAGCCCCAGAATGTTCTTCTCATGGAGATGGCAGATGTGTAAGAGAACAAGCCCAATCATACGAGTGTTTTTCAAACCTTTGGTCATGTCCAGCTGGTTAACAGAACAAGTCACATGACCAAACCTAAAACCAAGAGAGGAGGGGAACTCTGGCTCCTTTGTGGGAGGAAATTCAAAGGGACACGGGAAAGGGCAGGGACAAGGGGAGGGCTGAAGAATTGGGGCCATTGATATAGCCTACCGTAGATTTGATCTGGTCAGATCAAAGCAGAGCTAGATTATTCCCTCTCTTTTCCCAGATACCATGTTTCTATCAGTTCAAGTTAAGATTTAGTAACCTTTTCAGGCAGCCACACTGATAGCTTACACTGAACTCGCTGTCAAGTAGAAACTGAAAATGTTTTTACATATGCTTGCTGAGCTCTGGACCTGTGTGACTGACCTTTTAGACCCCCAGTGCAGGACAGTATATGTATTCCTATTAAATTTTTATCTTGACAGAATTGGGCCCCAAAATATTTCAGTAAGATGGAATCCATACCTCCTTTACTTTTAAGTCTCATATCTGCACATTTCATCATGGCACCACCAGGGTTCTTATTGGTGTCAATGAATTGACCTGTCGAAGATAGATAGAGCTCTATGTCTCATTGCTAGAGACTGCCTTCTGGGTTGCCAGTGGTCCAGTGTTCTGCATTCTTTGGGTCTGGTATTTTAAACAGTAGGAATTCATCTGATTGCACCATCATCTGGCCTCCTTCCTCTGTCTTGTCTCAGGGATGTGAGGAGACTTTGTGGAATGCCTGTTATGATCATGTAAAGGTCAGGTAGGATTTAGAGAGGAGATGCCATCTCAGTCTGAGGGAGCAGGATGAGCTAGATCCCTCGATGGGAGTGAGCGAGCTGTATTGGTGGGTATAGAGTCTTCAGATAGGCATGGAAGGCTCATGAGTGGGGCCGTTGGAGATGAGACCAGAAAGGGAAGTTGGCTTCATGGGTTGAGAAGACTTGGGTACCAGGATAATGATGTTGGAATTTTACCTATGGGCACTGGTTTTCAAAAACTTGCAGAGTATGATGGCTCCTTAGAGGTGCCCCTTAGGGCTGCCTTGCCTTGGCGGGTATGACAAAGACTGCTTGTCCCCAACGTCTTCTTCTTCCTCAGTCGTAGCACCCATGATTTTTAGCAGGGCACACGGCTCTCCCAGAATAAAGACTGCATTTCCCAGCTTCCCTCACGTCTAGGTGTGGCCATGTGACCATGTTTTAGCCAATAGGGTTTACGTAGGAGCAGCGTGAGTAACTTCTGGGAAATGTCCTCAAGGGATGAGGTGCAAGCTTCTTCATCCCTTCTAGCTGGCCAGATGCACATCTTTGGCCCTGAAGTGACATTGGAAGCCATGCATGGCAAAGTAATAAAATAGAAGTAACCCGAGTCCCTGACCACATGGAGTTCTACACCAATCATGTAATGACTATTAAGGATTTCTTTTATGTTAGGAAGAAATAAAAAATTTTATCTATGTATTATGTTGAATTTCACTTAAAGTAAACCCAATCCTGATCCTCCTAACTAATACAGAGGGACAGGAGACCGAGTAAATCTGGCTGTGATGTACAAAAGGGAGCCAATGGTGCTGTGAGAACAGTTGGCTCCTGACTATCCCTGTGCATGCTGGGAAGACAGCCATGATATAAATGATTGAGAACCGCAAATATCCCTCCTCCACCAACAAACCAGTTACACTTGGATTTATGGGCATGTGGAGCTCTGTGGCACTGTTCCTCTTTCCCTGCCCCCCTTCTGAGTCACTGCTCTGCTTCAGCCACCTGGTCTCCAGGGTCCTGCTGTGGGGATCATCACCCCAGGTTAGGAGATGCAAGATTAAGCCTGGAGTACAAGGATATTGTCTGCATGAGCATTCTTCTTGAGGCAATGGCCAAACATGCCCACCATGTTAGTAATCAGAGTGACTTTTATTTCCATTGCTTATAATGGCAATTATAGGTAGTAAATACCTATTTATCCCCCAAGGAGTAGCAAATGGTCCCTCTCCCAAGTCTAACAGTGAAGAGGGGATTAGGGAATGAGGCCAATTTTAGTATAAATTTCACAATCACTAAATTTAAGTGTATAACAGTTTTGATTTCTATGAAATTGAACTGAAATTGGCCTGGCACTCCATTTGACCAAATTACAGAAGACTTGACCTAGGCCTCCACATAATCGGAGCCACTTAGAGACTGTTAAAAACCTCAGTCAGTTCAGGCTGCTGCCCCCAACTTCCAGTGCTTCTAAGCTCTGGTGGGCTGACCATTTGTCTTGGCATGGGAGTGAAGCCTCTGGTATGAGGCTGGTTTCTGTCTTGTCCTGGTTGTTGGCCAGGCTGCGGGCTCCGTGCGTATTTGATCACCAACACCCACCCCACCACCTGTGCGTGGAAAACACCTGTATCCGTTCTGCACCTGCTGTCTGTACGTGCTTCCTTGTCAGGCGGGGGAAGCTCTCCATGCCTTTCCGACTGCCTCTCAAGCACTCTGGGCCAAGCTGAGCTGGGAGCGCCTCTCTGAGATCATTCTCATTTCAAGCCCCAAGATGCGCGACCCACACATGCGCTGTAGCCCCTGGGCACTGTCTTGGCTCCACCGAGTGCTGCCCTGAAAGACTCCTCTGCTCAGGGATTCAGTGAAACTCATCTACCCTTTCCCCTGGCATTCCTCTGATGCCGATGCCAGGGGTCATCAGCCAGGCTTCGTTGGGGAGGAGCTAGGGGTGCCTTTTAGATGATGGGCTCACCAGTATCTAAGTGCGAATCTCCTCCCCTCCAATTCTCTCCTCTGGCCAGCTGGCTTAGCCTTGATCTACTTTGAGGCAGGAACACGCCTTCCTTCCTGGTCTGCTGCTTGCAGCTCCGGTGTCTGTTCCAGGCCCCTTAGGCTCTTATTCTCTCGGCACCAGACACCTTTGCTCTCTCTTTCTCTCTCTCTCTCTCGAGAGCTCTGTGCTTGTCACCGAAAGTCCTATCTTTCCAACTTTGGCCTCTGCTCTGAGTTTTCTAAAAGTCTATGCGGGAACGCCAATGGCTTTGTTTTCAGCTGTATTCTCACCACACACACACACACACACACACACACACACACACGCCATGAATGCCACTGCCATCATGCACAAAGGCTTCTAGAGGCAAGGGGAAAAATGTAAGGAAAAAAATCTCGTTATTATTATTGTGATATTATACCATCACAATGGCTTTCTTTTCTATTATCAACCAAATGACCAAACCTCAAAAGAAAGCGGCTTGTGGGTGCTGTTTCTAGGTAGGCTCTGTGTGTTTATTGTACCTCCCTTTCTCCGTGGACATCAGCAGGAAGAATCTACTAGAAGACTCCAGTGCTTTGTTGCCTTTCTTGCTTCTAATATGTGTATCACCCAGGATTGCTAGCATCCACTAGGCACAGCTCAGGGCCACAACCAGCTCTGTATAACACATGGCATTCTTTTTTTTTTTTTTTAAGATTTTATTTATTTGCGAGAGAGAGAATGAGAGACAGAGAGCATGAGAGGGGGGAGCGTCAGAGGGAGAAGCAGACTTCCTGCTGAGCAGGGAGCCCGATGTGGGACTCGATCCCGGGACTCCAGGATCATGACCTGAGCCGAAGGCAGTCGCTTAACCAACTGAGCCACCCAGGCGCCCAACACATGGCATTCTTGTTTCTACTTGTCATATAACACTTGAACCATTCAAAAAATCTAGGGTGGGGTAAGATTTTGGCTAATTTGAATTTCTTTTTAAATGAGGTCCTCCCCCCCCATATATATGTAGATTGCAAGAATCACCACAAATTCTTCCCCTCCCTTCAAGGGGGAGGTAGAGATGCTTGCTTGCTTGCTTGCTTGCTTGCTTTTTTTAAGATTTTATTTATTTATTTGACAGAGAGAGAAAGAGAACACAAGCAGGCAGAGCAGCGGGGACAGAGGGAGAGAAAGAAACAGGCTCCCCGCTGAGCAGGGAGCCCGATGCGGGGCTCGATCCCAGGACCCTGGGATCAGGGCCTGAGCTGAAGGCAGACGCTTAACCAACTGAGCCACCCAGGTGCCCCTAGAGACACTTTCTCTGCCTCTCGACTCTGACCTTGATTGTGTGATTTGCTGTGACCAATGGGATCTTAGCAAACGTGACACAGTAGAAGCTTATAAAATGCTTCTGTGCTGGGGCTCATCCTCTCATGCTCTTGGGGTGGGGGGGGCTGCCACCACCACCGCATAAATAAGCCCTGGACTAGCCTTCTGGGTGATGGGAGACCTGTGGCCTAGTCACCCCTGTGACCTCAGCTGTCTTGGCAGCTGACCACAGATGTGTGAGTGAGCCTGCCCGAGATCAGTGGAACTACCCGGCCAAGCACAGCACAGACCACCAGCCCACTGATTCCTGAGCTAAATGAACTGTTATTGTTTTAAGCTCCTGAGTTATGGGGTAATTTGTTACTCAGAAAAAGCTAACTGCTACAGGATGCTAAACGTAACTGAATGTTTGGTGAATCGGCATTTTGTAATTCTGGGGGTTATAGACCGAATATTAATTCTTTCCACACAGGAGTATAGATTTAAAAGACAGAGGCTGAATTTATACCGAGTCCAGGATGTACCTTATTTTTTTTTAAAAGCTAATCTACATATTATTATGTTTAAAATGCAAATGTTAGAATAGTATGCTAAGCATGACTATTAGATTAATTAAGTTTATGCTGTATATATGCTTGTATGTCCATGGAAAATTCTAGAAGAACACAGAAGAAACTGTTAATAAGGCTATCTCTGGGCCTTGGACTAGAGGTGGGATAAAGGTAAGAAGAACTTTAATTTATTGTTTATACCAGGTTTCTATCATGATTATCTGTTAATTTTATAATTAAAATAGTACTAAAATCTAAAAAATTAAGCCCATCACCAAATGGTTCAAGAGTACCAGCCTGGCCCCAGGAACTGTGCTGTTTATTTCATTTGTACTCTTTTTTCCTTAAAAGCTCAGTGTCCAAAATATATCGCATTACTTCAGGATTTTCATCAGCGTAGGCGCCAGTGAATTGAGTTTTTAATCTGGTAAGCATTTGCTGCATGTCAAAAATACTGGCTTTAAAGAAAGAAAATGCTTATTTATTTAGTTTTGTATTAATTTCCCACCTACTTCCAAGAAATATTTGAAACTCCTAAGGTAATGCATTAATTAAACGCTGCTAAGGCAGAATTTCTGGCCAAATAAAAGACCTTGTATTACCATGGTGCTACATTTGCAAATTGGAAAAATAAAACACGGCAAAAATCTGACTTCGTCGAGGGCTCCTAGATCCACTGAGCACGGTCTGAATCGAGACTAGGATCAGGGTGTCTCAACGGGGAGATGAAGATCTTTAACAGGGGTTGTTGGCATTCGCTGCTGTCCAAGCACGTGGCTGCCAGGGCCCGAGAAGCCAGACCACGGGCAGCAGGGTCCCCTTTGATTTGAGTCCCAGGACCCATCAAAGCAACGCAGTAAAGAGCCTGTGGGAAAGTATGACTCTGAGCTCTGATGACCTTCTCCAGTTCTCCTGCGGGCTGGTTAACCACATGACCAAATGGCATCTAAAGATCATGCCATCAGCCCGCCCTATCACAGACTCACTGCAGAGAGGCAGTAGGAAACTGACCCTCGGTTTAGGCTGTGGAAAACATTCCAGGATCAGAGTTGGTAGTGGATTTCTCATATATGATGCATTGTATGGTGAATATCTTGGCTTAAGGTGCTTTGGATATTGTGAGTTATAAGCAATATATTTTGGTCATTCGAGTGACCAAAGAGAGAGAGCGCGCGAGAGCGATCACAGAAGGAGAGGGGGAGGGAGAAGCAGACTCCCCGCTGAGCAGGGAGCCCCACACAAGGGCTCGATCCCAAGACTCTGAGATCATGACCTGAGCTGAAGGCAGACGCTTAACAGACTGAGCCACCCAGGCGCCCCCAAAATATGTTTCTCATAGATATTTGGTCTTCATCCACGGTTCCTGGCTTACAGCTCCTAAAACCCTTGGCCTTTCCTGAGTGATAAGAGCAACTGGAGCACCTTTTGTCATATTTGGTCTTTTGTCCTCAGTTCCTGAAAATGCTTCAGAGCCATAAAAGTGAATGGGTGTCTTGTTATTCATAGCAAATCCCTTTCCACCACTGCTGGGTTTATGTTAAGGGGTGACTATTGGAAAGGGCCTAAGGATGGGGGCTGTTGCCAGGGAAACCAACCATGAATAGAGGGTTTGAACTTTCAGTGCTACCCCCTGATTTCTGGGCAGGGGAGAGGGGATGCGGGCTGAATCAATCCCCAATGGCCAATGATTTCATCAATCACGCTCATTTCATGAAACCTCCATAAAACCCCAAAAAGACAGGGTTGGGAGAGTTTCTGGGTTGGTGAGCACGCAGAGATGTGGGCAGAGTGGCAGGCCTGGAGAGGGCAGGGAAGCTTCTCATCCTTTCCCCAGACCTCGTCCTGTGCATCTCTTCCGTCTGGTGGTTCCTGAGTTACGTCCTTTTATGATAAACCAGTGATCTAGTAAGTAAAATGTTTCTCTGAGTTCTGTGAGCCGCTCTAACAAATGAATCGAACTTAAGGAGGAGGTAATGGAAACCTCTGATTCATGGCCAGTTGGTCAGGAGCACAGGCGACAATCTGGACTTTCAACTGGCCTCTGAAGTGTGTGTGTGTTGGGGAGACAGGGAGCAGTCTTGTAGGACTGAGCCCTTTCCCTGCGGGTCTGACGCTCTCTCCATGTGGATAGTGTCAGAATTGAGTTAAATTGTAGGACACCCAGCTGGTGTCCGGAGCATTGCTTGATGGTGTGGGGGGGAAATGCCCCCCCATCCGAATTGGTACCAGAACCCCTCTTGTGAGCTGTCACGGTGGGCTGCAGGTACCCAGGCAATGCTTCTCATAAGGACAGAGAAGAAGTACATTTGCAGTGAAACCTGTTGATCGGAGTCAAAAGGAAATGAAGGGTTTTAGGAACAGCCCTACTGCCTTAGAAATCCATACACCTGTGTGCAGAGCATGAGGCCAAACAATAAATTTGAGATGTTGACAGAAGACTGCATATGTAGCCTTAGTCAAAGTTTCTTGGTTGGGCCGAACATAAGCCTAATTACGTTGGCTCAACTAAAGAGATCTGTTTTTTTTTAAGATTTATTTATTTATTTTAGAGAGAGAGAGAAAAGAGAGAGGGGGAGAGAGAGAGAGTGCGAGCGGGGGGAGGTGCAGAGGGAGGGGGAGAGAGAGAGAATCTCAAGCAGGCTCCCCGCCAAGTACAGAGCGCCACCCGGGACTTGATACCACGACCCTGAGATCATGGCCTGAGCTGAAATCAAGGGTCGGACGCTTAACCGACAGCCACCCAGGCACCCCTAAAGAGATCTTTAATAAAGAGATGCAGGGCATCTTATGGAACCACGAGCAGTGGTTTGGGGGCTGGCATTGCAAACAAGCTGATAGGGTCCAAGTTAGCCAGGCTCTTTTTCTCCTTGGGGGCCTCACGTTCTCTAATTTCTTCTTTTCTCCACTTACCTTCTCCATACGTTTGTAGGTAGATTTTTTTTTTACTCATCAGCGTGCATATAGCTGAAAAAGGTTGCTCCGTCCCAGTTCGATGGGACCCATCTTAATCCAAACAGACACACTAAAGGACTATATCCAGTTTGGTGTCTCTTGGTTCAGGTTTTTGGTGACTCTGACACAGCTGTGTGTTTCCTTCAGCCAGAAGGCTCATGCCCGGTTAAATGAGAGGTTGGCAGTGCCCCGCCTGTGGTCTTTACCATCTCAGTGCATGCTGGCTGCATTTCCAACTGTCAGCCCCCACGTCTGTCTGGGGGCTTCTGTCTGGGGGCTTCTCTGGCCTTGGCAGGTGCGGCTGGCCAGCAGTGGCTAAACCCATGAATATGCCCTGGGACAGATGAGAGTGAGTGTGGAAAGACCCTGATTTCTTTGCCCCCTTGGTGGGATAACTCCAAGGCCTGTCTTCTAGACCATTCTCCAGTGCGGACTGAGCTCCAGTTACCCACAGTGGTAACTTGCATGACAGTGGCTTCTTCCCTCTCTCACTTCTCCCCTCCACTCCTGGCGCATCTTGGAATCACCCCATAAATAAACGACTTGCACATGAATCCTTGCCTCAGAGCCCACTTCTGGGGGAACCCAAGCTAATACACTCATTCAGTTAGGTGTGGCCAGAGTCACTTAAAGCACGAGGAGAGCAGAACTGTCTGTGGCGCAGACCTGGGAAGGTTTACCTTGTTAAAAAGAAACCATTATAAGGAGAGGGGGAGCATCAGCACACGATAAAAAGATTTACACCCACATGGCAATCCGTAGTGCTGAGGGTGGGGCTGTGCTGGAAACCATGTGGGTGGAGATCAAAGGCAAGGGGAACAGAAGTCATATTGTTGTAGGAGCGTATTACAGGCTGCCAAACCAGATGGGGGACGTTGATGATGGGTTCCTGACGGAGACCACACAACGGGCCTGAAGGCGAGACACCCGCCGATGGGGGGCGCCACCAGCTGGACTGCGGCGCAGAGTCCCCGTCAGCTGGATGCAGAGCCTCTGAACAAACTCTTGGTTTGCCTTGCTGGCAGTTTCACCTCTTGTAAGATTGAACAGGAATAGGAAGGATCGCTACTCATGAGTTAATTCAAACCAGGAAGGAGGAGCTGTTGGTGAGGGAGCGGGACAGGAACTTGGGAGGTGAGTCTGTTCTCTTAGAAGAGGGGTCATGAAGAGTGGGCTGCTCAGACTTCAGAACGCCTGGAGCAGTGGTCCTCGGGCTTCAGAGCCATGCACATCCCATCCTCAAGGGCTGATACAGATCCCACCCCCGACCCTGGGCTCTGCTTCCAAGGTTCTGATTGGGTCATTTGGGAGCAGGGCCAGGGATCTCAGGGGTTCTTACTGCAAGGGGGGGGGCGGTGCCCAGAGGACCCTTTGAAGAATAGTGCTTTAGAGAAAACAGAGGTAGGGAGTCACGGCTTGAGATGTTTATAGGGACCATCCCGAAGGTTGGAAGAAGGCAAAAAATGAAATTCCAAGTCCACCACCACCAAGGAGTCCAAGGAGGAAGAAACAATGAATCTGACCAAGAGCTGGGGCTATGCTGGGAGCCCTGATGAGGATAATTTTTAGGAATCACACGGAGGAGTTGGCGTAGAGCCAATGACAAATACGAAAACAGTTGCAAGAACAGTAAGAGTGGTGGCAGGCAGGCTACAGAGTGGACTGGTGCTTCAACAATCCCAGGGCATCCGTGAGGGCTTTTTAAGTTAAATTCTGAGTCGGAAGGTGAACTAGAAAAGCGTCTGCTCACTGCTGGGGGGGGGTCTGATGAGCCAAGGTTCACACACGATAAGGAAGCGGCCATTACTAGACACTCTGTGCGGACACTACCTCATTTAGTCCTTGAAACAACACTGCAAGGTAGGCATTCCTTGTACCTGGCGGCTTTCTGCTCTTTTCAAGTGGGAGAAATCCAGCTCACACCAACTTAGACGCAAAGAGAATGTATTGGCCCCTGTACTTGGGAAGCTGGGCAATGGGGTTGATGGAAGGCATGAATGGGTCTAGGGCCACAAATGATATGGGCCAGATTCTTTCTCATTCTTTCTCTTTTCTTGGCATGCGCCTCCCTTTTCGCTAGCAGACAGACATCCTACACATGGTGGGGAACATGGCCACAGCCAGGCATCCGCCTCACATCCTTCTAACTCCACGGATCTCAGGCAATGGACCTTCCCTGCTAGTTCCAGAAGGCCTCTGATTGGCCTAATTGTCTCAGTGCTGTTCCTGAGTGGGCATATTATCCTGAATAGGATATTCTGATCGGCTACCCTGTGTCACATGCCCCATGGCTGAGTCAGAAGTGGGTGGAGCCTGTTACCAGAAGAAGGGAGTCAGGAGTGGAGAGTCCTGGTTAATCCCAAACAATCACAACCCACGTTTCCATTCCCATTTTATCGATGTGGAAACTGAGTCTGAGAGAGATAAATGAAGACGCCCAGATGATATTACCTGGTATGCCACGGAGCCAGGATTCGACCCCCAACACTGTCACTTCTGCCAAACAGAGGTGTCTCTTGTCCATGTGTGCAGGATTGGAGAAAGGAGACAGAGACCAGAGCTGGTTTTCTAGAAGGGTGTTGGAGAAGAAGCTACTCAAGGCCCAGGGTCCCTTTCCAGGGCTGGTGCACCCGTCCCCCTAGGTGCTGTGAGGGTCGCCTGCTGACAGCTCATTCCTACCCCTTCTTCTGACAGTTGCCCCCAGCTGGATGGGGGCCACCCATAAGAAATGCCTGGGAGGTCCCCACATCCTGGGGTGGCCAGCAGCCAATGGCAGACTAAGGTAAGCAAGTCCTGTTGGTCCCCTCACAACGCAGAGGTCCCTGTAGGGCCAAGCCCAGGCAAGACTTCAGCTGAATCCACGGCTCTGTTCTCCCGCTTCTCTTACTCCCCTAGAGATTGTCCTCATTCATTCCCTTGCCTAAACCCCTGTCTCAGCTTCCGCCTCAAGGGAACAGACAGGTATTAAAAGTCAAAATCCCAGTCGCCAACTGGCTGTCAATCCACAGGTGCCAGGAGAGGAGTGGGAAACCGACTGCCTTCAAGCAATCAGGAACACCATCCCCTAGGAGAGGTGGGAGGGATGCTGGAGGCATTTATTTAAATTCTGGCAAAAGGTACGTCACAGAAAATGGACCACTGTTAATATACAGTGCGGTGGCATGAGGTACGTTCACGTCGTTGTGCCACCATCACCACCATCCGCCTCCAGAACTTTCTCATCTTCCCAAAGTGGAACTCTATACCCATTATACAACAGCTCCCCATTCGCCCCAATCCCCCCAGCCCCTGGCAACCGCCATTCTGCTTTCTATCCCTATGACTCTAGGGACCTCATGTAGGTAGACTCATACAGCATTTGTCCTTTTGTGACTGGCTTATGTCACTCAGCATAATGTCCTCAAGGTTCATTCATGTTGTAGCCTGTGTCAGAATTTCCTTCCTTTTGAAGGCTGAACAGTATTGTACAGAGAGACCCCATTTTGTTTATCTATTCATCCATGGATGAACACTTGGGTTCTTTCTACCCTTTGGCAATTATGAATCATGCTGCTGTGAATGTGTGTGTACAAATACCTGTTTGAGCCCCTGCAATTCTTTTGGGTCAACACTCGGAAGTGGAACTTGCTGGATCCTGTGGTAATTTTATATGTGGCTTTTGACTGTTTGCCACAGTGGCTGTGCCATTTTACATCCCCACCCACAGTGCAAGAGTTCCCATCTCTCCCCATCCTTGCAACACTTGCTAGTTCCTGGTTTTTGATAATGGCCGTCCTCATGGGTGTGAAGGGGAGGCGTTCCGAGAGGCCAAAGCCTGAGGAGCGTCCCCACATCTCTCTGAACTGGCTGCTGGGAGGATGGGGCTGAGCAAACTCTGTCACTAAGGGCAGCCTGATGGCGTCCAGGTTGGGGGGCGCTGGGCCCCTCTCTGCCTTCGTGACGGCCATCAACACTGCGGGGGGTGAGGTGCTTTATTTCTTCAGGGTTTTAGATTTTCCTCACTCGTTCTCTAAATCCTTTTGCCTGTGGGTGCAGACAGAACCCCACTGGGCTGGGGAAGAGGATTTTAGTGACAGATTGCTCTGTCCTCAGATGCAGCTCTGTGCTCTGGCTCAGGGCCAGGTTGTTGCTTGTCAGTTCTCTCTTCTCCAAGGCTGACTCTCTCCAGAAGCACCGGAGACTTGGGGGTGGGGGCGGGCGTGAGTTCTCCAACCCCCTGGGGCTGCCCAGGCACCAGGAACCCCAGTATGGACCCCGCCAAGCCCGGTGTGATTTCCCTCCGCCTGTTGCTCATGGTCTTAGGTTGAGTTCCCCTAAAAGCAGACCCCAAGAGCAGGATTTCAGTATCAGTCGTTGACGTGGGAAGTGAGCCCAAGAGGCACAGCGAGAGGAAGTGAGACAAGGCAGGAAGGAAGGCCGACGAAGGGCGCTTCATTGAGCGCATTTCCACTGTGGCCAGTTCAGTGGGAGTTCAGTGCCGCAGGGGACCTTCTCAGAGACTGTCTGGAATACGGCTCAGAACTGCCCCATGGAGAGGTAAGGAAGCTGGACATTGCTCCCGGCCCTCATTCGGAGGGCTGTTCCGGAAGGTGCTTCCAGCCTGCCTGGACCTGGTGACAGCATGCCCCCGCAGCCAGAGATTGCCCTCAGACAGAGAGACAGAGAAAGCAGCTGTTGTGTGACCCCCGGGGTAGACTGAGGGGATAAAGGCAAGGCGCTGACAGCATGTGTGGCATTTCCCTTGACATTAAAGGGTGTTGAGGAAGGTGCTGATGTCAACCTGGCAGCAGGTGGTAAGATCAGCATGGAGGGTGCGTTCCTCAGCCTGAAAGGGGTGAACAATTTCGGACTCTTAATTTTGAGTAGTAGTTACTGGGTCCCTATGTCATGCCAGGCACCAAACTAGGAGTTTTCCTCTATAGTATCGTAGTTAATCTTCATGACAACCTTGTGAAAGAAGAGAAGAGTTGCGTGCAATTTTTTTTTTAAAATTAATTTAGAGAGAGAGTGAGTATACGAGGTGGGGGAGAGGGGCAGAGAGAAAATGTCAAGCCAACTCTCTGATGAGCATGGAGTCCGACTTGGGGCTCAATCTCACAATCCTGAGATCGTGACCTGAGCCGAAACCAAGAGTCAGCTGCTTAACTGACTGAGCCACACAGGATCCCCAGCTGCATGCGATTTTTGCAGATGAAGAAAGACTCAGAGAGGTTAAGAATTTTCCAGAGGGTCACACAGGCCTGTCTTGGTATGTCTGATGTTCCACTGCTCCCCCCAACAAAGTTACCTTTACCGACTCTGAGGATGGCTTGGAACTGGGAGGGCTGGGAGTTCTGCTGGCTGATTTGGGATCCCCAAGTCGCGTCGCTCCTGTGTAGATGGGCGGCGCTGGCTGTGGTCAAAAGGACACTGCCCCGGGGGTAGGAAATTGGTGCAACCACTATGGAAAACAGTATAAAGCCTCCTCAAAATACTAAAAATAGAACTACCAGCAATCCCACTTTTGGGTATATATCTGAAGGAGATGAAATCAGTATCTTGAAGAGATATCTGCATGTTCCTGTTCATTGCAGCCTTATTCACAATAGCCAAGATATGGAAACAACCCGTGTCCATCAGCAGGTGAACAGATAAAGGAGATGTGGTATATATACAATGGAATATTATCCAGCCAATAGAAAGAAGGAAATTCTGCCATTTGTGACAACCTGGATGGACCTTGAAGGCATTATGCTAAATGAGATAAATCAGACGGGAAGAGATAAATACTACATGGTATCATTTATATGTGGAATCTAAAAAAAAAAAGAAGGCAAACTCATAGAAACAGAGAGTAGGAAAAGGGTTTGCGTGGGGGTGAGGGAGATAGGGAGGGGCTGGTAAAGGGTCCCGACTTTCAGCTGTAAGATGAGTAGGTTCGGAGGATCTGATATATAACACGATAACTCTGTGTTGTGTGGTTGAAGTTTGCCCAAAAAAGGAAAAAAAAAAAAGAGGGGGATAGATATGTCAGGTGATGCAAATGTTAATGAACTAGATGGGCGAGGGACCGTTTCACAACGTGTATATCTAGACATGTGTGGGGTCACCAGCATGTGCATTAAAGATCTAACAATTTTGTTTGTCAATTGTTAAACTCAATAAAGCTGAAATTAAAAAACCAAACCGGACCCAGCCCTGGGGGAGCTTGTCATGAGCCATCCACTCTCTGAACACCCCTGGGCCACATAATTATCCAGCCTCTCTGAGCTCCAGCCCTCTCTCCCTTCAACTGAGGAGTCTGGACAGGGCTGCCTTGCGTCTAAGGCTCCATCCAGCTCTGTGAGTCGTGATGCTATGCGATGTCAAGGCGTGGCTCTGAGCTTTGCAGAGTCAGAAACCCAGTCTCACGTTGGTCAGCGTGAGTTGGCTCTGGAACCGAGTTCACACGAGGATGCTGGAAGGAGCCAGAAGGTTAATGCCGTCTTTGACAAACAGAAACTGGTTGACTGGATGCTGCCATTAGCTGGCCTCTGGCCCTGGACATTAGTCACAGGGCTGTCCAGTTGTCTGGGGCTTGAGCAGAGGTACAGACTCTGAGCAGGCTCACATGGTCCCTTCGTAACCCCTGAGTGGGCCACACCTGTCAAAGGTGTGACTATTTGAGGCAGCCTGATGGAGGGCGGCATCTTCTCTGAACTGTGCTTCCACTGACACTCCCAACTCCTGTTTCTGCCTCGGTTTCCCTCAGGGTTCAAACAGCAAGCGGTGGGCACACTCACATTAAGATGTTTTGAGGAAGGCTTATTTCAAAGGCTGTGTTCACAGAGGAGTGACTCAGAGCATTCGTAAGCCCAAAGCAGCGAGGGGGCTGAGGGGGTAGCCGAACCCAGCTGGAGAAGGAGCCTTCTGAGGGGCAGGGAGTGACTTTTGGTGGAGGGGTGTGGCCAGCCGGAGGTGTCCCTGAAGTAGGGGAAAAAGTAAGTTTACCCCACTCCCCTTCCTTCTGATCACCTTCGGGGGCTTCCATTGGCCCAACTCCCCACAGCCCGATGGAAACCATGGAGGTCAGCCTGCCCGGGACCAGCGCAGGTGGGGAGGGAGGAAGTGATTCTGGAGCGGAAAACGCAAGGTGTCCAGCCTGACCCTCCCAGCTCACCATCTGATGGGCACATTCTAATTTCCTAACAACTTAAATCAGGCTGCTGCCAAGTCTCGCTGGCCGGGGCACTCCATCCCTCCAAGGTCACTTTGCTGTCACATGCACAGTGTTGATGGCCTAGTTTACTTCTCAGGGGCAAGCTTACTTCCCTTATTTCCGACTGTGGGGTGAGGAGCCACTTTCCGGTCCCGGATGGAGAGATGAGTCTGACTGAGGGGGTATTTGCAAAGGACCCTGGGGAGGACATCAAGTACCTTTTTAAAAGATTTTATTTATTTATTTGTCAGAGAGAGAGAGAGCACAAGCAGGGGGAGTGGCAGGCAGAGGGAGAAGCAGGCTCCCCGCTGAGCAGGGAGCCCGATGCGGGACTCGATCCCAGGACCCTGGGATCCTGACCCGAGCCGAAGGCAGCCATTTCACCAACCGAGCCACCCAGGCGCCCCAGTTTTGCCCATTCTCAAACTTTATATAAGTGGAATCATAGAGTAAATACTCAAATATCTGACTTCTTTTGCTCAACAGCCTATCTGTGAGATTCACCATATCGTTGCTAAGAGCTTGATCTTTTTCATTGCTGGATAGTAGTCCATTATATGACCAACACCAGAATTCTCCCCTTCTCTGACTGATGGACACTTGGGTTGTTTCCAGTTTGGGGCTATCATGACTAAAGCTTCCATGAACATCCTTGTGTGTGTCTCTTGTTGGAATAGGACCTGATTTCTCTCACGACTCCCTACTTTAATGTGAAAGTAAGGCTATTAGGGAAGAACGCATTTTCTTTTCTCACTGCCTACAGGGTGACCTTCTGTCTCCTGTTCTTTCCTCTTTACCTGAAGGCTGGTGAGGAGATTACCCTCTTACACCAAGCCACCCCTCCCCCAGAGACCCACCTCACCCAACTCTCCTCTCACCTGTCCTTCCAATGCAGTCTCTCTAGGATGGCTTTCCTGTCAACCCACTTCCATCTTAAATAAAAAACAAAGCAAAACAAGATAATACAAACAAAACAGCCTCCCTTGACTCTACATCACACTCTAGCTAAGAACCTCTATCTCTCTTATCCCTCAGTGTCAAGAGTCTTCAAAGTGTAGTCTGTACCTGCCGATTCTACTTCCTTCTCTTTTATTCATTTCTTATCTCACTGACATGCAGCCTTAGCCACCACCACATCTCAGAAACTGCTCAGTTCAAGGTCATTGTTGACCCCCTTTGCCAAAGCCGAGCCTGCACTTGTCTGTGCTTCTCTCATGTATTTAGACCTCTGTGCTGGGTCAGCCCACACAGTCCGGTCCTAGTTTAGGGATGGGTGAAAGTGATGATTGGGACCTGGTTCAAGGTTGCTTTTAGTTTGGTTGACTTCTAAAGCAACGCCTAAACCATGCAAAGGATTGAAACAAGACGTTGATACCAGTAGTAGGTGGCTCCCCATGACCCCCGGGGTCAACTGAGGCGTGCCCACTCTTCAACGGGCCTAGCACTCCATGGGGACTGAGAGAATCTTCAGGACGATGAATGGTGAGCTCACTGCCTTCTATATCCATGGTCATGCCAACACCCTGAAACAGCTTAAACTACCCCATAAGGCAATTCTGCTCCCCAGAGAGCCAGAGCGTCTCCTCTGGACCCCAGGTCCTACCATTCTTGCTGTGCCCGCTCTGAACCATTCTCCCTTTGTGGTCACCTGTACTGTGGGATCCAGGAGGTTTTATGATGTCTACAGGAGGGCTTTCTGTGGCCAGACCTGGCCCTGGCCTTCCCTGGCCGTCCTGCTCCATTTGGTGCTGTTTCTGAAGCAGACTGGGAGACGGGAACTCGGAGCAGGTAGCAGATACGGGAGGCGGCGCCAGGAAGCCCAGGGGAGCACTCAGGATGGCAGCTGGTGGGGTGCACAGGAAGGAAGGCCGCCCAGGTGGGGGTGAGCGCAGGTGCCCAGGTGCAGGAGGTTCCCAGGTGTGGGAGGGCTGAAGGGCTAGGGGGAGGAGGGGCGAGCTGTCTCTTCCTCCCTCCTTGGAAGTCTGTCTTCCCACAGCCTCTCGGAACCATTCTGTCATGGTGTCCCTCTTGCTTGTCTGGCTGTTTCTTCTCAGCACACACTTTCAGACTCCCCTCTTTCCACCAACTTCATGCCGAAACACCAAACTCGTACCCTCCTCAAGCCCACCTAGACCTCACTCTGCACTTCCTCCCTGAGGGACCTCACCTACGCCCAGCCCTTGGATCCCCACTGCTTTGCTGGCGACTCCTAAATCCATGTCTGAAGCACAGAGCCCTCAGGGGCAAGCCAGACCCTCACGTTTAATTTCTCCACTTAACATCTCTGTCTTTACATACTCCGCAAGCTTTTCAACTTAACATGTCCAAGACTGAACTCATCAACTGCCACCCCCCACAAAGCAAATCTGTTCCTCCTCTGTATTTCTTAGCAACGAGGATGGTGAGCCACTATCCCTTCAAGCCCCCAAGCTTGAAAAACCCATCTATGGGAGACACCGTTGGTTGGCTGACCCAACCCCCCTCTCCTGCTAATGAACCACATAGTGAAACCATGGGTCACAGTTCTGGCCAATGAACTGTAAGCAAACATCTGCTGTGGGTTCCTGGGAAAGCTTTTGTGTTCCTGATACAGGTTGTTGCCCCTTCCCTTTCTTCCTGCTTCCTGCTGGAATGCAGACATGAAGGCAAGAGTGGTGGCAGCCATCTTGTAACCATGAGGGCAGAGCCAAGAAAATTGCAGGCTAAGGTGCTGACATTCTCAGACCCGTATTTGCCTACCCCCTCTCTTCTTGTCCTGTGAGCAAAATACATCTTACTTGTTTAAGCCACCAGAATGAGGTTTTTTGATACATGTAGCATGAAGAGGATGCACTGCTCAGATTCTCCCTTTAAGATGGAGACACTCATTTCCCCAGCTGCAGACAGTGTTGAGTGCTGGATGTCACCCAGTCCAAAATATTTCATAATTTCCATCACTATTTCCAAGATTCCACATCCTGATTTAGCCTCCTCTCTTTCTCTGGTTTATGTGCTCATCTGATTTGCTTACTGGGTCGAAAGTTTCTGAAGGGCAGGACCATGTCTTCTGTGATTTTTGTCCTTTTGGTGCCCAATCCAGGGATTGGCCCATAGCCTACTATGTATGTTTCAGGCTTCACGATCTTTGACTCTCTTCTGAATGTGTCCAGTTTGCCAATGACCTCTCAAAGTCTTTCTTTCAGGACTAAGCTGAATGTACCAGGAGTGAGGCAGAATGAGACTGTTCTTTCCCTTGTTATAGACATCTACATCTGTGACTATAGTCTAGGGCAGGATGCTTTTAGATTTGTTTGGCCACCATATTCCACTCTTTATTCAGTGTGAGTTTACTGCCCACTACATTTTCTTTTGCTAAAGCCGCATTTCTCACACCCTACACCAGGGCTCCTGCTTTCTAGGTCCAGGACAGAACTTTATGTTTTTTTTTTTTTTTTTCCCCTATGAAATGGCCCCATTTGCCCAGGCCTTGACTTGCAGTCCTAATTTATACTAGAACGGAACCTGATTCTCACCATTTCATTTTAATATTTGAATGGAGCCTTCTTTGAGTTCGGCAAATCCCAGAAACCCTTTATGGAAGAGGATGAAGGGACATACAAATAAGTAAGTGAAGAGCATTTTGACAGACTCACTCTCTTGCAACAGTCTGTCGAAACATGATTGGAATCCAAGTGGATTATCCAGTCTTTAAATTACTGCACCAGCTTGGGGGCAACCTGGAATTGGATAGGTGTGTGCCTTTCACTGGTCCACCTGCTCCCCGCATAAAATTGTTGAAGGGGCCTGGAGGGGAGTGTGAAAGTGTATCACCTACTTCGGAGTTTATGAGATTGAACTCCAGCCTTCTTCCATCACCGCGCCGCCTGGCTCGAGCAGGGCTGACAGTAGACAAGGGCAAGGGATGGTCAGATGGGGGCCGAGGAAGGCTCGTGTGTATCGGTCCCTGCCCTTACACCCAATCCAAATCACTTCTTTTTGGATGGCCTACTCTTTAGCGCGCTCAGTACCTCTTCTCCCCTCTACTAGTGCAGAAAATGGACAGCAGGCTGGTTCTGGGGTCCAGAAACAAGTTGCCGCTAGGCCTTCCCGGGGATGGCACCAGCCTTGCCCCTGCCAGCTCTGCGGGTGCTCCCTGCCAGGCGTGCCCTCTTGGTCCCGATGCATGGATGATGGGCGCGCTTTTTTTTTTATTGTGCATTTTCTCTTTCTTCCAGCATTAAAATTTTATTCACCACATGTCAGCCTGCTTATTAAGAATCTCCCAGGTCCTCCTACCTCGGCGCCACGATGGCCTTCAGCTCGGGCCACTGCTGCTTTCTCGTGGACCCTGGCCACGTGCTAAAATGCCTTGCTCCGGTGTTGGAACAGGCCCAGCCGACGGAGGAAGAGGTCCCAGCATGCAACAGACCCAACTTGCCTTGGAGTGTGGGTGGCACCCACTTACCCCGTCCCCTCTCTTTCCACCTCCCCGCCAGACAAATTGAGCTATCCCCCCCCCCCCACCCGTGTTTACGCCCAGCTTCTGAGACCTTCCCACTAACTCAAGCCATACGGTAATTTCTCTGTCCTGCAGTCCAGAGGCAAACGTCAGGGTTGACCCTCCACTCCCCCTTACAAATGGGCCTAAACTTCTCGGCCTTCCCTTTCCTTAACTGAGAGCAAGAGCTCTTAACCTTTTCTGTGCCATGGACCCCTGTGTCCTACTTCTCAAACTTCAACGTAACCAGGGAATTACCCCCAGAATCTCATTAAAAAGCAGATTCTGATTCAGTAGGTCTGGGTGGGGCGTGAGATTTGCATTTCTAACCAGCTCCCGGGTGATGTTGTTGGTCCAGGGACCACATTTTGAGTAGCAGAGGTTTTCAAACTGGGGGGGTGGGGGGAGGCGGGCGTGGCGGGGGCTGGGCTCACGCCTTCCTTCCTCCTCACCCGCCCTTCCCAAGCACCAGGGAGAATCTGTGGCCACATCGGACCCATAAACAGTCTCAGAGCATTACAGGTGCGCTTCCGGCCCGGCCCCAGCCCCGCCGCAATTCATCAGCTCCCAACAAATGCTTCTTTATAGTCGGGAAATAGAAACCAGCTCTGCCCGAGCTGGGAGCGCTGCCTGCGCTCCTCCCACCTTTCCGGGCCGCTGCGCAAGGGGCGGACTTTAGGCGGGGCGGCTTCATAAACCAGAAAAAAAGAGACGAAACAATTAAACCTAGCGAGCCAGGATTGCTCCAAGGAACAGGCTTTCAAAGGCAGCGGAGTCTGGCTTTTTTCCAGGCTGTGGGATCAGCCAAAGGGCGCGGGCCTCCTTCTCCTGGCGTGACAGGTGCGCCCCGGGGCAGGCACTGAGCTCGCCCTTTGCCCATACCCCTGCGTGGGTGAAGAATGACTCGCTGTTGGTAGGGTAACCGACCCCATGTAATAGGAAAACACAGAGAAAAGCCATATTCCTTTTTAGTCCAGCGGGGCTGTGCCCACTCCCAGACTTTTCAGAGCATAGATTTAGAATCACAGCTTCCAGAGCTGTTCTGGAAGCTGCCCGTTCCAACCACGTTCCTTCCTTCCTTTCCTCCCTCCTTTCCCTCCCACTTTGAGGCCCTTACCTTTAACTTGAATAGTTATTTTGCTCATTGAATCCAGGGCTGGACGCTGGACAGAAATTTGTAAAATCAAATAAACAAATGCCATTAGGTTCCACTTTCCAACCTGAGACAGGCACTAATCGCAGCATTCAATTTGCGAATTTTTAAAAAAGAAAACATTGTCTTAGAGCAGCATTTGTTCAAAGTGTGGTCCTGGGATCAGCAGGATCAGCATGGTCTGGGACCTTGTTAGAAATGCAGATTCTCTGACCCCACCCCAGACTTGCCCAATCCGACATTCTGAGGGTGGGGCCTGGCAATCTCTGTTTTAATAAGCTCTCCAGGCTGCAGTTTGAGGAGCATTCCTCTAGAGAAAGAAATGCAGAGCCCATACCCCAAGGTCTATAGAATGTACAAGGCAGAGTGAGAGAGAAAACATGCTCTGTCTCCTGGGCTGGAAGGAAGGAGGGACAATGATCTAGAAGATGCCATAAGGTTCTGGCTGCATATGCAGACTAGCCCGGGCCACCGCAAGGGAGAACAGAAGCTGCAGTGAGGTCATTGCTTCATTGGAGAGGCTTGAGGGGAAGCAAATTATGTGACCTTAAGTTTGCCACTTTGGCATGGAGATTATTTCGAGCTGAAGGCAATCAAGACCCAGCAGACTCAAGAAAAACTTTTATCTTTTCCTTAACTACCTAAAAGAATTTAGATAGGGGTCCTGGCCCAGAAAAGAGAGCTATTACCAAAGGTAACTTTTATCTGAAAGACCTATCTTTATGGCAGGGCAAACATCTAATTACCAAACATCTGCTCTTCTCATCGTTGTGTGAATTACCTTCCTCCCCTCTGAAGCCCCCAGGCTCCTATTCCATTCCTTAGGATGGCGTGTGAGACCCAACTGACCGACTTGTCCTTGGCTCTAATATTCTTATGCGGCTCCTGTACTTACATAATTAAATTCGTTTTTATCCTGTTAGTCTGTTGTATATCAGTTTACCAGCCAAAGAATCTAGAAGGGTAGAGAAAAAATTTTTCCTCCCCTACAGGGTTGGCAAGCCAGCCAGGAGGCTTTGCTGTCTGGACATCACTGGGTCAGGGGCTACTGCGGCTGGGAGATCCTGGGGCCTCTGACAAGAGCCAGCAGAAGGCAAGAATTCTTACCACGCTGGTCTGCTGGATCTCTACCTATAGGGTCTGGTGAAAATGAGAGTGGTGAGAGGTTTTTGTTTTTGTTTTTGTTTTTTTAAATTTAAATTAGCAGGAGAAAATATTTGTGTGAATTATTTCCTCGGGTATAGCAACTTTGGTAAAGATTTATTATGAATACTCTTAATTTCTACTGATCCTGTTCCTCCCAGAAATAGCCATTGTTTTCTTTTGCCTCTGTCTTTTGAGTCCTTTTATCATGGGAAAGAAAACCATAGGGTAGAACGCAGGAATAGACCCAATAAACCTGCTGTTTGAACCCACCTCACAGCCTGGTGAATTCTCGGTTCTCACCAGTCCAGCGTCTGTTTGGACAGACTTTGCTTTAAGGCCCCCTGTGTAAAAACTGGGTGAGGTTTTCGGAAGGTGCATCTGGTAGCCAGTGGAATAGCCTGGGGTTCGAAGACACGAATCAGCATTCTCTTTGTCCAGCTGTACCAGCTCTCAGGGGACTTTGTCAGAAGGGGTCCCAGTCCATAAGGAACCTTTGTTGTGTCAACCTGCATTGTCTCATTAGTGCTGGAAAAGTCCCATTCACGCAGTGCCTGCCCGGTATTACAGATTAGCAGGTCTATGATGGGACGTGTCTCATGTTCCCACGAGACAATGGATCTTGTGAGGGCCCCATCTTTTGCACTCTTCTGTGGGACACCTCTTATGTCTGTGGTTAAGCCATAAAAAAAATATTGGTTTGAGTTGCTTTTGAGATGGATAGGTCCTACTCATTAATTTCCACATGATGGATCTTTTGCATTGGAAAAACTTCTATATTTGAGCACTGTTTTTTTGTTTTGTTTTGTTTTGTTTTTTTTTTAGGGAGCTCCTATCCTAAACAATTGTCTTATTGGTACTTATGGAAAGACCTAATTGAAAAGTGGATACAAAGAAGTGTAACAGCTAACCTCAGGGACTCCCATAGCAAGATGAAAGAAGAGAAATTAAACTAAGAACAAAATTAAAGTTCATATCCAATGTAAATTCCCCTTCTTAAAATCCAGCCCCTCCTTAGCAAATTCCCTTAGCTCCCCAAACTCCTCCACTTTCCCCAGAAAATCCCTTACAAACTCAGCTGCTTGTTTTAACTTCCCTTTCCCTACAAGATTTACAGAGAGCACTCCAGCCTAATCTCGAGGCCCGGGGTGTACAGATTACTCATGGAAATGTTAAAAGCCAGGAAATAAATTTAACAGAAGCACCCAGGATGGACAATAAGGTTCATTTTGCTGGGCTCTATAATCAGGCTCTGCCAGCTTCACGTCTTCTTATGCAACATCCTCTGCAGATATATCCTAAACCCCCACCCAAAGAACTCATGTCCCCTGGACAGCAGCATATTTTTAAAATTATAAAGTCCTCTTTACCTTTCAGAGTATCCTATCAAATTTAGAGAGGAATTTAAAAAGATGAATTGTCACTTACAACCCCATTCATGGGGACCTCATTTGGCTGCTAAGGGTATTCTTCTCACCCATGATTATATTGTAGTTATCAGACAAGCCAAACAATCCCCTGAAAACCCCCCCATTCACAGAGGAAACGACCAGAATTTTTCCTAGGCCCTTCTACAAATGATCAGCTGAGGGCTGATTGTCAGGGACTGATTGATGGAGGGGCTTTCCCCCTTAAGGTAAATTGGCCCAAAGTTGAATTGCATACTCAGAAAGAAGGCTTTTATCAGAAAGCTTGATACAAACTTTACAGAGACATATTACATTAAACCCTGAAAATGTTTGCTGTTTGTCCCATCTGAGAACTGACAAGATATTTACAAGAATGTTCAATAGCTCTGAGGTCAGAGATTGGTTGGATTGGAAGCTGATATTCAGAGCCTGATAAGGAATTGTTTTGGAGGACTCCTCCCCTATAAAATGAAACTATGTACCCAGAGGGAAAGAAAAAAAATCTGAACTTTTGTAAAAGTATTCATATACACACGTACACACACACACACACACACATACACACACACACACAAACGTGTGTGTGTGTGTGTGTGATGGGTGGATCAACCTATGATGTCATTTTGGCTGTGACCCAATTCTTTCAGGAATTGAGAGCAACTGTCCTTATCTTACAAATCTTTACAAAACTAAACACGCAGCTTGGGAGGCAGGTCAGAGTTCACCTATTCTTGTGTGTGTGTGTTTTTTTTTAATCAATCCCAAAAGGCTTGTAACTTGCATTCTTCCCTGTGCTTTTGACATGTAAATATTAAAGTACAAATTTCAGGAAAGCAATTCTTATCAGAAGAAAAACAAAAAGGGAGCTAGGGCATTTGAAATTTAGGCTCATGAAAAATCATGTGTCTTCCGCACAAATATTTGTGCCAAAAGCTTTTGCTGTCTGAGCAGATAAACTGAACTTATTCCAACTGTTCTTTTATAACTAGTGAATTTCCCATTGTCATACCTATCTCATGGCTTAAATTGTAAGATGAAACCATAAGGTCTCTGTGTCCGTCTGGATGTTTATGTGTGTCTGTATAAGTATATTATGCGTGTGCAGTATTTTCTGCCACCGGATAGAATCACTGAAATTAATTCATAAGAGGGTTCTATTTCATTGGCTTAAAAATTAAGTGCTTAAAAAAAAATTAAGTGCTTATATATACCGAATACTCAGAAATAGAATCAAAACTAACCCAACTACTTTTTAGGTTCACATGACATAGGATAATCTTTGGCAAATGAAAGCTAGTTTAAGGTTGGTTTAAGTAAAATAAGCATGTCTTCGGAGTCACCAACACTAAATGGGATGCACACATACAACTTTTATTCTACCCAGGTTTACTAAAGTCAGCTAAGCTCATGTTACATCTGTTACAGACTTTGTCAGCAAGAAAGAGAACTTAAGATGATGGTTAGATATTTAATGCCTCGTGAAATTTTCATGACTAATCTAAACACAACTATTGAGACCAAACGGATTAAACGGATGCAAGTAAGATAAAAGCTTATAAATGAACTTTTCAACAATATTTATGCTTTATGTTATGTCTACCTAAACAGTTTCTCCAAATCCTTTTGGTAACTTAAAACCTTAGAGTTTTGCTAAGTTGAATTAGGTGTTGGGTAGTCATTAAATATCTAGATCATTTCCAAATAAGAGACAATATTGAAGCATCAATTACTGAACATAGGTTTATCTACTTTTGGCTTCTTATTGCAGAGAACCTGAAAGACACTTGGATGCTTCAGTGCTGCATTGATTGGAAAATTGAAAAAGGCATATGCTTCTAGAAAGTTGTGAAATGTATTTATTAATTTGCCAATCTAAAGGATGTGGATGTAACAGACAGGTTACAGTTGTTCACTTTTTTTTAAAAGTTTCTTTGTTTGTTTTTCAGTAATCTCTACCCCCAACGTGGGGCTTGAACTCACGACCCCCCAGATCGAGAGTCGCATGCTCTTCCAACTGCGTCAGCCAGGTATCCCCTTTTCCTTTTTAGTTTTCACTAGAAATTAATGCTCCCAAGAGTTAAGAATTCTAATCAGTGAAATTAAAAGGGTAACAATTCTGTATGCAAGAAATAATAAGGGTAACAATTCTGTACTCAAGGAAAGTAAGATGTGTTTTGGTACAAAAGGGTATGAGATATGAATGGTACAAAAGGGTATGAGATATGCATTTTTGTTAAGGGAAAAAAGTAAATTTGCCCTAAAGTAAAAATGGTATAGAAGTTTGGGCAGAGAAAGAGAATTTTACCTTGTGTAATCAAGCTGGCTAAAATTGAATTGTTTATTATGTAAAAGAAACTTAATTTGCTTTCATCTGCTGAAAGGACAAGTTTTCTTGGATTGTTGGTCTGCTCTTAGTAAGAAATTATAAACAAAATTTTGGTTTATCTTTTACGTAATGTGCCTAGAAAAGAAAGATTTTGTGTCTTGGCAAAATAATTTCCTGTGTTTCATATCAGGTCTTTGATTACTTAAGAAGGCTGGGTCTTCTCTATCAAAAGAACCAACAGTTTTTGTCTTGTTTTTTTTACAACTATGTAACTTTCTGTATTTGCCTGGGAAATCTTTAATTGTCACTATGGCTACATGAATAACAATAGTCTCACAATGACCCAAGATCCTATTTGACTAAGTGTTTTAAAACCTCTTGGCATTTTTGACAAGTTTCCCCCAAATCAAATTCTAAGCAAAGTCTTTTCACCTCATACTAATACTGGAATTTTCCAGAGGTCCCTGGAAAATTGCCAAAGATTTGTTCTTTCTCCTTATATATAAAATATGGGAGATGTTAAACTAATTAGGCTTATTTGATAGGTTAAATTACGTGGGAAGCATTGTCAAAGAAGAAGTAATACCAAGCCTTCTTCATGTTGTACTGAATAGGTATACGATGGATGTAAATGTTCTACAAATTGTAATAAATTCCTAAAAATCTAGTATGTCTTGGTATAATGTTATCAATCATAATTCTAGTTACTATCTTAAAATGTATGTCACAAAGGGGCCCCTGGGTAGCTCAGGTTAAGCGTCTGACTCTTGATCTCAACTCAGGTCTTGATCTCAGGGTCCTGAGTTCAAGCCCCCCGTTGGGCTCAACGCTGGGCATGAGACCCAGCATGGGTTCCTTGTATCTTAAAAACAAACAAAAAAAAAAGGTGTCATCTAGTCATCTGTGCTAGATGTCATCAGCACAAAGATAACCAAATTTCCTTGTCAATTGCATTATGATGAGCTCCCATCACATCTTTAACCATGGCCATTTTTAAGTCTTTAGTCATTTACAGTTATTGTTTCACTGAATGCTTTTGCAAAAGTGTTTGTAGGAGTGCTTCATCTTCAAGGAGATTCATGGCAAATGCTCTCGAATACAGATTTCTGATAACTTTAAGATAAAAAAAAAACAAAAACCTGAACTGGGTAAGAATTTCCAGAACTAATGAAAAAACTGGATTCAAGCAGAGCAAGAATTAAACGTGGAACTGAATGAACTGATGAGGATGATTGCACCTTTTATGACTTTTTGTTTAAAATATTGCTTGTTCTATTTTGTATTTCCAGATTTAAGGAAGTCTTTTTGTCTTCACTTAAGCTATCAATAATTTGGTAAGATATACCTTTGTGAACAAGGATGAAACAATTACTTTTTCTCCCTACCTGATTCCTCCAGGATTGGGAAACCCAGTGAGCATTCTTACTTTCATGGCAATATAGTTATTTGCATAAGTACAATAAGAATCTGTTCTCCTCCTTATAACAGGACACAATTGGACACATTGCTTATATTGCCAAGGCTTTGACTGGAATGTCATATTTGAGAGTGTGCACAGACTCAGATATGACCAGACAGCTTTTAAAAACTAAGGTTGACTTAATGGAGCCATTAAAGCCCCTTGGAAATCGCAGCCTGGTACCTGGGTCTACAGGTTTCCTGGCAGCCTTACCCGGTGAGTAAGAAAGGTCACTTCCTGGCAGGCTCAAGAACTTCAGGATATTTTGGGAATCTTGAGAAGAGAGGAATTTACCCAAATCTATAGATACTGCAGGCAAAGTCTTTTGGCAAGTCCTTGGCGTGGCTTCTTAGCCTCGAGAGGCTTTTGAAAGTTCAATCTGAGATTCTTTATGAAAAAGTCCAGCAACGCAGACTTAAAAGAGCCTATACGGTCGATCACTATTCTTGCTGCACTTAGGTATATAAGCAGGCCAACTTTGTTGAAGCTAGACTTGGTTTTCAGGCAAATTAATCTTGCTGTGGTTTTCTTTGAAAAAAATGGGGTGATCATAGAGCGAAAAATAATGTCTCAGTAATATACTTTTGTGGATATCAAATTCCAGTGTTGTGTGCTTTTGAGGTTTTGTTTTTTACAATTACAAAATATTGTAAACTGGGCTAGATCCTGAATTCTTCTAGTTTCCTCCAGTATTTGGCTATAACTCTTCAAGGTAACATTTCTAATTTTCTCCCACCCTTCCAACTTGGAATCATTGAGAACTAAAACTTCCCTTCTTTTGAAGCCATGTAAGCTAACATTAGACAACTTGATATAAGCTTAAGTGAAATCACCACAACAGCTCATGCATATGGGCAGTCTTTGTGCCTGTTGCTGTTTGGGCCATGAAGAAAGATCTCTAGAGACATTCACAGTGCAGAGCAGGAAATCCTTTCAGATTGCCATGGCCCACCCTCACTCTAAATGAAGATGCTTCAAACTGGACATCTACCTATCTTCTTGACTGTCTGCCTTCACAGCTCAGAAACTGGGATTATAGTCTGCTCCAATCATTAACCATTGTTTTTCTTTGTTTCCATAAAAATGCTTTGTATTGAATACCTGATTGCTTGCACTATAGGCCTGACTTTGAGAGCCCACCTGCATCACCACCTCCTGAAGCAAGACACAACTGTTTAACTGAATCGATCTATTCTCAGTACTACATGACTGGTTCAATGAGATGGAGAAATCCACCAACTCGGCTTCTGGGCCATGAAACTTCTTAGGAAAGTTTCAAAGGTGGGACTGAGGGGGAGCAAAATACATGACCCCAAAATATGTGACTTTGGTATGTGGATTATTTTGAGCCAGAGGCAGTGAAGACCCAGCAGACTCAAGAAAAACTTTTACCTCTCCCTTAACTACCTGAAATAATTTAGGGGGCCTGGCTCAGAGAGAGAGAGAGAGTTATTACCAGAGACAACTTATATCTGAATGACCCATCTGTATGGCAGGGTAAACATCTAATTACCAAACATCTGCTCTTCTTATCATCTTGTGAATTACCCTCTTCCCGTTTGAAGCTCCCAGGCCCCTACCCCATTCCTTGGCTCAGGATGGAATAGAAATATCAACTGTCCTTGGGTCTCATATTCTTAGGAGGTTCCCATATGTACATAATTAAATTTGTTTTCCTCCTGTTAATCTATTTTGTATCAATTTACCAGCCGAAGAACTTAGAAGGGTAGAGAAAAAATTTTTCCTCCCCTACAGGTTCCTAGTGCTCCATTTGGCAACCCACCTTCTCACACTCACTGGCCGGAAACAGGACCATCTACTTTGTGCTAATAAGCTGCCTCGGTTCTAACAGGCCCAAAACGATAAGAGTGTGGAGGGATGAAATATCTGGAGTAGTTAAGTAATCAAGGCAGGAATAATTAGGTAGACTAAATCCCAACAGAAATAATCCATCTTTTGGAAAGAAATGACATTTTGAAAAATTTAGAAATCTTCATCAAGCTATTATGTTGCTGAAATACATAAGCACTTCACATTATGTTTTCTTTCCCCGAAACACACAACACATGCGAGAGTAATTAAGGGATTTCACTCTGTCCTGAGCACTTCATCTTCAAGATGGCAGCACTGGACACTGGAGACTAATGTAAATAACCCATCAATTCTCTTTCCTAAATAAATTGTCTATCCTTTAAAGAGAATATTATTTTGTATCCAGGTATTGAAAAGAATTTTGCCAAATGTTACAAGCCTTTGGGAGGTTTTTATTTTTGCGTGAGCAGGGGAGGCAAAACAGGCCCCATTTCAAAAGTTTCCCCAGGGCCAAGACTTCCTTCTCGTCTCTGCCCTTCTTCCCACCTCATCAATTGATATTTGTGATTAACCCACTCTGTGAAATATGGAAGCTCTTACCCTGGAATGCAGGAGAAGATTTTAGCAGATTATATCCTCCCATGAAAAATGGCCTTTGTCATCAGTGACTCAGAGAGGATACTGTGGTGTGCACAGATACACGGATTAGCAAGGGGCACCGTGTTGTGATAGAAGAAAGAGAGTGCTGGGCTGTGCATGGGGAGTCCAGCGGTGTGCCCTTGAACCCAGCACGGAAGAAACGTGAACCTCGGTTTTCTCATCCGTACAGCAAGCGGGGGTGGGGGGGGTCTGCTCAAAGTCCTCCCACTGCCTTTCACTCTTGATTCTACAGGGATGAATTTCAGGCATTCGAAATATCTCCAAAATGGCCCCAGAGGAAAAAAATCGCAGGAACGAGGTCTCATGTTTCTACGGGGAGGGTGGGTGTGGCTGTGTCGGGAGCCGACACTGCCGTGTCTGCTGTGGCACACCTTCTAGAAGTTTCACTATGCCTTTTCTTGGCTCCGGCCTCGCTCTTCCTGCCGGGAGTTTGAAATCACTGTGCAACGATCCACCTGGCCTTAGGAAGCCACTGTGCACTGGAGCACATTTATTCCCAGTCATTGCTTGGAACAACTGGAGCACAGAGTTTAAATGACTTCCCCTAAGCTGCTGCAGGAATGTGGAGCGGAACAAGCAAGAGGACTGTGGACCTGGATTCTCCACTCTGGGAGGCCACCTGCTGCCTCCAGTCCCTGGCCCCCTCCCCTGCTCCATCTCCCCCCACCCCCTGCAGCTCTGGGGGGTCACCTGAGGTCAGAGATTCTCCTCCCTGAGGTGCCTCGTGGTGACTGGCTCTCCCTGGTGACCGGGGCGGAGGCATCTTGCTAAATCCCACACCAGCCGTCCACAAGTCGGGTAATTCTCACAAGAGACCTAGTGGTCTCAGCCCACCTTTCAGCAAGATTTAATAGCACAAGACTGTTGTGGGGCCTCAAGCTACCGGGAAGAGAAGTGTTTGCAAATCTGTGGTTTGGAGAAAGCTGCGCTCAAAACAACAATTCAGATCTTAATTTACAGCCTGCGGATTTGCAGGGAAGAGGATTTCTGGTAAGATGGCAATTAATGGGGCTTTATCCCAAAGCCTAGTTCATTTCCTGCCTTTTAACTCCTTTGCTGCTGTCTCTAGGAGCCACTGCTTCGGCTGGCAAAATCGTTTCACGAATGAGCGAGAGCACTCATTCATTCATTCATTGAACAAACATGTGCAAAACAAAGACCACGGACAAGGGTGGTACTAGGTTCCTGGAATGACAGATGAATACCACTTCGGTCCCTTGAAGACCCTTTCAGTCCTTGAGGAATGGTGAGCCCAGTGGGAAGAGGCGGGCGGTGTCGACACAGGTTCCTGCTACGTACGTAGCATGACAGATGCTACGAAAGAGATGGACAAAGGAATACTGGTTTTGCAAACAACTCAGTGTTCAAGGACCAAATCTCAGCCCGAAGACTGGCTTTCCTTGGCCTGCAGGACATTTAAAAAAAAAATGTATCCAACATTTAGACACTGAAAGATTTCACAAAATAAGTCATGCTTCTTGGCTTCTCCGGAATCATTTGAAGACCAGGCAGTTTGGGGACAACAGTCTAGCAGCTCATGCTGAGTAGTGGCTGCCCCCTTTCGATGGGACTCGTACTGTCCGGCCGGACGCAGTGCCCCAGACGGCCGTGACGTGCATCCGTGTCCTTTCTCACCCCATCTCCCCTGGCAGCTGGCTGCATTTGGGCTTGCAACTCTTGGAATCGAGAACAGTGGGGCGAGGGGCAGAGATGAGACGAGTTGACTTCACTGCGGGGAGGGGGGTGTCTATGTGTCGCTGTGAGGGTGAGTGACCCAGCCATGCAAGCGAGCTCCTCTGTGAGCTGGTCTCTTTTTTTTTTTCCTGGCTGTTTCCAGTAGCCGCTTCCGGCACCCCAAGCTTCTGCTTCCCATGACCACTGGCACTTCTGGGAATAGGCCCTGTTGTTTTGTGCCTCAGGAGCTGTGCTGTTCCACTCCAGTAGCCGCTAGCCACGTGTGCATATTCAAGTTTCTGTTAGAATGACTCAAAATGAAATAAAACTTAAAATCCTGTTTCTCAGTTGCACCAGCCACATTTCAAGTGCTCATTAGGAATCGACTACCGTCTTGGACGGTGCAGATGCAGAGCATTATCATCGTCACAGAAAGTCCTGGTGGACAGCGCTGCTCCGGGGTTTTGCTGAAATCGACCCTCTCTTCTGCGGAGGAAATCTCACACCTTACCTGCAAGCAGCCACCCTTCTTTTTAGAGACCATGGAAGCATCCCCCCTTCTTTGGAAGCCTCCCCAGACATTTCCTTCTAGGTGGACTGGTCCAAAGCCATCTTTCTGTCCCCAGTGTTTCTCCCTTTCGAACACATCACGGCACAGAGCACACCTGCTTTTGACATCTGCGAGCTCCTTTCGGTTGGGACTACGTTATTCATGGCTTGTTTCAGCCGGAACTTAGACCAGAGGTAGTTCCATTGGCACATGGTAGATGCTCAGCCAACGTCTGGGGAATGAATGAGGGCATGGCATTCCGGGCAGTGGGAAGGGCGTGGTACTGGGGCTGGGACCTTGATTGAAGAAGCAAGAGCTAGGGGAGACAGGGAGCGAGACAGGACCATTCACTGATGATCAGTCTAGTGGTCAGGAGCTTGGGGGCAGGGCTGCTGGGGCTCAGACTCAGCCACCCCTCAGCGGAGCACCTGCTGTCCCAGACCTGTCAGCGAGGCAAGGATGCCAGAGAACTCTTTTTACAAGCTCAGCCTCGGGTAGAATGCACATTCACAGCAATTTCCAGCTCGAGCGAGCTGTTACTGCAAACCTCTGAGAAGTCAGTGTCCGCAACATTGAGCAATGAGCAGCCAGCCTTGTGGGGATGAACTCGGAGTCCTTAGTTATCAACTCGTTTTTTTTCCCTTTCGCTTCTCTGTTTCCTGGTCTGTCTCACGGGCTCATTCCTGCCAACCCGCTGACCCTCGCTCCCCACCAAACACAGGCAAATGATACCACCGGTGTTTATACCTCAAGGTATCTGGGCTTTTCAGGCAAAAGAATTATGAAAAACAGCACAGAGCAGAAACATCTATGAAAAGAGGAATTTATAATTAAAAATGATGAGAAATGGTAGGATGTGCCTCTGTAACTCTGCTTCGTGTGGGCAGGGATTCAGGCACTTTCCCTTATGAGAAGGAGTTCTAGTCAGTGCTGGGTCCTAGATCCCGTGTCGGTGAAGGTGATGGTGGTGATGGCTGGGGTATAAAGGGGGAGAGCTTGGAAGGGGTATGTTTGTGTGTGTGTCCACTTGGGCACACTTTGGGGCTTTTCATCTTGAAACTGCCATTTTCCCAAATTTGGCTAGGGACAAAAAGTAATAGGCATTTCTGTTCAAATGCAGTGTGTGTTGCCTTTGATTGGGTTTCATGGAAACACAGCTTGAGATGGAGATACGTAGCAGAAGGTTTTTTATTAAATAAGCCTTATTGAACTATGATTTACATTCTGTAAAGTTCACCTGCTTCAAGCATACAGTTCAAAGATTTTTAGTAAATTCGCCAAGTTGTGCAGCCATCACCACAATCCAACTTTAAAACATTTCCATCACCCCAAGAAACACCTTGCGTCCATTAGCAGGTACCGCCCATTTCTGCCTCCAACCCCAGACTATCATTAATCTGCTTCCTGTCTCTATAGAATTTTCCTTTTCTGGATATTTCATATAAGTGCAATTATGTAGTATGTGGTCTTTGTGTCTGGTTTCTTTTTAAGCTTCATCCATGCTGTAACACATATCAGGGTTTTTTTCCTTTTTATGGCTGGATAATATTCCATCATATGGATATACCACAGTGTATTTATCTATTTATCTGTTGCTAGGTATTTGGGTTATTTTCCCTGTGTGGCTGTTACAAATAATGCTGTTACAGACAACTCATGTATAAGTCTTTGTGTAGGCGTATGTTTTCATTTCTCTTGGGAGTGGAATTGTTTGGTTGCGGGTTTGATTTGCGCTTCCCTAGTGACTAATGATGTTGGACATCTTTCCATGTGCTTCCTAGCCATTTATATATCCTCTCTGATGAAATGGCTTTTTAAAATTGTTTACCTATTTTTTAAAAATTGCGTTGTCTGTATTCTTATTAGTAACTTTTCAGAGTTTTTTAAAAAGATATTTTCTGGAGGCAAGACTTTTATCAGATATAGGATTTGCAAATATTTTCTCCTAGTCTGTGGTTGGTCTTTTCATTCTCTTAATGGTGGTTTTTGAAGTGCAACAGCTTTGAAATTTGGTGTTGTTTAATTGAAAAGTTTTTTATTTTATGGATTGCGCTTTTGGTGTCCTATCTAAGACTAAACCAAGCGCACAAAGATTTTATTATATCTTTTCCTCTGGAAGTTTATAGTTTTAGCTCTAGCATTTGGAACTATGATCCATTTTGAGTTAATTTTTGTGTATGGTGAAAGGTAAAGATCCAAATTAATTTGTTTTTGCATGTGTGTATCCAGTCGTCCCAGCATCATTTATTGAGAAGATAGATTATCCTCTCCCACTGAATAGTCTTGGCACCACTGTTGAACGTTAATTAGCCATAAATGTAAGGGTTTCTTTCTGGACTCTGAATTCTGTTTCATTGGTCTGTATGTCTATGGTTATGCTAGTAACACAGGATCCTGATAACTATAGCTTTGTAGTATGTTTTAAATCAGGGAGTATGAGTCTTCCACTTTTATTCTTCTTTTCAAAATTGTCTTGGCTCTTTTGGTTCCTGCGCATCTTCATATAAATACAAAGATCAGCTTGTCAGCTTCTGTGTGCAGAAGGTCGATTGGGAGTGTCTCGAAAGATGCGCCTGTTGGGGGGCGCAGAGGGGGAGGCAGGATGGGAAGCTGGCCTATAAAGCGGTTGCACTTGAGGCTCCAGCAGATATGGGGAATGTTGGAGCTGGGATGGCCCATCAGAATTGTCCCCAGTTGAAGTGAGGGGCCAGGCCCCTGTAGTTTGTATCAGCTAGGGGTGTCTGAAGGCCATTTCCTGGGAGGGGAACAAAAACTGCGGCAGGGCAGTTTCTTGTGACTAAGGGCAGTGCCCAGTGAGAGACACGGCCATGAGCGGTCAGCAGCTGACATTCCCAGCCGCTGAGGGGTGAGTGTGTTGGCCCTGACATGGACTGTCCCACGTCCACCATGTCCACTAAGTCTATCCTTACACTGCTCCTATTCATTTGCTTCTTAGGTAAGCGTGCCCCATTTGGGAAGACCCTCTCCAGGCTTCTGAATGGTCTTATTTCCTGGGAAACTTGTAGAAGAAGGGTCAGTTGATCTTGTGGCCTCAACTGATATTCATCATTCCCCGCCCCTATCATTTACTTGAGACTCCCCTCCCGCTTAGCTACCGCCCCTGCTGGTCTAGGCAGTTTCCTGGTCGGGGGAGCCACACTCTCATTCTCTATGGGCCCAGGCCTCTGGCTACCACATTCTTCTCAGGCTATGGCTGCCATATTCATCCGTTTACCATTAAAACTGGACGTGGGAGCACCAAGATGAGATTGTAGGGGAGGGACTTAAGTGCTAGATGGGCCAAGCCCCGAGTTCTAGGACATGAAGGTGCTGGTCCTTCTGCACGCCTGGGCTGTCCACAGTCAGCACTGTGCCTGCCGGTGCACTGGACCTTCCCGACCTCTCCCACCGACTTCTGCTCCCACTGGTGACAGAGGTGGGAGACAGGAGGTCCAGAGGCATGCGGAGCTGCAGCCAGCCGTCTCCAGTAGGAACTCATAAGGAACCCGCCGCACAGAATCCAGAACATTCTCCACCTGACCCAGAAAGTCAGTGCTTCTGTGAAAGCGAAATAAAACTAAGCGACAACCATGACCCAAACCTTACTTTGATTTTTAAAACTTCAGATCAATCACCTGGGTTGCATCAAGGGTTACATAGTACCGGTAAAGTTCTGTCTTCGGCCTCAGGTGGAGAAGAAAGCACTCTGCAGCTCACTTTCCAACTCTTGAGGGCTGTAGTTTACGGTAGCAGTTGGCAAACCGCGACCCACAAGACAGATCTGGCCGCTGGTAGGGACAGAGACCATGTGGCCCAGGAAGCTGACGATGTCTACAGTCCGGTCCTCTGCAGAAAAAGGTCACCAGCTTCTGGCTCAGGAGGCTAGGCGTGCAGCTAATCAGATAGCAGCTGCTGCAACAAACAAATCCCAAGTCTCAGTGGCTTCATGCTGGAAACAATAAAGGGTGACCTCTTGTTTAGGTCACAGCCGAATGCGGCTGGGGGGCTGTGCCCCACGCAATCACGCAGGGAGCCATTGTAGGGGATGCCACAGTATTAGGTCCTTTCTCTGTCCCCCTTTATCAGGCCGGTGCTCCCGTCCCGCAACTGTTGTAAATGTTGGCTGCTAATCGCTTACCCTCGCATCATGATCCAGCTGTTTGCCCCGAGCTGACAGGCAGCCACTCTAGCTCGAAAGGATAGACAGCCCCGGGGAGGGGGGTGCACAGCCAATGACCAACTAGCCCAGGGTACAGATGCCTGGCTCCTTAACCTCCAGCGGACACGGCTCTGCGAGGCCGTGCGTGTTCCAGAGCTCCCCGGGGGATCTGAGACTAAACTTTATCTCAAATGACCCGTTGGCTTAGATTCTTCCCTTACCTTAGCCTGCCCCTCTCACTCCTCTGCTGGTCTCACCTGGGAGCTTTCTGTCACTAAATCCCGCGCATAGGAACTGTCATATGGAGCTCTGCTTTTAGGGAAACGGACCTAGCTCCTAACGGGTAGATGTGCCATCTGCAAAACATGCCTTCAAGGTCAGTCCGGCATTATCCGGCCAGCAGACAGGAGAGAGAGAGAGAGAGAGGGAGGGAGAGAGAGAGAGGGAGAGAGAGAGAGAGAGAAAGAAGACACCCTCATTCTGAACTATTTCAGCCCCTCTGCTCACATTGGATGGGTGAAAGCTAGTCTCTCATCAAGATGAAAGGTGGCTTCCAAATTAGTTTAACTGTGTGCCCAGGAAGAGGAACCAGTTTTGGTGAGCATCTGGCCCATCTCTGCCCCAAGGCATCTGTCTGAAACGATTGCAGAGTGAAATCTCAGATCCAGACGACACTGCAGAGTGGGTCACACGGCAGAACACAATTACGTTCTCCATGAGTGGAGGAGCCACGGAAGCCCCCACTTCCTCGTGGCGTCCCTTTCCATGCCGCTGTCCCTCGCTCCCCTTTCAGGGCGGTGACCGGCAGAGACTCATCTCCCCAGCTCCTCTCTGGTGCCATGCATGGGGCGTAAAAGGAACGGAATAAATGCTTGGCGAATGAGACCGCCGTGGGTCAGGGCAGTCCTGCAGAGGGCAGGAATCAGCGCCGGCCTTGGAGTGGCGGAGTGGCTTTGGAGAGGGGTGGCGGGTGGCTGGGAGGCATCAGCCCCGGGCAGGGAGAATCGTTCCAGGCAGAGGGGCAGCTGATTCTCAAAGATGGGCTCCCTGAGTAAGCAGAGCCTCCAGGGCACAAATCTACCCCTCTATGGCCTGCACGTTCTCTCCCCGATGGGTGGAAGCCATACCTCCAAGACCTCCCAATAAACAGCTCCCTCAACTGCGAGCGACTGCAAGCACTCGGATAGAATTAAAGTTGATCTCTCCTCTTGATGCCGCTCCTAAGGTTGTCTTGGTGGCCTCTCTCCCCAGTGCTGCGCTCCACATTCTTAGTCTGTGTTGGTCTCTCTGCCAGCTCATTAGTTTCTGAGTCTGGATGTTTCTTGGCTTGATAATCAGCAGCCCCCTTGGCTAGGGGCCTGCCTGGCTCTCATTAGCAGCTCCAGTCCTTGTAGAGATCACAGGGAACCCCCATAGAAGTCATATTTGTAAGTATCTGCTGGAATGATAACAACAAGACCATACAGAAAGGGAACGGGAACACGGTAATTAAAAACATCGCCTCGTCGCCAATGATGGCTTGCCCTTAATGAATGACATTAAGACAAGATTCAAAGGAGATTTAGGTTTGTGTTGAGAGCTAGCAAGGGGGTTGAGTAGGTTCTTAATGCAAACCAGGCGCTTTGGGGTTAAATCCGGCATTATCTTCTTCAGGATCTTGTACTTAATTTCACCAAAACCTCTGCGCATGTTGTCTTATTTGTCAGAGACAACATGCCTCGCATTCTGGATGTCAGGTATCACAATTTGCGTGGTTGGGATCAGCTCACATTTGTCTAACTATTGGCAACATGTTTTCATTGCCGTCTTTGGAAATTCCTGGTGGAAAAAGTCCTACTGCCTTGGAGATGTCTCCTCTGTATATTCTCAGAAACAGAGCAATAGACAAGGACACTTGGAAAAAAAGGGCAACTTTCCCTGATTGCCAAGTGAAATACAACTTTGTTATTGAAGTTTCTTGCTCTGCCTTTGGAAAAGCTGGGATTACATGTTCTTTTCTCCAGTGTATTAAAAAAAAAGTAAGACGCTGGCTTCAAATTAATCTGCAGGACTTTGAACTAAAATGAGGCTCCTTTCTCGAATAGAAACACGAGAAAACAACACAGCAGGCCGCCAGAGGCCGGGGTAGGGGAAATCAGAAGGGCCGTAGTTACTGCAAGGAGGAGCTTTGCGTGGCCATACTGTCCCGTTTCTCAAACCCGGGTTCCCCGGCGCTGGCCTCTGTCAGCCCGCCAGAGGTGACTCACTCTCCAGGATGTCTTGGGGGACCATACCCGGTGCCTCACAGTCAAGGTACCTCTTGGAGTTCCTGAGGAAGATTCAGATTCAGTTATTCTGTCTTCGCCTCAGCCACTTGTCACTTTCTTAGGTATGGGCCACCGGGAAAGACTAAGCAAGGTCCAGTTTGCTGTCATTTTGAACAGACACATCTGCCTGAAGGGGATTCCGGAAGCACTGCAAGCACTCGGATAGAATTAAAGTTGATCTCTCCTCTTGATGCCGCTCCTAAGGTTGTCTTGGTGGCCTCTCTCCCCAGTGCTGCGCTCCACATTCTTAGTCTGTGTTGGTCGGGGACAGCGCCTGGCCTCAAGGACCACCGTCAGCAACAAGGTTTGTGCCTGCAGACCGTGGGTGGCCAATCGAGAGCCAGTCTCGTCCTTTTTATCAGCACAACTCAGGAAGCCAGGCCCGGAAGGCGGGCTGCCGCTAAGGAGAATGAAGGAGAAAGAAGATTCTAGAACGTTGCATGGTCATGGGTTATAACGTAGTACCCACTGTTCTCATTTGAGCTCAGAGCTGGTCCTACGAGGCTTGTTTGGGAACAATTTGAGCCACGATTATCTTCTTGGGTGGCCTACAGGTCCCTGCTTCCCTAAAGAAAGCCCCTGAGGAGTCACCAGTCATGAACCTCACTTCCTCACCCCCTTCCCGCTAAATAAAAACTGGGGTGGAGAACCTCTGTCTTCTGTTCACTGAGGAGCGGGCTGTGGGACTTTGGGGTGTGTGGGCAGTAGGAGTCCGCTGGAATCCCCCCCTCTGGCCTTGTTAAGCTCTCTGTGAATCTCCTGCCAGCATTCTTCCTCCCCCGTGATGCCTGTGCCCATCACCCCACAACAGTGGAGTGGACGTGTAAGGGGACGGGGGTCAGCGAGGCTTCAGGAAGGCGGGGAGAAGGAGGGAAGGAGGCTGCGAATCACATGCTTTCAGTTCCAGCCTCCCTCCTCCTACCCAGTGGCCGGGTGGCAGTGTTCTTAATGATAATTTTTAAAAGTGTCAGGCCTCTGCTCATTTGCAAATCATTGTGTCTAATTTGCATACCAGATCTAGGAGGCCCCCCGCTCCGCATATGGAAAATGGAACACGGTACAAATAAGATAAATGGATTAGGTCAGCTGACTGCAACCGAAGCCACGGCCGACCCACGGGCACGGCGCGCACCAGCTACACAGGAGGTTTGTCAATCAGGCAATTTATTCTGATCCTGAAAGTGGAGAAGCAGGATGAGCATGCAGACTCGCCGACCACCCCTGCCGGGAAATAGGCCATCAGGCAGTCTCCGCACGGGGCCCCCGGTGGGGGTGAGGGGAAGGTCGGGGACAGCGCCTGGCCTCAAGGACCACCGTCAGCAACAAGGTTTGTGCCTGCAGACCGTGGGTGGCCAATCGAGAGCCAGTCTCCTTGAACTTGCTGACTTAGTGAGAAAACATTTTGTTCGAAGGAGGGGGCTGGGGTTCGTGCAGGTTTTCTCACCTGGGCCTGTCCTCAGACGCCCTGCCACCCCGGGGCCCCAGGGAGTCTTGGCTCCTTCTCAGCCGGAGGCAGTTGTCCTGGCAGCTAGCCTCTCGCTCGGGCTCCCGCCCACCTGCCAACCCCCCTTCTTCGGCCTGACGCCCGAGTCTCCGCGGCTGACCCACACCTCTTCGGGCTGCGGGCCATCCGTCACAGCGGTGCCATCCAGGCCAGGAGCAGGCGCCTCGTCCTTTTTATCAGCACAACTCAGGAAGCCAGGCCCGGAAGGCGGGCTGCCGCTATGGGATTATGACGATGGGATACGTGTACCCTTTGCAATTAGTTAATGGCTTGGCTATGTGGGGTAGGCTTCTTTGGCCTTCTGTTTTGGGATTAATGACCTAGGATGACAGATGGAAACTTAAAACCGCGCAGGAAAGGAAAACAAGCCTGGGGTGGGGGGAGAAGTGGGAAAAGTGGTCCAACTTCCGGGGTGGGGGCTGGGGTGGCTGTGGGGAGACGGAAGATGGCACTGAGTCCGTGAGCAGGGAAGGGGTTTGGTCCAGGAAGCATCCCAGCGTTTGCTTTAGGAGCTGGGATATTACAGAAGCGATAGGCAGGTGTGTGAGCGGGCGCGCACAGGCAGGCTGGGGCACGTCCTATGCGATTGCGAGTGTGTGCGCAGGGGCCTGTGTGTGCTCGTGGGGTGAGTGTGTGTGAGTGTCTGCCTCGGTAGTATGCCTGGTATGTGTGTTTGTGCACGGTGTGTCTGTGGTATGTGTTTCTGGGGAGTGTGCAAGTGTGGGGTGTGTGTGGATGTACGTGTGCCCAGGCTGGGTCTGGGCACGCCAAGGCTAGGCAGGCTCTGACGAGGGGTTGAACCCCTGGGCCCCTCTGGGCAGGCCACCCTCTTGCCTCAGGGCCCCTTTCTGTCTACCAGGGGACCATCCATGTGTTGTCTCTCTCTCTCCCAGCCTCGTGGGGCTCAGCCCACTGCCCTCTCCCCATGGTGGGGCACCCTCCTTCTCCCGCCCAGCCCGGGGTTCAGGATGAGCCACAGTCTCACCTCTTCCTTCTCCCTCCTAGAAGGAGTACCCGCAGAAACTTCTGGCGTCAGGGTTTCCAGGCCAATCAGAAATGGGAGAAAAGATGGGAGGGGAGGGGCGGTAGCTACCATGTGGCAAAAGAGGGGGATATTCATGATCAGGAAAAAGATTGGGGGAGTGACGCAGAACAACACAAGTAGACACTTCAGAAAGGGTCAGGGCTTCTCAAGAGTCTAACAGCACCCGCGCCTTTGGGGCTGGGATTACGCAGGAGGGAGGGGCTTAAGCCCAGAGGGAGGGGCTTAACAGGTGGCCTCTCCAGTGGGGGGCGGAGGCTGCCAGTAGCTCGGAGCCACCGTAGTGCCCCCCGGGACACAGGTGCTGTCATGCCCTCTCTCAGCTACAGAGACAGGGCTTTAAGCGCTATATCGGGGTCTCCCGTGACTCGCTGGCCCGCTCCTCCTCAGAGGCCTGGTGTGCGAAGCTGGCCTGGGCCGGCAGCACTGGCGAGATGGGTGCATTTGGAGACCTCCCGGCCGGAAGGGAGCTATAGGGAAGGAAACATTATTTTCCCTCTAATCCTTCTAGGTTCTTGGCTGAGATCCAGCGCCCCCCCCCCCACCCCGCCCCCCGTAATAGAAGACTACAGGAGAAAAACAAACAGACGTTTGATAATATGCATGCCTTCCATGTACATGGGAAACACCCAGGAAAACAGACTAACTCCAAACTGGCCTTAGCCACCCCTTAAATACCATCTCCAGCTAAAGACCAGAGAAGATGTTGGGGTAAGGGAGGCCAGCTCTGGGAGGTTTCCCGTCAAAGCACAGTAAACAGGGTAAGGGTGTTAGGCAGATTTAGGTCATTGCCTTCATCACCGATAAGAGTTTCTAGAGATTTCCTTGTCATCGTCCTCTTCTTGGTACAGAGAGGGAGACACCCTTACAAATGGAGAGTTCCCTTGTACATGGAAATGTCTCTACAAAAGGGTAGCTTCTACTTGGTTTTCAGAGCTTCTCCTGTGTCTACTGTTCCTTAAAAATCATCAGCCTAAAATAATCCTTATGCCAAAGAGGCGTATTTTGGGGTGGCAGAGTCTGCTCTCCCACAGGGCCAGTTGTAAACACTTGCATCCTAAAATTCACCATAATGGAAGCCAGAAGGGTCCAGCCTCAGTTTCGTGATAGTGACAGTGGGGGTGGGGAATTCTCTGAGCTGGTCGCCTAACCCTCGGGGTGCCCCCCCCAACCGGCTGGAGTTGTGAGTCTTAACCCTGAAGAGACACACCCTAGATGCCATGCATCCTGCTTGGCAGGGGCTGATCAGGCTCCATCTCCTTCCACCCTGGAACCATGAGAAGACTGACCCCTTTTTGGATGCAGCAAGTTTGCCCTTTTGTTGGTGACCATCTTAGGAATTCCCAAGTGGAAAATAATTTCTCCCAAGCCCCATTTCAGGCAGTGCTCTTCAGGTTGCTTGAAGGAAAAACCCAATTCAAATGAGCTAATGCAAAACAGGCAATTTTAGTTTTATATACCTGGGGTAGTTTGGGGTTTAGGCATGGCTGGATCCAGGGGCACACACCATAATGTCAGCTCTCTCTCTCTCTTTCACTCTCTCTCTCCCATTATTCTTGCCTCTGCTTCTCCCTGCATTGCGGTCATTCTCTGTTGCTGCTCATAGCTCTCTCTGGGTAGAACAGGAAGTTCCTGCCTTCACAGCCTCTCAGTTTAGCCACCTCATGGAAACGGAGCTCCTTCCCCTGCAGTTATGTGCTTGTAAATGTTTCAACGATGGGCTCTTCGAATAAAAAAGCTCTGATTTGTAGCATTTGCCTATTTCTCCATGGCACCTGTATTCCCACGGGTGGGCAATTTCAAGTCATCCGAGAGTTGCGCATCTTTGGCTCTCCTAAGCTCCTGCTCCGGGATCCGCACACCGGTGCCAGGAAATCAGTCTGATTGCCCCTGTCTGGAGTTCAGACCCAGCCCAGGACTGAGCCCCGTGTCCAGGGGAAAGGCTGTGCTGATTGGCCGGGACTTGGTCTCTTGTGGCTCTGTGGCTGGGGTTGGGGAGGGGGCACAGGATGGTGAGCCCAAGAGCCAAACTGTAACTGCAGGGAATGGGGGTGGGGACCACCAGAAGAAGGCCCCCCCCCGCCCCCGCAACAGCATGCGCTCCCCGGAGGCCTTTCCCACTGCTGATGCTCTGTGGGGCGCCTCATATGTAACTCTAGCAGCTGCTTAGTGACAATGGAAGACAAGAGCTTCTGGCAGAGTGACACTCTCCAAGCAGGAAGCTGAGGCAAGGCATGGGTCAGACAAGGAGCCAGGTGAGAACAAGAAGTGGGGGAGCAGCTCTCCGATGGGTCCCAGCCCACCGGGGGACCCAGGAAGGGGGCATGGTTGACCCAGTTTGGCGGGGACCCAGCCGCCTTCTGTGTTCATTTCCCTTAAAACAAACATGTCAGGGGAAGCCGCAGACTGGCAGGGCTGCCTGCAGAGAGGCAATGTCACGGGACCAGGAGTTGTGACCTCCTGGCCCGAGCACAGGATGTCGCATGGCCCCGAGGAGTGGTTGACTTATCTTCCCCTAGGAAACGGGCCAGGCATCCAGGTGCAGCTAATCAGTGTGTGTGTGTGTGTGTGTGTGTGTGTGCGTGTGAACTGGTCTGCCGGGCAGGCAGGGCAGGGAGCTTTAACAAGGATCAGGCAGAAGACGAGGTCTGGAGGGAGCAAGGGCAGGGCGCGTGAGGGCCAGGTGAGGGCAGCCCGGCCGCGGGGTCCGGGCCTGGGGCTGTCAGCTGAGGGGAGCTGCAGACGGCTGTCCGTGGTCCTGCGGGCCGTGGAGCTGTCCTGGGGTCCAGGAAGAGCCGGTTCAATGCTAAGTACAGGCGAAGGGGCAGCTGCTTTCCAGAGATGCCGTGTTATAAAGCAGCGGATCTCCAGGTGTGGTCCTCAGATGGGCAGCATCAACATCATGTGGGAACGGGTTAGAAATACCAATTCTCAGGCCCCACCTTGGCCACTCTGGGGGTGGATTTGCAGGCCCGCTCCAGCGGGAGAACCACAGTTGTCCAGAAACAGCTGATGCTTAGCAGGGTCTCAAGAGCCAACATCACGGTATAGGTGTGTGCTCTTTGTCCTCCAAGATCCATCTTTCACTACTTTCCACGACGTTCTGTGTCCCAGAGCCCCAGCTCTGTGGACTGACGTCACCAGGCTTCTTGCCAGCTGACTTTCTTTTGGGCTTGGCCAGTTGTGAGCAACAGATCGCAGGTGGGAGGAGGGAGAGGTCAGGGTGTTTCTCCTTCGCCCCCTCCCTGCTACAAGGAAGCCTGTGTCCATCATCCCCTCCTCCCATCCCCAGCACTGCAGCTCCTGCTCGAGGCCCCCCTTCAAGGGCCCACCTCCCCCTGGGCTCTCCTATCACGCTGTTCCCTCTCCTTGTCCCTAAGCGTGCTAACGGCTTCCAGCCGCTCCTAGTTTCCGGGTACCTCGGCATCCCTGCGTGGCTCCTGTCACCTGCCGGCGCCTCTACATCAAAGTCTGTTTATCTGCCTCTCCTGGCAGCACCTGACAGATAGCAGGTAGGGCATAAACAGATGCCACCGGCTGCTGCCAGGGCTGATGCTGTCACCAGCTGGCCTTCTGGAGATGACAATCCATTTCTCTGCTGCCCCAAGGAGAAGAGAAGGAACTGTGATAAGCACAGCTCCCACTAGCTATGGGGAATGTTCTCGGTGCTAGTGTCCTTCAACCCTTTCCCCAGCCCACCATCGTAGGTACTGGTTAAAGATTTTATTTACTTATTTGAGAGAGAGACAGAGAGAAAGAGTGAGCAGGGGGAGGAGCAGAGGGAGAGGGAGAGAATCTCTAGCAGACTCCTTGCTGAGCACAGAGCCCGACGCGGGACTTGATCCCATGACCCTGAGATCATGACCTGAGTAGAAACCAAGAGCCAGACGCTTCCCTGACTGAGCCACCCAGACGCCCCTGTAATTTCCAGTTTAACAACAATGAAGTGAAGGCTCCAGTTCTGACAACTGGTAGACCTGGAGTCAGGATTGGAATTCATGTCTGTCTGGTTCCTAAGTCTGCATTTCCCACAATACAGAGTGCCTCCACCTAGATTACAACAAATGCTTGGAATCTTCTGACGGTAAAAATGATGCTTTTGAGATAAATACAGACCAAAAAGACCAGGGGCATTCTGAGGTGCTACAAGGAAGATGCTTCTCCTGAACACTGGTCAGCTGGTTTTTGTTGGTATTGGCAGGGACTGGGGAGGGCACATCCATTGAGGTCCTCTAGGGCCTAGTCACTTCATCTACACTATCTAGAGTAATTATCAAGGGAATCCAATGAGAGGGAGATTATTACGCATTTCACAGATGAGAAAGTCGAGGCTCAGAAAGGTGAAGTCATTTTTCTAACAGCAACCCCCTCCCCCAGCCCCTGTGGCTTTTCCCTGTTAATTTTTTTTTTCATGACACTTACCAATATCTGACATTATATCTTTTATTGGTTTAGCATCTATCTATTACCCACTAGAATGTAACTCAAGGATCAGCTATTTTTTTGGTCTATTTTTTTTCCACAGCTGTATCCCTGGAACTAGAAGGATGCCTGGCACATAGTAGGTGCTCAAGAAATCGTTATTGGCTGTGCCTATGAAGGTACGAGATAGAGCCAGTAAACTGCTAATGGGGGATTGGAATCCAAGACTCAGAAGGCAAGTTTTAAGTCTTCTGCATTTTCATCACTCTGCTTACCCCCAAACTGATGCTTAGATGCGTACATTTATTGAGCATCGACTGTGCGTCTGGCTCTATTGTTGGTGTGTTTGCAAGCACACCTGTGATACATGTTCTTTATGTTCTTCTAGAACTTAAATGGTTTTTCCTAAAATATTTCAGAGTTGAATTTCTTTTTTCTAATTGATTTTAATGTGGTTATACCTGCTGTGCACGTTGGGTGGTGTTTTCGCTTCTGTGCCCCCCCAAAGGTAACCCCCTGCCCATACCCACGTGTCTCAGATCTCATGGGGACCCTTGCTACCCCTTGTGCCGTGATGGCGGCCACTGCCCTCACCTACTACTTCAGGCATAGCTCAGTGCTGCCCAGCTCGTTTTCCTTAAATGTCCATAAGGGGAGGGGCCCTGTCTGTGTAGCAGACGTATAATGGGTACTCAATAAACCATGTCCAAAAATGACTTAATAACATATATTATTGAATGATCACAGTGACATTATGCATTATTATCATGCCCATTTTGTAGATGGGGCAACTGAGGCCCAGTGAGTGAACCAGAAGCCTACTGACTTCCTGGCCCCCATCTTCAACCTCCAGCATAGACTTTCTACACATTTTGAAAATTTTGGTTTAAGATTGGAACAAAGGATCCCAGCAACTTCTTTCTACTCCAGTGTGGCGTTGGAACCACCTTCCAATGTAACTAGCTGATGGCAGCTTTTGCTACAAGAGGCTCTCAACTGGAGAAAATAAAAAACATAACTTGGCAACTCATTTGTAGAAATAGGTGCTCCTAGCCCTCCCACACTGGCCAGATGCAGGGGGGCAGCCCAGGGAATGGGAAGTGGCCACCTTCGGCTTGAGGACTTTGCTGGAACATGCTGCAGGATGGGCCACCTGCCATGTGGCCACTTCAGCTGTGAAAAGGTGCTGCCCACCTCTTAAGTTCAGATGTGGGAGACTGGGTCCCATCTCCTCAGACCACCTGGGCAGAATCGTGGTGAGCCGGAAGTTCGGGGGCTAAGGGCAGAACAGAGTGCTAAATTCTTGTCTCCGTCACAAACAATATGTGTCTCCATCACCACCCTGGTCATTTGAGGAAGGAAGAAACTTAAAACCACCAAACCTCTTTACGGAGGGCCTTAAGGAGACCCGATAAATTAAAGTCAGAATCTATCAGCTGAGTGAATTAGGGTATAATTCCTCACATTCCATTGTAGCGGGTCTAATCTCAGGATTTCTTTAATTGACAAAGCTTACCACTCCCACTCCACCCACCCGCCATTAAAAATATAATTGCTCATTTATTCATTCGACATTGACTAAGCTCTTCTTATATGACAGGCACTGGGCTAGGTGCTGAGGATTCAAAAATGAAAGAAAATGTAATTTACACCATTTAAAAAAAGATATCTCTGATGGTTAATTGTAGGTGTCAACTTGAATGACCACGGGATACCCAAATGTGTGGTCAGACATGATTCTTGGGGGCCCCTGGGTGGCTCAGTCGTTTGAGCGGCTGCCTTCGGCTCAGGTCATGATCCCAGGGTTCTGGGATCGAGCCCCACATTGGGCTCCCTGCTCAGCGGGGGGCCTGCTTCTCCCTCTCCCAGTCCTCCTGCTTGTGTTCCCTCTCTCGCTGTCTCTCTCTCTCTGTCAAATAAATAAATAAAAATCTTAAAAAAAAACCCACATGATGATTCTGGGTGTCTCTGTGGGGGTGTTTCTGGATGAGATTGACATTTAAATCAGTAAACTTTGGCTAAAGCAGATTATCCTTCCTAATGTAGGCGGGCCATGCCAAAATAGTTGAAGGTCTGAATAGAAGAAAAAGATTAGCTTCCTCGAGCAAGAGAGGATTTTATAGCAGGTGGCCTTGAACTTCATCTGCAACACTGGCTTTTTCTGCCTGATGGCCTTCAAATTGGGACATTGTCTCTCCCCACGTCTCCAGCCTGTGGCCCCACCTTACAGATTTGACCAGGCAGTCTCCATAATCACACCAGCCAATTCTTCATAGGAGAGCTACAGTCCCCCAAACTCAAGCCAATCCTACTGCAGGGCAGCCATTCTGTACAAGATGGCCTTACCCCTGCCACAGCCATTGGCCCAAGGTTACGCACCTGCCCTGATTGGGTCAAGCAGAGCTGTTTTTCACCTGGAGGAGGAGCAAGCATCAGGTCAGCCGGTGGGAGAAGAAGTAAAGCTCAGGAGTCACTGGTAACCATGTTCCCACCCTGGGAAGAAAGCCAGGCAGTAGCAAGAGAGGGCAATGAAGAGGAAGTGGAAAGCCAAGGTGACAAGCCGGGGGATCGAGAGTGGTCCCTCCCTCCAGCTGTTCCTGGGCCTGACCACATTCCTCTTTCATGGGACACTCCAGTATTCTTGTCATCAATCTTCCTTTTTTTTTTTTTTTTGCTCAACATAGGTCAAGTTGGTTTCTGTCACTTTGAACCAAATCATTTTTTAGACCGAAGGGAAAACAGAAATGAGAGTAAAAAATGAAGCTAAGGTTAAGGTTAGTGGATGAACTTGAGGCTCTGTGGCTCTGCAGACATATGACGGAACGGGGCCACGTGCTTAGCCCTGAGCTTTCCAGAGGCCAGCCCAAAGTGGGAGACATGATAGATAAGATTCAGTGTCCATACAAATCAAAAGAAACCAATTGGTCAGAAGCAACACTCATGGTAGATTAATACGGAGACCAGACAGAGATTTCTCTGGGGTCTTTTTAGAGGGGGCACTAGGCAATTTGACAGTACGCCTCAAAGTCTGGACCAGCATCACCACCTTGCTCGGCGAACTTGTTAGAAACGCACATTCCGGCATTTGTACTCTGGGGGTGGGGCCCAGCAATCCATGTTTAAATAAGCCCTCCAGGTGATTCGGAAGTTTGAGAAACACTCCAGCACGATAAGCCATGTTCCCACGACATCCCATCCCAGCAGCTAGCATAGCAATGAGCTTTATAGGGCACTCTGTCTGGTCACAGCGCCCAATAATCGCAGTGATGCCTGCTGGTTCCGCCTGCCCTGCTCCACTCTCTAAGCTACACAACCCCTCTTGCACCATTCCCGGCCATTTTGCGGGGAGACGGTCGGTCCCAAGGCCCCACCGGCGCTTGGGCCACAGAGTAGTCATGTGACCCTGGCCTGGCCAATCATCGGGCCCAAATCAATTGAACCAAGGGGATCATATGACCCAACCGGGGCCAATCAGAAGCCCTTCATAAGATTTGAAAAATGAATGCCAGTGGAGAATGGAGAGGGGTTTTCTTTTCTGTTAGCAGGCTGAGAGGCGGGAGGGATAGAGAGGTTGAGAGAGAGAACGAGAGGGAGAAGAGATTGATTTGATCATTTTTCTGCTCCTGGCTCTAGAATCTACAACTTTAACGACTATACCTTACTTCTCACTGCAGAAATGTCCTAAGACTTTCCCAACTGGACTCAGGCCAGAAATGAATCATTTGGGATCTCTGGCTTCCTGGGGCAACTGACATTACCGCCGCCGGTCCCCTCTAGCTGGCTGTGGGAGAGCAGTGGTAGAAGTGTGGGCTTCCGGGCACATCCTTGGAGTAGCTAGGATGAGGCTGGAATAGAGGGGCAGAGGCTTCTTCTTTAAAGAAGACCCCCTCTTGACTTGGAATCCAGCCAGGGGTGTATTTTGCTTCAAGATGTTCTGGAAAGGGATGTCCGGAATTTGCGTGGTTCAAAGTTGAACAGCCAATGAGCTCCTTACTGAAATTTGTAGGCCTGAAGAGGACATCTGCTTTGGAAATTGTCCAGCTTAAAACTGTTACAGCCCCACCTATTGCCGGTAGGACAGGTGGGAGGGTCCTTCATTTTCATCAGTTCTCCAAGGGTCTGTGACCCCGAAAAGTTTAAGAGGCAGTACTCCATGGTAGGCAACTCTGGGATTGCTTTCTCGCCTCTGCACTAAAAGGACCAAACCAATTTTCTGCATGAAACCTCCGCTCGGCCTGAGGTGCTGCTTTCCTACCCCTCCTCAGCAATCCCCAACCCCCACAGCAGGAAGAGAAACCTTCCTATCAGGCTATGTCCTCACCAGGCTCTTCAGCTTCCCCACATGTCAAAACCCAGTGCGGCTAATTGTCAAAGCATGTGGCTCCACATCCAAATAACACTTAATTCCCAAACTCTGGGGTATTTGACTAAGAGTTTAACCTTGAATGCACTGTGGCTTAATGCTTGCCAAAGGCTGGAAGAAAAAAAGTATTTATGGAGGATTTCCTGAAGGAGACACAGTCCATATATCCCATACTCTTAGATTTATCTTTGGATTAAGCTAGAGCTAAGAAGTGAAATGGTGAAGGGGAGCTGGTAAGAGCAGATGTTCTGAGGTCAAGTTCTGGATACACCGACTACTAGCTGGGCTGCCTTGGGCAAGTATCTTAAATTTTCTGTGCTCCGCTTTCTTATTTGTAAAATGGGCTTAATGGTAGTACCTGCTTCTTTCTGGTAGATTACCTTTCTGGTAGATTACCTGGTCCCGATTCTTCTGTCTTCCCCGAATCTATGCCCTTTGTCCTGTGACTTTTCACTGCCCTCCTGCTGTAGCAGATGGGTCTGCTCATGCTTCCCCCGCCCCTGCCCCCAACGCCACCCTCACCTCCTTGATTCTGGGCTCAGCTATGTGACATGCTTTGGCCAACGGGACGTTAGCAGATGAGATGCAGCTGATGCTGGAAGATTGTACTGGAGGCTTGCTTTCTTGTGCCTCTGCCACCGCCGTAAGGACACGCCTACCGGACAGCGAGACAGGCGGAACAGAGCTGAGTCGCCCCAGAGGACGTCAGCCTAAATCGGCTCACCCCTGCTGTCCTCCACTCCCCGCCCCCCCCGGCACACAGGCGAGTGCAGTCAAGATCAGCAAAGTTGCTCAGCCCAGGCTGCATCCGCTGAATCCTGCGGATGCACAAAGAGTGTTAATTGTTGTATGTTACTACAGTTTTGTGATTGTCTGTTACACAGCCAAGACTGGCTGATACGGTCACGGTGTTGTTGTGAAGACTAAATGAGTTCATACGCGTGAAATGCTCAGAACAGTGACTAGGACGTATGCTTTGGAAGTCCTGGGCATGGCACGCACATATGCCTCGCGTATCTTGGGTTCCTTTCCCAGGAGCCTGACGCCTGTGCTATTCTGCCTTGCATGTTGCCGCGAGCCGCCATGTGTGGAGAGAGCACTGGGGCTGTGGGTAACTGAGATGGGAGAGACTTCACGCCGCCCACCTCAGTGCTCAGGATTTGAATGCTTTCCAGCCTCTCCTCTGGGGTAGCTCTTGGCTCCTGCTTTCTCTGGCTTCAGTGTCTTTGGCTCAGACATTAGAATGGGAGCACCACAAGAACAGACTTTGTTTGTCTTGCTCACTGATCTATCCCTAGTGTCTGAGGCAGTTACAGACACATAATAATTTTGGGACGTGTCCAATTGGTTGACTGATTACGGGCTTATTGGGTCCAGTTTGACTTTGGTCTCACTTAGTCTCACCCGATTCCAGTGCTTAACTCCTGCTAGCTCTTTCTATCTTTTCCTAAGCGTGCTTGGAGCCAGTGGGATGGAGCAGTCCAGAACTCCATGGGTGACTAATAAAGACCTGGGAAATGGGGCAACGCCCATCAGCCACCCCCTCACCCCAGGAGCCTCAGACAGGCAGCCATACTTGTAAGTGGAGTTGAAAGTTGTCTAATGGTGCCATTTGAGGAATATGGGAGAGATCTTCTTTTCTGAAACAGCCACCCATCAAAGATTCCTAAAATTCTACCCAGAACTTCTATTTATGCTAAGCAGTGCCCTTTGCCTGCCATTAGCTTAAAAATGCAAATACTCTTGTGAGGCATGCCATTTTGATTATTTAACTCTTTAGTAGGAAGGCATTTCTAGAAGTAGTCCTTCTTATAAAATTATATAACTATACTTACACAATTCATCCAGAAAGCATTTTTTGAGCACCTACTACCTTGCTGGGCACCCCAAAATGCAAAGATATCCTGCCCTCAGGGAGCTCTGGGCTAGTTAGAGAGGTGTTTCACGTCCTTAGCTTTATAGAAGGTGGGATACGATAAGCACTTGAAAAGAAATAATGACGCTAATAATGGCCATTTGCAAAAGTGGCCACAGATTCCTCCCCTCCTTGAGTCTACGTCCTTGCATGGTGAATTCACATATCAGGAGGTGAAACTTTCCTCCACCCCTTGAATCTGAGCTGTCCTTGCATCTCACTCCGGCAGATGGGGGGCTTAGCAAATGTGCCGCAAGCAGGAACTTGAATGATGTTTGCACACTGAGGCTTGTCCTCTCGCTACACCCGGACTCCACCGTGTCACTGGCTTGGGAGAGTCTGCTGGGAGCTGAGAGACACATGGCCCTGTCACTGCCGTCGCCAATGGCCAGCCAACCTCTGGACACGTCAGCAGGGCCACTCCGGACTATCCAGCCTGCAGCTGACCCCCTGACCACAAATGCCCTTGTGAACCTAGGCGAAGTCTGCAGACTCCGGTCCAGCCCCAAGGAAATGGCCACCAGAACCGTCACTGTTTTAAGGCGCTTACTGCCAGTATGCCGATGAAAGCCATTCCTCATGAAGGGGCCAGAGTTACAGAGAGCAGAGGAGGTGGGGTGCCCCCTCTGCCTACCTTTTAATTTTGCCCAGGGCAGGCTGATGTTGCAGAAGAGAGCCCCCATCCAGAGGAAAGGCGGGGCAACCTGTCCTGACTCCCTTCTCCCGGTGACGAATGTCCTCCTGTCTCCCCTTGCCATGCATAATCAGCTCCCTTCTGGAATTTTACCTGAGCACGCCACAGTCCCTGGCTGTTTCTCCAGGCCCCGGTTGGCCCGACATCTCTCAGCTGCCAATCCTCTGTGACAAGCTCCCCACCCCAACCCCCAACGGCTGTTAGGGTGATTTGTCAATAATAAATTCTGAAGCAAATTGAAATATTTTGCGACAGCATAAAAACAAATGGGAGAAAACGGTTCCCATCCCCAAATGCTGATTGAATCAAATATTGCAATATCGATTGTATGATACATTTTCATATTTAATTCAATGAAAACCATGGGGTTCGAATGCTTTCCATTACCCTACAGAATTTTTCAGTTTGCTGGAGAATTTATTATTGGTGTGCCACCAAATCAGATTACTATTGAATCAAAACCCTGCCATGTTATTCAATCAAAGACCGTGATTCTAACCCCAAGAGTCGATCATTACCACTTTTCCCGAAGTGTATTTCCTTTTTCCTGTTTGACACCAGAACGGCCGGTCCTCTTCCCTGTCTGTACATTGCCCGCCCCCCCCCCACACCCCCGCCGCCCCCGCTCTCCAAGCCACCGCTGGTGAAAACCTAGCAGAAACAACTGGCTTTTCAATATCGATCTAGGCTTTTCTGGGAGCGAACGCTCTCATCTCTCCGGTTTTGTCTCCCCTCCAGGCCCTGGGGTGGGCATGTGTCCACCATCTGCGGGAGACAGCATAACAAAGAGGCAATGAGTGACCTTTGGCAGAGAAGGAACTTGAAGGCTCGTGGCAGATGCCGCTAGTGCTTTCCATGCCTCCTAAAATCCTTCTTCTGCTCCTGCGCACACCACCTTCCAGGGGCCTTGCTTCCCGACAGCCAGCATCCTTGGGATCTGGGCTCAGGGAGGGCTGGGAGTGCCTGGGAACTGACGGCCTTCTGGGGGTTTCCCTTCACAGATACCCTGACTCCTTTGTTTCCGGGTCGGTCGGGCATGTCTGAAGGTGACCTCCCTCCCTGGTCCCCAGGAATGCCTTGCAGGGTTGAGCCCAAGTTCCCCACTGGGGGACTTCCTGTGACACTTCACTCTGCCTTGGTCCCCTTCCTTTCTTCTTCACTTCCCTGCCTCCCATTAAGGGTTGCCTTGTGACCGCCCCCCCAAATTCATACACTGAAGTCTTAACCCCAGTACCTCAGAATCAGACCTTATAGAGAGATAGGATCTTTAAAGAGGTCAGCAGGTTTAAATGGTGTCGTTTCGGGGACCCTGGTCCAATATGGCCCGAGTCCTTATAAAAAGACGAAATTTGGACAGAGGCACGCATGCAGGGGGAACACCGCATGAACGTGAGGGCAGACATGGGGGTGATGCTTCTACAAGCCGGGGGACACCAAAGACGGCCAGCAAACCACCAGAAGCTAGAGGAGAGGCCTGGAGCCGACGCCCCCTCACAGCCCTCAGAAGGAACCAACCCTCCAACACCTTGATCTTGGACTTCTGGCCTCCAGAACAGTGGGACAGCGTGTTTCTGTTGTTTTAAGCCCCCCAGCGTGTGGTGCTTTGTTACAGCAACCCTAGCTGGTGGAATTTCTTAATGAAATCCCTCTCACATGAATCCTCGTCCCACGGTCGGCCATGGAACCCAGTGCCCCGATTTGTCCATGCATTTTACATGCCTGCTTGAGATGGAATTTCCGAAATCAGATTAGAAACCCCGCCCCCCCCACCTTAAACCGAAAGCCGGCGCAGGCCAGCACGTCTGAGTGGCGGGCGGTATCTGGCCAGGATCGCCCGGCCGTGGGGGCTCGCTGGCTCCCTCCCCTCACCCATCTTTCTTCCGTGCCCCTCACAGCTGTGGCCCTGGCTGCTTCACCAAAGTTGAATTGAGTGTCCCTGAAAAATATAGCGTAGCATCCTTTCCCTGCCGCGAGACACTAAACCAATAAATTATAAATCAGCCAGCAGCCCCGTGACATGCGGATGTAATGAGAAATGCAAAATAAGAAAAGACACGGGGAGGAGAACATGCAACTCTCTCTCCCTCAGCTAGGCTCCCGAGCACCGGGGCTGCTTCCTTTGGGGCTCAGAGAAAACCATTGTTTTCTTTTCTCTGTGAGTCTCTGTTGTTACATAGGCAACACACACACACACACACACACACGCACACGCACACACACACGTAGATCCACCAGAGGCTGCCATCAGGAACCTGGGAACAAAACCCAGGATAATAGAACTATTTGCTTCCTGGGGTTTATGAAAGTCCTGAGAGAAAGGGCCGAATTGCTCCCCCCAAATGCCAATGTCCTTGGCAAAAGGGTCATCCCATCCCGGCTCTGCTCCCTTCTGGCCCACGGCGAGCGGCAGGTGAATACTCAGCTTGACCAGCACCTCCAGCCCGGGCGTCACCAGTGGTCCTTCAGGGCACCTTCTGGAATGCCCAGGAGAAAGGGGTGTCTGGCTCATCTACCTCTCCTCAGGGTGTGGACCCCAGCCGCTCTCTTCTCTCCTCTCTCTTTGTTTATTTATTCATTGCCTTGCATCCATTTATTCAGCTATTCAGTGGCTGATAGAGGGGGTCTGGGAATGAATATTTTCTAGGCCTCTGGGGAGCCAAATGATGCTACTCGAAATGCAGGAACCGTCTGTCTTCCTTTCCCACCACCCTCTGCCTGGTGGCCAGTTTCCCATTCGCCTTCATCCTCTCTCTGCCCCTGGAGAGTGGTCGTTAAGCCCCAAACAGAAGAGGCCTCTGGGCAACCCCCGCTGCCCTCCCCACCCCCTTCCCTGCTCTGGTGGTCTCCGTCTCCTCTTCTGTGGTCTGAATGCTTGTAACCTGCTAATATACCCATTTATCCACAGTGCTAACATCCCCAAAGCCCTGAAAACAAAGGTTTGGCAAAAACTCATTTGATGGCAAAACCTGGCCTGAATGCATGTGAGGCTGTTTAAAGCCTTATTCCATCCCAGTGAATGTGAATATTCATACATTTTGCTGCAAGAAACGTTAGTGTGTTTGACTGTGAGGTATGCGGTTTCATGTACCATATGGCGAATGCACCGTAAGACCTTCCTAAAAAATGAAAAATTCAGAATTCTGAACCTGTCCATCCCTGTGATTTGGCTAAGGGATTGTGGACCCATGCTAGCTCCCATCTACTGAGTCAATGCCAAGTGCCAAGAGCAGGGCCGACCTTTTTCTAAAGTGCATCACATTGGGTATTATCAACAACTCTGCGTGCGTGTGTGTGTGTGTGTGTGTGTGTGTGCATGGGTATAGTGTTATTATTCCAACTTTACAGATGAAAAAACTGAGGCCTGAAGAGTTCAACAACCTGCCCTAGGTCCCAGCTAGTAAGTGGTGGAGCCAGGAATTGATCTCCCCTATATTTGACTCCAAAGCCTGGCCTCTAACCACTGTGTTAGTCATTGAGCCTCTCGGTGGCCGCCTGACATGAAGTCTGTCCAAACAGTCCCAGTAACTAAGGACTCCAAACTCCTGATGCTCACCACAGGCCCCTGCAGCCACTCAGACTCAAGAGAGACTGCTCAAATGGAGAGCTGGTGGGGAGGACTGTTTTCTAATCTACATGAGGTGGGGGACCAGCAGGTAGGAGACTCGCGGGAGGGGGGTGGGGATCCGGGTAGAGAAAGAGCAAAATGCCTTCCATCCAGCCCAGGGTGGGGTCAGGAGGCGGGCATGTTCCTGTTAGAACACTGTGCTGTTTTGCTTTCACTGGGCCGTCTGCATGTCAGGAGTGATGAGCGTATCTGTGCTTCTGCCCATTTACCAGACAACTTCCTCCCGCCTCCTCCCCCTCAACCCCCAGCCACCTGTACTGTGTTCCTCTGTTTTATATAAGAATTCTATTCCTGGAAAACCTCATAGGGTGACTTCTCATTGGCCTAAGTCATAGTTACCAAAGGAGAAAAAAAAATTGAGGGCATTCCTGAGCCCCTAAACTAAAACCACCTTAGGCTAAAACAGTACAAAAATCCTATTAAAATGGATAAAATAATCTCAGCACTTGTCATTAGTTATTATAACATAACCTAATGAGGAATTTTCTTATCATTAATTACTCTCCAGTGTGGCTCTTTAATTCATCTGCTTCATAAGTAATATGCAGCATACCCTTAACACTGTGTTCCAAGAACAAAACATACATAGGACACTCAATGCTTAGTTAATTCTACATTTAATAACAAAATAGTGAAGATGGAAGAAATTAATGAGAAGTATGCACTCGATATGATACTCACTGTGCGAGTTACCATCATAAGGGTCAGAAGAGTTGAGGTAATCACTCTTCAAAGCAGGAGGCTCTCATGTGACTTTTTGGTAGCCCTCACAAGATTAGGCAGCCATGTACTTCCCTGCGTCTTGGTAAGCCCATGCTGGGCTTAGCCATGTGACCTGCTTTGTTCAATGATATGTAGGTAGGAGTGGCAGGGGGCCAGTCTTGTGTTTCTGCTCAGACCGTTTGCACTTCTGCTATCTACAGGTCTGTAACCACCAAGTAGCCACTGGTCCAAGGAGAGTGAGATCATATTTGGAGCACCCCCCACCCCGGGCACTAACCCACTCAGGAGGCTGAAGCAGAACTTCCTCAGATGACCTGTAGACCTAGAAGCAAGATAAATAAAGTTTGTTTGGTAAACTACTGAGTTTGGGGATGATTTGTTATGCAGCATTATTATAGAAATAGCTGACAAATACACACAGTAAAGTAGAATGCTTGAATCTGAATGAGCTCACATTAGGCATGTCTGAAATCTCTTTGCAGGACCACAAGTGTCCCTTGAGTTGTTTAGCCAGCTAAAGTCTTGGTTAATCTTGGAGAGTCTGAGCAAATCCCTTCCTAAGTCGGTGGGTTGGTTTGAGCCCGGAGTACATGTAGAATTGGTTTACTTTACTGCCCCACCTCCTAACGCCTTCTGAGTCATCAAAATGTCTGCATCTCAATATTCGAAGAGTGTGTTTCAGTTTTCCAATCCTTTTGACATCAATTGTTGATACTACTAGCAAGACCAAGGCAAGAATTCCTGCCACATCCATGGCATTCTCCAGAGAGAATCTGGCATTCCAGATCCCAGAAGATCTCTTTTGAGATGTTTCCAGGCCAGGGCCACAGGATGCTGTCACCCTTGCATGTACTGACCGGACCGAGGCTGGACAGACACTTGCCCAAGGACGACCAAGTCACAGACTGGCCAGTGGCCTATGAGGTGACCTGCTTCCAAAGCGCCACCAAACAGAGGCATAAGCGACAGCTTTCTGGGCCCACAGTGGAGAGAGTGTGAACCTGAAGGCTGAGGTTTATAAGAACCAAGTCATGGCAGATGAACACAGGCCTGTCTGGCATTTTCCCTCTCTGGCCCTTCTATGAAAGCTGCATCAGCATCATGAGGTAGCCCGTTAGAAACACAGACTCTCAGGCCCCACCCTCGGCCTCGCAGAGAATTGCAAGTCCTGCTCAAATGGGCTGGGGGGACTCAGAATCAGGCTGGTGGAGACCGAGAGCCATGCAGCCACGAGAAGGCAGCATAAAGGTGTTTAAGGCACCTGCTTCAAGAAGGGGGTGGCCCCCAGCCACAGCCCCTGTGGACGCCCCACCCACATCCGGTCCAGACACCTGAGTTCACCTGCTGCTCTGGGGGGAGTAATTCACATGCTAACAGCTTCCCACCTCCACCACCTGCCTGCCTCCCGGGGCTCCTCTGTCTCAGGGCAGCCTCCAGAATCGGGGGCAGAGCCGGCTCCGTAATTTGCCAGGCACACTGCAGAATGAAAATGCGGGGCCCCTTCTTCCAAAAATAGAACACAAGTTTTTTTTTTTCTCTCTCTCTTCTACAGCATCCCTCTCTCTTGACCCGTCGTGGTGATTTTCATCTGCTAGGTAATATCGCACTCCCTCGGGCAGGGGGTTATTCACAGGACAAGGGCAGGCCCCTCACAGGAGCCCCCCCCTCCACCACCTTGGCCCACGCCCAGCCCTGCCAGCACTGTTGCTCAGTGCAGCCTCCAGCTGGGACCCCAGGGTTGGCAGAGGGCTCCCACATGCAGTGGCGTGGGCTGGGCGTGGCTGGGAGAGGGGCAGGCAGGATGGAGCAAAGGGAACGTGGGTGGGGAAGGTGTGGAGGGGATGGGAGTGAGATGAGGGAGGAGGGGTGGGCAGTGGGGAGGCTATTCGTTGCTCCTGTTGGTGAGGGCAGAAGGGGCCAGCTGGGTGCCCTAGGTCTCGTGGTGCGTACGACCAGCATGAGGACCAGCAGGGCCTGGCTTGCCAGAGGCCATGGTTGCAAGTCCTGGTTTCATCCCCATGGCCCCGGCAGGCCCACAGTCACTTCCATCAGCCAGGCCTGAGTACAGCCGCAAGCCACACAGGCAGGGAGACCAGGTACCCGGTCAGAGCATGCAATTGGGAGTCGGCCTGCCTGGGCGCCAATCCCAGCTCCGCCGTTAGTCGCTGTGTGACCTCGGGCAAGTTTCGGAACTCCTCTGTGCTTCAGCTTCCTCACCTGTAAAGTGAGGGTACGAGTAATACCTACCTCGGGGAGGTGGTACAGGGCCCCCATTAGTTAACACAAAGTGTTTCGAACGGTGTCCGGAATATAGCCCATCGTATGTTAGAGTGTGAGGTAGCACTTCGGAGTGGGATGACAGATCGCGCTAATGAGGCTCGTCAGCCAACAGCTTCCTAGGAGTTGGCCTAGGAGACCATTCTGCGGACTATTTGCTGCCTGGGGCCCTGGGATTTAAATGTGCCACACTGGCATGGCCCTTGGGGGTCCCGTCGTCCAGGGGTTGGATGCAGGGGCAGAGGAAGAAGGAAAAGGCGTGGGGCAGTCTTCTCAACATAAGTATGCACGGGCCTGCCCAAAAAGTGGTGGGTGGGGGGCGGCCACTGCTGGGTCAGGCCGAGCGAGGGCAGGGGCTTGGCTAATTCTCTGAGTTACGGCTGGAAGGAGGGTGCCTGGAGGCCAGACCTTGAATATTCTTGTCTACCACGTGATGGGCTTTGGACCCTGTCCTCAAGGCAGTGGGGGAGCACTGGGGGAATCGTAATGAAATGATGTATAGGAGGCGCGATCAGTCATTCATTCATCAAGTACTCACTGAGCAATAAGCATGTGCCGTGTTCCGTTCTAGAGCCTGTCGACAGAGTGCTGAGCAAGACAGGCGTGTCCTGGCCTTCAGGGAGCTGACGGGCAGTCTACTTGGGGAGCCACGGGCGGGGTAAACCTTCCAGTGATAACAAGCCCCAGCCCTGTTGGGACACAGGCCCTAATCCCACAATAGCCGAGCCTGGGGACTACGGGTTCCTTGTGCTGCTTCACCGAGTTGCCACATGCTAGGCCTGTGCTGACAATTTGGGAGCCCCCTTTTGAAAGAGCTCCCCACCTTCATGCGGGGGTCCGCCCCCAGTTGTTCAAAAGAGCTGGTCCAGCGCTTTCCCTTGGCTGCTGAAACTCCCTGATGTTCCTGGTCCTCAGCAAGGCACCTAACATATTTGCATTGAATAATCACCAAACAGATGCCTGTCGAGCTCTAAAAAGCCATCTTGTGGCAAAAGGGTGGTCTCAGGTTGAGTGGTCCGGGGAGCAGCTGCTGAGATGGAGTTAGTGATTTTTGAGAGCTGCCTTAATCCTTCCGCCACTCGCAGGCAGGCCTATATTGAACCGGGCACAAAATAATAAGCCAGGAGCAGCGCTCATGAAAGGAAGGGGGAGGCGGCAGGAGGCGACGCAGCTCTGAGAAGTCTCTGCCTGTCCAGCGGGATGCCTGGAGCCAAGGGTGCCCGTTGGCGTTGGGGCCAAACGGCCAGTCCGGAGTGCCACCACCTTGCTCAGCTGTTGGCCGGGGCCACTCCGAGACGGACGTGACCTCAGCTCCAAAGATGTGGCCGAGGCTATCAGCGGGAGGCTGTCAGCTCACCACACTCTGGGGCGGCTGGGCAGAGCCCCTTCGTGAAGGCTCTCTGAGTAATGCCTCCGTGCGTCTGTCACCAGCCCCAGAGGAGGGATGGGAGCAGACCTGGAATCGGTGTGTGTCCTTGAGGCAAAGTCTCTCTCTGCCTTCAAGGCTCTCACCAGCCGGCAAGAACTTGTAAGGATTCCCGATATCCCTAGAAGGAAAATACAGGCAAGAAAAGCCCAGCTCGAGCAAGTTCGGAGGAGGCTGAGCCGATGTGTGGGAAGCTGCCCGGTTTGCCCGCTGCTCTGGGGACTTCCCCACCCAGGCCGATGACAAAGATCTTTCCACCGGCAACAGAGAAAACCTTTTCTATTTTCCTCTTTCTTAATTTGGTGGAGAAGATGCAAATGCATATAGATTCCATCAAAATGCTCTCACCAATGATAGATATCCCCTATTTTGTTTCGCTCCCGTTTGGGTTGTTAGCATGGCAGCAATTAAACTTGACAAAATAGTGATTAAAAAACAATGAAAGGCAAATGTGCCGGCGCACCAGCATGCATCTAGACCATTCTGGAAATGATCTCTTAAGTGTTTGAAATCTGCTTTATTTTCCTACCGCAGGAATGAGTTTTCAAAAAAAAACAGCACTTAGGAAGGGCAATTTGCCACCAGCATTCCACAGCCCCAACAAACAGTATTTCTTTCTAATGGACTCCCCCCCCCTCCAAATTTTAGCTGCAGTTCCCAAATCAGATTCATTATCCGAAAGAACAAACGCACACCACAAAATGCCCAGAAACCCAGCCTTTTCCTGCCACTTTTAATAATGCAAAAAGCAAACGAAACTTCTCCAAGGCAACTTCGCTTTCCCTGGGGCTTCAGGGGCACCAGGTGCGGGGCTGCCTTGGTCTGGGAGGTCACGGCCACTGCAGAGATGGGAGGGCGAGCTGCCATGCCCCCCCCACCCCCCGAGTCAGTGGTTGCCGCCTTGTGTACAAGGGCTCCATAACATCTGGCCGCTCTTACAGGGCTCAAGTGCAGGACTCACAGGGAACCTTGTAGAGAGAGGGACGAACAGCGCGCGGCCTTTTCAGCCGTGGAGTTTTTGTTTGTTTTGTGCAATCCTGATGCGTATCTAGCTTTAGCGGAGCCATGGTCATGTCTTTCTCGCTCTTTCTGATGTGCAAGCAGCTTTCTGGGTCTAATTATAGATGTAGACTGTGCATCCTGATCAATAGTCCTGAGTGTCCTCTTGCTTTAAGCACTGGTTAGTTCCTGCTGATGGGCTGGCATTTCAACCTCTAGCTCTGAGCAGGGGCCTTCAGACTCCTCGAGCCCGTCAGCAAAACCCCAGCTTCTCCCTGAGTGCCCTTTGAACTTTGCAGATCGGGGATCGGGGGGCCTCCATCCCAGGAGGCCCCATCGCAGGGAGGCCTAAGGAGGCTTCGGGCCAGCCTGATAATGGCCAAAAGATCTGTGACACGAGCCTGGGGTTCAAAGGCGACAGCCAGGACCGGACCGGCCATCAGAGAACGTCCCCCCTTACGTGACTCCTCAGGGGAGGGTCACCGGAGATCCTTTGGCGGCAGGGAATGGGCCTTGGGAGCAAGGCAGGAATCCACGTGCCTCTTCTCAATGAGCTCTGGTGGAGCCACCGTGGTCCTGGCTTTGGGGACTCAGAAAGTCCCTCTGTTGGCTTCTGTTTAATCGTGAGAGATGCACAGCACGGGGTTGGCGGGGAAACGAAGAGGCAGAGTACATTTGACCTGCAGGGCACACAGGAGACCGTGGAGCAGAGAGGTGCTTCATAAGAGGGTTTTTCTGGATGGGAATGAGTGGCTGCCCCGCGTGGCTTGGTGCCTCCTCTGAGTGCGGCCCCGACAGGCTCTCTGAATTGGCTCTGTGTCCTCTGCCAGGCTGGCGGGCCCTGTGGGAAAGCTGAACAGGGCGCACTGTTGAGTACCCAGCGGAGCAGGGCAAGGGATCGGGGGGGCGGGTAACGCGGGCTCCAAGCAAGGTCTCGTCTCAGACTCTCTGTGCCTCGGAATTTCAGGGTGTTCCGGGGGGTCCCCCGGCTCCCCTGCACTTGGGCACTTCTCCAGGCTCCTGGGCCTTTCCAGGGCAGGCCGGGGCCCAGGGAGGGCAGGCGAGGGGAGGTACACGGAGGGACCACTTGCAAAGCAGCCAGCGTGGGTAACGCTCCCCAGGCCGCCAATCCCGGGCCTGCCCGTTCCTATGGAAACAGGCGCCAAGAGAGGAGCCCGTGGCTGGGAGCCGAGTCCCGGCGGCTGTCAGGCGCCCCTGCCGGCTGCCCGCTGGGACCGGGAAGTGCCCTTTTCCCAAACCATCCCTGCTGGCTCTGAGTCAGAGGGTCTCCTGGCATCTGCTGAGCTTGAAGCCGGGATGGAAGAGGGGAGGGAGGAGAAGGAGGGGAGCGAATAAAAATATTTACACTTAACAAACACTTTGATGTTTGAAGACTGTGTGTACAAATGAGGGCTGGGAACATCTTTGGTGAGGGTTTGGTGTTTCCAAGCAAATCTCTTCATACACACACACACACACACACACACGTGCACACATGCACACGCGCGCGCGTGCGCACACGCAGTCTCATGCTCGCTTTTCCTCTTGATGGGTTTATGTTCTCACCGTAGCCGAATGCAGAGCTGGCCTTGGGAAGGCTGGGGGTTGTGTTGGACCAGGACCCAAGGACCACACCCGTGCGCCTTGGTGGGCCTTCCTCTGCAGTCCCGAGGTGGCCTGGGGTGGCTGGCTGGAGGACGCAGGAGGCAGCTGGGGCTGCCTGGCCGGATAAGGCATGCCGGGAAGGCTGCCTGTGGCAGCAGCTGCGCGGTTGGGGACACCAGGGGTGGGGAGGCCCGTGTGCCAAGCTCAGCCACCGTGAAGGGAAGGCCATGAGGCCTGGTGTTCGGCTGCTTGGGTGAGCACAGAGCCTTCTTCAGGGAAAATGGGCAGTCGGGATTTGGGTTGGGATGACTGTTATTTTTAGGGATGCTGAAAATTGGAGAGGGGGGTGGGGTGTGCTCAGGCAGAAGCAGTGGGGATGAGGACCCAGACAGCCTTGGTTTCTATCTTCCATCGGTCCTTTCCTGGCTGCATGGCCTTGGGGACGTCACTTAACCTTCCCGATCCTTAATTTCTTATGTTGTAGCTAATAACAGCAACTCCCCGATGGTGTTATTGTGTGGGTTAAATACGTTAGAACGTACAGAATTCATAGTATTTGCTCAATAAATGTCAGCGGGGATTATCGGGTTCGCGCAACAACCGATGACCAGGCACGTCTGACCTGCATGGAACGGTGTTCCACCTGCAAAGGATACCACAGTTCCTCGGGCATACAATTTGCCTTCAGGGAGTTTCTAGTCTAGTGAAGAAGCCAAGACAGGGACATTAATAATTATGAATGTAGGCATAAAATATAAAGGGGAAGGTCAACAGTGTCCACACTGCTCTTCCTCAAATAGTACTTTTCAGATAAAACTAAGATAACAGAAGTGTGTACTACACAGGGAAGGTTGGCTGCTCTAACAAATAACCCTCAAATATCAGTGTGTTTTGCCTGCAGTTTTCCATGAGGTGATTCAGGAACCCAGGCTCCTTCCATCTTCTGGTTCTTTTATCTTCTAGAACCTCAACGTCCTCCTTTGGATCCTTTCCATCCAGTGGGCAGAGGAGGGACAGGAGAGAACGCATAGGACTGCGTGGGAGGTTTTAAAGATCAGGTCTCAGTCTGTCCACATTTGACTTCTCAGAACCCAGTCATTGGCCCCACCTCACTGCAAAGGCTTCTGGGAAATGCGGTATTCCTGTCTACCCAACTGGTAACTAAAGAAGGGTTTGTCTCGGCCGCAGTTGGAAAGGGCTAGGGCCAGACAGCCCTGGTTGGTCTTCCATTAATTTCCCAGGCTGCCGTAACAAAGTCACACAAGCTGGTGGTTTCACCTCACAGTTCTGGAGGCTGGAGGTCTGAAATCCAGGGCGGGTTCCCTCTGGAGACTTCGGGGGAAAAGTTCTTCCATGCCTCTTTCCTAGCTTCTGGTGGCTGCTGGCCATCCTTGGCCTTCCTCGGCATGTAGATGTGTCCCTCCCATCTCTGCCTCAGCCTTCCTGTCACCTTCTCTTCTTGTCTTTTCCCCTTCTCTTCTGAGGACACTTGTCATTGGATTGAGGGCCCACTGTAATCCAGGATGATCTCACCTCGAGATCCTTAATTTGATGCATTCTGCAAAAGCCCTTTTTCCAAATAAGGTCACATTCACAGCTTCTGAGGGGGCCTCTCTTTTGGGGAGGGCACCATTCAATCCACTGTAGTCTTTGATGTTGGCCCTTTGAACTTGGACTGAGGCTTACAGAGAGACCGGCTGCAAGTTGACGGGAGGGAAGCTGGTCTCCTGAAAGGTTTGATGCTGCCAAGTGGGGCACCAGTGGGCTGCCTGGTCGGACCTGGGTCCGAGGTGAGGAGGAGGGCAGGCTCCCTCCCCTTTTGCAGAGCCCAGTGTGGGGCAGGAGTGGGGATGCTGGCCAGTCGCCACCTCCCGTGGTGGCTGAGCCCCTGGGTGAGGCCATCAAACTGCACATTTTGCCTGGGGAGCCAAAGACAATAGCTAGGAAATTCCGACGGGAGACCAAAATGGAGATTTTTCAAAGGAAATATCAAAGAACCGGTTAAAGGACTTTAAACCCAGAGAACGCTATGAAAGGGGGAAGAGAGGGAACACTGGGTTTCCTGTGAGCAGATTTCTTTGCAGAGAGTTGTTCTCTTGCTGGGAGCCCAGCCCCCCACAAGAAAGAAGGTTCAGGTGTGTGTGGCAGTGAGGGTGCCGAGAGCCTAGCAAGAATGACGCATGCGCTCCATGGGAGAGCCCCATGATCCTTGACCCCAGCTGTGATCTGGCTCCATGGACTGGAATCTGACACATGCCTTTCTTCTCTCTCAGGCCAGGGCTGTTTCCCTGAGGGAGAGGGGGTGAGTGGAGGGGGCAGATTGAGAGAGAGCTGCTTCTGCATTTTGGACGGCACATCTCAAGCACAGGGTGCCCAACCAGGCTAGGAATGTTGACCTGCTCTGGGGTTATCTCTAAAAGGGATTCAGTTAAGAGGGTTGCAGCCCAGAGCCTCGGTTCCTCCACAGCCACTTATCCCTTATAAGCCTAGAGCTTTCTGCCCCAGGGCACTGTCTTGACTTAGAAGTGTGCTTGGGTCCTGGCTGGGCAGTCCCAAAGTGCCAGCTAACTTCTGCACCTTGGGAACAGTGCTCAACCAGTACCGGGTGGGAGTTGGTGGGAACCCATTTCCTGTCCTGGGGGGGACACTCTGAAGTGTGTGCTCTACAAGCCCCCCGCCGCGGGATGAACCCGGTGGCCCACAGCAGTGACCTGCTCCGAGCACCACCTGGATGTGTTGCCTTCCCTCCCCTGCGGGGGTCTCCCGGGATCCCCTCCATAATAAATCACTTGTCCCCGTGTCCTTCTGGGGGAACCCAAACTAAGGCAAGGGTTTCTGTCAGAGGGGAAGGGAATGCTAGCAAATGTCTGCGTGGAATGGGTCCCACCGGGGGCAGCAGGTGTGTCTGCCCGAAGACAGGCACCATGCCCCATCACCGAAGATGCAGCCGGAGCCTCTGGAGGGCCCGTCCAAGTTCCCATGGAAGAGCAAGTGGCTTTGAGCACTGGTTAGGTTCAGGATGCCATCTTATAATAGCGCCATTATGTCCAAACGTGTTCTACATCTTCCTCCTCCTCCCTCCCTGCCCTCTAGCACTGGAGGAGGCAGAAGCCTCTGTTAACTGGGTAGGAAAAAGAAGCCATCCCTTCCTAAGCCTCTAAGGCTGGTGGTGGCCCTCAGCCATGCAAGTGGCTGGGAGAGGAGCATGGATGGGATACCAGGGGATGCCAGAAGTTTGGCTTATCAAATGAGCACGCCATTCCAGGGACCAAATGGGGACTCGTGTGTGTGTGTGTGTGTGTGCGTGCGCGTGTGACTATAGTAAACTTGTGTAAGAGGAATCAGAAAAGTCCTGGGTCCTGGGAGCAGGTCCTCCTGCTGAAATCCCTTTGAAGGGGCCGTGAGGGTAGGCAAATGTCCTGTGGTTGCTGTAACAAGTCACCAAGGATTATGTGGCTTGCGACAACAGAAATGTGCTGTCTCACGGTGCTAGAGGGGAGGAGTCAGTAGGGTTGGTTCCTCCTGGAGACTCTGAGGGAGAGTCTGTTCTAGGCCTTTCTTCTAGCTTCCGGTGGCAATCCTTGCCGTCCTTGGCTCGTAGACGTGTCACTCCACTCTCTGCCTCTGTAGTTACATGGCCTCTTCTGTGTGATTCTGTGACTCTAAATTTCTCTCTTCTTGAAGGGACACCACTCACTGCCCACCCACCCCCCCAATCTAGTATCACTTCATCTTCACTGGATTACGTGGGCAAAGACCCTACTTCCCAATAATGTCACATTCACAGGAACCTGGGGTTAGGATTTCATCATTGATTTCGGGGGGGGGCATGATTCCACTCACAACAGAGAGAAAAAAATTAAACTATGTTTTGATGCTAACTCCGGAGAGGCCCTTGTTTGGTGTGCCGGCCACATCTGGGAGTGTCCCTTGGCCCAGACGTGACTGCCACTCCCGAGGCCAGGATGAGGTCTTGCCCTTGATCGTGGGCCCCAGCCAACAAGGTGGGATGAAAGTCACCGTGGAGCCTGAAAGGACTAGCGTAACACTTGTGCCGTGGGCTCACGGGCGCACTCTCTGGGATGCCGGAACATTCTAGGGGAGGGCTCGGTGGCTTAGTGTTTGCTGGCTGGCCGCAAGGGGGGACCAACCCGGGTTATACGAAACTCTTCCCGGAGAAAACGCTGACCTAGATGTTTTGGAGGGCTGGCTGCTGTCTGTCGTGCCTGGCAAACATGACCTTCCGCTCGGCCGTCAGCAGGCTGCAGGGCTCCGTGCCTGGCAAGGTTTCAGTCAGTGTATTTGACCACATGATGCAGCCGCCCCCGCCCCGCCCCCAGGGATGAAGAGAAGTCCCCATCTCTCTTGGTAGCTTCCTCACTGGGACTCGTTCCCACCCCGCTGGCTCTCTCCTGGGGCCCACGCTGCACTTCTGGGCTGGCACCGAACTTGCCAGAATGACGCCGTCTCTCTGGAAGGCAGCTCCCAGCTCTCCTCCAGGCTGGCTGCGAGACCTAGGTATCTGTTCTATTTGTCTAGCAGCTCACTTGTCATCTGAAAGACTAAACCCGCCAGCTCCTAGTCCATGCTCCGTGGATCTTGGGGCTTTACAGTTCCTTGTCCCTCCCCAAGTACTAGCCAAACATTTACAAGTAGCTCCAAGGGAGCATTTTTTTTTTTCCCCTGGGGAGAGAAGCCATAGCCAGCTTTCATGAGATTCGTAATGGAGCTTGGGGTCCCCCAGGGGCTGAGACCGGATCAGACATTCTACAGGGCTGGTCTAGCCGAAAATTCCAGGGCTCCGGGGCCCCCGGACTCCATGACTTTTGGAGACGGGGAAACCCCTGAGGGGTTTGTGACAGATCCAAACAGACCCCTTTACGTCCAGCTCCAGGGTCCACTTGGCGAACAAGTGTGTTGTGGGTTGAATTGTGTCCCCCAAAAGTTGTGTTGAAGTCCTAACTCCCAGTACCTGTAAAGGTGACTTTATTTGGAGGTAGGATCTTTGGGATTGTAATCCAGGTAAGATGAGGTCATATGAGATTAGGGCGGCCCTTAAATCGAATGACCGGTGTCCTTAGAAAGAGAAGGAGATTTGGAGACGTGCAGAAGGAAGAGAGTCCTGTGAAGGCGCAGGTGGAGATAAGAGTGGTGCGTCTACATGCTAAGGGATCCCAGAGAGTGTGGGTCGCCACCGGAAGCTAGAGAGATGCAAGGAAGGAGACTTCCCAGAACCTTCAGAGAGAGAGAGAGAGCCTGGTCCTGCTGACACCTGGATTTCAGATTTCTAGCCTCCAGAACCAGGAGAGAATACATATCTGCTGGGTTTTTTTTCTTTAAAATTCTGCTGTTTTAAGACATCCATTTTGGGGCAATTTTTACAGTAGCCACAGGAAGCGATGTGTTTCCACATCTTTGTTTTCCTTTTCCAAGACTGGACTACATTTGGTTAACGCAGCTTTATGACACACCTCTCCACTTAGAAATCACCCAAAGTGACTGCACCACCTCCAACATAGAGGGACCCCTTCATTAATTATTCAAGAGGTACTTACGCTGTGTGTCCTTGCCTGCTTCCCCCCTCCTCTGGTCCCAGAGGGTCAAAGGAGCTCTCTGGAAGGCCCAAGGGAGCAAGTTTGGGGCCCAAGGCCCTACAGTATCCAGCTCGCTCCTTCTCCAGCCCTCCAGCCCCTGCATGACAGCCCCCCCCCCCCCCCCCCCGCCTTGGGACCTGAAATATGCAGGCTCCTTCCTGCTTGGGGGCCTTTGCATATGCTATAAAATTTGCCCCGGGGTGCCTCTCAAATGACTTTTAATCATGGACATTTCAAACATATACAACAAAATAGAAAAGAATCATAGAATGAATTTCCATGCACCCAGCAGCTCGCTGTAACAATTACCGACTGGTGGCCAACCTGTGATAGCGAGGCACTTATGCTGGCCCCTTTCCCCCTACCCTATTATTTTGAAGTAAATTGCAGTATTACATCATTTTACCTATAAAGATGATGGTATCTAGCTCTAAAAGATGGAGACGTTTAAAAAAGGTGATTGACATCCCATTATCGTGTCTAAAGATTTTTCACAATTTCTTGACAGTATCAAATATCCGGTGAGTGTTGTGATTTCCAATCGCTTCATAAATGTCATAATTTTTTTAATTGTTTCTTTGAATTGGGATCCAAAGAAGGGTCACAGAGAGGCCCTTTCCTCCTGCAGCTGATTTGTTGAGGAAGACCAGGCTGTTTGTCTCGTAGAGTTTCTCGCTCTGGTTTTTCCTGATTCCATCCTTGTAATGTCATCCCGCGTTTCTCCATCCCTCATACAGCCTATACATGGGGTATTAGAGCTAGAGGCTTGATCAGATCCAGGGGTGCTGGGGTGGGGGGTGGAGAGGGTCATTGGTGGTACATTGAACTTGATGGGGAGGGCTCTGGTGTCTGGATGGCTCTCTTCCTTTTATGAAGGTTCTCCTCTTGTGTTGATGATCACTGCCTCCATCCATTACAGCAGAGTTCCCAAGGTGTGCCTGGAATGTTCTTGACATCCCCTGAACCCAGTGAACTCCTACACTCTCCCGGACCAGGTCATGTTCTCTTGTTAGGGCTCCTGACACCTCCTACGTTTCCAGCATGGCTCGTACATTTATCTAGGAGACTTGGCTAAATGCACAGCTGCCCCACTTGATGGTAAACCCCTTGAGGGCAGAGGCTGCTTCTGTATTTCCGGGGCCTGGCACTCGGTAGCTCTAGCTCAGTATATGTTGAATGAAGGAATGAATGAGTTATTTCATTTTTGGCCCCCTACCCCCCGGAAAAGCCTGGCGAGGGGTTGGAAATGGGGTAGCAGAGTGGCCCCCTGGAGGAGGTCCGAATCTCCAATCTGCCGTGGGGCCCTCTGACCCTGCGTTGAATTTCAGAGTGTGCTTTGCCCCTTTCTGCACTGGGTGGCATTTTTTAAAATAAATAATTTCTCGCTTTCCTCCTCTTAATCCTGGGAGATGCAGAATATCCATCTTTAAGCACTGCCTAAAATGCAGGATTTTTCTTTCCTGGATTAGAAGATGTTGCCCTCCCAGAGAGGTCTGATGCGCCTTCCGGGGAGCCCCTTTCTTCTTCCTTTGATCTTCTGGAGTGTTCCACCAGCCACAGGCTCCTGATGAATTAAACAAAAAGAGAGAAGCTTGGGATTCTGCAAGAAAACAGTCAAATGGTCCAAATGGTGCAGGGAGGTGTCCACCAGGCTGCCAGGAACAAGCCAGAGGAGATTTTAGGCCCTTGCAGCCTCTTCCTGGGGACCATCTCTGGCAAGAGGGCACAGAAGGTCACGTTTCCCTGGAGTCCCCAGAGCTTCTTTGGAGGATGTGACTCCAGGAGGGGCAGAAATTCCTTTCCTCCTGGGGGAAGGAGGGAAGGGAGAATCAGGCCTCACCTGGTGGTAACTGCATTTAGCCCTGGCCAGGCTAAGTGGAAAAGCCCAGAACAAACCCTCGCTGGCGCTGACCTCGAGGTTGGCACTAAAGCTGCTCCGCTCAAAACCCAGGGGCCCAGAGAGCTCCCAGCATTCTGTGCTGGTAATGTCAGGAGCCCTGCATGCCAGGCAGGGGGGTCCTGCTGTCCCCGAGAGGCTCAGTCAAGCTTGTGAGGAGGACTTGGGGTCTGTCAGGCCTCAGCCAGGTGTGGTTTTCTATACAGCCAGCTCAGAGCTACCTGGCACCTAGGAGGGGGAATCTTTCCGGGGAGAAGAGCAGAAGGAGCCCACCACAGTTTGCTTCTTGACTTGCTTTTTTCTGGGGTGGGGGGAGGAACACATGATTTCTTTGCCATCTTTTGTTCCTCTGTCTGTTTGGTTTAACACCAGTAATGGTATAATTTTAAGCTAACAAGACCTGGTATTAAAACCCAGCATTCTAAGGGCACCTGGGTAGTGCATTTGGTTAAGCGTCCGACTCTTGGTTTCAGCTCAGGTCCTGATCTCAGGGTCGTGAGTTAGAGCCCCGTGTCGTGCTCTGAGCTCAGCGCAGAGTCTGCCCGAGATTCTCTCTCCCTCTCCTTCCCTCTGCTTGTGCTCTCTCTAAAAAAAAAAAAAAAAAAAATTTAATCAATCTTAAAAAAAAAATACCCAAAACTCGGGGCGCCTGGGTGGCTCAGTCGGTTAAGCATCTGCCATCAGCTCAGGCCATGATCCCGGAGTCCTGGAATCAAGCCCTGCGTCAGGCTCCCTGCTCAGTGGGGAGTCTGCTTCTCCCTCTACCCCTCCCCCTGCTCCTGTTCTCTCTCGCTCACCCTCTCTGTCTCTCTCTCAAATAAATAAATAAAATCTTAAAAAACGTTTATAATATCTTAAAAAAAAACCAACCAAACCCCCAGCATTCTAGAACTGCCTCTTGCTACAGAGCCTCATCTCTGAGGGAGGCACCTCGCGGGCATTTGCCTCATTGCCAGGTGGCTACCGTCACTCAAAAGTGCTTTGGGGACACATCTCATGCCTGGGCCTTTGGGGCCCACACCCTGTGCTTTCAGGTGGCTTCAGAGGTCGCAGATCCTGGTCCTGTGGGCCACACCTTGGTGGCCAGGTGAGAAGTTCGCTGCACTGTGGAATCCAGGTCCGCCTGGCTGTGGCTCAGTGCCCAGCAGCAGGCTCGGGAGAGATCCGTGGGCTCAAGGAATGATCAAACCCTTTCCAGAAGCAAAAATGAGGTGCGATGAGTCGCAACAGCTGGATGAGCTTGACTTTCTTGCTTGGCTTGTCAGCGGCCCTGGAAGGTGTTTTCAGAAAACGACTTAGCGATATGTCACCCCTCTGGTGCATCCCCAGAGTTCATAGAGCTGATACACACTGCCAGAGGGAGGGCCACATTTCAGAGGGAGCTGACTTTCCAGATTCCTCCATTGTGGGGACCGTCATTCTGTGACTCTGGGCACCTCGCCACGGCTTACTCGGCTCTGAAACTCCAGCTGCTAGCGCACTGCGCGGCACATGGCGAGTGTCCTAGTTTGCGTGGTGTCAGAGCAGACCCTGAGACAAAGATGAGGGTACGAGTCGTGTATTTGGGAAGAGATCCTGGGGAGCACAGTGAGGGGGTCCAGAAGCCAGACAGGGAAGGGAGGAAAGCCCCGGAAGGGCGTGCTGTGGAGCAGGTGGGTGCCTTTTGGAGGACTGTGACGCACAGCCCAGAGTTGCCCTCCGCAGAGGGACAAAGAAGCTGGGGTCATTAGGGACCAACTCCAGCTCCTCACCCCTTTGGCTGAGGCTTGTCCCTGGGGTGTTACCTCCCACTGCCTGTGGTGTGGGCCGAGCATACTTCTGCGGCCAGAGAAAGCCTGAAGGTGGAGAGGCGAATGTCTGAGAAAGGAAGCCCATGGACTGTTTGGAACCATCCACCGAGCTACAGGTGACCTCCCGGGCGGGCCAAGGGGACGAGAGCAGGTCAGTGTGTTCCAGTGTTTGCTGAATGAGCGTTTGTTGGGTGAATGAATCTGAACGTCACATCCTTATAGCATAGAGATAATGATTTTGGCAATGATCATAGTCAATGGGAACAAGCCTCCTCAATCTTAATTACACACACACACACACACACACACACACACACACAAGCATGCACGCATACACACACGCACAGATGCCAACCTCCCAATATTGAGCATTAAACATGTATTACATGATTCATAATTAGCTCTGCCCCGCTCACAATGCGAGGTCCCGTGTTCTTGGCAACTTCCGAGCAGACTCCTTTGCATGCGCACTTGCTAGAAAGAAGGTGGGGTTGTAGAGTCAGGCGGGCCGGAGTTTGAATCTCACCCCCACCTCTTCGTCACCTCGGGTCAGTTATTTAGCCTCTTCGAGATTCCTTCTCTGGGAAATAAAGCAATGATGTCATCTCCCAGAGCCGCTGTGAGGAGCAAAAGAGACAATGTTGCTAAAAGCAGGCAACTTTGCATAAAGCAGTGTGGAATAGGCATCGTTATTTTCCTTAATATTCTTAATGCGCTCAGATCCGTCATTTATTTTCGAAACATTTATTGAATGCCTACTGCGAGCCAGACACTGTCCTAAGGGCTGCAGAAACGATTGTGAACAAAATAGAAAAAGATCCCTGCCTTTGCAGAGCTTCATTTCTAACAGAGGCGAGACCACAGGCAATCAACAAAATAGGTAGGCTCCGCTTCTCGTAGGTTGGAAGGTGACAAACGCTACGGAAAGAATAAAACCAAGCAAGGACATGGATAGCACAGAGGGGGTGTGTGGGGTGGTGTTTTAGATGGGGGCCATCCAGTGAGGCCTTCCTAAGAAAGCGAGACCTGAAGGAGGTGAAGGGGCAAGCTACACTGGCGTCTGGGAGAACATTCCAGGTGGAGGGAGCAGTGGGTGCAAAAGCTTGTAGGTGGGAGTGCGTGTGTGGCTCGTTTGAGGAACAATGAGACCAGTTGTATTAGCTTCCTGGGCCCGATGTAACAAGTCACCACACACCGGGGGGCTTACGATGACAGAAATAGATCGTCTCTCAGTTCTGGAGGCCAGCAGTCTGAAATCAAGGTGTCAGGCAGGGCTGTGCTCCCTCAGAAGGTTCTAGGGGAGGATCCCTCCTCATGTCTTCGGGCTTCTGGTGGCTCCCGGTGTTCCTTGGCTTGTGGCCGCATCCCTCCAATCTCAGCCTCTGACTTCACGTGGCCCTTTCTCTCCATGTGTGTCCCTCCTCCCCGTGTCTCTTACAAAGACACTTGTCATTGGATCCAGGGGCCACTTGGAAAATCCAGGATGGTCTTCTCTCAAGATTCTTAATTACATCTGCAAAGACCTTTTTTCCAAATACTCACGTTCATGGATTCTGGGGTTAAGAGATAGGCATATCTTTCTGGACCCCACCAATAGGTCCCCAAACCAGTGTAGCTGGAGAGATGGTAAGAGCAAGGTTGGAGGTCTTAACAGTAGTAGTGATACTTCTGCCCCCCGCTCCCCCGGACCTGATCACAGAATGATCACGTTCCTGCCACATCCTGCTCTCCACTCGCCAATTTCCTGGTTCCCACCATCCCAAGAGCTTTCTGGAATTCTGCTTGTTACTTCCTGCCTTCCTGCACTGACCACAGCTGAGCCGATGGAGGACAAGGGCTTCTCTGGCTATAGACAGAATCCTCATTTCTGCTGACCTGGGTTCTCACAAGACGTCCTGTTCTGGTTGCTTGGATGGTCTAAAGGGTCTAGCCCAGCTTCTGTGACCTCAGCTACAACTTCTCTCCCAGGCCAGGGCTGTGTGCGTTTCAGAGCACACCACCCCTGGCCCAGCACCGGGCACAGGGTGCCGCTGCTGAAAATGACAGTGACCCCATCCAATTTGCTACCTAGTTGTCAGGTGTTGCCCATTCACAAATCTGTACTAACAAAAGATACAGAGGAGGCAGGCAGAATTCTTGGTCTCAAGACTCTTAGGACTCTCAGAGTGTCACTGGGGAGAGAGGCACCCGTCTAAAGGACTCTATCACTATTACAGGATCCTGGAAAGAGGGAGAGAGAACAGCTCGTTTCTCCACACTGGACGCAGTGCTTCTGTTTGCACTCTTTCATTTTCTGAGTATTTCCAGCCACTTTATCCCTTGGGCAGCCCGGCTCCTGGCAGCAGGGTGGGGTCCTGGATGAAACTTCAAAGAAAGCTAAGTTTGTTTGTGGGATATCTTTTTCTTCTCTATTCCCTCCTCAAACCTCTTTGCCTATCCTTTGCCATAACACCCTCTCCCCACCTCAGTGCCCTCATGTTCTCTTTCTCTCTCCTCCCCATATAATTTACTTTCAGGGTAGTTTCTAATACACTCATTTATACTAAAGTGTAAATGACTGATAAGAAACCAATGTGATAATGCACATCAGGGAAAGGTGTAATTACAACCTAAAGGGGGACAAAGCCCTTGTTTGGCTTGAGCCATAAGCATCAGTCTCATTGTGGAATTTAAGTCCAGAGTGAGCTGAATAGTTTGTTGGTCTTCCCCATCCCCATGAAACTGCACGGCTGCCTTCTGGCGGGAGGGGGTAGGTCTCGTCTCCCTGTCAGGCTGATGTTGACCTGATGTCCGTACTGGCTCCTGCCTGCTGGGCTTGGAGATGTCTTCTCTGAACTTCTTGCCTGAGTCCTCCCTGGAGGAAGGAATCACTGGAGTGAAAAGGAAAACGCTACATTCCCGTTCTGTTCTTCAGTTATTCGGGTCTTTCCACACGTTCTGCAGACTGCCACCCCCTTTCTCCTAGGTGAGCTTGTCACTGGGGTGCTCTCTTCCCGATCCAGAGGCCGAGCATGGGCTCTCGAGGCAGCCTGGGGCCCCAAGGCACCCGGGATCGGACTGGCCTCCTTGCGCTTGCCCCACATAATCCTGCTTCCCTGCCGAGGTGCGATTGGCCATGACAGCTGCCTTGGCTTACGCAAGACTTTTTTTTAATGGAAAAAAAAAGGAAAAATTTTTAAAAAGGTGAGAATTCTGCCTGGAGTCTGGAATTACCCGCAAAGTCACCTTTTTCAGCGCCCACCGACACACAACGCACTCTGCCTCTGTTCTCAGCAAACCATATGCCACCGCTGCTGCTGCTGGCCACGTCCTGGGGGATGGCTTTTCTCCCCTTCAGCAGGCCTCCAGAAATGTCATAGAAATTTATATGCTTATTCACAGAGCCGATAAAGCAGAAAACCAGCGTTTCAGCTATTTTTGTTTTGCTTTGCAGATGGAGAGTAAGAGGCATAAATCTCTCCCTCGTTGGACTCCGTGGCCCCCCACTCTCTGTTTTGCATCAGACGCTGCTCAGCCCCCGGAGCTGACTCTCTGGAGTTTGGGACCCAACCCTCCCATGCCACTGCCCACAGAGAGTGGCCGAGTGCAGAAAGAATCAACTGCCCAGCAATGTTTACTGTGCCTTGGGTGCATGATACCAAGGGCCCCATCACCCTGGGTGTTCAACGGGGCTTATCCTGGAGAAGCAAAGCCCACGGTGGCCTGATGCTGCCCTTATGACGTTTGCCTCTCCGCAGGTATGTAGGGGACATTGTGTGACCAGTTCTAGTGTATCTCCAGGTCCTTGGCAGTGGGGTTCCGTTATCAACGGCGTTTCGAATACTCTTGCAGTGCAACCACTTACCCCAAACTTTGCAGCTTTACTTTGCTCGCAGGTTTCCGGGCTAGGGCATCGGGAGGGGCTTGGCCGAACAGTTTTGGCTCGGGGTCTCTCATGCTGTTACCCTCCAGCCGGGGCTGGACTCCTCTGGAGGCTTGACTGGCTGGGGGGTCTAAGAGGACGCACCCACAGGGCTGTCAGCCGCGAGCTCAGCTGACCCTGTCGATGGGGGTGCGTATGCAAGGACCGTCCAGCATGGTGTCTCAGGGTGGCTGGGTTTCTTGCATGGTGGCTGGCACCCCCCAGAGTGAGCATTCCAAGAGCCGGGTGGAAGCCAGATGGCCTTTTCTGACCTACCCGTGACGGCATGCGGTGTCACTTCTGCTCCATGCTATGGGCTATTGGCGAGTCCCTAAGTTCAGCCCAGGTTCCAGAAGGGGCCTAGACCCCACCTTCTGGCCCAGGATGTTGCAGGAGGGCTCTGGGTGCAGGAGGGACAGGTCTGAGTTCGATTTAAGGCTCCCTCTGTCTGTCTGTTTGCCCCCGAACCAGCTCTGGACGCCACAGGAAATTTGCTGTGATGAAACAGGGAGGGGGTGACAGGAGAACTTCTGTCACCTTCACTAGCTGCTGAAATCCCCCCTGGTGAGGAGAGAGCCTTCTCCCTCATCGGTGACGCTCACATAGATAATTTCTGACAGGGAGGGTTTCCAGGGCTAATAAATTCCTACCATGCCAGGCATCCAGAAAATGGCTTTAGGACACAATATCCCCATGTGAGGAAGAGCGTGGGAAAGGACTGAAGTAGGTGATTCCACCCCAAGCCCTGTTCTCAGAACAAGCATGCTTGCTTATTGGCTCTGCCCTCAAGACGTCCCAAATCCAACCGCTTCTCTCCACCTCCGCTTCCATCTCCCCTGGTCTGAGCCACCCTCATCTCTCGCCTGGCCTCTCTGTTCTCACCCCCTCCCGTGACCTCTACGGTCTGTTTTCTACACAGTAGAGAGAAAGATCCTTAAATCTAAGTCTGACATGTCCCTCCTGCGCTCAGAGCTTTCCTGTGATACCACATCTCTCAGAGTAAAAACCAGAGTCCTTACAATGCCCTGGAAGGCCCTCTAGGATCTGGCCCCCTGTGAGTATCCTGGCCTTGTCTTCTCCTTTCCTCCCCTTCACTCCTTCTCTGGCAACACTGGCCTCCTTATGTGTCTCTAACAAACCAGCCGTGTTCCTGCCTCAGGACCTTTGTACTGGCTGCTCCCTCCGCTGGAATGCGTTTACCTTGGATATCTGCGTGGCCTGCTGTCTTGCTTCCTTCAGGTCTCTACTCCAATGCCACCCCCACCAGAGGAGCCCTCTTCTATCATTAGACTGAAAATCTCAGGCCCACCCTACCCCCATCCTTCTCTCCCATGCCTTGCTTTATTTTCTCCATGGCACGTATGCCGTATTTATTAGTTTGTTTCTTTACTGCTTACCTCCTCCACTGGAACGTGGGCTCTGGGAGGGTAGGGCCTGCCCCTGGTTTGTTCACTACTGCTACCCTGGCATCTACAACAGGCCCTTGTACCTAGTAGATGCTCAATAAATGTCGAATGAATGGACAGATTCCAGTCCTAACTCTTGAGGCAAGAAATACAGTAACACCTTAAATTGTTTAGACCAGGGGCTAGCAAACTTTTTCTGCAAAGGGCCACGTAGCAAATTTTAGGCTCTCCAGGCCAGACTGTCTCTGTCACAGTCACTTAACTCTGCCACTGAAGCCCAGAAGCAGTCAGAGCTAACATTGAAACAGATGGGCATGGTCGTGTTCCAATAAAACTTTATGTACGGAAACAGGTGACAGGTCAGATTTGGCCCATGAGCCAGAGTTTGCCAACCCTTGGTTTAGCAGCAAAAATGTCCTGTAAAGTCAAAATTGTGGTTTCTGCTTTCGGGTGCAAGTGTTTGAAGCACAGAGAAGTTGAGGGGCCCGTCTGAGGTCACACAGCACCCCGGAGGTAAAGGTGGGTGGAGAGCCCAGGTTTTCTGATTTGTACTCAGGGCCCAGTTTATCCATGTTGCCGCCTTGTGGGTTACTTTGGAGAAGCCAGAGGGCACTCTAGCTTAGAGTCAGCTGAGAGGCTTCCTTTAGGATCACGGGAAGCTCACAGGAAGTGCTAATTGCAGGCGGTGCTGGTCGCACATGGTGTTAGGGTTTGTGTCTCTCGCCCTAAATTGCTGTCAAGAGATGAGGGGGAAAGGAGAGGCTGAAGGATTGGGATGTAGTCCGGGGGCCGGGAAATTGGAATCGTTGCAGGTTGGGTCTAGAAGGTCTAGGAAGCCGGCTCTGAGATGCAGTTCAAAGTGCAGGACAATAGAACTAAGGAGTGCCCTTAAGATCGACCTGTGTAGAAGGGAGGGGAGGAGGCAGGAGCGGGCGGGAAGAAAAGCTGAGCTGCCATGTGCCCAGCGCCAGCCTCAGCTGATGCCACCGGGCACTCTGGAGCTGGGGGATGGGCCCACGGAGGGGTCCTTCGTTGGACCGAGATGGCCAGGCTTCCTTCTCCCCACATCAGTCAGTCATTGATGGACGCTACATGGGGCAGAAGCATGAGCTTAGGGGAGATGCCTGCCCCCAAAGGGCTGACAGCCAAAGGCTCTTTGTTGACACCACCCCCAGAAGCTGGGCCAGCAAGTCCTTCGTGAGAAGGGCTCTGGTAGTGGACCCTGGCAGCCAGCACAGGGGCTAAGAGAGATAAAAAGCAGAAGGCCTAATGAGAAACTGGGCGGGGGGGCACCAGAAAAATGATCCACACAAGCCAAAGCCAGAGCCAACATAATTAATTCATGGGCTGTGCGTTTAGGATGTAATTGTTCTACCTTTACTTCTTCACCTGTTAGAATTAGGTTTGGTAGTGAGTTGTAGGAACTCCAAAATAACACTGGCTTAAACACAATAGAAGTATATTTTTTTTCAATAAATAAAGCTGGAGTTACACCACCCAAGGCCGTTCTAGTAGTTTCACAAAGTTGTCAGAGACCTAGGCTTCTATCATCTTGTTGCTCTACCCTCTTCAGCACGAGTGCACTTCATGACTCAGGATGGTTGCACCAGCTCCAGCCATTAATTCTGCAGTCCACCAACCAACAGGAAGGAGGGAGAGATGAAGGGCATGGCCCTTCCATTTAAGGACACTTCCTGGAAGTCACACAGGGACACCTTAATCCCATCAACTAGCAAACTTAGTCACATGGCCATGTCTGGCTGCAAAGGAATCTGGGAAATGTAGTTTATATTCCAGATGTCCTTTTGTTTTGGTCCCAAATCAGGAAAAAGTGAACAGATATTGGGGGATGACTAGCAGTGTCTGCTTCCACCTGACAAATGCTTCATCTTTAAAGATCAACTCTCAGGGGGTCTTCAGGTCCCCCTACCCCCAATGCCCTGCCTCGGGTAAAGCTGATGCCCCTTACTCTATAATTCCTCAGCGCTATCACGGGGATTCATCTGCTGCTGGATTCCCATGGGACCACAAACTCCCTGACGGTCGAAACTTGGTGCTTTTCATCTTCTATCCCCAGCCAGCTGGTGCGTAGCAGGTGCTCAATAAATGCTCGTTGAGCAAATTCCTGGGGAAGCCCAATATGAACCTTAGGAATATGTTACACTTCACACCTCTGTTCATTCCACAATAATTGTACTTTTAACTACTAATGCTCATCCAACTTGATACGCCACCAAAGAATCCCAAGGAACCCTCGTAGTCTGAAAAAAAAAAAAAAAAAAAAGATGACAGGTGATAGGCAGTTCCTGATGAGCGAACATTTTCTCATTTTTCTCAGTGCTCAGTTAAATGTAGAATGTGGTCAAAGTGTTACTGCGCTCCGTGTGGTTGACGGTTAGCAGAACCACAAGTTTAACTTGGGGACTTTCACTGCTCTGCGTCAAAGAGGCCCCAGGGAAAGCCTTGAACAATGCCACTAGCACCGGTGGGAGGCAAGGCACTGAGCCAAGCTGCCCGCCCACGTGCTTCCCAGAAGTCCCCCGGGACGCACGCCTCTCTGTTAGTCAGGGTGGGAGGCACTCTGCTGTGTGTTGAAGGTAGCTTGAGAGTTCAGGGCGTGAAGGCCATGGAGGAGGTTGTCCTTTGGAGGCTACGTTCTTCAGGCAGCAGATACTGGTGGTGCGTCGCCGAGATCCCCTTTCCCTGCCTGGTGCACCTGTCCATTGGCCACGATCGGGGTTGGTTAGCACCAGCTCACAGCCCCCTCTGTCTCAGAGGGACTGTTTTTGGTCGATGGGATCCACTTTACCCAGGGTACCTGGGAGGTTACACCGCACCCGGGGCTTGGGAAGAGGCATGGCCAATGATCTCCACCAGGGATACAAAAGCGCGGACTCTGCTTTAAGGGGAGGGGACAACCCTGTGGGGCCTTTCCTGCTCCAGAGCCCCCTGTGGGATCAGGCTGACGTACGGTGCCCAGGCTGTCCCAGTTTTCTCGGGACTTGCGTTTTAGCTCTGGAAGCCCATGTCCCTGGAGACCGTCCATCCTCGGCAAACCAGGGTGGTTGGTTACCTTGTCTTCTGCTGAGCCCACGTCTCTGCTTTGCCCTGTGTCTTTCCATGCCTACTTTCCCGACTTGCCTACAAGTTCCTCCGGAGACCCCACCCTCGATAAATCATGTACACAAGCATCCCCGGCTCAGCCTCTGCTTCTAGGGGACCCGGTCTTTTCTGGGGTTCCTCCCTCTCTGAGTGTGGGCCAGTTCTCATGAGGGCTCTTGGCTGTGGATGAGGGGCACCCGTCATTACCGACGGAGTTCACAGCTGAACTCAGCTTTCTGTTTGCTGGTGACTCATCACACTGTTGCCCTTTTCAGGGGCTACTTGTAGTTGGCCCCATGTTCCAGCAGGTGGGTGCCCTTTCACGTTCTCCCCCGTTGGTGGGCAATGCGCTTTTGGCTCGTCTCTCCCTCTATTGCCCTTTGATCTAAAACCAAGGCCGTATCTCTTTGGCCACTGCTGATTTCTAGAGGATCAGGCCCTTTCTTTCTGAGAGGTGGCACAGTGTGGAGTAGAGTGCAGGCTGGCTTCTAGCCCCGGTGCAGGGCACATCTGTGAACCTCTCTGTGCCAATTTTCATGATCCCAGAAGAAAAAAATGGCTCATTGGGTTATTGGGAGGGAGATCATAAAGCACTTGCATGGTGGACCTGGACCTGGCACTCAACAGAGTCACTTCCTCTGGGCTTCTGGGGAACAATTTCCTCACCTGTGAGAAGAGGTGGCTGGCTTGAATGTTCTCGAAGGCTACCTCCCTCCCACACTTCCGTGTTCCATTCCGGGTGGGCTTTCAAGAGGAGATTGCTGCCTTGGCTTCTTTGCTTGCTCAGCCTTGTGGCTTGTCCCTACCTCTTGGAGCTTTCTGGACTTTTGCCATGGTCCAGGTCCTCGTCTCCTCTCTCCTGGGCTATGGCAGAACCCCTAATCGGCCCTCTACCCCCAGGCTTTTCTCCTGCACATCTTCCTAAAATATTGCTCTGCTTACATACTCCCTTCCTCAAGAACTTTCCATGGCTTCCAGGTAGGTGCGAATCAGAGCTCAGACGTATTGGTATGATGCTCTCCATCTGGGACCCGGCTCCAGGTGTGGCCCCCTCACACGTGTCACGCCGTGACCTCACCCATCACCTCTTCTGATTTGGGCACTTCCTGGAGAGAGGCCGAACAAGACATTAGGAAGGAGGCTTCGTTCTGTGAAGTCTGATCCTGCCCCCAGGGCAGAAATCACCTGGTGCCCAGCTGCTGAGGAGAAGCACCCCCCTGCCCTCTTGCACACCAGCAACCAGCTCGCTTGTGAGGCACTCAGCCCAGAGGGAGGTCCGAGGCTTGGGACCCGTCCTATCAATCTCAGGACAAATGCCCAAAGGAGCTGGGTCTACAATTGGAGAATGAGATGGAATGAAAACCTGCTAAGTCCCTCGAGGGTATTAGAGTTCCAGGTCTGGATGCGGTGGGGAGGCGGGGGTGAGGGGAGGGCCGGGTGTCCCTGAGGAGCAGAGGGACAAACGGAGGGCTAAGTGGAGGCAGACGAGCTGCCCCCCCCACCCCGACGGTCCCCTCAGGGAGCTGGCAGCGCTGCGGTGAATAGAGACGGGCTGGCTGCACATGTCAGGAGGACAGACGGGTTCCACGTGGGTTAACAGCGACCGAGTCACCGTTTCACCCTCCCCTAGGAGAGGAGACCTCAGCCTGCCACCTCGGCCATGAGGAAAAAGCCATTTTGCTGGTTGGATCTGAGCCACGCTGTAGACCAGCTGCTGGCCCGGGAGCGCCGTTGTGGCTCCGTGTAGCTGTCAGTCCTCCCGGGGTGGCCGCGGGATAATCCACAGCTGTCTGCAGCCTCGACAGCAGCTCCCCGTCTGCCTGCGGCCGAGCTGCGGGGTCCGCGGGGCTTGCAGACGGGGCTCTGGGGCCCGACTACCTCCCCCCCGAGCCTTCCTCCTCTGTCCGGGGAGCTGGACACGCACGGAGAACACAGCTCTGTTTGAGTGACTGCTGGGCAGATTGACCTTGGCCCGAGGTGGCTCTTTTCGGGGCCCTGTGACCTCCCAGGCTGTGGGGCGTGGGCCGGCGGCCTTTCCCAGTGGCCCTTGACACGGCCACCTGTGGGGAGGGCTGCCACGTCACACAGCTTCAGAGAAAGCATGCACAGGAAAGGCATCACTTTTACCTTAAAGGAGTACTTCAGCCTCGGGGTCCTGCCCTGGTCTAACCTGTCCATAATGAGGAAAGTAGGAGAAGTTTCCAGCTTCTTTCCCCTTCCTGGCTTGTTCCTGCTATGGTAGAAGGGTACACTTCATTGCTAGTGTAGGTTCTGCCCATTGCCTACTATGCAAATATTTTTTAAAAAAGATTTTATTTATTTCTTTGACAGAGAGAGAGAGAGAGAGCATGAGCAGAGGAGGAGCAGAGGGAGAGGGAGAAGCAGACTCCCCGCTGAGCAGGGACTCCGGGAGCATGACCTGAGCCACCCAGGCACCCCGCCTACTCTGCAAATCTAACAGCAGTCCAAAGGGGTACCTTTACATTAGGGCCACGGAAGAAAGATATTCTGCCTTCTGAAATAGAAGTATATGTTTACGATGCAATTAATAGAGAAATAAATGTATACATCAAGTTCAGAGTAATCAACAGCACATTGTGTGGTTTAGTCTCAACTGCTCCTTGTAATGACCTTCATTATCCCCCCGCCAGCCCACAAAACCCAGGGATGTCTCTTTGCTAGATCCTCTTCTTCCAGGCTTCCCAGAGAGTCATTGAGAAGGACTGTGAGGCCTTGTCCCATCTCAGAGGGCCTTGATTGATTGGTGATGTCTGCCAAGGGCTTGGCAGGGAGATGGGGGCACATGGGCCATGTAAGTGCCTTCCCCATCTCGAGAGGCTCTGTGTGCCTGGCTTGCTCGCTGGCCTCAGCCCGTGGTTAAAGGCCCCTCTAGACTCAGGCATTTATGGGTGATGTCTAAGGAAGTCTGTTTCCTTGAGGCCTGGGCAGATTGGCTTTTTCCCTCAGCTGTCCCACAGCCCCTCCTTGGTTCCTTACTGCGATCAGTCCACTGCTCTAGGGCAAGGAGGGGTAGTTTAATCTCCTTTAGGGGTGGGATGAGTCCTGTTCTGTTGGGGCCTGGGCTAAACAGGGACATGCCGTTGGAGCAATGCAGAGATGCAGGGATACTTCCCGTTAAATACCATGGACGGAGCTCCCACTACCACCCCCATCACTGCAGCAACTTAGAGGCTATTCCTGGTCGATAATTTCATGTCTGATACTGAGCATGTTACAACAGTGGTGATCAATAGATTAATTTCAGCTGAGAAATGAAAGGCTGACAATGGCCTTCACGTGATAGCCCCAACAGAGAGCATTACGTTGAATGCGCCTTAACTTTCAGTTTTGAAACAAAATTAGTGTAGATTTTATTCAAACGTAAGAAAATAATGAAAAGTGCACACATCAAAAGTATACACTTGATGGTTTATCACAACCTGAACACTCATGTGACCACACTGGATCAAGAAGCGGACCGTGGAGAGTGACATCATCAAGATAGCAGGAGAGGCGTTTTCTATCATCTCCCCAAAGAACACAGATTTTGACAATTGCCCATGGACAGGACCGTCTTTGTGGAAGTCCAGGAGTCCAGTGACGTTTCAGTACACTGTTGGAGCAAAAAAACAAAAAAACAAAAAAACCAAACTGAGATTAGATGCATTGAAGAAGGGAAGACAAACAGTTCTTGAATTATTCCTCTCCCAAGGCAGCCCAACTCTGTGCCAAGACAGACACCCTCGGCACACGATTTCTTCTGCAGGAAAAGTGAGAGCATATGAGTGAATGCTCCGCTTCCCCAGCTGTGTGGGATGCGGCCAAAGAAACCCACTTTTGTCTCACCCCATCCAGACTGTTGAGGTGAGCTGCATGCCTCTGGGGGCAAGGAGGAGCTGGGAGAACAGCAGCCGGAGATCAGAAGGTATGGGGATGTAGATTTTTCTAACCACTTCCCAGACTCTATCACGGAGCCCATCCCTGAGCCACTGGGGACACCTCACCTGAAGATTCCCCCAGGAGGCTCACAGGCACCTCCAACACACCATGTGCCTCATCCACGCCCCCCTCCCCCCACCACCAACCCCATGGCTGGATCCCTGTGCACACTCCTCAGGACAGTGAGTGTGCACCTTTGCAGATAGCTGGTGAGCATGCACAGAAAGCCAGCCCGACTCTGTATGATTCGGAGAAAACACACAAATTTGAGCATTCAGCACTACTCTAGGGAAAGCAAACGGGAGTCTGTCAATACTCGACTGGGCTTTGTCGGATCGGAAGAAGGCATGAAATCTTAAGAATTCATCCCACCCCCCACCCCCAAGAGGGGATAAGGGAATAGGAAATATAGAGCAGGTGTATCCACAGAGCAGGTCTAAAAAAGCTTCAAAATCCCTAGTAGGGCTGACAAGGTATTTCTCTCCTGAATCCAGTCAGCAAAGACTGGAGGAGGTGACTACTTCTTCAAATGTGAAGACAGTGATGCAGGACTTCAAGGAACGTGACAAGCTGAGGGAACATGAGAAAACCACTAAAGGTACACACTCATTTTCTAGTAACAGACCCCAAAGACATGGAGATCTGAAATTTACCTGATGAAGAATTAGAAATAGTTTTCTTTTCTTTTCTTTTCTTTTTTAAAGAAAGGCAGACTGCAGTATGCAGCGCCTTATTTGGATGTGTCTGGAGTCTTGGAAGCTTGACTACCCTACATCCTCCTACAAATGGACCTTGAGAGCTTGTTTGGAGGTTCTAACAGGGGAGCGCAGCTACTCATATACCCTTGACTGAAGAACGGTCCTCTGTTATCAGGAAGGTCATCCTCTTCTACTGAGTGCACAGCTTTGGGAGGGATGCATATGGAGCAGTGAGGGAGGAAGGGGACACTTGCCTGGCCAGCCAGATCAGCTGAATCAACCCTGGCCATCAATGGGGTGACAGATATTGCAGCTGGATCACCCTCACATCCTAGAAATAGTTGTGTTAAGGAAGCCTGGTGAGCTACAAAAAAAACCAGAGAAACACAGTTCAGTGAAATCAGGAAAACAATACACGAACAAAATGAGAAGTTTAACAGACCTAGCAATCATAAAAAAAAAAAACCAAAAGGAAATTCTGGAGCTGAAGAATACAATGAATGAAATGAAAAACGCAATAAAGAGCATCAACAGAAGACTTGATTGTGCAGAAGAAAGAACCTATGAACTCAAAGATAGGTCATTTGAAATTATCCAGTTAGAAGAGAGCAAACAAAAAAGAATGGACAAGAGTGACGAAAGCCCAAGTGAATTATGGGATACCATCTAGTGGACCAATTTATACATTATTGGAGTCCCAGGAGGAGAGAGGGAGAAAGGGACAGGAAGCTTATTTAAAGAAGTAATGGCTGAGAATTTTGCAGATCTGGGGAGAGATTTGGATATCCAAGTTCATGAAGTCATAGGTCTCTGAACAAATTTAACTCCAAGATCTTCTTCAAGACACATTATAATAAAATTGTCTAAAATCAAAGACAAAGGGAGACTTCTAAAAGCAGCAAGAGAAAAAAAAAACATTCTCTCATACAAGGAAACCTCCACAAGGCTATCAGCAGATTTCTCAGCAGAGACTTTGCAGGCCAGAAGAGAATGGGATGGTAAACTCAAAATGCTCAAAGAAAGAAAGTACCAACTGAGAATACTTTACCCAACAGGCTGTTCTTCAGAAATGGAGGTGAAGTAAAGACTTCCCCTAACAAACAAAAAGCTGGGGGAGTTCATCACCACCAGACCCACCTTATAAGAAATGTTGAAAGGAATTCTTCAAGCTGGAATGAAAGGATGCTAAGTAGTAACATGAAAACATACGAAAACAGACAGCACGCCGGTAAAGGTAAGCACAGGGTCAAATTCAGAGTACCCTCATGCTGTAATATGGTAGTGTGTTAACTACTTAACTACTACTACTTCATGCCGTTGTGTGTTGTAGTCTGGTCACTCTCATTGCCAAATATGTTCCATTGCATGAGCACACCATGATTTACTTATCCATTCTGCTGTTCACTGGCATCAGGGTCAGTTTCCAAGTGGGGCTGGTAACACCGTGCTGGGATGAATGTTCTTTGCGCCCATCTTCTGGTGAGCGCATGGACACATTGCGTTGAGTATATAAGAGTACAACTGCTGGGTCCTAGGTTATGTTGATATTTGGTTTTAGGTGAAATTTTAAAAATCATTACAACATTATTTAAAATTAAGAATCATTCCAATGCAGAAAATTATGGGAAGTAATAGGAAAATACCCATGATCCTACCACAGAGATTTGACAAATGTTAGCATTTTGCTATATTTCCTTTGTTTCTCTTACTCATGGATTTAAAAAATACAAATTTCCAAATACAGTGAAAATCTCATCTCTCCCTCCCTCCCAGCTTCCCTCCTTCCCTCCCCTCAGGGGCTGGCAGGTCATCTTCTGCACGAATGTCTTAGACTTGTACTACATATGCATGTATTTACAAACCATATACACCATTGTTTTGATTGTTTTTACATTTTACAAGGTGGTAGCATCCCCATACGCATCCTTTGTAACTTAATTTTATTCACTCAACATTATTTGTTTGCAATAGCAAAGCAGTGGGGATCTCCTAAATGTCCTGCAGTAGAAGGTTTATTCCATTGACTGAAGTCAGTTGACACATATCAACATGTATCAACATAGAGCGCACAATGCGTGTCTTGTTAAGCGTTCTTTTTTTTTTTTTTGTACTTTGACAGGCTAGGTGTGAGATAGATTGTATGCATGAGTGTGTAAATGCATGTGTATATGTGTGAGCATGTGAGTGTATACGAATGTGTGGGTGTGTGAGTATATATGATTGGGTGTGAGTGTGTGTGTGTGAACTCTTGCATTTGAGTTCAGTGTGTGTCCCAGGCTGCCCTTTGGAGGTCCACTTACTCTGGGAGCTTGAAATGCTATGTGTCCTAGAGACTGTGATGGCCAGGCACAGACACCCACTCAAACCAGGCCAGATTCCAAGGGGGATTTGTCCTGAGGATCCAGAAAGCCCTCACAGCAAGCTGTGAGCCTCAGAGAGAGGCACGGGGCAGCCCCAGGCCCTAAGCCCTGGTGCCAGGGGTGAGCGGGCACCCCCCCCCCCGCAGTGTTCTACCATCGTTGTGGCTTGGCGGCATGCATATCTGTGCCGCTTTCTCGCCAGATACCTATGACTTGGGCTCCTAGCTGTCTGTCTCAGTCAAGGCCTTGTGGTGGCCACTGGGGAAGCAGGCTTATTTGTTGGGCCGCCACTGTCCGTCTCCAGGCACGGGGCCGAAAATGCAGCCGGGCTCCTTGGAACTGGGGCCGGAATGCACGACCCTCAGTGGCTTGCTTGGTCTTTGAGGCTGGATAGACGTGTCCAGCCGGCTTCTCTGGGTCCCCCTGGCTCCTGGCTGCTACGTTTTCTCAGTAAAGCAGAAGCTGTGAGTTTAGAGGACTGGGCAGGACCCACTGCTGCTGAGTTCCTATCTTAGAAGAATATCCCTAAGGGTGGTTCTTCGGTAATGAGTGGGCTAGCTTGGGTCAACAGTGTGTGCCTCATGCCCTCAGCCTTGGCCGGGTGGTCCGTGTTACGGAGTCTGGTGGTAGGGCAGGCTATTGACGATTATGTCCGGAACATAATGGCCCATTCTCGAAGTTTTTCGCCCAGCCACAAATGTAGGGCAAGGGGAGGGTCACGTGCCAAGTGTGGTGCATTGCTGGCACCCCACCCAGGTTTGTTCTGATTCCTTCCGCCAGGTCTGTGTGCCCAGCCCCCAGCTTCTGGAGGCTCTGTCACCAACAGCTGTAACTGTCAGAAGGTTGTCCCCCGACACTGGTAGCCTCCCCAGAGGTATGGAGAGTTGAAAACTCTTAGAAGTTTTCTGTCTTCCTTCCCATCCTCATCCCAGGGCACCCAGAGCCAGCGACTGGTGTGGAGTGAGAAACCCCAGCTCCATTCCCTGGAGGCAAGACAAGCTCTTCGTTGTATGCTGTCCCCCTGAGTCCCTGGGATGAGGCTGAGGCTGGGACTTGGGTTTGCACCTTTGGCTGGCTTCCTCCACTCTCCTACTCTACTGCCCTGGCCCTTTCTGGTTTTTCCTGGGAGTGCTGCCTTGTTACCTCACCTGTCCCCCTGGCTCAGCATGGCTGCCGGGAAAGTTTGACGCTTAACACCGGGCTTTGTCCCGGAGCCAGACAGACCTGGTTTCTTCCCGTTTCCCCCTGCGAGATTTTCCTCTTTTACTCTAAGCCTCAGTGTCCTCATCCGAAACATGGGGACACGAAAAGAATCACATCAGAGGACTTTGGGAGGATTTAATGAGGTCTGCACCAAAAGCACTGAGCAGGCACATAGTAATCATTTAAATGGTAGCTCCTGGGGTTGTAATGAGAAGAATATCATGTGTCCAGCATGCCTTGCACTTAGGAGATGGTCAACGTAGGTAATTATTTCATGCGCAGAACAGTCGACACGGCGGGACTGACCAGGATGTGACCATACAGACGGCAAGGCCATGAAAGGACAAATACTGGAGGAATGCATATGGTGGTCAGCTCCACATAACTCACTTCTGGGGGTAATTTTTTGGGTTCTTTTTATTTGCTTGTTTCCCCCCAATAACAGTTTTAATTAAAACATATCCAGACCCTGGGGACTTCTGATAAATCTGAGTGCAATCCTTGGAAAAAATGTCTTGGCTAAATATACGGACCAGATTATTATTATTTCTATTCCAAGAAATGGCGAGCATTCTTCTGCACTTTTCTTAGTGATTTGTGGCTTCTGCAACTCTGGCCCATGCTATGGGGAGAGGAGAGCAATGCCTTTGCGCTTGTGGAGATGCCCTGGGTTTGTGCTAAAGGAGGGGAAGCGGGCATGCTGCGCACAGCTGTGTCCCCTCCGCATTTATACATCCCTGGGGCCTCTTCCTTTTCCAAACCAAATAAGTCAGACCCCGTTGTTTACCTCTGCAGAAGGATCAAGGTTACACCCACAGTAAAATGGAGAAAAAGCAACCCAGAAGCTTGGGTTGAGTCCCGCTGAGTCCCGCCCCGACTTGGGGGTTGCTTGCCAAGTATTCGCGGCCCTGGGAATTACCTTCCAGGCTTGGGAACGCCAGGCCTCTCAGCTGCGGAGTGATTTATGTGCCCGAGAGAGCCCTCTCCTCCTTTCCCATGACTCGTTGTCTGGAGTCCTCTTCCACCCTGGCCAGACTGAGTCCCTGAGCCGTGGGCAAACGGGTGGGGAAATTGAGGCAGGGGGAGGGAGGGAGAGACTTGAGGTGTGTGTGTGTGTGTGGGGGGGGGTGTGTGTGGGTGTGTGGGTGTGCAGGGCAGATGGGAAGCGTTGAGGACCACCGTGCAGGAGCAGAAGGAGCCGACGCCGGGTCTCCCTGGGCGCCTCGGTGACACACCTCTCCTCTCTCTTCTCCCTCCCCCTCCTCCTCTTTCGGCCTGCCAGACACTGCCTCCTCCTTTAAGCTTAGCCCCGACGGTGGAAAAAAACTCCCCAGACCATCTGTTGTGGTTTGGGTCTCACCAAAAGCAGCGCCGGGACCTGGATTTGAGTGCAAATAGTTTATCTGAAAGGAGATTGCAAGAACAACCAGGAGGGGAGAGGGGCCTGGAAGCAGCGACGGAAGGGAATCACCAAAGGGTCTGTGAACAAGTCAGTGGCCGCCCGTGTGGGCCCCTGGGGCTTGGTCCCACTGGGAACTCTAGGAGATGCTGTAGAATATGCCGCTTAGGGTTGTCCCAACCCAAGGTCTGGGCGCTGGGCTGCCAGTCATTGGTTGACAGGTGCTCCGGGGGGTAGGGGGTCACTAGATTTCTAGGCATTCCAGCCTGCTGCAGTCGTGGGTGCAGTGGGCTACGGCAGCCAGAAAGCTCTCAGGCAGAGACGCGGTGCTGGCCATGGGTAGTCAAGGCCATGTGCCCGGATGTGTTAAGTGCCAAACCGGTGTGGGTGGGGCGTGATGGCTTCTGCTATAGCATCCAGCTCAGAGTGATCTTCCTTGCCTGTGTTCTCACGGTCCAGATTACTTTTTTTTTTTTTTTTTTTTTTAGCTTTGCTTTTCCCCCAAAGAGTTCACTGAAGAAGGCCGGCTCTGGGAGCAGAGTCCAGTCCTGGGATCAGAAGCTTTGGGGATATTCTGTATCACTTTTTGTGGTGTCACCTGCTTCTCTCATAGGCTTCGCGCTGGTATCTTTCAGGAACAGAAGCTAGTTGGTTTTGCTTACCTAGGGTTTCGCAAACGGAATGACCGATGAGCACTTACTTTGCTGGAATCCGTACGTACTTATTGAAGCTCTGAGGAACTAGTGTTCCACGGAACACCCCAGAAAGCACAGATTTAGCGGTATATATATATATAATCAGGAAAGATGGGACAGCTGCCTGCAAACGTGCCAGGAGGGCAAACATCACAGGAAGCTAAATTTCAGCTCAAAGTCAGAGAGAGATTTTTTTTTTTTTTCTCACAATTAGAACTGGAAAAAACCCGGCCGCCTGCCTCAGGCTCTGAGCTCCCCGCGTGAGGATTTATGTCAGAGGCTGGATCTGTAGGGAATAGGGCAGGGTGCTTCTTGCCTTGGGTGGGAGTGGGGCCCCTCCTGTCTCTCAGATTTTTTTGTGCTGGGCTTGAAGGCCTTGATTCCCAGGTAGACTGGGATCTACTTGAGAGACGAGTTGTGTTTTACATTTCTTCATACTTCTCTTAGTGTCTGGGCTGACTCTGGGCATAGAGTGGGCCCCCAAGAAAAATGATTGAATGGATGAATGAATGAATGAATGGGTTTGGGGGCCCCACTGGCACAGCTGCTCTTTGGCAGGACTGACGTGAGGTGTTTAGAGAATGGTCACCATACCAGCAGACAGTGCCTACACAGATATGTGAGGTTTGACCCTGAGCATCAGAAATCGAAGAGACATATGATAATAACAGCTCTGAATTTCAGAATATTATCATGTTCCAGCCACTCTCTACATTTTTTCTCATTTAACCATTCTCACAACATTCCTAGGAAGTAGGTATGATCATTACGACCATCTTCTCGACAGAAAGACCAGAGCTTAGAGAAGTCACCAGGCTGGACCGTGGTGCCGCTTGGATTTGGTTCTGGTCTGCCTGCCTCTGAGACCGGGACCAGAACCACCATCATCACGCTTCCCAAGCTCCAGACCCTCATCTCTACCCCAGGAGCACTCTGCTGCATCATGTAGCCGGCAGGGCAGGGGGTGAGGAGGATTTTACACCTGCCACTATGAGAGAGAGAGAGAGACAGGGAGGGAGAGAGGGAAGGAGGGAGGAATATATATATATATATATATATTTAAGTTTGTTTAGGCAGATACGAGGCAGTAGAAAAGACAGCACACCCAGGACAGGAAGAGCTCAGTTGACCCCTTGACTCTGGTTCCCAGCCCTGTATGGGTGGGGTTGTCCCCCTGCTAGCTCAGGAGGGGGTGGAGGAGGAGAAGTGCAGGCATGAGAGGCAGCATGGCCATCTGGTCAGCATTTCAGGTGCATGGAGGTGTCTGCACCATCTGCCTTCACCCACCGGCTTTCCCTGCAAGTGCCTTGGAAGTGGGCGGGGCTGCAGCCCTCAGGACACGCAGGCTGCACACTGAATAAGGCTCTGATTCAACAGAGATCATTGCTGTCCCGATCACGGTGTGCAAACACACATTTGGAGGGCACTTGTCCCCATGTCCCCTGTCTAGACTGGAAACTTCTCTGCCTCCCTCAACACCCCTGGAAACCTTGAGCTGAAATTCAAGACGAAGAGGGAACTCTTGTCCCAGCAAGATACGGGTAACACCAGTCCCCGTCTGTGCTCCTCCCTGTCTCCCCCATCGAGGCTCCGATCTTGCTACATTTGTGAATGACCTCGGCAGTAGAGGGCATCACTACTTTCAATTTCTCCCTCCTCCCTCTATCCATGCCCATTGCCATTCCTCCGAATAGAGAGGGATGGGTCTATTTCCCCTCCCGTTGGTGCTGGACTTGGCCATGTAACTTGCCGTGGCCATTCAAATGTAGCCAGAAGTGATGACATGCCAATTCCAAGCCTATGCCGTAAGTGGTGTCATGCGTTTGCGCTTGTCCTGTTCCATTTCTGTCATCATCGTGAGAGAACATGCCCCAGGGAGCCAGCTAGTCTCAGAAGAGCAAGGAGACCCGTGGGCCTGACCTGACCCTGTAGCTTGGAGTCCAGTCCAGCCCAGACCAGCCAACCTGCAGACACGCAGTGGAAGCAGAGCCCTTCCAGCTGACCCTCAGACCTGTGAGTACGAGAATAAATGCTTACTGTATATATCGCTGAGAGTCGGGGTGGTCTGTTACCCAGCAATAGCTGACCGATACAACCTGTATCTTCTGTAAGCCACTTCCCACTTCTACGGCTTTGAGGTTGTGCTTGCAACACACACGTTGCCCGCACCACAAGTCACCAGCAAGAGTAAAGGGAGACAGGGGGAAAGGTGACAGCACAGAAGTGCTCAGCCCATACTTGGCCATGTGAACTTGTTTCTGATAAATGCATCAGTCTGTCAAGGCGTGTTAATTTAATTTGAGAGGATGTGCTGGTCACACTCTGACAGATGGGGGCTGCTATGCAGGATGATACCGGAGTTAGGGGCCTGGAGCTGGAATCACACCACCACATTGGTTCAGATCCTGTTTCTGCCCACTTACTACCTGGGGACCTTTGGGAATCTTACTTTTACTCTCTGAGTCTCAGTTTTGTCATCTGTAAAATGGGTACGTTTCTCATGGCGTCATTTGGAGACTCAAATGAGGAGAAGTGTGTCAAGTGCTTAACACAGTTCCTGGCGGGTGGCAAGAATTCACTAAGCCAGTTAGCTAGGGTTATTTTTATGTACTGTCACAGCAAAACACCGAGTGATACTTTAAAGAGATATGACTCATCCTCGTTCTCAAATTTCCACCCAAATGTTGCTAGCTTTCACTATTCTGCCTCTGCTAAAGGAATCTCCCCAAATCATTTATTTTCTTTGGGGGAAAAATAATGAAGTGAGCCACAACCTCTGGATTGTGGCCCTGGTTCTTCCATTAGGTTGCTGAGTGGCCTCGAGCAAGCCTGTTCCTGTCTCTGGGCCTTGGTCCTCTCCCCAGAGAAAGGTCAGGATTGAACTCATTTCTAAGGGCCCTCGACGCCCCTCATTCTGCATGTTCCCTTTGGAAAAGATCTGGAAGAGTTGAAAAAAGTTTTCTTGAAGATACCCGTTATGGTTTTGGTACAATAAGGAAAGAACTTTCTTTCGCATAGAGGGTCAGGCATGGAATTGAAGAATCATAGAACCATAAGACCAAGGGCCTTAGAAGACTTTCAGTCCGATGATCTTTACAGAGGAGGAAGCGACGTTCAAGGGCAGCTCAGGGGCTCACCCAAAGGCATGCTTGCACTCGGCAAATATCCGTTGAGCATGTCGGGGTGAAGAGTCTGGGCTTCGTACTGAGGCTCTCAGTGCACGGGATGCCCTCCCAAACCTCCCAGGCCTGTCACCAAGAAAGATAGTAACACACGCTTGTGGTGCAGATGGGTCCACGATAAGTCCAGATAGCTGTATTGATGCTGAGAAGAACTTGGGAGCAGCACCTAATTTGGTCTTAGGAGTAGTCAGGAAATGACAATGACAACTAGCTAATCTTCACTGTGGGCCGGGTTCCACGCTAAGTGCTTTCCACGCATTAACTAAGATGGCCGTGTGAGGTTGGTACTGTTATCACCGTCCCGGTTTACTGGGAGTGGGAAACTGAGACACAGAGGGATTAAGTAACCTGTCTAAGAGCACACAGCTAGCAAAGAGCAAAGCCAAAATTTGACCTCAAGTAATCTGGTTTCAGAGTCTGTCCTTTTGAGCATGGTGTTTTACCGACTGACTCTCCAGGGAGGATGACGTCAGAGCTGTGACCTGAGGAACGGGTGGGAACTGTCTGGGAGAGAAAAGCTGGCCAAAGGAATGGTATTTGCAAAATGGTAAAATCCCGGGGGTGAGCACGAGTGTGGTATGTCTGTGGAACTGTCGGCTAGAAAGTGTGTGTCCGTATAGACATGTATCTCTTGTGTGTTTGTGTTTGTGCATATGTCTGCCCATGTCTGTGTGAGTCTGTCCCCGTGCACGCTGACATCCGTGTGTGTCTGTGTGTTCGTATATGCGTGTCCATCCCGGTGTGCCTGTGTCCATAGATGTGTGTGTGTATGTGTACATATGTGTGTTCGTGTGTGTCCGTGTGTATGCATGCGCGTGCATGTTTGTAGATATGTGTCTATGTGTCTCTGCGTCTGTCCGTGCATGTCTGTGTGTTTTATAATTGTATGTTTGTGTATCTGTGTGTGTGTCTGTGTATCTGTGTGCGTGTGTGCACACGCGCGCGTGTGTGTGAATGTGAGTGTGAGTGTGTGTGAGTGGTGGGGGGTGGATGGAGGAGGTGACTGGAGCTACACAGAGGACAGATCATAATGGGCCCTGGAAGTCTTTACTCTTAGGACAAAGGGAAGTTGTTCAATGAACTGAAGGTGCAGGTTGACATTTTAGAAAAGCCATTTGCTCACCCATAACTATTTATCGAGGACCTACTATGTGTCAAACATTATTCCAGATTCTGGGGATGATGCGATAAGAACATCACCCCTGTCCTTAGGGAGTTCACATTCTAGTGAGGAGAGAAGGACAATAAACTTCTAGATATGTAATGTAACACTAGGGCAAACACTGTAAAAAAATAAAGCATGTTAAGGGGAGAGATGATAGAGAAAGCTATTTGAGCGGAGGTCTGAATAAGTGAGGGTGAGCCCAGGACTGTTGGGGCGAGAACACTCCAGGTAGAAGGATCAGCAAGTGCAAAGGCCCCATGGGGCAAGGCCTATTCAAGGAACAGCAAAGAAGTCAGGGGGCTGAGGTGAAATGAGGGAGGGGCAAGGGGTGGGCTCAGAGGTTGGGGACACAGTTGAGGCTAGTTCCCACGGGGCTTTGCAGCTGTGGGGATGGATCATGGCCCTCAAATGATGGGGAGCCAATGGAGAATTCTACTCCTGTGGCTGCCGTGGGACACGTGTGGGAGGACAGTCCAGGTTGTCACACTCCTAAGTCAGTGCTCCCTCCACGCTGCCGACCAAAGTCGACTTTCTGATGTCACGTGCAATTCATATTGCAAAGAAAACAAATCTGGTCATTCCTGTCGCCATCGATGAATCATTTGTTTCAAGTTCTTTTAACACGGGCTTACAGTGGCAGACGTTCATTACAGGCTTCCCGACGGAAGGACCGAATACTGCATGCTCAGGGTGTGGCGTCCCTTCCGGAGCATAGTGAGTGCTCAATAAGCAAGGCTTATTATCTCATTCAATCCATCTACAAACCCTTCGAGGTAGGTGCCAGCCATATTTTACATGCAAGGAGCACGAGGCTTTGAGAGTTTACATAATTAGCCCAAAGTCACACAGGTAGTTAGTGGCATCCCAGCTCCCAAGCAAAAAGCAATTTCCAGAAGGGTTAGTGATTTTGCTTACTAGCGCGTGATAGCGGAGATTTTAGCTCCCGGCATTAGTTGCAGGAAGAAGCCTATGGGAGCAGGTCTACGTGGGCATCCCCTTAGCCCAGCTGTGCATGGGGAGGGGTAATGGGTGAGGCTGCTCAACATCAGGGTCACTGGCAGGGTCACCATTAAAGCACCATCTGTCTGCAGGGCGGGGCTGGACCCCGGGCTAAGCGCTGCCGCTGTGAGAGTGTTTCCAGCATGAGCGGGTCACACAGATGGGAACAGCCAAAGGGGAGATTAAAAACATCTGAGCGAGCCCTAGAGGGGCCCAACCTGCAGATGTGAGCAACTGGATAAATAAGTTCCGCAGACACCTGCTCCCCCGACCATGCCGTTTTGCTTCCGTGGATGGTGCGGGTTCTCTGGACTGGCCAAATCGGCTCTGGGGCGTCATGCACCGGGTGGGAGAAGGGAGACGGCCCCCCTGGACGCTGTTATCCTGAGGTTATCGTCAGCACTAAACAAGAGACAAAGTGGGACCACAAGAGTGGCTGCGAATTGGCGATGTCACCCCAGTTGGTCCCATTGTTACTTGACAAACTGCTGTTCCCAGCTCTTTGGAAGAACGTCCCCATGGGAACACCAGGAGTGTGCCCTTCAGCCCTGTGAGTCAGGGGATGGTGTTAGGAAAGGCGGGGGAGGGCCCGGGCTCCGACGCAGGAGATGTCTTCTTGCCGTTGTCCTGATAGGGACAGAACGCTGTCAAACAAAACCAAATAAAACCCAACCCGACCCAACCCTGGGAATTTGGGAAGCTTGGTGTTTTATTTTGTTTATTTTTATTTAAGAACATTTTTTTTTTAAAAAGTAGGCTCTACACCCAGTGTGGAGCCCAACGTAGGACTTGAACTCACGACCTTGAGATCAGGACCTGAGCTGAGATCAAGAGTCAGACGCTTAACTGCCTGAGCCACCCAGGTGCCCCTCCTTTTGTTTATTATTAAATTAAATAAAAATTTTAAATAAAAATTATATACACTTCAAGTGTACAACATGTTTTGATATACATTTACGGAGTGAAATGATTTCTACAACCAAGCTAATTCACATACCCATCTCTGCACATAGTTACCATTATTTTTTGTGATGAGAGCCCCTGAAATCTACTCTTGCAGCACATTCCCAGTATACAATACAGTATTTTTAGCTATAGTCCCCAAGCCGTACACAGGATCTCTAGATTTACTCATCTGAGATGAGCATGACTTGGACCTACATCTCTAAATTCCCCCATCTCCCCACTCCTGGTAACCACAGTTCTATTCTCTGCTTCTATGAGTTCAACTTTTTGAGATTCCACAGAAAAATGTGAGCACACAGTGTTTATCTTTCTGTGTGTGGCTTATTTCACCTAGCATCGTGTCGTCCAGGTTCATCCATGTGGTTGCAAATGGCAGGATCTTGGAAGCTTGGTGTTTTTGTTACTACGATCGTATAACAAATCACACCCCACCCCACCCCCCGACACACACTCACAACTTAGTGGATTAAAACAATCATTATTTCTTATGCTTGCAGACGCTGTGGATCAGCAGTTTGGATGGGGCACGCGGGGACAGCTTGTCTCTGCTCTGTGGTGTCTGGGGCCTCAGCTGGAAGCCCCGAAGTCTGGGGGCTCAGGCCATCTGAAGGGCTTGTGCACGCACACGTCTGGCAGCAGCTGATGGTGGCTGTTGGCTGGGGGACCTCAACTCTCCTCCCCCGAGCCTCTCTGTGAACTCTCTTCCTGCGCTGATTTGGGCTTCCTCACAGTGTGGTGGCTGGGTGCCCAGAGTGAGCTTCCGAGAAAGAGAGAAGCAGGTGGAAGCTGGATTTTTCGTATGACCTGGACCAGGGGGTCCCATGGCATCCCCTTCTCTATAATCTATTGGCCGGAACGGTCACCGGCCCCACTCAGGCTTAAGAGGAAGGAATGTAGACCCCACCTTTTAGTGGGGAGGGTAGCCGTCACAGGTAGATAGACCGCCCCGAGGGCTCTGCAGGGGAGAAGCGATATAAGCACCCCTCACCTCTGCTCAGCTGTGAGAGCCATGACAGGAGGAGGGCCAGGGATCTGGTGGTGGCCAAGTTATGTGACATTTCCCAGCGACCTTTGCTGGAGAGAGTAGGATAATGTCCCAACTTCAAACAGAGCCTCGAAAAGGAATCTGAATGTAATCTTTACAGAGGCAGTGTGGCCACCTGGGAAGGCCCGGCCCTCAGGGTTGCCTGAGGCTTGGTGTGGGAGCTGGTGGGGGACCCTAACAAGGCACGGGGAGCAAGGAGAGCACAGGAGTCCCATGCTGGGGAACAACACACATTGAGGCCTGCATGAACGATGACCAGGCTACTTGAGACCCTCCTCCTCACATGGGGACCATGTGGTCCCCTCACTGGAACGATGCCCGCCTTCCTCCCACCCTGACACCGCCATCCCCCCTCCTCTGACAAGGATTTGAGTGGAGAAGTAATTTATGGGGGGGTGACCCCAAGAAGCGCTGCTTGGGGATGGGGGCATGAGGCAGGGAAGGAAGGACAACAATTTAAAGTGTGCTATCAGGTCAGTTACCACTGGTGGGTGGTGGTGGTGGGGGGAACTGAGGCCGAATCCCACGGGGAGGCTCTGGGAATAACTGTGAGGCACGCACCTCATCGTGATCCCATCCTCGGGGCAAGGGAACTGGGATATTTGCCCGCAATTCCGACCAGTCGTTGGCTGAGGGCTGCTCCTAGAAGGGCGGTAGTTCCCTGGCGTTTCTGGCCATCCGAGCGGGTGGGCAGAGCCGGCTTTGGGGGCCGGAGCAGCCCTCAGGCAAAGAGACGCAGGTGCTGGTAGTGGGGGGCGGTTAGGCCCATGTGCGGTGGCACGGGAAGGGTGAGGGCACCGAGGCGGGCCCCTGCCGCATCTGTTATAAAACCCTTCAGCATATTTCTACGGCTCCACTCATTGGCTCTTTGCTGAACCCCTCCTTGCACTGTTCATTATATTTGAACATTTAACACCACTTCCAGAAGCTCCTCTCCATGACCGTCAATGCCCTCTGCCACGTGGCCCAAACCTCTCGCCTCTGTTGCAGGGCGAGGGGTTGAGATTGCAGACCCTGCAGTGTGGACTCTCCGGGTTTGAATCGTGACCCTACCACTTACTAGCTGGATGGCTGTGGACAAGTCGGTCCTCAGTTTCTTCATCTGAAAATGGGGCTACTAAAAGCGAGGCGTCGACAGGATGAAATGAGTTATCTGACGGAATGTATTTCAACCGGGGCCTGGTACAGAAGAGGGGAGAGGTGAGTGGTCGCTCTTCCTGTCATTTCCGGCTTTGCCTGCCTCATCCGTGGCTCAGCTCAGTGCCCTCCGGGCCAGCCATGGGCTGCAGGCGTGTCCTGCCACATGCCGAGAGTGGCTGCCCTGCACAGAAGGCATGGAACCTTCTATCCATCCTTCAAGGCTTCAGCCGCATGGACTGGACATGCCACGCTCGCTCCTTGCCTCTGAGCTTACAGAAACGTCATTCCCTCTGTCTGGAAGGTTCTCCCCCACCCTCTTCACCGGACTAACTCCTTCTCGACCTTCCACCGTTTCCTCAGGCAAACCCTCCTCGGCCCCCCTCCCCCAGACCGGGGTCACGGTCCGATAGCCCTGTGCTTCCCCTTCTCGGTGCTTCTCCCAACCCTCCTCGGATGGCTAATCAGGTGACTGGATGTATGCACCCATTCCCCCAGCCAGGACGTCAGCTCCCTGGAGGAACGGCCGGGCCTGTCTTGTCCACCATTTGTGACAAATAAGGTGGATTGGCTTGTGTGACGTGCAGCTAGGGTTCTGGAGATGTTTTTGGCGCCATCGATTAGAGAACTCAGCAAGCCCTGGACTCGGGCACTGACTCACGTGCACAGGACCACAGGCAGCCTGCCGGGCCTCCGTTTTGTTAGGTGGGCCGTGGCAGGCACAGTGTGGTCCAACAGCCTGGCCTTCCTGACCACGGAGGGCTCCTCATCACAGCGGAGCCTTGAGAGCTGCTCTTGCAGTATGGTTTGGGGAGTTTGTTGCTCCTGAAAGCTCCGTCTAGAACTTGCCTCTACAGTCCTGCCAGAGACTCGGCAGTTCATGCTTTTCTGCGCAGTTAGTGAACGTGGATTCCGTTCTCGGCCGCTGTGCACGGGTCCCTACCCCACTTCACTGCCAGGATCGAAGATGGTGCCCGGTGCATGGTTGGTGCTCAGTGTGATTATATAAGCGATCGACAGAATCAAAAACTCTTTAGCCAGCAAACTGAAGACTATCCTCTAGATGCACTTTGGAAAGTTCAAGTCCATCAGAAAGCCCTTGCACTCCCTCAGCTTCCCTGCTGTCCTCTAACCAGGAGGGACCGCTCAACAGAGGTGTTGGCATTTACCTGAATGGCGACTGGATTTATTTCCTCAAGCTGAATTAGTCGGGACCCCTGGCCTTAGCAGCCCTGAATCAGCTGCGGGAGCATCTGTCCTTAACCTCGAGAGATGCTCAAGAGCCCAGAAGTGGCCACAGTGTCAGCTGTTCCAGAGGCGGCGCCCCAGTTCAGTCAGGGACGTCAAGGGTGTGATTCCGGGGTTTGCCCGATATTGTGGATGACGCTCCCCACTTCTTTCTCCTAACCGCCTTAGTAGCTGACTTCACCAGGAAGAGACTGCTGTGGGCCAGGCCCCTGGCTTCCAAATGGCCTAAGATCTCGCCCACCTCTGCCCGACTGCACCTGGATCTCAGCCTCCAGAGCTGTGGCGGGGCCATCCTGCTCCCAGGGGATGCCAGCCTCGGCGCCAGCATCCTCCGCCCCCGGGCCTCCCTGTTCGGGAAGCCAGCTCTGGGCTGGTGAGAATGAGGGCGGTGGCTGTCTTTGAGGAGGTGAGAAGGCACTATCTTGAGAGGCTCTGCCCCTGACAGTGGACTTGCCCCAGCCATGACCCACCCAAGGCGACCCAGATGCTGGGCTGGCCGTGAACTGAGCCACCCTTCCTGGGCACATTCTCCTCACCATCTGTTATGCCCAAATGGTCCAGACCATGAAATAGATGCCTTTGGGAACTTTCCAGCTGACATGAACTAAAGGGTCCTTCCCTCCTACACGGTAGACCAGATTCTCCTGTGTTGCCCCAGGGAGGGGGCGGGCAGCGGGAGAGGCTGGTTGGAGTTGCTCGGCTTGCATGCAGGAGAATAAAGGGAGTTGGTATTTGTTGCTTTAATACTTTCAGTGTCCTGCCTGTGCCTTAGATCAGGGGCCATATGAAAAGCTACACAAGCTGCGTGATGCTTATCACTGTCTTAAGGGAAAGCCAACGTTCAAGTTAGTAAATCAAACCCACACTAGGCCGTAGATCGAAGACTCTAGTGGGGGCTGAGACCAGGGTGGTTTGGGGGCTGGTCAGGTGGGTATGTGGGGTTCCTCTAGAAGGACTGGGATGGAGGAGACCCTAGCTCGCTTGTGCTGCTGGTTGGGGAAGGGCTTGTCCCTTGGTGGGGAGTAGCTGCTGCACGTGCCAGACCGTGATCAACAGGACAGGGCGCCGCACTTGGCATTTTCCATATATCCAGGTGGCACATTCAAAACATTGAACAACTGGTAGAGCACAGTCCCTGAACAGTCAGGCCGGACACCGGCTCCTGGACTGTGGGCGTTAACTGTTTACTTGCTGGTTTGTGTGGAGCTCCGTGGATCTTGGGGAATGGGGAGCTGGGGAGGGCTAGGTTGGTGGGAAGAAGCCATCAGGATGGGGAGCTTGGGGCTGTAGTTATCTGTTAATCGGTCTTAAATTATGTCCAGCGCAATAACTAGGGCATGTGTACCTGTGAATAGAGGATAACTAGGAGCCTGGAATCTGTCTGAGCTGTTGTTCGGAGGGCATTTCTGGGACAGGCTTGCTGGGACACTGAGGCTTGGGAGTGCAATGGGGGTTAGCCCTGCCCCGGCCACCATGAGTTGGGGGCTCTAACTCCAGCTCAGCCCTGGACCTCACCCTGGAGTCAGCAGGAGGCCAGCCTGGCAGAATAGTCGCAGCTGTCTCCCCACCAGCTAGCAGGGTTTGTGGAAAGTTCTGAGTTTCCGCCTGGACGTTAAATTGCCTGGCACGTGAGGCCTTGCTGCCTCCTCCCCACCCTGGCCGCAAGGTGCCAACGGCCCCTTCTGCCCGATCCTTGGAGCCTCCGGTGCTTCGCACCTACCAGGTTCTCTGGGGCCTGGGCTGGGCTGGGCCCCTCCCCAGCTTTCGCCTGCCTTTCCCCAGGATGGACTGACTTGGCTCCAGGCCCGGCCCTGGGCTATTGTCCTCCTGCCCCTCAGATCGGTCCTGGCTGAACACGGATGCCTGTTCAGAATCGGCCTGGCATTTTGCCATTGTCTCCGATCTGCTGCGACTCACCAGGATTTCCCGGAGTGGGAGCTGTTGCTCTGGGTGGATTATTCCCCCCCGGCCTCGTCCCGCCTTCTCCAGATACCCCGGGGCTTGCAGGGAACCCTGGGGCCAGGCACAGCCTTCGGGCTCGAGTCTCCCTTCCTACAAGCCATCTGAACGGTCAGGGTGATGGGTTTTGCAGCCTTGGCTTAGGGATGGTTCAAGCAGCTGGCCCCAGCTCCTGAATGCCTAGTATAGACCCTGCTTATGGGAAGGCTCTTGGGTTCAAAGCACCCTGGGGACCTGTTGGTGGCCCGTTTGGGGCATGTCACATCACCTGGCGACCTAAGCAAGGCCTCGTGGATCGCCACAAACAAAAAGATTCTGGGGGCTCTTTCTGATATTCTGTGCTCTGAACCCCACACCAGGTTCTGCACCTTTGTGTTCTCACTGGGCAGCGCCGGGGACATCACCACACAGTAGAGAAGTGGCTTGTCTGTTGTGTGACACCCACTTTCTTTTCACATTTGCCATTTCTGAAATCATTTACATTTGATGTATTCCTTTAATATAGTAGCCTGCTTCCCTGCTTGTGATCAGAACACAGCTATTATAAGTTGCTGCGTAGGCATTTGACATATGACAACCCTGGTCACACCCAGAGTCTGGACGTTGAGTTAAGGACCGGACCTTGGGACTCTCACCACAAGTTCCTACTTGGCTTTTCTTGGAGCACCTTTTAAAGTAACCACGCGGAGTTAAGCCCGCGAAAAGTTAGTGACCTCCTGCCCCCCAACTACCATAGAAGTTGGGGGTACTTGCTCCCCTGCCCTCTGTCTCCTGATGGCTCGTGACCTGGGGTAGCTGGGGAGGACTGCCCCTCCCCAAGCTCACTGTGTCCCCACCCCAGCCTGGTCTCCGGGGCTTGTCAGTAGTAAATCTCGTGACTTTACTTCCTTTGTGTGGGTATATTGAAAGTGCCCCTTCAATCAAAACGATCCTGGGGTTTTCATTTCCCCAAAGTGGGGGCTGGGATGCTGAGGGAGCTACCTGCCAAACTCCTGTGGGTGGCTTTGTGCCTCCTCATTAGCAGGTCATACCCGGCATGTTCTTCATTGACTACACCGGCTATAGGATGGGGGGGCAGACAACACGCCGCCTGCCTCACTTCCGTTTCCCCCTTTTCTTTTCTTAACATCTTATGACGGGAAATTGGGCCTTACATATTGGTGGATCAGGTGACCATGGACCCCCCCCCTTACAGGAGCGTGGCATTGTCATCGCCTGGGAACCCACATTTCTCTATGGGGGTGGTTGGCCCAGCTCTTAGAACACGGTAGGTGCTCGGTAGATATGGGCGTGATGAAGGAATGGTCAGGCGGGTGTTAATGCCCTCGCCCCAAGTAGGCCGGGGCTGGCAAGTAACAGACATTCCTCAGGATTGTAGCCGTGGGTCCCTTCTTTTCCAGGTGTCCAATACAGGCAGCCACCAGCGGGGGGAGGGGGTGTCATCCTCACAAAGGACATTTATAAGTCAGGTCCGCTTCCTGCGTGCTCACCAGGGGGCCCAGGCTGAGGGGGCAGCAGCCCCCCGAGGGAGAAGCTCTTTCAGTGAGGTGACAGAGACACGAGACGGTGAGAGGAACACGGCTGTGCGTTTTGAGGCCTAGGCTCAGATAAGGGTGAAGAGTGTCAGGGTGGGCAGACATTGTCCCTTCTTGCCTCACCCAATGGGCCAACGCAGGTCGGAGGGGCGAACCCAGAGTCTAAGGGTGGTGCTGTAGAGTCTGCCCCTTTAGTGACAGGGGCTGCAAAGTCTCATGGCTCCAGGGAGGGGCGAGGAATGGGGCCAACAAGGCCATCTATCCCACGAGGCGATTTTTTGGCCAACTACTGCCGACCTCGGCCTGAGCGCAGAGGCAAGCGAGCACGGGGCCGGCCAGGAATTCCAACCCAGGTGGCCTGGCTCTGGGGCCTGGGACTCTCCTGCCACATCACGCCGCCTCCTCCATACAAGTTCATCACACACTGAGGCGGCCTGTCAAAGCCAGACGAGTCCTGTGGCTATTTTTTGCGCTGACTTTTCACCAGGGGGACGCCAGCCAAACAGAGCTGGTGTCACAGGCCTGACGGGTGTCAAACCTTGTGCGTGAAAAAACGTCGGCCCGTGTGATCCCGGCTTGCTCATCGCCCCCCCACCCCAAGCACTTACCTCATTACAGAGGGGCCTGGGGGGGGGGCTCGGGGAGGGAGGGAGGCAGGCTGCAAGTGTTTATTCTCTTCAGGAGCGAGGCTCTCTCCTAATTAGGAGGTGATTCTGTGAGATGAAACCCAGGTGGGGAATGAAGATGGGGGGCTGGAGTGGTGCTCCAGCCGCCTCTGATTACCCAAACCCCCAGCTGGGGTGAGGACCCCTCACGTGGGGCGGGAAAGCGGGGGAATAGTAGTTTCCGATACAACGAGAGACAAGAGAATAATTCTACGAGGCCGTGTAGAACAAGCAGAGAGAGAAAAGCTCTTTGAGTGCAACAAGGAGCGGGGTTTTAAAATTTCATTCGCGCAGCGGCGGGTCTTGCCAGTTGGATCCTTTCCAGAAAGCAATCTGCTAAGTCTGACAGTCGGAAGAAATGCCGGGCTGCTGAGCCAGGAGAGGCTGCGTTTTTTAAGGGTTTATTTTTCATCCAGGTCCTTTGTGAGCAATGGCTTTTTTTTTTTTTTATTCCATTTTAAAAGAAAAAGACACGCAGCGATCCTCTTTGTGAGGCGGGAAAGGGCTTCCCTGACCATCTGGGCCTCAGAGGGACTCGGGGAGAGGCGGCCTTTGTGTGGGGGCAGTCAATGCCCGCGCGGGTGTCGTTTATCTTTGCTGCCACTCACACCAGGCTGGCCTCGTGGCTGGCTGCCCAGGGCACAGGCAGCAGCTCGGAGCAGTCCTCCAGGTCCTTATCTGTGTCACGGGCAGGAGGTCGGGGGGTGGGGGGGCTCTCTGAGCCCACCCAGAGGTCCATTGTGTTGGCCGCATACAGCGACAGATCAGCACCGCAGACGTCTCTTTGCTCAGTTCCATTCTTCAGCTTACAGCCCTCCCTCCCTCCCTCCCGCTCTCCCTCATTCTCTCTCTCTCTCTCCCTCCTCCCCCCCCTTCCTTGCATCCATCCCTCCGCTGCGAGCAGGGCTGGGGGCTTCAGGGCGAGCATGGCTTCTTGGCCGAGGCCAGCTGTTAGGAGAGCATTTCATTGCACGCGCACGCACACACGCACACACCCTCCCAGCCCGGCCCGTCAGCCAGGCTCCGCAGCCCGAGCAATCTTTTTATAGAAATGCTGAGGTGACGCGCTGTCTTGCGGCGGGTCCTTGCCTGAGCACTGGGGCTGTTTTGTCCTCGGAAAAGGTCGCACTCCAGCAGTGCCGGCTGAGGAAGCCCGGGGGACACGCTGCTCCCCACGGGGGCACACCTGGCAGAGAGAGCATTTTGGCGGTGCGGAGGCTTGGGCTTTTCGGGGGGCGCATTGGGGGCGTCCGTTTTTACGGCGTATGGGGCTCGCTTTCACTCACAACCTCGATCGGTCCTCACCACAACCCCGTGATACAGGTTATTCTATTTCCAGGATGTGGATCTGTCCCATTTCCTGGATGAGGACACCGAGGCACTGAAAGGCCATGCCGGCCAGATTTCAGCAGCAGGGAAACGGAGTAGGGGGAAAGTGAAGGAAATTGCATACACCTCATTTGCTTCCACCCCAGCCCGTGTGATTCCAGGACACGCTACCTGTGTCCTCTTGGACGCTTTTTTACAAGCTCAACATCTGTTGCTTTAAAACCAAGGTGATCGCTGGGTGGAGGTCACCTCACCTTGCTGAGATCTCAAAAATGTTAAGGACTCGTGGACACAATATGCCCAAGTGACTATGGCTCCTAAGACCCCTCTAGGTGTTTGAGGCTCAGCCAGGAGGACGCTGGGGCTGAGAGCACGGGCTTGTAGAGATATCTATCTCTACCTGGATCTCTCTAGAATCTAGCCCTTTCTTCCTGGCTAGCACAACGCTGTGAAGATGAGAAGAACAAGAATTTGGGGTTGGGGCGAGGGGGAGCATCAGCAAGGCCATCCCCTGGGTGCATCACAGGTAGTTTGGAAGTATCTAGAGGCATTCAAAATTTAAAGTCCTGCCTTGGAGAAACATGCTGGGAAGCCCAAGTTGTACGTTTCTGCTCTAGGTGGGCACGAGTCTTGGAAGACCCAGTCGCCCAGTTCTGTCTACAAGGGCACGGCCACAAGTCTAGAAGCTTTTGGATCGGGCAGGCGACTCAGGGCTGTCCTGGGCACCAAAGGATGAGGTGCCAGGGTGCCGCCAAGCCTGGCTCAGGCCGGGGCTTCTGGACCAGGGCTTGAACCAACGGCCCTACTAGTTGCCAAAGTACTGAAATGCTTCCGAGTCTGTGGTCCCACGTGGCCCCTGCCACCCTGGCTGTCCTGACACAGCTCAATGCACAGGTCCCTGGCCCGGGGTGCAGGGAGGCTGGCGCTCGCTCTGGACGGCCGAGGCCCAGGCTGTCCCAGCCGTTCAATATTTTGAATGCCGCCCCCATGGCGCCCGGCAGCTCGCTCCCACAGCCGGCCTCATGGGTTTTTGCTCCCACCCCATCCAAGGCCTCTGAGCTCAGACAAGCCAAATGCCCGGCGAATTCGGGTTAAGCTGGCCTTGCTTCATTCTGTGAGCTAGGCTGCCTGGAGAATAATAGCAGCTCCCAGGATGTCAGGCCAACAACCCCTGTTGATTTTCCAGGACTTGAATAGCAGCTTCGTGGAAAACGCTTCTGATTTGTGCGGAGGCTCTCCCCTAGCCCCGGCCCCCGAGAGGCCGGCGTAATGCTTCCTTTCATGTGGCAGGATCGGATATGACCAGCGTGGGTTCTTTCTGTCAGATATTACGAGTGGTTATTACCAAGACAGTCCAGCTGCCGCGCGGGGCCCGGCCCTCACTCGGGGTCTCGCCAGGCGCTGCGGTTGTATCTGAATTTTTTCAGCTACAAGGTCTGAATCCAATCTAGTTGCTGCGAGCCTGTTTGTGTAGCAGAAGGGAGTTGGGGGGGGGAGGCGAGGGGGATGGGGTGGGGGCGGCCCACGTGAGGCCGCTCATCCTTCCGGGAGGTTTTGCTGGTTAATGAAATCTCTGATTTGTTGGCTGGGGGAGGCCCCCTTTGGCTGACGTTGAACAGCTGATGGGGACATCGGCGTGTCAGGATGCCAAATGGTGACAGTTTGGACCTGCACCAATGGAATGGAGTATTTTCCACCCTGATTGCCTCCAGTTCAAAATGCGAGTGGGCTTATTTGAATCAGATGGATCCGGGCAACAATTGGAGAGGGGAGCCGAGGCGACCTTCAGTGCCGTGCGTACACGTGCGTCTATGCGGTGGCAGGCCATCATTTATAATTCCACATTTATAGAATTCGCAGGGCTTCGTGCGTTTTCAAGCTTTATTTGAATCCTGATGCTCTATGGACAGGCCAATTATTTTTCCCCTGAGGAATGCAGGCCCCAGAAGGATGGGGGGCCGAGCCCCCGCCCGGCTCGGCCGCAAAGCTTTGTGCAGGAGGAACAGGGGAGCCCGTCTTCCTGCGGCCTTGCCCTAGTCCAGCGTATGCTGAGCCTTGGCTAGGAGTCCATCTTATTTCATTCTCGGGGCGGGGAGAAGTAACTGGGGAGGGCATTCAAAAAAAAAATAAGGTTCCCCAAACACACGCTGCTGTCTGAAAGGCCCCTCAAAAGGGCAGGCACCTTTGGCTGTCTCAGCTGTGATTTTGAGAGAGAGGATTAGGAAGAATCTGGCCTCGCTTCACCCCCCCCACCTACGGAGACCCTCCGCAAGGGAGGGGGTGGGTGGGAAGGGTGCGCCTTTCTGCTTGGATTTATTTCAAGTGAAAATCCATGGCTTTTCCCCTGGGTTAACACCTGCCCCAAACACACAACAAACCGTGCATTGATAAGTTGATCAGTTGAAATAACGCGCTGCTGTCAGTCCGAGGCAGCCATGCCCTGAAAGCTCTGAGGCTAGCCCTGCAGCTTGGCCCTATACCAAGAAGGGCGAGGGGGGTGGGGAGGGGGCTCTGGGGTGCCCCTCCTGCACGCTGGGGTGGGGTGGGGGCAGGTGTGCTTCCAGCCTCTTGCCAGGTGCCGGGGAAGACACTAGGTCCAGGGAGGTCACTAACTGCATGTGGGGTGCTGGAGTCAGGAAGCGCAGGTGGGTCTGTTTTCTTTCGAAATGCTGGGAATCTTACAGCCCCAGGACAGCTCTGTGGGGCAGGAGCCTCTGAGACCTGGTTGGGGTGCTTTCTCTGGTGGCATGGTCAGAATTAACTGCTTCTCTCCTGGGCCTTGCTTTTCATTCATGCATTGTTTGGATGACCCCTGGCAGTAACCAGCACGGAGCACATGAATGGGGCATGGCCCCTGCCCTCGAGGAGGACAAGACAGGGAAGTAGAGGCTCAGGGGGGTGAACACACTCACGAGGCTGCTTGTCGAGGGCCCCGGGGCTGCCGCCCGGTGAGAGACAGATCCCGTCCGGGGGGTGGGGGAGGTGCCTCATGAAGCCGACTTCGGCACCAGGCCTTGAAGAATAAGAATTTCACAGTGGAAAATGACATTCTAGGCATTAAGCATGAAGGAATCCTTCCACGACGAAGAAGGGAGAGTCGCTCTAATTATAACTGACACCCTGATTTAAACATTTATTCACTCCAACCACACAAATACACACGCGTGCTCACACTCGCAGCACAAACAGCAGGAAGGGAGGTCCCGAGGGCTCTACTTTTAGCCGCAGCTGGAGGCTTTCTAGTGAAGAGGACTCTGCTTTTGCCGACCAGGTCTAGTGTCTCCTGTTACAGCTCACAGACCGGCGGCCAAGAGACAGCCCTCAGGCTTTGGAGATCTCTGATGTAGGTAAAGGCGCCCACTGTCCGGTCTTGTGAAAACCTGGTGACCGTTCCTCCCAGGGGGCTGTCCAGGTCCGGTTCCCCAGCAAGCAGGCTGTGGCTAGAGATTTGCAGGCAGCCACTGGAGGGGAGCTTTCCAGATCAACACCTGTAGGGGAGCGGAGGAGGCAGGAGTGGGAAGACGAGTGGGACAGGAACGTGGTTGCACCGGAGGCTGAGCTGATCCCACGGGGAGCTCTGGGACCCGGAGAGCCCCGCAGAGTTATCCCAAAACTGAAGCAAGGAGGCAGGGCTAGTAGACTCCAGCATTGGCCAGTCATTGGCAGCCCCCTGCCCATGGTTATGTGAAACCAAGTCTGCTGGCCTGCATAGTTCTACGAGACTACTTGGCTGAGGGTGTTCAGAGTTGAGCGCCCCCGGCAGCTGGGGGGATGCACGCTGAAGCTGAGAAGGGGGCGTGGAGCAGGTGCTTCACAGAATCTGCTTTAGGTCAAGGCCTCCAGGTTGGGGAGGGAGGTCCCACACTGGCCTTCTGGGGCCACCGCAGGCTGGGAGATGTCAGCTCATGTTCTTGCTCCAGGCCCCTGAATCACTTTCAGCAAGTTTAGGAACTCCCACTCCCACACACACCAACAGGAGGACTCACCAAGTGTCTGGCTTTTGATTAGATTTTTTGTGTGCTATTAACAGGCTTTATTTTTTAGAAGAGTTTTATGTTCGCTGCAAAATTGAGAGGAAGATACACAGATTCCCCACATACTTTCTTCCCCCGCACACCTGCAGCCCCTCCATTATCAACATCCCCCCGCTACCAGAGTGGTACGTTTGGCATAACTGATGAACTTACACTGACACGTCATTACCACCCAAAGTTCAAAGTTCATTGTCACCCAAAAACATTAGCATTCACTCTTAGTATTGGATGTTCTATGGGGTTGGACCAAGGTACAAGGTACAAGGACATTACAGTAGCAGACATAGTATCTTCACGGCCTTAATCATCCTCTGTGCTCTGCCTATAGCCATCCCTTCCTCTCCCTGACCCCTGTCAACCACTGATCTCTTTATTGTCGCCATAGATTTACTTTTTCTAGAATGTCACAGAAGTGGAATCATAGCGTATGTAGCCTTTACATGTTAACTTTTTTCATATGCACTTGTTTCCCTCATTTCTTTTCATGGCTTGAAAGCTCATTTCTTTTTAGTGCTGAACAAGATCCCATTGTCTGGATGGACCACAGTTTACTTATCCACTCATCTACCGAAGGACATCTTGGTTGCCTCCAAGTTTTGGTGATTATGAATAAAGCTGTTATAAACATCCACGTGCAGGTTTCCGTGTGCACATAAATTTTCAACTCCTTTGGGTACATACCAAGGAGTACGATTGCTGGATTGTATGGTAAGCATATGTTTAGTTTTGTAAGAAACAGCCAAAGTGTCTTCCAAAGTGGTCGTGACATTTTGCCCTCCCACCAACAATGAGCAAGAGTTCCTCACCAGCAGTTGGTGTTGTCAGTGGTCTGCATTTTGGCCCTTCTAATAGGCATGTAGTGGCAGCTCATTGTTGTTTTAATTTGCATTTTCCTAGCGGCATGTGTGGAACATCTTTTCATAGGCTTATTTGCTGTCTGTATATCTTCTTTGGTGAGGTATCTTTTAAGGTGTTTGGCCCATTTTTTTTTCTTTTTTGTTTAAGTAGATTCCACGCCTGGTGTGGAGCCCAACATGGGGCTTGAACTCATGACCCCGAGATCAAGACCTAAGCCGAGATCAAGAGTCGGACGCTTCACCTACTGAGCCACTGAGGTGCCCCTTGGCCCACTTTTTAAAATCAGGTTGTTTGTTTTCTTATTGTTGAGCTTTAAGAGATCTTTGTATATTTTGGATAATATAGTCCTTCATCAGATGTGTCTTTTGCAAATATTTTCTCCTATGATTAAATGTTTTTTAACGTGCTATAGTGATCTTTCTTACAGAGGCTAGGCAGACTGAAAGCAGTGTGTGCTCACACACGTTCATTTAATTTTGCCCTCCCCCTAGCCCTTTGAGAGAAGCAGGTTAGGAATTATCATCCCCATTTTACACAGGGAAACACTGAGGATGAGGGAGGCTATGTGACTTGCCCACAGTACATAGCTAATAAGTGGCAGAGCTGAACCCCGTGAACAGTAGGATCCCTTAATGAAAATCACTTGGGAGAAGAATTATTTCTTAGCCTATAGGCTAATGATTCCCAGCTGTGGCAGATTAGATTACTGTTTCTAAATCTTTACACTCCCTCACTATTAGGGAATGATATGTCATAGCCTTTGCCAGTAACTTTGTGGTACTTCCTGCTAAGGTCAGCTCTATTTCCCCACCCCATTCCTGATGGCCTTGGCCATGGGACTTGTTTTGGCCAACAGAGTGATCGTGAAGGAGTGTGAGCTGAGGCCTTATACGTGTTTGTGTGATTTGGCTTAGCCTCTTACGTTCCAACCGTCGCCGTGGGGGACCTTACCCTGCATAGCCATTTGTCTCAGGACGAGACAAGTACAGCAGACCTGCGTCCAATTTTTAATCTGGTCTTGAATCCAACTGAGCCCAGTTGAAATCAGCTAAATTGCAGCTGACCTGCAGATCTGTGAGTGAGAAAAAACAAATGTTTCCTCTTGTGTGCTACTGGGAATTTGGGGTTTGCTTGTTATGCAGGAGTATCATGGTAATAGCTGACTAGTACATTAACAGTTGTCCTTTAGAATAATTGGAGAGTTAAAAAATATCGCCATTCTCAGACATTACCTGCAGATATTCTGATCTAATTGGTCTGGGGTGGAGCCCAGGCCTTGATAGTTTTTCAAAGCTCCCAAGAACATTCTGAGGTGTGGCCAGGGTTGAGAACCATGAATGTAGGCCGGCAAAGTCATAGCAGCCCTATACCTGTATATATTCATCAGGGGTGGGCCGAAGCAAAGCAATGGGGCCCTTAACACACAGCCTCTTGGTTTAGTGCTCCTTCTGCCTTATTACTACCGTCCCTCTCCCCCATCAGCGTCTCCTGCCTTAGACACTTCTTTTCACTGTCCTTTATGCCTTCAAGTGAATTCACATAACTGAGTTGCTTCCTCTGGGATTACTTGCAGTCCAAGCTTCATCTCTGAATTGTGGAATAAAAGACTCCTTTCTTGTGAAAAGATCTGTGGGTAAAACCGAGCAGAGCAGGAGAGCTTTTTGGGGGCAGACAAGAGTGTTTTGCAGGAAATCAGACCTTCTACAGGAGACAGGGAGGGTTGGGTAGGAATGGTGAGGGTGGGGAGCAGGGGTGGGGGGGCTCAGGTGCAGAGATGGGGGAGCAGCCGGCCTGTGACTTCCGGGGCAACGGGAAGCTTAGGGAATTTATAGGACTTGTTTCCAATGCACAGAAATGAGCAGGATCCAGCTTTTTGGTGGCCAGCCTGTGTGTCTCCCCAATGTCAAGGGGGAATGCAATCACTGTTCTGGGCAGTCATGTGATGTCTACTTTCCACAGCCACAGGCCTCCCAATCCCCTGGGCCACAAACCCACCGTGAGACAAGATAAGGCAGGTTCCTTCACTATTTCAGGGGCCCAAGGTGCCCCCTTCCTGGCTATTTCCCTGCCCCCCTATTGCTCCTCAGGGTCTACACACCCCTCCTTTAGGGCCTCCAACCCCAAAGGGGCTGATCTTACCCTCTTTTTCTGACAGTTGAGCTTGATTTCTATGACTGGGCCCAGACCTTTAAATCACAAAAATCCTTTTATTACTCTGGCTTCAGGGAAGCCCACATTGGCCCGGCACCTCCCCATTTTTTATCCTTAAACACAAAAGGCTGATTCTATCCAGCCTGGTGGGACGTCATGCCTTACTGGTGACTCACTCTCCCAAAGGGAGCCCAAGAGATTCCCTCGTACTTCTCTAAATGCCGTAGGGGTAAAAATACAAGTCTAATCTCCAACAGGGCATTCTGCTACAACCTCCTTTCCCGAAGGGTAAGGTGTTACAGGACACATCTGTGCTGTGTAAGGTGTACCAAAAAGCACTGTTTGCATTACACATCTGTGTCCTGTGAGGACTGGGGTAGGCACAGTGGTCACCTCCCAGGTCCCCTTCAGTGAAGGATTGGTTGACCCAGTTGCTGGGAATCGTGTTGGGCCTTTGGTGGTCAGCATCTTCAGGGACTGCCTCCGAGGTCGGGACCCTAGGTCACACCCCTTCCTGGGCGAGCTCACAGCCAGTGATTAATCAATGTGACAGTGTCAAGGCCTGGACACTTCAGCCCAATGGGGGACAACTCTGAAGGGCCATTCTAGTTCCAGAGCTCGCCGTGGAGCAGAGGTCTTAGCTCTTTTTTGCTACTAGTGTCCCAGGCCCCTCACTTTCGGATGACTTTGTGATAGACTCAAATCCCTTTTGCTTCCATTTCTCCTCTCCTGTCCTGCTTCAAGGGGCTATCGGTTCAGTGTCCCCTGAAGAAAGGTGCCATGTCCTCGGCTTCCTGGCTTGGCCCGCTGGGTACTAACACGCTACAGTCCTGTTTAGCATTTGCGACAACGGTTCACAGGACTTGTGGCAACTGGTTTCCCCTACTTCTTAGTAATCATCATTTCATCTGGATACATTCTGTTCTTCTCCATCGTTAGAAAGAGGGCATGTGACACCCGGGAAATAATTAATTCTTGATCATTGGTGGTCTGAGAAATGACTAGATAACACACTCTAAATCACTGGATGCTGCTGCTATCATAATAACTATAACAAAACAATTGTGCACTATTTATTTTAAATAGTTGTTTACCTTCCTCTTTAGAGAACTTGGTATTAGGGTTATTAGCAAATAAGAAAATTTGCTGACTTGAGCTTGCCTCTCATATCTTCCCATATCTTGCCCCGTGAGAAGACTTTCTGAGCACTGAGATGGTCAAGAACATGCAGCAGGAGAGAGTGGAAGCCAAGGGGAGGTCTGACTAATTGTCCCTCAGATGGCTGGCCTTTGGTTTTGTTGAGCTCCACTATTTATTTTGTAGCTTTCGTGGATGTTTGTGGTCTTGCCTCCCCTTTATCTGGTAACAGCATCTTGTCGTATGAGACACCAACTGTGATGGTTCATCATAGGTGTCAACTTGGCTGGGTCACAGTGCCCAGATATGCGGTCAAACACTATTCTGGATGTTTCTGTGAGGGTGTCCTTGGGTGATGTTAACATTTAAGTTGGTGGACTCTGAATAAAGTCTAAGTTTCTAAGGTAGCAGGATGTGAGCCTGGAGTTGCCAATGGGGCATCTTCCCCCCTACTCCAGAGAAGCTTTCCTGATATGAAGTCAGTACCAAGGAGGGCAGGACCAATAAAATGGAAACAGACAGAGAGAATGAGTACTAGGGATGACATTTGAATGCCTAGATCAAGCCATGCCTGGAACTACCTACCTCTGGAATTTTTAGTTACATGAACCAATAAATTATAAATTCACTGTTTCAAGATAGTTTGAATTGAGTTTCTGTGACTTTCAACCAAAGGAATCCTAAATGATCCAGTGACGCACAAGCTTTTCCGTCTAATGTGTGTGGCTGAGTGGGTCAGCCCCATCAGGGTAAAGGTACCTGGGGAGGTGGTGATGGAACATCCCTAGTCACTTCGATTATATATCCTGGGAGGTTGATGCTGTGTCCATGATTGATTAAGGAGGTCTTGCGAAGCTGGAGCCCTCTGCGGTAGCTTGTCACGTTGGTGGCCCCCAATGAACCACAGCCACCAGTATTCATGTCTTGTGTAGTCTTTTGCCACACTGACTCTGCGGGCTTATCCACGTGACTTGCTGTGGTTACAGGGACACAAGCGAGCATCAAGCAGAGGTTTCATAAGCACTTCCACATTGGAGTCTGTCCTCTTCGAATTCTCTCACTTGGTACCCAGTAGTCATGCTGTGCGAAAACCCAACCCGGTGTCTGGAGAGGGCATGTGGAGGAGAACCATGGCCACCTTACTAAGGGCCAATGACAACCAACATGAGTGTGACTGAGTCCATCTTGGACGCTCCAGCCCCACTTGAGTCTCCCGATGTCTGCGGCTGCCCGAGTGACCTCAGCTGACTGAAGATCAACAACAGCGGTTCTCTGTTCTCTTAGCGAAGAAGGGAGAGGTGGTGGTCTTCAGGTACCTGGAGGTGCAGGCTCGGGGTGCTGGCGAGCTACAGGGAAAGCACGTCGCATCCAGAGACCTCCCATCTCGTTATTTGGACTAGACAAATGATTCCTCGAAAGGCCAAGCCAATAGAAGGGGCTGGGCACTATGACATTTTCAAAGTCATCCACAATCCATTTTTGTGTTTTGTGTGTGAAGTGTAAATGAATGAATGAATGAGCCCCGTGAATTGCATCGGTGAGGACTGTGAGGGGTGGGCTCTGAGAAGGGGAAGGAGAAGTCTTTAGGTTATTAACCAATGATAGTAATTTCTCAATCCTCACTATGATTCCCATGAGGAAGGTAGTGATGTTGCCCCAATTTTACTGGTAAGTAAACTCAAAAGTTAGGCAACTTAGGGTGGGTTTTTTCCCCCCGAATCAGACCCTGAGCCAAGAATGGAGTGCGAGTGGTCGGTAAAAAGCGGTGATTCCAGAGAGCACCAGGAGGAAGAAGCAGCAATGGGCAGATCACTGCCGTGGGTGACTGCCACCCAGTGTTCCCGGGGAACTCTGGAAACTCTAGAACACACCTCAGAGTTGTGCCACCCGAGGGCAGGGGAGCTAGGGGACTTGTCCTCCGACTCGGGGCCTCGTTGGCTGAAGACTGCTCCTGGGAGTCTCAACTCTCTTGGCACCTCGGTCCTGCCCTGTGGAAAGTGGCCTTAATTCCCGCCATCAGAGAAAGCCCGAAGGCTTCTCGCAGGTTCTGGGGGCAAGAAGCTGCCAGCTTGCAGGGGAATCCAGAGCGCTGAGGGCACGCAAGCAGGATGCTGGCAGCGTCTGCCGCACTAAGTACTTGCCCAGGGTCACGGCGACGGTAAGTGGTGAAGCTGCAGTTTGAACCCAACTGGCCCGACTCCAAGTGTGTGCCCTTGACCTCTCTGTTCCCTAGCTTCTCTGGTGGTGGAAAAGAGCACACACATCCACAGTGCGTTTTCTGACAACCCGTTTGAGTCGGTGTTAAAAGTAATTCATTCTAATAAAGGCAAAGCCGTGGCTTCCACACCTTGAAAGGACACTGGCGAGTCTGTAAAATGAATACATCCTGACACAGCCCTGAGCTGCTACTGTTGTAGGAAAATGCTCCCCGCAGATGCTGACCTGCCACCGGGGAGGCCTTGGGAGGCAGACGCCCCCCCCACCCCCGCCCAGGGGGTGCGATTAACCCCCCGTCCAGGGGCAGGGAGGGAGAGCAGAGGCGCTTTCTCCCTCGACAGCTTGGCGAGCTGTGCCATCATAAACGCCCTCCGTGGGCTGCAGCAAGCCTAAGGGACAGACACAGCGCTGCGTGGCCAGTGTGCCAGGACACCGCCCCTGGTCGGCCCGGATTTCCATGGTGGGTCCGACCCCCCACATGGCCTTCCTGCCCCCCAAGACACGTGAACCGCAGAGCCCAGCGATGGAAGAAGGAGGCAGGACCGGTGATGGAGAGGAGAATGTGCCGGCGAGGCTCTGCCCGATTGCTGGAAAAAACCTTGGGGCTCAGGAAAAGCACAGACCCCAAGGAGGCGGAGGAGATTCACCCGGCTCCTCTGGAGAGAGCCTTTCAAATCCGGCCTCAGGCTCTCAGCGATCCCCAAACGGCCTCAGAGCCCTGGGTCCCAGGTGGGCCAGGCTGGAGAATCGGCAGTGGAGGGTTGGAGAGAGGCAGCCTCGGGGACTCTCGGGGCTGAGGAGTGACAGGACCACAAGGCTGGCAGGGCCTTTGGAGAGCATGCATCCCAGCTTTTTTTTTTTTTTTTTTTTTAAATCTTTTATTCTCAGCTACACCCCGCCCCCCCCCCCGCCCCCCACGGCTGCTTAGTGAATTGGGAACCTGGGGCAGAGGAGAGCAGGCTGGGCAGGATCCAGGCATGGCTTCCAACTCCCCAGCCCCTTCCGTGACCCGGCTTCATCTGGCCTGTCCCCCTGCCTTTTCTCCAGCCTCCAAGCCGTCAGTTTTCCCCGGCGGCTGCATTTCGGGTGCATTTCGGAGCGGGCAGGAAATGCCTCACCCAGCTCTCTGGAAATATCCGTTCTTTGAACCAGCCTCATCAGTATGATGAAGAAATAGAGAGCAGATCCAATCTATTGGCGTGTTTTTCTAATTACCAGATTGATTTACCAGAGAAGTCTCTGCAGGAATTTGACTTCTCTGCAAGGTCTTTGCAAGCTCTAAATTTGTTCTCTGAAAAAAACCCGGCCAAATCTACCCAGATTTGGGGAACCGGGTCCCTCTAATCAGGGCGCAGAGCTTATTTGTTTTCTAATGGAATCTGAATAGAATTTAACGCACAGCCATTCCATGCGGAGTGCATTCATATTTTTAATTAACAAATTAGGAGCTATTTTGCTCCCCTTTGAACGGCAGTCATGTGGGCCTGGTTCCTTTTCGGCCAATTTAGTCAACTCGGATGATTTTAATTACAACAGTCACGAGCACCAGAAATTCCTGCGTCTGACAGCTTCGCGACCTGGTCCATTGACTCTCATTTAAAAGCAAGTTCTCCCTGAACAGAGATCTCCGAGGGCAACGGTGGGCGTCAGGAGAGGGGGCCAGGGACTGTGCCCTTGGGCACCGGCAGAGAAAAACCTCATTTTCCATTGTGAGACCCATTAGTCCTGATTACAAGGTTGCCAGTTCTCTCAGGCTCCGCCTTCATATTTTTAAGAAGTGGTGGCCCTCGCGGGAAGCGTTTGCGAACCGCGTGGGCACAGAGGAAAATGATCCCAGCTCCCGAGCCCCCAACCCTGCCACCCTGTCCTCGGACACTTGTCCTTGCTCCCATGCTTCTCAAACTCTGACCTGTTCGAGGAGCCCCTGGAGATCTTAACACCCAGATTCTGATTCAGTGCGCTCAGGGTGGGGCCCGAGCTTCTGCATTTCCGACGAGCATGCCAGTGCTGCTGGTCCCCCGACCATACTTTGAGAGGCAAGGCTTTAGCTGGCTTTATGCATTTCTGGGGGGACTCCCAAATCCGGAAGGGGGCCAGTTGTCTGAAATGTGATCGTACAAAGCGCAGGTGCCATGGCAAGTAGGTTTGGGTGCGGGAAGGCAGATGGGAGGGAGTCTTTGCTGAGGTGAGAGTACCTCCTCGGGGGCGCTGCACCTCCAGAGACCCCTCCTACTCTCCCTGACCTGCCCTGGCCCTCCCTCAACACATCTCCCATCAAGGTGGTCGCCTGAACCTTCGAGGCAACTTTGGTGGTCTTGGCTGACCATGTTGGAGCAGTCTACCATGTTTGTGAAGGGCTGATGATTGGGCTGGTAGAGCAGGGGTGCCTGGGGGGAGGTCGGGGACTTTGTGGGGGTTGATGGAGCCAGCAAACCACTTTGGAGGCAGAGAGAGTCCATTCTGAAAACAAATCTGTCCCCCAGCCCTCCCTGTGCTGGCAGAATGGATGCTGAATTAGCAAAGCAGAGAGAACCCGGGAACACAATGTTCCCTGAGAGGTTGCAATCAAAAGGGTCCCAGCCCCCCACCCCCTGCTGAGAATTCTGTGAATTTATGATGTGTCGACAGTTTGAGCCCCAGCACATAGCAGTCTGATGGGCTACAATTAGGAGTGTGTGCTAAGCCCCTCCCGATTCCTCCATCATGTATTCATGGAATTTATGTGGTATCAGCAAAGTGAGCCATGTGCACATTTGGGGCAGGAATTTTAGAACTATGATGTAATCATCCCCAGAGAGGTGGCCATGAGAGAAGAAAGGAATAGCAGTAAAGACAAATGAAAAGTCCCAAGCCTATTCGAATCTGGATTAAAAACAAACAATGTGTCATGACTATTTCTATGACATTTTTGAGACCATCGGAAATTTGAGCACGGTATATCTGATGGCATTAGGGAATTTTTGTTAATTTCGGGGTGCAATAATGGAATATGGCCACGTTCAACAGAGAGTCCTTATCTTTAGTGATGTGTGCTGAAATATTTATGGATGAAATGATATGATGTCTGGGACTTGCTTTAAAATAACATAGGCATAGGAGAAGTGGATGAAAGAAGATTGATCATGAATATATAATTATTGGAGTTGTGTGATGGGTACATAGGGAGTTATTGTATAATTCTATCTCTTTTGTATGTTTCAAAATCTCCATACTAAAAAGTGAAAAAAAATTCTAGATCGCATTGTTCATTTTGCTGATACCACATTAATTCCATGAGTATGTGATAGAGAGAGAGAGAGAGAGAGATATCAATCTCCAAGATTATGTAAAAGACATTGCCCTGTCTCCTCTACCCTCCGGGCTGGGAAAGGGGACAAAAATGATCAGAACATGATGAACCAATCCAATCACACCTTGGTGATGTACTGTAGAGGAAATGAATGAACCTTCACTTTTGAAGAGGATGTGGGGGCTTAGGATTTTACTCTATCTGGAGTGAAAACACTAGTCTGTTCTGGAATATGTCTCCAAAGCTCTGTGGATCTCTGTCTGCCTTTACAGGTGAATAAGACTTTTGGGGCCATCTTATCTTTTTTGACCCTCATCCCCACCCAAGGCTGGTAGACCAGCTGCCCCAAGCAGACTGTGAGCCTGACCTTGAGTTAGAGGTGAGAGTCTGATTTGGGAAGGTAGGCTGCACTGTGTCCATCATAACCAAAGCTATCCAAGGTCAAAATTATTATTTGGTCTCAAACTGAATTGTCCAGGGAATGGTGAGGAAAGGGATCATCGTGGGACTAGGTGAAACAGAACTGGGGGAGGAGGAAGTGGTATGGGTTTCAGTAATTTTTGCTCAGGGTCCCCACAATTTCCAATAATCATGCTGTTAGCAAAATGAACCTGGCTCAGGTTTAATTATAACACCAGCTAAACTTTACTGAGCATTTACTATGTGGGGTCATGCTACTACTTTATGTTATTAGTATCTCTGAAGTAGATATTAATATGATTCCCATTTTCCAGATGAAGAAACTATGGCTTAGAGCAAGAACTTCAGCAACTTGTCCAAGATATTCAATTAGTAATGGTAAAGATTGAGGGCTGGCCTAGCGTGACACCAGTCAGGCACTAAGAGCGCGACATGTAAGGAAACCCTCACTCTCTGGGTCAAGCAACTGCCAATCCTTACAGTTTGCACCCAGGCACTCTGGGAAGGGTCAGGATTCAAACCCAGGTCTGTACAACCTCAGCATCTATGCTCCCAAGTGAGTGCCCAGGGATTTTCCTTCCTAGCAGGGGACTGATTGTATGGGGTAGGTGGGGAGTCATGATGGAGGTAGCAAGAACGCTGACTGGAGTTGGTGGGATAAAAAGGAAGGAGTGGAAAACGATCCCTTTGTACTCTATCATGACAGGATCATCCTTGGACTTGACATTTTAGGATTCTAGTCTTTATGGTAAGGCTCTGTTCTCTCTATGCAGTTGCACTTTGCCTGTCCCATGAGTCCGGGTGCTGGAGTCTGAGATTTTCCCATCTGAGCCTGTCCAGCTCAGGGTCTCTGCAATATAATGCCAGAGATAAGCTTCTTTGGGACCTTTGCCTCAAACTTTCGATAATCAATATCACTTGCACTATGACCGGTCCTGGTAGATAGGGACTTCCCTACTCTTTGTGGCTATTTTTAAATTAGACAAAGACCTTTGCCAAGGTCTCTTGCCCTATACACTGCTGGTGGGAATGTAAATTGGCTCAACCCCCCTTTGGAAGGAAGCTTGTTTCATGATATCTGCTAAAGCAAACCCTAAGCTCATAACCCAGCAATTCCACTTGCAGGTGAGCACAGAGTGTTCACAGAGAAGCTTTATTTGTAATGGCTGCCCCAAACTGGAACAACCCAGATGTCCATCAATATGAAGGTGGAGAAATAAACTGAAATACTACACAGCACTGAAAAAGAATGGCTGTGGATGAATCTCACTGCGAAAAGAGGCTAAGCAAGGAAGCCAGATACAAAAGTATAGAATGTATGATTTCTTCCATTTATATGAAGTTCAAAAACAAGCAAAACTATGGTGCATACGAATTATAACAGTGGTTACTTTTGGAAGGTTATTGATTGGGGATGGGTGCAAGGGTGCTTTCTGGGCTACTTGTATCTTTTAATTCTTGTGTTTAAAAGAGACATTAGTTTTATCTCTTTTTCACTTGTGGGACTATTGAAATTGCCTCCCCAATAGCTCAATGTTCTCACTTGCAAACAACAGTGTCCACTCTAAATTGTTAAAGCAGAAAAGGATTTATTAAAAGATATTATGTAGCTGATGAACCCCTAGGAGGGCCAAAGACCTGGCTTTGGATGCTTCAGCACCAGGGCAATGCAGCCCGGACAACTGAGCAGAAAATACCCAACCTCAGAACGTGAATGCTCTAGCTGAAACCTCCCTGACCCGTGTGCCTACAGCTCAGCCCCTTCGACCCTCGGCACTGGGTTCCAGCAGCTCTGCCTCAGCTGTCCCAAAACAGATGCGTCCTCCACAATTCTTGCTGGAAGAGCTGATGTCCTTGCGTGGGTCTGACGCCTCACATTGCTCACTCCTGCAGCCAAACCTTACTGAGTGTGATGGATTGGTGGTGCCCAGATCACGTGCCTGACCTTGACTATAGGGGATCCTGGGAATTGTCGTTTTTAAGCTTTGGGGCCCTATCATGGAGGAAGGCAAGCAAAGGGCATTAGAAAGGGTGTAAAGTGAGCCAACCATGCTTCCCTTTTGCCTTTTTCTCTTTCGTGGGGAACTGGGCAGTCAGCACTGGGGAAGTGGTATGGCAAAGCCCTGGTCCCTGGTGGGGAGGCTGGATGCCCTTTTCTCTATGGGTCTTGTCCGCATTTAGCCCTGCTCCACTCTCCCATGCCCCGAAGCAGGCCTTGCTTGGCTCCCGATGAACTCCATCCTATGGTTGGCTAGGAAACACAAAAGTCACTGATTTGGAAAACACAGTAGAACCACAGGCCAAATTTCACCCACAAGAGAGAAATAAGAATAACTCCCAGGACACCTCAGGGGAATTTCTGTGAGCATGCTCTTCCCTTATTTTCTGCCACACTCAGAGCCTTCTTGACTTAGAAACCATATTTGACAATTGCGGCTGATTTTTGCTAATACAATCAGATGCATACATTTATATTCATTAACATGTTTCTTAGGGAGCGGACTGTATTTGTGTGGGAGTGCCTCCAGAAGCCTTTTGGGGTAGAAGCTGTATTGGGCTGGGAAAGCTGCTCTTCAAAAGAAGAGGAGGAGAATCTATTTGCATCTGAGGGGGAGCTGGCTTAAGGGATAAGGAAGCGTGGAGAGAACCAATCAGATGGAACAGACCAGAAGCTACATGATGTAAAGTCATCAGGAACTTTCCTAAACTCATGAAGTCACTGGGGAGAATGAATGGCTTGTGGACTTCAGGATTCTGATTCAAAGAAATGAAGGCATCTGGATTTTTTTAAAAAGATTTTATTTATGAGAGTGAGAGAGGGAGGGAGAGAGAGGGAGAGAGAGAGAACAGAGGGCGAGGGAGAGGGAGAAGCAGACTCCCCGCTGAGCAGGAAGCCCGATGTGGGGTTCGATCCCAGGACCCCGGGGTCAGGATCTGAGCTGAAGGCAGACAGTTAACCCACTGAGCGACCCAGGTGTCCTGCATCTCAATTTTTAACAACCTTCTTGGTTATCATGATGCAGTTGGTTTGGGCAACTAGTGGCAAGGAGGTCCTATAAACAATATTGACAGTTTTAGAATCCCTGTTGGGCTGACATGCTTCTTTTTTTTTTAAGTTTTTTATTTTAATTCCAGCATAGTTAACATACAGTGTTATATTAGTTTCAGGTGTGCAATACAGTGATTCAACAATTCTATTCATTACACAGTGCTCATAATGATAAATGTACTCTTTAATCCCCATCACCTAGTTTACCCATCTCCCCCACCTCCCCTCTGGTAACCATCAGTTTGTTCTCTATAATTAAGAGCCTGTTTCTTTGTTTGTCTCTCCCTCTTTTTTTGCCCTTTGCTTGTTTTTTTCCTTAAATTCCACATGAGTGAAATCATATGGGATTTGTCTTTCTCTGACTGACTTATTTCGCTTAGCATAATACTTTCTAGCTCCATCCATGTTGTTGTAAATGGCAAGGTTTCATTCTTTCTTATGGCTCAATAATATTCCAGTGTGTATATATACATATATATATATATATATATATATATATATATATATATATACCTCTTCTTCATCCATTCATCTATCAATGGACACTTGGGCTGCTTCCATAATTTAGCTGTTGTAAATAATGCTGCTATAAACACAAGGTGCATATATCTCTTTGAATTACTGTTTTTGTATTTTTGGGTAAATACCCAGTAGTGTAATTATTGTAATGTAAGGTAGTTCTATTTTTTTTTAAGATTTTATTTATTTGAGAGAGAGAGAGCACAAGAGGGGGGAGCGGGAGAGGGAGAAGCAGACTCCCCGCTGAGCAGGGAGCCCAATGCGGGGCTCCATCCTGGGACTCCAGGATCATGACCTGAGCTGAAGGCAGTCGCTTAACTGACTGAGCCACCCAGGCGCCCAAGGTAGTTCTATTTTTAACTTTTTGAGGAAACTCCATACTGTTTTCCACAGTGGCTGCACCAGTTTGCTTTCCCACCAACAGTGTAGGAGGGCTTCCTTGTCCCCACATCCTGGCCAACACCTGTAGATTCTGGTGTTGTTGATTTTAGTCATTCTGATAGGTGTGAGGTGATATCTTGTAGTTTTGATTTGCATTTCCCTGATCATGAGTGATATTGTGCAACTTTTCATGCGTCTGTTGGCCATCTGGATGTCTTCTTTGGAGAAGATCACCCCAAGTCATATTTACTTCCCCTCCAAATAGTTTTTCAAGAGGCACTCACCTCTCACATTTTGTTCAGGCCTTCCCAACTTTCCTCCCTACAGTAAGACGTTACAGAGAGTGGAGGGCTCTGCAGAAATAGACGTTTCCAGAAAACAGGTGTTTTCCCAATAAGATATAAGAATCTTCTTGGCTACAAGTAATAGGTTTGCAAACAAAATGTGGTTTAAGTAATGAGAACATCTAATGAAGTCTGGTTGCAGGGTTGGTTAACTCAACTTTTTAGACAGGTCATTAAAAACTGAAGATCTTCCCATCCTTCTCCACCATCAGAATACTGCTTTTTAATCTTCAGTTTGTCTCCTCATGATTCAAAACAGCTGCCCCAGTTCCAGGCATCATACCCTTATCCTATCATGTCTGAGGCAGGGCATAAAAAGGAGTTCCTCATTCCATACCCTTTTCAATCAGGGAGGAGCACCTTTCCCAGAAGCTATGCAGAAGCCTCCTCTTCAGGTCGCCCAGGGTTATATGGCCATGACCTAGCCACAAGGGAGCTTGGGAAAGTGAGTATCTGCTAGGCTTAGTCTTTTTAGGCAGATAGGCTTTGACAGGAAGAAAGAAGCGGGAAAGGGGTGTTGGAGAGGCAACCAACAGCATCCACCATAGCGATTTCTTCGAGTAGCAATGAAGAGTTTCCAACTGTTTTTGATGGCTGTGTTTCTCTTCCTGAACAGAAACACTGAACCACTCTACCTTTTGGGTAGGCTCAGCATGGAGTAGAGAAAAGAGATCACCCCAGATATGAGTGAATTGTGTTCCACTGCTAACTGGTTGTGAGGTCTCTGATAGGACGCCTCCCCTTTTCTAAGTCCAAGCCTTTCCAATTCTAATTCTACCCTGGGCTGAGAAATCAGACAACCAAGTTTATTAGGAACCTGTGTGGAATATGAGCCAGTAAGCTCCGAATGAGGGACCAGGAAGTTTCCAGTGTTAATAAAATGTCTAGAGTAGCTCAGAGGCTCCGAGACTTTTTTTGAGGAAGGAGATGCCCAATTTATTTCTTATTTATTTAAAACCTTTTCATTTTGACAAAAAATCAAGCTTACAGAAAAATTACAAAAACAGTAGCATGAATTCCTATATATATAAGTCGTTGAGATTCAACAATTCTTACCTTTTTATCACATTTTCTCTGTGTGTGTGTGTGTGCACGCACGTGTGTGTGTGTGCGTTACATACACACATGATATCACTGCTCTTCTGCTACTATTATTGGTGTTATTATTGTTCGGGTAGAACCATTTGAGAATAACTTGCAAACATAATGATATTTTAATCCTAAATACTTCCGGATGTAACTCTTAGGAACACAGCCATTCCCCTATGTACCTGCAGTACAGTGATCAAGTCCAGGGAATTTGACATTGATACAATATAGAGATTCAGAAATCGGACACTGATACAACTATTACTTACTATACGGGCCTCATTCAAATAGTGCCAATCGCCCCAATCATGTGCTTTATAGCATTTGTCTTTTGATCCAGGATCCAAACCAAGATCCCGTGTCGAATTTAATCAGAGACCTTTTCAAGTCACTATTGAGTTGGGGTCTGGGTTCTGAGAGCTGAGGATGCTGGGTAACGTGTGCCTCTTTGGGTTGCCCAGTATAGAGGACTTTAAACTTTTCAAAAACTTCACTTGCTTATTTATCTCACTTGATCCTCACAACAGCCCTGGGAGGTAAGTAGGGCACAGGTTAGCATTTCCATTTTACGGATGAGGAAACAGAGCTTCAGAGGGTCACGCAGTGGGTTCAAGCCAGGAGATTTGTGGTCTGACCCTGGCTTTGCGCTAAATCCACGGACCTTCCCTCCACTCCCCAGGCGATTAGCGGGTGGATGAGAGTTTAGCCAGCCTCACCCTTGTGGGAGTTGGCCGTGCTGCAGATGACACCGCCTGTGCCCCAGCTGGCAGTTGTCCCCGTGGTGCCAGGGAGGGGGCAAGCAGAGGTCTAGGAGAATGCCAACGTGGGCAAGAAACAGGCAAGCGGGGAGAGCCCTTTCCTCTACCCTAGTCCTGGCTGCGACATTCCTCCGTGACCTCTGGGTGCCCGGGTGGGACAATCACTGGCTCAGGGACCAATTTCTCCAACTCCTTCGGGAGAAGAGGCGGGGCCAATGACTTTCGTGGTCCAGAATGCTATGGCTGCCCCGCCCCCAGCCCCATTTGGCCCTTACCCCTTTAGGGCACGCCCCTTGCACTTCCAGCGGCCAGCCACCTCCGCATCTCTTGGTCCAAGGGCTTCTCCTGCGCCCTCACACACAGTGAGAGAGACGTGGTGCCAATCTGCCGCCCCTGCTAGCTCTCCCTGGACGCATGCCTCACCCCGTGCATTTGTAGATAAATACCCCGGCTCCCTCGCCTCTCAGATGGGCCAACTCGGAGTGTGGTCCTCGAACTGGTGCCAGTCTGGGAGCTGTTTATTGCTGGTTTGTGATAAGTATGGGATTCAAGAGTAAGCATTTAGGAACTTCTGTAGTAATTTTGCAGGTAGTTATAGGTCTCTTGCACCTAATCATAAAAAAAAAAAAAAGTGGGCTTGTGTCTTGCATGTCTTTGTTTTTAACATTTTTCTAGTAATTCATTTTTATTGTCTACTCAGATCATCAGGGATAAAACAGTATATGTCCATGGTGGTTTGGAAATTAAAAAAAAAAAAAAAAAAAAAAAAACGCGGACCAAATCCTTCACTGTAATAGTTTGAGGAGAATTGTCCCCTGTTCCCAGTGTGGGGCAGTGGGGTCAAGCCCTGGCTGCCCCCACCGCTCAGTAATGTAGGCTCCATGAGCCTGTCTGCCCTTCCCTATTGTGATTCCCCACCACCCTACAGTGCTCCCCGGTTAGTCCCCGAAATACACGCAAATTCTTGTCTCGGGCTCTGCTTCTGGGGGAAACCCAGCCTAAGACAGTGATTTCTAGTCCTTTCTAATTATCCTGCTACATCCTGTGATTTTCAAGGGGTTGTACTTTTGAAATGAAATGCCTAAAAGTTTCTACATGGAAATACCTTTTTGAAATACCGCAAGACTTTAAGAGCATTTAGAGTCCTTCAGGAGGCCTTTTCTTCTCTCCCTCTTTTTAAATAATCAGAAAAACATATTCTCTTGCATTTTAAGAAGGCCAGTAGGTCCTCGGGGTTGAGCAATGAGGGGGCTCAGCAATTTCATCGGGGACCCTGGTTTTCCATCAAGAGGCATTTTCTATCCCTTCCCTGTCTTAATTCATCTGAGAAAACAATCCTGAGTGAGATTTGCTGGGCTGTGGTCATCTCTACAGACCCACACCTTGCCTTCCTGAAAGCCTCCAACTGCCCACAGTCCCGCTAGCCTGGTGGCCCCTACAAATGCCTCAAGCATCACATACACTTTGCATTTCTTTCCTCAGCTCCAGAGCTCTCGGGACCTGGGAGAGGGGGGCTACGAAGCCGGACTGTATTCATTCTCCAAGTTTTCTAAATACAGGGGATTTCAAAGGAGCTGATCGCAAATCAAAGTAAAGAGCCACAGTCTTGGCTTTGTTCCCTGTCTGCTGTTTGTATATTTTATATTATGCATGGGCCGGGGGCGCCCACGGCGGGGCCTGCTGGTTATAACTACAATCAATCAATCCCAACCTATTTTCAGGACCTGCCAGCCATCGGGACAACTTCCAGAACTATCGGAGCCCTCTTTTCATTATTTAAAGCCGGGCGAAAGGATGCAAAAATACTTAATGAAAGGGTTGGGCTGACCAAGTGACGGACTGGCTAAGGCCTGAGCGCCTCGATCTCTGAGGACTGGCGGGCAGACTGGGCACGCGGGCAATCACTTTGTCCCTGTTGTTGGGGTAGGGTGGCTCTGGGTGAGCACCACAGCTCTGATCTAACGTGGAAGGGGTGCCTAAGGGGTCAACGAGACATTTAGTCCAGGTGTCCCCGCCGCCTTCTCAGTCCAGACCTCTGCTCCTAGCCACAACACAGTGGCCAGTATCCCCAAATGTCACAAGCGGCAGCCCGGGACGATGCCAGGGCACACGCGCACCGCGGTGTCATTGGGAAATGGGCCCAGCAAAGGCCTACCTGGTCCCCTTTGGACTAGGGATGCCCAAGAGAACACAGGACGGCCACGTACATTTGAATTTCAGGTAAACAGTACTTTTAGTATCAGTATATCCTAAATATTGCATGGGGGTAGACTTATGCTAAAAAAGAAGACGGATTGTTTATTTGAAATTCAAATGTTAACTGGTCATCCTTTATTTATACTTGCTGGATCTGGCAGTTCTACCTCCGGTCCCTGTTACTGTCGCCGCACGGCCCTCGCAGTGGCTCCAGCGGATTTGCTCCCAGCGGACTGCACCTGGGATTCTTCCCGGCAGGCCTGGTCTCAGCTGCTGGAGCCGCTCTGCCTGCTCATGCAGAGAGTGGAGGTGCCTAGGAGTTCCCTTCGCCCGCCCTGCCCCAGGGTGGTCCGGAACCCCCCGCTGCCGATGAGTGCTGGGCCCAGGGGTGGGAAGGCCCAGCTCTCCTGCCTTGGGTCCAGAAGGGTCAGGCGGAAGCTCCTCTCTGCAGAGCTGGGCCCGACACTGCACACGTAGGGGGTCTTCGGTGGGGGTGGGGGTGGGCAGGAGGCTTGCAGTGAACTTCGAAGAGGGAAAGCAGAGGCAGCGGGGAAGCTTCCAGGGAGAAAGGCCCCATGCAGGACAGGGAGGCAGCGGACTGGAGCAGCCCCGACTCCTTCCCCGTCTGGCTGGGGATGGAGGGTGGCCAGCCAGTTGGCTTCCTGAGAGGGGCCCGGGCACCCATGTCCTTCCAGGGAGCCCACCCCTGCCAGTGGTGTCCCAAAGCACAAGCTCGTGTGTGAGGGCCTCTCAGCCAGACACAGGCCCTCGCTCTCTGTGGCGGCCTGGCTCACTCCGGCCACTGGCTGGACTTGCCAGCGTTCAGCGTGCTGCCTGGCACGAAGAAGGTAGCCCGGGTAGGCTGAAAGGATGAATGACCACGCGGAGTTGCTCCATGCTCTTCCTGCCCGTGCACCATGCTTCCGGAGGCCCGCCTGGTCAGATGTGCTGCAAATGCACCAAGACGTAGGACATTTAACCAGCCTTTAGGTTCTTCAGCGCTGACGCGGGGACGCCAGGCACCATGCTTTGCTGGGCCGGCCCCGTTCCCTTCGAAAAGGAAAGCTTATTCTCAACCTCAGCTGCACATTTGAAATAACCTGGAGAAGCTTTTAAAAATCCCGATGCTTAGCTCTCACCCCCAGGGATTCTGTTTTAATTGGCCTGGGTGGGGCCTGGGCATCGGGATTTTTGAAAACTTCCAAGAGATTCTATTATATAGCCAGAGATGAGAGCCACTGGACGCGAAAGTTCTATGCCTGGATGGAATGCCTCAGGGCAGCTTAGGTGAAATGGGATGGCGGTGTTTGTGCTGGCCAGGGTATTTGGGTTAATTGGACTTTAGCATTTAAAATGCTGGAGTGTCTGCATTGAAGGGAATGAATGGTTCCTCAACTGAAGGAGGCTATTCTAGTTCATTCCTGAAGGGCTTCCCAAACCCAGCTGTGCATCAGAATCACCTGCAGGGCTTGTGAAAACACAGGTTGCTGGGCTCCCCTCCCACCCCTCCCCAGAGTTTCTGACTCAGTAGGTCCAGGGCTAGGCCCAAGAATCTGCATTTCTCAGAAGTTTCCACGTGATGCAGATGCTGCTGGTCCAGGGAGCACGCGGGCAGAACCACTGAGTCCCTGTGAACTGTATCCTGGGCTCCAGCGGCTGAGCTGACTCTCTTGACAATGAGTTGTGCTTTCACTCATTTGTCCCCCATTGGTGTCCCGAGGGACTGTGGCTTCGTTACTTTCGTGTGTGATGATGCTCTGTAACGGACCATCCCCCAAATCTCAGTGATGTCACAGTCGCAAATATGTGCCTCATACTTGCAGATCTGGAGGTTGGCTCTGCGGTCAAAGGTGGGCTAGTTTGGAGTCCAGGCTTCAGTTCCGGTTTGTGCCTGCCCCACACGGACTCATTCTGTGACCCAGGACAAAGAAGCAGTGGCTATCTGGGACATGCTCTTTTCATAAAGGAGGACAGAAGCTTCAAGAGGGCTGGCAGAAGCTTAAAGCTTTAGCTTGTCATTGACACACTGTCACTTTCACCCACATTTCCTTGGCCAAAGCAATCCACGTGGCCAAGCTCCAAGTCAGAGGATGGCGAGATATACTCTGTCCACAGTACACAGTGTCAGAGACAAGGAGTAAAGAAAGAATTATGGACAAATAATATTATCTATCCAAGCCTGTTAGGTGTCAGGCCCCGACATGGAGTTCTGGAGAGACCCAGAAAGATAAAGCAGGGTCTCAGCCTCTGAGAAGCACAGACTGGCCCGAGAGACGGACGAAGACACAAGAGGGTATTATCCATGAGACACAGGACAGATGAACAGCAGGAGCACAGAGGTGGGAATGCGTCTCATTGCTGGGATGTCTGCCCTCCCACACTGTGCAACCAAGGTCCTGGAGCTTCGCCCAAGCTGCAGTTCTGGGAGCCAGGACTGTGTGTGGGAGTAGCCCAGCTAGCCCACAGCTGCAGGGCATGGAGCGAAAGGAATTGAGTCTGTGCCTGGGCTGGAGCAAGTTTGTTCCAGAAAGTCCAAAGTACCTAGTGCAAAGCAGAGAACAACTGAGGAGACCTGGCTTTTTATCAAAGGGCTGGTATGGAAACAAGAAACACAAGTGAGCCATTGAGAAAGTAAAGCCCAGGGTGATTGGTGGAGGCCAGAAGTTTGAGGGTAAGGACTAGGGGACGGGTTGCCTATTGCATGGAGTTGGAGACAGGGAAAGCACTATGAAAGTCATCGTGTTGGAGGACAGGCAAAGGGAAGTGGGTCTGGGCAGCCTTCCAGAAGAAAGGGCATTCCAAGTGGGGTATAGCTGGTGAGTAGGAGTTTGTTGGCAGATGGAGAGTAGATGGTAGAGTGTTAGGAGTTTGGATGATCATTCTAGGGGCACACAGACCCCTCCCTTTTCCATAAAGTTCTCGCACTTGTTGTCTCTGACCCAGTCCCCCTACAAGCCAGCATTCTGCTTGGTGCTCCAGACTGCCCCGTGGCCCACAGCGATCCCTGTACTTCATAGGTCGCTGACGTTTTATTGCCACTGAGGTCTAAGGATCGTTTTTCTCTTCAAGTAATTACCACTGAAATTACGTGGTTTGATCTTTGAGTGATTATAAAACTCTGAGACTCCCGACTGGCATAACATAGTTTCCCAAGGACCAGGGCCCAGAACCCCAGTGCTGGGTTCAAACGTAAGATCCGCCAGGACTCCTTCAACTGCCCTCGCTAAGTGGGTGGGGGAGAGCCATGCCTCCCGGGGACCTTGCTCTGCTCCCAGAGGGTGGGTCAAGTTTTGTTGGGCTACTATTTTTAGAGGAGTCCAATAAACCCCCAGCGTGTCATAATGAAACACACCAAGTTCTGGAAGTCATCTTTCCAGGGATCTAGAGGCTTCTGGGGAGCCAGCCATGACCATCCCTAAACTTCTGAGTTGGAAGAGCTGATGAGGCCAGCAGGACCTCGGCTCCATATGAAAAGGCATTCGGGATGGCAGGAAAAGCTTGCTCAAGGCGCAAAGGGGTAAGTTGGGAGAAGGGGCTCAGTGAGGTGAGCCGGGGCAGGGGAGTGGCCACGCTCTTGGAAGCCGGGGAAGGGGAAATGCACTGAATAACGTTTTCAGCACGAATTTCAGTCAGCTCCCTACAGAGCAGATGATGGAAGGGAATGAGCAGGCTGGTTTTTTCTTTTTCTTTTTCTTTTCCTTTTCCCCGTAATGGCGTCTTAGGCTTTGTTGTGTTAGGTGCAGAAACACTTTACATAGTAATCACATAAGGAGAATCTCCACATCCACCAAGATATATGTTTGCTCCCACTTTCTTTTAAAGACACAGCCCTTTCCTTCCCAGACTTTCCAGGGAGACATGGGTGTAAGGAATATTTCACTCTCCTTTTAATGACACTGCACCAGACCCACAAAATGAAAAGAAATGATTTATGGCAACTGATACCTGGCCTCAATGTCAGAGACTAGTCGGGGGTGCCGGGGGGTGGTGGAAAGCTGGATACACATGTCCAGATCTAACACGGGCCATTGGCTTCTCTGCTTCAGCTTCTGGGGCCAGATTTTCTAATGTAGCAAAAGAAGTGGGAAAAAAAATATTTTAATAGAAAAACTCTCCAGTTTTGAAACATTGGCTGCTAATTCACATTTTGTACAATGATGCAGAAACCAGATGTGGAGTGTGGACCCCTGACTTGCACCTGCTCCTCCATATTTCCACTGGGGATAGTGTCCTTCAGTGTGGGATGGTTAACTTTCCCCAAGACTGACACCTTTGAGACACATAGACCTGGTCCAAGAGACGGGGCTAGTACCAAAGGGCTGGAGGACTGGGGGAGGGGGGGTGCATGGGGGTCCAGATGGAGGCCTTCTGAGAATGAAGGGGAAGACCTTTTTTGCTTCTGGTTTGGGTCGTTCCCTTTTCCTGGGTCTGCTCTCGTGAGGTGATGCTGCGTGCCCCCCTTGCAGTAAAGTTTAACACACGGAAATCTCAGTCAGTCGAGTCCACAGGAAGGGGGTGTGGGAGCAGGCAGATGGAGGCCCAGATGCCTGGCTGGACCGCCCCCCACCCCGGAGCTGGGGGGCAGCTGGGCCGGCTGTATTACTTTCCTGGGGCTGCTGTAACAAAGTACCCCAGACTGGGCAGCTTAAAACAACAGAAAGCCATTCTCTCGCAGTTTTGGAGGCCAGAAGTCTGCAATCGAGGTGTCTGTCACAGGGCCGTGTTCCCTTTGCAGGCTCCTAGGGGAGGACCCTTCCTTACCCTTTGCATCTCCCAGTGGCTGCCGGCCCTCCTTGGCATTCCTCAGCTTGTGGATGCACCAAACCCATCTCTGTCTCCGCCTCACGTGTCCACCTTCCCCATGAGGGTCTGTGTCTCTCCAGATCTCCCTTTCTTTCTGACAGTAGGCACCGCATTGAGGACCCACCCTGATCCAGTAGGACCCCCTCTTAACTTGATTACATCTGCAAAGACCCTGTTGGCAAATGAGGTCACGTCCTGAGGTTCTGGGTGGATATGAGTTTTTTGGGGGGGACACTATTCAACGCAGGACCTGGGCCAAGTGGAGTCCCTGGCTCGTTTGTTCATCAGGTGAATGTCCCGGATGGCCAGGCTGCAGTCCCATCAGGCTGCACTGAGGCCCCCCTCCGAGTCACTGCTAGCCCGGAGGGGTCACCAGAGGGCTGGGGTGGAGGGAGGGCCTGGCTTCCCCCTCAAGGCTGATGTGGAGGCAGGGGGCACTCTCCGGTCCGTGCTGGGCAGGGCGTCCTGTCACCTGGCCCCCCAGCCCCGGCAGCCTGGGTCTGACTCCAGGCCAGTGCTGGCCCTGGACATCTGTCCTGACAAGGTGAAGAGAGCTGCCACACCGCAAGGGCTCCCGCAGACCTCCAGTGGCTCGAGAATGAATCTCCGGGATGGGAAGAGGGAGCACGCAGACAATTTGCATGCCGAGGCTCGGACTGTTTTGAGGAGCTCTGCAGGGGCCCAGAGAACCCGTGTCTCAGATGTCAGGCATGGATCCATGCCGGCCTTCCACGTCTCCATCCTTCAGAGAGAGCTTTTCCACCCTTGGGATCTTGCATCGGCCCTCACAGTGACTTTGTGGTCTTGCCCGGCCTGTGTGTCCTGGTGCGGGCTCTCGCGGGAGGGTCTCTGGTCTCCGCGGGCAGAAGGCACTGTGTCCTCTCAGGAGGGGTGGCAGAGAGCCCGAGGAGCACCTGCAGCTCCTTCGGAAGCATGCAGCCCCCTCCCTGCCCGAGGCAGACGTTCTGGCATTCCTGAGTCAGACGTGACAATAACCGCCACCAAATCAAACCTTTCTCACAGCTTTGAGTCCGCTCTCCATGGCTGCTCCTCAGGGTGACCCTGTGTTTGAAAAAACTGCAGACACAGGGCACTTGCTGTCCCCAAGGCAGCCCAATTCATTTTAGACAACTCTAATCTTTATCAAATTTGCCCCGATGCTGAGTCAGAATCCACCTCCCTGGCACTTCACCCCTTAATCCTGGTTTATCCACTGGGGCCCAGCGCACAAGTGTAATTCATCAAATCATCAGCTATCAGAGCTGGAGGCCACCAAGGCCAACCCCTCATCTTCGGTTCCCTCTCCTGCTCCCGATGCCACTTCCTGATGCACCAGCCGTGGCCCGAATTGTCTGTCACTGTGTCTGTCTGGGGCTTGCGGATTTGAATAGCATTTGATTCTTATTTCCTTGCCAGACTCGGGTGCCCTTTCTGAGAAATCAGGTTGGCCTTGTCATCCCAGGGAAGGAAAGGAGGGTGGCAAAGGTGTTCTGTACAGGCCTGCTGAGTGGAGTCCTCGTGGCCACACTCGAGAGCCCAAGACTGGAGCGGGCAGGAGATGCGTTCACCCACAGATGGGGGGGTGGTGGCAGGCCCGGCTCCCCGCGCCCCCCAGACCTACACGTGACCCCTGGCTGCAGACAGCTGCTGTTCTTCCTGCTCGCACCCCCAGCCCGATATAAAAGCACACCCATCACAGTATTTATAGAACTAGTAAATAAAGAATGAAATCGCAAGTTAAAGTAGGTTTTGATTGCCTACGTGTTGGTAAAACCCAGCTGGAATAATTTGATTCATGCATGAAAAAAATGCCTCCAAAGCAGGGCCTTTTTTTAGTGCGCCGAAACTGAAACCCTCCTGCCACAGATAGAAATTTCTGCTCCTATAGTTTGGCTCAGAGACTAAGAATTAAAATCTAAAACGAGATTCCAAGAGAACTAATTATTGGCTCCCTCGAAATATACCAACTAGCCTTTCCCCAATCTTGCAGACGAAGCTGCTGAATGAAGCAAGGGGTGAAACTGTCCCCGCCTACCCCACAGCCCGCGGAAGGGAACAAAGACCGTGGCATCTGTCGGGCCTCTGGACGTAGCCCCGTGGCTCGGAGAGTGGCGTTTTTAGGCAAAATTAGCTGCCATGTGAATTCGATTTCTGTTCCCGGTATCAAGGGGCTGTGACTAATTTTATATTCTGTGAGTGGTTTTTGAGGAATGAAAAATCTATCCTTCCCACCCTCAACCGCCCACTCCCTCAAATAAGGGTTTCCCCCTTCCCACGACGCCAGATTGCTTTGCAGACAATGCCGCTCACTTGTTATGGGAGACTGCTGGTTTCCTGCCTGTGATGCCCCCCTCGCCAGCCCCCCTACGTGCACACATGCACACGTACGTGAAGCCGCAATATGGTGACCTTAAGAGTTAGCCTGAAAAATACTTTTGTTTTAGAGACTGCGTGGGCTGGTGGAAAGATGGAAAGAAGCTCGAACAATTAGGAGCTATGCTTTGGGGATTTGATCCCAGGAGGCAAGCTCCCAGAACACATTCCTTCACCGCTCTTGACAGTTTTTCTTTTACTTTGATACATGGTCTACCAATCAGGCATCCAATTGGATTTCTGGGATTTGTCTTTAAAAACTATGAACACTTAAGAGAGGATGAAGGGGTTCCCAGTCACTCACAGTTTAGTAAGAATTGGTCCAATACAATTGCTTTCCTCTGAACACCTTCGTGGGGTCAGCTACACTGAGACAGTGAGATTTGGGGGCGAGAAGGAGGGGTGATTTTAGCTACAGTGTGCCGTGGGGGTGGGAAGAGGCTTGCAGAGACGGAGGACCTGAAGGAAAGGATAGTGGGAGGGAGAAGAGAGACGGAGAATGGATAAGAGGATGCCCCAAAGGCAGATTTCCTCTCTGCTACCACATTGCAGAGACACCTACATTTGGCTTCCAGCATTTTCTTGTGTTGGGATGCATCTGACAGACTTTGGTAATTTGTTTAAGGAGACTGACCACCATTTTAAACACTGTTTTCAGGGTTGGCATTTGCTCCCAGTTCTGAACAACCAGCCTGAAAGTGAATTTTTTTTGGGGGGGAGCAAGGGGCAGAGGGAGAGAGAATCCCTAGCAGACTCCCCGCTGAGTGCGGAGCCCGACGTGGGACTCCATCTCACGACCCTGAGATCACAACCTGAGCCGAAATCAAGAGTCGTACGCTTAACCAACTGAGCCACCCAGGCGCCCCGTGAATTTTTTTTTTTTTAGTCAGTAATTTAGGTCGTGCAAATGACAAAACTGACTTTCAGGAAGGCAAAAGGTGTCACGTGTGTCCTAGTGAAGAACAAGTAATTCTTCGAGATGTAGGGCACATAGTGTCACAGATCAAGGGAGTGCTCTCCGTACAAAAAAAATCATGGGGACAAGCATGCGGGGGTCACGGTCAAGGGCTTTGTCCCTGACCCCTGCCGCCCCCTCCTCTCTCCCTGCTACCCTTTATTTTCAGTTCTACCCTCACGGGGGGGGGCGGTTCTGAAGTACGGCCCCAGAAATGCTCAAATCTCTCTCTGCTGCCTGTAGATGTTCATTCCCACCATAGGGAACGTCTGCGGAAACCTAGTTATCCGTATTCTGATGACCGCCGTGGCTCCGGCGGTTGAAATGATGCATGGCTTCTTGTCACGAGGACGCCTCCAGAACCGGCAGACTCCTGTGCCTGCAGTGGTTTCAGGACAGCAGGCAGAAGCGTGGACGCGGGAGAAGGAAGACCTCCCCCCACCCGGCATCCAGACTGAGGGTGCCCGGCGGGAGCAGCGATAGTTCAGCATTGTAGGCAGAATCGCACGTGTGCATTTTGGGGGACAAGGGAGCTCATTGTTTCATCAGATTCTCAGAGGGATCCTGACGCCCTCCCCCCACTCCCCACCCCCAAACACAGAAAAACCATCGGCACAGATAATGAGCTTACCATCACACTAAATGCTTTGTTATTAGAGAATAGACTCAAAGGAGGAGGACTGGTAGTACAAGGACTTCATCAGTCAGCATAGGTAAGACTATGCCTTGGTAACAAATTCAGTGGCTTACTATAAAAGAGCTTATTCTGTACTCACACTCTGAACCCGACATGGGCCAGCTAGGGAAGAAGCCCACGACCGTCCCGGACACACCCGGACTGAGAAAGTCTTCTTCTTGACCGAAGCATGCCTTGTCACCACAGCGGCAGGAGACCTGGGTGGCCCCAAAGCTCGCTGGCAGCCAGGCCTCCACCCAGGAACGTTCGCGTTTAATTGGCCCAAACAAGTCACACGGCCAAACCAGAGGTGGGGGGACGTGCGGTCCAGCCACGTGCCCTCAAGGAGAGCCGGAATATTTGTGAACAACTCTAATGACTACTGCCGCGATATAAAATTTTTTGAAAGAAAAACGTAAAGTGTTCAGCTCATCCACTTTAAAAATTAAGAGCAAGGAACATAAAACTGTATTCAATAAATATAGTAGATAATAAAAAGAATTTCACTTCCATGTTATGGCCAATTAAGAGAGACAAAGTTAAGGGGGAAGAGATTGCAAGAGAGGGAGGGAAGGAAAGTGGGAGAAGAGGCGAAAGAGGAAGAAAACGTGGAGGGGGCTTTTGTGGGGGGGGCAAGGCCAAACGTGTCAGCAAGGTTGGTCTTTTCTGCTGACTGATCGCAACATCTCAGATCATTTGGCCCGGGCTCCTCGGAAGCCTGGCAGTCTTCTAGTTTTTCCCAGCACCCCATCTTTCTGGGGGCCGCCCCCAGTGCCCGCGTGGAGCTCCGTGCAGGAAACACCATTGCATGTGCATTTCATAAGGGCAATGTACAAGGGGCCATCAAAGTGGTGCTAAAAGCCAGGCATGGTTCGTGGGCCACTTCCCCTCTCCCCGGTCCCTGCCCCCCACCACCAGCCACCAGGGTTCCTTTTGTGTATGAAGACCACCTGCACAGAGGCTGCAGAGATACCAAAGTCTGTCAAAACCAGCAAGGAAAACCTCCTTCCTTAATGCAGTAACTGGATTCAGTGCACGTGGTGAAACTATTACATAAATATGCTAAGCACATCTTTTATAATAGAAAAGACTCGTCCGTTCTCTCTGTACGTCCGCATGTTTTAAAGGCATAAACTAGCCCCAAGGGCTGCGTCTTCCTCCCCGCCCCACTCCTTTCCCGGCTCCCAGAGCTGAGGTTGCCTTCTGCCCTAGGAAAGCGACACTTGTGTGGCGGTTCCTCTGTGGCCACCTGCTAGTCCCACTCACTGCCCACAGCCCTGGAATGGGGAGATCAGCCAGGACTTGTCTCTGTGCTCCCGGAGGAGGTATGTGCCTAAGTGAGAGATGGGAGAAGTCCGGGGCAAGGGGAGGAACCCTGGGGGTAAGACAAGGGCTGGGGTGTCTTGTATTTTCCAGATGCGTTTTAGTTTCTTCTTCACTTCGTCGTCACCCCAGGCTAAGGTGGTGTGAATATCGCCATTCAAGGGCCATGAACCCTGTATCAGTGAGCTGTTGCTGTTTAACAAACGACCCCAAGATTTAGTGCTCTAAAACAAGGACCATTTATTATTTCTCACTGGTCTGTGGCTTGGCCAGGGGCTTCTTCTGGTCTGGGCTGGGCTCTAGGTCTCCACGGGGCTCGCTCATGTACCCAGCAAGCTGGTATGATGATTGGGGCTTCTCTCGCCCCCTTGCCAGGCTAGCCCTGGCTTGTTCACATGGCCATCGTAGGGTTCCAAGAGCAACAAGAGGGCAAGTCCCAATGCTCCTGTGCTTTTCAGACCTTTGCTTGGGTTACTTTTGTTACTATCTCATTGGCTAAAGTAAGTCACGTGGCCAATCCAGATTAAGGGGTAAAGAAATAGACTTTAGTCCTTGCTAGGAGGAGCTATGAAGTCACATTGTAGGGACAGGACTATCAGGAGGGGAGTCGTCTGTAGTCATTTGTGCAATCTACCACTCCTGAACCCCGCCTTTCTATTCCACTTCTTCCCTGGTGTACGTTTCCCTGATGCCCTTCCTCTCTGCCCCACAATCCGGGGCAAACAGGCAGCATGTGGCCAATGTGCACTACTCTGTGAGAGATTTGGCGTACCATTACGTGTAGGCAAAAGGACTATCTCTGGCGTGCATATGACAGCGAAACTAATCCAAAATAACAGTGGGTTTAAATAAAATAGGAAATTCTCTCAGGTTAAACAAGCAGTCTAAGAGCCTTGATGGAATCATCAGAGACCAAGGCTTCTTCTAGCTCGCCGATGCCTACCACCCTCAGACAACTTCCCTCGTCCTCATGGTCTAAGAAGGCTGCTAGAGCTCCACCCATCACATCTGCAGGCAGCAATATGGAGGAAAAGGAGAAGGACTGATCTTTCTCTTAAAGGAGGCCTTTCAGCTGTCTCACTCACTCCTGCTGACATCTCATTGGTCTGAAATTAGCCGTACTTCCAGGTACAGGACACATCTGCCTGCTAGGGTGGCTGAGGAAAAGCTGGGCACATTGATATTCTAATACATTTTCTGACTAAGGAGCAGAATGGATGTTGCGATCTTTGCCAAATGAAGTTTTTCACAAACATGGTATGTGACTGTGAAATCATGAGACATCTTTGCATACATCTCATTTGCTCAATTATCACACCCGGGGTGGAGTCATGTCATGTCTTCAGTTCAGCTCATGCAAAGGCACACATTTTCCTCCTGTGGCCCCCGAGGCTATTTTTCGGTCCCTGTGGCCCAGCAGCCTCTTGGGCAATGCTCTGAGAGGGCCCAGGACTGGCTCCCCTACTTTATTCCAGGGGTGAGGTTCATTTTTACTTTTTCTTAATTTTAACTCGGATATGGCACTCACAGAGTCAAGTTCACAGATCTATAGTGTACGGCTCAATGACTTTTTACATTTATTTTTATTTATTTTTTTAAGATTTTATTTATTTATTTGAGACACAGAGAGAGAGAGAGAGAAAGCACGAGCAGGGTGAGGGGCAGAGGGAGAAGCAGGCTCCCCGCTCAACAGGGAGCTGGATGTGGGGCTCGATCCCAGGACCCTGGGACCATGACCTGAGCCGAAGGCAGATGCTCAATGACTGAGCCACCCAGGTGCCCCTCAATGACTTTTTAACATACATCTGCATCCATGTAACCACCACCCAGATCAACTTATAGAGCATTTGCAGACCCCCTACCCCCACCCGGAAGTTCCCCCCTGCCTGGATTCCATCGACACCCACTCCCAGAGGTAACCGTGAGTCTCGCTTCTGCCACCATTGTGGCCACAGGCTCTTTTCGGGCTGCCCAGATTCTTCTGAATGGACCTATGCCTGGTGTTTTGGGGTAACACTCCCCTCTCCCTGTCTACTGCAGCCAGGCAGGAGGAGGGCCAGGAGGCAAGGTTGCGGCGTCTGGGGTAGGGTGGAGCTGTGACCAGATGGAACTTTCCAGCTGAGCTTGACCAGAACTCAGCTGCACCCAATCACCTGCATGGCGGGGACCTCCCCAAGCCAGGTCTGCCCAGAGAACTGGTCTTCCTCTTCTTTTCTGCAGCCTCTAAACAGAGGCTCTCTGGTTCTGGTCTCCCTGTCTCTCAAGGCTTCTTTGTGTTCCCAGAGGAACACAGTATTCCTGTGTGGGCGCCTATCCCCTCCTATCCCTACCGCCCTGCCTGGTCATGTTCTCACTGCTGGCGCCCCATCCAAGGAACCTGACGACTTATACAATTTGACGCGTTCTTTGTGGCCACCATGACTGATGTGTGCAAGGGACATGGAGACCCACTGTGGTTCAATCAAACTGATGCTCCGAGTGAGGTCCTCAGACCAGTGACCGCGGCCCCATCTGGGAATGTGTTAGGAACACAGATGCCGGGCCTCCATCCCAGACCCGCTGATTTGGAACCTGCCTTGTCACTGGATCCCTAGAGGATTCATGTGTCCATAATATTCAGGCTGTGACACCAAGAGGTGCTCTAAGGGGGCAGTGGGTACTTGATCAGGAAGCAGGGGCCCCCAGAAGCACCCAGATCTAGGTGGCCCCTTCTGGGTGCTTTGCCCTGGGTGGCAGCTGGACAGAAGGCCCCCACCGCTGTGTTATCGTGGGAGGACTTCGTTACCCCGCCTTCTTGACCCCATCACCCTCGCCTCTGGTTTTAGAAACCCTCCTCTCCTTACTACCAATCCACAATACCTTCTCCGCAGCAGAAACCCCAAGATTTTCTGTTAAGTTTGGCACAAATGCCTTTGGCAGCAAAACCGGGTTTGAACTGATGTGAGGCTTTTTATAGTCATTATTTATCCCTCTTTGTGTGACTCTTCATATGTTTCGGCACAGCAATATTAACGTGTCTGATTGCCCACCAGGGGATGTTGTGTAAGACCTGGTTTCTGCTGGTCTTACCTTCCTGATCCACAAAAACTTTTCAATTCAGAAACTCCTCTGGCCCGAAGAGTCCAGGATGGGGTTAGGGACCTTTATCTCCTTTTCCCCTTATAGATGAGGCACTCCATTTTTAAAAATTTCCCCCTTCCTGGCAAATAATAATAATAAAAATAATTGTTATTATTAGTTACAAAGGTAAAACTTGTGTGGAAAATTTCAGACTATGGAAGTAGAGGACCCTGTCTCTGCTCCTCATCCTGGCTTGGTGTCTGCATTATTTCCTTTTTCTTTTCTTTTCTACACTTGTAGAGGTATACCCTGAAATGTGTGTGGGCATACACATTTTATGTATGTATGGATTTATTTATTTATTAAAGATTTTATTTATTTACTTGAGAAAGAGCAAGAGTGAGAGAGAGAGAGAGAGAGCACAGAGGGAGAGGGAGAAGCAGGCTCCCCGCTGAGCAGGGAGCCCGATGCGAGGCTCGATCCCAGGACCCTGGGATCATGACCTGAGCCGAAGGCAGCCGCTTAATGACTGAGCCACCCAGGCGCCCCCATATTTTAATAATAAAAGTGCAATCACACTTTGTGTAGCCCCCTGCACCTCCGCCCACCCCCACTTAAACAGTGTATGGGGGGAAAAGCCACACAGCAACACTTGAACGTTCGGCAGAGGCTGTTGGTGCCCTGCTGTGTCCCTGGAACCTTCCCACGTGCAGGTGTGCCTTCTAACTGCCAGGGCCCACGTCCTTGGGCTCAGGAAGCAGCCCTCAACCAAGGAATCTCAGGAGCTGGTGGACAATTCTGCCAGCCCCCTTGCTCTTGGGCAATAACTTGGAGGCGTTTCCTAGAGCCCTCCTGCAGGAATGAGCCCCAGTTGTCCATAGGGGTAACCAGATTGCATTGCGAGCGCACCTTCTTCTTTTTTTTTTTTAAAAACCCAACATTTATTTAATTTAAAAAGCGAGAGTGAGAGCGCGCATGCGCTTGCATGCAAGTGTGGGGAGGGGCAGAGGGAGAGGGAGAGAGAGAGACAGAGAGAGTCTCAAGCCGACTCCTCGCTGAGTGCGGAGCCCAACGCAGGGCTCGATCTCACGACCCTGAGATGATGACCTGAGCCGAAATCAAGAGTCGGATGTTTCACGGACTGCCCAAGCGCCCCTTGAGAGCACACCTTCTATTACCTGCCTTCCCTACCCTGGCTCCCGTCCCCCCACTTTTCTCTACCTCCCACCCACGCCTCTCCCGAGTTCCCGCCACCTCCTGAATAAATAATTTGCCTTCTAATGCTTGTCTCAGGGTCAGTTTCTTCAGGAACCCAAACTATGACAATTGAGAAATACCTGCTGCTCTCTGTTAATTGTTGAGTATGCCACAGTATGGATATGCCATGATTTCTGTCACCATTTCCCTATTACAGTCCTATGATTGGATAATTACGGGGCTGCTAATTTTTCAATGTGACCCATGAGGTTGTGGTAAACTTCCTTGTGCATATATTTTTGGACACGAGCATGAGTATTTCTGAAAGAAAGGCCCGTAGAGGTAGAGTTTCTGGGTCAAAAAGTAAGGACATTTAAGATGTGGATAGCTACGTAGGCATTTCCCTTAAAATATTTTGGATGTTGCATCACTTTGTCTTTGAGTGTGTCTGCTCCATGTAGGTAGGCTGGATCCAACCTGCTCCTCTGCTCTGAATCTGCATTCTTCAGGAAGTGTGTGCCTGCTCGTAGGGCGTCTTCTGCTCCCACTAGTTAAACACACACACGCGCATTGCGTTTTCACAACTGTCCCTCAGGCTATGGTTATGTTGCCCTCCTATAACTAGTTCCTTCTGAGCACAAACGCTCCTGCCCCCGCCTGGTGCCTTCCAGGGGCCCAGTACGTTTCCACAAGCCAGGTGTCGGGGAGGGGGGGCATGGGGGGACTTCGGCCACCCTAGCCCTCTGCCTAAGCCATTCATTTTTGTCTCCTTCATGGCCGTCTGTCTTCCCTTTGCAGCTCTTGTTCTAGAGGATGCCCTGTCTCCACCTCTGGGCTGAAATAGATTTATATCTGTCTTCTTGTAAACACTTTGAATATGTCTTATCCTCGTCAGGGTTGGGGGTAAGAGGAAGACCCGAGCTGAGAGCTGGAGAAGAATGGCTTCCTGAGGCTATTGCTTAAGCACCTAGAACTAGCCAGACCTGAAGCCTCAGTATTTGTCTTGGTTTGTGTCCCTAGAAGCAGATCCTGAGACGAAGATTTGATTGTAAGTAGTTTCTTTGTAAAATGATCACAGGGAGCTCATGTAGGGCAGCGGGAAAGCACTTGTCTCTCGTGCCTTGCCTTTGGCGCTGACCGCATTTGCCCTCGAGGGATCCCGTGGTTTTTCACCTGAACGTCCTCTGTCCCCAAGTAGCCTGAGGGCCTAACTCCCTGGATGCCTACCACATGCTAAGCCACAGCACCCCTAGGAGGTCAGTACTTGGAGGGCGTTTGATCGATGAGGTTCAGAGAGGGTGAGCAACTTGCCCGAGGTCACACAGCTAGGGCAGGACGCAGCAAAAACGTGGACTCAGGTCTGGGTGACCTGATGACCAGTGTTTCTTGCTGCCTTTCTTGCTTCCAGGCCACCCGTCCTTTACCCAGCACCTTCTCCCATTAGGTGCCACTCTCTCAGGTCCCACCCCGGCCAAATAAGAGCAGGAAACCGTTTCCCATCCTTGTTGGTTCCTTCCCAGAACCCTGGCTCACTGATCTCCCTGCATTTCCCCTATTTGCCTAGAGAGTTCTTTCCCACTCTGGCATTCCCGTGGTGGCTTCTCAGTACATACAGCAAGAAAGAAGCCCCGTTGGTTTTGGACAAAGCGGGGCTTATTGTGACCGCCCCACGCTGTGGATAAGCCAGCAGAGGCCCAGAGAGGCGGTGTGAGAGCGCCGAGGCCGCACAGCTGGTGGTTCACGGAGCTGGCCTTGGGAGCTAAGTTTGCCTCGAAACCTCGGTGGGTGTCCCTCGACACAAGGTGTTTACAGAATGCCTGGTGGTCCATCCTGCTGTCCAGATTCCCATGGGCAGGGAGCCACGTGTGACCTCACTTAGGGGTGGAGTCGTGGTTCCTGTCTTTATCAGCATTTGGCAAGAGGAATTCCAGTCTCCTCAGATGTGTCTGCGAAGGGGGCTAACGGAACAGTTCCCCAAGGAGCTGGGAGCATGAGAAGGGCCTGGCTCCACCTTCCAGGGATCCTCAGCCGATCTGGCCAGAGCAACCCTTTCTCCAGGAGCCGGGCCGGTGCTGCTCCGAGCCGTCGCTCACGCTGCGTTGACACTTAAGGCCTACAAAGCCCTTGGAGGGAAGGCCAGGGGCCCGGGGGCCAGGAAAATGCAGGCCCTGTTCAACTGTCGCCCAGCAACGCCACACACAAACATTTGCTGACAGGAAGAAGCCGCCTGACGGGGAGGTGATGGGGCAGTGGGGAGAGGCGGAGGTAGACCGTGGGTAACTGCCAAGCCGGAAGGCTGGCCCGTGGCCAACGCGCTGAGTTTAACAGTCCGTGTCGCTGCCCTCACCATTCAAGGAGAATGCTGCCTGTGGCCACGTTTCCAGGCTGAGCGCCCTGTCGTGGTCTGGCCTGGGCTGACCCTGGGAGGACACACGTGGGGTCAGCTTTTGGCGTGGGGTCCCCGCCCCTCCGTCCCTTCCCATCACAGCCTGGACCCAACTGGGGAAGGAGAGGCCACCTCCGGCTCTGGGGGGCCCCTCCACAGAGCTGCCCCTGACTTCCTCCGAACAGCTCGGTGGGCCTCGGGTTCCTGCCCCTGCTGCCGCAGCCTCACCGTGTTTGGAAACGGCTTCTGAGGAGGGAACGGCCCTCATGGGGGGTCTTTTGGCGACCACGGCCCCTTTTCCCCGACACCCTGCCCCGGCAGACCAGGCAGAGCTCAGCCTGAGCCGGGAGGCCGACACAGAGACGCGGAGGCTTCCAGGGGTTTGGGCAACGCTAGAAGCATCTCCCGCCCTCCTGTTCTTCCTTCTTAGGCTCCTCTTTACTCAATGAACCTCCCACTCAGCCCCGAATTAGCTACAAAGGCCCTTGGAACATGCCCACGGTGGCTGTGTGGCGGGGACCCAGGCAAGAGACAGGAGGATGGGAGCGGGGAAGAGCAGTGGCAAAGCCGTCCCCCCCAAACGCAGCCGGCCCCTTGGCCTCTGCAAGGTCGACCCGACAGCAGGCTGTGGAATCTGATAGCACTCCTGTAGCTTCCAAGAAATAATTATTCCCAGGAAAGTGTTTTCAATTTTAGATAAACTGCTGTTTAAAACGCAGAGAGGACAGAACTCAAACAGTGGCAACGGCGTGCGGCTTCCCCCGGCGGGCCCGTCATTAACCATTGCTCCCCGAGCTAAAGGCTGCGGCGTATCCCCAATTAACAGCCACATTCCAGCAAGCTCCCTGTTTGTCAAGGCATTAGCGCTGACATCTGGGGACGGTGCCTGCCCGGGCCTGCCAGCAGGGAGGACGGAGCTCCCATCCACCCACACTCCCACCACGGCCCCGGCCCTTGCCTCAACAAAGGGTGGGCCCCCACCCCCAGGCCGGCTTCTCCCCCCGCCCCCCGTGCTCCCTGCCCACCGCATGGCACTCTCCCGCCGGCCAGGGCGAGCCAAGCGGCCCGGTCCCCGAGGGGACACGGGTGCCTCTGTGTGAGTGCGTGTGTGTGCACGCGTGCCCGTGTGGAAGAACCTGGTTTCTGCAGAAGATGGTGTCTGGGGACGATTCTCCAAGGAATTCTGTGGGAACAGGAGTGCTTTCTGTACCTTCTCAAGCCTCTGTGTGTGTGTGCATGTGTATAGGTGTGTATGACTGTGTGTCCATGTCTGTACGGGTGTGTATGGTATGTGAGTGTGTATGAGTGTTGTGCATGTGTGCACGTGTGCATGTCTGTACGGGTGTGCATTGGAGTGTGTGTTTGAGTGTGCATGTGTGCGTGTATACGGTATATGAGTGAGTGTGTGTGTGTGTGAGTGTGCATGTGTGCGAGTATACGGTATATGAGTGAGTGTGTGTGTGTTTGAGTGTGCATGTGTGCGTGTATATGGTATGTGAGTGTGTGTGTGTTTGAGTGTGCATGTGTGTGTATATACGGTATATGAGTGAGTGTGTGTGTGTTTGAGTGTGCATGTGTGCGTGTATATGGTATGTGAGTGTGTGTGAGTGTGCATGCGTGCGTGTATATGGTATGTGAGTATGTGTGTGTTTGAGTGTGCATGTGTGCGTGTATATGGTATATGAGTGAGTGTGTGTGTGAGTGTGCATGTGTGCGTGTATACGGTATATGAGTGAGTGTGTGTGTGTGTTTGAGTGTGCATGTGTGCATGTATACGGTATATGAGTGAGTGTGTGTGTATGTGTGTGTGTGTGTGTCTAGGGGCGCCACAGCTACTCTCGTCCTCCTATGTCTCCCCTTTATTACGTGCCCTCTTTTTCTTCTTTTCCCTCATTATCACTAAAGCACTGAAGAAACAAACACTCGCTGCCCCATTCTCCGGGCCTGTACGGATTCTGTTGACCCCAGACATACTAGTTGCAGTGACACGAGCCATGGTCCGCTCGTGCTTGTGAGAGCAGGAAGCCCAGCAGCTGCCTCATTCCAGGCACCCGGGACCACTGGGGCCGGGAAACCGTTCACTTTGCACTGCCAGGCCTTCCCGTGCACCGCCCTCCCCTGTCCCTTCCCGGAGCCTGCCCCCTGCATGACTCCTGCTGAGCTCCCACCGTCCTCTGCGCGGCACACCCTTTCCTGATCCCTTAAATGCGGGCATCTCCCAAGGCTTGGTTCTCGGCCTCCCCTCCACCGTGCCCTGTGCCCCAACATCCCCCAGCAGCGGGGCCGAGCCACTCCCAGGGGCACAGTGGTGACTTTGGGACCCTGAAATCCACAGCTCTGAACTCAGCCTGCTGTCACCTTCACCTGGGTGCTCTTGTAGCGCTTTTGATTCAAATGAATCGAACCAAATCCCCCTCTTCCCCCTAACAGAGTTCCCCATATCTGTCAGAGATGTCTGTCACTATTCTGTCAGCCCACACTCTAGCATCCTGTTGGACTCACCCCCCACCCACCTCCCTCAAAACCTGCTTCCGAATCAGAGCAGGTCCTTGTCCTATTCCTATGTCCCTCCCTCTCCTCGTCCCTCCTGCCTGGCCACCCTGGGACTTTACTGATGAAGTGGAAAGAGACAGGGATGGGCCCCTTCCCTTTGGGCTGAAAACAATGCCCTCCACCCACACCAGGCTCTCGACGTTTGATCCCTCCTACACACACAGCTGCTACATTAATCTTCCCCTGCCGTGGGCCCAAGCCCACCTCTGGGCCCAGAATTGATTCCAGTGAGTTGAGAGTAAATGGCGTGGGTGCCAGGCCTTTGCAATCTGTGGCTTTGAACAAACACTGGTTACTATTTCAACAAGAGTAGGAGGTAGGGGGGGCAGTCAGGTCTCTCTAGCGAGGCCTTCTGAGGGGAGATCTGAGCAGTCAGTATCCGTTTTCCATCTTCTCCCCAGTCCCTGTGGTTCAAGTGAAGACAGCCATGCTCCCAGGGTCCTGGGGTGGGCCATGGCCCAAGCCGGCTGATTCCAGCCAGGCAGCGGCAGCCCTGAGGATTTTTCTGGAACTGTGGGGACAGGGCGCCCATTCTCAATCACAGTTGCTCTACTAATAAAATCTAAGTCTGAAACTGCTGGTGGCCATCTTGTCATCACTTGGGATAAGTGCCTGGAATCAGCCATGCCTGAAGCCAAGTACCTTTTAACATATTGGTTTCCTGAGCCAATCCCCAGCCCCCCCCTTTTTTTTTTTGGACTGAGCCAGTTTGAATGGCGTTTCTTGGCCTTACAACCGAAAGAGTCCCGCCTGCCCCAGCCCTGAGAGACCTCTCTCTCTTTGGAGCTCTAGATCCTTGCTTCCCTTACCCTTCACTGGGCTCTGACCACATTCAGCTTCGTGGGCGCTGGGGGAGGGGCGCCTGTCTCCCGCGGGCCACCAGCGGCCCGGAGGTGATCGTTACAGACGGAATGGCTGATGAGCCCCACAGCCACCCCGCAGTTCGCAGGCCGGACCCTAAATGCTTTACCTATGCTAGTCCAGCCCTTACCACCCCCTGAGATGGGAATGACGCCTGTCCCCATTCTGCTGCTCGGGAAACTGAGGCAGGGAGGAGTTAGAGAACACCACCCAGGTAACATAGTTAATTCATCACAGAGGCAAGATTTGACTCCTGGCTGGCTTGCTCCAGAATGCTGGTCCCTAACTGCCCTGCCCTGCCGCCTCTTAAATGTGCTGCTGCACGTTACCGTTGTTTTTCCAGGTCCTCTAGGGTGCTTTGAGTTCCTCCTACTTGGGATGAGAAGCCCTCCTCCCGCCACACTGGCACACGTAAGGGGATCACAACGCCCTGGATTTATGTTGGGCCCCTCAGCTGAGCATGCTGTGGAGCAGCCCGAGAGCCCCGCTTAGGACTGGGCCGTCCTCCGAGGGAGCCTGGCCTGTCCCCTAGTCCTGTGTGCATCATGCCGGGGGGCCCCCTCGCCATCATGGGCGGGGTGTGAAGCGGCTCCGATTGCACCGCGAACTGCGCTGTCTTAGCTGCCCCTTTGCATCTGTACTTCCAGGGCTGGGCCCCACCGGAGAGCCTTCCCCGGCGGTGGGGTGGCCGAATGGGTTGCCTTCCCAGGCAAGAGAGGCTGGCATTAGGGCTACCCTTGGGAGGTGGCCAGTTGTCCCTGGTTCTACACTTTGGTGGCTGCCTAATTTTGCAGAACCCTGTAGCTGGAGTGTATGCCCTGAAAACAATCCCTCAGAGTCCCTTCGACTCCACTGATGAAAACCTCCTCCGCTCTAACTCCAACACAGCATCGGCATCGTGGTCTGCAGTTTTCAAATTAATATATCATTTCAGCGTTTTGTTGTTTGTTGTTATGATGATTCCCATGATGTGGATGAGAAAACTGAGGCTCGGGAGGCAGTAAGTAAATCTCCGGGCTTCAGGGGAATCACCAGGGTTTGGTCCCTTCAGTGAAGCCCATTGACTGAACAATCGTCGTACATTGGGCATTTTCTGGTTGCCTGGCACCGGGCTTGGAAGCTGCAGATGCAGAAGGGATGGTGGAGCTCAGAGTCCCAGGAAAACAGCCGTGTCCAATGCGGTAAGAGCCACGATGGTACTGAGCATAGGAGACTGCGCATTCTCCCAGTTGGAGAAGGTGACAATGTTAGAGAAGGTTCTGGAGAAGTGACACTCCCCTGCTTGTCAGTTGGTCGAGACACAGACATGGGCCCCCAGAGGACATGGACAAACTTCTCAAGTCTTCCCCAGGCTGGCTCACACTGTTGTTCACCTGTGAACTTGGCCCTGCACACATGTTTTTTCTTATCGTCGATGCAAATGCAAGATCGGTAACACACCCACTTTAAAGATAAGAAAACCAAAGCCCGGAGGGGTCCCAAGACTCAGCCCTCTTGTCTCAGTTCTGAAGTTTGAAGGGCCATCCCTACCCCAGAGGTCACTGTGGGATCCACCAAGGCCACTGTTGTGACCACGTTGCCAGTCAGCTTTCCCCCTGCTCAATCTTTTTCCCTTGTGTGGACCCAAGTGTTGACCTCGAGACCACAACCCAGTAAACCTCCTCCATCCAAATTTCTTTTTTAAAAGATTTATTTATTTGAAAGAGAGTGTGTGTGTGTGTGTGTGTGCCCGAGTGGGGGGAGGGGCAGAGGGCAAGAATCTTCAAGCAGACTGCCCGCTGAGTGCAGAGTCCGACTTGGGGCTCTGTCCCACGACCCTGAGATCATGACCTGAGCTGAAACCAAGAGTTGGACGCTTAACCGACTGAGCCATCCGGGTGCCCCTCTATGCAAAGTTCCATCTCAAAGTCTGCATCCTGGAGAACCTGATCTAAGACACCATGTTCCATATCTTTCTCGTCTGATTTTGGTAGTCTGTGAATAACAAAACCTCCAAAATAACAGTGACCTAAATACGCCAGAAATCAATTTCTTATGTAAAAGTTGAGAGGTTGGAAGTCCCAGGCTGGTAAGATGGCTGGCATAAGGACTGTAAGATCTAAGTGTCAGTAACTCGGGATCCTTTGATGTTGTTGTTGGCACAACATGGCTTCCGGACCTAGTTACCTCATGGTTCAAGATGGCTGCTCGAGATCCCCATTGGATCCCTTTTCAAGCGTGCAAGAAGGAGGAGAGAGCAAAGAGGGATGCACTCTCTTTTCTTCCAGATCACATTCCAGAAGTTGCTTCTGCTTGGATCCCACTGGCCAGACTTGGTCACATGGCCACACATGGCTGCAAGCTGAGGCTGGGACATATAGTCTTTACTGGGGGAGATGGGCACGTATCCAGCACAAAACTGGGGATTTTATGTCTTGGGGAAAAGAAGAAGACGGATATTTACAACTAGCAGGCTGTGGATGTATGCCCCCCCAACCCCCCACAAAGCTACCTGGGGCTGTTTGGAGCCCCAGGGAGGGCAGAGGCTGTGTGTGGACTACCTGGCATTTGGGGAACACTCCTGCCAATCTTTGGTGATCACCCCCCATCTCTACACCTCAGTTTAGATCCGGGAGGACCGTTGGCTCTTGCTATAAGGGCCCTTCGGCCTGGCTTGAGGCCTCCTTAAAGGCCAAATCAGCTCCCTCCCTCCCACCCAGAAGCTCCCAGGGGAAGAATGACTTTTCTTCTTACTTGCCCCCTCCCCTTCTCTTTGATCTTGTGGTTCTTTAAGCGGGTGTCTTTCAGTCTCTCCTGGGGCAAAGAGGCATCCCTTGTTTACCCACAAATAATTAACTGCTATAGTCATTTCACATATACACAGTGAGCATCACCATAATTACAGAAAATATATTACACATCAAGCACATGGAATGGGGGCACTTCACCACCCAGTGGGGCCTGGAACCAGAGGTGAATTGGATGCATCAGCTGGCCCTGGGTTTTATCCCTGGCTGGGCCCCTTTGTGCATTTCTGGGCCTCCCTCTGCGCCTTGTAGGCCGTGAAGCGGTGATGAGTGGCCCCCTCCCAGCATGTGTGTGTGTGTGTGTGTGTGTGTGTGTGTGTGTGTGTGTGTGTGTATGTGTGTGTGTGTATAGCCAAGTCTCCCCCTGCCTCCCCTTTTTGCTGAGACCATAGAAACAGCAGGTTTGGGGAGTGCTGACTGTGTGACTGGCCAAAGGAGAGGAGGCCATTGGAAGAGGATGGAGAGGAGGACTCTGCAAGGAAGGGGCTGGGGAGGGGAAGGGGGGGAGGGGAAGGGGAGGAAGGAGAAAGACGAGGACTGACCGAAGGAGAGGGAGGCGTGGGCAAAGGCAGAGGGATGGGCTCAGAGCTCCTTCCTTAGGGTACTTACCCGGAAGGGAGAAGAATGGTGAGCATCTACAGCTGGAGGGCCAGCCCGCCGCCCTCAGTGTGCACACGGATCAGCTGGGAGGGAAAGGGCGCCCTGAGCCCGGCTGTTCTGACTCGGCGCATCCGGCTGGGGGCTGAGGATCTGCATCTCTACCTCGTTTCCGGATGCTGATGCTGCCGGTCCGAGGACCACGCTTTGAGTAGTAAGGATTCAGAGTCATTTTCAAATTCATTCTCTCTTTGAGTCCTCGCAATGACCCCGTTTTACGGCCGAGGGAATTGAGGCTCACAGATGCCAAGTACCTTGTGTGAGGTCCCCGGTCAGCCAGCCCACGGCTTACTGTTTGTTTCGTATGTAGAGCTGTGTCTCCGGGTACGCTGGGGAACATTTGCGAATGTGGGGGCCTGGGGAGGACAGATGGAGCTCAGAGGGTCGGAGAATGCCTGGGATGTGTCTGGCGTGTGAGCCCCGGGGCCTTGTTTTTGGGCACCAAGAAGCCAAGGCACGCAGAGGAAAGAAGTGGCTGGGGAGCATAAAGCAGGATGGATCAAAACGAGGAGGAGACTCTGTCATCCGTTAGCCTGGGCCGAGCGGGACTGTCACTAAGCCGTGTGCCCGGAATTGCTCAACCTGAGGATCCGTTGTCTCTTGCGAAATGCTCACACTTTGTAAGATCAGATCTCTGTGTTCTGCCTGCAAATGTCTTGGTTTGGATTCACGGAGGAGGCAGCGCCCTCCGAGTGAGAGTAAGTCATAGAGCTGTCTTCAAAGAAGGGCATGCTCTGGGTGACGGCAGGGTGGGGGGCTGGTGGGTGCGTGCGGAGAGTGGCATTAAATGAGGTAATGCATGCAAAAAGCTTCGCATTGTGCTGTGGGCTCATCGTGCAATCGTTTTTTGTGGATTATAGTAATAAATCAGAGAGGCATCTTGAAATACGATGTAAGGGCTTAGTGGTAACGACCTCCCAGCCCTGGGTCAGCCACACCTGTGAGAGCCACCGAAGCGAGGAGCCTTAAGGATGTTGTAAGTTCTTACAGAACTTAGAGTTTACCGGGGAGATGCCAAATTATAAAGAGACTCCTAAGGAATGGGCGAATTCAGGTGTCTGCAAGGGGTCCATATTGGCTAGAGGCAGGGTGGTCCATCTGGGAAGGCTGTGCAGAGGAAGGAGGAGAAGGAGGAGGAGGACATGATAATGCTTCTGGGGTAGTCTAGGTCCTCCGAGAAGCAGATGCCAGAGGAGGATTAAATGTGCGAGGATTTTCTGGGGGGACATTTCTGTGAGAGAAACCGGGAGGAGCTCGGCAAGGCTGGGAGAGCCGCCAAGAGCCAGTGATGCCCTCTGACCCGAGAAAGAGGGCAGGGAGGTGGGCAGGAGCAGCCTGGACTGTCCTGAAGTCTCTGGAAGGTTCCACAAGGCTGGCAGACTGTCCTCAAACCAGGCAGCAGTCAGAGGAGTCCTGTTTCTTGCAGGAACATGTAACGCCAAGCGTCTCTGGGTCGGTGGCTTGGGCAGCGGGTGGGAAGGGCAGCCTTGGCCCGAGTGCTGGCTTGATTTCAGAGCTGGGTGGCCGGGGCCCTGGTGTGCTTTTGTTCTCTGGAGCCAGAGGGCTGTGAAGCACGGCTTCCAGAACAGTCGCTTTCCAATCAGTTGCCTACCGGAAGGGGAAAGACCTTGAACTCCGTCGGGGACAGGGGCTCCAAGCCCATTGCAGTGTCTCCCATGTAGTTGTCACTCTATAAATATTCGTCAACCGGCTGCAGAACCGGAAGCCAGATCCTTCCATCCTGAGGGGTTTGTTTTCCTTTTGCTCAACGTACCCTCAAAATGAGATCGGTTCCTTTATTTCTGAAATGTTTCCCTTTTGTGACATTCAGCTCTTTCTGCAAAAGTGGCCAGGGCCTGGCGCAGCCCTCCGTGGACGTCCTCCAAGCTGAGAAGCGGGGGGCCTCGTCCTCTGCCTGTGGACAGCACAGCTACGTTGGATTCTCTCTCTGGGGAGAACCTTGGTCCAGCAGAGCCACCTCTGGGTCAGATCTGCCACGAGATAGGAATCCAAGTGGAGGCTCCCTTGCTTCTAGAGAGAAAAGACCGTCTGTCTTCCATCACCGTGGCTCACTCTGTTCCCTGTCCCTCTGCCCCATAGGCAGTGCGTCGTCCCCTTGGACACTGTGTGCAGAGAGCCTGCAGCAGACACAACAGCCAGATGAGGGAGGGGGCTTGGGAAGCCAGGGCGCTGGGCTTCCCATTAGGAGAGAGGTGGCAGCGACCCGTGGGGATGGCCTCCAAGCCACACCCCCCGGCAGGACTCCAGGGGTCCGGCCCCCAGGGGCAGCCTCCGTCCTGCTTCTCCGGAGGCTGGCTCCAAGCCAGGAGGGACCTGGTTTCCTCTGCTGATGGAGGCAGATACCCTGCATCCGTCTTCTACGCACGTGCTTGGGCTTGGAGAGGAAGAGAAAGCGGCTTGTTCTTCCTACTCTACTATGTTACCGCGCTGTGCCCTGTGGTGAGCCGGCACTGCTTACTGAGTGTGGGTCGGCACACGTACGTGTATGAGTGCGTGTGTGTGTGTGTATGCACATGAGTTAGGGGGAGCACTTGAAGCTGAAGAGGGGATAGTGTGAACGATGCTAAATTTCTCCCCTGACAGTTATGTCACCGCGAATGAACTGAACAGAATCTGTGAGTGCCAGTAACCCACAATCCCCAGACGACGCCAGCAACAACAGTAATAATATAGCACTTGTTCCGCGCATGTCCTGTTCCGCCGAGCTCTTGACATGTATGAACTCACGGAACCCTGACAGTGCCTGATGAGGAAAGTGCCGCTATCTTTCCCACTTTACAGGCGGGCAAACTGAGGCACAGAGAGGCTAAGTCATTTGCTTCGGGTAATTTATGCCGAAAGTGGCAGCACTAATCATATCTCCTTGCCTTCAGGGTTGGTAATTGCCTTGCAGAAGAAAAACGGAAAGCTAAGCCCCAGGTAGGAGTGGAGTTCTGGAGAGCCTGCATTGCAGAGCCCCAGACCCTGGGGAAATCTACTCCACACTTTAAAAAAAAAAAAAAGGCACCTCGTATCCCAGATTACCTGTTACCATAAAGCCCTACAGTTGGTAGAGGACATAGCTCTTGGCACCAGAGAGAACGTCTAGAAATGCCGAACTGAATCTTTGTGGACCATCGGCATTGCTTTCGAGGACAATTCCTGCCTTTATGTTATTTGCCTGTTTGTTACTTCCCAGGGGTGAAGTGGCCAAGCAATCCTGGTCACACATGCTTTCCAGGTTGCCGGACTGTGAATAAACCGAGGTAGGGTCTGGGAGTCATGGCGACGGAGACGCCCCTCAGATACCCAGGCCATGGGCAGGGACAGTGGACACTTCCTACACGGGGCTCTCCAGCTCTCTGAATGCCTTATGAAGATCAAAGAAAGATTGGGTCATTTAGTCTTGTCTTGGTTATTACTGTATGTCTTCTATTTTTATTGTAATTAGACTCATTGACCTTGGAAAACCTGTTTTGTGGACCAGAAGCTTAGTGGGCTATAATACAAAGCAGCTATTTTAGTATCTCCGGTGGTTTCTGTGGGTCAGGACTTCAGGAAGGGCTCAGCTGGGTGGTTGTGCCCGGGGCCTCAGATGCGGCTGCACCTGGAAGGGGACTGACACGGGGATAGCGGGGGGCTGGCTGGGCATTTCTCTCTTTGCCTGCAGTCTCGGGGCCTCTCCGTGTGGTCATTTAGCATGGGCTTGTTTGGCCTGCCTTCCAGCATGGCAGCCCCAGGCTAGCAAGACATGGTGGCTCGGCGCTCCAGGCCCAAGTGTCTTGCTGAGCCCAGCAGAAGCCACATCATCATTTATGACCTAGTCTCCGAAGTCATGTAGGGTCATCTCCACCGCAGTTAGGTTGAAGGTAAGGGAACACAGACCTCACCGCTCCATGGAAGGAGTGTCCAAGTCCCCAAGAAGAGTCATCCTTGGAAAATATGATCTGCCACAGATGGGGAATTGCAGGGGCTCCAGGACAGTGTGAGAGCCCTACAGGGGTCTCTTGACCCAGACCGTGTCCCCGATAATTACACCTCCGCCTCCTGGCTGCCCGATGGGACTGCCCAGCAATGCTAACTGGGTGCTGAATGGAGACTTGCCTAGAGCAGGAGCCCTGGGGGGTCAGGGCTGAAGGAAGGCAGTGAGGGGAGAAGGTCCCAGGAGGCTGGACGAGCTGAGTGACAGGATGGCAAAACCGATGACCGAAGCCTCACAGATCAGAGAGGCTGAACAGTGGATCAGGGGGTGAGAGTGGCTGAGCTCAGACTGCCCTGTGGAGAGCCCGGACCCAGTTCTGGAGCAGGGGAGGGGAAAGAGCTGGGGCACAGCCCAGCATGGGGAGTCAGCATTGACTGTGGAGGGCGCCCTTGCAAGGGGCACTGGGGAGAGGGCTCTGAGGAGGGACAGCAGGCCCTGGAACGTGGCATTTGCTTGAGTTGGCTTGGTGTTACCCTCCCGGTGTGGTCCCCTGCCACCAGCACCTGGGGCAGGTGTGGAAACCCATCCCCCTCCGAGGAGAGGCCAAGGTCTCAGGGAGGGGGGATGTGGGTAGAGGGGCTGCCTCCCAAATCCTTGCCTGGGACCTTGTGGCCCACAGCCAGGCCTACATGAGAAATTGATTACGTGGCCAACTTGACCGCTTAAGGCCTCGGCAAGCGGACAGTGACATCCATAAAGCGCTGCCCCCCACGCCGGGTGCCTCAGCGGCCTCTGTTTGAAGGTAAATCCATCCATAAGCCTGCCGTCACTCTGGGCTTAATGTACATGATTTCTGGCATTTACAGCAGCGCGGCTCCGAATGCTGGAAGAAACTCCAGCAGAATAATTTGCCAGGGGAAGGCGCGCAGAGTGGCAATTGCTCACGGCACATCGGAACGGCGACGGCTCCTGGGCAAACGAGCTCCCTGACAACGTGCCAGCCCCCTGGCCTCTCTCCGCTGCTCACCGCAGCGCTAAGGAGGCTTCTGCTCGGAGGGAGACTGTGTGTTCTGGCACTGATGTTGGGCATCCCTGAGCCCCTGGGGGGGTCAGTCCTCGGGGCCCTGAGGGATTTTCTTGGACATTGGGACCCTCCACTTTGATTCGAAGTGAGCCACAACCGTGTGGTCTTGTCCCTTGGCCGGAGGGGCTGGGGGCAGTCACCACACCCGGCCCTGGGACTGTTTGCTCCCCTGCCCCGAGCCCCTGAGAGCATTTCTGGGCATCCTTCTATGGCCTTCTGGGTGATCTCCTTGGCAGCCGGCTCCCCTCTTCTGTCTGCTTTTCTCAGCGTTTCTGTTCCTCCCTTTGTCTCTGTGTGTCTCAGCTTCCATCCGTATGCCCTCAAATCGCTTGGCCTCTGTGTGTCTCTCTGTCTCTACCTCTCCGTGTCTCCTACTTCCTGTCTCTCTCTCCCTGTTTCTAATCCTTCCTGTCTTTCTCTTGCGGTCTCTCTTTCCCTCTCTTGTCTCTCCATCCCTGTCTGTCTTTGCCTGTCTCTCTCACCGTTTCTCTCCCTCTGCCCCTCTCTGAGTCTCCTTGCCTGTCTCTCTTTCTTTCCCTCAATTTCTCTGTCTCTCTCTGTCTCTGTCTCTGTCCCAGACCCTGTGGCAGTGCACAGCCTGAGAGGGTGTCCCGAGCAGACTGTGGAAACAGCCAACCCAGCACTGTATTCTCTTTTTCCCGGCAGCTCCCTCAGACCCACCTGCCTCCCGCCCCCACCCCCAGCCCTCCCAGCCCGGCCATGAGCAAGTTGGAGACAGGCACGTGTAGGAGCCCAGCCCAGAAGCAAGGCCTCCCGGAGCTGCCCTGGCCATTTCTCTGCTGCGGGGACTAGCTTCTTTCCTCCTGTCTCCTTTAGTTGTTTGACTGGAGGGCACTGGTGTCTATCCACACAATGCAGATATGACCCCCTTGATCCAGATTTGGATGGCACAGAATTCTCATACTCGTTCCCCCTTCTAAAAAGCTGAATGTTTGGAGTGAGGTTACACACAACCCTGCCTGCCCCCTACCTCCCCCCCCCCAGCCCAACAAACCATGGAATGAGGATTCACGCATAAGAAATTTATGAAGGAAGGGCCCCGGGAGACTGGGAAGGGGAGTGGGGACAGGACCAGGAAGGAGGGGACGCAGGCAAAGGTGTGAGCTCAGGCAAAGTCCTTGGAGTGCAGCCTCAGCCTGGTTGTACAAGGGAGCGTGGAGGGCAAGTTAGGTCCCTGAGTTGTCCCACCCCAGGTCAGGGACCAGGGGACAGTGATTTGTCGACGGCTGTGGGGGGCAAGGGGTGGGGGATGTAAAGTCCTATGCATTTTTGGTTCCCACACTTAGACTCAAACCTTCAGCACCTCCCCAGATTCCTATGGATGTGCCTGATCATAAGGATGGTGATGGCAGGGCACTCACTGAACACTTACATATATCAGGCACGAGTCTACATGCCTTACGTTTATTAACTCGACAGATCCCCGTAACAGCCCTACGAAATAGTTACTATTACTATCCCCTGTTTTACAGATGGGAAAACCCGAGGCAGAGACAGGTGGTTTCCCCAGGGGACCCTGTGGGTAAGTGGTAGAGCCTGGATTTGAACCCAGGAACACTGGCTCTGGAGCTCCCATTCATAACCATTATGCTACGCCCAATATCCTCCAGCATGTGGTCCGGAACACATGGACGTGCTCCCCATCCCCCAGCATTAGAAACACCGCCTTTCATCCCTCCGCAAACACTCCATTTTTAGAAATCAACTCTGAACGTCAACTTGTACTGATTTTTGCGGTGGTTTTCATGTTTTCGAAAGCCCACATTTCACAGCCTCTGGGCTTAAATTTGCTACTTTTTGGGACAAGTGCCAAATGGCACAGCACAACACGGGACCCTTGGAGGAAAGAGGCCATGGCTTCTCTGTAAGCCTAGCCCCTGGGAGAGACCTGCAGCCTAGAGCCAGCCATGGCTGGAAAAGCTTTTGCCTCAGCGGGCAGAGGGTAGGGATGTGGGACATAGTCAGCTTGCTTGGTGACAGAAACAGGCAGTGGACAAAAAATGTCATCAGTGCATGTGTAAGCCTGGGGCTGTGTGACTGGCCTCACAGAGACTCAGACTGTCCTTCCTAGGGACAAGAGCATCAGCATCGCCCGGGACCTTGCCGGAAAAGCAGACCTGGGGGGGCCTGGCCCCGGGACCTGATGCAGCGGATGCTTTGGGGGGTGGGGCCCGACACCGCGAGCTCGACCCAGCCCTGCAGGGGATTCCGATGCCCACTGATGGTCGAGAATCCCTGGCCCATTTGTCGCCAGTGGCAGCCACCAGCACCAAACCACCCCCACTGTGGGCCAGGCGCTGTCCCCAGCACTTCGTGGGCATTAAATACCAGGGAAGGTATATTATAAAGTTTACGCAGATGTTAGGGGCTCCTGCTCCGACCACACCCAGGAAAGGAAGTGGAAGGGGAAATTTAGTTGTGCCCTGAGACAGCCCGAGGAGTATCAGGTGGGCTCCATCTAAGGCACCTCAAAAGTCATGAGCCCCTGAAAGCAGGAGGCATTCTTCCCACTTTACACATTGTCTCAGTCGGCTCGGGCTGGTAACAAAATGCCACACACTGGGGGGCTTATACAACAGAAATGTATTTCTCACGGCTCTGGAGGCTGGAAGTCCAAGATCAAGGTGCCGGCGGAATCGGTCTGGTGAGGGCCAATCCTGGCTCGCAGATGGCCACCTTCTCAGTGTCCTCACAGGATGGGGAGAGAGAACTCGGGTGTCTCTTCTTATAAGGGCACTAATCCCATCATGAGGGCCCCACCCTCCTGACCTCATCTAAACCTAATGACCTCCCCAAGGCCCCGTCTCCAAATACCATCATGTTGGGGGTTAGGGCTTCAAAATACAAATGCTGGGGACACACGTTTAGTCCATAACACACAGCCTTCAGGGCCCCAGAGATCGCTGGAGGCAGCTCTAGGGTCTGGATCAAGGTCCCCTGGGATGTAAGGCACCTGAATTCTGGGCATGTTGGGCCTTTTCCTCTCCTCCCACCTCCGCAGGGTAGGGGGCTCCAGAACAAAAGCCGTGTAGCTTCCTAAATTCAGAAACCATTTTAAAGAACCTTAGCCAAGTGACAGAGTGGGGGTGTCGGTGTCCTGATGACTCCCCGATTGCTCCCAGGACCACAGAGACTGCCCCAGGGTCCAGAGGAATGTGTCACACGGACACAGAGGAGAGGGGATGGAACTGGATCCAGAGGTATCTTCCCCTCCCACACTTATGATGAGAAAAAGAAAAGAATGGCTTCAGAAAAATCAGCTCGGGGAGAATGGCCCCACACGAGCCCAATCTGCTCTCAGCAGCTTCCCTAGGCCCCTGGGGGCAAGGCAAGGAAAAGTGCCAGGGAATCTACACCCTACTGGGCCAGCCCTGGCCCAGTAACTGATGGGTGTGTGTGAGGGTGGGGTAAGTCTTCCGGCTCCCACACTCCTGGCGGGGATGAGGTGTGACCCCTGCTGTCCCCAAAGTTCCCCTCCCGGGGACTTCACCCGACATCATACCTTTGTTCGGCTCCTTCACTAGTCCCTAGTCCCACTTTCTTACTCCCTCCTGGGTTTTACTGAGAACATTACTAAAGACCCCTGACGTGGACCCTTGTCTCAGGCTCTGCTTCTGGGGAACCTGTCCTAAGACTGTAACACCAATCCGAGTTGTTCAAAGAACGATAACAACAACAGCCGTTTTCAGAACACCTGCCATGTTCTGAGCTCTTTACAAACACAGTAGCCCCCGGAGTCTTCAAAGCACCCCGAGCGGCAGGGAGAAAGCTGAGGTTTCGAGAAAGCACATTACTGTCCAGACTCGCGTGTCTATAGTTGTGGACTTTCATGCTGGAAGGGATCCTCCCCACTGCCGTCCCCCACATGCATTCTCTTCTCCACATTCCTGCAGGGGATCGTCTGGCTCCCATTGGAGCACTTCATTCATTGAACAAAGACTATGAGCACCACCCTGGAGCCAAGCAGTAGGTATTGGGGTGTAGGGATGAAAAGGTATCTGTCCTCGGTTAGTAGGAAAGACAGACAAGCAAATGGACAATTTGGGTGGGGAAAGTCTGTGAAAAATCACCGTGTACTGTGGGAGCTCATAGAAGGCATACCATACAATCTAGGGGCACTGAGGGGTTGGAGGGCATGTCCCGAAAGGGAGTCCTCCTGTCTGTCCTTCCAATACTTGGAGAAAGTTATAGTCCTTCCCCTAAGGCAACTTCTCCAGCCAGAGTGTTGCTCCCCATCCTCCTCAGCCTTTCTTCATTAGACTTGGTTTTCAGACCCCTCAGAATGTTGGTTGCCTCTCTGAACACAGGTTTGTAGATATTCCCCTAAAGTGTGAGACTCAGCCTAGCTCAGAACCCCAAGTGGTATGACCAAGGCAGAAAGCAGTGAGCACATGCACCATAGCCTCCCCTGAATGAGAGCCCCTGCTCCTATTAATGCATCCAAAGTTGTTTCCCACTAGAACCTAGAGCTAGTCACACTTTTGAAACTTTTTCATGTGAAATCGGGGTCACTTCACATTGAAATATGTCCCATATCATTTTTAGGCAACTAACTTTCTAAACTGAATGCAACATTTTACATGCATTTCTGTTCCTCTTTGTGCTAGTTATTCTCCTTTCCCCCGCTCCGTATCCATTCTTCGATTTTTGCTCTGTTCTCTTTTTCTCACGAGGCTGACCTCTACTGACGGTGTCGCTGGGCCCCGCTGGTCCTCCAGCTCCCTGTTGGTCGTGGCCAATTGGAGGCACCCGTGGGAGTTTAGAGTGAGGGAGGGGGTGGGGTTGGGTATTTATTCACACCCCCCAAGTCTCTCTTCCAGGTCATACTTTTGCAGTGGCTGCATTTTTCTACAGATAGCTACAGTGCCTGTCTTGTGGCCCTTCTTCCGTGGCTGCCATGCTGAATCGTGGCAAACCATCCATTCTCCTTGCCCTTTGAGACAGTCTTAGTCGATTTGGGCTGGTTACACAGCAGGCATTTATTTCTCACGGTGGCGGAGGCTGGGAAGTCCAAGGTCAAGGTGCCTGGTGACGCTGGCTTCCTGGTCTGCAGACAGCCGTCTTCTCGCATCCTTACATGGTGGAGAGCACAGCATGAGAGAGCGAGCGCTCTTGTGTCTTTTCATCAGGGCACTAACCCCATTCACGAGGGTTCCACTCTCATGGCCTGATCGATCGCCTCCTGAAAGTCCCGCCTCCTAATATCATGCGTCAGCATATGCATTTTTGGGGGAGGCACCGCCATGCAGTCCGTGGCACAGGCCTAGGAGTGGTCCCAGCATCCTGCTCTCGGGAGCCCCTGGGTGTGTCCCCATTCCATATGAGCCCCCTTAGCCCTGCCTCCACCTCTGTAAGTAGCCCCTCGGTGACGCTGTCTTCAATTAAACCTTCCGAGTGTGTGATTTGTTCCCGCTGGGTCCCTGACAGATATAGTTTAATTTTCTTGACTTCAGCTCCTCACTCCGGTCCAGTGAAATCTTTTCGAGGCTTAGATTTCATCCATCATAATAGCTTTTATTTCCAGCTCTGTTTTACCTGGAAACTTGCTAAACAAGCCTGATTTCCTGTCCAGAGTCAGCCAAGTCCTATACCGCCCAAATGCCTATAAGGGGATCTGGCGTGAAAAGCTCACCCTCTGAGTAAGCAGGGATCACAAGTCTTCCCTGAACAAATGAGATGTGCTAGAGTATTAGAGCAGGCTGGAGAATTGTTCGCCGGGTGGGAGGAGAGGAAGGAGAGGGACCTGCAGAGACAGGGGAGTCGGGGAGAGTGGTCAAGTCACGTATAAGATGGCATCAAGTGGAAATCCGTGAACCCCTGCTGCTTGTGGGAGACGAGATGGTCTAGGTGATAATCCAGCCCCTACAGATGTGTCGAATGCTTCCATTCCCACAAAAATCCAGTCAGCGTGAGATCTGGCCACGTGGCTTTCTCTTTCTGGACCCCCTCAGCGACCTGCCTTTCCATAAGGTCACCTGAAGGGGTTACATGCAAAAGAGGAGTAAAGCGCCTTCTATGTCTTCACCCGAGTCACTGAAAAAAGTAACGTTGCTTAGGGCAGGGCAAGAGACGGAGTTTGACTTGCCACCAGAGGCCTTCCTGAAGACCGGCATCAGTGCATATCCATACCTGTGGAACACACTGCTAGCCCTCACCATCATCCATCTTGTCTTCTCCTTCCGGGCCACGGGGCTAAGCCCCATCTCCCAGCCCCTTGCTGTCAGATGGTCCCATGTGACTGAATTCTGGCCAGTGGAATGTGGGTGGAGATGAAACATACCATTTCTAGTCCTGGCTTGAAAAAATCTCTCACACAAGATTCTCCTGTCTCCCCCTTCCCCAGAAGCCTTGGAGGCCAGAAATTAAAGATGGCAGCATCATAAGACAGAAGGGTCTGTGTGTCCACATGACTCTGGTGCAGGGTAGGGGTGGGGGGCAAAGCCCTTCCTGCTGATTACATTGTGCTCTGATGTGAACAAGCAATTTTGTTGCTTGAGCCAGTGAGATTTGGGGGATGTCTGTTACAGTTACCCTTAATGATACAGGAATGGGTACCAAGAGTGGGATTTGAATCCACATGGGCATACGGTTATTCAATCAGCTACAAATTCAGCAAACTGTACTAGGAACCAGCCCACTTTTGTCCATATTTTCCATAAGGATAAGCTGTTAGATTTTGTAAAATGCTTTGCATAAATTAAGAATCATTGTGTGTATTACTTTTCTTTGATCTACTGGGTGACTTACTCTGATTTATCTATAAAAAGATGTAGAGTAAGTTTGGTCTTGTATATAATGAATCCATGCTGGGTCTCAGTGGTCCTCCCTCCCTCCCTTCCTTCGTCTGCCCCTGCCTTTCTTTCTTTCTTTTGCCAGGAATTAAAAAACCACCTCTTTAACAGTTGGCTTAAATTTTTTTTTTTCTAGGAATCGTCTTCAATCGTATGGTTCTATAATTCCTCAAATCTACATTTCTCCCCCCTCTTTTTTTTCAAGAGCAAGACATTTGTTCTTTTTCAGTAGATTTAGCTTCCATGGACATAGAAAAAATATGTACTTTGACCACTTCACAGAAACTAACAGACCCGTCTAACAGTTTAACTCCATTTACTCCCTACTGCCCTCCTAACTTCCATCCACCGAGAGCAGGCTGCGTGCCGATGCTCGACGTACCACATACATATCAATGCGTTGAATCCGCACTGCAACCCTATGAGGCTGGTGATTTATTATCCCCATTCTACAGTTGAGAACACTGAGACACACAGAGGTCAAGCAATCTCCCTGGGGGTTTCCCAACTTACGAGTGACAGCTGGGATTCAGATCCCCTCGGTTGGCCCTCGAAGGCCACGAGCTCAACCACCACACTCTACGGTGTCTTCTGCCAACGTCGAGGCTGGATTTGGTTTATTTTCATTGGATCTTCCTTCCTTTCCCAAATGGGTCATCTGTACTTTCCCCTCCCCAGCAGTATCCCCGTGAGCAGAAAGAAGCACCCCAGCCTGGCAAGATTCCACTCTCAGGCTGGACAAGGAAACCCAGATCATCAGAAAGTTTAAGCCAAGTCCAGCCCCCCGAGCCCCCTCTCGCCCCCAGCAGGGAAGAACACACCCTTGGCCCTCCTGCCACCGCCCAGCCCTGACATCAGTGGAGCCCGTCAAAGCCACTGTCTTGGACACCCATTCAGTCGCTACCTGGTATCTTCCCTTGGAGCACTTGGGGGGCAAAGGAGAGGGAACACGCCTGCAATGTAATTAACACTATAACAACTTGTTTCCCCCTTGGAGAATTACACCATTAGCTGCTTCAATTGTGCATGAAATATAAATCACATTACTCGGAGGCATCGTGTTGGAGCAGACGCGATGCTAAGTGACGAGGCTCTCCGCGGTGTGTCCCCCTCCCCAGCCGGCAGGTCAGAAGGAACATGAGCCCCGGGGCCTCCTAAAGCCAGCAGAGATGCCCGGGGCTCTCCCTGGCTGTTCCAGCCTCAGAGGACCCACAGCAGAGAATCTTTCCCAGGTGGTCCAGGAAGCCGGGTCTGGAGAGCCTCATCCCCAGCGCTTTTTCCCTTTCTGGAAGGGTGGGGAGCTATGGGCCAGCTTCTTTTCACCCCCAGCTCCCACATACAAGCAGAGAAAAGGGGCTGCCTTCCCTCCCACAGTGTGTGTGTGCGTGTGCATGTATGTGTGTGTGTGTGTTCAGGACGGCTGGAGGAGCCAGTCCAGAGTATTAACCTGTCAGGCCCAGTGGGAAGCGGGCGGGCACATCCGCTTGAGAAGGGACAGAGGTAACGCACGTGCTCGGGCTCCCCACCTGGGCCAGGCGCACACAACTCCCTACTTTCTTCCAGTGCCAACTAGCTGGGTACTGGCGTCCGCCGGCTCGGGACCCTCAATCAGGGCTGAGCTGATAAGCTGCTGAGAAACAGGATGTGGGGTTCTGGTCTGTCATCCTCCCTAGAGGATAGTGAGGGAACTTCTCAAACCCTGGCATCGGGAGATGGCTTCTTCGCTCTTTCAAAAAAGGCCCCGGGTCGATTTGTATCTGTTTCCATTTTGAGAGGGGGAGGTGACACTGGGTACAATTACCAATGGCCCGGTGCCTGGTCCCATGGGGACTTGTGGGGGGGGGGCTGCCCCTGGGCGCCATCGGCAGCTGCTGGGAAGGCTCAGAGCCAGCCCCCTCTCACCAGAGCCCCTGTTAGGGCAGGAAGTTTGGAAACCCAGCCCGAAGCTGCAGGAGAAATTTGGGAAAATATCATGCAATTACCCTAATGACAGCTGTACAAATCACACAACCGCCCCTCAAATCCCCCGCCGCTGAGCGGAGCCAAAAACAGGAAGAGCCAAAACCCACATATGGATTCAGGGAGACCTCTGGAAGCTGTCCCTGCGGAGGGCCTGGGCTGGAGGAGGGGGGGCAGTAAGTGAGGGCTGGAAAGGCTGCAGGGGCTCTGGCTCTGTCTGGGCGGGAGGGGACCACAGCAGGACGGTCCCCTCTGGCAAGACGCACTGCAAGGAGCCCAGCCGGGGTGGGGCGGGGGAGGCCCTGTGCCTCGCACGCCCTCCCAGACCAGAGAGGTTCAGGAGACTGAACAGGGCCGACGGGGGATGGGGTGACAGCTCTCAGCTCCTGGTATTTCTCTGGTTTGGGAAATCTCCTCCATTCTGTAAATCCAAATATTTTCTTGGACTTTGGTCAAGATCCAGATCAAGCCTGTCCTCTTTTCTCACAGAGCCATCCCAGGCTCCCCCTCCCCCAACGCCCTGGTCAGAACACGGAGGGGCACTCAATTTTGCTCTGCAGCCCGCCTCTCGATTCCCCGTTCCCTTAGAACCATCTGCTGTGAGAATTCACAAAAGTGCCAGATGGGGGACAGAGAGGTTTCTGTTTCCGATGTCCCTCTCTCTCTCTCTCTCTCCCTCCTTCTCTCTCTCTCTCGCTCACTCGCTCGCTGTCCCATAGTTTTAAACACACACTAGGAGTTTCATTATAGATCCTCCTCAGTGCAGTGGAAAACGATTGCCCTTCAGTTGTCTGATTTCCTGGGGTAGAATTTTGTTCTTCCACTGTCTAGAATCCTACATAGGTATGAGTGCCTCCATTTTACAGAGCGGGAAAGTGAGGCCGGAGGGGCACAGCTGGCCAGCAGGTACTGGGCGTCTGTTAAGCACATGCACCAGGCTCTGGATTGGGCACCAGGGATGACGGATATGACGAAGTCATCATGTCTGAGCCCCAGGAGGGTGGAGGGCTTGCCGCTGAATGAGAGAGTGCGAGTCTGCCCTCCCCTGCCGTGTGCACTGAAGATGAAGACTCAGAGTCGGGCCGGGGGACAGGAGTGTGTGGGGAGCCTGTCCCTGGGGCCCTGCTCCCGGGGAGTCCTGCACAACTTGCGGACAAGCAAAGACAAGAGAAGGAAGACTCTGTTCTGCACCCGGGGCTGGAAGGGCTGTCCCTTGCCTGTAGACGAGGTGAGAGCTGGAGGGACAATAGAGACCGCGTCGTCTAGTGATGAGTCTGAAAAGATGACTGGTTTTCTCAAGGACAAGGTGGCTCCTGAGTAACCCGTGACAACAATACCTATTATTTTGTGAAAAATCACCCCTTTCCCTGCATTATCGCTGCTGGGGAACAGACGTCCCTGGGTTCCCATCCCAGCTCGATCCACCAGATCCCAGCTAGCTGTGTGACCTTGGGTGTCCCCGAACCTCCTCCCTCCTCTGGCTCTGTCTGTAAAATGGGGACGCAAGAGTTCTTCCCTCACTTGGGTGGAGTGGGGATTAAGGGCATTACCATCCGTACAGAATTTGGAACCCAGACTATTCCAAGCGTGGTCCGTGGACCAGCACCTTCGGCATCACCCAGGGCTCATTAGCGATGCAGGGTCTCGGACCTCATCCCAGACCTGCCCACCCGGAGGGGGTTCACGGGCATGCTAGAGGCGCTGGCTGGGAACAGTGCCTGGAGCATAGTAAGTGCTCTGTGGCTGTTGGCTGCGATTAGTGTTCTTATTTATTATCCCATCTAATCCCACAGCACACCCACAGGGCAGGAAGCCGAGGCTCAGACGAGAGAAGCCTGCTGCCCAGCACCCACAGACAGGAAGAGGCAGGACTCCCAGGGCAGAGAAAGTCAGAGAGCGGCCCGCTGGGCCCGGACGGAGGGCTTTTTGGTCCTCAAGTCAGGATGGCCCGGGAAAACAGGTGTGGTTGTGGTTATTTGCCTTAAGTGCAGAGAACTCCAAATCCCGGGGGCCCTGGCTGCTGAGGGGCACAGCATCATTGCCACATGCATTTTTAAAATTGTGGTTAAATACAAATGTCAGAAACCTTACCATTTAAAGTATACAGTTCAGTGGCAGTAAGTACATTCACAGTGTTCAGCAACCATCACCACTGTCTAGTTCCAGAACTTTTCCATGCCCCTGAATGGAAACCCTGTACCCATTAGCAGTTACTCCCCATTTCCCGCCGCCACCATCACCTCCTCCCCACCACCCCCCCGCCCAGCCCTTGGCAACCGTTACTCTATTTTCTGTCTCTATAGATGGGTCTATTCTGGACATTTCATATCAATGGAATGAGACAATGTGTGGTCTTTTGTGTCTGGCTTCTTTCACTTTAACAATGCTCTCAAGATTCCTCCATGTTGTAGCCTGTGTCAGAATTTCATTCCTTTTTATGGCTCAATAATATTCTATTGCACGGATGGACCCCATTTTGTTTATCCATTCATCCGTTGATGGTGGACACTTGGGCTGTTGCCACCTTTTGGCTATTATGAAGAATGCTGCTCTCAACATTCATGTACATGTCTCTGCTCGAATCCTGGCTGTCAGCACTTTGCGGGTATCTCCCTAGCAGTGGAATTGCTGGGTCACACAGTAGTTCTATGTTCAGCTCGTTGAGGAACAACTTGTGTTTTTAAGCCCTTCTTTGTGCCAGGCACAGAAAAGACCTTTAAGATCCTGAGGGAAATGCTCCCTGGACCCTGCCCCTCTGGGCCCCAGTCCAGGGGTGAGTCGGTAGGCCTGCCCACTGAGGCCCAAGGTGCCCCCTGGGTCACCGGGGCCCAGGCTGGAGAGCCGCCATTTTGCTTTTCCACACTCCGCACCCTCCTTCAGGGAACTGGAGGAGCATTTCCTCTAGGATGTGCCAGCCCCAGAGACTTCTGGTGCTCCTGAAGGACCACTGGAGGAAACCAATGGGGGGCTAAAGAAACAGAGTGGAGAGCGCCCATGTGTGGTGCAGTCCTCATGCGTGGGGGGCCTCAGTGCCCCGAGGGAAGAGATGGAGGAGAGAAGGCAGTGAGGGGAGGTGAGAATCAGTTGTGGATCCGTCCTTGGGGAAGGAGGAGTAACCTCGAAGCAAAAGGGCGACAAGCACTCTTTGCTTTCAGGAGAAACGGCTGGGCCATACCTCGATGTAGCAGACCAGGGCCGGCCGCGCTGAAGTGCTAGGCAACGGAGGGCCCAGCGCAGGGCACTCAGTGCCTGGGTGGCCACCATTCAGAGGCTTCCTGTGTATTCCGGGCTACTGACTGGCCTGTGGCGATGCCCCAGCTTCTTTCCCAGTGACCTCTGGCTCCCCGAGGAACGATGCCAGGTGAAGGCTGTCGTAGGAGGCAGGAAGGCCGGCTAGGAGACTCCCCCCACCCCACCCTGCCCCAGGCTGCAGCAGGAAGCTGGGCTGTCCGCCTCACCCAAGACCCAGTGGGATGGGAACTGGGCTTTGTTGTTAGGAAGGAAGTGAGAGCAGAGAGCAGAAGGAGGAGGAGAAGGAGGAGGAGAGAGCTTTCCTTGGAGGAAATAATGACCAGAAGGGCTACAAGTCAGGACGAGGGGTGGTGGGCACACAGATACCACTGCTGGGGTTGTTGGGTAACGAAGAGGGGAGAGGGAAGGGGGAGGGGTCAGCGAAGGTTAGCCTCAAAGCTGTCTCGAATAATGTTTCCACTCCCTGACCCAGCCGAACAGGCTGTTTTTCCATAAACACTCTAGCCTTCGCTTCCACCAAGCACTGAACCCCAAAGTGGGGCCCTTATCTGCCCGCCCCTCTCACCAACCTGTCCCTGTTGCCATGGAAACTATCTGGGGTAAGGTGATCTCTCTCTACTTGCAACCTCCCTTGCTTTCAGCACCAATCAATCAAAGCCCCCAACCCCATCTCTCAGGGGGAGGTCCTAGGGGAGAGTGAGGAAGGAGGGAAATTAAACACAGGAAAAAGAACCACAGTAATGAAAAATGAACAAAGAGAGGGGGGTGATGTAATTCTGGCTGCTGATCAATTCCTTTTGTCCCCTCCGGCGGCCACACCCTGCCCGGGGTTAACTCCTAAAGGAGGAAGGGACTCTCCGTGGGGCTTTTCCAGAGCCTCCAGGCTGGACCCGGGGCAGGATTTCTGGCCATGGAGGCCTTCTGAGGATTTGCCTTCCAACTGTCCATGCCCCTCCTCTGAAGGAAGGTCATTGCAATGACGAATCAGCCTGGTCATGGGTAATTAGACACGGACTGGAGCTTACCTGCCAGAGTGAGCAAGGTCATAATGGGGTTGACCGTCGAGGATTTATTTCCCCGTGGCAGACTATTTTGCACAAATGGCTAAAACAATACTTTCCACTCGCCCTATGTGCTTTGCCGGAAACTTGCCTTGCCCCCCCACGCAAAGGTAGAGTCTGTGTCCCCTCCTCTTGAACTTGAGCAGGCCTTCTGGCTGCCTCTACGAATCGTGCACGGCAGAAGTCAGGTTACGCGGCTTCCAAGGCTGGGGCAGAAGAGGCAGCCCAGCTTCTGCCTGGCTCTCTCTGGGGCTAGGATCCTTGGAGCCCAGCCACCTGGTTCCAGCTCCCGGCCAGCAACAATGGCCATACCCGCCACGGGCAAAGCCAGCTTTCGGAGATGAAGCCAGCATTAGCCACCACGTGCCTGACACCAACAGCTAGAATCTCCCGGCTGAGCCCAGCCGGTCTGCGGCAACACGGGGATAGTGACAGTCACTGAGCTCCTTTAACAGCTCAGCTTCCCTGCCTCTAGAAACATAGAAGTTGAATCGTTTCTCCAGAGCAGGCTGATGGTCGGTGGGGCGCCAGGCACCCACAGCCGCAATCAGCCACCGCCCTGCTTGTTCAGATGCGGTGAGGGACCCGGGTGAAGAGTACCGTCTAGATGGCATCAGTTACAAAGCCAATGGGCTGCCTGTGTGTTCTCTCCAGATCCCCTTCTGCGACTCCGGATCCTCCCTGGGGGCTGGCTCCCCCGGAGGTAGCTGCCACCTTGCTTTCTGCTCACGGTCAAGCTTCCCGAAAGTCCTATACAACAGGGATCTCGAACCTTCCATTGCATCAGAACCCCCTGGGGGGTGGGGGCTTGTTACAAACAGATTCCTGGACTCCACCTTCAAATTTTCTGATTCAGTAGGTCTGGGGTGAGGCCCAAGAATCGGCTTGTCAGGAGTTCCCAGATGAGGCTGATGCTGCTGGTCTGTGGACCAGGTTTTTGGTGGCGCTGCTTTATACTATTACCCCCATCTCTATTACCCCCATGTTTCCTCTTCGGCCCTGATACGCTGTGATCTTTCCCTCCCCCATGGCTGTCAAACGGTGAAATCTAATGACTTCTGCTCATTCCGTACCCTCCGTTGACATCTATGCGTCATTAAACACCACTGACCACTTCTTCCCCCTCTGCCTCCTGCTACATCATCTCTCCTGGTGTCCAGGCCCATCTGGCTTCCAGCCTACTGGGCATCTCGAGCTGGGTATCCCGTAGTTATTCGGCGTGTCCGAAACCTCCTTCCACCTTCATCGGTAGACCTGCTTTACGTCCCTTATCCCTTTCGAAGCCTAGCTGTAAGTGTTTCTCGCACCCTCCTCTCTAGTCCAGTCTCTCCCCCGCCCCCGGCCAGGCCTTGTTCAGGTCCCCAGTAGCTCCTTGCTTGGCCCACTGGCCTGATTTTCTGGGTCTTTTCCTTGCCACCAGCCTGCTTCCCCGCCATTCCATCTGTTTACATCATTACCGGTTAGGTTTCTGATACAGAGATCGGATCACTTAACTCCCTGATTGAAACAGTGGCGTGACTCCCCGTACGAGTAGCAGACACTAGCGGTGTTCCCCTCTCCAGTCTGGGTCATTTGTGCGGACACCAGCTCCCAGCGCGCCTTTCCTCCTGACGGCCGGTGCCTCTTTGCGGAGGGCCTGCCCTGGGGCTGCCGGGGCCACGTGACCTGTGCCTCACGTGGACTGTCCAAAGTGCCCCGGGGGCGGCCTGGGACCAGCGACTGCAGGATTGGGCTAAAGTTGCCCTTGGAGGGACTCTGCTTAGTATGGACCCTGACCTTGGCTTTTGACCTACTCCCCTCCTAGCTCTTCCTGGTGACATCTCCTAATAAATCATTTTCACAAGAATTCTTGCCTCTGAGTCTGCTTCTGAGGACCTTGACCTGAGACAAGTACACAGGGGATAAAATGAAAACTCCTAAATCTGGAAATCAAGGCCCTTTGAAATCTGGTCCTAACAATGTTTCCGGATTCATCTTTCTTTGAGTTCCATCTGACACTACAGCCACATCAAGGACTTGCGTTCCCAGAGAGCACCATGTGCTTCCAGACTCCTGCAGCTCCGATCGGGTGTTACCCCTTTGGGGCATGTCAACCCAGCTAATCCTTCAAGGCCCAGCACACATGTGAAGCCTTTTGAAATCCCTCTTCTGTTGCCACTGCCCCTGTTCCTTTTGTCTTTGTATTTTGTGTATTTCCCTGCTACAATACTTACTGAGTTAACGCATGGAAGTCTGTTTCCCACATTCAAATGTGAGCTCCCTAAAGCATGACCAGCGTTTCATTAAGTTTGGTATCCTCGGCGCCCTGCAAAGTACCTGATCCTTAGTAGGTGCTTGTTATGGGCTGAGTTGTGGCCCCCAGGAAAGATGGGCTGAAGTTCTAAATCCCGGTACCCCGCAGTGCGACTTTATTTGGAGGGAGGGTCTTTACAGAGGTCATCGAGTTCAAGTGAGGTCATGAAGGTGGGCCCTAATCCAATAGGACTGGTGTCCTTATAAAAAGGGGAAATTGAGACACAGAAACATGCACACAGGGAGGACACAAAGGGAATGTGCAGGCAGAGAGTCGGGTGATGCCTCGTTAAGCCAAGGGACATCCAAGACTGCCAGCAAACCACCAGAAGCTAGAGGAGAGGCCTGGAACAGATGCTCCCTCACGGCCCTCAGAAGGAACCAACCCTGCCGACATCTTGATCTTGGACTCCTGGCCTCCAGAACCGTGAGACAGCACATTCCTGTTGTCGTCAGGCCCTCGATTCATGGTACCTTGTTACGGCAGCCCCAGGAACTAACATGGTGCTCGGCAAATGTTTGTTGAGTGAATGAATTTGATGTGACTTATTTAGCTATGAGATACATATTGTCACCACCGTCATTTTACAGAGGAGGAACTTGAGGCACAGAAAGGTGGAGTAACTCGTCCAAGGTTGCAGAGTGAGTGACAGAGTCAGAATTTGAAAGGCGAGCCCGACTTCAGAGCCTAAGGGCTTTGCCACTCTGCCACGCTGAATTATGGGAATTCTTGTACCAACTGTTGCGAATGAGGTTGTCAGGGCAGAGGTAGGTGGATGAGGAGCCTGGGACAGAGACGGTGAATGGCCGAGTTTCCCGCGGGTGGTATAAGGGGCAGAGATGGAAATTGACCTCTTTTCTCTGATTCCGAATCTAGCCCCCTCTCTACAAAGTAGAAGAGATGGGCCTTGAGATGCGTCTCATGATAAATACTCACATTTGAGAGTCATTGCCACGAGTCTGGGTACCAGCCAGTAAAAGTGGGGCGGAGAGCTGTTGTCAGGGAGACCTGGCTCCCGGGGAGGGAGGGACATGCCGTCGCTGGTTATGGGCTAACAGTGGTCGTGTAAATTTTCATTCTCAGTGAGTGTAACTTCCGTGACTGATGGTCATAGGTAGAATTGCTCGGGCTTTAGATTTGTGGACCTGATGCCCATAAACCACATTTTCATATAGAATACATGTCTGAGGAGAAGCGGGCATGTTTTAATCTCGTGAGTTACGGCGCTGCTTCCCTCTAGAACCTCTGAGCCAGCCTCCAATGAGTGAAGAGGTTGCTATAACAAGGAAAAACCCACCCAAAGCGTCCCAGCCTCCCTTCCCCACTCCTTTCTCAGAGACCAGCATTTATTTACTCTGTAGGAGGGGAGGATGTTCTAATCGGTTCTTAAGGGCTCTTACTGCCTCGGAGTGGCAAGAAGAGAAGAGATGTGCACACGCAATTTTGGCCTCTTCAGTCATGATTCCAATAGCTGTTGACAGCCGAGTGGTTCGGCAATGAATTTGGTTGCAAAGGACGGTAGTGGTGATGGTGGTGTGCGTGCATGTGTGTGTGTGTGTGCGGGCACGTGCGTGAGTGTGCCCGGGTGCATCTGACCTTCTTCACAACCAACTTGGCTCTGCTCACATGTATTTTTAATGCTGGGTAACTTTGGGGTTGACCAAGTGGGAGGAAAGAAAGCGTGCTTGTTGGAGAGCTTCCAGAAGGATGAGGCCTGCCTTAGATGGACAGAACATGTTGGCCGGCAAAGAGCACAAGTCACAAGCAAGTCTTATGCCAGAAGGGGGTGCTGTGAAGGCACCACCGGGTGGTCTGAGGCTGGAACAGGTGCAAACGTTGGCAGGTGTTGATTTGGGGCTGGGGCTGGGGCTGTGGTGGGCTTGGAACGAGGTGAGAACCAAAGTGGAGCTGGGACAGACACAGGCGGACGGGCTCATGGCTGCCTGGCTGAGGACTGGGCCAGATGCCAGGAGATATGACACAAGAGGGCAGGGCAGAAGTCAGGCCTGGAAGCGGGAAGGTGATCAAGCAGCAGGGTTGTTGAAAGAAACAGGGAGCAGGCAAGTGGGGCCCCTAGTGCAGCTTTGTCTTCAAGGGGAGGCTAGGAAAGCGCTGAGCCAGGCAGAAAGACCCCCAGGGGTCTTCTCTCCCCAGAAGGATTGCTATTGTTATTGGGGGGAGCTTTCCGTGGTTGTGCTACCCCGGTAGTCCGCCAGGCCTTCATCCTAAGGTCATCCCATTCTTCACTTGACTCCCAGGGCATCATCCTCTCCTGCTTTTGCTCCTCCCTCTGGCCACTCTTCTTCAGACTCCTGTAATAGTTCCTTCTTGCCCCCACCCCAATCCCTCACCTTCACAGTACCCAGGACTCACCCAGCACTCTTCTCTGTCTCCACCTCTTCCCCAGGTAACCTCATCCAGTCTCGTGGCCCTGAATCTCTCCCCGGGGACTGCCTGATTCCTGTCTGCCTCGTGGACATCTCCACCGCGACAGCGAACAGCACATCAGACCGAGCCATCAGCCAAGGCTCAAGCCTTTCGGCCCCAGTCCCCCAGCTGCTCACGTCCCAAACCTCAGGCTCATCACGAACTCTGTTCTCTCAGCCACTCTTGCTGCCAATCCTGTCGTCGGCAGTATCCTAAAACACAGACCCAGAGTCCGGCCACTTCCCACCCTCTCCACAGCGGCCGCCCTGCTCCGGCCACTACCCACTCTCACTGGATTATAGCAGTAGCTTTCCAAGTGACTGCCCTTAGAGCCTGTTCTTAATACGACACCTAAAATGCCCCTTTAGAACATGTCACACACATCACCGCACTGTTCACTACCTTCCAACGGCCCCCAATCTCACCCCAAGTAAAGCCAAAGCCTTCAAGTGGCCTCCATGGCCCCACAGACCTCCCCTCCCCACATCGCCCCACGACTTCCTTGCCTGCCCCCCTGTGGGCCAGACATGGCCTGTCTTCGGGCCCCTGCCTGGCTCTTCCTTTGTTTGGAGCACTCTCCCTCCTCCCCTTCGGGGCTTGACCCCAAAGTCACCTTCTTAGTGACACCTTCCCAGACCACTCTATTACTGCAACCCCATTGTTCCCCATGCTCGCTAGCCCCCTTCCTGTTTTATTTTTCTTCATAGCCCTTTACTAACTTGCTATATATTTTTATTCCCCTGCTAGAATGTAGGCTCTATGAAGGCAAAAATTTGGATTGTTTGGTTCACCATCGAATCCTTAGTAGTTAGACTAGGGCCCGGAACAAATTAAGATGCATAATAAAAACCTGTCAAATGCACAAAATTAATTTATCTCCTTGGGTCTTAGTCTATGCTGTTAGTAACCAGTGTATTTTTCTTTCCCTCCCTCCTTTCCTCCCTCCCTTTTCCCCCGCTTCTTCCTCCTCCACCCCTGTGTTCTCTCTTGCTCACTCTCTTTCTTTCTTAACTAAATAATGCTTACTATACCTCAATTTCTGTAGAGCCTTACCGTTTTTACTACCCTCTGTCTCGGTGCATTTGGGCTGCGGCAATTCCACAGAAATATCATAGACGGTGTGGCTTATAATCAAGAGAAATTTATTTGTCACTGTTCTGGAGGATGGGAGCTCAAAATCAAGGCGCCACCAGATTTGGTGTCTGCTGGGTGCCCGCCTCCTCGCAGACGTCCTCACACAGCAGGAGGGCCAGGGAGCTCCCTGAGGTCTCTTTCATCAGGCACCACTCTTGCTCATGAGAGCTCCACCCTCATGACCGAACCACTTCCCAGAATCTGCACCTCAATCTTGGACTTCCCAGCCTCCAGAACTGTGAGAAATAGACATCGGTAGTTTGTAAGTCACCCAGTCCATGGTATTCTGTTACAGCCCCCTGAGTGGACTAAGACACACCCAACTGACAAGGGAAGGGACCAGGTTTATTGATGATACCGAGACACCCCTCTGTGACCCACACAGGGGTTGTTGGATTTTGCAAATAAATACAGGATGCCCCGTTACATTTGGATTTCAGCTAAATAATGGATCCATTTTTAGTATAAGTATGTCTTATGCCCTATTGGGGGTATATTTATACTAAATAAAATTGATTGTTTATCTGAAAATCAAATTTAACTGGGTGTCCTGCATTTTCTCTGGCAACCTGAACCGTGGTTGGAAGTAAGGGTGAACTAATTAGGAAACTGGAAATGATTATGGAGGTCTGGACTGTGTGACTCTGGGCGGGATAAGGCAGATCTGTGAACCTTCAACCCTTAACCTATCTAATCTGGGAATGGCTTGCATCCCGTCGGCCCCTTGGGCAGCCTACACCGCCGGGTGTGTGAGGACCGTGGGGGAGAAACACAGCCCAGAGAGGGGAAGGGGATGACCAGGACCCTGGGGTTGGTCCCCTGGGGTGAAAACCCTACCGGCCGTGCCGGCAGTGAGCCCTCGAAGTTTCCCAGGTGGCACCACAGGAGCTTGGGGGCCTACCCAGGGTGGGCACAGGACCCCCTGGTTCTGGGCGCCGAGCGCAGGCCTCCGCCAGGTCTGGGCACGATGTTATCAGCTCGGTGGGGGCAGCCTGCTCCCCGCTGGCGGGGACGAGACGGGGATGCACTCGCTCACGCAGCTCGGCGGTGGAAGGTTCGGCATCCAGACCCAGGCGGTGTGACGGCTGAGCCGCCGCTCCCAGTCACTGTGACCCACATCCCAGAGCTGGCCCTGGAACTGGGAGACAGTGTGCATAAAGGACCCAGCAGAAGGTCAATGCCCAGGTGGGGTGCGGAGGTCCCGCTCTCCATCCTGGCACTGGTTTACCGTCCCCACCACTCCCATCAACCTGTGTGCCCTGAAACGAGCCGTCCCAGGAGCCACGCGGCCTGCCGAGGGGCCAGGCTGGTCAGTCCTCTCCTTGACGACACCCGGGCGGCCCCGGGGAGACTCTTCAGTCCCCTGTTCACCTCCCAGGCCTGCGGTCACCCCCGCCTCTCACTTGCGGACACAGACTTGGTCCCGGGACCAGAAATAGCTGAGGGGTCCCCCGGAAGACGAGGCACGTGAAGCCACACTCCAGGAGGGAGCAGATCAAAACGGCCTTGGGTCAGGGAAAAAGAACCCCTCTGCCTTTCGGGGCGTATCTGAGCTGACACGGGCTGCTGGGGTTGCTTTGGGTTTTCTTTTCTTGTCACAGTGGCTCGGCTGCTTGTGTGAGGCTGAATTCTGATGCCGGGCTGAGCGGCTGAAGTAGGGCCCCCCACCCTGATATTGCCTCTCCGTTTACAGCCAGCTGTGGCGAAGCCCTCACGTGGGGGTCCGGGGATCCCTGCTTTCTGGGCGCTCCCCTCTGGCCTCTGCCTTGCTCTCGCCTCAAGCTCCAGAGTGTTGCCAACCAGGGCAAGATGGCGAAAAAGGACAGGGTGGGCCCCTCTGCAGCAGACGCTGCTTTGACGCCCTCCTCTGTTCCCTGGTGGGTGCAGCCCGACTCCCAACTGCCAGTATCCGCCAGTCCCTCTTTCTAGAAACGGCACCCCGCCACGCTGCCCGTGTGCACGGAGGAACCGCCCCACCCTCACACACACCCTCGAGCAATGACTAGCCCGAGCTGGTGTAAAAATAGCCCAGCTCCGTGGTGGGGGCGGAGTTTCACGTGTAACTCGGAGGTGTGTTTCTCCATCAGTGTTACTCCAAGTGTGGTCCCTGGACCAGTGACAAGCTGCAAAACATTTATTACTCATCCGCTTCCAGATAAGTACTCCAAGGGAGCGTCAGCATTTAGGAACTTTGAGAGCAATTTGACATTGCCGGGACATTTGTATTGTCTTTTACAAAAGAAATCGACAATAGATTGACGACCACACCAAACAACCTGGGCCTTGACCCAGACACCTTGAGAAACACCGTCTCGCTCTCTCCCGGTTTCCCCAGTGGGACAGAGCGCCACTTGCCCACTGTTCTAGCTGGCCTGATAAGGCACCTGCTTTGGCTGCCTTCCCTCCCTTGTCTTCCTTCCCCGCTCCCCGGCCAGTGTTTCTTGCATTTCCCACATAAACTACTTGCACTCATTCCCGTGTCTCGGGGTCGGCTCCTGGGGGCACCCGAACTCACACACCCCCTGCAGGCAGCGTATCCTGCGGCCCGCTCTGCCATCTGAGACGAGCCACTGGGGGCTTCTCGACCCTTTCCCCAAGGAGTTAAGTAGCCTATTAAGGATGATAAAGTTATCTGCCTACCTCCGCATCGCTGCCCGTTTCCATGGCCTAAGGTCAAGGCCACGGCCCTCACTGCCCTTTGCTCCTCCGGGGTCACGCAGACCGGCCAAGGCTGATGGAAGACAGGCTTTCGGGCATTCGGCAGCCAAGAATTGCTGATATTCTGGCTAATATTGAATGCCCCCCACTTCACCTCCAAGACCGGCTCTTACAGGGCCAAGGCAGCTTCAAGGTAAAGGTCTGAAGCATTAATTTATAGGCCAGAATGGCAGGTCAGGAAAACCTGTTCTTTTTCTGAAGCCATGTCTGCATGCACGTGGAATGCTTTTGTTCAGATACAAAGCGCCCGGGCGCAGTCTTTCATGCCCCGAATCATTTCCATGTGGCTCAGGACCTCCCTGGACTTGAACGCTATTATCCCTCTGCCTGTTAGACCGCGCTCTATCTCGGGCTTCCTTCTTAGCTGTTTACGGATTTCTCCATCCGCCTGCTCTGGCTGAAAGAGGCCTGCCGCCCATAAAACCCTGAGGTTCTAAATCATTTTTCTCTCAATCGCTCTCTCTCTCTCTCTCATCCCCAGGACTCCCAGAGCCCAGAATTAAAACCATCTTGAGATCTAATTTTGCCTTTTCCATCTAGCAGCATAGTTCCCTTTGCCCTTTCGGTGCGCTTCTGCAGGCACTTTCCACATCGCTGTTGGCCATCAGTCCCTGCCGCCCGGCCCTGCTCCAGGCGCTCTGGTGTGCAAGGATTTTCTTTGACCAGCTCCACGAATAGCATCCTCCTGGCCTGGCCCAGGCTGGGGTCAGCAGTCCAGTTGCACAAACGTGAGCTCTGGCGCTTGCGAACACGTTCAGTTCTGGGCTTTGGCGTGGCTGGCATTAACGGACACCCATTTAGAAATCCCTAGACCGGGGCGCCTGGGGGGCCCAGTCGTTAAGCGTCTGCCTTCGGCTCGGGTCGTGATCCCAGGGTCCCGGGATGGAGCCCCGAGTCGGGCTCCCTGCTCTGTGGGGAGTCTCCTTCTCTCTCTGCCCCTCCCCCTGCTTGTGCTCTCTCTCTCTCTCTCTCTGTCTCTCTCTCAAATAAATAAATAAAATCTTTCAAAAAAAAAGTCTAGAAAGAAATCCCTAGACCATGATCGTGGGTGAGCCTGGCACCATGCCAGGGACCGTGGTAGTGCCAAGGAGGGGAGCTGCTTCACCCGGGCGGCTGGACACTCAGCTGCGATAAGTGAGAGGTACGGGCAGGCAGGCTAGGAGGCGGGAAGAGGTCAGACTCAGCAACCGACCGCGTGGCTTCGAGCTCTGGCCGGCATCACAGGCTTTGATGCGTTAACATACATGAAATGTTCAATGCCTCGTAATATTAGCTATACTACTCCCCCATGCTGTGATATTAAGTAGAACCGACAGAGAGAAAATAGAGCTTCAAGTGGACTGCCATGATCAGAGAAGGCTTCCTGGAGGCGGGGGCCTGGATGAGGCCTGGAAGGACAGGTGAGAAGATCCGAATCGTTGTGGTCAGAGAGCAGACCGACAGACTGTCTTTTCCAACATCTCCTACAATGTGACCTTAGCACTGTTCTCATTGAGAGGTGGGGTCTATGGTCCCTCTCCTTGAATGTGGGGTTGGAGGCTTGCTTCACTCAATAGCAGGTGGTGGGACTGATGTTGACTTCCAAGGCTGGGTCGTGAAAGGCCACGCAGCTCCCGCCTTGCCCCTGGGTCACTTGCACTTGGCACCCCCAGCTGTGGTGTAGGCAGTCTGACCCCTCCGAGTCTGCCACGCCGGGAGGAAGCTGAAGCTCCAGGAACTTCCTCCAGTAGGTGGAAGTCACCCTTGGTCTTCCAGCCTTCTCCGCTGGGGTTTCAAACATCCTGGAGCAGAGACCAACCATTCCTGCTGGGGCCTGCCTGGATTCCCGAGCCATAGAATAACATCACAACACGATTGCTATCGTGGGATCAATTCGGCTTTGGGTTCATACCTCTACTCAGTCTGAGAGGCCAATAAGACATCAGAGGTCAGATCAGGCCCCGTCTTCCTTCTTTTTCCTCTCGAGCTCTCCCCTCTTCCGGCGACCACTCAAATGCTCTCATGCATGGCAATGCCTGAGACAGTGAGCGTATATTGATGAGGAGACATTCACATTAGCAGGGCCCAGGCCCCAGGCCCCAGGACAACCGGTCCCCAAGGGCCCCTTACGTAACTACAACGCTAAGCTCATTTGTTCAGCACCTCTTGCTGCATGACAAGATATCCCCAAACTTAGTGACTTAAGACAACAGTGTATTATTTGCTCACAATTCTGTAAGTCGAGCAAGGCTTGGTCAGAATAGCTCATTTCTGCTCCACCTGGCAGCAGCAAGAGCTCCTCAAGCAGGTGGAATCCTGAAAAAGAAAAGGCTTCACTTGGTTCAGATGCCTGGGGCTTGGCTCCTCGATTTTCCTACACAGGGCCTCCTCACGTGGTTAGCTCGAGCTTGCCCACAGCATGCTGGCCTGTGGGGTAGCTGGGTTTCCCCCATGGCAGCTGACCTCCCCCAGAGCGCAAAAGTCAAAGCTGCTAGGCTTTCTCCCTGGGAATGGTTCCCTGTTGCTTCTGTTTCTGCCCTCTGAGTCTTCTCTCCTTTTCCATCCTAAGTATTTATGTTTACATCCGAGGAGCGCCATCGGTCTGCTTCTCCCCTTGAGGAGGCCGAAGGCTAGGAGGCCTCTTTTTATTTATAACCATCTCTGTCCTTTTCGTCCAAGCCAATGTAATTCCATTCACAACTTAGTGGGCTTCCTCTGTATCGAGTTTAAAGATGTGCTCCGTGAGGCAAAAGCCACATCCACAGATTTCTCTGAGACGGGCCCTTCTCTATTTTAGGTGGCAAGCTGGGGCTATAAGGCAACGTGCTTAAGCTTCTTAGAAAACGTTCTGTCTACATGAGAGTGTCTACAAGGCACTGCATTAAATCTTTCGAGAATTCAACAAAGGGTCTTATGGCTGTACCCTCGATCTGATCTTACCCGGAGGCCACATTTTACTGGTAGCCTCAATGCCAATCACTACATTGAGACTCTTTTGCCAGAAAAGACCAGGGATGAAAAACCATTTTTTTTTTTTTTTTATCTGAACCCAGCAAGTTCGGGCTCCTTGACATTTTGTCTGCTTGAAAACCGAGTAGTTTTTTTTCTTTAGATCTTTCTGATTTTTCGTTCTTTCCATCCGTTGCTCAGATCATTAGCGACCGTGATAGCAGAGCGTTTGGACAAAGCAGAAAGGAGCATGCCCCTTCAGCACAAGGGCGTAGCCGTGTGGAGTTAGGAACTTTTAAATCAACACGTATTAAATTGTGGTACATGGGCCATATGCTTCAGCATCATTGAGATGCTTTTTACAAATGCACATCTCCAGGCCTCTGGTCAGAAAGGGCTATGAGGCAGGAATCTACACTTTAGGGGCCTTCTCATGTCCACGACATATAAAAACACTGCCTTATGTCAGGCTCTGGAGGCATCCATTCTTCACCCCCTTGTGTCCAGGTCCCAGTCCTGGACCCGATCTCTCCGCTTCTTCTTTTGCCCCCTATGTGGATCTGGGTCTGGGCAACAAATGGATGCCCTGCTCAGATAGGGTGTACACTTAATAAAGGGACTGGTTACAATGCTGTGGGCAGGGTTTAAAGACACCAACCAAGCACAGGGCAGTGCCTACGGCCAAGTAGCAGCGGGGAGCTGTCATCGCGACGAGGAAGGGCAGTTAGAAGTGACCTGAACTTGGAGAACCTCAATGTCGTTTGGCCTCTTCTCTAAAGAGATCTTTTAGTGTCTCTGGGCCATCCAGTGGGAAGACCCCATGTTGGGGGGGGAGGAGGTTCTGGGCTGTGGACTGAGACCCTACTCGGTGGGACCAGATGGGGATGAGGCATCTCCCTCCTTAACAGGTGGCCCCCGGGGACTCTAAGGAGAGAGACGGCCGATAGTCCTCAGTCTCTCTTGCCCGCTGCCTTTTCAGGATTTGCCTGTCTTTGGCGGCCCTGGAGGCCCTCCTCTCTAAGCAGGAAGAGGAGCCAATAAATAAATTCACACTAAGGTGCCAGAGAGTGATAACAGTTAATCCCTTCCAAGGGCAATTGCTCATGGAAAAAGGACGATTTAGCTCAAAAGAAAGAGTGTCTCCTGGAAGAACACCACTGTTTGGCACTGGCATGGGAGTAAATTATGGGCCGGGGCTCCGGAAACTCTTCAAATCAGCCCCCCTTCTGCTTTTCTGTGAGTCCCACGGTAAGCATGTTCCCCGAGAGGTTTTCAAATGCTTCTACTTGTGGAAGCTCCATGAGGGAAGGGCTATTTTTGTCTCTTTTGTTCATCCATGTATTCCCAAAGGCTGACACCCAGTAGTGCTCTCTACGTGTTCGATGAATGAATGAATGAATGAACGAATGAATGAACGGATGCTCGCCTCCGGAACGGGCCCCTGTCTACGGTGACAAACGCCCGGGGCCCTGCCCCTCCCCTTCAGGCTTCCCTGTGGCCTGCCTGGAATTGAGCTGAAAAATGATTTTTCATACACGTCGCCCTCATTATAACATCATCCCTCAGAGCGAAGCTCTCTGACCACCCTGAAGACCTGTATTTAATGTGATGAAAGGTGATTTAATGGAGTTTGAGGAGAGCGGAGCAGAAAGCGGACAGCCACTTCACAACCGCGGAGCACGCTGTCCCTCCGAGGGGAAGGAAAAAAAGAAAAAGAAACGGGGGGAGGGGAATCCAACACCCTCCCCCAGAAGACAGTGGAATAAGACGTTTTGGTCAGCTCCCTAGGAAGGCCGAAATGCAAGGCAGATAAGCCCAGAGCCCTCCCCTCCCCGGAGCAGATAACTAACTTACCATTTATTTACCTTGGAGCTGATTATGTCCTGGGTTGAGGCAGGCAGGGAGATTTTATTGACATTTGGTCTCCCTTCACACATTTTGCGACAGCCAGACATCAGGGACTGAGCTGCAGGATATTAAAGGATTTGGAAAAGTTATCAAGGAATGGGACATATTTATCAAAGCCACAGTGATATTAGAAAGCCGGGCAGCTTCTACACCTGGGTCTGTTACTTGATTAAAAAAATAATAATGATTCATCCTCTGGCTGCCTTTTGCACCTGGGTGAATGCTGAGCAGTTGTGCAGGACCACCCTTGGCCAGGGATTTGCACAAAAAGACCCTCTTTGGGTTTGCCGGAAAACCGCGTGCGCCTGCGCCCACGCCCATGCACTGCAGGTGTGCTTAGGTCCTGAGTTCAGCTGGAAGCTCCTATCGGGGTGCTCCCTGGCTTCCCCTGGGCCGGGCCAGTATCCTCTGAGCATCTTTTATCGCCCACAGAGGACTATCAAGAGTTGGTTGAGGGCGCCTGGGTGGCTCAGTCCGTGAAGCGTCTGCCTTTGGCTCAGGTCATGATCCCAGGGTCCTGGGATCGAGCCCGGCATTGGGGGCTTCTCCCTCTGCCTCTGCCCCCACCCCCACCCCCCCCGCTTGTGCTCTCTCTCTTTCTCTCTCAAATAAATAAATAAAATCTTAAAAAAAATTTTTGGTTGAGTGGCTGCTGGGTTGCTGTAAAAGGGGCTATGGGAAGGGTCCGTAGCTGCTCCAAGCACTGCGTCTCTGGGGAATAGCGATTATGTAATGCAGAAAACTCTCCACCTTCTAACCACCCGCAAAGAAGAATATACCACGAGTCACCTCTATTTAGCTCTCCCCCAAATTTTTCCACATGAATTATTCAGTGTATGACTGTTTCAATATGTCTGTCTTTTAAAAAAATGCTGGATGAACTTAAGCAGCAAGAGGAAGTGTCTGCATTGCAAACGTGATACCTACCTGCATATTTATCTTCAAGGGAAAGTCTTTAATGCATTCACTCAGGTGGAAATGTCATTAATAGCGACGACTGACCAACGACCACCAGGATCCAGGGGGTTAATCCGGGTTTTGCCATCTGATTCTAATCCATCAAGCCTGGCTATAAATCGCTTATATGTCTGGGTGATAAAAAGCAAATATAAATTTTCAAAAAATTTAACCTTGCATGGTATATAAAGAGAATACATAATATTCTCAGGCATAAATATGTCTCAAGACAAACTCATTGCGTATACCCAGAATACATAATGCATCTTACCGAGACATATTTTTCCCCTAGCAAGAAAAAGTCAGAATTCTACAGTAAACGGTGTACTCTCTGCAAGGCTGAGACAAGAGCTGTGATCCTGACTTAGGGCTCTCCGCATGTGGGATCTCTGAGGACTCTCAGTGCCTTTCCAGGATGACATGAAGTCCAGCTGAGGAGGAGGAAGCCTGGTTGAAGCAGGGAGATGGGAGATCTGGGGACCTTGGCCAGACCGCTTCATGGGGTGGGCCCCCAGCTTCTGCATCCAGAAACAGAGGAGGCTGATCCAGAAACTGATTTCCAAGGCAGTGTTTCTCAAACGTTAGTGGGCATGCGCGACCCCTGGGGGCTTGTTAAAAATGCAGATTCCGAATGGGTAGGTCTGGGGTGGGACCTGGGATTCTGCATTGCTAACAGGTCGGCAGGTGAGGCTGATGCTGCCGGTCTGAGCACCACAGTGCGAGTAGCCAGGGTCGAGGCTCCTTTCTGGATCTGCTGATTTAGGGCAGTGACGCTCGCCCTTGGCTGCAAGTTGCCACCACCGCGGAGCTTTAAAAAGTGTCATCACCCAGACCGCCTCCCAGACCAATCACATCCGAATCTTTGGGGGTCCGACCCACGCAACAATGGTATTTCAAGATCCCCTGGTGATTCCAAGGAGCAGCCAAGGGTGAGCAGAGCTGGTGGAAGGCTCCACACGACTCCACGCATGCAGCCAGTTCTCTTGAGGTTGGTCACCCACGTAGGCTCGCTTGTGACGATCCAGTCAGTAGAGGACATGCAGTTCACTGACATGGTGGTCAGCACCGTGCAACTGAGTCATAGGCTCACGGCCCCCTGCCTGAACAGGTGAGGAGCCTGCCTCTCCAGGACACCAAGGCTGATGGGTAACGGGCTGTACCACGGACTTGTACCGGGTAACGGGCTGAGACCGGTGGGATGTTTTTCTTCGTAATGCCTCTTTACTAAAGGTCAGATTAGTGGTTGCAGACGCAGTTCCCTATCTGGGCCCAGGTGGGCAGCACAAGTCATAAATCAGAGCAAGCTGTTTGCATATTTAAATACGCAGGTGTGTTTTTCCCTTCCTCAAAGAATTCCGCTCCTTCACATTTTTCTTAAAACTCGAGGGCATCTTTTCCTTCATTTTCCTTTTTGATAGAGATGTGGGCATGAGGGAAAGATCTATCTACTCTAAGAAATTCAACAGGGCAGGTGCAGGGGCGAAGTCGGGCTTAGGCAGGGCGTGAGGTTTGTACATATACACAGTACTTTTCTTACTTTTGCAAATATGCGTACAACCGTGAAAATATATTGCTATCTATGCCTGAGGCGGTGGGGGGGGCAAGTGAGGACCCTGCGGTTCAGCTTCGTTACTTCTGAGGGTATGCGCTCCTTGCATGAGCCGAGGATAAAAGGCAGCGCGGGTGGAGTCCTTGCAGACAGATGAGACCCTCTTTTTTTGTGACCTTGAACTCACTGCTCACAGTGCGGTCCACAGACCAGCAGCAGCGGCCTCACTCGGGAGCAGGTTTACACACGCACAACCTCGGCCCCACCTCAGACCTCTGGAATCAGGATCCGTCCCCCCAGCGGCGAGGGAGAGTTTGAGGCAACACCACCAGCCGCTTAAAGAACACAGTGCGTTCATGAGTTCATTCATTTTTTTCACACCTTTACACATTCATTCAACAAATATTCTCTGAGTGCCTCCTCCAGACCAGGAACTGTGACCTCCTTGTGAAATGGAATTAGGAAAGAGGCATGCGGTGGTGATGAGCCACCTGGCTTTCCCACCTGCAGCGGGATGGCGAGTACATGACATTTGGCTGGGACAGGCACCTACTCGTTCCCACCGCAAAAAGCTAGATGGGTGTGTGTGTGGGGGGATTCCTGAAAGTGCCTGGGGCCGTATGTGGGGCTGGAGTCAGGGTGGGGGAGGAGACAGCCCCGAAGTTCATTAACACTGGACAAGGACAGCTATCCTCTTTTGAGGTGATGGGTAATGATGCCTCTTAGGGGTGCATGAGAATGCAGTGAGAACGGGCACCGGGTGTGAAGAAAATGAGCCCCCACAGTAAACGGGAGCTGCTGCTTCTGGGGCTGCTGAGGTCATATCAGTCCTTTACGCATTAGTATGAATTAGATCTTACAGTAAGGCTTTGATCAGGGTTGGGGGGAAGGGCCAACTTTCTGTTGCCACGGTTTTGAAAGGGGCTGGTCCAAAGAGCAGAGTGTGTGGTGCCCTTCTCGGATGTGAGGAAGGAATAGCAATGCACGGAAATTTCAAGGACTAAAGGCTCCGCCTGTTACCTCCGGGCGAAGGCCAGCCCCTGGCGCCTTTGCTCCTAGCTGCCTCTGTGTTTATCCAATGAAACATCAAACTTGTGTCCTCTCATTAACCCTTTGTTTCTTCTTTGTTCCTGATTTAGAACCCCCACACTCTGATTATTTTGAGAGCCGTGAGAAGTCAGAAGTCACTTGTGTTTACAGAGAGGCCGGGCCACCTTCAAAGGCAGGAGGGGAGGGTTAACAGCACCCTGCTCTCTCCCTGGGCCCCAGGCCCCGCCTCTTCCAATACATGCCAGGGCACTTGGCTCCACAGAAGGAAAAACACAAAGCAGAGAAATCTTTTCTTTCTCTTCGATGTTTGCTTTCTCAGTTTCCCCTGTGACCTGTGTGAGTTAAGAAAAAGTACACATACATACGTGCACACATATACACACACACAGAGTTTTCTGTTTCTCCCTGCAAAGTGGGGAGAACCAGGCGCCCGTCAATGTAAGTCAGCCCATAGCCCCTGAAGCAGGCTGGGGATGAGGCCTGGGGCTGCCGTCAGAAAGCCGGGTGCCCTTCGGAGGATAATTCCAACCAGATCCCAGTCTCCCCGCTGCTTGGAAGAGCTACAGCCACGGTATTTTCTCATTTCTGTGACTGGAAGGTTCTGCTTTGGTTCCAGGGAGTGAGGGAGCTTCGAGGTTCCATATCCACCAGGCCTTTCCCCAAACCAGGGTGCTGAGGCCCGGGGAGTGGAGAGGCTTTTCCAAGGCGCCAAGCAGAAGTGTCATGGGGGATCCTTCTGACCCTCGCGGGGCCCTTCCCACAGAACTGAGCTTGGTGTCACCCCCATGGCCCTTTGAAGTCTCACTAATCGAAGCCACTATGAGCATGTTGGGGGCAAGGGAAAGCAACCGCAGTGGTCAGGGTGTGTGAGTCTGCACTTCTTGGAGTGGAAAGTGGGGTCAAATTTCTGTTCTGGTTTATGTTGAGTTCCCCTAGGTATTAGTGCCCAGACTCTTCTGCCTTTTTGTTGTTGTTGTTGTTGTTGTTCAGAGAAATAGTATCGCTTGCAGGCTCTGCTTAAATTATGGCCATGCTTGGAACACATCTGTGTGGTTGGATGTGACCAGAAGGTTCTATCACTTCCCTTCATTGTGATGTGTCTACATTGTATCAGGGCAGGCTGCAGAAATAATAGTCCTGTAGCTCTGAGACTCGGTGAAATACACACACACACACACACACACACACACGCTTTTCTGTACAGGGTGCTCGTGCCGACTCCCTCCCATACCAACACACGGCCCACGTGAACTATGACATCACAGCCACGACCCCGCTGTGTGCTCTCCTCCCACCCACGCACACAAGCGTCTTTTGTGCAGGGAAGGCCGTCTCCTTTACATTTGAGGGTCTAGATCACAATATAGGTCTCGGAAACGGAATCTAATAAAAACCTACCTAGCACACAGGCGTTCGGTTACCTGCAGAATTTTCTGGGAGCTTACTACACCCTCGGCGCTCTTGTAAGCGTTTTCCATGTCAGAACCCCTCTCAACTGAGCTGTTTCCTGATGCACTGTAGCTCTGTGATCTTGGAAAGGTAACTTCAAGCCCTGTGCCTCAGTTTCCCCGTTTGTAAAATGAGAGTAATAATACCCACCTTTTGAGAGCGTGCGTGTGTGTATGTGTGGGGGTGGTTTGTGTGTAATAACAAGCTGCTGTGGCTAAGAACACACCCAAAGTGTGCCCAGTCTAGGGAAGGATCACAGCCAATGTTAGTTCTTTCCCCTCTTTTGGATGAATTACGAATGTTTAGAAGTATGTTGCCGAGGTTATATGGTGAATTTCCCATCTTATTATCGTGATGACTAGCTATGTGTCTCTTCTATGTTTCTTCACTCATTCATTCATTCATTCAGACAGCCAGCCAATATTTATGGAGTGCCTACTAGGGGACCGTCATTATTTTAAGTGCTGAGGATACTGCAGTTAACAAAACCAACAAACATTTTGGCCCTCGTGGAGTTTATAAAGTGACCTAATTATAACACAACCAAGATGATGTGACTCTTAACACAAAGGAAGCAGTCTTCATAGATTCGTAAAGGTTGTAAGAATGTGTCAGTCTTAATACATCTAGAAAGATGCTAAAGTCTGTTCAATTCTCTATGCTATGATTCTTGTTTTCAAGGTATATCTGTTAGAAATCTTTTGGTTTTAAGTGACAGAAAATTCAACTCAAACTGACTTAAACCAAAATAGAATTTATTGGTTCATGTAAGTGGAAAAGAAAAAGAAAAAACATTGGACAGAAAGGTGGACTTCAGGCAAAGTTTGATCCAGTCGTACAAGTCATGCTACCAAAGACCTGGATTCTCTTCATCTGTCTTCTCTGAATTATGTCATGTTGGCTCCAACCCCACATGATGTCTCCTATTTGTGCACGACTCCCCTCATGATAATAGTATGTTACCCAGCACCAGATTTTAAGTATCTTCACATCACACTTCCCAGGAGGCTTTCTCAGAAGCCCCACCAAATTTCTCCTCACAACTCATTGACCCTGTCTCTGGAGGTGGAGGGGAGGTCCATCCCCACAGATGAAGCTGACTGAAAATGAGGGAAGGATCTCCAAAGGAAAAATCAGGGTCCTTTTGCTGTATGGGTAGAAAAAAGCATGCTGGGGAGACAAGCAGAGCTGGACAGTCCCACAAGAATCCTAAGCACAAGGCTAAGCTACCTACAAAACAGGAGGATCAAAGGTGATTATTAAAAGGAGCAATTCCATTTTTAACATATATATATATTTAAAAGCACTGAAGTCATAAGGGGAAAAATGGGAATGTTGTTTTCATTGCAATTTCATTGTTTTATAGTTGAGCATTACTTTTATTCTAGATAACACATAGGATGGTGCTGGGCACCATAATCTTTTGAGTGCTTGGGGGTCCCTAAAATCTTAATGCAACCCTGTGGGCAATCAACAAAACTCACCTCCTCCAGGCAAAACCCTGATTTCTAGTGTACTGTTCCATGTTCTTTGATGGCAGGCTCACTGGAAAGGGGTAGGGGTTAATGAAGTGGTCTTTGGTCTTATTCATCAGGTTCTTATGAGTCTGGTTAGTGTGGGTCTGCCCTGCAGAGGCTGATTATCCTTGAGAGAACTAAAAAGATTGATTTCTGAACCAGCCATGATGAGGCCTAGGCCTCCATCAAGGCGATCTCAGGCAGAGACAGATCCTGACAGAGCTGTCTCCCTCCTCTCTCCTCAGCAGCTTCTTGGTGACCACAACACTTCTAGTTAACTCACTCAAAAGGAGGCTCAGTAGAAGAAAGTCTGGAAGGAAATATAGCCAACCCTTAGCAGTGGTTATTTTTGGGAGATGAGATATGGGCAGCTTTCATTCATTTATCCCTCCATTCTTTTATTCCCCAGACATTTATTCATGGTCTATGTTGTGCCAGGCATCATCCTAGCCACTGAAGGTTGAGGAGAGTACACAGCAGAACCCGCCCCTCCCCCACCTTCATAGAGCTCACATTTGAGAGGAGGAAGACAGGTAATAAACTCAGTAAATAAAATCTCATATGGCAGATGGTGATAAGGCTAGGAAGGAAAGGAGATCAAGGGAAATGGATGGGGAGTTAGGGGAGGGGTGACATTGCAGGGAAGACCTCACTGAGAAGGTGGCACTTGAATAAAGCCATGAAGAAAGCTCGGGAGTGGGCCACATGGCTATCTGAAGGAAGAGTGCTCCAGGCAGGGGAGATGGCCAGTGCAAAGGCCCTGAGGCAGGCGGTGCCAGGCATGTTCCAGGAACAGCACAGAGGCCAGGCCAGTGTGGCTGGGGCAGACCTGTGGCAGGGGGAGAGGAGAGTGATAGATGAGGTCAGAGAGGCATGGGAGGGTGGGGCAGACTGTATGGGCTGTGCAGGCCATTGTGAGGATGTCGGCTTCAGAGCCCAGATGGGGAGTATCAGAGAGTTACGAGCAAGGAGTGCCCAGATTTGGCTTAGGGCTTCAAGAATCCCTCCAGTCGCTCCGCTGAGAATGGAATACAGAGGCGGCAAGGGCAGGAGCGGGGAGAGTGATCAGGAGGCTGTTGTGAAAACAGATGGTCGGAGCAAGGCACCAGTGGTGGAGGTGGTCAGTGGGGGTCAGGTTCCCGATCGGTTTCCTTCTTTTTTCTCTATTGTCTGAGTTGCCTCAGTGACCATGTAGGAAAAAAAGAACAATCAGAGCTAGCTGCATTTATTCAGGTACGGTGGAGTGCATGGTGGGTCGTCATCAACATGGACATGGCGCTATTCCGGAACCCTGGTCCTGGGGCACCGGGAGCAGCCCTGTTACCTGCCGCAACCGGGCCCCACACCCCCCACCTCGCCTCTCTGAGGGCAGATAGGAGGGCTTCATGCCATGCATGGACCTCCAGGCATCACATCCAGCCCTCCCGCTGGCCTCCAGGTGGCAGGGACCCATTCCCCCAATGAGAGTGTCACTGGGGGCTGGTCAGCCTCGAGCAGAGATGGGGACTGGGTCTCTCATAGCACCTTGTCCTTCAGCTTTCTCAGAGGAAAGGATGGGGCCAGGAGGAGGTGACGTGGTGACAACTGGGACCTAGTCCCACAGGTCATATGACCCTGGGGAATGCTGACCAGTCGGAACTGACCAGTAAAGGCTGGGCCCTGTCCATGTCTCTGTCCCTTTGCCTGTGGGCGCTGGGGAACTGTCTAGTGACCATCCTCACAGAAGTTGGTCTGCCATCCCCTTGCAAAGTCAAGTCCGCCCACCCACCTCTTTGCTGGGGGTGACCAGCCAGAGCTGTGTTCTCCTCTATGGGAATCACTGGTCACAAGGGTAAATAGAATGAAAACTTCAGCTCCTCAGGCTCACTAGCCATATATCAACTGTTCAGTAGGGACATGTGGCTGGGGGCCACCATATTAGACAGCACAGCTCGGGAACATTTCCATGATTGTAGAAAGTTCTGTTGGACAGCGCTGAGTCAGAGGCCCCACTTGACGTTCCCTCGATGATGTTCACAGAGAACTGGGCCCCCGGCAGAAAGGCCTGTGGGGCGGGCTAGTGTGTCATCATAGAATCCTCTTCACTGCCAGTTCATGGCTCCCCATCCTCCCTGCACCACTCAAATGTCGCCTGCTCAGTCAATGAGTCACTCCAGCCCTGGGCTCCTTCCCCACACACCACGTACAAACAAGATCATTTTCCACACTTAGAAATGCATATCATCACGTCCGTTGCAGTCTGCCTCACGTGACCATCAGTCTCCTGAGGGCAGGGGCTGCGTCTTATTCAGCTGGATGTCCCCAAAGCTGGCGCAAACCTGGCAGGTCGTGGGCCCTCCATAGACATCTGTGGCATTCCGGGTTGTAGTGCCCGCTCTCTCTCCAACCACACGGCTGTGTGTCTTTGGCGCCGGTCACTTAACCTCTCTGGGCTCCAGCTGTAGCATCCTGAAAATGTGGGCACCTGGGCATCCTACTGGGGCATGCAGCCAAAACCATGCAGAAGACTGGCAGAAATGTCTTTGGGTGTGATGTTGTGATAAAAAGGAGGCAGATCCCAGTAATAGACATGTGACCTTGAGCGGTGCACCCACCAGCTCTGAGCCTTTCAGTTGTCACCTGCCACCGGGAAATAAGGGGGATTATTGGGATCATCGTGCTGGGCGCAAGGCCTGGAATCTCACAGGGGCTAATACTCGATAAAACCCAAGCTAATTGCAAATATATCTTCAGTGTCTCCGGAATCCCCTGGGCTGGCAGTTCTGGGACAGCGCGGGGTTGGGTGTGGAGCTGGGATTCCCTCCCCGTGCGGGGCAGGCCGCCTCCGTGAGCACCTGGCGATAGCGATGAGCATAATTCATCCTGCTCACGGTTAATGGCTGGTGACATTTTGCTTCGGCTCTGCGGGCAGCAGGGGGATTTTAAAATGCCCAATGGATGTCGCGCGCCGCAGAAACACACACCAGAACGGCAGCAGGACGCGAGGATGGGTGTGAAGTCTTGGGAGCGAGACGCGGGGCGCTCAGCGGCCCCCCAGGTGACTGTGTGTGACAGTGGCCAGAGGGGCTCATCGCCAATTCGCCACGGACAGGAGTATTTCGTGGGAACTTGGGGATTAAAATTCCACGTGCCTGGAATTGATATTCTATGCTCGTGTTATAATTCACTTTGCAAGGGAGAGGACGCAGCTCTCCGAATTCTTGGGGGCCAGTCAAGTAAACCACATATCCCAGGGATCAGGGGCATTTCTGTGCTTATAAATCGCACCCGGCAGTGGGTGGGGTGAGAGTGTGGAGGAGGAGGGAGGATGGGGGCGGGAGGGCCGGGGAGGAAGGCTCAGAGTCCACCCCCCACTCCAGCCCGGATGACAAGTTCAGTGGAGGCCCAGGTGCCACACAGATCATCGGCCCAGGGTGACTTTGCTGATGGGAGCAACACAAAGAAGGCGGCCTAGGCACTGGGGTTGACCAAAGTGGCCCTTATCAGAAATAACTAAAGTCAGTCGGGCCATTTATGTAAGCACCACTAGCAGCTGGGTCCCTCCTCACCCCTGCAGCATCTCCTACATCTGGAAAGAAACAATGGAGATACTTAGAGGGTTTTCTGCCCCCACACCTGCTCTTGAGTGGCTGTCTCTGCCTGTTTTGTTTGTTCTGCCGCGAGGAAAGCAATGCAGACGAGAAAGACCTAGAACGTACCAGGCGTTTCCAGGAGGGGCAGAGTCAGTTTGGGCTGCCGTCAGCCCAGGGCCCCCCCGGTCTACCCCCTTTCCTCACAGGCCCTCCCAGACACCTCTTTCCCTCAGCGGGGGCGAGAAACCCTGGCAGCAGCTCCGGGCTGGTGGGAGGCCTGTGTCCCTGGCAGGATGGGGCGACCTTCCCTGGCAGAGCTCCTTCCAGCAAATTTGCGCCTCTCACCTCTAGGACGGCAGCTCCGGCACGGGGCCCAGACTAAGCGAAATACCTTCCTTGGTGTCAGCCCGCTCCCTCCCGGGTCACAGTTCATGTCCCAGAATCAGCTGGACGGCCGGGCCCGACGGAAGACGCCACTTCTTAGGCCAGCCTGGGGATCACGGCCTGAGCACAGAATTAGCTCTCAGCCCCCCGGGAGAGCAGCCCCCACTCCGGCTAAGGAAGCAGAGGTAATAACTAATAACCTTCCCTCCGCCCCGCCTTCCCCTAACCTTGTCGTGAACCGTGCTTGTTTTGTTCAAAGGAGTGCTCGCGCAACCAGTCTCACTTTAATGAAAAGCAGACCCTCGCTCACCGTTGCCCCTCCTTGGGCAAGAGAGATAAAAACCTAATGGCATGTCAGATCCTTGATGGCAAACCCGCCAGGAAGACAAAATTATCAGGGTAGAGCGGAGGCAGTGGACCGTATCTGCTTTTGTACCGTAAAATAACATAACCCGGTGACCCCCTCGTTTGCTGAAGGGGCTCCCGGCTGGAAACACCGAGACCCTCTTGCAAAAAAAATGTTCCCACTGCCTGCCTGTCCGCAGCTCTGCTCCAGAGCTTGCCGCCTTTGGCTCCTGGTGCCCTCCCCTCGGGCATGGCGGTCCTCATTTCAGTATCCAAGGCACAAGCCCTTGATGACAACACATTTATCACTATACAAGTTGTGAGACTCTGACAAGAAAAGGTCCAAGGAAGGCTTGCTGTGTGCGCACGCACCTGCATGCCCCCCCCACACGTGCGCGTGCGTGTGCGGGCACACATGCCCTCCTCTATGATGAGTGACAGTCCCCGAACCATCTCCATCTGACAACGAAGTCAAAACGTCCCTTACCTACCTACCAGGCCACTGCAGGATTCTCTTGACAATTCAAGAATGATATTTAATTGCATCCAAGAGGTATTTTGAAACAACTTCAGAAACTGAAGAATGGTGAGAGGCTGTTAAGAACAACCCTCTTGTCAGACAAGCATAATGATCCTAGAGAACTTTCTCAAGTTGTGGGGCTGGCTGCCCATGGCTATTTCTTCCCTTCCTTCCTCTCTCCTTCTCCCTTCCCACCTCCTGCTGTTTACAAACATTTACTGAGCACATACCATGAGCTAAGGCCCAAGATGCGTTCTGGAGAAGCCTCCCTGAGCAAGACAGCAATGGTCTCTGCCCAATTTCTAGCTACCTGTGTTGGCAGAAGCTGCTTCTTGCCCCCCAACATCTAATATCCCTTTCTTCCCCAATAATAAAACCCCTGATTTTTAGCTGGGTGCACGAATCTCCAGGATAAAAATGACATATCCCAGCCTCCCTTGCAGCTAGATGTGACCATGTCCAAAGTTCTAGTTAGTGGGATGTCAGCAGAAGCATTGTGGGGAGTTTCCATGGAGTGTTATCAAAGCAAGGGAAGCACAGCATTTCGTCCATCATCCTTCTTCTGGGATGGAACAAGGATATGATGACTGGGGTTCAAGCAGCCATATCACACCATGAGGCAGAAGTCACGTACAGAAATTGGTAGCAGAGCAAGATACGAAGAGCCTGAGATGGTAGAACTCCTTTGGAAAACTGGCAGTTTCTTATACAATTAAACACATACCTGCATTACACTCAGCGATCTCACCCCTAAATATTTAGCCAAGAGAAATGAAGACCTATGTCCACACAAAGACTTGCAGAGAAATGTTCATGACAGTTTTTTTTTTTTTTTTCATAATAGCCCCAAACTGGGAAACAATCCCAATTTCCATCAACGGGTGATTATATAAGTTGTAATGTATTCATACAATGGGATACTGCTCAGGAATACAAAGAACCAAACTACTGATACACATGAGAGCTTGGGGGGACCCTCAAAATAGTATGCTGAATGAAAGACACCAGGCCCAAAGGAATACATACTGTATCATTCCATTTATAGAGAACTCTAGAACAGGCAAAAGTACTCCCTCCATGGTGACAGGTGTCTGAACAGTGGTTGCCTATGAGGGGTGGGAGTCAGCCAGAAGGGGGCACGAAGAAACTTTCCGAGGTGATGGAAATGTCCTGTATCTTGGTGGGGCTGTTGATTACCTGACGTACACATTTGTCAAAACTCATCAAACTCCACACCTTCAGGATCTGTGTGTTCCACCCACATGCAAATTATACGCTAATACGAACAATCATCCGATGATAACGACAGCCTCGAGCCCCTTGACTTTGCGAGGCCACCCTTTTAGCCCCGAGCCCTATTTACATGAGAAAGCAGCTTCAAGCAGTCTGACTTGGCATTTTGTGTCACTTCCCTACCCCAGTCACCGATCATGCATGCGATCGTGCGGCTGACTTTGCTCCGCACTGCGAGGGCAGCGCGGGAGACGCTCCTAGGAGTCGGGGCGCGGGTGGGATTTGACGCAGGGTTTGTCTGCGTGCCGCCATCGGGAAGAGTCTCTACCTGCTCCTTGTTCCAGGGTTTCCCAGGTCTGAACTCAGCCGCTCTCCTTCCCTCCCCTCACGCCTAAGAGCCCCCTGGGTGCGCAGGATCCCACCTCGTGGGGTTCACGTTGGCCAGCTGATGGTTCTCGAATGCTTGTGCCAGGACGATTCTTAGCATGCTGCCAATCCCTAGGAGGCTCTGAGGATGCACGCGGCACTGTGGCTCTTACCAATGTCATTAACATCATTATTATGGCGGGGATGCAGCTTATGCAGTGTGCCGATCAAGGGGAGGTTTGGGGGCCTTTTCCGTAGCCCAGGGCCCATGCGGCTTTCCATTTGGAACGGGGGTGACCTCGGGGAAACATATAGGACGGGCTGGCATCTCTGGAAGGTTCAGTAGGCAGCTGCCTTCCTGGAAGGATTTTAGGTCCATCCTCAGTCCTCCTCTTCCACCCTGCTCAGCTCTGCCTCCCTGCCCCGCCCAGCGGCCCCCTCATCGGCAACCACAAATTTTACAATTAGAGATTCATTCCTTTGACTCTATGTTTTCCACTGACACTAAAAGGCAAGTCCTCCCTGCTGTCTTTCCTACAACTGTATTTTCTCTCTTTTTCCATTTTCCCATTTATAGGAAGGAAGCGCAATACATAAAAGGCAGCGCGAGAGGTTATTAGGGTAGAGGGATGAACATCGAGAAAAGGGAGGTGGGGTGAGGTCCGTGAGGACAAAACAGTGATAAGAAAGATGAATGCTTCCTGTGCTTCCAGCGCGTCCTGGGGGTTGGCGCACGTTCTATTCTCAGGGTAGCTCTGTTCTGGAAGTTTTATCTCAAACCCTCAGTGCTTACTATGCACCGGGCAACAACACAAGAGCTGTACAAAACCTGACTCATGTAATTCTCCTAACAATTGCGTCAGGTGAGGATATAGTATCCACACTTGTTACAGCAGGAAACTGAGGCCCAGAGAGGTTAAGTGACGCTCTAAGGTGGGGAGCGGGACTGGGATCCCAACTCCGGCCGCCTCGCCACAGAGGCTGTGCTCATGAGAACTCTTCTGTGACCATAAGCTAACGGGTGATCCTACCTGTCCAGATACCTTGCTTTTTCATTCAAACAACATGGCCTTCAAAGAGGTACTCGGAGAACGATCTGGAGGATCTAAGTTTCCTTCCCCCGTGAGATGTCTTCAGCTTCAGGGCGCCACCTGCGTATTCCCAGGATTTCATTTCCCTCCCCAGATATTTTCCCAAAGCAAAACAACGTGGTATCTGTTTTCTTTAAAAAAAAAAAAAAAAGTCTAAAAGCAAAACTCAAGAACAACAACAAAATTCCGGACCAGTTGATGTCGTGCCATCTTTGTAAGTCAGAAACACTGGGGCCCAGGACGCAGCACTGCGGGCCTCTGAGACTCCTTTCCTGGGATTTTAGGGTGAGAGTCCTTGCATGGCAAGGGGGGATCCCCCAAACAACAGTTCAGTCATTGTTCATCAGAGCCATAGGCAAAGGAAGGAGGAGATACAAGCCTGAGAAGTGTACAGGACAAAGACCTGAGAGTTTTTGGTGAAAGGAATGCCAGTTGCCCTGTGGTGGCTGTGGAAGACGCTAGAAGTTGTTGCCTCCAGCGCTGGCACGTCTACAGACCTGGGCAGTTGGGAGCTTGCCGAGGAGGGGTGGGGGGAGGTTTGGAAAGGCACCTGGAGTCTTTTTTATTTCCCCCAGAGAAATGAAAAACACATGTGTAATGAAGGGGAAACCTGCCATTCTTTGGAGAATTTTCTACTCGTACCTGAGCGGAATGGAAATCTGTGAACTTTGTTCCTGCCTCCATGTCCTCAGGCTAAAGACTCTGGTGTTTCATTGTTCATGGAGGCCACAGGAAGGGATGGTCCTGCTTTGGACACATGAAGGCAAAGAGGACCAGGCCTCCCACTGGCTTGGGTGGGGCGAGACAGATGCAAAAGGAGGCACTCTTCTAGAAGGTGCAGGGAAGAGGTAGGATTCAGACTGAAATCAGCTCATGCTCTGGGGCCGGGGGTATAATGACAACCTGAATGGGGCTCTTGATCTCTGTCCTGGAGGCCTAGCCTTTCCTCGGCGTCAGGATTGGGGTCGCTCCAGGCCGGCGTCCCACTGGAGCCTTCCCTGAAACATCACTACCCACCTGTAGCCATACCAGCTTGGCCTAGAGTCTCTCAAAACTTGCTGGCACAGAATCTCACACCTCCCTACAACCTTGTAACCCCTTAACACCCGACCCCCATCTGTGAGGCCCCCATGGGTGTCACCACTGTCAGAGTCCAGGGGACCATTTTATCCCTTTTTATAGCTGGTTCCACCACCCAGTGCCTGCCCAGTCCAGTGCATAGATCCCCAGTGGCCCGGGTCTGGCCTGCCCCATGCTAGGGAGCCCTCTTTTTGACTAATTGGGGTTCTTGATGGACTGAAGTCAGGGATGAACGGGCATTTATGTGCGCCCAACCTTGTGCTACAATGCAGCACACACCTCATCTGACGGGTTCACCAGATCATCCTCCGGGGCAGATACCATAATTTGTGTTAAAAAAGCCTGAACACCTGGGACTCAGAGTAGTTAGGTGACTTGCACATCATCCCTAGCAACCTTTCCTAAAATGACTTCTGTCAGAAAGCGTCTTTTTCTACATCTCCCAATTGAAGGTTCAGAACAGACCTATAACATATACAGGAAAGGCTCTGACAACTGACTTGCTTAAGGAAATTGACACCCCCTCCCCAACATCTGAAACCTCAACTCTTTTTCATTTTTTTAAAGATTTATTTATTTATTTGAGAGAGAGCGAGATGGGAAAGGGGCAGAGGGAGAGAGAGAGGAAGAGAATCTCAAGCAGTCTCCCTGTTGAGCACAGAGCCTGACACAGGGCTCGATCCCACAACCCTGAGATCATGACCTGAGCTGAAACCAAAAGTCAGACGCTCAACCCATTGAGCCACCCAGGCGCCCCTCTTTTTCACTTAAAAAAAAAATTTCCCCAACTTATTTGACCATAGAACATTTTCCCCATGCAACTTGCAGTAAATTAAATTATTGTGCAACAAATTCCACTCCTTCTCTCTAAACTGTCATGGAAAGAGTAAACTTCCTTGTCCCCATTGAAGAAAGGCTTGGCCACGTGGCTTGCTTTGGCCAATGGAATGAGGATGGAGGTGACAGTGTGCCAATTTCAAGCTTAGACTTTAAGGTACATCGCATGTTTCCATTTGCCTTTTGTGTGAGAAGAACACGCCCCAGGGGGCTGCCGGCCCTCCATACAGGACCCCGGAATAAGACACGTGGAGCAGAGCTACCCCAGCCAACCAGCAGCTGCATGAGTGACAAATCAATCCTAATCATTGTAGGCCCCTGGGTTTGGGGGTTGTTTGTTACACAGCATCATTATCGGTGGCAACAGCTGCCTGATACAATATTCCTGCTTACTATGTCATAGAACCCTAGCACTCAGTGGAACTTCTTTGGGAAATGCTGAGTCATAGTCAGTAAATGGCCAGGCCAGGGTCACAGTCAAGGCTTCTAATGCCAAAGCTTGCTTGCCCCACCATACCGAGATGAGGGAGATGAGCAACAGTTGCTTCCAGGATTGGAAGGCTACCCGGAGATGGCATGCTTTGGGCATTTCTTACTGCGAGGGAAGTACAGGGGGCGGGGCAGGTGAGGGTTGCTGAGTCTCCAGGCTGGCACTTCGAGGCAGGTTTGGAGCCCTCGGGCAGGGGCACCGGGGGCAGGAAACCCACACGTGCTGCTGTAGTCTATCCCAGGCCAAGTCCTTGGAGGCACTGGATTGCAGAGGTTATTATCTCAGACTTGGTTAGGACTGCTTTCAAGTTCTTGCCTTTCTTAAACCTGCAGAAGCCACATTATTTCCAAGGTCCTTGTCAGTAGCCTAAATTCATACCAATTTGCTGAGTCGGTGCAAAGTGCAGAATTGATGGTACAGGAAGACATTAAACAACCTGCAACCCTTTAGACCATGTCAACAGATCATCCGTGGCCTCAATTGCTGGAGCATTCCATTAAATCCTTGCGGTTTCTCCCCAAAGAGTAGGAATGCCCTTCTATCATTTAAAAACAGATGAAAGCCTGGCAGGATTTTCACTTCAGCTGGGACAGCAGTTTCACCTGAGCTAAACTCTAGAGAGGGTCAGTTAATCTTCATTCAAGAAATAGATCTTGAGCACCCTTGGGTTGGGGGGGAGCTGCGATCCACCACAGGGTCCGCAGGGACCCAGCCCAGAGGGGAGAGAGGTGGGCCCGGGACCACCACAGCGCGATGTACTGCGGGTGCTGGGGAGTCTGAGAATTCTTCAGAACCAGGAAACGAACGGTCAGGGGCTGTCCATATGGGGAGGCCACTGTGAAGTCCCCTCCGGTCTGCCAACTAGTAGCTACAGGGCTGCCCTCACAGTTAGGCCAGTGCAATGGGCACAGAACGGATGTGGCTTGTCATCTGGGGCGGGAAGCTCCGCCCAGGAGCTGTGATGGGCCATGAGCTCCGAAATACCAACCTAAGGTGAGAAGGAACATGCCCTGGGAGGCAGCCCCGGAATGTGATCGGGAATGAGGAGATGCTAAATTAATAAATCTAATCCCTTGTCTTAAGCTCTGTTTGGAAAAAATGAAAAGAAGAGGAAGAGGAAGGAGAAGCAGAAGCAGCAGCAGCTAGTCAGCTATGGAAACTTCCAGAAAAATGAGACCTGGAAGCAGAGGCTGGAGGGGATCACTGAGTAACTCCAGGTGAGAGGTCCTGGCTCAGGATCCTTGAGCATGCGGGTTTACCCTGCCCAGTGGCCAAGAGCAGGGCTCCAGGACCAAGCACCCAGGGCACACCTTTAAGGAGGCACTCACAGCCAGGGTCATGGATGTGCAGCTTCTGAACTTGGCAGTGAGCGGGCCCCAGGTGCCTCCCTTGCTTCTTCCGAGTCCCAGCCCTGGCAGAGAGGCTAAAGGCACCAGCTCCAGACTTGGGAGGTATGTTTTGAATCTCAGCTCAGCCCCTTGTTGGCTCTGATGATCTTGAGCCAGTTCCTTAAGGCTCTAAGCTCCAGTTTCTCCATCTGTAAAATAGGGGTGCGGTTCCAATCTCAGACAGGGATAACGGAGGGTGATGCTTGCAGAGTACTAAGCATCGAGCCTTCAGCTCAGTCACACCTCGGAGATATGGCAGCTTCAGTTCCAGACCACTGCAATAAAGCCAATACCACGATAAAACGAGTTGGACGAACTTTCTGGTTTCTCAGTGCGTATAAGGGTTATGTTTATTCTATCCCATAGTCCGGTAAGTGTGCAACGGCAGTGTGTCTAATAAAAACGATGCACATACCTTAAGTGAAAAATACTTTATCACTAAAGAATGTTAACCATCATCTGAGCTTTCAGGGAGTCCTAATCACCAACCACAGATCACCGTAACACATATAACAATAATGACAAAGTTTGAAATATTGCTAGAATGACCAAAACGTGACCCAGAGACCGGAAGTGAGCAAACGCTGTTGGGAAAGTGGCGCCGACAGACTTGCTTGACACAAGGTTGCCATGAACTTCCCATTCGTATTTATTTTATTTTTTTGAACTTCCAATTTTGAAAAAAAACAAAAACAACACAGTATCTGAACACAACAAAGGGCAGCACAATAGAACGACGGAGGCCTGTCCACGGTTCTGACTTGCTAAGCAAGGTGTCCCCTCTGCTAGGGGACAGTCTTCACCCAGGCTTCTCCGAGAGATGTTTTGTAAGGTCACTGTAATGGCTGCCCAGGCTCCTGATCAGGACCGCAGGACTGACCCCCCCAGATGCTGAGGGAGCCCCTGGTAGAAAGGCCTCCGCCGTCCGCCCCTGCGGGGACCTGCCTCAGCTCCCTTCCCAGGGAAGCCTGCATGCAATGACCGATCGTCTAGGGGTGCACAGGCCCAAGGCCCTCACCCCATCTTGGGATAATCCCGAGAGGCCCCCTCAGCTCCAAAGCCCTAGGGTCGGCTGAGGCCTCTCGGTCGTTCCTCCTTGGCCCAGTCCGGCTTCCCTCACTCCCCAACAGCGCTCACTCCAAGAATTCCCCTCCATGTACTTCCGGCATGTCACAGGCCAACTTTTCTCAGGGTCAGCTGCCACTCTGGACCAATTCGCAGAGCCCAGTGACCATTTAAAAAAAACGGTCGCTCCTATGGTTCTGGCGGGTGGGGCAGTAGACAAGCAAAGGAGAGTTTGGAACCCTTGTAGACAGCATTGCCATATTTTTGGTCGTCCAGCATCTGAAGCCCCTTTCTCTGAATCTAGGTAGGAGGTAGAGCCCCCTGTCACTCGAGCAGCTAAAAATGCTTGACATCCCCTTGGGGGGGGGAAGGCCACCCTCAACCAATGACAGGTGAGGATTGGTGGATCCAAACTCCGATGGGCTCACCCCTCAGGTGGGCCAACCCCAAGAGGGTCTACACCGCCTCCCAGAGGTGCCTGGGAAGAAAGAGCCCTAGTTGTCCACAGTGGTGACCTGCTTCCTTCTGTGTCCTTTATTGGCTTTTGCCTTTTCCTAGCTCAGTATCTCACTTCCCTACTGGTACTTCTGGGATCACTTTCCAAAGAAACTACTTGCATTTAAGTCCTTATCGCAGAATTATCTCCTGGAGAAACCCAAACTAAGACGATCGCCTTTCCAACATGCCTTGTGGTAGGTCATGTGCACTCAGGCTCAGCCAGTCAGAAACACCTGCCATAGATTGGAATCTGGAGCCAGGGGCAGCAGGGAATTCTTTCTGGCAGCCGCCGCCGTGGCTGAACATCATTTCCAGCAGACGCCAGAGATGAAAGGACTTGAGTGTCATTTGTTGGCAGAAGAAGCTGGTGCTCTCTCTGGCTTTGGTCTGGCTCCCCGGCTGCCCTCTGATTTTACCTGCTTTCCAAGACTAGTTCAGAAATTTTACTGGCAACTTGGTGGATGCGCCATGTAGTATGGCTCCAGCAATTCCTTTAATGCTCCCATTGAGCCAGTCTTCCTTCTAAAGACCAAGCCACTGTCCGCTAATGTGGCTGCCCATGTCATTTGCTCATAAGCAGAGAATGTGATAGTCAGGCTAGTGGGAATGTTTGGCATCACTCTGCATTACTCTGATTAGTCATCCTGGTTTGTAGATTTAAGTCTCCGTTGAGCTGGAAGAGCCAGCCAATCCATTCTCAGGGGGCCGAAGGCATCCGGTTTCAGGCTGCCAGATTGAAGGTCTGACTGCTGCCAGCGGTGGATTCACCAAAACGCCACCTCAGAGGAGGGCAGGCAGACACCACTCCTCCACGTCCCTTGAATCCAGGCTCCTTCTATTTGAAAGAGTGGCACGAAGATTTCCACCTGTCACGGAATCAGACTCACATGTAAGCTTCCTTTTTCAGAGCAAGACTGCAAATGCAGGGAGCTGGGGAAGGTGCCAGTAGAAAGATCTTTCTGCGGATGCTCTGTGCCGAACAGAGTAAGGACAGAAGGCTAAATGTGCAACTTTGAGCTACCACTAAACCTCCTTCGTGCAGTGGAGAGGAAAAAAATATTTTCTTACTCTTCTGCCTTCTCCCTTGTCTTGATAAAATTAACGTTGCTAAGTGCCAGTCTCCTCTGAATGTGTGCAGAAAAAACATCAGAATAGAATAGAGTAGAATAATAGAATAGAACAGAGTAGAATAAGAACAGAATACAGTAAGAATAGAATAGGGTAGGCTAGGCTAGGTTAGGATAAAATAGGAGTATGGTAGGATAGGTTAGGCTAGGCTAGGCTAGGCTAGGCTAGGCTAAAGGATAGGGGTATGGTAGGATAGGATAAGATAAGATAGAATAGAATAGAGTTGAATAGGAGTATGGTAGGATAAGATAGGTTAGGTTAGGATAGAATAGAATAGAATAGAATAGAATAGAATAGAATAGAATAGAATAGAATAGAATAGATTAGAAGTATGGTAGGATAGGATAGAATAGGGGTATGGTAGAATAAGATAGGATGGGATGGGATGGGATGGGATAGAATAGAATAGAATAAAAGTATGGTAGGATAGAGTAGAATAGAGTAGGAGTATGGTAGGATAGGATAGGATAGGATAAAATAGGATGGGATTGGATGGGATGGGATGGGATAGGATAGGATGGGATAGGATGGGAGAGAAGAGAAGAAAAGAGAAGAGAAGAGAAGGGAAGTATGGAACGATAGGATAGGATAGGATGAAATAGAATAGAATAGAATAAAATAGAATAGAATAGAAGTGTGGTAGGATAGGATAGGATAGGATAAGATAGAATAGAAGTATGGTAGGATAGGATAGAATAGAGTAGAATAGGAGTAAGATAGGATAGGATAGGATAGGATAGGATAGGTGTATGGTAGGTTAGGCTAGGATAGGGTAGAATAGAATAGAGTAGAATAGGAGCATGGCAAGATAGGATAAGTTAGGTTAGGTTAGGTTAGAATAGAATAGAATAGAAGTATGGTAGGATAGGATAGGATAGGGGTATGATAGAATAGGATAGGATGGGATGGGATGGGATGGCATGGGATAGGATAGGATAGGATAGGATAGGATAGGATAGGATAGGATGGGATAGGATGGGAGAGAAGAGAAGAGAAGAGAAGTATGGATGGATAGGATAGGATAGGATAGGATAGAACTGAGTCCACTACAGGCAAACAAAAGCATTTTACTTAGTGGTTCCTGAATCTGTCTTCCCTTTCTCCCATGAAACAAATGTCTTGCAGCTTCACCACCAGCAAAGAGGGTGACAACAAGCAAAAAGAAAGTTCCTTTGCTACCTCAGACTGCTTGTGAATGGTGAGTCAGAAAGGCCGCGGCGGGCTGAAGCTCCATTTACACACTGACACACTCCTGTCTTGTTAATATTTGCATTGAACAAGCCATTTTCTGTGCTGACATTTTGCATCTAGTTAAATGCCAGCAAATCCAGAGAGATGTGACTTTGACCTGTGGTTCTGCCCTTACGGACAAGCATCGGATGCTGTGGTACTTTCATTTTAATTTCTTATATTCCACATTTTGGATTCTTTCATCTCTGATTTTTTTTAAACTGGATGTAATGCGTCAGACTTAACATTATCTCTGCTGAATATTTAATTGGGAAATGTTGTTAAAAAGACATTTGGCTTAAATGATCTAACTGTATGCATAGATATTTCTTTTCTGACAGTAAAGTGGCTTTGAATGATTTTTGGTATTATGAGGGAATTAAGAAAAATTTGCCTTAAATTGTTCAATGCTGGGTTTGTGTGTGTGTGCGTGTGTGTGTTTTGTTTTGTTTTTTGAGTTTGTGGTTTTGCTGAAGGCAAAGAAGAGAGTGCTGCTGAGGATTCCTTTAAAGAGTCTAGGCAGGGGGGTGGTGTAGTAATGGACTCAGGGGCTCTGGAGGAACACAGTATTCGAACCTGGTGCCCTCTACTCCCTACAGCTCCGAGATGAGCAAAAGAGGCATAGAGTTCGAGGCCTTTCTGTCTCTCCAGGCTGCTCCAGGGCTGGGAAGTGGGGATGCAGGGGGGAGACTCTCCATGAAGGCCCACCCTTTTTTTCTCTGTTTCCTCCCACGAGCCCTGCCCGGTGGCTCTGAGACTGCACCGTCTGGCCAGAGCTGAAGGGCAGGAGGCTTTGATAGCTGGCAGAAGAGAGGTCCCTTCTTAGCACCTTGAAATCGGGACCCAGGGAGCTTAGTCGAAGGGGTGATGAATGGCTGGTCTCTGTCAAGCAGAAGTGCAGACGGGGGCCTGTGGCCTGGTGAGCTAGAAGACCCTGACCCCGGCTTCTGTCCTCCCAGCTCTTGGCTGCCATTCCTCTGGAGCCCTGCCCGGGCTACGTGTCCTAGGGCCTCTGAACTACCTCAGCTTCCTCAGCTGAAGCCTCTTTTTTTGGTTTTCTTAAAGATTTTATTTATTTATTTGACAGAGAGAGAGAGAGAGGGAGGGCACAAGCAAGGGGAGCGGCAGGCAGAGGGAGAGGAAGAAGCAGACTCCCAGCCTGATGTGGGGCTCGATCCCACGACCCTGGGATCATAACTTGAGCCCAGGGCAGACGCTTAACCAACTGAGCCACCCAGGCACCCCAGCTGAAGCCTCTTTAGGTAGCTCTGGGGGGCTTCGGTTTTCTGAAATCAGTCTTGGATTAAACTGGTGGTCCTCCCCAATTTCTCTAAAGTGGGTCCTACTTCCTCAGCAAATTCCATTTAAAAATAAGGGCTATGTCTTCATCAAAAGAAGATATGGATTGGCGATAGGTTGAGTTGCATGGAGTTTGGTTCATGAAACTTCAGAATTAGGGTCAGGCCATAGAATTCAGATTTTTGGAATCTGAATAATAAGGAAATTGTTCTTCCAATCTTCTTTCTCCCCCCCCCCCTTTTCTTGGTTCTGAAGAATTTCTCCGAGGCTTACATTCTCCTAGCTCCACACTCATAGCTAGCTCGCCTTCTTCCCCCATTCGTTCGGTCTTCCAACGACCCTTAAGTGCCTACCCCGCCGCTGGTGTTTTCTCAGGCGCTGCGGGCTCAGACCCTGTCCCTCAGCCTGCACTTTCAACTCTCAACCACATACTCAACTTTGCCTCAAACTCTGGGCTCTCTAGAGAGGTGTGCAAGTGCAAACCTGCCCCGTAAACCTCTCCCTCCCGCAGCTGTCAGCCTGTGTGAGCGGCCGCCTCAAAATGTAGGAGTTATACTGGTGCGTGTCTTGGGGGTGGGGCGGGATTCACCTGGAGGGAAGTGTTGTGGCGTTTTTCCTGCCCTTCCCACATTTCCCTTCTGACCACCGCCCCCCCCCCCCAGCCACCAGCCAAATCGGCGTCTTCAGGAGGACTGTTGTCACCTGTGCAGAGAGAACCTGCCAGAAGGGGTGGCTGGCGACCCTCCTCAGACGTGTGATCTGAGCTGATGAGTCTTGTGTGCTGCCCACCGCAGTGCCCTGCAATTCCTGGGAGGGCCTGACCTGGCTCTCGGAGGTGGGGCGCCCAGGAGAGCGGAGACCAGCCCCTGCTTCCTGCCTGGAGAATCTGGAAGCACGAGGGGTAGCTGGAATCACCCATGATGGCAGCTGAGGGAGAGAGGGTAAGAGGGGTAGCAAGACTTGGCTCCCAGAACTTGGAGTGGCGAGGGTGTGAGCCTCTGGGGCGACCGAGGGGGTCCTGCAGAAGGTAAGCTACGTCCTGGGGAGGGGGCGGCAGCAAGAGGCCATGGGGTGAGCCACGGTGGGCAGGAATTGAGGGGTGCCACGTGAGGTGAGCTGAGGGTGTGGCACAGCGCAGTGCTCAGGGCCTGGCCGGGCCTCCCAAGGCCTCATAAATATGCCCCACGAGAGGGCATCATCTCGGCCCTTTTGGAGAGAGCCCATCATGGGATTATGGGAGGGCTGGTCAGGTATGACTGTTTTCTTCTCCCCCATTTCTCCCCTGCAGATGCCAGTGTGTCAGGGAAGGAAGGAAGGAAGGAAGGAAGGAAGGAAGGAAGGAAGGAAAGAAGGAAGGAATGAAGGAAGGAAGGAAGGGAGGGAGGGAGGGAGGAAGGAAGGAAGGAAGGAAGGAAGGAAAGAAGGAAGGGAGGAAGGGAGGGAGGGAAGGAGGGAGGGAGGGAGGTGGGGAGGAAGGGAGGGAGGGTCCAGAAACAGCCAAGGGGATGGACTAGTGGAGGGATAAAATGGGTCCCCAGTGGGGGTCCCCGAGTCTCAGGCCAAGCCTGAGAGGATCCGTCTGGGCAATTTAACCCGCAAAGGTACTGGGAGGTGTGAGAGTTGATAAAGATGTCAAGGGATAGAGAGGGGGGAGCTGACGGTCACAGGTGTGAAGGCAGGTGTTGGAGAAATATTCTGTTTCTTATTACCCCCACCCCTTGGCTTCAGTCAGTGTATTAGGCTAATTTTACACACGTCTACTAACCAGCTCCACACACACCGACTTTCGAGGAAAAGGCATTATTATCTTCATGTCATGAGGACACCGAAGCTCAGAAAATTTAGGGTCCCTGCTCCAAATATTTGAATTCAAATCATTTCCTTTTTGGTCAACTCCCTAATTCTTGAATTCTTTATGTTATAAAATAGGAAATGCCCAGGCTTCGGGGGGCGGTGCGGAGTCTAGGGAGGCTCTGAGCAGGGGTGGGGGGGAGGGGCAGCAGGTGCCCCTGTGGCAGGGGGGATGCAGGCTGGGGGACAGTCTTACCTGCCTCCGCCTGTGATGGACGCGGTGCCCCATGCCCGGGGGGGCTTTCAGCCGTGCGAGAGGTGTGATAGGGAGGGCCTGTGCGGAATCCCCCGCACCCCTGAAAGCCCACCCTTCTTCTTTCTATTTAGGCGTCTCTGTGATCTGTTATGATGCACCAGGGCACATGTGTACACACACACACACACACACACACATGCACACACACATGCGTGCAAGCTGATTTTCGCAGGAGTCGGGACCACAGTTTCATTAATACACAGGCACATCTCCTCTATGAGTCAAAGTGGCATACTGGGCTCAGAAGGAAGTATATTTTCTTCCCTGAGCGAGCTGAGCGGTTTCCCCCTAGGAAATGATTCAGAACAATGCTTCCTTCCCAAATCAGAACATCCTTGAAGGGAAAACTTCAGCCCCAACATCTGTTTTCTTGACACGGGGACAAGTGAGCAGCCCCCTCACCCGTCCTTGGCTCCTCTGTGTCATAGTACGTGCTGGGTGTGGCTGCAGGGCTCCCGGCCCCAGGAGGACAGGGACTCTGCCATCCGGGTGTTCTCCCTCCCTTGTTCTTCTTATGACTACTTAAGGACTTGGATGCTCTGAAGCTCCCTCCCAAAAGAACTCCTCCTCCTTAAAGACATCCAGGAGGAAAGTTCTGAAGATGGTTGCGTATGGTAAAGGAACACAAGCATTTGCAAAAATGATCTTCTGCAGTGATGAACCAGGGCCAAAGAGCTGTGAACCAGGGGCAGAGGGTTGGGCCCGCACTTCTGGGTGGGCACGGGGGAAAGAAAGAGAAAGAACTGGACAGGGCAGTGGGGAGGAGGAGGAAAAAAGCAGATGTCTCCCGGAAATGATCAGAAAAAGGCTGAAATGGTGGATGGAACAGAAAGGTCCCGAGCCAAGCATGGGGAGGTGACAGGCCACTGTCAGGCCAAGGGGGCTAGACTCCATAGCCGAGTGTGGAACACTAAATGTGGACATGACAGAGTTGTCAGTCAAAACAAAACAAAACAAAACAAAAGGTATGTATCCATTGTCTCCTAGTTGGCTACACTTTGCACAAGCAGTCAGCGTGGTTGTTCTGGAACAGCTCTCTCTCCTGGCCTGGAACATAAACACAGCCATAAAGGGCCCAGGGCCCGGCTGGCCAGGGGCCTCTGCCTGGGGAGAGCAGACCACCCACGTCGTTTGGGAAACCACGTTAGGCTTGTCCAGGAGGCCTTTTGATGTGTCTATTATACCAAACATAGTGTTTTGAGGTCCTGAATGTTTATTTTGTTGGCTGTCATGTAAAAGACAGACAGCAGGACAGAGAAAAACTGTTTTAACTCAAGTAATAGCATCTGACTAGAAATGAAATCAACTCAGGGTGATTGACAAGAGTTGATCAGGTCTCCCCATTCTCCTGCGAACTACTGGAAGAAAGAGAAAGAGAGAGGGAGAGAAGGAGAAGGGGACGGGGGAAGAGGGAGAGCAGAAGGGATGGAAGAAGAGACAGAAAGAAGGAGAGAGAAGAAGGAGAGGAAGGAGGGAGAGAGAAAGTGATGTGAGGAAAGTTAACACGGATTCTTTTTGATGTGTATTAACCACATCATAGGAAGTTCGGTATTTTTTTTAGAGCGAGCAGGGGAGGGGCAGAGGGAGAGAGAGAGAGAGAGAATCTTAAGTAGGCTCCACATCCAGTGTGTGAACCCAATGGGGGGCTTGGTCTCACGACTCCGACCCCGAGATCATAACCCAAGTTGAAATCAAGAGTCGGACACCCAACCGACTGAGCCACCCAGGTGCCCCCACTATAGGAAGTTTTTTATGCCTTTCCCAGTTTGTGTTGGGTATGTGGCCCTATTGGTCTAGTATTGTATTCTCCCACTTCTGATAAAGACATGGTACCAAGAGAAATATTTTCCTAACTAAAATAAAAACAAAAGCAAGAAAAAAAAAACCAAACCAGTGTAGCAGTGCTGATAAATGGGCACTGATATCCAATCTCAGTGCTGGGGGCAATAGGGATGGGTGGGGACTGCGGCTCCCTGGGCTCCCCAGTGCACAGCGGCTTGTGCAAAGGAGGCGGCCACCGTTAAGCTCCAGCTGTTGTTGCCTTAAGGGAATGCCAGGCCTAGATTGCCAGATCTGACTTTTTAAGAGATGCTAGAAATTCAGTTTCATATGGCATCTCCAACTTCTAAAATATTGGATCAATTTTTTAAAACCCATTTCAGACTACACTCTCACTGGGGGCTTCTGGGTTGTCACCTGCGTTCTAAAAGGACAACTGAAAGATCAGAAGTGAAATGTGCCATTCATTCTTCCCCTCAAATGCTCCACTTTCCCCCCCAGATGCTGACATCAGTAGCAGAGAGAGGGTGGTTTAGACTTTAGGGTAATCAGGGCCTCAAGTTAAAGGCAATGAGCAGAGTTGTTGATGTTGTTGTTTTTAACATTGTAGCAGTTTTACAATATGTCCCCCAGATTCTTTGGCACTCTTTCCATTGAGAGTTGGAGTCTGTGTCCTCTCCCCTTGAATCTGGGTGGGCTCTGTGACCCCTTTGACCAGTCGATCCCAGAGAAAGTGATACTTATGTGACTTCTAGGCTGGGTTAGCAAAGGTCAGGCAGCTTTCCACCTAATTCCTTTGGAATATCTCTTCTTGAATCTTTGTTCTTGGAATGTTCAGCTTCTGGGGCTCCCTCTTAGGATACTCTTGGACTTTAGTCGCCATACCAAGAGAAGCCCAGAGGCCACGTGGAGACACTCAGGTGGACAGTCTCAGCTGCGCTCCCACCAACTACCAGCCCCGTGCGTGCGCCATCTTGGACATCCAGCCCAGTTGAGCCTCTGGACGACTCCAGCCCCAGCTGCTATCTGGCTGCAATGGCCCCAAGCGAGAACCATCCAGCTGAGTCCAGCCAACCCACAGAACCCAAGAGATTGTAATAATTGTCCTTTCAATGCACCATGTCCTAGAGTGGTTTGTTACCCAGTGACAGTAGCTGGAACAAGCATCCACTCGGTACAGGCATGTGGGGTTAAAATGAGACCCCGCTAACACTGCAGACTCACTTAGTGTTCAACTCCTTGGTGTGTGTTGTCGGTGCCCCAATTCTCATGGAGCTGGAGGGAGGAGGGAGGCGCTCCGCAGCCTTAAGCCTCAGTGAACTGGGAGGGCTGCCAAGCCAACTGTGGGAGCCCAGCTCGCAGCAGCCTCCACGTGAGGCAATTAAAATGTGAAATTTAACCTTTAAGAAAAGAGCCCGACTTTACCTTTGCATCTTGGAGATTTGGGATGCAGAAGACCTGTCAAATCCCTTCCTCTGCCCGGCCCTCGTCACATTTCTGTCTTATGTTTGGACACAGGACTCAGACTGTGTACACACGGGGATCGGGGTCTGGCGCCAAGAACACAGAGCAGCTTAGCACTGCTGTTTCTCCTCTTAGGAAAAAAAAGATGACAGGGAAAAGAAAGAAAAGAAAATTAGACAGGAGAGATGAAAGGATGGAAGAGAGACGAAGGAAGGAGGGAGGGAGGGAAGAAGGGAGAGGGAGGGGAGGAAGGAAGGAAGAAGGGGAGAGAAGAAGAAAATAGAAGAGAAAAGAAGGGGGAGAGGAAGGGAGGGGGAAGGGAGGGAGGAGCGAAAGGGGAAGGAGAGAGGAAAGCCACTGGTAAGGTAGAGCTGTGGGTTTTTATTTCCTGCTTTACCGAGTGAGGTACCCCTTCATCAGAAGCAGATGTACCGAATCCCGTCAAAGTCTACCTAGGCAGGAAGCATCGGTTTAATTTACCCAGGTCACGGCAAATATGTTGTCATTCAGCATGTGGAACTGTTTGAACTTACAAGGAGTAACCCAGCAACAGCCATCACCCCACGTGTCCGCTGCGGTCTGATTCTACCAACGCAACGGGAATGGAGGCTCATGATTTCACAAGGTGACAAAAAATTGGATTCTGATGTTTCCCCTCCACCTGCGAACGAGCGGGGAGGCCAGCTGAATACACAAATTCCTTGGGCCCGTGGGCACTGCACGAAAGCCCCGCTCCACTGTGGCCGGGCCCCTGCCTTCCTCTGGACTGAGGCCAGTGGCCAAGGCCGGGGCCGTGCCGCCAGCCCCGCAGCAGGCTTTTGTCACTGAGAACTACACCCCTTTGCCGGGCTGATAGGATTTACGGTGACAAGGGCCAGGAGCAAAGCAACACGCAGGTATGAGCTCGTCAATCCAGACCCCACTACTCAGAAATTTGGATTTTTTTTTTTTTTTTTTGGTCACTGAGAACCAGAACGGATGTTAATCTTGGTGCTATCCTTGAAAAAAAGTCGTTCAGAGTGATACAACAATAATATGTAACAGTTACTGCATTCGGACTCCGAACAAGGGACCATCTGGAGCGCTTTATGTGGATGTCTCATCTAATCTTCCAAGCCACTCCGTGAGGAAGGCCTTATGATCTCTCCACTTTACAGGCGATGATTTTGAGGCACAGAGAGGTTAAGGCTTGCCCGAGGTCACACAGCTAGAGCACCGATTCAAACACCGAGCCGTCTGATACCCGAGCCGTGGTCTCAATCACAGGTTGGAAAGGCAGCTCCCGGCTCAGGCAAGAACTCAAATTGCTTCTAAGAACTCAAAAATCATTTCAACAGTCCCCATTTCTGTTCTTAAAAAAGGAAAATGACCCAGCCGATGATTCCTATCCATACCTTAAACCTGAGCTGCCCCTGGACCATCCCGTTAGCCTTTACTTCATGCCCACGGAATGAATAAAACTTCATCTGGCTCCAAAAGACCCTTGGATTCAGGCTCTCCACCCTTTGAGACCGGCATTCCCATTATTATTCAGTCACTGAGGTTTTCCTTGCAGGCCAGGAGACTAGACTAATCACAGCTGCGTTGGAGGAGATGGCTGGGGACGGGATGTTTTAAAGCGCCATCTAGATTGGCAATCAGGGGCCAGCCCGTGTCATCAGCTGCCGCCTTCCAGGGCAGAGCAGCCATGGGCTGAGAGCCCTCGACTTCCACTTCTGTTGATGGGCACAGTTGGTGGCCTCTGGGGGTTGGCTGGAACCCAACAGCCAAGGAGAAATTCTTGGAGCTGTAGGCAGCCGAATCATCTGGCGGGCAAGGAGCCGAAGGAGAATGCGGGAAAGAGCGGAGGAATTTGGGGTCCCCTATTTGGCACGGGACAGAGCCGTTCCTGGGTTACACAATGTCCCTGGGCCTGAGTTCGGGGGCAGGTGTGGAGGGAGGAAGACGGCCGCCTCGCCAGCTCGGGGAACAGATGGGGACCCTCCGCGTGAGCAGCCGGCCTGCCAGCTGAGGCTAAAACATCCTGGCTCCCAACCCTCGCCGGGCAGGCTGAGGCTACCTGGGATTTCAACCCAAATCCCCACCCTCCACTATACGAAAAGGCAGAGAGCTGCCGCGTTCCCCACAAACAAAACAGAACAAACAAGAAACACTTTCAGATGGGGGACCAGGAGCAAATTTGTTGGCAAGCTGCAAAAGGGCCCCCTCAAACCTCTTGACTTTGGGTGAAAAAAAAGTCTAGGTTTCCAGAACCATATGGTATCGGGGATCACCTCGTTTGGCATCTGGTGTGGCCAACTCGATTCTTCTCGAGAAAATTAAAAGTTGTTTTTCTGGGAAACCTCTTCATTTTAAGCTGGTTCCATTATAAAATTTTTAAGAAGCCACGTGGACCAAACAAAACGCACCTCAGAACCTCAGCTGGCTCGTGGGCTTCCAGTGTGCGACCTTTGGAGAACCCTTGCCTCTTGTGGAGGTGGGGAAACTGAGCCAGAGAGGTAGAGAGGCTGTCACCCCAAGGAGCAGCAGATGGCTTGCAAGCCCCGGGCCTGCCGCAGATACTCTAAGTGCCCCGCCATCTCTCCATCCACCTTCCGGAGTCCAATGGCTCCCTGCGTCCCCAAGAGTTAGGATCTGTGGCTCTGTGCCCAAGAATTCTTTCAACACTGCAAAGGCCTCTTGGTCCGTGCGAGCTGAAAGTACTGAGGAGCAACACCTCCTGGGAGCAGGCCTCAAGAAGTGACTCTGGGGGGTTGGTGTATAAATGCCCCCACTCCCTGGCCCCTTGGGTGGGATAAGGCTTGGAGGCCTGTGTTCAACACTTTCCCCGGAGATCCCGCAGGATATTGCAATGCAGTTGTCTATGTACCACGGAGGCTGGATGAATAATGCAACTGTCCCTGGCTGTCTTCCCCTTCTTGTCTTGCTGCCCCCCGCCTCCACCGCAGTTTCCTGTTATTTCCCAAAGAAGCTAGTCATGTTGGAATCCCTGTGTCAGGGTCTGCTTGGGGGAGAACCTAAACTCAGCCCAGGTCTGAATGGCTGGGATGCGTCCAAAGAAGAGAGAGCCTCTCCCTGGGGTGCCTTCCGACACAAACGGTACAATTATGGGGGTGGGACTTTTCTCCCCATCAGATCGAGGTACCCCAAGACCAGTGCAAGAACTCTGGGCCAAATTAGGGGGTGCCTGTCAGTTCCAGGGTGGGGAAAGGGGAAGAAAACAGTAGAGACTGTCTACACCTCTCCACAGCCCAGGGAAAGGCTATTCCTGGAAGAGGTTCAACTGCACTCAGAAAAATAGAACATTCCAGCCCTACCCAGCACAAAATAATTACTGGGACCATGTTTCTGAATATCACCTAAATGCAAAAAAATGAGCATGGTGTTTCTATTTAATAATAATTTTATTAAAAGTAAAGTTCAGTGATGTGATGAAGCAGGGGAATAATCTTCCCGTATCTCTCTTTTTTTCCTTCCCTCCCCACCATGCCCCACCGCGGGGCCGAGAAGCCGCGTGGCACCAGCACCAGCACTGAGGCCATCATTTAACTCACTCTTGTCCATGAGGATGACAAAGGCAGGTCCTCATTGTGAATTTTCCCACTGCGCTTCTGGCTCAAGGAGGAACAGATAAAATGTTTGGAGGGGGTCTTAACCTTTGCTGTGCCCTGGGCCCCTCTGACACTTGGGGAAATCTACAGACCTTTTCTCAGAATGATAGCGTTAAGTATATAAAATAAAATACAGAAAATCACAAAGGAAACCTGTTACGTTGAAATACAGTTATAAAAATATGAAAAAAACCCAGATATGTGATAAATGCACATTTATTAGGCATTAAATATGATCTAGTGGTGGGTCTAATAACTACCATAATTTCCAAGTAGTGCTGAGCATATTTCAAGATACCTGTAACAACCATAATGTGATATAAAAATATCTATGATTTCTCTTGGTGATAAACTCATAGATGCTACTAATGTACCTGTGCAGTTGCTAAATTGCAGTCAGAGGTTAGTGAAAATAAATACGAGATTTTTTCCAATCCAAATTGACAGACCCCCCACTTAGGGGTCCAATGACCTAATATTAACCCTCCTCCCCAGATACGAGGCATAGGGTGGAAAAAGCCATTCCTTTTCTGCCCTTCTGGTTTCTAGGGGAGATGTCAGGCGTTCTTCTTTGTGGAAAATTGCTCAATTGTTCCTGCAGCCACATTCTTAGCAGCCATTTATTGAACACCTACTGTGTTCCAGGCACTTTATTTACTTAAAAAAATCTATTTAGGACTCCAGGTACCGGGAGGTGGTTAATCATACTCCCTGGTTCAGAGCACATAATGAATCCAGGGCCAGGTAAGGCCCGCTTGCGTCTCTTTCCCTCCCCGCCTCCCCCATCATCTGCAACCCACACCTTCACCCCTTTCCCTAGCACAGGTACGTCCTCTGTGCCTGGGATGGGTCCTTATATAAGCACCTCTCCAGAGAAAACAGGCATTGCCTTTCTGCCAGTGGGTTTGAAGTTTACGTGACCGGTATCATGCTATACACCTTGTTCATTTTCTTTCTTTCTTTTCTTCAAGATTTTATTTATTTATTTGAGTTGGGGGGGGGAAGCACAAGTGGGGGAGGGGCAGAGGGAGAGGGGCAAGCAGATTCTCCACTGAGCGTGGAGCCCTACGCAGGGCTCGTTCCCCCGGACCCTGAGATCACGACCTGAGCCGAAATCAAGAGTCGGACGCTTCACCGACTGAGCCACCCAGGTGCCCCACCTGGTTCATTTTCTGACCTTTTTGCACTCCACACACTGTCACGAAAAGCTACCGCCGCTATTGTGTGTTGATGGAAAGTGTTCCTTCTTTCTGCTGCATGACATTTCCTAACGCCTACCTCTGCCTTATTTTTCTTACCCGTTCCCCGAAGGCTGGGCACCCAGGTTGTGTCCAACTCTTCTCCGAGTCCTCTCCAACAGCGGCTCAACAGTGGACGTTTTTATAAAGATGTCCTTCTGGACCTGTACATGGGACAGTTCCTCTGGGCTCGGCACCTGACAGGGAGGTCACCAGATCACAGGGCCTTTGCCAACTAAACTGCAAAATCAGAGTGCTCTGCAGAAAAGCTGCTGAGGTTTACACACCCACCCGCCTGAGGAGATGCCCCTCTTTTCACATCTTCAGCAACACCTGGTAGATTCACCTCTCTCAGGTTGGGCCACGTGGAAGGTTCTAAGAGATCGGGCTCTTTACACACTGTAGCACATATTTTAGGTGCCCCAAGTCCCGTCTTCTTGGAGCACCTCTGCTTTCTGCCCCAGCGGTGACAGATAGGCCTGTGTGAGTTTCAGGCTCCCGCCGCAATAGGGTCTCATTTCAAACATGCAGCACGCATCTCAACATTTTTTTTCTTTTTGCCTCAGGGCCTTTGTAAGGCATGGGAACCCGCTCGGCCGGGAAGCCAAGTCCAGAAATGTGGGGGCTGAGAATTCTACTGAGGGCGAATGCTCAACTCGACTCCTAGAGAATAAAACCCTGGCGTCCTCTGTTGCCAGCAGATAAATCGAGGAGGCATTCTGTATTTCTCAGCGGTCCTGATGGAATCCAGCCCCCAACTGCCTACACTGAAGACCTCAATAGTCAGTTCTGACTGTGGCTTTTCCTCCTTCCCTTGTTTTTCTTTCCGTCTCTCTGCCGCCTCACTCTTGCTCCCTGAGCTCACCTCCCAGATCAGCTACACACACCCAATCTAAGACACAGACGTCGTCGTTCTGAATCTGTACAGCAAACCCTGTGAGGTAGGCGTTCTTCCCATTTTCCAGAGAGGAAGTAGGCTCACAAAGAGCAGTGACTTGGCCAAGGTCACACAGCAGGTGGCTGACTGCACTGGAATGCAATCATTCAAGTATGCTCCGCCTTTGTGCCCTGTGCTTTGGAGGACGCCAAGGACAGCAGAGCTTGAGGAATAATCTTGCTGGGGAAATAAAGCAATACATGTGAAGCAGCCAGAGACGAGCCTACGTTCTTTGTTCATTTATTCCTTCATTCAGCAGGGACTTACTGGGCAGCTACACTGCTCAGTATTGGGGATATAGTAGTAAACGAATAAACACAATGAGTACCCTCAGGAAGCTTGCATTCTAGCAGGAGATATAGATAAATATTTAGAATACTAATTGCAGCTTCATTAATTGTGCATTTTTTTCTGTTACTTCTCATCAGCCCAGATTGCATTTGGCTAGATGGAACAGAAACCAGATTCCAGTGGCCTAAGGACAAAGGCCTAGATTTATCTTTCTTCTATAAGAAGTCTTCAGATAGAGCTGGTGCATTTGCTCCAGGAAATCATCAGCGTTAGAGACTGCTTCTCACTCCTTGTTCTGCCAACCTCACATAGCCACAAGATGGCTACTCCACCTGCTATTATGCTCTTAAATTATGACCATGTCCCAGGCAGGATGATAGGAGATGAGCCAACGCCATAAATCAGAGGGTTCATGCCTGACAAGTCTTTCCCCTTAAAACAAAACAAAACAAAATGAAATGAAATGAAATGAAACAAAAAACAAAAGGACAACTTTCCCGAGAGTCCTACTTAGTAACTTCCACCTACATCTCCTCTTCGGCCGAAACTGGGTCCTTCACTTGTGTATAGCTGCAAGGGAGTCTGGGAGTAAGCAGTTTAACAGGTACATCATCACCCCAAACAAAATTGGGATTCTGTGGGTGTCAGTGTTATGATAATGTAGCAGATTCCACGGGTACCCCACTTACATCCCCTTAGCATTTACCTCTCTTGTGCATGTCAGCTCATTTCCCTACTACATGCACCCGTGTCGCAACCCCTGTGGGCTTTCTCTGGCTGCTGTCATTTACTATACCTGAGCACGCAGCAGGCCCAGAGGGCTGCAGAATCGGTGTCTCCTCCCCACAGCAGCCCTCCATCAGTGACGGTCAGGACTTGGTGGATAAATACCCCAACTCCCTCGCACCTCAGGTAGAATGTATTCAGGGTAAGATGTATTTTCTCTATCATCTCCCAGAGCTTCCAGGTGAGATTAGTTTCAGTTGCTCATAGTGATAACTGGCTTGATAATGTACCCTTTACTGGCTGCCTTCCCTTCCCTGTCTCATTTCTGTTGTCGGTTAACTTTAGGGACCAACTTGGCTAGGCCATGGTGCCCAGTTTTTGGTCCAACACTAGTCTAAGTGTTGCTGTAAAGGTATTTTTTTAGATGTGCTTAATATTTAAATCAGTGGTCTTTGAGTAAAGCAGAGTACCCTCCATAGTGTGAGGGGGGCAGGGAGGCCCATTAATCAGCTACTGGCCTTAATAAAGACTGACCTCCCTGCAAGCAATAAGGAATTCTATTTCCACACAGCCTTTGGACTCGAGCTACAACGTCAGCTCTTCCTTGGACCTCCAGCTGGCCAGCCTGCCCTGCACATTCCAGACTTGCCAGCCTCCACAATCATGTGAGCCAATTCTTTAAAATAAATTGGTCTCTCTCACTACATACACATGTATGCAACACACACACACACACACACATGCACACACCAATTGGTTCTGTTTCTCTGGAGAACCCCGATAATATACTTCCTCATTCCCTTACTGATCTTTCCCAAATAAACCACTTACATTCAAATTCCTGTCTTAGGATCTGCTTCTGGGGGGACCCAAACTAAGTCAGGCCATTTGCCAACCCATGGACTTGAGGTTCATATCTATTATCAGTGCAGATCATGGGAGAAGAGAATCCACACCAATACTTTGGGTAGTCACTGAGGGCCGCAACTTGGTTCCCAGCGATGGCGTGGCCATCGGAACTCACTGTTTCCTCTACCCTAATGCTTCCCACCAGACCTCTACCATTAATGCAACTCAACAACTAACTTCCAGTTTCTGAATGTCTTCATTTATATTTTGAAGATAAAGACTCCAGCTCATGTGTGTTCATCATATGTTTGCCCCTGGGCAAATCAGCTATGGCCAGGAAAGCAGAGTCATGTGGAAAAAACATGGCCGCTGAGTGTGTTGGAAGCAAACCCTGTGTGTGAGGTGGGCAGTCTTCAGAGAATAGGGACCGGGCCGTCACAATAATAAGCATCCACCATGGCAGTGTTGAAGCTTTCTGCCAATTCTAAAACATGGAATTATTGACAATTACAGGGATAAAGAACATGAATGAGGCTATACAAATGGGGTTATTTCTGGATAAATCCACATCCATAGAAATGTGAAAGGATAACTCACTGTGAGGATGAACTTGTTGTCAGCAAAGATGAGATTACTGCAGCTTTCCTTCAAGGGAGGAGCCTCCACGCAGCCGGGCTTCCTGCAGGTGAAGAGGATTCAGCATATGGAAATGGAATGGAAGGCAAAGACTATTCCCTTGGCACGTAGGGAAAATACTCTCAATACATCTTAGTTGGGCCATAAGATTAAGGCATTTTGGGGGTCTGGACCTCTATACCTCTACTGTGTCATGATACAATGTAGCCAGAACATCTAGATCCCCTCACACACAAAATCATGCAGGTGTGGTCTTTCTCCTCTGCCTTCCGTGGGATGTTGTACCCTTTTGATGGCGCTCCTCATACTGTGAGTCTGTAATAAGGTCAGTAACTTATTTGAATGGTGTAGCAGGTTAAATATCTTTAGACTTTCTTTTATGGCTCTATCAGTGTCTCTCCCAGCATTCCATCTGCCAGCGTGGCCCCAAGGAAGTGGAGAGGCGTGTGCCTTCTTGAGAAGGAAGAGGTTTTGTTATGAGATCAGTTCCTTCCAGACAGGAAGAGAAATATCTGCCCCTTCCAGCCCAGATGGAGGAAGGGGCGAGGATTGGAGAGGGAGGGAGGGAAAACACACAGTTAGACTCTTGCCTCCCCACTCTGGGCTCAGATCCCGGAGGTGAAGGAGAATATCAGTGACAGTGGGACTTTTGTGGTCCCCGTTTGGAACTCAAGTGTGGCGACTGCCAGGCAGAGTGGCCCCGAGGCACCTGTTTGGAACCATATATGTAGCCCAGACTAAAAATGGCAGTGCAGTCTGATCAGGTGGCATTCTGATGATCTTCTGCTATATAACAGAGAACACCTAGTGACTTAGTGGCTTAAAATAGTGCCATTAATTTTGTTCACAAATCTGCAATCAAGGCAGGGCATGGTGGGGACAGCTTTTCTGTTCCATGAAGCATCAGCTGGGAGAGCTTGAAAACTGGGGTCTGGAATCATGAAGGCTCACTCACTCACATATCTGCCACTTGGTGCTGGTTATTGGCTGGGAGCTCAGTGGGGGATGTCATCCCTACACGTGGCCTCTCCATGGGAGCTGGACTTCCTCACAACATGGTGGCAGAACTCCAAGGGTGAGCCTCTGACCAGGGCCAGGCTGGTTCTTTTAGGGCCTCGGAAGTCATACAGCATCACTTTTGCCCATAATCATTGGCCTTCCCAGATTCAAGGGGAGAGAACACGGGCCCCATCTCCTGAAGAATGAATGTGAACTTCATATTGCAAAAAGGTCACACGGGAGGGGATACACTGGTGTTGTTGCCTTTGAAAAACAGAGTTGGCCGCAGGCTGACAGAGAGAAAAACGCAATGAAGCTAGCATTTGGAGCCATCCTCGACTCCCTGGTGTTGTGTAAGGTGGCGCCATGTTCCACAGGTCCCAATGGGACCACAGGGGACAGCTGAGAGGCAGTCTGGGGAACTCCTCAGGGAGAGTTGCTGCCACTTGATCAGGGGGCTGAATGGGTGTCATGGTCACACCTCAAAGTGTCTGCAGCACCATCAAGAACCAAGGTCGGGCCGGTCTTCCATGGCGTGGGTGACTGGGTTTCCTGGGAGCTGAGGAAGGCCAACGATACCGAGTTAGCGTGGGTGTGGGAGTTAGGGAGATGCAAGAGAAACAGCAGGAAGCTCAGGACTGGGGCTGGGCGTTGCTGACAGAACACCCAAGCCAAATGCTGCAGACAGGGAGACTGGGGAATCTGTCCCTGCAAAACAGGCAAGAGGAACAGTCCCAACAGCCGTGGGGACAACAGATAGGGAGGAAGTAGGGGAAGGATTCTGATGAGAAGAAGAACTGAAGTAGTTCTCAGGGTTGAGTGGCTGAGGAGCCAGTTCCCTTTGGGGGAGGCCAGGAATGGCCTTCGCATGAGAAGCAGAGCGCTGGTGTGTTGTTAGCGTGCCCCGTCTCCCCCCGCTCCCCCCGACGTGGCCTTCCTCAATTCTCTCACACAGAAAATCCCTGTGAGGCAGGTGTGATTATCCCCATCTTACAGGAAAGGGGAAGGAAGCTCAGAGAGGGGAAGAAATTTGCCCTGGGTCATGTACTAAAGGGCCGGGCCAGACTGTACTCTTTGTCTCTGAGCCCTATCCGGCAGAACTTTCTCTGATGACAGAAATGCTCTCTCTGTGCTGTCCGGCCCAGCAGCCACTAGTCACGTGTGGCTATTGAGCCCTTCAAATGTGGCTGGTGAGGCTGAGGAAGAGAATTGTTTTTTAAAGATTTTATTTATTTATAGAGAGAGAGAGGGGGCGTGAGTGGGGGGGAGGGGCAGAGGGAGAGGAGGAGAGAGATCAATGTTGGAGGAGGCTGGGGAATAGCAGGGAGGGTTTTGCAGGGAGTTCAGGGCACACCTTTAGGTGAGAACAGACTTTTCCAGATTTATGTCTTAGAACTCTCCCTCTAGAGGCGCCTTGGTGGCTCAGCCGGTTGAGTGTCCCACTCTTGATTTCCGCTCGGGTCATGATCTCAGGGTTGTGAGATCGAGGCCCGTGTGGGGCTCCACATTCAGCGCGGAGTCTGCTTGTTCCTCTCCCTCCCCACCCCCGACTGCTCTCTCTCTCTCTAAAATAAATAAATAAAATCTTTAAAAAAAAAAGAAATCTCCCTCTACCTGCTGGGTTAGAGAACTGGGTAGCTGAATGGAGGGAGCGCGAGAGGAAGTGGGGGTCTGATTCTGTAGTCAAAGCAAGCAGCCAGCTGGGAGAGCAGAGATGGCACGAAGTGGGCAGATTCTTAACGTATTTTGGAGGAAATGGGCTTGAGAATTGCCCACTGGGGGTGGTGAGGGGAGGGAAGGGGCGAAGCAGGGACACCAGCCTAAGTCAGGGAGTGCCAGGGAAGGGGGTGGGTCACAGGATGATCGCACGCTCCCAGGGGGATGGTGGGAGCAGTAATTAGTTCATATTTGTCTGCATATTCTCCAATAAAAGAGGCTTTATAATCCTCAAATGAAGCATGAAATTTTGAGCTGCAAGAGGCCATGTAGTGTAAATGCAGGCGGGAATGATTGGGATGGGTGGACCGGGGTCATTAGTCAATTACAAGGAGCCTGAACGTCCCCGGTCAGAGTCTCTCAGTGAGTGGGCACATCTGGTGGTCACAGAGTCTTTCAATGACCAACCTTGCACTCCAGCTGAGATAGGTTCTTTTATTTCAACCTTAAAATGAAAGCCCTTTTTGTGAAGATGGTACAGTACCCGCCATCAGGTTAATTTCTTCAAAAAGGAAGGAAGAACAAAAGGACGGACTGAAGGGGTCTTCAGCAGGCTCTCAGAATCATTAAAACTTCATTTAAACCTCAGGCACCTTCGGCCTTATTCCGAGATGTTCTCCCAGCTGTGTGTGCACCGGGGGCGGGGGTGGGGGGGTGAGAGGGGGTGGGTGAGATGGGGGAGTGCAGGAAGGCCCCGGGGCAGGGTGGGGGCAGCAACAAATCCTTCCCGGGAAACAATTCTAGTGAACCAAGATGAGATGGAAAAGTTCATCTTCTGGACATTTGATGTTGGCCCCTCTCTTTTATCTGAACATTCTTTCTCGGTCGCTCAGACAAAGCGTTAAAAATGATATTAAAATGCTAGTTAGGAAACATCAGCCCCAACAAACCCTGTTCATCAAAATGTTAGTGCTCTCTCCGGGGGCCCTGCGTTCGGTTTGTCAACAAGCTGAAGCCGTTGAGCTGGGGCTCCGTGAGGCCCAGGAGCATGATTTAATTAATATCCTACCCATAATACCTTGCTGGGTTTATGCAAACAAAGCCCTGTCACTCCTCACCTTAGGATTTACCCTCTCCTTGAAGCAAGCATTTATTTACACACAGTTTGACCTCATGACGGTGTTCAGCAGATGTGGGTCTTACTTATTTGCATTGTTTTGTGACAGTTGCAAAATTCATTAGTGGCTCAGGGAGAAATCCTCTGTGGACCGCCCCAAAGATAGGTGAAGTAAGAGGGTTCGCACTAATTAATCCTCCCTCTTCAGCAATGCTGGGTATTAATGATAACATAGTGCCCCTTTCAGAAACTGCCTGTATCAGTTCAAAATTTTGTGGTTGCAAGTGACAGAGACGGACTCCTGGCTCCCTGGGGCAAAAGGGGGTGTTCTGGCATGAGATCGGGAGCTTAGATCAATGAAGGCGGGCAGGAACCCAGCTGGGCAGCCGGCACTGTCGAGGCCAGGACGAGACACCACGGCTGGGGCAAATCGATCTCCCCCGGGTCCTCTTTCGGCTTCGCGTCCCCCTGCTCCCCATTCCAGGTCCTTCCAGAAGATTCGGTCACCTGATCACCTTTTAATGGATTAGGGTGGTCAAGGAGAGTGCTCAGTGGCTTCCACAGGGAGTGGGCAGGCCCCTTGATTACTACCCCCCACCCCCCACATAACCAGGAAGAGCAAACTCCCCCAAGCAAAATAGTGGGCTGCAGAAGAGGAAAGAGGTGCAGGTGGCCAGAGTGTGACAAATGTCTCACATACTGCTTGTTATCTCTGGATCAATGCCAGTTCCCAAGGCCCACAGGCATCAAAGGTTTGGCTGCAAGATGTATCTAAGGAAAAATGAGGGGAACTGGGATTATTCCATTCCACCAAGACTCGGGTCGGGCTGGGGTCCATGGTGTGTAAGCCCCCCTGTCTCTCTGGGAAGGTAAAAAAAGCCTTATCGGGCTGGAGACCTGTGCTTGTTCCTCAGACCGAGTTCATCATAAGGCGTGTGGCGTGGGGACTGCCATCCCGTCTCACACAGATGAGAAAGATGGGCCTCTGTTCCCACGCTTTTCGCTCTGTGGCCAGTGACTTCTCTGGGAGGAACTTGCACTTGACAAGTACTTGCCCGGAAAATAACGGCCAGCTTGTTTTCATCTATGCTGAAAGGTAAAATCGAAGAGATGGGCTTTATGACAGACACGCTGATCGGGCAACCCAATGATAAAATGACCTCATACATCCAACACACTTTTACTGCGTAGCTACGATGTGCAGTCTAGACATCAGCGGACAGAGTGTTTTATGCGCAGCGTTGGAGAGCTAGGCGGGCAGAAGGAGAGCCTTCCCAGGTCCCCGGGTTGCCGGAGCAGGCACCCCTTCCTCCTCTGCAGTGGCTGATCCCCCAGCACAGTGTGGGGCTGGGTGGAGGGGCTTGTCTATTGGTGGGGGCAGCGATTACAGGAAAGACTCATCAGACAAGGGCCCTTCGACTGAAGGACAAGGCTGAGGACAGGGCTAAGGGAGCTCGAGCACTTTGAAATCCCTGAGGCAGAAAGGGCAGGGCTGGGCAAGCCCGGAGCGCACGCTGTCTCCTTTCCACATGGGAAGACTTTCTGGAAGGAAATAAGGTTTTAGGAGCTTTTGAGAGCGGAGGAGTGAGACGACATAGCAGATAGACTGGTGGGAACGTGACAGTTCCCTCAGACTCCTTGTCAGCTGCCAGGGCTTCCAGACCCCCCGGCACGAAGACTTCCAAATGTGTATCTCACGGCCAGAGCCGACTCGTCCCGGAACCCACCTGTTCACCTTGGGGCTCACGATTCTCAGCCCCATCCCGTTCCTTTTCCACCCATACTTACCATCGTGGAGGAGGGCAAGTCTCTCCACCCACTTGCTCACCACCTCCCTCCCTCCAAGGTGGAACCCAGCACTCAGTGTTGATGGCCCCCCTTGCCACACACACTCGGGACATGTGGGGTCTGTCCATTGCTTTCCCCTCGCTCAGCCACCGCACGGGACAAAGCCCCCTTCGGCTCTCCCAGGGACTGACTAGAGTCCCTCCCCACTGGTATTCTGGTTCCCCCAACTGGTGCAAGCAGTGAGACTGAATTTTGAAGACTTTTCAGGTCACACGTGGTGTTCTAGCCCGGGACCCCTCACCAACCACTGTCCCTTCGCTCTGTGCGCTCCAGACCCGCGGGTCTCCCTGAACTTTCTCTAATGCGTGTGACAAGCTCTCAGTTGCCTTGAGGCCCATCTCAGGTTGGCTTCTCCAGGAAGCAGTCTCAGATAAGGAGTCAGGAGTGCCGAAGGCTTACTGGGAGGAGCGCCCCTGAAAGGAGAAGGGCAGGGGGAGCTGGCAGGTGGCAACGCAGATCCCACCGGGAGCCCTGAGCAAAGAGTGTGCACTCAGGGAGCCCCGCGTTGGGCAGAAAAGCCCAGCCTTGAGCACCAGCACCCTTGTTCGGCTGTGGGTCAGGGCTACCCTGAGAGGAGTATGAGCTCAGCTCAAAAGCTGAGGCCAACCCGGAGGAAGCCGACAGCTGGAGACGAGCAGCTAAGCGCGAATCCTGTACTCGGGCAGGGAGTCCTTTTTGGAAGGGGGATCTGAACAGGGCTTCTCCATGTCTGCTGCAGAAAGTCAATGCACACTTAACCTCTCACCCCCTCCTCTCTAGTTAACATCTGTCCCTCCAAAAGACTGTCAGCCCCACGACACTGTGTGCCCAGAGCCTGGAACACTGCCCGGCACGCATAGCACGTACTCAACCGATAGTTGTCAAAAACGAGTAAGGAAGAAAGGCGGGCAAAGAAGGAGGGGTGAGGGCAGCGAGGGAGAAGGGAGGGAAGTTTGGGGGGAAGGGGGTAGGAGAAAGACAGCAGAGAGGGGGAAGGAGCAGAAGTGTGGGTCACTGAAAGAAGACTGAAGCTCACGAGGGCAATCCTTGACCGTCCCTTTCCCTCCCCTCCACACCTGCCCTGAACTCTCATGATCTTCAACCTCTGGGCCTTTGCACATGTTCTTCTCTCTGCCTGGAACAGACTAACCCATGCCTTCTGTCCACTCATCGTTCAGCTATCAACTTAATCTCACTTTAGCAGGGAGGCCTGCCCCTGAACCCCTTTATCTGTTAGGACAGATTTCATTTGCAAGTAACAGAAGCTCAACATAACAGCGAACAAGGTCAAGGGGTGTTTCTCACTCACGCAAAGGCCCAGAGGTAGGCGGGGCAGGGTACGTTTGGCTCTGCTCCTCCAAGAAATCCTCAGGGGACCCAGGCTCCTTCTATCTTATTTTATCTTGCGTGGTCTGCACTCTCGAGGGCACTTCATGGTCCAAGATGGCTGGTCTGGCTCTAGCTATGGCATTCATATCCCAGCCAGCAGGAAAAATGAGGGGGCCAAGAAGGGCATGCCTCCTCCCTGTAAGGGCACTTCCTAGATGTTGTGTACACCATTTGCACTTGTGTCTATCGGCCAAAACTTAGTAGTCATGGCTAGCTGCAAGGAACCCTGGAAAATCTCTTTATCCTGGGTAGCCACGTGGTTAGGTAAAATTGGGATTTCGACTATTAAGAAAGGAAAGGTATCGGGCCACAACCTTTAGGAATCTCGGCCAGAACCCCAGTCTACGAGAGGTTCTCCTCTTCTTTGTTTCTATAGCTTCCCTGTCCCTCCTTCAAGAATTCATTCCGGCAGTACTTGCTCGGTCTATTTTCACTGCTAGACTTTTGAGTTCCATGATGGCTGTGATCTGACTGGTTTTGTTCTTCCCTTTGTTTCCAAAGCCTAGGCACACAATAATAGTAAATGGATATTTGTTGAATGAATGAAAAATACCTCTCATATGGACTCCCATTGCACTGGGGACACACTTAACGTTACCACAACTGCTGGACTGCAGTGTGTGTGTGCACGCATGAATTCGTGTGTGTGTGTGTGTTGGTGTGTGTGTGCGTGTGTGTGTGTATATTGAGGGAGATGGCTGGGAAACATCACCTTGGGCTATGTCCCCACAGGGAGTATCTATTCTAATCTTCCCGGAATAGGTTTTGCATGGTAGTATTTTTTTTTGAATGGGGATTTGTATTAAAAAAGAATGCACGCTTATCATTTAAAAATTAATAATGCAGATATTTTGCTGTAAAAACTGCAGCTCTCTGGGGGTAGATTCGATTACTGGACCCAATTCTTCACCCCTTCTGTATCCCTCCCTCCCCTTTGCTCCGTCCCTTGACTTTGGGGCTTAGCCATGTGACCTGCTTTGGCCAATGAGATGCTGGCCAAGATGAAGGCAGCATCACCTTGGAATGTGCTTGTGTGGTCGCCCTTTTTCTCCTGTGTCTCTGACATCACGGTAAGAAGAGCTTCCCCCCTGAACTGGCAGCCCCTTCTGTTGGCCCATGACTCGCAGACCTGAACCCAGCCCAAAGCAGGGCTTCCCTGCGGAGTCCAGGCCAGATCAGTCAACCCGTGTATAAGTGAGTAAGAATTGTTTTAAGTCACTGAGGTTCGGGGTTCTTCCAGCAATAGGTGACAAATACACTCCCCTTCCCTTCCCTCTCTAGCCGCACTTCTACTCCCTAAAGGTAATTGTGTTTATGTTTTCTCGGATCTTTCCTCAGCTCGTGCACATGTATTTCTGTGTCCAGAATCACCTCTGTGACAAAACTGTGAACGTCTCAAAAGCTGGGACAGGGTCTTATTCATTTTCGCTATTTCCTCTTAGAACAGTGATTAAAAATACAGGAGAGCAGGAAGGGAGGTTTTGGCATGTGCCATTTCTAGTCGGTGATGTACCAGCTAGCTGACCTTGGCTAAGCTGCGTGACCCTGCTGGGCCTCACTCTTCTTCACTGTCAAGTGGGAATATTACAATCGACCTGACATGGTTGGAGAGAGGATTCTAAACACTCCTTGTCTTGTCACTGTCCTTTGCATTGAGCTCATCTGACTTCACAGCTGAGTTTCACGGGAGGACAAGCAGCTTGTCCTTTGGCTGTCAGCTGGAAGAGTGCAAAATGTGTATTGGTCCGTCGATTAGGAGCCCTCGGTTCTGAGGGCCACCTCAGGTCATGGGGCAAACCACTCATTGCCTGAACCCAACACCGGACCCATGAGCCACGGTGAGGCCATTATCCCCATTTTGCAGAAGAGGAAACTGAGGCACGGAAGGATTTTTTTTTTTTTTTTTAATGACTCACCAAAGAACACAACGCCAATTCTGACAGAGACAAGACTAGACTCTTAACCTAGTGCTTTCCTACTATACCACACTGCCTCCCAGACTGTCAGGAAAATGATGTAATCTGACCCAAGAATTCTCCTCTGGAAGCTTCCCTCAGCCTGTCTATCTGAAGATAAAAGCAACCGCAAATTCAGTTTACATCTTCTTTTACTCCCTAGCCTGTTGGAGCCAAGGCTGAATGGTGCCAATTTGCCTATGGTGGTTTTTATGATGTGGGCTGGGATCACTGGGGACTGTTCTGAAACCATCAAATTCATTTCAATTAGAAGTGTAACTTAATGTCCAATTTTCAAACCAGATTCCCTAGGTAAAAGAAGGCCATTTTGTTTGCTGAGCCGCCTCAATCCAATGAACAGTATTTCAGCTTACCAATTCTGCCCAGTTGCGCGCCCTGGACGGGGCACCTTCTCCACGTTACTAGGAAGTGCAACTCGATCAAAAGAGGGGTGGGAGAGTCAGCATGGAAAATGGGGGGATGCGTGAAATTTGAACCAACGTAGATCAATTCCAGAACGTTGCCCAGGGATTCCTAAAAAGAACCCAGGGAAAAATAAACACATCTCATCCTTATTAACACTCCAAGCCCTTAAATGAGTCCTGATGTTAATCCCTACGAGATGCCTAAATGCCTATTTCCAATTGCTGCCCCACTTGTCTTATAAAACAACTTGTACTTCTTTTTATTCTCCCCATGTTCAAAAATAAAGGAAATTCCTTTTGCAGTCGAGGGCCAAGGAACAACCCAGGCCTGGCTCTGATTACTGAAAGCCGGAGAATTTTGAGTGAAAGCTACAGCCGGCTGCCAGCCTTGTTATTAGCAATAAGCATCAAGCCGTTCTCGGGAGAGCAGGGGCCTTTTGAGAATGTCAGACGGCAGCCTGCCCCTCCCCTCAGGAGCACCTGCAGTCACGGCTGGAGGGGCAAGCCTGTCCAGAACTCCATTTCCCCTTGGCTAAATCAGCAGCCGTAATCAACAGAAAAATAACCCCTTATATTTATGTAATATCTACCTACGAGCAACTCAAATTGCCATGCTCCTGTTTAAGATTCTACAGTGGCTCCCCATTGCCCCTTGGAGTGAGTCCAAATGCCTGGGCTCATTGTTCCGGATCTTATGACAACAGACCCTACCTTGGTGATGCAGGAGCTTTTCTCTTTCCTTTCCTTTCTGGTTTTTAACAGCTCTCCAGGCCAGGCGTTCTTCTGCAGCCCGAGGCTGATTACGGAGAGAGGGGAAAGATCTCCAGAGCTGCAAGGCCTGGTTCAAACCCCAGCTCTGCCCCAGCTGCAGATCTGGGAGACCAAGTTCCTCCCTCTACCCAGGACTCGGGTCCTTTCTCAGATGCATTCAGGGTGGATGATCTAATCCGGCATTGCCTCTGAGGACCTGAAGTCTTACCATTTTCCTGTCCATAGTCTTGGCACTGGTTCTGTTCCCTTCTGGCCTCCTTCCTAGAGGCTGAAGGACCTAGGAGGCTCACTTCTCGGCCTCTCTTTCAGTTGGCAGTGGCCACGTGCTGCAGTGCTGGCCGATCAGACACCGGGAGGGCTGCCGCTGGGGCAGAGAGCTGGGGCACCCCAGATGCATGCCCTCAGCCGCCCCCCCGCCGCCCCCCGCGATTTCAACCTTGGCTGCCGCAGTGAAACAGTGGACCATGTCGTGTTGTTTGGACTCACTTCGCCAAGACAACAACCGACTTTAAGTGGGCACCATGCATCACCCTGCTCTCTGTTTCAGGGCTTCTCAGACACTGTAGGCTCACTGGGCCTGCACACAAGCAAAGCCTGGAGGTGTGCGGTTCATGCCTTTGGGGTCGACCTTCAACCAGTGGACAGGGCCCGGTGGGCAGATGCTCCAGCCACTTGTCCTTCAGGGGTACAATTCTGGGAGTCATTGTGTACACTTCTCTGGAGGTCCAGGTGGAACAGAGCCTCTGTTGCCCAAGACGGTGCCCTCCTTGGTGCACCTTTATATTACCTTTTTTCCTTTCCTCTCTCACTCTCCTTGCTTCCTTTTCTGCCTTTCAGTTGACAAATAAACAATGTGCACTCAAGTCTTTGTTTCAGGATCTGCTTTCGGAGGAACCCAAACTAAAATAGTTGGCATCACCTTCCCTCTTTCTCCTATCTTGAATGCAGATACAGATGTGAAGGCTGGAGCTAAGCAGCTATTTTGGGACCAAAATGAGGGACAGGCTAAGAAAGTGGCAGAGATTTCATCTCTGACATCTTTGGGTGACTGAATCAACATGAGCAACTGCCAACTTGTAGATTTCTTGTGATACGAGACTCTGATTTCTGTAAGCTGTTGCTACTTGGACACTTTCTTATTTGCAATGGAACACAATTCTGATATATTAACTGTGTTCCAATGAGCTACTGCAATCAGTTTAATCTCTGTGTCATACCTGGAGCACCTTCTTCACTCCTTTCTGTTGCTCTAACTTGTCTTTTTCTTTCGTGACCCAGATGAGGACTCACCTCCTAACTCATTCCCTCAATAAAACCATGGTCTTTGAGCATCTATAAAATTCTTTGATAACTTTGTATTTGTAGAACAGAATGCAATTTCATGTCCACCACTAACCCTGGGGTTCTTCCACATCATGACGTCTTAGGCCAATCCCACCTAAACTGACAGGCAGGGCCTGCCTTCTCTAGTGCTTCTACAACCTTCCACACCCGGTTAAAGAGGCTTGTGTAAATGCAGAGGAGTCACATGACAAACACATGTTACCTAAGCAAATTAAACCGTGGCTCTGCGCATGTGTGAGAGAGAGGGTGAACGATCTAAGTGGTGTGCGTGGCTCCACACTGATCGCCTGGGGTGTGGCAGAAGCTTCTCGTGGTCATCTTTGCTTTCTGAGTCTCCCTCTCTTCTGATGTGACAGTCTTTTTCCACTGAATAGGACTCTCATATGAAAAGTGACAGTGCAAACCACCTGGTTTATCTGGTAGACCATGAAAGAAGGAGGGATCCATTCCAGCAGCGTGGGGATGGCGGCTGTGTCAAACTTCTAGAAAGATCGTGAGCTTTTCTCCAATACGTTGCCTCTGGGAGGGATTTTGACCCCCTGTGATCTTACTGACTGACTTAAGAACCTGGAACCCCGTGCAAGGCCTGACCTCGCTTCTCTCACACCCTCTCCTTTTTTATTATAGTCCCTCTCTGGGCTACAGCCTCCACTCCCCACCTTGGCCCCTTCTCCGAAACCCAGATCCACACCACAAGGGCTCTGCTCCTCCTCCCACATGGCCCCAGCTGTTGGGACTACATATGGAGAGACTTGCTCGGCCGCTCCCATGGCCTGCCTTGGCCACCCAGTGAAGAACCACATAATCCCCTGGGTCTCCCTCTACAGGGTGGCTCAGATTGATTGGTCTTTGTGTTTGTTTCCCAGTCCTGCCTGAGACCGGGCCGTCAAAACCTCTCATCAGGGCTATGGAAATGGTTCCTTGGCCCCCATTGCGTCATCCTATACAGACCCTGCCAACAAGTTGCCTTTCTAAAGGGCAACCCTGAGCAAAACATTCCCTTGCTGGTGATCTTCCAGTGACTTCCCTTCTCCCACAGACTAAAACTCGGATTGCCTCTTCGTTCTGCCTTATTTTATTTTCTAGCTAAAGTGAACACTTGACTATTGGGAGAATATACCTGACGCTTGCAGGCGTCTCCATGCGGCTCATGCTGTCCCCCCGTCCCCAACGGAATGCCTTCAAATGCCACATCCGGCCCTGAAGACTTCCCAGATGCCTTCAGTCAAATTGACACTGCTCTTCCCTCTTCCTCCAGAGCACTATGCTGGTCTACCCTAGCATTCGTTGGCCCTGCCCTTGTGCTGTATTCATTTATGTCTGTGGACTCTCTTCTGCTACGGTGTATCCCACCGCAGGAAACACTGACCCCTGTGCGTATAATGCTGCGATAATAATGTAGTTAACCGCTATTGTGCTCTCGCTATGGGCCAGGCACTGTGCTCATCTCGCTCCCAGCACTGACTTACCGACTTTTCACAACGGCCCTGTGAAGTAGTCGGATGTCCCCAGTTTTCCGATGAGGAAACAGACCCAAGGAGGGCGATCCACGGCCCCAAGTTCCCACAGCTTAGAGAATCACGGAGCTGACATTCCAACCTTGGTCTCTGTCCCTGCAAGGCCCGACTGCAAGAACTAACCTCTTCTGTGACTCAGCTTACCAGGAATCAGACTCTCTGGGGCCTTGCACCTGCCCGTTACCTTCCCTTGTAAACTGGACCCTGTGGCTTCGTGGCTCTGAGCTTCAAAATCCACATTCACAAGAGGGGACTCAAAATCACTCCAGTCCTCCTCCCCTGAAGCGTCTTTTGTGGAGATGGCATGTGTGAGAACATGTAAAAGCCCTTTGTCAGCACGAGCGCAGGAGGTGCGGGGCCTTGTGACACCAACAGGTGGCTGGCGAGCAAGGAGCAAAGGTGGTGTGGTGGTGGGAGCGTGAGGCCCACACTGAGTGGCGTCGCCCAGGCCTCGATGAGTCCGAGTCACCGAGTGAGTCCAAATATCCGAATTTTCAGTGGGAAGAAGGTGAAGGATTATTACCTCAGCCTGTTACTTTTGAGTATATTTTCCTTTGCACAAGAGTGCTATATCATACAAATCTGTCTAAATAAATTTCAAAGTGCTCTTTTAACAACTATACAATAAAAATTCTAAGTGGTATTGTTTCAATGGTGGCACATTTTTTTCTGATGGGTACATAAAATATTGGTAGGTCTTAGAACTGATGGATGGCAGATTCAGTGAAATACGCTGCCCCCGGAGAAGAACGTAAGGGGCGTGAGAACGTGTCATGGGGCCCCTGACCCTATAGCGGGCATCAGGGAGGGCTTCCTTGAGGAGGTGACCTAAAGTTGAGGCCCATGCAAGGAGAGGAAGCCGGGAAAGGGCCTTTCGATGTTCCTGGGGAGAAGAAAAGGAAAATACAGCCCCCATTCCCTCCTACTCGCACAGGATTTCTCTACCGGCGGCTCCAGGGTAGGCCTGACTCCCTTAGCGGCGCATCAAGGCCAATTGTGCTGCCTTCAGTGATGTCCCTGCCCCTTAACCTGGGGATGAACGACACTGACCGAGGCAAGGGAAACCCAGCTTTTAGGGGCAGGCAGGGAAAAAAGTCAACAGCTGTTCTTCAGCATCTATGCTCTTAATTCGGTGCCCGGTTCTGACACTGGTTTTTCGGGTCTGCAGCCTTCCCTTGGTTTGGCGCTCCATGTCTGGGTGCTCAGCTCCTGGAACAGCATCATGAGGAGCAGCCTTGCAACAAGGGGGAGGGATTGCTGATCTTGGGTGCGTGCAGAAAGGAGTCAATCAGTGCCTTTGGAGGCCTCTCGGAAGTGAACTTCAAACCAGGAACAAAATGGGGATGAAATCAACAAAGCGGCATCTTTGGCGATACACAGAAGCCCGCGGGTTAACCGAGAAGCAGCCAGACGGAGCGGGGATGATGGCCATATGACGGCTCTACCCCTGCTCCCTTCTTCCTCAGCCCTGGAAGCTGGGGCTAATTGATCATGGGACTCTCCTCCGCTGTGCCCAGATCTGGGCTCAGAGTCCTTCTTAGCACACCGGTGCCAGGCAGCCCCCTTCCATCAGTTGTGGATCTGGCCCAGATGCGGAGGGAAGGAGCACTGGATGCACAGCCAGGAGGCCTGGCCGCTATATCTAGCTCTGTTTCTAGCCAGCCATGGGGCCAGAGACGAGTCATTTGATCTCCCCAAGCCTCGCTTTTCGAATCTGTAAAAGGAGGGAGTCCAATGCTCCCTCAGTGCTCTTCTGGTGCTCATATTCTGAAAAGCAAATAGCAGTGGCCCTGGAAATTAATGCAAATACTCCATGCTGGGGGCGCTTAGAAATCACATCAGCATTTTGAAGGTCTACCGCGTGCTCAGTACGGTTGCTAAATATTCTGTAAGGAAACAGAGAAATGTAAACCTGAACGTTCAAGAGTTTGCAGTCGGGTCTGGGAGGTTGACCCTTGTGTATATGAAAGCATTGGACCAATGAGAAACCGGCACAGAGAGAGCCAGTGGGAACTCAGAGGGAGAGCTGAACTTGGGGTGGAGGGAATGGTATCAGTCATCTACTGGCACAATAACTTTGGGTAACGCTCCACCCCCCCCCAAATTCTTGGTGGCATATAACACTAAACATCTATTTCATTCCTAGGGCTGCACGTTTTACCGATTCTGGGCTGGCCTGGCCTGATCTCATGCATCTGCAGCCAGCTGTGGGTCAGCTGGACGGTTCTGCTGGCTTTGGCACATGAGTGCGAGGGTCTGCTTGTTGTCGGCTGAACCAGAACGGCTTGGCCTGGTAGGACTGGGGTGACTTGGCTCTCCTCCCTACGTGTTTCTTCCTCTAGCTGGCTGGCCCAGGCGTGTTCTCATGACGGTCGTTTGGGTACCGGAGCACAAAAGGAAACACACAAATGTTTGCTCCATCACTCTGCAAACTTCCCAGCGGAAGAAGGAGGCTATGGGCACAGTGTGCTTTGATACCTTAGAAGATGGGTTGCCCTTGGGCTGAGGGACTATTTGCTCCAAACCAAACTCATGATGCTGTGGTCTGGGGAGAAGGATTGCATACAGCTCCCTCGAAGATGTCCATCATGACTGAGTTATCAGCTGTGCATCTTGCAAAATGCACCCCCTTGCCTTGATTTCCCTTGCTCCCCTGCCTCCCTTCTCTTTTCCCCTCACTTCTGTTCTCCTGGGTCACCTCCCTCAGAAAGGATCAGCAAGTAAGTTGGCCTCAGCCTGTTTTAGCCTCAGGGACCCCAGCTACAGCACCAACTAAACCTTCCTTCTATGGTTTGACTTTTCGAGTACATGAATGCAGGGAAGGGGACCCCAGATTTACCAGGAGATTTTATTCCACAGACCCTCCCTCACCTCAGACACACACGCTTTTGTAAAATGGCACTTGGGGTAACAAACAGGTGTCCATGAAGCCAGATTAGGAAGGAACACTCACCATGTGGTATATATACACAATGGAATATTACTCAGCCATCAAAAATGTGAAATCTTGCCATTTGCAATGACGTGGATGGAACTAGACGGTATTTTGCTGAGGACCAGATTGTAGGGTAATATGAAGATTTTCCTTGGCACCTCCTTACCTCTTTTCATAAGGAGCCCACCCCACCTTCCTTACCAAAGAGGCCCTTTTCATCTTATGCTCTAAATTCAGGCAGAAGATAAGCCTAAAAAGAGCAATACAATAACCCAGGGTTAAACTGATAACTCATCATAACCTGAGGTATAAATACCACTCAGGGTGTTTTCATTTCCATAGGGGACCCTTGAAAATTAGAAGGTCATCTCCATAAGGAACTAAATATCTAATGGTGAAATTTTAAGCGCCTTATCAATTGGCAGGTAAAATACTTTGAGATGAGCTTTTCCTCAAGTAACTCTGCAGAGCTAAGTCCCAACTGTGCCCCTTGGTGAGGTGAGCCAGAAATGGTTGTCTCACCAGGAAACTGAGTCTCAGAGATGTAATGTAACTTGCCCACTGTCTCTCAGCTGACGAGTAGCAGAGTTAGGAATAGCCTTACCCCTTCTGCTACTACCCTGGAGTGAAATGAAGGAGATCAAAATAGGAAAGGTCCATCTTGTCGTACTGTGAACTCATGAGAAGGTTAGCAAATGGAGGTCAAGGACAGTGGGCCCAGGGGACTGTTCAGTTTAAGACCATCCCCGAGAGTGGTTCTAGCACAGCTGTCTCCCTGTCTGGGCCAAGGGCACGATTCCAAAGGACGGGGCCTCAGGTGGCGACATCCTGAGAGTCTTCCCAGCCCAGGCGGCAGCCCAAAGGCTCTGGCCAGAGCTGCAGCTGGAGTGGGGCTTTCGAGAAACAAAAGGCCTGCTCCGGAGTTAGCGGGCCCACAGCATGCGGGCCATGCAGAGCCAAGAGTGGGGCAGAATGCTGTAGAGCGAGCCACCATTTTCCTCCACCAAGGTGCTGGGCAGCCCAGGGAAAAGCCCTTGGCTTCTCTCAGAGTCGGTTTCTCAGAACGAATAGAGGCAAGACTTTCCTTACCTACCCCAAAGGGTTGTCCTGAGGTGCCACAGGGAAAAGTCTCTAAATTTAAGTGCCACAGAAATACAAGATGATGATGGAAAAGCCAAAGTCCGTGCGGAGCGCACGGTGGCTTGACGGAAGAGGCCTGCAAGTCTTCTCTGGCTGCTGTGACAGATGACCACAAACTTGGGGGCTCAGACGGCACACATGCGTTCTCTTCCAGTTCTGGAGGTCCCAAGTCTGAGATCAGTCCCATGAGGCTTAAGTTAAGGTGCCCACAAAGACAAGGCTGGTTCTTTCTGGTGGCTTTGAGGGGTGGATGTGTTTCCTTCCCTTTTCTAGCTTCTAGAAGCCACCTGCATTCCTTGACCCGTGGCCTTCCCTTGCGTGGACTTTTCCTTTCCAACCTCTTGCCTCCACTCTCACATCTCCTGCTACAGACTCCGATCTCCCGCCTCCCTTGTATGAGCCCCTTGCAATAGCATTGGGCCCACCTGGACAACCCAGGACGCCCTTCCCGTCTAACGATACTAAACTTCATCCCACCTGCCAAGTCCCTTGTGCTGTATCAGGTGACATATTCACATGTCTGGGGATCAGGCTGGGGGCATCTTTGGGTGCGGGGGGGGGGGGTCCTTATTCCACCTATCGCGAGGCCTGCTCTTCCCATTCTAACAGAGCTCCTGCCTGCGCCAGCCCCAGAGTGTTTCCTAGCACACCCTGCCTGTAGCCCGACCAGACGCCTTCGATGCTTAACATTTTTGTGCACGTGGGCCGACTTCCGACCACCAGCCAGCACCTGCATCTTTGCCTGAGGGCTTTTGGCCCCTGGAGCCTGCTCTGCCCGCGCAGACGGCTGGAGGGAGGAGCCAGGGAACCCATGTCCCCCACGCCCTTCCCTCCCGACCTTGGAAGCAGGCCTTAGCTAGTGCCTGACAGGATCTAGCTGATAAATACCCCAGTTCTCTTGCCCCTGGGTTGGGATAACGGAGGAGTGTGCCCCCTGCCGCCTACAGGCCCCCAGAGGAACTGCTCTCCAGTTGCCCACCCTGGTAACAACCTTGGTAACACTCCTTCGTTGGCTGCCTTCCCTGTCCTGTCTCTCCCACCGGATGTTTTCTTGAATTGTCTCCCAGGCAAACTATTTGCCCTCAAATCCTTGCCTCTAAATTGTGACTATTTCTCACAAGCCTTGTGCATGCAGCTCTCCTGCCCGCAATGCCCCTTTCCTTTCCTCGCCCATCTGCTCATCTTTCTAAACCCTCTACCTCAGGGAGGTCGTCCCCAGCGCGTCTGTGCCTGTCAGTCACGCCTCTTCCTGCCCATCCCAAGTGGTCCCAACAGTTGTCAGCTCTATGAAAGAATCGGGGGAGACAGCTCAGCATAAAGGCTAAGACAATGGATTCTGAAGCTAGGCTCTATGGCGTTATGTGGATCCATAACCTCCTCCACCCCTCGCTAGCTCAGTAATAGTGAGCAACCAGGTGACTTAACCTCTTTGGGCCTCAACATGGGGCTGGTAATCGCACCCACCTCGTGGGCTCGCTGTGAGAAACAGAACGGCGCTCGGCACGCCGCAAACACCTGATTAGCGGTGGCTGTCACTGGTCGCTTTCACAAGTTAGTATACGGTGCACAGGTCTCTCTCATACCCTTCTCAGATCAATAGAACGGGGCCCAGTCTGTGCCGATCTCTGTTTATACCTGGTGCCTGGAGCAGCGAACTGATGTCTGATCCTTTTTAAAATGAATATTATACACAAAAGAGAGAAGGAGAAATCATAAGGGGCTGAGAAAGGGTAGGAGCAGGAAGAAACCCCCGTGGGGAGAGACCACAGGCTTCCTCGTGGTCCAGGCTGGAGCTCGTGGGCTCGCTGCGAGGGCAGGCTGAGTGGGGCCAGCCTAGGAAGCCCTGGGCAGCTCTGAGAACCAATTCAGCCTCTGAGTCTGCGAGAGGCAGAGATGCCCCGCCAGCTCCCCCTCCGAGCGAAGGTCTCGCTGCCCAGCTGAGAGGAATGTTGTCAGCAGACTGCCTCCAGCTCTCAGCTCCTTCCCGGAGCATCCCAGCTGCTGCTAAGAGCTGTCTAGCCCCAAGTCAGGCCTTTGCCCGAGGTGGGCTTCGTCCTGAGACTGAGCAGTGGGGGAGTGTAAAGGGCCAGACATTTCTGTCCGACAGGAGTCTTTCCAGGGGCAAGCCTTGCCCAGAGCACCCCACTGGGTTGCCTCAGCCTCAGTCAGGTGCGCAGGGCAGCCGGGCCCCCACTCCTGCTTCCTTCCCTTCTCTTTCACAGGTGCTGATCTCCACCAAACATTATGCCCCACAGACCCTACCTCTGCTTCCAGAGAGCACAGCCTGTGATGGGAACAAGGACTTGACCGACTTCCAAGTTCAAATTAATGCTTGAGGCTCTCTTTGGAAGTTCAGGGACCCAGAACCACCTTATTGTTTTCCTATCCGGCAGTTCAACCCTTCGGTGATGTTAAGTGTCCTGACTCGAGCCTGGGAATGTTCTGAGCGCACTGTCCTGCGGCCCAGACAAATGAGAGCTGTTTATCTTTCAACTTCACTTAGAACAGTCAATAAAAAAAAAAACCTCATTAATTCAGACTGTTCTTATTTGGAATTTGTGATGATCCAGAGAGTGGCCTGGCGGGTGTTTGTTTACTTTTGCATTATCAGGGAAAAGAGAGCTTGCCAAGCAAATGGGGAATGTAAGCAGATTGGAAGGGAAACATTTCAACAATTTTCCAGAGGGAAAAGCCCCTTCTCTTACTTTAAAAAGCACCAGTTTACAGGCAAAAGATCCATGGTGACGTTCTGATCAGTTTATGTCAAAATACTTTTTAAAGCAACCCATTGCTGGTCTAGCTGGCGTCATTCTATGAACTGAAATTTGTTTCTTTTTTTTTTTTTTAAAGATTTTATTTATTTAATTCTCAGAGAGAGAGAGAGACTGAGAGAGAGAGAGAGAGCGCGCATAAGCAGAGAGAGCGGCAGAGGCAGAGGGAGAAGCAGACTTCCCGCTGAGCAGGGAGCCTGATGCGGGGCTCGATCCCAGGACCCCGGGATCATGACCTGAGCTGAAAGCAGATGCTTAACCAACTGAGCCGCCCAGGTGCCCCCTGAAATTCGATTTGACGTTTACCAAGCTCCTATTGCCTGCAGAGCATGGGGAAGGTCCTGTGGGATATACCAAGATGAAAACAACAACGCAATCTCTACTCACAAGGAGTTTACAATTGTAGTGGATACTACCACTGCATTAAAAAAGGTTGTTTTGCATTTCTTCTCAGCTGTTGAAAAGTGCTTCCTAAACACCGAGCTCTGGCCTCAAAGCTGGAATATCTTAGTTACACAGTAAGCACTTGTTGAACCCCAGAACCCCAGTTCGGACTGACCTCCCGAGCTACTGGTCACCCACCACCCAGCGCCTGCAGAATCTGGTCCCTAGAGTCCCAGCAAGTTATCATGTCCCCTACTGTGGCACTGTGGGATGCCCCATCCAGCTCGCTCCCTCCCCCAAGCTTGCACACATCACAGAGGAAATCCTCGCCCACAACAATCGGCTGTGATCTCAACCTTTTTGAAGAAAGACCCTGTTGAAAATGACAGTCGTGACCTTGGCTCTGCGCCCTTTGCAGGGACAGAGCTGGCTGGGATTCTGGCCTGAGGCGCAGCCTGCAGGCATCCAGAACTTCCAGACAATTACCATGCCCCTGGAATTGCTCTCACTCCTGATTGCTATTGGTTAATTAAAGAAATCTAGGCTCCAGACTGTATTACCCACCCATATGTCACCTCCGATGTAACTAACGAGTTCTCAGCAGAACAGGGCTGTGTGTGCACGAGCGTGCGTGCGCATGCGGCCACGTTGTTAAATTTTGATGCATGATGCTTCTCTCCACAAAGAAGGGTTCCCTTTCTCCCCTGTGACTCTTCAGCTGCGGTGCCGATGCTTACTCTCTGCAAATTTTCTAGGGTCACCCACGACGTTTTCGCCTTCGTCGTGCACCTTGACTTCTTTTGCACTCAGTAACTCCTGAGCCTCAAACACTCCCTAAACTCTTTAACTGTTACCAGTCTAGGGAGCTAGTCCTTCTCCCCTTCTGGCAAAGCAGACTATTAAATGGCTGGTCTAGGAGACTCATCTTATCAGAACTGATTTTCTTCTATTTAATTTATTTCAGTAAGAAGCTGGCACCAACTCAGGTGCTCTGGGACAGGAAACAAAGATAGGGCCCTGCACTCAAGGTATGGTCTTTTTGGAGAAATAATATAAGATTCCTATAACATTTACAGAAGAATCTATTTCATTTATGCATCCAACAAATATGTATTAAACATTGTGGTAGTTTGGGTAAGGGCTAAGGTGCTGTAATCAAAAGCCCCCCTCCCCCCCCGCCCAGCGCCACGACTTACAAAACAGAAGAATTCATTTGTCTCTCCTGTAACATTTCTAAGGTCGGTGGTCCGGGTTTATAGGTTTATTGGCTCCATGTAGTTCCTTAGGAATTCCAGATCCTTTGCTCTTAGGCTCTGCCACTCACTAGGGTGCAGCAGTCGTGCGTGAGGTCACACTCTGGTCAGAGCGTGTTCGTGTCCTAGCTGGTGGGAAGGTGAAAGGAAAATTTCAGGGTAGGCAGCTTTTTTTTTTTTTAAGATTTATTTATTTATTTTAGAGAGAGAGAAAGAGAGAGGGCGAGGGGCAGAGGAGAAGGAGAGAGAAACTTAAGCAGTCTCCTCGCTCAGCATGGAGCCAGACATGGGGCTCGATCTCACGATCGCGAGATCACGACCTGAGCCGAAACCAAGAGTCGGACACTTAACCGATGGCACCACCCAGGGACCCCAGGGCAAGCAGCTTTTCAAAGCAAGTGAAGCAGAGTTGTGCCCGCACCTTCCTGTCCCATTCCACTGGGGAAAAGCTAGCGGCATGGCTGCATCTGGTTGTAAAGGAGGCTGGAAATACTGTCTTCACCTGCCTATGCGTCCAAGGAGGAAAGGGAGAATGGATTTGGAAGAGCAACCAAGTGTCCCCCCAGCATCCGCTGTATGCCAGAGACTCCCAGATCCCATGCTTACAGCAGCGATCAGGAAGACACGCTTGCTGACCTCAGAGAGCTTAGATTCCGGGGACGGCAAACACGAAGTAACTCCTAATGTTATTGTGAAACGGGAGGAAATCTGGGTCCGAGAACGGGGCCTGCTGGACTTTAAAGCTATGTCTTTCCGAACATCCTTTTGCTTAATACTGGCCAAAGCCTTCGCACAGCTCCGACAAGATGTGGGTTTTGTTAGCACCACCCTGCCTGCTTTAGCTTAGTTTCCTGGGCAGGATGCCCTCGCACCCTTGGCTTCAGTCATGATTCACCGCTGGTTTCCTGAAGGCAGACAATCCTTTCATCCTCCTCTGCCGTTACCCAAGCTCTTCCCTCTGACTGGGACGCCCTCCCATGAACAAGGCCGGGTACCCTCTCACCAGCCCCCTACCCCTTTAACGGCCCAGATGGCCTTGACGTCCAAGCAGTTAGACCTGCGGCTTCCCCTCTCCTCCCGTCATACTCGGCGCGGTCCTCAGCGAGGCACGGGTCTCCGTGTGAGGTGGTGGACAGCACGCACAGCCTTAGTGATCTGGCGGATCTGAGTCTGAATCCCAGCGCCGCTCACTTCCTCGCTATGGAACTCAAGGGGAGTTTGTCCAGGCAAGGACTCCACTTGGGGATCCCAGGCTCTGTGACCCGATTCTGTTCATTCATACTGACATATGAATTACTTTCACACTCTCTCTTTCAGGGGGCCTTTCTATGTTTTAAAGGACCATAGGAAGATAGAACGGTTTAATTCAAAGAAATGACTTGCCAGGGAAACTTTAGACTAGCTATTGCGGAGCAAGAGAACCCAGGTTCTCGCAAATTCCAGCAATGAGCCAGCTACTCCTTCCAGCTTTTGCTGAGCTCCGTTCTTACCCACAGGGACCAACATCCATCTCTCTCAAAAGATCCTGTTCTCTTCCCCACCAGGGAAGGGCCTAACTGCTTGGTGCCTTGCTCCCAGAGGGTAGAAATACATCCGCATAATTAACTTGCATAGAGCTTCCAAGCACCGGGGCCTGGCGGAAGGACAGCTGCGGGTGGAGTGACAAGACCTGGGTGTCCCGCTCTCTCTGTCCCTTGCCAGTTGTGTGACTCGGGCTAAGGCACCCCCGGTCTCTGATCTTCAGTTCACTCCTCTGCAAACTTCAGTGAACTGAACTCATTAGGACAACCGGTACTGGGCTTCCTCTCCTCTCCCTTGATGACTCTGGCCAAGGCCGGGAAGCTCCAGCCGTGACTCTCGCTTTTCTGTCCTGTCCACGACCAGCCCCGCCTCCATGCCCGTCCCCTGCCGGCGGGCCCACTCCTCCTCTCCTACACATCTTTGTTCAGGCCCGTGGCAGCCCTCCTGATTATTATTCAGTCCAGACACCTCTGTCATTCTGGCATTTTCATTGATTTAAATTAAGAGTCAGACTAATAATTAATGCAAACTCTCCCCCCACGCTCACCCCCTGACTGATGGATTCTCGGTGTCAAAACATTAACCTTTAGGTTTGGGACCGTGATGCATTCAAACCCCTAAGTACCCGATAAGCAAGCAAACTATAGAACTATTCCCTAAACCGGCTCTTCCTATCTCGCCAGCCCTTATTTGTCTATGCAAATAGATATTTATCTTGGGAGCGAAAACAACCTATATTCAAAAAGACACAGACACAGAGAACCAAACCCAGCCATCACGGCTAAGGTGAGGTTGGAAAGCTAGTTAGCAGTTCCTCTGCCTCCCCTGACTTGGGCTCGAAGACCCTCAACTGGATGCCTGGAAGAATCCCCATGAGGCCGTCTGGGGACACAAGCAGGAACTCCGCCAGACCCAGGGAGCGGGACCAGATTCTTCCGAAGGCGCGAGAAGTGTTCCAGCTACCTACCGCGGCTGGGTGACCAACTGCCCTGATCGCTAAAAACGGCTTAAACATCAGGACTCACGTACTGGGCTCACGATTCCCCAGTCTGAGCAGAGCTGGCTGGGGAAGGCCCACCCCCACTTCCTGCAGTGTCCCCTGGGGTGGCTTGACCGGGGCTACAAGATCCACCCCCAAGAGGGCTCACGCCGGTGGCTGGCCAGTTGGTCCGGGCTCAGGGCTGGGAGCTCAGCAGGGACCGTGGTGTGGAGCACGGCCCCTCCCTACGGCCTGGGTTCCTCCCAGCATGGAGTTAGGTCCCGAGAGGGGGTGTACGAGAGGGCAAGCCCCAACGTGCGAACGATTATTAAGCTTCTGCTTACTTCATGCTTGCTCATGTCACAGAGCCAATCCCCAAGTCAGCGTGGCGGGGGGTGAGGGGAGGGGGCTCCATAAAAAAGATAATCCCGTGGGGCCTGGTTCATTGGGGCAGGGGAAGGTGGGGCGGACGCATGCATAGTTCACCACCGACGGTAACGGAGGGGGACACATGAAAGTCATTTTCTTTAAACACAACAACTGCCCACCTTATAATTCAAATATTTTTTAGCAACTGCTGTCCAATCATCTCTCTTAATAATAATAATGATGATAATAATAATAATAATAAAAGGCGGGGTGGTTTCATTCTTCCTCATTTTCTCACTTATAGCACTCAGGAGTCCAGTGGCTCTGGGGTCCTCGAAGTCCATCCTTTTGATTCCAATGTGCCATGACCCCTTAACCCAGCAGGCTCTGTTCTTTCTCTCAAGTTCCCCGTCGGCTCCTACATAGGGCCATCTTCCTCCAGCTGCGGCCTCGAGATACGGAGATTAAATTTGCTAGATATTTGAATTACAAACAGAAGCTCCTAAATGGATGGATTCAGAGAGCTGGAGCCAAGCCATCACCTGAGAGAGGGGAAGAAGCTGAGGACCCCTCTCTCTGCTACTTCCGTCCCCGCTCTGCGTCTTGCTGTCTTTGCTCATTCTGTTTTTCTATTTGTTCTCTCTGCATTTCCCTTTCTCTGTGTCCTCGGTCTCCCTCTACCGCCCTTTGATCCTGTCTGACTTGTCCCATTCCGTCCCCTTTCTCTCTGGGAATCTGTCTGTCCACAGGGTTCTCTCCGTGTCTCATTGCGCCTGTGTGTCTCTCTTGGTCTCTGTTGCTCTCGCATCATCTCTCTGTCTTCCTGGGGTTTCATGTCCCCGAACCACTCTCTGGCTGCGTGTCTTCTCCTGTCCCTGCATCTACACTTGGCTGCCCTGCACAGTTTGCTCTCAGGCTCCAACTCAGGGCCCTGGCCTGACCAGAGGCGGGCGGGTAGCTCTGGGCCCCGGGCTGGTGGCTCTTCTTTGGGCAAGCTTGGCGTTCTAAGCTGCTCTGCTGTCCACACCCTTCCCCAGACTGGCACAGAAAATAAAGCTGGAGGGTCAGTGGCTCTGGTGGGAATTCAGTGCAGGAAGGCAAGTCCAGCTGGGAGGGCAGAGAACACAGGCCTACAAACCGCCCTCCTGCTCAGAGGCAAACACTCTCACGCAGGTGATGTTTGGCCGATCCGCTGACGAGCCACCGAGATCCCCCATCTAGGAAGAGCTTGTTGCCCAGCTGCTGGGGGTGCCAGAAGTGGGGGGGGGACACCCTCCCGCCATCAGGGCCGGAGGGATGCCATGGGTGGCCCAGAGCACCAGGCCCGAGGCCACACCCCTGCTGGGCAGCCCATATACAGTGACTGAATGAGCGACTTATAAAGGCAGGGCCTTCTCTACCCATCTCAGAAGGCCCATTCTGGCTGAGCGGCTCTCTATGGGGTTGGCCAAGGCCCGCTTCACGGCAGCTGGTCAGCTCCATCTGCCCACTCCTGCTTCCTTCCCCTCCTTCCCCAGATGTAGATCCCAAGGTCTCTCCCTAACTAACCTCCCATCTGCTAACTCAGTCTCCAAGTTCGCTTCCTGGGAAGCCCAGCTGGTGATGCTCAGCATCTCCGTCTCTGTCTTTCTCTCTCTCTCACACACACACAGACCCAGATACACACTCTCTACCTAATTTCTTCTCTCCCTAGTGCCTAAAACCTACCTTTCTCCTTGGATCTCTCCTTTGTAGTGTACTGAAGGCAACTCATCTCGCCTCACTTTCCCCAGCAGCCTGGATCAGGTCATGCAATTGTGTCTCAGATTGCACTAGAATCTTTGGCAATTCCCTGCTTCGTTTTCTCATCAGCACAGTAGAACACACTCGGGCTTGGAAGGGGAGAGGCCCGGTTGGGAGTCTTGACCCCATCACTAACCAGCTGGGAGACCTTGTGCAAATCACTCCCATATGCTGTGCAGCGTGAAAGGGGTTCCAGAGAAGTCTACCTCACAGCGTGAGAAATGGTGCCTGTGCTCGCACGGTGATGTACTACATAATCCCGAGTTCCAGTAAACACGTCAGGTCGGTTATTTAGTGCATGTGACAACTTTTCTTTTTATTCTTTTTCTCAGGTTTTCGCCTTTTGGTTCTCTGATTGTTTAACGACAACGGAACCCTCACTGCCAAAAAATCCCAGCAATCTTACTATTTACTGAGCCCCTACTATGACTTTTCTTTGTAGTGCCTCATTTGATTCCCCCCAGCCATCCCATGGAGATGGCTCTATTATCCTCGCCTACAGACGGCAGCACAGAACCTCGGGAGGTGGAGAATTTATCCAAGGTCACGTGGCAAGTGACTGCCGGTGTAAGATCTAAACCTAGGTTTGATCGTGTCCCAGGCCCACGCTGCACAAAGGGGAGAGAAGTCTCTCAGACCTCATGATGTGTGCCACGAGATGGAATGGGATCCATCCATGGATGTGAATCCCAGAAATCCTAGAGAATGGATGATGACCTTGATACTTCATTAGAAATTTGGTGCTAGTCGATTCACTACCCAAGAGCCAGGAGAGCACGAAAGGATCTAGGATCAGGAGCCCTGAGACCTAGTCTAAGTTCTGTTTTTAACTAGTTGGAGGGCCTTTCACAAATCTCTTAAATGTGGTGGGTTTCCATTTTGTCGTGGGTGGGGGCCCAGCTGTGTGATCGCTGAGGTCCCTCCCTTCCGGCTCTTGAACCCAGATCTCTCACGACAATGCATGCGCTCTCCTCTCTGGCTTCCCAAATCCTCAGACTGCAGCCCCAGTGGTCCCCACTGACTTCTTGGTACACTCACTGACCTCCTTCATTTCCGGCTGCCCATGGGCCCTAACTCTTTCCACATTCATTTACATGCTTATTCATGTGCCATGGGGCAGAGTACAAGGAGTTCCTTTTGGGACTCAGCCCTACATTTAAATCTAGACTCTGTAATATAGCTGCTGAGTGACTTTGGGCAAGTCACCGAACCCCTCTGAACTCAGTTTTCTCTTTATAAAGTGGTGATACTGCTTATTTCACAGGGTGATCATGAGAAAATGAGGTCCTCATTTTATGTATGGAAAACGTCAAGGTATTGTATCAATCTTAGTTTATATTATCATTATTATGATGAATCAGTAGTTCATGTGCAATCCTACTGAGCCTTTCTGGAAGCTGGGGCTCCCTCCTTTGTAGTGTCTAGAGCACATTTTGCATGCAGTTGGCACTAAACACTTGAATTGGCCTGAATGGTGTCTGATAATCCAGGAAAAAGATCTGGTGTATTCTCTGTTAACACATGAAGATAAGTGGGCTTTTGAGAAGCAGACAGTGCCTCTTCCATACCTTAAATTTTATAGAGCAGTGGACCAAACAATTTCTCTAACCACCCGTTGGCATAAGCTAGAATATTCATTTTGCCTTGAGATCAAAGAACACAGGCTCGAGGCTTCCCTCCATGATGAGTCTATGCGACAGGCGGCTGCCATATTGGAAACACAAACTCCGACTCTCTGGGGCTTTGGGCCCAAATCACACGTATGTCAGCAGAAGTACACGTTCAGGGGGAAGGTCAACTCTGCAAATGGGAGCTCAGGGATAGGCTGTCCCAGGAAGAGGAAAAGGAAAACTCTCTCCTGGAAAGAAGAAAGGCTCAACGACAGCCCATGAGACACCGCCCCCCCCAACCCCCGCAACTGTCCAAAGGAAACAGGGAAGCATTTGTAGGAGATCAGAAGGTGGCATGTGGAAAGCAGCGGTGCCTGCCTCTCTTTCTCTTCCTGCTATTGATTCCTTCTGCTCTGAGGGTCTCTGGGAGGAGCTGTGTCCACTTCTCCAGGGTCTCAGCTCCTGAGGTGGTGGTCCCTCCCCCTCCCCCCCAGAATCGTTGCTCACCACCTCCCTTTTGTTCTCCTAGCCTTGGGGGTGGGAGCCTCTTGCTGCAGTTTCTTGCCTTTGGGTTCACTTAGCTTCTTCTTTGGCGTCTTTTAAACCTTCCAACACCCATTTTAAATCCCCTCTGAGGGGCGCCTGGGTGGCTCAGTCGGTTAAGCGTCTGCCTTCTGCTCAGGTCACGATCTCAGGGTCCTGGGATCGAGTCCCACGTCAGGCTCCCTGCTTAGTGGGGAGTCTGCTCCTCCCTCTCCCTCTGCCCATCCCCCTGTTTGTGCTCTCTCTCTCTCAGATAAATAAATAAAATCTTTAAAAAAAATCCCCTCTGAAATCCCTCACTGGTTTCTACTTTCCTCACTAGGTATTCCATTATGTGAAGTACACATCAAGGGGCAATAGCGTTTGGTGAGAGCTGCAGAGGAAGTCTCCCTTCCATTCATCTCAGAAGACATGTGACATCCTAATCTTACGTTGCAAAATGCATTTTGTTGAAACAAATGGGTTAATAGTAATAATAGTAATAATAATAATAATAATAATAGCTAACCTGGTGCATAGAGCACAGCATGATGTGTTGAGAAGCTGAATCACTATGTTGCACACCTGAAACTAACGTAATGTTGTGTGTTGGACTAGGCTCCAATAAAACAATTTTTAAAAATAAACAAATGGCAAAAATTATCCAGGGAAAATGTGTCGGAGATCAATGTGTGTGTCTGTTACATCTCGGCCTCATATCAGGGAGCAGTGTGGTGTGCGAGGAAACACGCTGGCCTGGATTCTGGGGACACAAGTTCTAGAGCTAGCTTTGCAGCAAATGACGAATTTGACCTTGGACAAAGCGATCAACCCTGCTGAAACTTTGTCTCAACCTTCAAATGATTGAAATAAATCGCCTCACACTCGCAAATATATCTCGGATTTGATGAAGCTCAGTATACATACTGGTGAGTTATTTTGTAAGTATTATGAGGGCAGGGACTCTGCCTTATTGGTCTTTATAACCATTACACTGTTTGGCCACAGACATTCAATAAATATTGATTGAGGGCGCCTGGGTGGCTCAGTCGTTAAGCGTCTGCCTTCGGCTCAGGTCATGATCCCGGGGTCCTCGGATCGAGCCCCGCATCGGGCTCCCCGCTCAGCGGGAAGCCTGCTTCTCCCTCTCCCACCCCCCTGCTTGTGTTCCCTCTCTCGCTGTATCTCTCACTGTCAAATAAATAAAATCTTTAAAAAAATAAATAAATAAATAAATAAATATTGATTGACATGAAAAATAATATTGAACACATAAATAGCACTTACTATGGGCCAGGCATTATTCTAAGCACTACACATATAGTAACTCATTTAATCTTTCCAATAACCTTGTGGGAAAGGCACTATTTTTGTTTGCATTTTACGGACAAATAGAGTGAGGCACAAGGCCCAGAGAGTGAAGTTGTCTGAAGATAAACAGTGAGAGGCCACTTGGTGTTCAAATTCGGGAAGTCTGGCGCCAGAGTCCAACTCTTTTTTTTTTAAGATTTTATTTATTCGAGAGAGAGAGAGCACGTGTGCACGAGCAGGGATGGGGGCAAAGGGAGAGGGAGAAGCACACCCCCCAACTGAGCAGGGAGCCGGATCGGGGCCTCGATCCCAGGCAGAGTCCAACTCTCAACCAGTGTCTTAACATGGCTTTCTCCAAAAGCAGACTTGGAGACAAGCATTCAGCTTCGAGTAATTAATTTGGGAGATGATTTCAGGCAGCACTGTGAGCAATGAGGCAGAAAAGGGAAGAAAGCTGATCAAGAATACGCTAATAAGTGGGTTAGTGCTCTGGGCATCAGGACTCCTTCCTGGGGTGGCCGTTTTTCGAGGCTGGGTATAACCCAGTGTGGAGGACCACTCCTTGTGTGTTAATCCCCTGGCCTTTTCAGCCAGCCCCTGCATGTGCCACACATGTCCCCATGGCCAGAGAAGGGCTTCAGGCAGAGAGGTATCGTAGGGCAGAGGTGCACACGGGAACTTTCCCGCAGTGGCTTCCCAGGTGGGATGAGGGGATGTGGGCAGGGCGTCGGCCATGTCAACCACACTCGCTGGTCACCCGGCTTCTTGCTTACTCGTTGGCCTGTCTGTTGTTGGATACAAGTGAGATGGCAAGTTCAGGTCACTGTACAAAAGCCAAGGAAATGATCGGAGCCTCTCTTCCTACCAAGGGGATGTCGTTAATGTCAGTGACCAGGAGGACTGGCCCCCTACCTCTCCTCATCTAGCCTGTCACCAAGTCACATAGGCCTCACCTCCTGCCTCTGCCGCTCAGCCTCCCCACCGTGTCTTCACGCAAGCCCGCACCAGCTCTCACCAGGAATGTTGCAAAGGCTGCTGCCTGGCCCCCTAATCTCCAGTCTCTGACCCTTTCCAAGCTATGTTATTGCTGGGATAATCTTACGAAAAGGCAAATCTGATCATGCCCCTTCTCTGCGAATACCCCTTAGGACCTTCCCCAGCTTTCAAGGAAGAAGCCAAACTCCTTAGGGTGGCAAACGAGGCTACTAACTGTGGATCCAACACCACCCCTCACGCCTCCTAAATTCACGGCTTTGTTTCCGTGCACGATCTGCTACATCCATGCTTTTGGGCCTGAGAATCTCGTGTCTGCACACCTGCTCCTTCTTCGTCCTGCTCTGGCTTCTAAGACTCAGCTTGGGCATCGATTCTCCTGGAGGCACTGCCTTCTTGCCCCCACCCTGCACCCCCTCAGAGGATGTGCCTCTCTTAGCTCCCCATACCCAGCGCATGGCTTGGCATATGGTGAGGGTAACCAAAGAACGTGCGGTCCCAATTGGGACACTTCTGCGAGACAAAAAAGACGTCGTTAGTAATTACATCCAGACAACCAAGACTGTTCTAGGGTAGCCAATATTGTTACCCTACACCCATGGGACATGCCCAGTTCATGGTCACTGAAGGCATAAATCAATAAATACGCACCAGATTTCTGCAAACTTAGCAAAATGGTCTCATAAATAAGATGTCCATATCACAGGTGGTGTACAAGACGAGCCACGGAGGGCCAGAAGAAGTATTAGAAACACAGACACACACACACACAGATGGAGACAGAGACAGAGAGAGACAGAGGGAGAGAGGGCGTTAGCCCAACTCAAGCCTCTGCGTGCGTCACACCTACTAACACTGTATTAGCCAAAGCAAGTCACAGGTGCAAGTCCAAGGTCAAAGGCTCGAGCAGTGCACACTGGCCGCCACGAGGCCTTGGCAAGGATGCAAGGATGTGAATGTACGGTACTACTGCAGGGGAGGAAGGGATTGGAACCAATAATCCAATTTACCATATTATCTATATATATCCTATTAGTACAGTGATAAATATTTATATAATTTCTAAGTACACATATGTAATTTTCAAGTGTATGTATATCCAGTGGGGGACCTCTAAATGTTTTATGGATGAGGTGTGCAATCAACAAAGTTTGGAGGGGCGCCCAGGTGGCTCAGTGGGTTAAACGTCCGACTCTTGGTTTCAGCTCAGGTCATGATCTCAGAGTCATCAGATGGAGTCCCGAGTCTGGCTCCGTGCTGGGTGTGGAGTCTGTTTAAGATTCTCTCTCTTCCTCTCCCTCTGCCCCTCCTCCCCTCAAAACAAAAACAAAAACAAAAACAAAAACAAAAACAAAAACAAAACCACACAAAGTTTGGGTAGGATGTTGGTCCTCCGCAGTCACGAATACCCTTTTGTTGACAATAGAAAGTGCTTTGACACTCTGCCTTGTGTCCAGCATCACGTGAGTATCCCAGGGAACCTCAGGGGCATGTGACAAATGCGTCTGAGACTCTGAGATTCGGGAGAACCAGGCTTAAATCCCGCTCCACCACTTAGAAGCCATACGATCTTGGGTCTATCTCTGAATGGTGTGAAGGTTCAGTTCCCTCGTCTGTAAAAGGGGGCTGTATCACCTGCCCTATCTACTCTGTAGGATGGTTATTAAGTCAAAATAATGAGAAAGTGCCTTAGAAGGTATAAGTTGTCTCACCTGGGTTCCCCAAGAAGCAGATTCAGACAGGGGTGGCGTTTAAGTTGTGTGCGAGGAGATCTAGGGAGCACTGATGGGGTTGAGGGAGTGAGACGAGAAAGGAAGGCAGCCAATAAAGGGCGGACTCATGAGTGGCTTACTGCTCCGGGCACCTGGGGCTCAGTCCCACTGGGAACTCTGGGAGATGCTGGGGAGCACACCTTAGCGTTGTCCCACCCAAGAGGTGAGCAAGCCAGAATATTTACGCACCAACTTTTGGTCTGACGCTCATGGAGGGTTGCTCCCTCGGCCCCCCTAAATGGTCCCGGGCTCTGTGGCATGGGCCAGTAACGTCCCCAGTGCACAGTACTCCCCGCCCCAACCCCATTTGGAAGGGTCCATTTAAGTGGAGCTTCTGACTATTCAGAGCACTTATATTTATGCAGCACAAAACAGTCCAGCGTGGTAGTTAGGAGCACTGACCCAGGTGCCAGATTGCCAGGGTTCAAATCCCACTTCTGCCACTTGCCTGTTGCGTGCCTTTGGCAGGTTATTCAATCTTTCTGTGCCTCTATTCTTATGTGAGAAGCGGGCCTGCTAACGGTACCTACCTGGTGGGATGGCTGTGAGGGCTGAAGAGGTCCCGAAAATGAAAGCATGTGAAACAGAGTCGGGCTCTTAGCAAGTGCTATTTCCTGATGTCCTTACAGAACACACGCAAGGCAAGTGGAGAGTGTGATTCCTCTTTGAGAGCCGGGGAAACCGAGGCACGGGGAAGCTCGCACACACTGACTTGCCGGCTATCGACCACTTCCTTTGATTCTAGCCTCGACTCCCTCTCAGACCTAGGTCTCAGCCCCTGGTCTGAGCCTGCACAGGCGCCACAGGCTCTGGCACTGCTGGAAACACCAGTGTGTGCGTGTCCTGTGCATCCTGGTGCTTCCGAGCGGCAGGGGCTCAAGGAGAAAAAGGCAGGGTTTCAGCCTGAGTGCACACAGCCAGCCCAGGCAGCCGCACTCCCGGGAGCTCTGGGCCCCTCAGGTGGCCTGGGAGCAGAAGCTGCGGGGTGGTGGATGGCACGCCCTGCACCCCCCTCCCTGCATCGCGTTTGGCGGGGTGCCCCAGCTCATGCGCTCTCTCTGCACACAGAGGAAGACAAACACCCCTAGCATCTTCTAGAGACTGAGGGACACACAGGTGGCTTAATTCTGATCACATTTGGTACCATCTCCCCGTCCTTGGTTCCCTGTTCATTAAAACACGGGATAAGAGAAGAGGGAGCTATAATCCGAGAGAGGGAGAGGGAGAGAGAGAGCAAGAGAGAGAGAAGGCCCCATTGGGGGAATAAGGCAAAAGGATACAGAAGTGCATAGATCAAAAGAAAGGATCAAATTTCCCTGTTCTAAAGTCAAGGGTGGCCGAGAGAGGAGACAATTACAGCTGCTACAGTCCCGAGTAAATCTGACGGCGCCAGCGAGCGGCCGGGGGCCTGCGTGCGGCTGTAATAAGGACATTCCTGCCGTTAGTGCCGAGGGAAGAGAGAAGCACAAAGTGAAACTCCGCGAGTGTGTTCTATTGATAGATCTCAATCGAACACACGGAACGGTCCTGGCCGCGGGGCTCCGGTAAATAGGAAGGCAGCTGTGGGACTCCGAGCGAGCGCAGGAGAGTGGGCTTTAAGTCAGGACCGCGGGACATCCCGGTGGGTCCTGTGCCAGCAAGCGGGGACCGTAATTGTCTCCCTCTCCATTCCAACCCTGCCTGTCAAGCAGGGGAGGGCTTTCTCCTCCCTCTTGGTCTAGGCTGTTCGTTTGCCATTAAGGGATTGGCTCCCGAGGCCCCTCAGAGAGAGGCAGGCATGAGGGATGCCCCGATGAGGAAGGCAGCGGCCCTGGGGCTCCAGGAGCCCCCCAGTCTGGAGGAGGAAACGGGCTCATCTTCAGAGAACCCGCCTCCACAGCGGAGCGGCTTGCAGAGTGACGTGCATGTGCAGGCGCGCTGGGCCACCTCCGGGACATCCACTCCAAAGAGCCGGCAAGGCAGGGACGGCGCTCTGAGCCACCTAAGAGGTGCGATTTTAGAATGCAAAGACCGTGACCCACTCACACGCACCAGCGGGCCGGCTCCCGAGGCTGGACACAGGACAGACTTGTTCTAGCGCGCGGCTTGAGACTGCCGTGCATTTACCCGGTGCCACACGGCTGCCTGGAAGGAGCTGGCCGGCACCGCCCGGGGCCAGAGGCTGTCCTCCTGGGCAGGGGAAGCAGTGCCCTCTGATGGAGTGATCTGGGGGCTACAGAAGAGCCCCTACAGAGCTCCTGCCCCTACTCTCACCTCCGCCTTATAGTACCCAAAATATCCACGCGGAAGAAATGCCTCCCCTTGGCTTTTAGGAAAGAATTTCCCCCACCTGCCGAGGACTTCACATCTGGAACAGCAAAAACAGCTCTTCTGGGCCAGCTCGCTTGATGCCCAGAGTCTCTCCAGGCACCTGGTTTGTGGTGAAGGGAACTCCTGGGGGGGGGTGGTGGGGGTGGAGGGGTAGCAGGCAATGGGGAAACACGTGGAGGTGTTAGCAGTTTCTCAGACCTCCTTTCTGAAGGCCCCAAGGCCCCAGAAGGGAACAAAGTGGCAGGTCAAGTGGCAGGTTCTAGAAGTGCAGAGAGGAAGTTCTCCCCCTCCCCCCACCCCCCGGTGGCCTTGAGCAGCACCGCCTCCGGGTTGATGTGTCTTTAAGAGAGGGGCTTGCAAATGCTCATCAGATGGACCGCTGTAGGCTCCGGATGTGCGGATGTGCGACGTGACAGTGTGTCTCTATATTTTTAGAGACGAATTCATTACGGCTGCACGACGTTGAAAGGAAGTGGGGCACCAGTGCACGGGTGTTTCTTCCAGTGGAAACCTTTTCATTTTCCTATGTCAGCGTGTGGGGGAGGGCATGTGGCAGACACCGATGGTTGTTTACCCAAAGGCCAGTCCCCTGCTTTCCTCGCTAATAGAACCTTGGTTAGTTTGGTGGCAACATGCCCCGGAGGAGGGGATACATCATGATTAGAACAAGAGAACCAATGAGATGTCACCCTGAACGCGCCCGATCTCATCTGATCTCGGAAGCTAAGCAGGGTTGGGCCTGGTTAGTACTTGGATGGGAGAAGATCTGTGATGGAGGGATCCTGGGAAGTAGTAGCCCCTGGACAAAGCAAAGGGCCACTGGAGAATAAGGCCTCTCACCTCTTCCTTACTTCCTGCTTTGGATGCAGACACGTGCAGATGACGCTTGAGGCCGCAGCAGCCCTCTTGAGACCGTGAGGCAGCAAACTTAAAAGGGAAAAGGGACATGGTGGAGGGCTGCCAAACGGAGGGGCTCTGTTGGCCTCGTTAAGTTGCTGAGCCCACCTTGCAACCGCCCACATCCAGACTCCTTGTTAAGTATGCCCCAGGCATACTCGTGGCAAAAGCCACTGTTAGGCAGAGTTTTCTGTAGTACTGAAATACATCCTCACTGCTACTTCATACTCATGATGGAAATCGGACACCAGAGTGGTCAACGAACTGAAAACACGCACTGTGAATTCTTCCAGATGGTAAATACAAATTGTTCTCTGCTTAGGTGGAGTGCAGAGCCTTACCGACACTAAATCTATTCGTACGTTGATTGATATCTATTGCCTTTCACTGTGAAGGAGCCCGGGACAGCAGAAAGGTCAATGGACTGGTGTCTAGCTCTGGGATCCTGGGCCTTAGTTCTCTCTCTTCATAGAAGAAACAAAAGGGGTTGAAATAGAATCAGGGTCTGGGACATTCAACCTGGCATTAGTCCAGGACAAATTTTCCAGACTGCAAGTTTACCATTAAAAACCTTTAGTTCTTAAAATCTATAAAATTCATCTTTAAATAAAATGTCTTTAATGTGAGTTAATGTTTCATTTCAGTGATAAAAGAAATGAATGAGAAAGAGTTTAAATAGGTTTCCACTGTTTATTGAAGAATTTAATAAATATATATTACATCTATATAATTTTAATTGATCCGTGGTGGAGAATTTAGAGTGCCTGCCCTTCCTTAGTACAGTTTGTGTTGGGAAACAGTGCACTAGATGGATCTTTAAGATTCCTTCCAGCACTAACATTATGATTCTAAGTAGAAAAATGTGTTGGAGTTCTTTGCCAATACAGAGAGCCAAAATGGCGGCCTCGGCTGGTGGTGTTCTGCCTTTCTGGGTCAGGGAGATGTTTGCCAATACCATGCTTCCCTCATGACCCTGAATGAATATCTGAACACATTGTTCTGTGGAAGTAAAGCAGAAAGCTCCAATTTCAGAACCCTGTCAGAACCTGGCCTGTGGAGAGCGATTTCTTATGACCTTCTAATTCTCTTTTTAATAGAACAAGATCAATGGCTGAGAGTCCGACTGTCAAATAATGGAGGACTATTTACTGAGCACTTCCTACGGGCTCAGGGCTGTGTAAACACATGGCCCTTTTTTCTAGGACGTCTTCATATCCATACTCTAGAGAAGTTGATATTAAAAAAGGCCCAATCCCATTTTTTTTTTTTTTTCCAGACAGAAGAAGAGCAGTTGGTTCCATAAATGGATAGATAGGATTATTTTGCTCCGGACCGGGGCTGCTCTCTGATTGTATTAAATCCAACATGATGAGCCCATCTCCATAACTGTTGAGGCTTATCTCTTTCAGGGTGGCCTGACAGAGCCCCTCAGACTGAATCCTCCTCACTCGAAACCGCAGCAGAATTTGGAAAATGAAACCCAATTTCCCCAATGTTTGTCCATGACAGCCCCAAAGTATCTTTTCTCGGGGAGTCAGGGAGTCAACACATCATGAGTTTTCATCCCACGATCTGCAGCCAGCCAAGGGGACTTCCGGTGAGTTAATTTGTTATCCCAGGACCAGCTTGCTAGAAGATATTCTGCCATTTCTGCTGTGTGATGGTCTGACCCTCAAGACAGAAGATAAAGCAAGAAGGCAATGCTGGCTGAGTATATGGATGTCTGTTTTGGGATGAGAGAGTGACTTAAGAGAAAAGGGAGCTGGATCAGAAATTGAGCTAGGCTCCAAGAACCCTGAGGGTTAACAGAAGGCCAGTGCACCATCTTTCTGTGTGGGGAAAGACTGCCCAAGAGTGAAACTAATTCTAAGGAAAGCAGTGGGATGGAGAAAAGGAGACAGATTCTGAATCTGAACTCCAATTTCCAGACAAAGTCTTGTATTTCTGATGGCTGTAAACCAATAGATTCCTTTTTCTATTAAAAAATAATGAAATGTTCCGTGGACCAGGGATGTGGTCCAAAAGGTACAGTTTCTTTAGCAGGAAGACAGGCAGCAAGGAAGGTCTCAGAATTTTCAGGAAGGTCAACTAAAGCATGGCCCAATAAACTGGGCTCAGACTCTGAGAAAAAATAATGTTGGTAATAAAAGATCTTTGCAAGTACAGAGTGCTTCATGGTTTCTAAAACATCATCAGCTCTCAAGAGCACACAGCATGTAGTCCAAATGTGGTCTCAATGCTTCAGGACACCAGGGGACTATTAGATCTTTGACCTGAGTATTGTATGGTTACACGAGTAATGCAATCTAGGGTGGCATTAGTTTTGGGGCACCTCACTTGCCTGCCATGAGGTCCTTATGGGGTTGGTAGGTCAAGTATTGTTATTTATTATTGTTCCCATTTTTTTTAAAGATTTTATTTATTTATTTATTTATTTATTTATTTATTTATTTTGAGAGAGAGAGAGAGAGAGAGCATGAGCAAGGGGAGGGGCAGAGGGAGAAGGAGAAGCAGGTTCCCTGCTGAGCAGGGAGCCCGACGCAGGGCTCAATCTCAGGACCCTGGGATCATGACCTGAGCCGAAAGCGGACACTTAAACTACTGAGCCACCCAGGCGCCCTTATTGTTCCCATTTTTATTATAAAGAAATATTCAAGGTGACAAAGCTAGTAAGTGACAGAATTGGGAATCAAACACATAGCATCTGACTCCAAGATCAATGCTCTTTCTACCATAGTATCATCCAATTATCTCTCTGATCACTTATCTAATCATTTATCCATCTGCCCATCCATCCATCCATCCATCTATCCATCCATCCCCCATCCTCCTATCCATCCATCTATCCATCCATCCATCCATCCATCCATCCTTCATCCTCCTATTATATTCAACAAATACTCATTGGGCCCTTATGTGACAGACACTGTCCCCAGTTCTGTAGATTAAAAAAAAATATATATATAACCTTGGTATCTAGGCTTCCCCAGGCTTTGAGGACAAACGAGGTCACATTAGAATTTCATCTGTATTAGTTATGGTTCTCTAGAGAAACAGAACCAATAGGATATGAGTAGATAGATAGAGACGGAGAGAAATTGATTTATTATAAGAAATTGGCTTACATCATTACGGAGGCTGGCAAATTAAAAATCTGCAGGGTGTGCTGGAAGGCTAAAGACCCAAGAAAGAGCTGATGTTGCAGTGTAGGTCCAAAGGCCATCTGCTAGCATCATTTCTGCTTGCTAGGACAGGTCAGTCTTGTTTTATTCAGGTCTTCAACAGATTGGATGAGGCCCACCCATATTATGGAGATCAATCTGCTTTACTCAAAGCCCACTGATTTACATGATAATCTCATCCCAAAACACCCTCACAGAAACATCCAGAATAATGTTTGACCAAATATCTGGGCCCTATGACCCATCTTATTTGACACATAAAATTAACCATCTCAATATCATTCCCACCTACAAGGCTCAGGATCAAAAAGTTGTCTCCAAATGTTTCTGGGAATGCCCAGAAAGAATCTTGACTATGCATGAGAACAAGTCCTCTCCTCATGGACCCTGCTTCAGAGCCTCCCAGAGGACACAGCTCCCCTGGGGCCATGGTGGGACCCACAGCTCCACCACACAGCAGCTCTTTCCTGGCGGTGCCAGCCTTGAACTCTTAGGATGCTAGGATCTGAGATGAAGAGAGACGGGGGAAGAATGACCTCTTCTCCAGACTTGGTGGGCTCTTTATCCCTTGGGTCATGGGCAGTTGCACTTGCCCCTGTCTTGCATGTTGACATTTACCCCAAAGGACTAACTGATTTCACTTAAAATGTATGATCACGCACCTCAAAAAGGCGCTCATGGCAAGCCTCCCTCAGAAGTCTGTTATTTGCCCTCTGATAAAACAATTTCATACTTTCCTCGTTTTCTTCAAGCTTTTGTATTTGCCCCACTCCGTATTTGCAAGCTTGTGACCTCATCTCATCCTTTGTTGAGAAAATGGAAATAATCACACGGCACCTCTATCTTTTCAACACCAAACCAACAATTTACCGGTTCTGATTTCCATGCTACCAAGTTCCCCCATCCAGTGGACACTGCCCTCTCCTCATCTGGCTGGTTCTCTATGGAGCATCTGGCAGAGCTGGCCCCTTCTTGCTTCTTAAAATACTCCCATCTCTCCGCTTCCATGCCAAAAATTGTGCTCCTTGTCCTCTACCTCTATGAAGAGAACTCCAAAGTTTAGTCCTAGGTCTTCTTCTCTTCTTTATCTATGCCCACACTCAGGCAATCTCATCCAGTCCGTGGCTTTAAATATGGACCCATCTATATTCCAGATTTATTTCTTCAACCCAGACCTCTCCCCTGCACTCCAGATTCATATATCTACCTGTCTAGTTGTGTTACTTTGGGTCCTCCAAGAAGCAGACTAGACTGGACATGCAAGAGATTTACTGGGGGGAAGCACCTGTGAAGTAAAGTGGGGAGGGAGCTAGAGAAGGTGGGCAGAGTCTCCAGACAGCAATGCGGGGTATGACATGTGTGGAGGGAAGGGGATAGGAAGGAGACTTGGGCAGAAATATTCACCCAGGCCAACAGGGAGTCCTTGAGTCAATGTGGCCCATCAGAGATGTCCCCACGTTTTACAGGAGCGAGCCTGCCTTAGTACCCCATTGCAGTCAGTCATTGTCTGAGAGCAACCTGCGGGAAATGTGGCCTCAGTGTGAAGCAGCTGAGATCAACAATCAATTTTGCTTCTTGCAACAGGAGATCTAAGAGGTCTGTGGTGCCTTTTCATGGCCCTGATACTGATGTCTTGAAATTCCTAATAAACATCTCAAACTTAACATAGAAAAAAATTAAATGACTCTCCTCACCACATATGTGTTCCCTTAGGTGTTTACCATCTTGGTAAATGGTCTTGCTCTCCTCCAGAAGCTAAAGCCAAAATCCTAGGACTCCTCCTTGCTTTCCCCCCCTCCCATTTCCTACTTTCAGTCCACAAATAAGTCCTTCTGGACTTACTTCTAAAATCTTGAATCCTTTTATTACTTCTCTTCATGTCCACAGCTACCACCTTATTCTAAGCTTCTGTCCTCTTCCACCTGGCCTCCTAAATGGCCTCTCCACTGTCACTCTTGCCACCTTACGGTTGATTCTTCACAACACTCAAAGTGATCTCTGGCAAAGTAACCTAGAACATGTCAGATGCCTTTGCTTCCATGGCCTCCCATTATGAATAATTATACTAAAATCCAAGCACATTGCCTTGTTCTACAATGTTCTACAATGACCTATGTCATCTGGCCCCCACCTACTTTCCCACGATCATGGGATCTAGGCACACACGCCTCCCCTCTATTCCTCAGACACATTCCCACCCTCCCCAGATCCTTTGCCTACCCTTCCCAGAGCTTCACATCCCTCACTTCTTCTGATTCTTTAAAGATCACCTCACTATTGTCTTCTGAGACAGCATTTCTCCCACTACCTTGTTTAAAGTAGACCACCTCAAGTTATGCATTAGTAGAGAATGGTTGTTCTTTTCATAGCCCATATCACACCTTGTCTATTCATCTCATATATGTATTTATCTGTCTCCCCTCACGTGACTCTAAGCTCTGTGAGAACAGGAGCCTTGTCTGTCTTATTTAATGTTTTCCCTCCCAATACCTAGCATAGACCTAGAAATTCTAATGGGAGCATATTGACTATTTGTTGAATGCTCAGTGAATGAGCCTCTCTTTTGCAAGGCCTCAACACTGTCTTTCATGTGCTATTGATGACTATTTTAGTTAGAAATAGGTTTTGTTGCATATAACAGTGGCTTAACCAAATCGTGATTTGTTTTTACTTTTCTTGGAACAAGAAATACAGAGGGAGTCCGTTAGTTTGGGACTGTACCATATTTCCACAATGCCACCAGGAGCAGAAGCTCCTTCTTGCCTCCATTCGGCTGCCCTGAGTGTGTGGCTTTCATCCTATGCATCTTATCTCATGCTCACAAGATGGCTGCTTCTCCGTCTGTGTAACATCTGTGCACCAGGTAAGAGAAAGAGTGAAGCCAAAGGTCAGAGTGTAAGTTGAATAAGTCTGCCTCTTAAAGGAGCTGTCACAGTTTGAGTTCCTCAGGCTTCAGATTCTTCGATGGACATTAGCATGTAAGAGACTTATTAGGGAGTACTCGTAGGATCAAGACATGGAGAAGGGATAGGAAGGAAGCAGAAGAGGGTAGTGGGAGAACCCAGGCCATGATGCAGTCTCAATGAAGGTCTCAACCAATCCCATTGGGAGCTCTGCAGCCTGGACGACCCTTTGGAGTTGACTCAAATTGGGATGAATGGGCCAGATATTGTCAACAACATCCCATGCTGACAAGTCACTGGAGGCTAGCCTCCTGTGAAGGGGATTCCTTCAGCTGAGGCAATCCATGCAGGTGCTAACAGCCAAGGGATGTCTGCCAGGAGTGCTCCCAATGGCTAAAGCAACAAGTTCTTCTTTCCTGAAGAGAGATCTGGGTGATGAACCACAGAGTCTACTATGCAAGATCTCTTAGAAGTCTCGTATAATGACTTCTGCTTACACCTCAGTGGCCAGAACTGTGGAATGTAGCTACCATTAGCTGCAAGGTAGCTGGGAAATGTAGACTCTTAGCTGGGCATATTGCCACCATGAACAAAATGGATTTTGTTAATTTAGGTAGGCCATCAGCAGCCTCTGCCATGGTAGACCAGATGCTATGTCTTCTTCTTCATGTCCCTGTTTCTCCTTTCTCTATGCTTTAGCATTGAAAACAAGTAAACAAGGGGCGCCTGGGTGGCCCAGTTGGTTAAGTATCTGACTTTTGATTTCGGCTCAAGTTATGATCTCAGGGTCATGAGATCAAGCCCCGCATTGGGCCCCACACTCAGCAAGGAGTCTGCTTCTCTCCCTCTCTCTCTCTCTCCCTCTCCCTCTACCCCTCCACCCACTTGTGCTCTCTGTCTCTCAAATTTTAAAAATTTAAAAAATAAAAACAAGTAAACAATCCAACAAACCACACAAATAAACAAAACAAATGAATATGAACAAATCTCCTCCCTCCTTTATTATCCAAAACACAAAATCTCCCATGCACGTCAAACTCTGTGCATATAGAACTTGCAAGGAAGATGGCTGCCACAGTGCTAAAGATATCTTAGTTTTCACTGGGGCCAGCTGAGCCAAGACGAAAAGATGTAGACCCTGCCCTCAGAAAACTCACAATATAACGAGAAAAAGGTTTAATATAAGGCAATCTGATATAAGACAATGCCCTAAGTGAAAGGAGAGAAAAATTCTAGAAACAAAGGGAGGGGAAAAGAGGAGCACCCTGGTCTGTCAAGGAGTCAGGGATCTAGAAGCAAAGAGAGACTGGAGACATCATCTTAAGGAGAGAGGAGCAGATATTTTCCAGAGACCGGAGGGGCAGGGAGCTGGATGACAGGCAATATATAACCTAAGGTGGGGAGACTGAGCGCTGGGCAGCCAGCGTCTAAGCCTGGGAGACACAAAGTGTGTGATAGGCTCGGGTATCTACAGCAAAAACAGCATTGGCCAAGCAGCCAGGGTCCCTTCTCTGGCTCCTCACTCTTTGCTGCCCAGGTCCAGAGATGCTTTTCTGGGCAGGTCTCCAAGCTAAGGCAAGTATGGCTTCTGAAAGGATTGCTGGAGAGAGAGGGAGAAAGGAAGCTTATAGCCAATGGTGGGTGGGTAATGCCTATGAATGAATTAAATTTACACAAACAGCCCTTTTACAATTGTCTAGACAGGAAATAGAGAAGAGAGCTCAGTGGAAAACATCAATTGTGCCTACACACCTTAAATGTTCCAGTAACATGAAAGCAGTAGCAGCTGGAGGTTCTTAAGACAGCCATGGCATGACAGAAAAGGCTCTAGGTTTAAATTACAGCCGTAGCATTTACTAAATGCATGGTCACAACCCTGAGCCTTGTTTTCCTGTCTTTCAAATGAAATGCAGGACACTGTTGGTTGCCTACCCAGTTATTTTTTACCTCCTCCATCCTTTCTTACACAACCTCAGTGTCATTCAGGAATGCCCCTTTCTCACGGAGGCCATGTGCTTCAAGGAAACTGGGCTACAAACCTGTTCTCAGAAGGCACAGGACTCATGATTTATCTAAATGAAATATAGCAGTCCTTTTCCCTTTGGTATTGGTTAGATAGGGGTATGTGATTTATTTATTTTTATTATCTATTTTTATTATTTTTTAAGTAGGTTCCATGCCTTAGTACAGAGCCCAGCACGGAGCCCAAACTCACGACCCTGAGATCAAGACCTGAGCTGAGATCAAGAGTCAGATGTTTTACCGACTGAGCCACCCAGGCGCCCCGGCATGTGATTTAATTCTGGCCAACGCTATGTGAGGGGAAGTCTGTTGAAGCCATCTGGGGAAGATTTGGTTAAGAAAGATAGATGTGGAAAGATAAAAATTCCTCTTCTTCTATTGGACGTCGTGGTATCTGCAAATGACTTCCCGAGCTACAACAGCCATCTTGTGACCATGAGGCAATCTCACCACGCACAAGACAATACGCCAAGAATACAGAGGGAAAGATGGAAGGAACACGAGACCTAGATGGCAGGGGTGAACCAATCCCAGAACATGCCCACTTTGGACCTTTCTATTACATAAGGTAATCAACCCTCTGTTGTTTAAATCAGTTGCCTCAAAATTTTCTGTGATTAGCAGCTAAAAGCAATCCAGCTGCTACAAAGGCTGTCTGCCACAGTAAGGATTAAACACAATGACATGTGAAATCACTAACCCAAAGCCAATACAGTACACTAGACCCATAATATCTATCTATTCATTTATTTGAACTCCATCTTGTTATAGTCTCTCCCCAAATCCCCACTATTCATGTAAAAATAGTGGTTTTTTTAAATTTGAAAATTTTCTTGTCTTTGGCTCTGGCTGGGGGTCACCCCCAAACTGGGCCATTGTCCAGCCAATTCAGTATTTGACCTGCTTCCCAACCACTTCCTTCCGTTGCTCCAGGAGTGGTCCCCAGAGTATGTCTCCCAGCCAGAACCCACAGCGTGGGACTCTGGGCATAAAGACAGAGCCTCCTATTTCTGGTCTAGGGATAATTCCTCCTAGAAAGAATGAGGACATCTTAAAAGGCAGTGCACATTTTTAGAAAACATGATTTAGGAAAATTGGAATTAACTTTATTTGGAAATTGGTCTCATAACCAAGTCAGGAACCTCCAAAAGGAGCCTTGAATTTACAATTTCAGGATTCTTGTGTTGCTTGTCCAATTTGGGAATTAGTGCATAGGCTCCAGATGAAACAATTTGACAAGCACAAAAGCAATGTACAGTATAAATATTCTTATTTCCTAACTACTTGTCAGCTATTTCCAGTGAGTAAATATTTACACATTTTCCTCTCCCCCTGCGGAAAGCAGTACTCACATATATGAACATAAATATTTTGGTGTATGTAAATATTTACTCGCACGAGCAATATATTTCTTTTTCTAGTCTCCCTTGTAAGTTCTTTAATAACAGAACAATTCCTGCTTATAAATAAGTTCTGATCTTGCAACTCTCCTAGAATATTCTTCAAATGAGAGGCATTTTATGGTAGAGGTTAATTGCTGGTTAGTCGGAACAACTGGGGTCAAATCTGAACTTGACATCCTGCTAGCTGTGTGACCTTGGGTAAGTTATTTAGCCTTGCTGAGCCCAGACTTTCCTCATCTATAATAAGATAAGGGTAATAATAGTATCTACCTTATAGGATTGTTGAGGGTATTAAATGATTTAATGCATAGGAAGTGCTTCAAAAAGTGTCTAGCATTCTGTAAACCCTTAATAAATATTAAATGTTATCATTGCCAGTCACTGAAAATAAGTGTTTCATTTTTTTTTTCTATTTAGCACCATGGATTTAAATATGTTTACAAACAATGCCGTAAATTGATTTAAGTGTCTCTTTTTCTTCTAAGTGTCATTCAAAGAATTTTTAAAAGCGACAATGGATTTCGTGTGAACGAATTTCCCCAGACTGGCTGTTGATGATTTCCCACCATCCGCTGGGTTCATGGCCATCATTTTTCCAGCACTTTCTCTTTGCCAGGCACTGTGCTTTGTGCTTTAAAAGGCAATATTGCATTAAATCCTCGTAGCCGCCCTACGAAGGGGCTAACATTGGTGTCTCCATTTTCAAACGAAGAAATAGAGGCTTGGTGAGGTTAATTAACTTGTTTTAAGTCAAACAACTAGAAAGTGGTAGAGTTGAGACTCATGCCAAGGTCTTCTTGATGTGCAAGTCCTTGCTCCAAACCACGGTGCCATTCTGTCTTCAACAGTCACACAGAGATGCCCCTTGAAGCAAGGGCTCAGGAGGCTCTTTGTCATTGTTGTTGTTATGGAAGTGGAGTGAATTCCATTCTACTTTCGAACCTCTGGGAAGATAGCCATCATCCACAAACTGTCATTGCCCTGGCTTAGAGCCTCATCAACACCATGTTGTAAAGTGTGGTTGATTACAGAGTGCTTTGAGGCTCACCACACAATGCCACCTTTTGAGTTTTCGCCTAGATTCTTCTCAGTCACACTTGACCAGATACAGAATCTGCCCGCCCCAGCTCCTGATCTTGAGCTCATGTTGCTCAAGCAACTCCAGATGGTGTGTGGAAACGTTGGGTTTGGTGCCCGTGGTCCCTGTTCCTGTGAAGCCCTCAGAGGCAGCCTTCCATCGGACCTCCTAGTTACATGAGGAAAATCATGCCTTCCAGTTATGCCTTCCCTGGTTTGGAACCTTTTACTATTCTTGGCCCCGAGGGCTCTCAGCATTCATTAGACTGGGGCCAGTGATGTTTTCCAGTACCCCAGGCCCTTGGGGCCCTTTCTCTACATTGCCTCGGGCTTAGCCAGCCAAACCTCCCAGCTCCTCCCAGGGCTGCCCCACGTCTGCTTCCTCCACAGCCTTTCAGGTACAGGAAATCTATCTCCTTCTTCCCATTTGTTGTTCTTAATTGACATGCCTACGTCTGGAGTCAGTGCAGGAAACAGAAAGCAGTGTAGGTATTTCAAGTGGAGAGGGATTTCATACAGGGAATTAGGTGCTTTCAAAATCACTGGAAGTGAGGAAGGAGAAAAGTGTTTTGGCTTTCGTGTCATAGGACAGACACCACTACAGCTATGATTCAAAGGTCAGGAAACGTTTGCTCATTTCCTTCACCCATATCCTATATGCATAAAGCCACCCACATCCAAAAGCTATGGAGCAGACAGCAGACTATGGATTCCAGATGCTGCCAACACTCATGTGGGCAGAGCCTACCTGACCACCTGGACCACCTCAGAGAGATGGCCCCCTGCCTCCCTTCCACCTTCCAAATCTCTCAGGACTGTATCAGGTAGGCAGAACCCTAGTTTAAAGGCTGTCCACAAAAGGTAGGTTTTAGCTTTCCAACATCTCCAAATAGAAGGAGCTTCAACTGGAGATTGAGAACAGCAAATCCAATTATCCCCCCCAATTCTCTCCTACAGGCCTGCTCTGAATTCCCTTTATGAACTTGTGGGTGAAAGACACAGCTTCTCGTTCCCTTGGGCTCTCTCCCTTAGATTCTACCCACGTTCCAGTTCATGAACCAATTAAAAAATAATGATTCATTTCTATAAGAAGCACTTTTGAGCACCTACTATGTGTCAGACACTCAGTGGGCTTAGGAAGCACAGAAAGGAATTAGATTTGGTCTAAGCTATCAAAAAATGTTTAGCCCTTAACGGTAGAGGGACAAGAATGTAAATGATATGGTACAGAGTGAGAAATGGCAAGAAAGATGTGTGTACTGGATTCTGTGGGAGTGGAGAAGAGTGTCAAAAAGGAAGGCTCCTACCTCTGCTTCGGGGCTGTTCGAGAAGGTAGAGGGAGGATTGAGGGGAATGTGTCTAATGAGAAGCAAAGGCCAGCAGGAAACTTGAAAGACATGGTTCCAGTTATCTCCTGCTGCCTAACGAACCCCCACAAAACTCGGTGGCTTAAAATAACATTATATGTGGTCCTGATTTCTGCAATCTGGGCTAGGATCGGCTGGGTGATTCTTCTGCTGGTCTTGCTGTCAAACCCTCTTGTGGCTGAATTCAGCCGGCAGTTTGGTTGGGGGCTGGATTCGACTGAGCTTTTCTCTCTCTTCATGTAGTCTTGGGGCCTCTCCCTTGCCGCACAGCTCCTCCACGTGGTCTCTCTAGCACGGTAGCCAGACTCCTCAAACAATGACTCAGGGCTTCCAAGAACTCAAAAGCAGAAGCTTCTAGGAATCTGAAGTGGTAGGCCAGTGTCCAAGTGTCACTTCTATTGTATTCAGCTGGTCAGGTGGTCATAGGAGAAGCCCAGATTCAAGGGGGAATAGATTACATAAGGGCATAAACACCCAGAGGCCTGGTTCATTGGGGTTGGCACATGGTTGACCAGATAAATAAGGCTGGGAGAGGCTCCAGATAGAAGGAGAAAGATGCGCAAAGACATGGGGGTTGTGAAAGTCTGTGGCATTTGGGGGAAAGTTAAGCACTTCAGGGTTGTGGGAGGGAAGGTATATAGGCAACAGGGAGTATAATACAGCTACAGAGCTGGCTTGCTCAATCATGGCCTCTGCCTGGTCCTCCTCTCTTGCCTCATCTGCCTTCCTTGGATTTGACTTGCTTCCTGGCCAATGTCTTCTGTTCAGCTCAATTCCCAATTTCCAGCTCTTCCTTGGTCATATGAATATGGAAGCTATGTGAGAGACGTCTATCTAGCCACCAAACTCTTTTCTCTTCTTCCTGGACCTTGAGGTAGACCATCAGTCCACCATCATTCCCAGGTTCCTTTGTAGTTTGAAGCGGCCATGTTAATGGAGTTCTGGCCAATGGAACATGGATGGAAGTGGTGATGTGCAGGCCTTCCAGACCTGGACTGTTAAAAGCCTGCCATTCGATCTTCCATGGTCTTTCACCTCTCCAGTTGGCTAGAAATAAAGACAACCCTCAAGGCAACATTGGGAGCCTTGTGTTTAAGATTGCAAAGCCACAGGCTAGAAGATGCCTGGGTTCTTGGATCATTGCACGGAGGCTTTCTTTCCGACCAGGATCACACATGCTGGACTGTGAAGGAGAAAAAAAAAATCCTTCTGGTGTAATAAGGCTCTGAGACGTGGAGGTTTATCAGTGATAGCAGCTGGTACTGCCGAACTCACATAATGGAGAACCCAACGGGCAGGGACCTCCTTAGCATCACCCGAAGGAACTGGAGAATTTGTGGGGAAGGGGTTGAGTGAAGAGGAAACCAATAACTGGCTGCAGTAGAACCAGCCAAATCTGGGAAGAAGTTTTTGAATGAGGTAATGACAGTTTTCCTTTCGGTGAGACCAAATGTATATAGAATAACATCTGGAACTCACTGCAGGTTGACTCTTTGACACATTCCCATCTGAAACTGGATTTTACCCTTGGTCTCCTAAAGTATCTTCGACAACTAGTATCCTTGTAAACCCTCCCTGTTTAACCTACTGACAGGTGAGAGATATAGCTTTTTGGACAAGTTAATTAAAGGAACAGGATTTCATGGAAACATAACAATAATTTATATTTGACGCTCTGCTTTAATTTGATTCCCACAACAACCCCTCGAGGTCGGATGGGCACCATCTATTATTTCTCTCTGGATGAGAAAACTGAGGTTGAGGGCAAGCTGACCTGACTAAGATCTGAGTTAAGTGGAAGATGGCTGGGACCTACGTCTTCTAGCTTCAGGACAATTGTAAGCAAAATTATTCAGCCCCTGTTGATGTCCCGCCCATACCCTCTAGAGCCACCTGAGTTCGCCATTGCTGAGGTGGACAGTTCCAGAACGCACTAGAGCCTCCCCACCCCCGCTGCCCACCCAAGGGCTGCACCTCTCGGCTTCCCTGTCTGAGGGCTTGCTTCCTCGCCATGGGAGCTTGCTAAGTTTAGCACAGGTGCAGTCGGCAAATGTGAGTGCCTTCACAGCCCAGGGGGAACCCTCCAGATATGGGGGTCAGGGGCTAAATGTCTCAGCCTCCCCGTTCCCTGAGGCATGCTCCGGGGTGGGGGCGGGGGGAGTTTCTCAGCGGAACCCTGGCAGATGCCCAGAGCTCATGAGCACACTCCCTGCCCTGCCTCACTCCCCCTGCTCCCTCACTCCCATTCTGTGGGACCACCTCCCACCTCAACCGCCTGCACCCACATCTGTCCTGGAGGGGGCTGTCAGGGGAACCTACACTATAGCAGCACATGGGTAGCGGGCAAGTCGGAAGCACCCAGAAACATTTCTTTGCATCCTCTCTGAACTGGACTCAGATAACCCTTCCCGTGGCAGTGAGCCGGATAAAGAGCACGTGATCCCTTATCAGACACCTCCCGTTAGACTCTCTTCCTTGTCAGAGGCGGTCGGTGCACCTGCCAGCTGGTGGCACCTGGCCTTTGTATTAGTGACTTAGCTCGGCTGCCCAGCGGGCACGAGGCCCTAGACAGGCAGCCTTGGTCCCAGCCAGAAGCAGATGCTACCAGCTCACCGGCTCCGCCAGCGAATCCCGGATAAGGACTGGGCAGGAAGAAGACACGGAGCCTGCCGTGGGGGCGGGGAGTGGGGGCGGGAGGAGAGGAGAGTTCGATCACTTGCCATGGCTGCCACCGTTCCCGGGCTCTTTCCTGTGTCCTCCGGTCACGAGGGAGGCGTGGGCAATAGAGATGTCAGTTCAGCAGTGACTGATCTGTCCAGACAAGCTTAGCGTGGCATGATGCCACGGGGAGTGGCAGAGGGGCCTCAACCAGATGCCAAAGGACCCACAGGCCTGGGTCTGACATGCTGAACTATGTCAGGCTGGGTATGCAGAGATGCTGTGAGCTCTCTCCCCGAACAGCTGTGTTCATTCTTTCGTCCATCCATCCATCCATCCATCCATTCACATAATATTCACTGATGCTGCTTAGGTGCCTGGCACCGTGGTCTGAGCTAGGCACACAGCGCGGAGCAAGGGAGATGGGGTCTCTCCCCTCTGTGAACGGATAATACAGAATGGAGGCAGATATGGATCACATATCAACGATGCACAATTATATGGCAGCGTGGGGTTTTCCTTCCGGCATTTCTCACACCCAGCCTCTGTCTGGAGCCCAAGCCCATATCAAGACAGGGGGTTTTACAGGTGAAGAGAAGAGACTCCTTAGCATGATAAAGGCTCCGGAGTTATGCCAGGAGGCAGGCAGCCACCGCAGTCACTGGGAAGAAAAGATAATACACAGAAATTCTGCCGGCTGTTGGCATCCTAATCAGGCCCAGCATTCCTTCTCTGCAGGCCAGGCGGAGACAGGTCCGAAGTGCCAAGTCCTGGAAAAGGTGGCGGGAGCCTTTCCTTACAGGGTGGCGTAAATGGGTGGATGTAAGCGAAAGCTTCCAGTGTGACAGCTCTCCTCCACCTCCGCCTCTGCCAGGCACTTGCGTCTCAGGGGCCATGAGTATGAAGGGGCAGAGTTCTTTTTTTTTTTTTTTTTTAAGATTTTATTTATTTATTTGACAGAAAGAGACACAGCGAGAGAGGGAACACAAGCAGGGGGAGTGGGAGAGGGAGAAGCAGGCTTCCCACTGAGCAGGGAGCCCGATGCGGGGCTCGAACCCGGGATCTTGGGATCATGACCTGAGCCGAAGGCAGACGCTTAATGACTGAGCCACCCAGGCACGCCAATGAAGGGACAGAGTTCTAAACGTGGGCTGTGGGGCAGTTTATCTCTCCACATCTTCCCTGTGCTTCCCGCCGAGGCTGGCTGGGCCAGGGGTGCCAACGGAGGGGCTCAGGCTTTCTGCTTGTCTAGCAGAAGGCCGAACCCCAGCTCTACCCATCGATGGCCTTCAGGGCTGTTCAAGCTCTGCCTCGCGTAGGTGCTATTTGGAGCGGCTCCCAAGCCCTTCAACCCCTCGTCCTGGGGAACCCCACAGCTGTCAGTGAGGAGGAGGAGAAGGGGTTGAACAGCCGGTTCAGATTCACTTCAAACCAGCAGCAGAACAGTCCCCGTTACATCATTAATCCCCGGGGCCATGTAAAGTTTCATCTGCTCTCTCTCAATGATTTGTACACGCTGCATTTTCCAAGAGCTCCAGGACCCACGACCAGTCTCGTCCACATGTGCACGAAAATCCTGGGGTAGCTGCTGCAGAGGACAGGGGCTCTAGATTCGCCTCTGACTTGATCCAGCTGTGTGACCGTGGGTGAGTGAGTCACTTTTCCTCCCTGGCCTACCCGCCGTCTCCACAGCACACGACAATAAGCCATGCTGTACGGTGTTGCAGTATGTTGTTGTGGTGCTGACCACAGATCTGGGGGCGGCTGGGGTTTGGCGGATCGAGGCGAGGCCTGCCTTTGGAGCAGTGGTTCTGTTTCATGGCACAGGCCTGGGGCCAGATTGGGCCAACCCTGCTCCGCACGGCTCCCCTCCTGGACCAGCAGCCTGGGCAGGCATGTTCTTCTCAAATGAAAGCAGAGACAACCGGAGGATCTGGAAATAGGCAAGGCTTCTTCAGGCCTAGGCTCAGAACTAACAGCAGTCCCATCCCACTGGCCAAAGCAAGTCACTTGGCCATGCCCCAAACCAAGGGGCAGGAAAGGATACTTCACCCGTGACAATGCCATGACGTCAGTGGGGTGAAGCACCGGGACCATTCATTCAATCTACCACACTTCCGTCACCGATAACATGAGGGGATCATTGGGTCCCAGGGTCCCTCGGGTCCCTTAATAGCCTAAACATTCTGTAAGTCTAACTAATGACATAGAAACCATGTCAATGGATATCTACCAATCACAGCCAGGTATGAATACGCGGTTCTTGAAATCTGCCCAATTCACTCAAATTGGGCAACTGTTTTTCACGAGCTCGGCATATGTGACTGTCTATATAGAAACGCGGGGGCGGGGGGGGGGGTTCTGTTCCAGATGCCCACACCCGTCCTCGCCTCCCTAATGCCGGCAAGGTGCGTTCACCTGCAGCAGAGGTCGAGAACTCAACTCCTCCCAACGTGTACGCGTTTTCTGCTTTGGAGGCACAAGAAGCAGCTTCCTGCCAGAGAATATGCAATTAAAAAAACAAATTATATCAGCAGGACTCTTTTTGCTGGAAGTGTGAACTTGATAGAAATCAGAAATGCAAATGGTATTGAAGTGCAGTTAAAACTTCCGTTTTCCAAAAGGGGGAGAAATTAATTGCTTTTATACTTACCATAGTGATAAGCCCGAGGCACAGCTATGCGCGAGGAGCAGCAGCCAGAAACCTTGCAGAAGACAGAAGAGAGGGAGGCAGTAAATCTGCCCTAGAAAGCCTCACAGTCCTCGCTACAGATGTATGCAGCATATAATTTTTTGGCTGTGTGGTTCAGGGACCTGCCAAGTGTTTCAGGTCCAACTGACTTCTATGAAGAAGGCAGGATAAGGAGATATTTGGGAGAATCCTCATAAATGATAAAAGAACTGTTTAGCCAGATCCCCTGATCTGCTGGGGGAAAGGTGTTGGGCTGTGGATTTTTATTGCAAGGACATCTGCAGCTTCTCAGCTTTCCGGAACACATACAGTTGCAAGAATGCCCCTCAAGCCACAAACCACAGCCACCTTATTCAGAGGTAGACCCTTCCGGGAAGGCCCAGCGTATGTGGACTGGGAGGCCCGCTGTGAACGGGGTGACTATTTGATCCAGGTTGCCTGGGACAGTCCCAGTTTATTCCTGTGGCTCTGGTATCTCAGCCAGTCAGCAACCCCATTCACTCTCAAAAGTGTCTTTGTGGGGGCGCCTGGGTGGCTCAGTCGTTGGGCGTCTGCCTTCGGCTCAGGTCATGGTCCCAGGGTCCTGGGATCGAGCCCCGCGTCGGGCTCCCTGCTCTGCGGGAAGCCTGCTTCTCCCTCTCCCACTCCCCCTGCTTGTGTTCCCTCTCTGGCTGTGTCTCTCTCTCTGTCAAATAAATAAAATCTTTAAAAAAAAAAAAAAAAAAAAAAAAGTGTCTTTGTGGTCCAGTAGTTTTGGAAACCTGCTTGCGAAAGAAAGACATACCTCTTGTCCAGCAATTCCACCCCTAGGTGTCTACCCAACAGAAATGCATGCATGTGTTCACTAAAAGGACGCTTACAAGAATAATCCTAAGAGGCAAAGACTGGAAACAACCCAAATGTCTATCAACAGGAGAAGACATAAACGAGGCATGATACATCCACGCAATGGAATGCTCTGTAGCAATCAGAACCAACAAACTGCAGCTACCTGCAATAATATGGATGAACCTCACAAATGTAATATTGGGCGAAAGAAGTCGGACACGCAAGAGTACATATTACATGATTCCATTTATGCAGAGTTCCCAAATAGGCAAAAGTCAACCACGCTGCTAGAAGCCAGGGTAGCAAAGACCACCGGGGATAGGTAAAAAAGGAAGGGAATACAAGGGAGCTTCCAGGGTGCTGGTCCTGTTGTTTCTCGATCTGGGTGTTGGTGGCACAGATGTGCTGAGTTTGTAAAAAAATCATCAGGCCATACAACTGGGATTTGTGCATCTTTTTCTGTATGTCTGTCTCAATGGGGTAGAAAGATAAAATGGTATGGCCACCTGCCCGGGACTCACACACCATCCCTCAACTTCGCCAGCCCCATTTTCTACCAGTGTTCTTGGCTCTTCTCATGTCTGAGGCCTATGGCCCCGCTTGGGCAGAAAGGAGCCTCTGTTTTCTTCTCTGGCATGCATCTTTTTTTCCTGCCCTACAAGGGCCTCATTAGCAGCTTCCAGTGGTGCTGCCCCACTCTCCCGGTGTGGGCGTGGTGGAAATGTTACATTCAGCCCTTTGGCATTATAGGTGTTCATCTCTTTCCTTCACTTGCTGCTATGGACTGAATGTTTGTGGCCCGGGCCTGAATTCATATGTTGAAGTCCCAACCCCTGATGTGAGGGTCTTTGGAGGGGGGCCTTTGGGAGGTGATTAGGTGTAGATGAGGTCATGAGGGTGAAGCCCCCCATGATGGGATTAGTGCCTTTGTAAGGAGATGCAGGGACCAGAGTTCCCTCTCCCCACTAGGTGAGGCTACAAGAAGAAGACAACTATCTATGAAGCAGGAGGAAAGCTTTCACCAAGAACAATAGCATGCTGACATCCTGACCTTGGACTTCCAGCTTCCAGAACCATGAGAAATAAGTGTTTGTTGTGTTTTGTTTTGCTTTGTTTAAGATTTTATTTATTGGGGCGCCTAGGTGGCTCAGTCGTTAAGCGGCTGCCTTCGGCTCAGGTCATGATCCCAGGGTCCTGGGATCGAGCCCCACATCGGGCTCCCTGCTCGGCGGGAGGCCTGCTTCTCCCTCTCCCACTCCCCCTGCTTGTGTTCCCTCTTTCACTGTGTCTCTCTCTGCCAAATAAATAAAATATTAAAAAAAAAAAAAAGATTTTATTTATTTATTTGGCAGAGGGAGAGAGCGAGCGCACAAGCAGGGGGAACGGCAGGCAGAGGGAGAGGGAGAAGCAGGCTCCCCACTGAGCAGGGAGCCCGACGTGGGGCTCGATCCCAGGACCCCGGGATCATGGCCTGAGCTGAAATCAGACGCTTACCCGACTGAGAGCCACCCAGGTGCCCCAGTGTTTGTTGTTTAAGCTACCCACACTAAGTAAGACACTTACCAAATTAAGGACACCTCATTTTTCAAGTTAGTCCTCATGGGGCTTTCCAGATAACCTGCTCTGAGGTGCAAAAACCAAAGGGCAACATAAATGTTCTGGTCCACACACGACTGTGGCTCAGTTCTCAGGGGGAGCCTTTCTACATGTCTCTCAGTTCCCAAGCATGAGCACCTTACAGATCTGAGTCCTACAGAATGTAAATAGTTGTTTACACATCCAGCTCAGGCAAACCAGCAAAGGCAGAGAAGCATTCTGTCCCCTCCCCTCCCCTTCCATGCTTTTTTGTGCACATCAGCCACGGCGTGAAGGACCAGGCGGAATGCAGTCGCTGTACACACACGCTGCTCCCTCCCATGAGCCTAGGAACTCCGGAAGGCAGGGGCTGGGTCTCATACCAGGACCCTTCCCTTCCCTCTCCCCTCACAGCTGCTTCTTTGGTCCGCCCCCCTCCCCCCGCCCCTGGGTTCTGTCCTGCCTTGCCCAGTCTTGCCTCTCACATCATGTTCTAGAGGACTCTCCTCTCCCCACTCGCCACCATGCCCTCCCTCAGATACCCAGTAGTCCCGCAGCCACACCCGTGGCTCGGCTCAAGGGTCAATGAACATTATACCATTCACAACCTCCCAGTCCGAATATCTCAAGAGAGGGCTGGGCCATTGACTCCCTCAGGGACTTCTCAAATCTTGTAACTCCCTCAGGTTCCAGCTCCTTGTTGTCATACAAAACAAGCACACAGAAAGAACAGAGAGGTTTTCTTTAAGTCTGAGATCGTATTTCAGGGATAGCAACGGTGTCGGATGGGCAGAGACCCACTAGGTGATCCTTAACGGATTTTGCTTTGTTCCTGGGTACCTAGCTGCATTCCATGCCCCCGCGGCCCTCTGGGGCAGGGTGGGGGGGGGCACGGGGAACGTGGCCCTGTGACTGACTTCCAGCCAATGAGCTAGAGACAGAAGTCAGGTGTCTTCCTTCTAGGCCTGGCCCATAAATACTTCCCACATGGCCCTTTGATTTGTTTCTTCCATTTCCTGTATTTGGTGGTTGGCCGTTGGTGCCCTGGGTGATGTTGGAAGACAGGAGTGTCTCAGCCCTGGCTGCCCATTAAAGTCACCAGGGAAACATCAAACAAAACAAAACAAAACAACTCTGTGCCCATGCCCAGCCCTTAACCAATGGAATTAGAACCTCTACTATCAGGGAGACCGAGCTCCCCATTGGTTTGAGACCCCCAATGACTGTGTGAGCAAGAAAGAAATTTCTACTGTGTTCTAGAGCTAGCTTTGCTTTCAACTGATCCACTGGGCAATTGCACTTCTACATCTGGGTTTGCCGGTCATGTCCTGACCAATCCCTGGCTGGAAGGAGGCTACTGGCAGGAGGTGAGTAAAGAGGTTCACCTCAGGGAAACGGGAACAGGCTGCCCTCCTGGGTCTCTGGGAGAAGCTTGAGAACCGCGTGCAGACAAAGGACAGGAGCATGAAGGTGATGGAAAGGTGGGGAAGGGAGGCTGAGGCTCTATCCTTGTGTAGCCTGAAGAGCAGGTCCGAGTGTGTGTGACACGGGGTACGCTTTGGTCAGCTGATGCGCCCCAATTGCAGGCTAGGTTTCAGGTCCTCCTGGTTTTGGAAATGCTTCGTCTGGATTGCGACACCTTTCCCTTGGATAACAAGGTCTCCTCGGCTCCTGTGGCTCTGCTCTTCCGTGTGGAGACATGCCTCCCCGGGTAATAGAATTCGGCACCCTGCAAGGGCTTTGTATGCTCGTTGGTTGGTTCGACTGGAGTCTTTGGCTTCAGGCTAAGCACCAGGGAAACTCACGAACTGGATGCTCTCTGTGTAGCTAGTGACCTTTCCTGGCTCTTAAGAACAGCTTCTTTTCCCTTCTCATTTGCCCTCCTCTTCCTCTTTCCTTCCCTTCCCTCCTGCCTCCCCACCTCTCCCCTCCCCCCTCTTTCCTCCCGCTCTCCTCCCTCCTTCCTTCTCCCCTTTAAATCTCCCCTTCCCCTGCTTTCCCTCCTTCTCCCTACCGCCCTTTATCTCCCTCTGTCCCTCCCCTTGCCCTTCCCTCTCCCTTCCTGTCCAGGTTCTTCAACAAAAAGGTAGCTTTCCACTCCAGCCACACTCCTTGAAATCCTGACCAGCCAGGCGATGCTGGTGATCATGGGCTTGCCTGTTATTCACTGACTCAATCCACCAGTGTCAGCATGGGGCTCACCACGGTCAGGCGCTGTGCTATGAGGGGGAGGTACAAAGACAAAGGAGACCATCTTGGCTATAGAGATGTTTACAACCGGACAAAGGGCAGAAGTGGGAGGTTACACAGTCAGGAACCAGGGAGGCAGAGAGAGTCATCGTTGAGACTCCATCTTCTCATCTGTGAAGTGGGAGTAATGATTGTATGCGTTTCCTACCGTTGTTCTAACAACTTATTACAAGCTGTGCCTTAAAACAATGCAAACTTCTTCCCTTCCAGTGCTGGGGGTCAGAATTCCAAATCAGGTGTCACTGGACTAAAATCAAGGTCTTGGCAAAACTGTGCTCCTCCTAGAGGCAAGAGGGGGAGAATCTGATTCCTTGCTTCCCCAGCTTCTAGAGGTCCCCGGCATTCCTTGGCTTGTGGCCCCTTCCTCCCTATTCAAAACCAGCAGCATAGCATCCTGTGTCCCCTCTGATCTCTGTCTCCATCCTCACTCCTCCTCCGACTCTGACTCTTCTACCTCTCTCGATTAAGGACCCTTGTGATGGCACTGGGCCCACCCAGACAGTGCGGGTTAAACATCCCCATCACAAGGTCCTTAACTTAATCCCACCCGCAAAGCCCCTTCTGCCAGATGAGGTCACATTCATAGGTTCCAGGGACTAGGACGTGGACATTTCTGGGGGACATTATCCTGCTTAGCACACCCAGATGGATCAAACGAGGGAATGTCGGCAGAGCCCCTGGCCCACAGCCTGGCCCACAACTGGCACTCGGTTCATGGTGCCCATAATTTTTACCGCCACCTTCTTCTGAGAGCAGAAGTGGCTGCAGAAAGTCTTGTGCAGTGCACGCCCTTGAGCTTAAAGTTGCACTGATAGATTACACGGGGGGATGGGGTCAAAACCCAGCAGATCTAACATCTGCTGAGCCACAAAACAGTGAATGACATCCCATCTGCCTTGCACTCCAATCTAGTCTTGCCCGTGTCGCATCTGGACCCCTGAACTTAGCCTTTCCATCCTTGCTGGGCTGCAGATGTTGACTGGGGTCCCCCTTTCCCGCCCCACCAGTGCATGCGCTCCTCTGGTGAGCGGGCTCCCGGTGGGGGGCAGCCTGGGTGGGGTAATGGCCAGGAGACCGTAGGCCATCCAGTCAGGCACCAGGTTTGGGGTACAGTTGGGTCAGGCTCCTCCCATTACTGCCTCCCCAGCCCCAGCCATTGAGCCAGCCTGCTTCTCCAGGAGAGAGTGACGAGCACTGAGCATGCCCTACCCAATCCGACATTTGCCCCAAGGGTCAGGATTGAAGGGAAGGGGCAGATGTGGGCACTGGGCTACTTGGTCAGTGCACCGGGCCGGTTTCCTTGCTATCAAGGTGGTAGGGTGTGAACATTCTGGGCTTACCAGGGGAGCAGATTTAAAATCAGATTCCTCCCCTCCTCACACACACATGGAGTCTGACACATTAAATTTGGGGTGGAGCCCAGGAACATGAATTTTAAGCCACTTTCTGGGTCATTTTGAAGCAAAAAGTCCTTAGACCATGCTTGGGTCCTGAACCTGCCCTCGCCTTGCCACCAACTACCCGAGTTGACCTTAGTAAACTAACTTCACCTTCTAGAGACTAGTTTCTTCAGGATCAATCAGAGGGTAAGAGGGGACCTCCAGGGCACTTCCAAGCTGGGAACCCATGTCAGTAGCAAACTCCCCCTTTTGTTATTGACCCAGAACTTCTGACCTTTGGTCTTCTATCTAGAATGTTTCTGGAATTTTCTGACAGCCCTTTTGGGGAAGGTAAGGGGGTAGCTGAGATCAAGGATTTCTTACATTGGGAGGGATTAGATGAAGGTGGTAGAGCAGAACAGGAAAGGAACGTGTGTGCGTGTGTGAGTGTGAGTGTGTGTGTGAGTGTGTGAGTGTGAGAGTGAGTGTGAGTGTGTGAGAATGTGTGTGAGAGTGTGTGAGTGTGTGTGTGTGTTGTGCAGTGCCTATGCACTCATGTGTATACGTCTGCAAGTGTTTCACCTGCTGCTCGGTCCCGGAGTTGCAGAATCCCAGAACTAACAGGACACACAGACCACAAAGTCCAATTCCCTTGTTTTGCTGGTGGGTCTACGGAGGCCCGGAGGGGGACTGTGAGTCGCCGCTTGGAGTCACGTAAGTTCTTAGAGTAGTAACTTCTCGACCTTTGTTGTTACAGTTACCTGGAAGAACTTTTAAGAAAGACAGGTGCCTGGGCCCCATGCTTAGAGACTCTAATTCTATTGGTTCAGGATGGAAACTGGCTACAGAATTTCTGTAGGTCCCCCGGTGACGCTCATGGGCAGCCAGGGATGAGAATCACTGACGAAGAGGCTGGAGCCCCGTGCCCCTTACGCTGAAAAGCCGTCCCGGCTCCCCCTGGACATGGGTGGCGGCGTCCTGAACTTAAGAGCTGGGTATTATGGCTCGCAATCACTCCTGCCCCCACCCAGAAGAGCCTGGCTCCCAGGGGTGCAGTGGGAATGCCAGGCTGCTCCAAGATGCCTGGAGAAAGTTCAGGCCTCACCTGGAAGCTTCTGCTCACCTGGGAGGAGGGTTTTTTTTTTTAATTTTTATTTTTATTTTTATTTTTATTTTTATTTATTTTTATTTTTTTTTAAAGATTTTATTTATTTATTTGACAGAGAGAGACACAGTGAGAGAGGGAACACAAGCAGGGGGACTGGGAGAGGGAGAAGCAGGCTTCCCACGGAGGAGGGAGCCCGATGCGGGGCTCGATCCCAGGACCCTGGGATCATGACCTGAGCCGAAGGCAGACGCTTAACGACTGAGCCACCCAGGCGCCCCTAATTTTTATTTTTAAATAAAAATGAGATCATGACCTGAGCCGAAACCAAGAGTTGGACGCTCAACTGACTGAGCCACCCAGGCACCCCTGGAAGGAGGTTTTAAAGGCCAATGCCCATCTGTGAATGTGAACATAGGGAGCTCTGCTCTGATCAGAAGCGAGCTCCCCAGGGCCTGGGGGAGATGGGAACATGGGGCCCATGAGCAGAGATGGGACAGTACATGGAGGAAACTTCCTCCCATGCTGGTGCTCCCAGGGGAAGAGTAGGGGGCGGTGGGGGGCGGGGGGAGACAGAGGACGATAAACTCATCTGCTAAGTCCCTCTCTCAGGGATACTAATTCATCTGCTCTTTTTCTGTTTGGGGGACAAGCACATGGCCCGTAGCCTGTATTTTTTCATTTACGTTAAGCCTTTTAGTGGAAGAAAGAACTCCAAAAACAACAGTCATTCCGTTCTCTTGGGCTGCCTGTGAAATCAAACCTGGGACAGCCTTCCCCTGAGACCCACTCTGCTGCCCTGCCTGTCACCTTTTTCTTTTCTAATTTGTTCTGTTTCTTCTCACATCCCCACTCCTGGGCTCCTACGTACAGCTGTGCAGGTTGTGGACTGCACAACCTCCCCTACCCTAACCCCTGCTATATTATCCTTGCCATCCCTCCCCAGTCCCTCCTACCCCATAGATCCCTTCCTCTTACTTCATTTCCTGCAAGTTCCTCCAGCCTAACTGCCTCAAGAGGAAAGCCTGGCCTCTGTAGGGCCTGACCCACATCCATCACCCTTGGCAGGGTGTGGCAGGGCCAAGGCCAGGTGTCTACCGCTTAAGAGAGTCAAGGGGCCTCCTTTCCCAGTGGGCTGCCCCAGACCGCTCACAAACCCCAGAATCTCTTGCTCATCGCAGTTTTGCTTTGCCAGATGTAAATTGTTCTCTAGGTTCACCAAAAGGCCATAGAAGCGGTTTCATAAATAAGCTTAGCGTGCTTTCCTTTGTGTTTTCCCTTTAACCTGGCAGGCTCCCCCCCTCCCTAGACACAATTTTTCTGGAACTACATAAACACATCCTCCCAGCACCCTGCACAGTTCACAGATTGGAGCACTTTTTTAAAAAGTTAACATATTTAATCTCTGTAACAATATAAGTATTGACCAGTTTTACCAGAAAAGGGGGAAAAAAAAAACCCACCACCAAAACCCGAGGCTGGGGTCACATGCCTGAGGCAGAGCTGGATTGGAACCAAAGTCTGCTGGTCCCAAAGCCTGGGTCACTACCTAAGGTCTCCATCCCCCTGAGTTGCCCCAGCCCTGCCTCCCACCTTCCCTGCCCCCCTCAACGTCTGCACTCACAGCTCATCACCCCGGGCCCCACCTCTCAGCCCTGAGCGGCCAGCTGGGATGCCTTCCTGCCTTCACCTCACCTCACACCGGTCCCCCTGGGCTCCTTCAAGCCACTGTCACCTTAACACTGCTACCCACATCAGCCCAGCCTGGGGAACCCAACACTTAGGAATATGCCCACGGGGCTGGTGTTCCTGCTGGGTGTGCCCCGCATCCCACAGGCAGGACCCAAACACACGACATTCTCCCCTTTCCTTCAGCCCCCCTAGTCACCTTCATTTAGTTCTATAGCACAGACTGGCCATAGGCCCAGAGTGTCCCCTCTGGCTTGAACCCTACCTTAATGAACCAACAAGGACAAGGAAATCCTCATCCTCCACAACAATGACACCAGGCCCAGCCAGATGGCTAGCTGCCCCCTCCCTCCCAAGCCTCGTCCCTTCCCCCGCTCCACTCCCCCAGCCCTCAGGGACCAAGATGGGGAAATTGTCCTATAATAGCATTTTACAGGCACGTGCACGAGATCTAGGCATTTCTCTCATCTGGTTATCTTTGGAAACACTGGGAGGAAGGGGGTATTAAAGAAATCCTCCTCTGCTTCCATCTTGGAAAAAAAAAAAAAAGGCAGAACATTTTGATTCACTACCTTATCTTTAAAGAAACCTGACATGGAAAAGGCAGGGAGATAAGATCTATGACTTCATCAGCTTGTTCTCTGAAGTTGTTTCAAGCTTTCCCATCCCCCGACAGGCCCCTTCATTTCCTGTTTTCAATATGTAATGGCAAGGAATACACCTCCGCCCAGAGCTAAGTGAGCCTGGGGGTCAGAGCAGGAAGCTGGCCAGAGAGGAAGCTTTTAAGAGCCAAACTGAAATCTGGCCACAAGTTAGGAGCACCTCTTTTTAATTCAGATTTCTTTTTTTTTTTTTTTTTTTGCCTTAACTTTGTGGTCAGCAGCTCTGGATGGTTTGTGGTCTCAGAACAGCTGCTGGTTTGGAATATCTTAAATGCAATGTGAAAGCGCATAAGGGTTCAAATTAAAAAAGAAAAGGAAAACTTTAGCATTTCATAGCAGGAATTCTTGACAACCTCTCTCTTTCAAGATGCTCCAAATGCCTCCCAGATGCCCTTGCATCAGCTCTTGCCGCCTCCCACGGTGGAGGCCAAGGAACCGGTACCATCTGAATCATTTTGTGCAGGGGAAAACAGAGACACCCACGTGTTCCTGCTTACACGGCGAGTCGGCACAACATGATGACAGGTGTTTTCCTGGGCCCCAACCAGCTCAGGGCGGTGTGTGTATGTGTGTAATACGGGTCACAGCTACAATGTCAAGAGCAAGGAAAACCAACTCTCTTTGGCTCTGGCCACCTGCCATAGAGACGCGCTCCCCAGAATCTTGGTCTTCACTCAGTCTCTGCCATCACGAGAGGGTCCTTGGGTGGGCTCTTGTTGGTTGCCATGGTAATGCCACCAGCCACTCTCTTGCCAGTCAGGGAACAGCATCCCCTGCAGGGGGTGGCATACAGAGAAGACTCCATCTGCCGGGCTGGTCGTCCACTATCTGAGGGGCTGAGCACACGGTGTTTCTACGGCATCCTGAACTTCACGGGGGTGTGAAGCTCCGTCTCTCTCGGCTGGCCTTCCCTTTCTGGATTCCTGTCCCTGCTACTTCCCAAAGGCTAGAAGCTTGACCACACAGGGGTGGACTTGGGGCCAGGGAGCAGACCTGCCCCTGCTGCTGAGGGCTGGCCCAAGCTCGGGGCCTCCTGCCTGCAGTGAGGTGCCGCCTGTTTTGGGGGCTGTTGGAGTCCTGCTGTGAGCGTCTTGCCCATCTTCACTTTAGTGAACGCCACACAACTTTTGCACCACCGGGTCCGTCATTCCTTTACCTTGGGGCTCCCTCAAGCCCACAAGTGTACTTTGTCTGCCGTGGCTGCTGAGGGCCAGAAGCACTGGAGAATTCACACCCCTCCCGATGCCCCAGAGCAACCGTCCACCACTGACAACAGGACTGGCTGTGTAAATGCCCCGGCTCCCCGCCCTTGCGCGGGAAGACTCTGAGGCACGTGACTCTCAGCGTCCCCACAATGGCCCCTGGCTTGGTGATGCCCTTTGTCACTTCCCCACTCTTATCTCCCAAATAAACTGCTTGACCTTGAATCCCTGTCTCAGTTCTGCGTCTGGGGACCCAAACTAAGCCAGGGGAAGAACTTCTCTGCCACCCCAGCCACTGATGGAGCTGTCACTTCTAAGCTGATGACAAAGATCGGAACACTCTCGATGCCTGGGGGCTCCTTTCTGACCTTTTTCTAGGCCCTTCCCCACGTCCCCTTCGTGATTCCAATTTTCAAAGTCTTGCCCCCTGCCACCATCTGAGCTAAAGGTACCCCAGGGACCACGCGATAGACTCATTTTATATTTTACGGACAATAAAAACCGAAGCTCGGAGGGGCAAGACATTAGCCCGAACTCACTCGATTTTACGTGGCCCGCAAAGCAGGAAGCAAAACCTGAGTGTCTGGACTAATGGCCCAAGGCACTTTTCAAGTACCACTGTGCATGTGTAAACCTGGCTCGCGGGCTTTTGCTCTGAACTCTTTTTTCTTTCTCATTAGGACAAACAGTCGGGCCCCAAAAGTAGTGTCCTCAAAGGGGACTGCCGGGATGTGTCATTTAATCGGTGCACAGGGACTGCACTCCCTCCCTGAGCCAGACATGCCTGTAGATCAGCATCTGCAGCGATTGGGGCCCCAGTAGAGTGATCACGAAGACTCGAGGGCCCGCCTCTCTCGGGGCACAGAGAAGTGACCACGGGGACAGGGCTTAGCTGGTGGCGTGGCGGAAGGTCTAGAGGGCGACGGGGACAACACCTGACCAGGGAGAGGGTCTTTGTATTCACTCTTTCCTTGGTCTACCCTGTTGTTCCTCCACATACCCACATGGCCCAGCTCCTCGCTTGCTCCAGGAATTTGCTCAAACGTCACCCTCGGAGGGACCTTCCTTGACCACTGTCTAAAATGGGGTCTCCTCTGTTACGCCTTCACCCTGCTGGATTCTCCTCGCAGCATTTATCACTCCCTGACATTGTGTAATATGCGTGTTTACTGCCGCTCCCTTCACCCCCACCACCAGGATGTGAGCTCCACTGGACGGAGAATCTCGCCTGTTTGGTGCACTGCCCCATTCCCAACACCTAGAATGGTGCCAGGGCATTCTAGAAGCTCAATAAATTCTTGTTGAGGTGAATTAATCAATGAATCACTGGAAGGAAACAGACAGGGCAGGTTAGTTGCTTCATCCTGGGTGACACATTCAGTCAAGAGGGGCGGAGGCAGGAAGGGGAGGACCCAAGCCCACGTGACTCCATGGCTTCTGGCCCACTTCTCTACCCTGTGCTCGTTCCCTTGCCAGGTAACATGGAACGCAGAAAGGAGGAAACGAGGACAAGAGGGATGGATGCTCAGTGGAGATAGGACATCTTCCCCCCTCTCCCTCCTTCCTTGCCTGCTTCTTCCCTCCTCTGTGTTATCCCAAGGAGCTGCTTAAGAAAAAAGCCCTCCCTGGTCTCTCCCCAGAAACTGCTCTCTGAACACTCGGATGCACAATCAACCAATTGTTAAGTCCTCGACAATACCTCATCAGCGAGCACAGCACTATAATTAAAAGTAAATCCAGCTCAAGCTCTTTAAAATAGGATCTAATTTAATTGGCGCCTTTAATCTATCACTGTCACTCCCCACCAACCAGGGGAGAATGTCATCTCAGCGGTAGGTGGTGAGAAACTTCAGGGGGCCCCTCGGCGGAGTCTCCCCACCGCCCCAGGCCAGGCAAACAGCTGGGAAGGGGCAGGCAGCCGCGAGCCTGGAAAAGGGAGAGCCCACAAAAGCGGGGGAGCACACGGGTGTCACCGGGGACTGGGGTGTGGCTGCAGGGGGCCTGGGTCCTCACACCTGGCCACGCACCCCGATGGGCCTTGGTAAGGGTCCAGGCAGGGGCCTCAGCCCTCCCTCCAGCACATCTCAGAAACAAAGCTCTGGGCACTGTGCAGAAACCCGAATCAAGCTCACATTGGAAAGCAGAAACCCGAAAGAATCAAGCTCACATTGGAAAGACTGGCCGTGCTGGGTGTCGGCTGTCTGCCGGGCGGGGGACAGTCGGGGGAGGGGGATGGCGAGTCTCTGTTTTGTGTCAGCATTTGTTCCTGGCCCAGCTCAGAAAAACAAGTCCCATCCTTTAAGAGAAACATAACACAAAACCCAGATGAGTGGAGCATTTGAGAAGCTGGTGGTTGAGAGTATTGGCTGAAAAATCCTATAGAAATGGGTTCTGATCCTGGAGAAACCACTTAGCAAACTGTGAATTTTAGAATGCTTATAAATCCCCCGGGCCTTAGGTTCCTCATCTGCAATTTAGGGGCATGATACCTACTTCGCATTTCTGTGCTGAGGGTCAAGTACCATGCCTGGCGCCAGCAGAAGCTAGGGCAGGGGGGCTCCACCTGCGTGCCTGGGGCTCACCCCGGAGGTTAAGGGCAGTCAGCTCCCCCTTCGGCCTGTAGCTTCCCTCATCTTCCTGCCAGAGGGTGTTCTTTAGCCCTGGAGGACCCCTTCCACCAGGGAGAGATGAGAATTCACGGATGAAAACGCCAGCTTTCCACACCCAGGCATGTGGCACACGGTCTGTCCGAGCCTCCGGAGGTCCCGAGCACCGCCTGCCCGCAGCGGGAACACCCTCATTTGCTCACCCTCTCCCGGCTTTCTCGTTCTTTCTCTCATTCCTCCGCCCCTCACAGGGCCTCCTGGATCACTTCCCAAACCAATTATTGCACCGAAATCCTGTTGCAGGGTCTGCCCGGGGGGCAATCCAGGCCTAGACCTCGGCACAACTCAAGCACCTAATGAACACGACTGTGTGGCTTCTGCAGTTTCCAGATATTTGAAATTCAACTGTGGATTTCTCTGCCTATATTTTGTGTGTGTCTACTTAAAAAAATTCTCTGGGAGCGCTCCAGGAAGGACTCCTCTCCCTGTCGACTCATGTCAGCCTTCCGGTCCCTGGCCTTAGGGAGGACTGCTGAACTAATGCTCTCAGTAGCCCCGAGATTCCTTAGACCCCATACTCCTTGGACCTTTGCGTCATGCGAACCCATGTTAGTGTTGGGGGGGTATTGTAAATTGAGCTGTGGCCCCGCCCAAAAAAGATATGTCCTAACCAGTAGTAACCTTGTAATATGACCTTATTTGGAAATAGGGTCTTCCCAGATGAGGAAGTTAAGGTGAGGTCACAGATTCGGGTCTCAATCCACTATGACTGGGGTCCTTATAAAAAAGGAGAATTTGGACACAGTGAGGGACCCACGCGGGGGGAACACCATGTGAGGCTGAGAATCACCCTGCCACAGCCAAGGAACCACCAGAGGCCAGGAGAGAAGCCTGGAACAGATCGTTCCCTTGTGCCTTCAGAAGAAACACAGCCCCCCTATGCCTTGATCTTGGATTTCCAGCCTCCAGAGCCTGTCCCCCTTCCCCTCCTGCTGCCCTGTGGCTGCCAAGCTTCGGATAGGGCTCCCCGGGAATCCACGGTGGCTCCTCTCAAGACTCACCCAGACCTCGCCCTCACTCTCTATCAACATGACATTTGACATTGAAGTGAAGGGTACGAAACGGCCAAAGCCTCGCCCCTCTCAGGAGTGTGCGCTTCTCAGAAAGAGATCAGCAGCCAAGAACTGGTCCTTTTGTGGCAGGAACTGTAGCCCAGTGTCCTCCGAGGACTCACCACTCCCGCCGCAGAGTGCCACATATCCCTCAGGCTCCACGGTCTCAGCACCGACCTCACCTGCCGGCGTCCCTGGCCTGCCCATCGCAGGGTCCTCGTGGGCTGGGCTATCCTGTTTGCCCCTCCAGACCCACCCTTTGGGCTTCTCCACCCTGCTCTGAGTCCTGACAGGCTGGACCCTGGGGAATGCTTCCCTGGGGAAGCCCTGCCATCCAGCTTCTGGTTGGATTTAACCAGTGGGCCTCACCGGCAGGAGAGAAAGGAGTGGGCAGGCCGAGAGGTGGGAGAATTTGTCCCCTGGGCTTCCTCACCCTTCCTGCCAGGGTGAGCCTGGCCCTGGCTGCTTCCCTCTATCAAAGCCCCCAGCTCCTGTCCAGCACCTCCTCACCATGATCCTTGGGCTCCAATGTCACCTGTCACCATCCAACCCATCCTCCAAGCTTCCCTCGGAGTGAGCTTTCTAAAACTCTGAACCTCTCACTACGCAAACACTGATGGCCGCCCCCCCTCCCCCGCCGCCTCCTGGGGCCTGCAGTGCAAATGCCCCCCTGGTACAGTCAAGGTCCACTCTGGCCAGATCTACCGCTCCCCGTAAAGCGGCCAACTCTTGGGGCGCCCCGCGCAACCTGTGCTACACGCCACGTGCCCTGCACGCTTGGGGCTTGCTGTCCGTGCTCCCTGAAGGGCATCGCTCCTCTTTCTGTATCTGGGCAACACGCATCCTTCGAGTCTCGACCCACATAACCACGTGCTCCTGGAAGATGTCACCCAGCTTCCACGTCTCCCAGCCCGGGGCGGTGTGTATAGATCTCCGAGCCACGGCTAGTCTGGGCGGCTGGTGGGCAGATTGTTGGCCTGTCTTTCCCACAGGGTGGTGGGTTGTTTAAGGGCAGAGGTACCATGTGTAATTCATGCCTCCATCGGTAGCGGACCCTGGTGATGCCCTATCCTGCATCGCCTTGACCCCCCTGAGTTACCTGCAGCGTGGCCGGGCAGCTTCAAAGGACGCTGACTACTTGCTATCTGAAGAGCCTGCTTCTCCGGGCTTCTGGGCCTCCAGGATCCCTGTGCCCCTGAGGAGCCGGCTCGGCTGCAACTAGGCACAAGCCTGGAGTGTGGAAGAACCGATGCCCCTGGGGGCCAAAGGAGCTAACGGCCCTAGGGATGAGTGTTGGTGGATTGATGCCCCAGGCTTCCTGGCCTCTGGAGAAAGGATTCCCAGCAGGTTCCACACGATGCCTCAGAAAGTCCCCAGGGAGACTGCGCCCCATTGCCCACAGCAGTAACGTGCTTGTTAAAGCACCCGTCGTGGGCCGTTCTTCCCCTCCTGTCTCCCTTTCCTCACTCCCTCACTGCTGCCTCCCAGGTGTTCTCTTGAATAAACCATCTGCGTCTCTTAGACCTTGCTTCAGGGTCGGCTTTTGCGGGAACCCAAGCTGAGACAGGGGCCTCAACAGCCACACCGGGCTCTGCACAGAGTAGGCACCCCATAAGTGCCCCAGGAATGAGCGATCTAGGGGTCGGGAGCCGCCGGCCCACTCCGGCCGCACGGGGACCCCCACGGTATTCAGGAACTGTGCGTGTGTTTTGAGCAGTCGGGTGCCCTCCTGGCTGGGAAGATGCCACCCACATGTACGTGGGCAGCCCGAGCTTTCTCCCAAGCCAGCTGCCTGCCGGGGAGACCAGGGCAGACAGGCAGTTCTGATTATGTATGCAAATGCAGGTCCGGCCCCGCAGCTTCTGCGAGAGCCACACAGCTCAGCTAAGCCACCCCGGGAGAAAGAATCTTACAAAGAATACTAAAGAGCATCCAAGTGTGAAGAATGGAACACACGTGAGTTTTCTTTTTCAAAAAATGGAAATCAAATGTACTTTCATCTTGGCTTTCTCACAAATAGGCGACCCCCAAATAAGCCCTAAAAAGCAAAGGAGGCCTTTATGCCCACTTCTGACCTCGACTGAGACCGCCGGTCACGTTCATTAGAGGGAGCCTCACGGCGCGTCATGGGGCTCTTCCCAAAGGTGAGCTCCAAGGGGCTGAGGCAGTGGCAGGCCGTGGCGTCTGCGTCTCATCTCTACCTTAGCAGTACGCACGCGACCACCGGGCGCGGGCTCGCCATGGAGGCCAGACCACAACCAAAGGCTTGGGAATGAGGGCCACAGGGGTAAGGGATGGCACCGCAGGCCGTAAGAACAGCCTGTGCGAAACGGTGGTGCAGCTGAAGGAATCCCAGTCACCTGGCTACCGTGTGGGGTGTAAGTGAGAGAGGGAAAGGAAGGAAGAAGACAGGGGCCCGATCACAAAAGGCCCGGAGTGTCTGGCAGGGCAAGTCCCTGAGGCATCCCTGAAGGTGGGAAGAGGGGGCCAGCCTGAAGACGACTGCGCTGGTCCACGTGAGTGCCGAGACCAAGGAGGCGGCATGTGCATGAGCCAGGCAGAGGGGCATTTCAGAGGTTTGGAGGGGTGTGCTTGAAAGTGTGGGAAAGTCAGGAGTGTCTGACTCCCAGGTTTTGACTTTCCAGATGGAAAAGGAGGCCCTTTGCTGAGCCAATGTGTCCAAGAGACAGAAGGACATGAAAAAGGATATTTGGGGGGTGGTGATAGGGCAGGAAGATGAGCTCTCATTTGGGGGTCCGAGGGATCTGAAGCACAGGTGGGGACCTCCAGATGGAGCTGTCCTATGGGCAGTTGGATGGATGGCTTCAGAGGAGATGTGGATTTTGCCATCATTAGCATGTAGATGGTAACCAAAGCCATGTGAGCAGATGGATTCATCCAAGGCAAGTGGATGGAGAGAGAGACAAAGAAGGTTGAAGACACATTCCAGGAAAAAGAACCATTAAAGGAGCCGACCATGAAAGGGGAGCCCCCAGAGGAGGGGGCAGAATGGTCAGAGAGTTCGGGAAATAGGAGATGCTGTAAGGGAGGTCCAAGGAGGATCTGTAAAGTGGCCAACGGTAGCAAACTGTGCAGAGAAACCAGGAATGTGCAGACTAAAAACTCGTCTCTGCCCCCTCCTGCCCCTTCCGTGCGTTCCTGACTTGGTGCTCAGAGCTCCGTCTGCACCTGTCAATCGTTGGGGAGAGGAGGGTTTATTGACCGGTTTATGGGCTACCTAGACCCTTGGTCTGCTCTCCTTTGAGTCATTTCACAGTTTATCAGCCCTTCAACCAGAGGCTGGACAAGGGAAATAAACTTTCCCCAGTCAATTTTATGACATAATCTATCAGTTCTTTGGAAAGATTTAGCAGAGGAATAATTTGAAGATTAAGGTTGGTTGTTTGGTGGTGGTGGTGGAGGATTATCTATGAATTTCCTTGTTCAAACTAGGGCTGGTGGTCTTCCTTAGAGTTGGCCATCATCCCCTTTCACTATGTACACAAAAGAATATCACGTGGATAAAAGAGAGACCTATGTTTGTTTTTTTTTTAAGCTAATAGAAAAGCAGAAGGAAATAGAAGTATATATTTAGCAAGCCTCTGGGGGAAGGAGAACTTTCTCTGTGTTAAAATGATAGAATAGACCAGAAAGGAAAAAGACCCACCAGCCTAACTTCACAGTTAAAAGTAATTATTTATATAGAAGTCATATATAGATATGCACAAAATATTAATAAAACACTTGCAGGAAAGTTCTTTCTTATGTAGAGATCAGAAAATGGGGAGAAAAGAAAAACTCTCAGGGGCGCCTGGGTGGCTTAGTCAGTTAAGTGTCTGCCTTTGGCTCAAGTCAAGATCTCTGGGTCCTGGGATAGAGCCCCGCATCGGGCTCTGCACTCAGTGGGGCGCCTGCTTCTCCCTCTCCTTCTCCCTGCCCCTCCCCCCTGCTCATGCTCTCTCTCTCAAGTAAATAAAATATTTTTAAAAAAGCATTCAGTTGCTAATAATTCAACTGGCAAAGAGCACAAGCAGGTAATTCACCAAAGAGAAAACATAACTAGCTCACCAACATTTCGAAGAATGTCATGCCTCATTTGTAAGGAAATAACTGCAAATTAAAATAAGGAGGTACCATTTCCCCCCAGTAAAATCGCCTAAAATCTTACCTACTGCTGTTGAGGGAATGGCACAATGGTTGCCGATGACGACGTCATTTGAAGCAGCTCTGTTGGCAAGGCACTTGGTAAAGACAAAGTAAAAGATCCATACAGATGTTCACATGGCTAGACTCGGTGATCCCACTTCTAACCCGAGGACTGCAGTCTATGGAAGTGATCATAAATACCGCATGCCTGGGAAGGGTGGCAGAATCACGAATACCCAAATCTGAACTTTCAGCTTCAAGGAACTGATAGAATAAATTGTGGTGCATTTACCAGATGAAACATTATGAATCCATTAAAACTGATGGCGAGGAAGACAAGACAGCACCAGGGGAAAAGGAACGTTGCATAATGTTAACAGGAAAGGGGAGGAAAATTTGCTCAAAGCAGTATATGATAATTACATAGATTCAGACTCACAAACACGCACATAAATTAAAACATGTAAGAAGGCCAGATGAAAATACGCCCAAGCACCATGTCACCACAGTGTTGCTTTGGGGATGATTTGTCTTCTTTTCCAAATTTCCCATGTACCATCATGATTGGAAGCATGGATTTAGGGGATCAAATCATCTTGGGTTCAAATCTTAGTTTGATCACTCACTGCGTCATCCGGAGTGAGTTATTCCATCTAGGCTTTGTTTCCTCCTCTGTAAATTGAGAATTGGAACATCTACCTCAGAGGAGTGTTATGAGAGTTAAGTGGAATATGGGGAAAGTGCTTATCATTGCGTCTAAAACACAGTAAGCCATCAATAAATGCAAGATTTTATTATCGTAGTTATTATTTATTTATTTATTTATCTATTTATTTATTTATTAAAGATTTTATTTATTTATTTGACAGAGAGAGAGACAGCGAGAGAGGGAACACAAGCAGGGGGAGTGGGAGAGGGAGAAGCAGGCTTCCCGCAGAGCAAGGAGCCCGATGCAGGGCTCGATCCCAGGACCCTGAGATCATGACCTGAGCCGAAGGCAGATGCTTAACGACTGAGCCACCCAGGCACCCCTCGTAGTTATTATTTAAATAATGCAATGAATTCTATAATTTTAGAAACTTTGCTAAACCCGTAGACTGGCAAGTATGCTCTGAATCCAAATAATACTTTTTTTTTTTTTTTTATTTCCTGCCCTCCTTTCTTCACAGACAACCACCAAGAAAGATTGTCAAAGAGCTAATTTTAGAAGGGGGAAAAAATGTTTGCTTTGCTTAATGAATGTGAACTTCCTCATTTCTCTGGTTTATTTTTCTTTCAAGTTGTTTTTATATCAACACCAGCCGGGCAGGATGTGCCAGGTGACAAGGCTGTGGGAAATTTCACGTGGAAATAACCCTCCCCATTTCACACACCGAGATGCTAGATCTCAGGGGTGTCGAGGGGCTGGGTCACACATCGTGCCCAGTATTTTTGGGTGCCTCAGCCCTGGAGGACCCCTTTACCATCATCCATGCTCTTAAGCCTTTCTTTCTTCCCCTGCTGAGTATTAGCAGCCACCAGGGATTTTGTGGGACACTCTAAACAGAAACCCCAGTAACACAGGACTCAAGAGGATATGAGTGTGTGTGTGTGTGTGTGTGTGTGTGTGTGTGTTGGGTGGGTTGGGACTTCATGAGAAAGGCCACGTAGGAAGTAGGTGAAGGCAGAATCCTAGGGGGTAGTGAAGGGCCACAGCAAATTACACTGGGGGGACATCTCTTCTCTGGCCAAGATTTGTGTACACGTGGAGGCTGTGGGCTTGCAAATTTCCTTCCCTGACCACTACTTCCTATTTTCCTACTCTTTCATTCCATTTATCCAACCTTCCTGTGTCCACTGGGCCTCAGGCTCTCCCCTTTCTCCCGTCCCCCTGCAAACAGCCTCCCCTCTTCCTTCTCATACTGGTTTTGGATGGCACTGGTGATCCTTAGCTTCATGGCCTTATCAGCATCCTCAGTGGCACCCCCCCACACTGGTCTTCCCAGCCGAGCACCTGGGTCAATCCAAACTCCCAATTCCCCTTCTGTGGTAGCAGTCACCCTGTTGGGGGAAATCTCACAACTGTGTCCAAGAAGGAGATGACGAACCCCTCTTGTTCCACCTCCGTAGAACTATCTACAAGGGGTGGCCATCTCCTACCCAGGCCTAGGATCTCCCATGCCCCCTGCCACACTGCCCTCCCCCGACCCCCTCTATTCCATAGGGCAGTAGCTTCCTTTCCTTCCCTCCTCAAGCTCACAGACGCCCCCCTCCCACATCCAGCTCCCTTGGTCTTGTTAGGTGCCCTGACATCCTAATTCAAAGACAACACAGAGGCAAACTGAGGCACACATTCCACCCCCCTTGGCTTCAGACTTCACCTTTTCCTGGTTTTCATCAGCCTCTGAAGAGAAGTACCCTCTTTCCTCACCAAGAATAACTCCTTCCTCCTACTGTGGAATGGTACCCTGCCCCCGCCCTGACACTCAGCTACATGAGCTATCCTGTGGTCAGCAATTCAGTCTGTGCCAGCCACAGTTCCAATATTTTATCTTCTTTAATATTTATAACAGCTCTAAAAGGTTTGCTCTATTATTAGTTTTAAAGGTGGAGAAACCCAGGTGAAAAGAAGAGAGTAATTTACTCAAGGCCACCCAGTAATGACTGACCAAGCAGGAATGTGGGCCCTGGCTCTCTGGCTCTAGGGTCCATTGTCTGAGTGACTGCACAACACTGTCTCTCCTGGTTTTCTCAGGAAACTCGTTCCATCAAGTCTTTCTTCTTTCTAATCTCTTCAGTCTCTCCCCGTCGACACATTTAAGTTATCTCTCTTCCTCAAATCAACATTTGCTTCCAACTCTTCCTCCTCGAGGCTCTCTGTGTCCTCCCGGTGCCAAACTACTGACAAAAGCATGCGGCATGCTCTCCCCACTTCTGGATTGCTGGGTACTCTGCACACACCCCTCGCAGTCTGACTTCTTCGCCCCGCGATGCCCTGACGCCTGGAAGATCCGCTGGCAGATCATATTTTCCAAGATGGCCACCACAAGACATTTCATCCCATACGCCCTTCTTACCATGTCACACTGACGATCTGTTCATCAAGGAGATGGGGCTCGTGTTCCCTCTCCTTGAATCCGAGCTGGCCTGTAACTATGGCAGAAGTGACTTTATAGGACTCTCGAGACTGGGTTATAAAAGGCAGTACAGCTTCCGCCTGGTCCTCTTGAGATGCTCTTTCCTGGAATCCAGCCACCATGCTGTCAGGAAGCCCAGAAGTCACATGGAGAGGCCACATGCAGGTGCTCTGGCTGCTAGCTCACCTACAGTCTCAGCCAAGAGCCAGCGTCCACCACCACACATGTGAGGGAAGATCTGTCCAGGTGATTCCAGCCTCTAGCCGGAGAGTCTTCCTGGTGAGGCCCTGACGTTGGGAGCAGAGACAGCCTATCTCTACTGAGCCCTGTTCTAAACAGTGAGGGATATAATGAAATGATTGTTGCTGTTTTAAAGCACTCTGTTTTGTTATTTGTATTGTATTTGTATTGTATTGTATTTGTATTGTATTGTATTCGTATTGTATTTGTATTGCCACATTTGTTATGTGGCAAGAGTAACTGGGATAGGCCCCAATTCCCAAGCCAGATGGTATCTTCATGTAGTCACCCTCCAGATTTGTCTTTAGCATTTGACCGGGGCCTCTCCTTTCTCTAGCGTTCTATGTTGTCCTTCTGCTCTTTCTACACAGCCCTAACATGCACAGCCATACCCACGACCCAAAGGGCACCTCTTCTGAGCTCTGGACTGAATACCCATCTGCCTCCAGTACTCCCGATTCACCTAGATGTCGTTCAGGCAAGATGCAGTCGATTACTTCTCTCCTCTGGCTGCGGCATCTGCTTCTTCCTGCTCAGCTCCCCAACTCAGCAAGTGACCTCACCATCAACTCTGTGGCCCCTGGGAGAAACCTCAGTTCCACTAAATGCAAATGACCCACCCACCTAAATTGTGTTCAAATTTTGTCATCTCTCCTCTACTCCCACAGCCAGATCCCTGTCATCTCTTATCTGGAATAATGCAATTATCTTCCAACTGGTATTTCTGCCTCTAGTCTCTTCCCTCTGTCTCAGCTTAATGACAGTCACCAGAGATTATTCTGAAGCACAAATCATGGTCCTGGCACTGGGATGATTCTGGCTTCTTGGAATGAAGTTCGACCTCCATAACGTGGGATGCAAAGTTTCAAAATTGGTCCCGGGCAGCCTATCCAATCTTATCTCCTACAAGCCTTTTCCCCATTCCCACCATCTTAAGTCTCAGCTGCTTACAACCACTCCCCAAACTTGAGAGTGTTCTTCATACCCTGTAAGCCATTGTCTCGAGTGTTCCCTCTGCCTAGAATACTGGTGAAGTTCAAGGTGCCTTCTAGACCCAACTCAAATGCCCTCTCTTCTGAGAATCCTTCTCTGATGCTACCAGGCAGTGTTAACCACAATTCTTCCTGCTCTTTTTCCTTAGTAAAGTGTTTATCAAAAGCTATTATCTTCATATGCTAAAACATGAAGGTCTGGAGGACATAAACTGGAACTTACCACTGTATCTCTCAACAAAGGTTGAATGAATAAGGAATTGAACAGATATATACATGGATAGATGGATGCTGGGGGGGGTGGTGTGTGGGTGGATGGATGGGTGAATGGACAGGGGCTGAGTAGGATAGATGGGTAGGTGGGAGATGGGTGGGTTGGTGAGTGAACAGCTAGGTGGATGGTGGGTAGAAGGAAGGATTGATAGTCAGATAGTGGGCATGTGATTAGATGGATGGTGAGCCCATGCATGGATATGAGATGGGAAGCAAATGGGTGGGAGGGTGGATGAATAGGTGGGTGGGTGGTGAGTAGGTGGATTGGATATGGGAGTAGTTGTAGGACAGTGGATGGATGAAAGATGAGTGGTGAGTGGCAAATGTGTGAGTGGAGAGTGGAATTGTGGGTCGACATCATGAAAAATCTTAGAAAGAAGAGAGTGAAAAGCCTTGAGTTGTGTGCCCTGAGGTCATGTGGTTGGGGGTGGGCTCAATGTCAACTTAAGCCCCAGCTTGCTAACCTAATCCCTACACTTGGGGATCTTGGGGCAGGGCCCTGTGCTGCTCAAATCTATCTTCCAGAGTCTACCACAGTTTCTGTCTTGTTCAAATAGGCTTTATTAATATTGGTCTAATGGAACACAATTCTTCCCAGATGATGTTCTTCCTCTAGCAACTAGAAGCATAGGGCTTAAAGAAATGTCCTTCATTTGGTTCAGGGGAAGAGTCTGGCCTGTCATTGGTCCTGTCCAGCCCACTACTACCTCGCTCTCTCCCTTTTTCAACATGGACCAAGGGTCTTCCCTTAACTTCTCTGGGCATAACCTTTGTCATCTGTAAAAATGAATCTTGGACTGATTCAGTTCTACCAGCTTGACATTTCCTGACTCCAAGATCCCAAAGAGGTAAGTCATGGGAATATGCCAACCACTTTCAGTATTTCCATAATCCACACGTTTGTCTCTGAGAAACCCACCAGGCAACAAACAGGTCAGATACCTTTGCTTTGGGCTAGGATTATTATTCACTCTGGCAGAAACAGCAGTCAACCTCAGATTGTGCTGACCAGAAGCCCTGTTTTATCATTTTATTCTTCTTTATTGGATACAAATGGGGAAATGAGTGATTCATTATGGAATAGTGGTTGCTTGGTTGCAAAATCTTTTCAAACATGGCAGTCATGTCCACCTCTTCATGGTCCTTAAAGTCAGCTGGCCTACCCACCCTTCACACCAGAGCCCACCCAGCTCACTCACCTAGTCCAGGTAATTGCCAGCTTGTTCCTTCCACCCTCTGCTCTTCCCCTAACCTCATTCTGGCTTGCAGACTCATGGCTCCCCAGGGTCCACACCTGCACTGGGTCCACATGGTTTTTTTGGAAGCCCTCCTGGTCTCCTCCTGTTGGAACACCGGTTGAGCTCTCTTTACCTATTCTCCACAGCCTCCCCAGCTGAGAGACTCTGTACTTTCTCCCATGCCTTTGCTCCTCTCTGGCCACGTTCCCTGTCCCTCCCCCAGCCTTCACTGAAGAGGAGGGATCCAGACTGTGATCCACAGGATGGGTGGGCTGGAAGGGGCCTTCTCCCGGAAACTCCCATGGCATTGTGAGAGGGAGCCTGACGGCCCAAGGAGGGAGCTCTTGCGGCCACAGAAGTCTGAACCACAGAGGATACCCTGACTTTAAAAATTGTGGTTTAGGCCCTTGCCCCTCAAAGTGTGGTCTGTGGACCAGAAGCATCAGCATCACCTGGGAGCTGGTGATATATACCATATATATATGGTATATATATATATATATATATATATATACCCTATAAACCTATAAACCTCCTGAACCAGAATCTGCATTTTAACAAGATCCCCAGGTGATGCCCGTGCACAGTAAAACCCTGGGCTCGATGACAAAAATTCAGTGTGATTTAGTCAATAAGTCAAACTCCTCAGAAGCTCCAAGAAGTTGTCCCATCCTCTTACCAACAAAAGTCACCTGTGTGCCATGGAACAGCTGCCCCCCCAGAGTCTCCTCACTGTAAAAATGCAATTAAAACCCTGAGTAGTAGCTCACCCAGCCATCTATACCTTGGTACAATTTGGTCTTCAGCTGTAAGTGAAGCTGTCAGCCAGCACTGGTCTGAGGAAGTGGGATGACAAAGAGATAAGCTTGGGTAGGAAGGGCAAAGGGGGCCGGCCGGGTGGGAGGACAGTCAGACAGCCCTTGGCAGGGGGAGGGAGGGAGAGAGTGAGGTAATGCAGTACAGCATGGGGGGGGGGGGGAATGAGCAGTCCCTATTCAGGCAGAGAGGGGGATGAATGTTGCTGCCAGTTATAGATTGAATTGTGTTCCCCTTCCCAAATTAGTAGGTCGAGTCCCAACTCCCAGGACCTCCAGGACCAGAATGTGACTGTATTCGGAGGTGGGGCCTTTAAAGAGGTGATCAAGTTAAAATGAGGGGGCTAGGGTGAGCCTTAACCCAACAAGACCAGTGTCCTCGTAAGAAGAGGAAATGTGGACACATAGAGAGATCCCAGCAGGCATCTTTCCCAGAGGAAAGACCACGGGAGCCCATGCGAGAAGGTGGCCGTCTGTAAGCCCAGGAGAGAGGCCTCAGGAGAAATCAACCCTGAGGACATGTTGATCGTGAGACAGTAAGTGTCTGTTGCTGAAGCCTGCCACTCTGTGTGGTATTCTGTTATGGCCACCTGAGCGGACTAAGACACCACCTTTGTCTCTTTGGCTGTTTTATCCACAGCGAGCTGAGGGAGTGTGTCACACAGACCCTGCTTCTCCTTGTGAGTGTTAAGAAGAAATGTAGGCTTGGCTGAACTCAGAAGAGAAGCCTGCTACCCCCCGTGTTTCCTCTCAAACTCTTAGCCACCCTCCCCACGAAACTGCCCACACCGCTGTTGCCCAGTGCCTGGCTCCTTCCAATGGGGAGAGGGCTCAGTGTTGTCGGACAAAAGCAGGAACACCTTCACGGCATCTACTTTGTTCCAGGCACTGTTCTAAAACTGCATGCCTGTTAAGCCACCCACCAAAGTTTACGAAGTAGGTTCTTTTCCTTATCTTGTACTGTGGACATGGTCACGCAACCCCCCCTTCAAAAATGAAGGATTTCTCCCCCGTTGCCAGGAGGGCTGCCTTCAGAAGGGCCCAGACTATGAGTCTCTGTGGGAAAGTCTCAGTTAAAGAGGGTCAGTAGGGGCGTCTGTGTGGCTCAGTCGGTTAAGCATCCGACTCTTGATTTTGGCTCAGGTTGTGATCTCAGGGTCTTGAGATGGAGCCCTGCATTGGGCTCCATGCTGGGCGTGGAGCCTGCTTAAGTTTCTCTCTCTCCCTCTGCCCCTCCTGCCGCACTCTCTCTCTCTCTCAAAAAAAAAAAAGGAGTCAGTAGCCCTCAACTGATGACTGATCAATGCAGGGGTTTAAAAGCAAGATCCCTGCACCCCGAATCTGGACCATCCCAGTTCTAGAGCTCCCTGTGAAGTCGACTGAAGCCTCTGATGAGATTCCATCATATCCCGACTTGTCCCTCGGGACACCCTGCTTCCTTCCCTTCCCTTCTGTGCGTTTGGACCCTAAGAGCACACCCTGACACCTTCCTGCGTGCACATTTCCATCTCGGAGTCGGCTTCCTGGGAAATGGAACCTTCAGCACCCCACTTGGACCAGTCGAGAAACTGAGGTCCAGCGGAGTTATGCAACTGTCCTAAGGTGATAAAACTGGGACATGAGCCCAGGCAGTCTGGCTCCAGAATCCATACTTTTAACAACTACTCCTGTCTGATGGATAGCTGAGAGCCAACCGTTTTGTGGTGGAATGTGACCCAGAGAAGGTAGCAATCTGGACTTTCCCCTCCTGCCTGCCTGTGAGTCGATTAGAACGCAAGCAAAATGGATTTCCTTAGGGGTCCACTGGGGCTCCGTTTTAAAAGGCAGCCCGAGGGACCACCTATGGAGGCTCTCCCAACACCTGCAGCCCAAGTGGTTCTTTCCAGGCCAGCAGTCACGAAGGCAGTCTCTCCTCCTCTGACCCGGCCCTCCCTACCGCTGTGCGGCTCATGTAGAAACACGGTGTAATTGCTCGCCTCGTAGAAGCGAACTGAATCAGCGCCCCTCTGCTTGACAGCGTTAGTGACAAGTGATCACATCAGGACACTGGATCGGCAGCCGGGACCTGGGCGCCTGTGTTGTTTACTGGTCCATCATGTATAATTTCAGAGTTTAATTTTATCTTCACAAACTTACAGGTGCAAAATGCAGGATAAAGTTCTTTAAGGGGCCCCTGTGAGAAAGCAGGCTATGCTTGTCCTCCCTCCCTCCCCCACCAAGAGCTCTCAGGGTGGCTCACTCAAATTAAATCATTACTGAGGACGAATAATCCTGGTAGGTTCAGAAAATCAGTTTTAAATTCAGCCTGCTAGCAAAATTCTGAATGTATTTACTTTCTAGATTTCATTTCTCCATCCATATTAAAGCTCCGTGGCATTATCAATTATGGGTTTATTGCAAAGCACAATAGGATTCAATCTGGAGGAATGCCTCAGGGTATGTCTTAGGAGGACGATAAAGCTAATAGTAATGGGTCTACAACTTCTAAGGCTAATTTTCACAGTTACAAATTTCGTAAATAAATAGAAGGCATGTCAGTTTCCAGTCACCCAGCTTGAGGCCTCTTACACTGATAAAACAGGACCTTCCATCGCTTCCATCGGGGGCTCCTGTTTGACTCTCGGTGGGTTAGCCTGAAGTTTCCCTGATCCCCCCAGGACGGGAAATGATGAGCAGTTCAGAAGGAGCCCTTCGGCCCCCTCTGCCGCTCCTCCAACCAGGTCAGGAGCTGCTTTGGATGAAAATGGATACAAAAGCATAGCCAGCCCTGGAATCTGGGAGGTGACCATAGAGCTTCAGTCCAGGTCCGGCCAAACTCCGCGACTGGGCCGGGTGGGCTGTCATGCATGAGTGCTGTGGGGCTTAAAGTAGGCTTCGGGGCTGGGCTGTATTTGATACAGGCCGGGGTCTCTGTTGTCCTTCTGGAAAGAGCAGGCAGCAGGGAGAGGGAGGTGGTGGTGTAGGGCTATACTTCTACGTTTCTGGCTATTTTCAGCCAGGTTCCTCTTAGACAGGGAGGATGGGCCCTACCCACCGCCTCTGGGATGCTGCCGCTCACACACCTCTCGCCCGGCCACGACTTCTGGCTAGCCTTGGCTAATGGCCGTCCGTTTCCTGCAAGCCCCGACTCACTTCCCACTTGCAGCATCTGCGCTCAGGTATGGACCTCTAGTCTTTCCACTTTTGACCCAGGGCTTTTCTGACGCTGTGGCTGCCCCTCAAGGCCAGCACACGAGAACAGTCCAGAAGTGCAAGGTTAATAGCCAAAGAGGCAATCTCCAACCAACAGAAGGGCAGGAGCCAGGGATAAATGTGCCTGGCTCCCTTCTCTCAGGTGGACAAGTCCAGAAGCATTCCATGTACCTCTCAGGGTGTCCCAGCAGGGGAAAACCCTGGTTGCCTGTGGCAGTGACCTTGACACACACTTACACTGGCTTTCCCCTCTTTCTTGCCTCCCTCTCCTTGCTCCCTCTTTCCTGATTCTTGGGGTCAACTCTCACATGAATGCCCTGCACCCAAGTCTTAGTCTCCAGTTCTGCTTGCAGAAGAACCCAACTGAAACAGATGGGCATCATTGGATCTGCTCCTTTGAGTAGGATAAAGGCAGGCATCTTCCACTAGCTTTTGTAAAAGTGCGCACATGTAACTTAGCGAGGGAGGAAAAGTCTTCTCCCCTCCCCTGTTCACGTGGGAGTTATTTGTCACCCGGGAAGGCAGGGAGAGAGGAGAGCCAAGAGATGTAAGATTATTAATGTGGGGAGGGGGGTGGCAGGGAACAGGGCAAAAGAGGCCCTGGGGATGCAGGACTCAACAGCAGTAAGAAGAGCAAGGACAGGCGGCGGGGAGTATGCTCCAAGGGGTGTGTGTGCGTGCTCACATGCATGCGTGCGTGCGTGCGTGCGCACGTGGACCTGTGAGTGTGTGCGCCAGTGTCGAGGCAGTTGCACAGCTTCCACGTGGCATGAAGGCGCACCGGCAGGGGACGAAGGGCTTGGATCCTAGGCCAGCGTGCTGGAGTAGGGACTGGGCGACAACCACTTTGCCCAGGGCTCCGTTCTGAGCAGACACAACTTCTATCCGCAGCAGTGACCTCCAAATGCCAATCAGGGCCATGAGGCTGTGCAGTTACAGCTGGCCCAGATGCGGTAGAGAAACCACGAAGTCAACACAGAGACCAGCCCACAGGCATCTTGGATGCCTGAAAAAACTCAACTCAGTCTGAAAACCACACCTATTAGTAATAGCTGGCGTGTCTCAAGAGTTTACTATGTGCCAGGAGCTGGTCTAAATTATTTGCCATGTGTTAGCTATTTATTCTTCATGACAACCTTTGGAGGTAGGTACTATTATTATCCCCTATGTACAGATGAGGAAACTGAGGTGGAGAGTGGTGGAGTAACTTGTTCAAGGTCACGCAACTAGTAAAGCGCAAGCCTGGGATTGGAAGCCAGGCAGCCGTGGGAGCAAGATAAGGTGTTTGGTGCTGTAGAGAGACACAGATGTCATACAAGAAGGATTTCTGGCATTTGAGGACCTTAAAATTTATGAAGGGGGGGACAGACATTTACACAAATAACAGAATATGAAGCAAAATGAAATAAGCCCTTTAAGAGCCTCCAGCGGACCATCCTGTTAAACAGTCTCTGATTCTATGGCTTAAGTCTCACGGTAGATTTCACAGGTGCAGGTGCTTGGAAATTTTGGGGTGGAGGTGCTTAGGGTCCCAGGAGTGGATGGGGTTAGGTTGACGTGTTAATTCAGACGAAGTCAGGCCTCCTCCTTGCTGCTGGGACCAGGGCTATGATCCTCTTTAGGGCTTCCTGCTGAATCATCCCCACTGGTTCAGGTTCCTCTCGGATGCACCTTCTTGCATTGAGTCATTCTGAAAACTTGGAGCCCCTCCGGTGCCTCTGTGCATAGTCCCCCCCTTGTTTTAGGCGGCATGAATGCTGTAGTCAGGCCTACTAGACAGGCTCCTGGGTGCCTGTACCCTGCTGAGTAGCCTGCTCAATCTTCAAGGGTGTGTAGGCTCTGATAGGCTAGGCACAGAGTGAGTTAGTAAAGGAAGCCCTCTGAAGGTAGAGGGAATCTGGGCAAGACTGACGGAGTCCAGCAGGAAAGAGATGACCATGTGGCTCCTAAGAGAGTTAGACCCTGAGTTCCTGAATTTCTGTGCCCAGTACTAGTTTACAGCAGACTTGCTGTTCTCCCTTTCCTGCCGTTGGGATTTTGTGAGATCTGTGTATTCACAAGGAAACCTCTGTGTTCCTGAAGCTAGCTTGAGCAGATTTCTCTTCCTTCTAGACAGAAGTTTTGTTAGTATTTATTTTGTAGATGAAATAGAACTGTCATATTGTGGTCTACTAACCAATAATAAGAAAACATGTTAAAGAAGATGGCAGTGGAATGTGCATAACAAATATGTGGATAAAGTGTTGTGTTCTAAGATATAGGAAGACTGGATACAAACTTATAAAGTCAACATCCAGATTCCATGATACAATGGGCCAAGGGGGCTAATGAAAAAGTGTCACACAAGGAAATAGTAATTGTAAACCAATGCCTCAGAAAACATGAACTTCACAAGTACAATAGAATTTATTCATTCAGAGGTTTAAAAAAATATTCATCGAACACCCATGTATGTGCCAGGAACTTTGTTAGATTTGAGGACTATGGAGTTGAACCTGCCATCAATGATGCCCTCAAAGTGCTTACAGTCTAGATGTGGAGAGGAGAAATTAGGCAGACAATAACAAGAACACCTAGAAACACCTGTACTGGAAAAACGTAGTGCTAAAATATGACAAAAATCAGTAGAAACTGGAAATGAGGGAAGTGAAACTCCCAAGGTTCCAGAATCAAATGCAGATGTAAGCCAGCATAGTAAGTCTATAAATTGATGCTGCGGCATCCAGGGAGTCTACCAGAAAGAATATAGACTCTAGGAGCTGAGGGGTCAGAGTTCGAACATGGATGTGAAGTCAGAAAATATGGTAGTGGCCCTCATAAAACAGGAGAGCTGAACGTGAGGTCTTTGCCTAAAGCTGAGACCTGATGAGGATGAAAAAGTTTAGTGGATCACCCTGCCACCAGTCCAGGCTAGTGGCAAGTATCCCCTTTTCCCAGAGCTCTAGGTAGTAAATAAAAAGCTCTCAATGAGAATTCAAAGCCCTAGAGAGTCTGAATTTACTCCATCTGTATGATATAGGAATTCCTCAAGCCATAAAATTACATAAAATCTAGCCCTAGAAAGCAGAGGCAAAACTGGTCTGTACCAGTGCTGCCACATTACAGAGTGAAAAAGACTCCCACAAAAGCCTGCTAACGATGACTTCACAGTAAGACACATCACAACGTATCTGAGGGCATGATTCACCATGAGGAAGAATCAGCAGGAAAACAAATAAGCAGATGAAAATAGAAACATCCCAAAGACTTGGGGGTAATAGAACAACTGAGTGAGACTGTAAAGTAAATATATTTCAAATAATTAAATCAATAAAAGACATACAAGTCATAAAGAAAGGACATGACACTATGTAAAAATAAAGCAGATGTACTCAAAAAAGAAGCAAAGGGCATGTCTGGAAATGGAAAAAAAAATGAAATTAAAAATGCAATGGATGAGTGAAACAGAGTAAGACCCAAAGCTGGAGAGAGTTTCTGAACCTCAAGATAAAGCCGAAGAAATCACTGACAGTGTACAGTGAGATGAAGTGATAGGAAAAGTAAAAGAGGGGCTAGAGAACATTGGAGCTATAATGAGAAAGTTTGACACAGAGCTAATCAAGTCTCCAGGAGCAGAGACTAGAGAACGTAGGACTAGGGCTAAATTAGAAACCCTCACGGCAGAGAGAACTTTTCAGAATTAATGACATCCACAAATCCTCCGATTCAAAAGCACAGTGAGCTCTGAGGGCAAATGAATATTAATCCACAATTAGGTGTATCACAGTACACCTTTGTGACTACAAAGACAAAAAGGAAATGTCAGAAATAGCCCAAGAGAAAAGAAAAATTATTTATGAGGAGCAACAACCGAATGACAGCAGCAGATTTCGCAGCAACATCAGTAGAGGCCAGAAGGAACAATGGCCAAAGAACAGAGGGAAGCATAACCGGCACTTCAAAAATTCTATACCTACCTAAACTGTCATTCTATACCCACCTAAACTGTCAAGAGTGAGGATGGCAGCGCGGAAACTGAACATTAGTAGCAGTGGGGCCACACGTGGCTCTCGATATAATCCAATATCCAATAGGTAATGTTGTTTATGAAGTATTGCCAAAAATGTGTAAAATGAAAAGAAAGGGACGGGGACTCTCCTGCATGAAAAGGAATTTAAGCAACAGGTAATTAAATGTAGTATGTGGTCCTCAGGTTGACTTCTGAATGGACCAGATCAGCTGTCAAAGACAACTTTTGAAAGAATTGAAACAATCCGAATATGGACTGGATATTAGAGAATATTGGGGAAGCACTGTTAATTTTGTTCAGCTTGTACAGTAGTGGTATTATGTTTATGTTTAAACAGTCTCTTTTAAAGATGTGCACTGTAGCACTTAGGAATGCATATTAGCCAGAATCGAGTGGCATAATAGAGGAAAGTTTTAATAAAGGGACTATTTACGAAGGTGTGGCCAGGATGTGGGGAAACCAACAAAGTATGCTGAAGTGCCTGGAGCTCTAGGAGTTCTCAATCATGGGTCTTCAAGGAAACAGGGAGGAGCAGTTCCTGGGACCAGGCGGAAGAGGTGTGGCTATAGCTCTAGGTTTCCTTCCAGAAGCTGTAGACTTCAGTGGAGAAACACAGCACTGCCAACTCTTGGTCCACCTTCTCATCTGTTGGATCCTCCTACTGACCAAACCCAACCGAGAGCCAGGGGGCAAGAGGGTCTTAGGGATGCGGTCCTAGAGGTCAGTCTCTCAAGAGCACAGCAGGGCAGAGACAAGAATAGGGGAAATAAAAAGGCAAAAGTGAGGATGCCTGTAATCTATTTTTAGAACAAAACCAGATGAAATAAATACGGCATATGTTAACAATTGTTAAATCCAGATGAAGTGTATGTGTGTTTGCTGTACTGTTTTTCCTATTTTCTGTATATTTGAAATTTTTCATAACAAAAAGTAAAAAGCGAGGGTGAAATAAATTAGACCAGTTTAAACAAAGTCTGGAGAATTTACGCTTCTGATCTTAACGGAAAGAATTACCAAAGGATTTACTTCAGAAGTGTAACTCAGAAATTCAACCCAGAAGGGAGCGATAGGATGTGAAAAGCAATGATGAGCAATGAACTTGGTAAACAGGTGGGTAAACATAAGTAAACATTAATTAGAAAGAAAGGATAGCTGGAAATCACAGATCGGTATCTACAGTGATAGGTGTAGGAGCACAGAAGAGGACGTGTAGGGTAGACAAAAGGAGAGTTGAGTTGAGGAAGGCTTCCTGAGAAAGGAAGGACTGACAAATTGACCTGAGTTTTAAAGGTCAAATAGGATTAATGGAAGAGGAATCAGAGAAGGACAAATCCAGGCAGAGGGAGCAGCATGAGAGAGCACAGAGCTGGTTCCAAACATAGTCTGCATCTGATAAACTTGGGCAGGGGATACCTTCGGGGGATGGCAGGAGAAGTAAGTAGGCAGGAACCACAGCCAAAGGGTCTGTTAAAAGTCAGATCTCAAGGGGTCTAAGCTAAAGCCCGGGGAGCAATACGAGAATTTTATGCAGAGAAATGACCTGATCAGACTTGCATTTTCGAAATGAAACTCAAAGTCAGTTTTGGAGGACTGATTGGAGAGTTCAGAGGGGAGGAAGAGAGCCAGTAGGAGCCGCAGACAAGGCGAGACGGGGTGAAGTTCTGAACTAACAGATGATGGAGAGGATACGGATTCAAGAGACAGCCAAGAGGTCGAATGAATGAGACTTGGGGACTGATAGGATGGGGGTGGCGGGGAGTGGTAGTGAGGGAGAGCCAGGAAGCAAATGTGGCCCCCGGCTCTTGCCTGGGTGACATGCATGCAGGTGAAATCGTGGGACTGTCAACCTTCAGGAAGAGCAGGTTGGAGGCGAGATGATGGCTCAGTTTTGTTCAAGTCTAAATACCTCGGTCAGAAGCTATGAACTAAGGAGAGACCCCCCCAGACATCCAGTGTAGATTTAAGACAAAAAGAAGCCTTGTATATTCCTTTTATCAGGAAGAAAATCTTTCCCATAGTATATCCCCTTTCCATATGCACATTCGAGTGTGCACACGGATGCGGGTGTGTGTGTGTGTGCGTGTGTGTGTGCACACACACAGTCTTATTGGCCAGATGAATTGGGTCATATGACATCTCTAGCTTCCCAGGAGGCTGGGAAAATAGGGAAGAAAATTGTCATAATTACCTTAGACAAATCATGATCCAGTGCCTGGGGATGACATGTTGCTCCCAAACAAAACTGAATTTCTGTTAGCAAGGAGGAAGGGAGGATGGGTGTTAAGCAGAAAACTAAGAGTGTTTACCCCACACAATTATACTGACTGGGGCCCGGGTTTGAAAACTCAGAAAGACGAACTGTGGAGGCAGAGGGAGGGAGTAAGCTTCACCAGATGCCCAATTCTGAAGCCTAGTCATAGAGATCAGGAGATGCCCTGCTTCCTGGTCAGCCTAATGAGCATGGGGAATTGGCTCCAGATCAAGGCACATCAGATCAGGGGACAGAAGCCAAGAGTGACTGAGAACTTCCTGCCTCAATAGCTTGTTCCAGGACCCAGGACAGTGCTGAATGTGCATTGGGAAATTTGATGGACCCAGTTACAGGGATTTGCGGTGGCAGAGGGGGAAGCGAAAGAAAACCAAGTCAATGTTAGGTTTTCTATTAGATGCAGCTAAAAAAATCATTCCTAATGGATGCAGTGTGTTACAGCTTTAGCCTCGCTCTGAATTCCAAGGTCAATAACTTCTTATTCCCAGGTTCCCACCCTCATCCCCTCAAGGCCTTGGACCGTCCTTGGTTTTGCTCATCTAGGACAGGAGCCATGTCCCCAACCTGAGCCAGATGCTTGCTTCGACTGCCAGCATCACTGTCCCAACGCCCCTCAAAGTGTGTGCCTGGCTGGTCTTCATTACAGTCGAAATTCCTGGAGGAAGAGTAAAGACGGTATCTCTCATCTGTCTTTCCAACTTCCATAGTATTTCATACAAAGTTCCCCCCAAAGTGTTTGTTGGATTCAATTTTATTAAATTGAGGAGGAATTTAATTTAAGTGGTTAAGGGAACCGCCTCCAGAGTCAGTCTTCCCGGGTTCAAATCCCAGCTCTGCCACTTATTAGCTATATGATCTCGGGCAATTGGTGGTGTTCAACAACATTTTTTTGAAGAGCTAATAATGGTACTTACCCACTCCGCTCCCCAGATTGTTTTGAGGACACAAAGTGCTTAGAACAATGCCTGGCACATGGAGAACACCAGGTGTGTGTTCTTTTTATTAAAAGTGCAGTTGGTGGTGGTTTGGCACCGTTAGGGTTGCCCCCGGGGATAGGAGGCCGTGTTTGGCTTCATTCCCTCCCACCACCCTTTCCTTCCCATTCCTCCTATTTCCTTCCTCAGCATCCTTCTTCCTCCTTCTTCCTCACTTGTATCCTCACTGTAGGACCCAAACCACTCTCCCTCCCCTGCGCCTTCTAAGCCTCTTGCTCCCGGCTACTTATCACAGAGGGAAGGATCTGAGTCGCTGCTTCATTCTACCATATTAGTGCCTACCACCAGCTTAAAGTTTCACTCCCCACCCCTACAAGAGTGTTTTCATATTAATAGAGCAGACTTCAAGATGAGAGGCCCAGGGAGACATTTTGAGAGAGAGAATAGTGGGAGGTACTTCCGGGTGTCCTCAAATCACCACCTAGGCCGCTGGCCCCATCAGCTGGGAGCTGGTGGTCGTGCATACTATCCACTGTGTGGGAGACAGGGCTGGGGTACGGGCAACAGGGCAGTGCGGGCACTGCTAAGTGCCACGTCCCATCAGTGGCACCGAGAGTCCCAAGAACTGCTTCTGCCCTTGACCAGACCTGGATTCCCCAGGAATGTCCCCACTGGGCAGGTATCTCCAGTGCCAGAGGACCAGAGGAGGCCAGTGACGGGAAGTTAGGGGCGGAGACCCGGGAAGGGAAACTGAGTTTCCTTCTAGGCTGTCTTGGAGGGAGATGGCACCCCTCTTTCCCATCCCACATTCTCTCCTTCCTCCTGGAGGGGGGGAAGCTAGTTCAAGGAGGTAAAGACGAGGGCACAGAACTCAGAAGAATGCTATAGAACTACCAACAGGGAGAGTAAAGGCAGTGGGTATGGTTTGCAGGCTTGGAGGAACCGATGCCATCTTTAACAACACTTCACAATTTGAGGGTGTTTTAGTAAAAACCTTCAAAGCATTTTCGTATGCATTTTCCGAGTTAGCCTTGTGATAACTGTCAGGTAGGTAGAGGGGGAAGCTGAGTGAAGAGAGAGGCTGGCTGTGTCGGGTTGGCTCCCTTAACCAACAATGCCACGGTTTCAGCGCCTTCGAAAAATAAAATGTCTTTCTCACCCTTGGAGCAGGCCGATGTGTTTTTTCTGATCTGGCTGCCCTCCTACAAGCAGCGACTCAAGGACCCAGGGTCTTTCCATCTGGTGGCTTTGCCACCCCTGAGGCCCTCGGAGCCTTCACTTCATCCCTTCAAGTGGCCGATAAATGAGAGAAGAGAGAGTGTGGAGGAGAGCATGGGAGGTCTTCTGGGCCAGGCCCAGAGGCCATGAACTTCACTTTCACTGACATCCCACCTACCTTCACTCGGTCTCATGATCACACCAAACCGGAAGAGAAGGGAAACCATCTGGTCAAAAGCAACCGATCTCCACCACACAGACTATATTCATTATTGCTACTGCCAGTAATAATAACTACCCATCCCTGTCTCCACTATACTTTTCCCAACAACCCTAGTGGGTAGGGATGGTCACCTGCATTTCACAGAAGATGAATCTGTGCCGGGAAAAGTAAAGGAACTTGTCCAAGAAACCCACAGCCACATACTGTTAGAGCTGAAAACCAAGCTAGCCTGTCTGATGCCAAAATGTGCTCTCCCACTCTCCTCCTCCTCCCTGAGCTACTACTGAGGGGTCACCTTGCCCCCCATGGAGAAACAACATCTGGCTACTACCCTCAACCCACATTGGGTGAACCGGGCACATCTGCACGCCTCCCACACCACACAGGAGCTAAGATGGCTCCAAAACCAGCCTTCTCCCGACTCACGTGACATCCCCATTATCTTCTGCCATGACCCCTCCATGATGGTGTAGGGCCCCCAGTGAGGCTGGCTCCTCCCAGAGGCTCAACAGGAAGTGGAACAAAAGTCCTCTGTTTTGGTCTTCCTCATTCCAATATATTTGGCATCTCACTCTCCCCCTGCCCACTGGGAAGCCAGCTCCTGGCACATCATTGCTTTGTCCAGCTCTCCCTGACGTCCTTTTCGCTACTCTGCCACCTGCCCTCCGAAGAGGGCATGGAATTCTTCGTTCTAAGTGGAGCGCATCCTTCCCTAAAGCCATAAACCTCATATCTTGGGATGAGCGTTAAAGAGGGTGTTGTCAAAGAGAAGAAATCACACAAAAGGGAGGTGTGCTAGGAAATGTTGCTAAAATAATACCCCTGTGAGGTGTGATATGTCCATCAGCCACCTGGAGGCCTTTTCTGAAGGCAATCCGCATCAGATACAACAGATTCCCAAGCTGAACGTGGGGCCCTCGACTCGGGATTGAACATCAGGCCAACTCCCTCTTCTCCAAATCACACGGCCGACAGAGTCTAACAGACTTATCAGGTTGGGAGACAAACCAACAAAGAGGGATTTACACATATGCCATGCCTCTCAGCTGTCCCTGTGTGCTCAGATCTATTCCCCACCCTTCCGCTGCTGTGTCTTGTCTCACGGGGAACTACATCTCCCAGCCTCCCTTACCCTCCTGCTTCCAGCTCCATGTGGCCAATGGGGAAGACTGGAGGACAGGAAGAAGGGAGAAGCCGGGGTATTTTATCTCCCTTACTCTCTGCTTCCTGTGGCATCCGCAGCCACGGAGATACTCCAGCGCCACCCTCCGTGGCCACAGCTCCCTCAGGGACGCCTCTGCCATGGGTCAAGCACCCCCTGGATGGCCTCAGCTCTTGGTCTCCATAAACCAGCTCTTCCTTGTGTCCCCTGAGCCCCTGAGGTGGTAGCAGCTTCCTCATCATTGGCTTTCTTGCTTCCGTATTTCCTGTATAACCAATTCCCTGAATTAATCTGAAACACTTGCCAAAGTTTCTGTTTTCCTGTCTGGACCCCGAATGATATACACACGTTATACCCATAATGCGTGTATATACTTTAGGAAAAAAAAATATGAACATCACATGGCCGCATATCTTCTTTAAAATTCAGAAAGTTACACGTGAAGCTTGTTCACAGCTCTGGCATTCGTTTGCTTCTGCGGCTTCCCAGAAAAAACCCAACACCTCCAGCATCACATCTTGCCACTGGAGGTGACACCCGGGTCACCCCCTGATCCCACGAGCAAGAACAGTGCCCTGTATAAAAGGCCACAATTAATTTTTATTGCACATACATGTGGGGAGATACCTGCTTGGCCTCCGTGTGAGAGCCATAACTCTCTTAAATTGATGTGTCAGCGAACTAAAACTCAATATTTTTTTTCACACAGTATATTTTACCGTCAGAGGCCCTTCCCTAATCGGAATAAAGCAATTTGGCTCCCTGTCATTGCTCACTGAAAACATATGAGCTGGTTGGCATTTCTAGCAGCCCAGATTTATCAGGGTCTCTGATCGAGTGCACGGGAGGTTCAGGGCTGTGGCATGGACAAAAGTGGATTTTTTATGATGGCATTGTGCTGCGTTTCTGCATAGCTAGATTTATCCCTTTATTGCAGAAATATGTTTACTGTCTCGAGTCCCAAATCTACTTTAGATTGAAAAGATTCCACAGAGTTTGCATGAGGGCTTGGGGTCATTCTTCCTGTACCTTCTAAGCTCTCATTTCCATTCTATACGGCAGTCCCCAGCTTGCCCTCTTCAGCATCATGGGATTCTGGAAGTTCCAGCTCTGAAATGCCATCTCCTTGCAGGTCCGCGATCGGCGGCAGTGGAGTCGGCCAAGGACAGGACTTTGGGAGCCCTGGGGCCAAGGCTTTGCCCACGAGGCTTTGCAAATCTGTATCAGAACAGAGGAAACGCCCACTGAGGGTGACTGCCATCCACGTCGTAACTGTAACGGCCGGTGACAGCGTCCCTGTGGATCTCTCTTACTGTCTCTGTGCACCCCTCCGGCTTCGCTGTGCTTTTGCTCCTGGCTGCTTACACCTACTATCCTCAGGCAACTGGAACCACTCAGCCCATACTCATGGAGAGCTGGAAATGCCTGGAAGCTTACACCCCCCTGGGATGGCCCTCAATTAATGACTGATGCTGTGAGGGAGTATGACAACCCAGCTCCCTCGCCGGGAGTCCCGACAGAATCTGAGGTGTAGCATACACACCAGACACCCCCCCCCCCCCGCCCCCCGTGAGACCAAGCTGCGGCTGGGACTTTCTCTGACCTGGAACTCTTGCTCGGCTCCCTTCCCCTCATGTCCTACCACTCCCTTACTGCCCTCCCCAGGGAGCATTTCCTTAATAAAACACTTGCCTGAATCCTCATCGTGGGGGTCTGTTTCCAAGGAACTCAACATGACAGTATGTTAAAAAGCTCCTCATTCCAGTCACATATCCGATGCTACGACATTCTTTCCAAGAGATTATCAAGGATCTGCTTAGTTACTTCTAGAGATGGGCAACTCACTATCACCAGGAATAGAAAGCTCATGGTACAGGCACCTCCATACATCAGAGAGTCATTGAACACAAGAGCTGGGAGCAGCCTTGGAGGTCATCTAGATTAGGCTGAATCTTGATATGAGGATGCTGTTCATGTCCCATCCCATGTTCTCTCAGCACACTTGAATCACGAAGTCTTGGACAATCCTGGGCACACTAACAGCGTCCCACCTCAAGAGTCTGTCCTGCACTCCAGACCTCCCTTTCCAGAATCAGGGGTGCAACCCAAAGTGCGGGTATGTTGAAGCCCCAGCCTCCCTGTCCTTCAGGGAGGAGAGTCTGAGGTGTGAACCACGTGTTGTCTCACGTGGCCCACCAAGGGGGTGAACCCTAGTTGCCCTGAGTGGGAATCTGCTCGTTAACTCACATTTATTAACTTCCGTCCCTTCCTTCCATCCATCTTCCCCCTCCCTCACTGTGCTTCTTGAGACCACCTCACAAGTCAGTGACCTACACCCAGGTCCTCCTCTCAGCGTCCATTTTGAGGGGATTCAAACTAAGACAGGGGCCCGGAGAAGCTAAGGGATTCCTGTTTCTTTCCGCTGGAAGGCCCCTCCCCCCGCTCAGGGCACTTCCCATCCCTGAGCCCCCGCTGAACTGGCAGAGCTTTTCCAGTGAATGATTATGAGCTCCAGCCCCTCGAGCTCCAGGCCAGGGTGCTCGACTTGCCGCCATGCCACATGTGTGCATTTTGTTGAATTTTAAACTACAGTTCTCCTTTGTTCGGTAATGCGTTACTTGCAACTTTACTGGATATATAATTTTTATAACTCATTTGCATAAACACACAATATTGTATTTATGTGTACATCATACATATGTCCTCAGGACACATTTTCTACGCCATAAATTGGACTGCTGTGTTGGTGCGTGTTACAGGTGTTACTCAGGAAGGGGTGGGTCAGGCCTCCGGATTCTCAAGTCCACGAATGTTAGCCCACCATGGCCACAGGCAACCCTACAAGGCCACCTAAGAGCTCCGCAGAGAGACTCCCAGGCAAAGGCCCTCTGCTTGATGCGGTATGGCTTTGACCCCCCATCCCTCCTGTACCCCTGTGTTGAACCCCCTGGCTCTGGCGAGCAGGGCTGGGTTGTGGCAAAAGCCATAGGATCCCACTGTTCCCCGAGTTAAGGTCCAGACTGCTCCATGTCCACGTACCTTCTTTTCCTCTATCCCATCCACTACCTGCCGCAGTTCCTTGGGGGTAGAAAGGGTCCCTTTTAGGACAGCCATATGGGAGAAGAGTTCTCAAAAGGTTGCATCCCAAGGGAAGATGAAAAGACTCTCATCATGCATACGCGAAGCCCTCTAACCTCCAGGCGAGACACAGGCAAATGGCATCCGCCCACTCCTCGCCCTTTACCCATGGCTCCCAGTCCTCATCCTCCCCAAAGGTTAAGGGGAGGAGAGAGAAGCCTAGAGCTCCCCCTAGAGGTTACATGTTTCCACTGACCGTTTCTTCATCAAGGCTTGGGAGACCCTGAAGAATAGAAGTAGTTTATCTTTTGGAGCACAGGGTTAGGTGGGGGCTACAAATGGGTAATACATAGTGCATGTACCTCAGAATTGCACCCCTGAACCTAGTATGATTAAAAATAAAGTGTGAACTGTCTTATCTGGGCAATGCTTAGGATAATACTTAACAAGAGTTTCTCGGTGAATATTACCCCAGTTTCGTTTTTGAATAGCAAAACCACGCATGGTTATAAATGGGAAATACAGAGCTATGGATGGCTACTTAATAAAGAACTAAAGAGCAGCTGTGCATATCTAACCTCGTGCTGCTTGGGATACATGTAAATGGGGCGTGGCCATCTTTACTCGGTCACTGTTTTGAGTTCAAGAAGAAGGGAAACTGGTAAATGTGGGCTTTACTACTCGTGTCGTCACAAGGTCAAAAGTCCCAGAAGAAGTAATTCAGCTACAGAAACAAAGCTCGGGTACTCCTATTATGTTTTACTAGGTAACTGGTAAATGAGACTCTTTAGGGCCTACGTGGCCTATAAAACCGTCCAATCCGAATGCCGATCCTGAACTTGAACTCTCAGCTCCACCGCTGAATAGATGATTCACCTCAGGAAAGCTGCTTAACATCCCTGAGCCAGAAATTCCTTCATGATGATGTGCAACTGCTTGTAACGGCTCTACCTCTGAAAAGATGGCTGCTGACACAGATGCAAGAACCGGAAATGGTGACCCACTTGCCCTCAGCGATAAATGGGGGGTTTCTACTGAGGGACTACAATACATAGAAAAGTGTGAAGGCTGGCTTAGGGTCTGAAGGGACCTGACCACAGGACATGATTTCCTTCATTCTAGATTGTGCTGTGCCTTTTGAGAAAATTACAATATTGGCTTCCATAGCTAGATAGATAAACATTTGGCCACAAGATCCATATGGACAGGAGTTGGCTTATTTTGCTCCCTGCTGTAAACATGCATCTAACACAAGGCAGTGGATCAACCCATATTTATTAAACTGATTGCTTCGCTATTTCTTATGTTCCTGGCGCTTCAGTTCCCGCAGCTGGACGGAACCCCAAAGGAGAGCCGGCGGGTTTTCTAAAAGAGAAGTGAGTGTGGCCCATGTGAAAGTGTGTCGCAGCTACTGGCAGAACAGATCCTCATCTTTGGGCACGGGGTGCGGCATGGGTCCTGGGACTGAGAACAGAAGGGGGCTCGCAGAGGAGAGATACATTGTCTTCATTGTTGGAGTGGAGGATGGGCTTTCAACACCACGAGCATAGGAATGTCCAAGGTAAGATGGGGACTCAGAGTGGCATCTCCAGGTGAGTCTAAGTGGTACCCCACAAAGTCCATACATCAGTATACACTGGGTGCCCTAAGAGAAAGGATCCTGGGAAGAGAAGAGCCTGGCTCAATCCAGCCCCAAATCAAGAAAATGCTAGTGCCTGGGGGTTTCCCTACCCAGGAAGAACCTGCTGGGCTCAAGGTGTCCTACTCAGAGAAGAACACCAGAGACAGGAAAGCAGCCTGACACTGAACCGTTTACTGCAGATCAAACAAGGGGGCTGGAGAAATGGTTCTCACTTTCCTGACGCCAGACGGGAGGGGGTTCAAGAGTTGTGGGAGGACAGCAAGTCGAGACAGCAGGTATAGACAACTTTATAAAGGAGTTTTACTAGAAAGGGGAGGGGAGAAATGGGTAGTAGCGGGAGAGGTGTGTGCATCAAGGAGGTTTTAATTTCTTTTTTAATGGCAGGTATTACAGCATGTTTTTATGCCAGTGGAAATGATTCAGTAGGGAAAGGAAATACGGGAGAAACAGGAGAGGGCAGAGATAATTGCAAGAACAAAGCCTTGACTGAGCAACAGGAGATGGGACCCAGTTCCCACTTGGAGGAGTTGGCCTTGGAGAGAAGAACGCACAGTTTATCCATTTCTTCAGGAGGAGAGGCAGAGCTGTGAGTACAAATGCAAGCAGGCAGGCAGATGTGGTGGTGGGAAGTAGGAAAGTTCTCTTCTGATGGTTCCTCTCTCAGGGTACTGAGAAACAAGGCCATCGGCTATGAAGGGAGAACGGGGGAGGAACTGCTAGGGGACTGAGGAAAGATGGAAGAGTCTGAAAGAGTCATCTCAGAGGGAGATGGGAGAGCCAATTGAAATGGGGTAGGTAGGATTGCCGGGCTGCCCTGATGTCCCACTTGAAGTCTGCCGCCGTAAATTTCAAGTGAGACCAGTCAACGATGGTGGAGGATTTTTCTCCAGCCGGCTTCAACTGTTCAGGAGCTGGGGTGGAAAAGGCGGCAGGCAGAATGAAACAAGGCTGAGCTTGTTTCGCAATGGTAAGCAAAGTAACGGAGTTGTGCGAACATACAAGGAGTTGACAGCGTGTATAAGGAATGACATATAGTGCATGGACTATGGACTCCAAGGTGGAAAAGTGGGAAAAGGAAGACGCGAACGGGGTGAGGTGCAGTGAGAAGCTGGTGCAGTGACCATACTGGGGGACCCACGGGGACCAAGGGTGATTGGAGTCAGAGCACTAGAGAGAGTGAGGAGTGAGCTGTGATGACAGCAGGTGGGAACACCGGAAGCGTGAAACTGACACTGGGAATGGAGCAATCCTTGCCAATGAGACCTTGGCAACGGCTGCCATGGGGGTGGTGAAGACCCGAGGACATGCGAGGCCAGAATGTTGGAAGGAGTCTCCATGTGGGCGTTGAAATGGCCAAGAACTAAGGAAGTCATGGTGGAGAGAAAGACAGGGATCCTGGTGATGAGGCCTTCGGTGAAAGCTGGTGGTGGCGGTGGTGAGCAGAGGAGAGAAGAGGATTGCCGACAAGGAGACTGTGGCAGGCATGACAATGCCCCTCTCAGAGCTCTCACTGCGGAGGGGCGGGGGGGTGTAACTGACCTCCCCCCCCCGCGCCTACTGCTCTCACAGTCCATCACCTCTCACTGGCTGCTCCCAGCCAGTGCGTGAGCACAGCATGGATCTATGAGAGCAGGCGCACTCCTGGGAGACGCAAGGTGCCTCCAGCAGCCTTGACGCCAGGCCTCCCCATTGGCTCGGCCCCAGACTTTCTCAGGCATGCCCCCATAAAGTCTAAGACTTTCCCTAGCCAACCTCCCTTCCCTCCGCAGGGCTAGACCTGCATCACGCTCTGGCCGCTCTCTCTGCTTCTTCCAGCTACCTCTCCGTTTCTCCCCCTCGCGGTGGGTTTCTCCAATAAATCTCTCGCACGTCTAATCCCGTCTTGCGGTCAGCCTCTCAGAGGACCTGGGCTAGCAGAGTGAGGACATGGGGAGTGTGGTCTATGAGAACTGCTTCCAAGGGCCTGGGAGCTTGAGGGAAGAGGGAGGGACAACATCATGGAGAAGCAACAAGGAGGAGCAAGGGGCACCTGGGTCCCTCCCCCAGCCCCAGGGATTCATGAGGGTTAGAGGTGCTGGGTTGGCAGGGAAACAGCACCCCTTTTGAGGGCTCAGGATTCAGACAGAACTCAGGTAGACAAAAAGTGAAAGGAAACTTCCGACCATCCCGAACCTGGCCACCTAGCCTGATGACACCAATGCTGTCCTATCTGGGGACTGGAATCCTAACTCGGGCTCATGGCCTGGGCCGCACAGGTAGTAGGACTGCCTAGTGCCAGGCAGCTACCCGCATGCGCAGTAGACCACTGCCCTCTCTCCTGGGACGTGCCTGTGTAACAAGCCTTGCTCCCACCGGCCAGTTGGCAGCACTAAGAGAGTTTACTTTTCTAATATGGGACAGAAACATTCTCAGTATTTTGGCTTTAAAAGACCTACTCTGCTTCTCTTTCCCTGGACCTCATCCCCCAGGGCCTAGACTCTGTGACTGATCCAGTTACCCACTTGGCAAAATAAAACTTCTCCACTAAGAGATCAACCTTTGATGTTTATTTTAGCTTCTTTTCCCCCTCCATTAGAAGTTTAGAGAAGAGCTGGAGAATATAAAAGTTTGTGTGGATGAAGATCGCACGTTCTAGAGGGCAGAGAGAAAGGGTCCAGGTGGTTGGAAGGTGGGAGCCTGAGTCAGCTTGGGGGAAATTCAGAGCCATTTGGGGGCAGGGGTCCTGGGGATGAGAAACCTGGAGGGACAGGACAGCTGGTGGTAGCCAAGATAAATGGGGATATGGGGCATGATGGGATAAGTCCTTGTGGTCTTGGGAGAGGCTGAGTGGTTAGTTGTAATTCGGTCCCCTTATTGAGACCTATGTGGCTGTATCATAGAAGGGCAAGTGGGGAGAACACCAGGAGACCGCAGAGCTCTGTGAACCCTTCTGCAGGCCTATTTTGGGTCTTGTCAAGGCTAATGGAGGGGCAGCCATGCCAAGAACATGCTGAGCTCTGTAGGCCTTGCCATATAGAGTGTTCGACAAACATTCATTACATATCCACTGTTTGACAGACACCGTGCTAAGTGCCAGGGTCACATCAGTGCATAAGACCCCATGCCAACCTTCGAAGACCTGAAAACACAGAGAGAGTGACACAGAAAAACACACAAGCTATTATGATAGGATGAGAAGAGTCTTCTTGGGGGGCACTGATGAACACATGCATGGGGGCTCTCAACCCGATCTTGGGGCCCCCGGCCCCACCCTTCCCCACCAGGCCTGCCAAGGACAGAAGTAGTATCTGCGGTACCAGTCCGTGTGGCTGTGCCACCATCCCTTGCTTCCGGCCTTGTCTGTCACCTTTTCTCTCCAATATGAAGGCATCTGCCAGCTGTCCACTATGATACTTTCTTGGGCTCCTAGCCACAGATCTGGGTCCCTTCCTGTGGTCTGCTGCTTACGTAACATTCTCTCTGTAGCCATTGTGGTAGATGGCCATACGTGACATAACTCCCATCCAGGGACGGACTCTATTTCCCCTGCCCTTGAATCTGGGCTGGCCATGAGACCCGCACCGACCAACAGAATGCAGCGAGAGGAACACGGTGTCAGTTCCAGGCCCCGGCTCGAAGGGGCCCAGCAGCTTCTGCTTTTGTGCTTCACCTGGATGCACCGTGCAAAGCGGTCCGGGCCGCCCAACTGGGGAGCGAGGCCATGAGGAGGCAGGCTGAGGCATCCAAGCCCACGGCTAGAACCAAGACTCAGGACACACAAGAAAAGCCATCTGGGACTTCCCAGCTCATCACCAGATGATGCAGCCACGTGAGCGAGCCCGGCCAAGCGGATATCGAGCAGAGACGAGCTGTCCCCCCCCAAGTGCCACCTGCACGTCTGCAATTTCTTCTCCTGCCGGGACACTAGCGTCATGCCCCGCTGCTCCTTATTGAGGAGTGACAGAAACTAGCTAGCTGTTCACAAGTTTCATTGCCTCTCCTTCCCATATTTCTCAGGCTTTCTTGAACGGAGGGGAGGCCACTTGACTCAAGTCTATGAAGCAGGAGAGACGCCATGTGGGTCACTTCCAAGTTCGGCTCCTAAAAACCTCTTCTAGGGATTATCTACACTGGTCCCACTAATCGGAGTTTGATATAGATGAGGGACCTTGGAAGCCAGGCGTTGAAAATGGTAGAGCCATAAGATAGAAGGAACCTGGGTTTCTGAATGCCCTTAGAAGGAACCCTCCCATCAAGCAGGAATAACTGTTTTGGACTTTAAGTGAGCCAGAAATAATTTTCTAAAATGTTTGAGTTTTATAACTGTTGGGGTTTGTGTCTTACAGCAGTTAGCATTACCTCCATTTACAAACCAGGTATTTCTGGTACAAACACTGCTTTTTTAGGATCCTTAAATTGGAACTGAAAGAAAAAAAAAAGAATTATCGGATAATGTTTCTCTATGAATAATATGGAGAAAATTTAAACCTGAAAAACGAAATCCGATGTAGTCTGGACAGCTCTGGACCACAGCTGCCTCAAATACTACCTTCCTTTTCTTTCTCTAGCTTCCCCTGTCAGGTCCCCCAGCAAAGATCCTGACAGAAGCTGAAACTATCTCAGCAGTGCCTGTCCTTCAGTCCCGTGGGACTTGGCATTCTATCATCCTGGGGGCCGGCCAACCCTTCCTGACCTGCCTTTGATACTGATCAGACCTGGTTTCCAGATTTGCTCAAGGCCCTGTGAAGCCTCTGGGCCATCGTGCTGGCTCTTCCTTCCCCTTCCAGGTCCCTGCATTAGCCAGAAGGATTGGAATGTGGCCCAGGACTCCACCCTTATTTTTGATTAGCTATTCTCTCGTTTCCTCTCCCTTCCCCCAGAACAAAGCCCTACTACACCCAAGGTTATCTATTTGGGACCTAACTATCCTGTCTGCCTTTTGCCGTCCCCCGTTCTTCCCCAGGGATGGAGTTTTCCTCTGAGCCCTCGGATAGTTGGTGTCTTCACCAATGACAGACATTCAGGCAATACCTTTCCAACCCCTAAGGATTTAACTAACTTCTGCAGTCATTGCTGAGACCCACCTAAACAGTTCTCGAAGTAGGACAAGGCTGTGATGTCCGATGCACACAGCCTGGGCCTCCGGATGGCTTTTCCAGGGTGGCTGGTCATTTCCCCTAATGGTAAACACTTTCCCACTTCCAGTGGGCCTGCTGCTGCTGAGTGCATGCTCGAGTCTGCAAAGTCATGCCACTGTGCTCTCACCTTCATCTCTTTCTGCCTTCTCCAGCCTCGCCCGGCCTTCTCACAGCCTCACACCGAACTCAGCCCATTCCCACCAACCCGCCTGCTGGTCACCTCGTGCAACGTCTTCATCCCGTTATGCCTCATAAGCCGTCATCACTGCCGCCCCTACTCACACCGTCCTGGACCCCTTCTACGTTCCCAGGGGCATGCGCTCTGACTGCTTCCCACCTCCAGCACGTGCTTCTCTGTCTTGGGGGTTTCACTAGCACTGAAGGAGCCTGCTGAGCCGCAAGCAAGGACAGCCCAGAAGAGCCAGAGATCAGATGCCCTCGATGGGGCAATCTTTAACCAACAGGGGATCAGAGTAAGTGGACTGTCTATTCCAGCGTCCTCAGTGGGGCAACTCTAAGGGGTACTGTAGTGGGTTGAATGGTGGCCCCCCCCAAAAGACATGCTCAACTAAGAACCCGTGAGTATGACCTTATTTGGAAAAGGGGTCTTTGCGAATGTAATTAACTTAAGGTTCTTGCAATGAGATCGCCCTGGACTCGGGTGGGCCTTAACTCCAATGACAAGAGTCTTGTAAAAGAAGAGAAGACAAGATACAGGAGAAGGTGACAGGAAGGCAGAGGCAGAGAGAAGCATGATGAATCTATAAGCCAAGGACTCCCAGCAAGCACCAGAAGCCAGGAGGGAGTCGAGGAACATATCTGCCCTCAGAGACTCCAGAAGGTAACCCATCCTGCTGACACTTTGATTTCAGACTTCTGGCTTCCAGAACTGTGAGAGAGTACATCTCCATTGTTTTCAGCCACCCAGTTTATGGTGATTTGTTGTAGCAGCCCTGGGAAACTAAGACGGGCACTCTATACACAGTTTCTCAGAGCGCTTCTAGAGCTGTGGGCTCCAGCTGCCCATAAGGATAGGCCACTCACCGCGTGCCTTTTCTTGGTCTCTTTCTCCTGTCCTGCTTTTCCCACCCCTCATGTGAGCTATGTGGGATCCAGTCAAGTCCTCACCTCCAGGTCTGCTCTTGGGAGAACCCAAGAGAAGACGTGCATGTTATACAGAGAACGCTTTGGCCAGGAATTCACAATCTGACCAGTGATGTTACTAGGGTTTTCTGCCCCCTTTGAAAACTCATAGCTGCTCTGTCACTGGGTTCACTCACTTTGCCTTCTTCTTCTTTTTCCTCCCCCTCTTCTCTTTTTCCTTTTTCTTTCATGTCTGCTTGGTTTCTTTCGGTCAGTGGTTTCTGAGTCACTCACTCCCTCACTAGGGCTAGAGAAAGGACTCATCTATCCTTCAGAAAACCAAAAAAAAAAAAAACAAAAAAAAACGAGACAGGAAAGGTCTGGCTTCTGGAAACCTTCTGAAAAGCACCATTTCCTCAGGAAACAAACAAACACCCTTGTTTCTTTTCTACGGTACTTCCAGTTCCTTTACCTCCAAAGCGTCTCAAAGCTGAAATGGTTCAAAAGCGATCCGTGATCTCGGCGCTTTCAGCTTTTAAGCCTGAACTGCGTATTCCATTTCTTCCATCAAGGTTACACTGGGACCTCCCCAAATCGTGTGTCCTTCCCTCTGGGTCTGTTTGACCTTTGGATTCCAGCCATGTCCACCACTGGCCCAGCCTGCTACCGACAGGGTCATGGGTGTGACAAATGTGTTTGTTCCTCTTTATGCATCTGAGGCTGTCTTTGAGCACATTCTAAAGCAGTGGGATTTGGGCATCAGTTGCTGACCTTCATTATTTGAGCTGTCTGCTCTTCTCTGTCAGAACTCATTGTAGATATTTAAAGTGAACTGTTAGTTGCACATAAAAGTGTAGGAAAGTTTACAGGCCGAGAGGTAGTTAAAGTCTATTCATTTATCACCTGCTACCGATTTCCTAGTTCAGGGGAGAGACACGTTATTTTTCCCCCACTTTTATTTTGATTTGTTTCCATTCTAATTCAGAAGTTTCGAGTGACTAATCTACTCTGTGATCCTTTGGCCTTCCTTCGCACACGTGGAATTCTTGACTCTTGGATAAAGTGGGGGAAATATCTGGGTGAGAAAGTAGAGCTAGAGCCTTGGATGTTTACAAGCATAAAGCTAGAAGGGGCCTACAGGCTACCATAATCCAACCACCTTGCATTACTGGTGGGGCAAAATGACTCCCCCAGAGTCCCATGACCAACCACCAAATGAGCTGCAGAACTGCGAGGAGCAGAGCAAACTTACAGGCCACAGGGCTTCCATGACAGAGTGGGCTGGGACTTGAAAACCGATGTTCTCCCAGGCTCTCCAACGGCCCAGGCTGAGGCTACTGTCTGTTGTCTAAGTCAGGCTTATTACTTCCTTCTTCCGACTGTGCTTTAAACATCTCCTCTTGTGTTCTCATCTCTTAGCAGAGTCATTATTAAATTCAACAGGGAGCTCACTTTCTGTTGTCTGAAAGTTCCCTTTGTAAAACATGGAGCAGTCAATATATATATTTTTTAAATCCAGTGTTAGATAAACCTACCATTAACTGAACATTTTCCCTTAGAATTGCCCCAGAATGCTTTAACTATTTTTGCCCAGTGTGGGGACAATGACTCACACTGGATATTCTATCACCAATGGCCCTGTTCACACTGAGGCCGGAGCAGAGGTTTTCTTCCAGCCTAAAACAGGGAGGTGCTATCCATTTGTTAAAATGAAATAAATGTTCTCTGCAGCTTCGGCTCCCGGGCAGTAGACAAGCCAAATAAATGTGGAATTGCTCTTTTTTCTCCAATTCTGTGGTTTCAGACAGAATACAATATCTATCCATTGTCTAACACAGCCCATTAGCCACCTGGCTGACAGAAAATAATCTTAAATGGACACTTTGAAGATGGGTCAGCCCACGGCTTTTTTCTCATAGGTTTCAATCTTAATAGAAAACTATACTTAGCATTTATAGAACCTTGTCAGTCAAAAGTCAGGGGCCATGCTGAGTCACAATCCCTTTTTTCTAAGAGGGAAAGTGGCACTTGGATATTGTTATTTTTATTAACATTATTAATACTATTTTTGAGAACACGGTATGATGACCAACCTATTTTTTTAGCATTGACTCATTTTTTTAATTAAAAACCTATGAAAATTACCAGCTGTGCAGCCTTTGAGCTTCATTGCTCTTATCTATAAAAAGTGAACAATAATATCCACCTGGCAGAGTTATGAGGGTTAAACAAGAGAGCATTTGTAAAATTATTACCTGATACAGAATCAGTGTTTCTCAAAGGTAAGAAGATCTTTTTCCCTCTTAGCCATATAATCTTTGTGATAGTCAGTTTTGCTCTCCTCCCACGAAGTTCAAGGATGGTCCCTAGACAACCACAACAGGGAACCTCGGGTTTTTCTCATAACAAGAGGACAGTAAATTTTGTTGAATAAATTGAAATGAGGCTTGATGTGACATCTTTCCCTGTGATTGGACTGTAGAACTGTCTCTCTATTGAAGGTCATTGACCCACACACACACAAAAATCAATCAAAGGCTCTGACCTGCAATGTAAATTAGAATTCTTTTAGAGAAAGACATAGGAAAGGTTGAACTCATCTAATTTCAAAAATCAAGAAAAGGTGGTTCTGATCCCAGTGTGGGTAAGCTCCTACTAGACTAATCCTCCCACAGATAACAGCTATAAACTCTGGACAAAATACTAAAACCAGCTACCTGAAGGCTCTGGAGAGTGAGCAAAAAGAAACAGATCCTGCAGGGGCATCAAGCTTGGGAAGCAGAAAAAAACATGGGATGAGCTTCTTCTTTTTTACAGCTTTTAGTTGGAGGTTAGGCTATATCAACACTGCAAGGAGCAACACTGCTGCTAAAACTCCTAGAGAAAATCTCGTCTTTCCAGACTGAAATGTTCAGGGTGACTCATACCTGAATGTTACTAGAATGTGCCTAGAGAGGAGTGACCCAGAGAAGAGGAACTGTAAATTCTGTGTATATCCTTGGCCCAATCCTCCAGCTGACCTCTGAACCACATGCACAGGGAAGAGACAAAGTGTCCCAGCTAAGGACAAAATAATTATGTTGAGATTTGAGCTACCACCTAAGAGATAGAGCTTGCAGTTTGAGTCCAACCAATTTAATTGCTTAATTAAAAAGAGAAACACTCTTTGGAGGAATATAACAGAATCCAGAGTCCTCATAACATTCACAATGTCTGAGACATCATCCAAAATTACTTGACATATGAAGAAACAGGAAAACGTGACTCATTCTCAAGACAAAAGACAATCAATGAAGAGTCACCTCAAGACAAGTCACATGTTAGGGTTAGCAAACAAGGATTTTAAACTAGCTATTATGACTATGCTCAATGACTTAAAGGAAAATATGCTTGCAATAAATGAAAAGACAGAAAACCTTGGAATAGAAACCTTGAAAAAAACCAAATAAAAATTCTTGAACTAAAATATACAATATCTGAAACAGAAGTTAAGGGAAAAAATGACTTTATTAAACAACTATTTCTAGATATATTTGCTTCATATTATGTTATTTAAGTTGAAAGTGGAGTAAGCAGGGGAATGAAAGAAGAAGCAGAGAGCGAGGGGAAGCTAGAAAAACAGTTGGAGAAGAAAGTAAGAAAAAGGTTATGATGAAGGCAGCCTCCAGAGAAAAAGAAAAGATGCAGAAAAGGTGGAGAGAAGGGATAGACCAAAGCTGAGTGAGAGAAATATTAGAAGAGAGGCTGGAGAAGGGAGAACGGTAAAATCTCAAGGCTTATAAAATACTTTTGTTTAAGTTGCTGTTCATTTGGAACGAGATAAAAGGCCTGACTACACGGCTTTTAATCACCTCTAAAATGGCTTTTTAAAATGCCAATTATTATTTAATAAATTGTTAATCAAATGTACAAAGATGCCACTCTTAATTATTTCATTGGCTTCAATGGTGGAATCTTAAGCCAGGGTCACATGGGCACAATTAGATTCTTCGTTTTCACGACTACAAGCCACGGAGCACTCAGATCATATCTATCACTTGTGACAACTGTCTGACTGAGGAGATTCCAGCAAGATGGCTCCTCAGAAATTACTCCCTCTTACCACTGACTGGGACTCTCAAGGAGCTGTGCACTCAGAGGATGTCAGGGTAGCCTGGAAGTCTGAGAGGAAAGGGCTATTTCGTGAAACACCAACTGGGATGTTGTATATTTTCTTTGTTCCACCCCTTTTGGCACAAAACTTGCTGCTCACTAAGTCTGTCAGGGGCAATTTGTACTTTAATAGGGGGTTCTCGTAAGTGGAAAAAGTCTTAAAGGCTTAAAGATACTAGTTTTTAGTGGTAGAATTACAGAAAAAGATCATTTTTGCTTAAGAGAAGGAAGACTTCTCAGAGAGACAGCCCCTGTCTCCTGGGGCTGGAGCTCAAGCTGGAAAATTGCAAAGTGATCCAAAGCCATTGATAAACCCCGGTTCAGCTGGGGCCCCTGATCTGGTTTTGCCAGTCCACTGAGGCCACATGTAACGAAAACCAACTGAGCAATTTCTAACTCTTCTGTACTAGCATCTCTTTTCAGATTCAGAAGCAGACATGAGATTGACATTATTATATCTTTTCTTTTCCATTCCACTGAGCCTTTAATCCTTCCCCAAATATGAATGTTTTCATGCTTACATCCATATATGGCAATATTGTTCTTTCTCCAGAATCGGTTGTGTTATTTCTGTAAAGTGTTTTTGATCACAAGCCATTCCTTGTTTGCTTTAAAGAAGTGATAGAAATTAGTCTGTAATACCACTGATGGGAAATCAGTTGATGGGGATCTCAGCAGCATATGACATCAACAAAAATAAAGGGAACTTGCTGGTCTACATTTATTCACTAAACTATGTTTTCTCAGGGCCATGAATTCAGGAAAGGTTCCATGATAAAGAAAGAAATCAAAAACAGTTGGCCTCGGTATAAAAGCTCTTTGTGTACCAAAGCAGATGCAGATCTGTAAACAATTCAAGCCTCTTTCAATGGCTGTCCTAAATGAATTTACACTATGCTTTGTTTTGTTTTTCAACAAAGCCTATTTTAGCATTTGGGGAGAATTTATCATTTTCATTGATGAGAATAGACTGAGTTATGGGGTATATGAATTTGTGCTAGACACACAAGGTACTGAGTATTTTTGATGGGAAAAAATGAGGAATTTCTCTTATCAGATAAATAAATCAAAACTTTCAATTATAACTCACTGTGTTCCAAGCTGTGTGAGGATATAAATAAACACAGTGTGACTTCTATTGTTAGACAAGTTGTACCAATGATGCACTTTGTTGCCAAAGGATAACACTGTGGATGTGGGACCATGTTCTGAACGTGGAGCCAAGTCTTTTCTGGGACCAATCTGAGCAGTTTCCCTCCACTTTATAAGACAACTTTCTTGAGATATAATTTACATATCATTCTCTATTTACAGTTTTGTAACTACCACCATTATCTAATTTTAAAACATATTCATCACTCAGGCAAGAAGCCCCATATCCATTAGCAGTCACTCCCCATTCCCGCCCCCAACCCCTCGCCCTCAGCCTCGGGCAGCCACTAATCCTTCCGTCCGTATAGACTTGACTATTCTGGACATTTCATATCAATGAAACCATACAACATGTGGCCTTTTTACCCTTTCTTTATCCCCTTCACCTATTTCACACATCCCTGCACAATATGTGGCCTTTTGTGACTGGTTTCTTTCACTCAGCATCATGTTTTTCAGGTTCATCTATGTTATAACAGATATCATCCCTTTTTCTGGCAGAATAATGTTCTATTGTATGGACAGACCACAGTTGGCTTATCCATTCATCAGCTGATGAACATTTGGGTTGTTTCCACTTTTTGGCTATTATGAATAATGCTATGTGAACCTTTGTGTATAAGTTTTATGCAAGCATGTATTCACACCTCTTGAGTACATACCTAGGAGGGGAATGACTGGGTCATATGGTAACTTTACATTTAACTTTTTGAGGAGATTTCAAGCTGTTTTCCAAAGTGACAACATAATTTTTCCAAAGTGACTACATACCAACAATGTATGAGGGTCCCAGTTTCTCTATATCCTTGTCAACACTTGTTATTATCTGTCTTTTTAATTAAAGCTATCCTAATAGATGTGGCATGGTATCTCATTGTGGTCTCCCTCCACTTTTAAGTATTGTTACCATGAAGATTCCTGGGCCATTCACCCCATAGAAGTTTTTAGGGACCTTTTTAAAGGCCTTCGCCATGCCCCTGAGTTCACCTCTTGTCTTGTATCTGGTAGCTAATCTGAGGAAGAAAACATTTATTTATACACTCATCTAATATTTACTGAACATTGACTATGTCAGACACTGGAGATAAAACACAGTCCCAGTCCTCATAAAGTTTGCAGTCATCTGCATAATATGGCCACCTGCACAAGGGATACACTATAGTGTGGAGAATATGGTGGAGGAAAAAGCCAGAGTCTCTACTGTGGACCAACAGAAGATAGCAAATAACCCATGTAGGTAGAGGGATGGAGTGGGTAGGAAGGTCATAAAGGCTCTGTGAGGTTAAGAAGTTTGGATTTTATCTAAGAACATGTATTAAAAAATAAAGGTTCTTCTAGATAAGGGCGTGGCTTGATAACCACTCAAATGAGAGCAGAAACCTAGAGAAGAAAGAGCCCCACGACGGTAAGGGTTAGTAGGCCCTATCATAACTTAACTCCTAGAGCGGTAGGGATCATTCCAGTCTCTGCAAGGACCTCGGGAGAGCTGATCCTGTGTTCTTGGCTTCATGGCCACAGAACAGAGACTCTTAATTCCCCACAAATCCCTTCTATAACCTCTTCCCCTTTACTTAAGGCAGTGGTTCTCAAAGTGTGGTCCCTGGACCAGAATCAGTCTGGAAATTTGTTAGAAATGCAAATTCTTTGGCCTTTGACTGAGTCAGAAATTCTGGGAGTGGGCCTAGCCATCTGTTCTGACAAACTCTTCAGGGGGTTCTGATATACATTTAAGTTTGAGAACCACTGAGGTAATTCAAGTGGGCTTCCACTCCTTGCAGCTAATCCACTCACACAGGCAGAGCATTTCCATCTAAGGAGATGATACAAGCAGGTACAATGTTAATTGCCTACTGGCTTCGAGTAGGCGTCCACAGACTATGGCCCGTGGGGCAAATCCTACCAGTTCCCTGTTTTTGTAAATAAAGTTTTATTGGAACACAATTGTGCCCATTTATTTAAGTATTGTCTATGGCTTCTTTTGCTTACAATTGAAGAGTGAAGTAGTCGTGACAGACTGTATAGCCCACGATGTGGGAAATAGGTACGATGTGGTCCTTCATAGACAAATTTGTCAACTCCTGATCTAGAAGAGTTGTGCGATAGAGGGACATTCTGAGAAGGGAGATGTTGTAAAGGAATGCCAGAGTCCAGGTGATAAAATAAAGCACAACTCTAGGTGATTATAAAACCCAGCAGCTCCAAGTATGACACTGGAAGACCCATTTCTTGATGCGCAGAAGCAGTTGGACTATATTAAACCAATTCTTAAGCCTTTACAAAAGACCTCACTGTCAGGAAGCACCTGCAGATTTCCCTAGGGCACTCCGGATAAGCACACAGACTCCTGGGCTCCACTTCAGTTCCGTGCCTCTGATTCTGAATGGAGAAGGAGGTGGACTTTGCATTTTAGGAAGGCCCATAAGTTTGAGATCCCCAGGTCTTATTGTCAGTGGATGAGCCTTGGATGTCAGCCTTGGATGAGCACTGGGTTGGAGGCTGCACGAGGGGCTCCAAGCAGGGAGTACCATGACACTTCATAATCTGGCCTGCAAAGCATATGCTGCTTTCAGAGGCTCATTTGTCTTTTCCCAACTGTGGAGGATCCAGGCAGATGGAATCTATCTTGGAGCCCTCTTTTCTTGGATTTCTTGCTTTTTTATGACTTCTAAGTCCCACCTCCTAGCCTCATACCTCAGATGTCCAGATGCTTCTAAGCATAAGGCAAGGGAGAGGCTGAGCTTTCTATCTGTCTGGGGCTCTGCCAGGAGTCCTGGGTCCTAGCATAAGGACTCACCCTTCTTGGGGTGTCTGCTCTGGGAATGACCTCAGGTTTCAGAAAAGAACATCCCTCTTGCCCATGAGGATGCCTTACTTTGCAGATCTCAAGAGACAAGGCTTAACAGAATATAACATAATTACTGAAATGTCCATGCAAGGGAAATTGACATACAGAATGAGGGGCATCTGCTTATGAGGTCATGACATCTGGACAGTGTTATCAGAGGGTTGATGGGATTACGACCAAGTCATTCGTATCACAGAGGAGCCAGACAACTTAGCATGGCTTCCTGTGTCATCGAGATGTATGTCTAAGCTCCTCGGCATCTTAATTCCCTTTACTTGTCTGTATCTCTCACTAGACTGTATGTTTCTTGTAGGCAACAGTGTCCTTCCTCCTTCTATCTCCAGCAGAGTGCTTTTCTCATAGCAGCCTTTCAGTAAATAATGAATGAATGAACAAATGACCGTATGGATGGTTCACTGAGTCCCATGAACCTGCTAAACCCAAGTGAATATGATGGTGGCTTCATTTTCCTATTTAAAAATCCCATCACGTTAACCACAGCCTTCTAGCAATATGAACGAATTTGTCAATGTGATTGTGGTATCGGGATTTTCTTAGAGTTTCTTTTCCAGTAAGCAAGTCTTGGAAAAGCCATAAGTAGTGTAGATCTTTACATCTAAATTCAAGCCCAACCTATTGACAGTATCTACCTGAAGTTCTAAATCCAGAGGACTCAAGAATGGCATTCTTCAGCCAAAGAGAAATATTTCAACTGACAACTTACCTGCATTCAGAGTTGGCTTCACTAACTTGGAATTTGGTTCATTTATCAAATTTTTTTCATTTGAAGTTTACTGCATAATTCCCCTTTTCTGAATGAATCTTACTTGGCAACCAAGACACTTCACTGTCAATCTTAGTTTGAATTTAGTGACTTTGAAATCATTGGCATACAGACCAGCCATGAGTTCTAACAGAAACAAATGTTATTAGAGGGAGCTAACTTTAAACGCCTTTCCCTGAAGTGGTATTCTGCCGCTGCTATGGGTCCTATATTTGATGTCTTAGCAAGAGGTGGGGAAAAGGAAGGAGTCGGAAAATAGAGGACCATCTGTCCCCTAGGTGCAAGCACATTAGGTGAGTAAGAAGACACCCATGCATGGGAACATTCCTACCACACAACCTAACATGGGAGATGAAACAGATCAGTGTAACGATGGCGTCAGTAGACTGTAGTAGAATGTGAGTCTCCTCCTACCACCACCGCTCCTTGGTTATGTGTAATCTTAGGTAAGTCTCATCAGCTCTCAGGGGTGCCAATTTTCCCATATGAAGAACCAGAGGAGTTCCAAGTTCCCTTTTAGGTGAGTATTATATCCTCCAGTTATGGTGGTTGCCATGCCTTTCACTGACATAGAGACCAGCCTGCCCACAGCCCACGGTAGTCCCTGCCTTTAACGTGGCCTGGCTCTAAAAGATAAGCCTGGCAGACCACAGTCCCTCTCTGGGGAAATGCCAAGAGAAGGGATCCATTTGCACAAGGAGCTAAAGCTAAAGGGTCACTACGCAGAGCGAAGTCACATAGGACAAGATGGGTTCCACACAAGTCAACATTATGAGGGGCAAGGGACTACAAACAAACAAAAAGCTGTAAGGTAGGGATTAGGAGCTGACCAGAAAGTCCACAGAGAGAGAAGAATGGAACCAAGGTGGGAGTGTGTTGGGCCCACAGACCCCTTTTTCTAGGGGTTATGTATTCACTAGCTTTAGAGCCTTCTGTCAACTCTCTGTACCTCCCAAGGTCCAGCCACGTAGCATCTCCTGGTCACAAGTATCTTTATCCCGCTGAAGTAATCTTGAGGTAACTTTACTCTGTTGTTGCTTCTTGAAATCCAAACAGCCTAACTAGGACGGGAGCTTGACATCTAGGCTTCTGTGAAGTTTTACAAGACTATATGGTATAAACTGTGCACCAGGCACAAAAAGAGTAAGGTGTATTAATGTAAATCGTGAGTTTCCAAACACCAAAACCAATAGCTAGTTACAACCCAAACCAACACAGACGCCGAACCTCCGTGCATTTGCTCGTGTGAATATGGCCAAGATCCCAGGGCTCTGGGCTTCTTAAAGAAGACAGGGTGTGGCTGCCTCACTTGCCAAAGGGACAGAACAGGCAGATGTGAATCAGCCACCAGAGGGAGTATAAACAAACCCACAGATGGGCTACGGGGAGCTCCCCTTCTCACATTTCTCCTGGGTTACAACATTTCCACCAAGTGTGTTCTTCTTCTGTTGCCCAGGCCAAGCAAACTGGGGCTAGCTGGAGACAAACATGGGTCCCAAACAGGAAAGCCCCTGTCCAGACCTCAAAGCATCCAATGTCAACGGTGTCATGGGTTCACAATTTCACACCGTGTATCAGGCAAGTACCCAATGGTCTCTTCCTGCACAACACAGGCAGTACGCATCTAATGAAGGCTCTGGGTTCTAGAAATTGTTTACAAGTTGTCTAAAACATAGAAGGCCTTGTCCCATGGAAATGATACAGGAGTCCTTGGGTTTGCGGGCCAGCCTCCCAATGCTACTTAACCCTTGATCACACTGAAGCACAGAGCCAACGCTGCTGTGCTTCTGGAGAACCGAACAATCATCCAGTGACCAATGTACCACCTCCTCCAGGCAGTGTTTCTTGATAACCCTTGCCCTGGATGCAGCTGCCTCTTCCTCCTCTGTGTCCTCTCCCATCCCCACCACCACTTGATTCTGTGCATCTTTCTTTCATAGCATCTACAATACTTGATGAAAGTCATGTTCACATGTGTCTCACTCTCCTCTTCCCTGAACCCAAGACCTCATTGTGAGCAGGATGAGCATCTGTTCTTTATCACCCAGGGGCCAGGCCCAGAACGTGTACTTGGGACACGTTTGGTCAGAGGGCATGGCGGTGGGAGCCCACCATACCCGCTCTCATCTCTGCTTGAAAGCCCCTTCCTGCCATCCCTCCATGGCTCCTCCTTCCTCCTATAAGGAAAGCCTGGATCTGGGGGCTGAGGAGGCAGGGAGTAAGAAGACTCCAGAGAGTAGTCCCTTGAAAGACAGGATCTTTCCTGGTCCACAGGAATGGAGGGGGGTGGATGGAGAGGAAAGGATGAGAAGAGGATCTGGGAGCTCTCCTGCTGGTCTCCCCCACTGGAACTTATTGGGGGCAGGGCAGTGGGCAGAGGTCTTGATTTCCACAGACCCTCAGCTCTGGGTCCCCACCTCGTCTGCAACAGAAGGGAAGGCCAAGGTTCTGAAAAAAAAAAAAAAAAAAAGTAAGAATAGTCTTTTCCACGTCCAGAGCTGAATCTTTGACTCTCTGTGCTCATTGAGGAGAATCATAATTTGGAAAACACAAAAGTCTTGCATGTTTGGCCTTGGAGTTCATGAAATAATCATTGGGGTCTCAGGAGCTAGGCTTGGATCTGCCACTCACTCATTCCGAGGCTGGCGCCATCTTATCTGGAACACGGGTCCTTTGGACTACTGGCTTCAGTGCTGTATCTTTGCAGCAAACTTATCTTCTCCTGTCTTTTGACTACTTTGCTACCCCACGGAATTTTAGAGCGAGAGGATCTTAAAAAGCATAAAGCCGAGCTTCTTCATTTTACAGTTGAAAAACCTAGGAGGTCCCAGGAGGTAGAGACATGTGCTCAAGGTCACATAGCTAATCAGGAGTTGTGTCAAGAGCAGAAGCAGGGTCGTCAGACCCTCAGCCCTGCACAGTTCCACCTCATCTCACTGCGCCCCCGAGCCGACACCCGCAGGGGGGGCCCAGGGTGCGCCGCGAGTTCGGAGGAAGTAATTTCGAGTTTTAAAATTAGCTGTGGATAAGTCACACATGGATAATCAGGAGCTGACTGCAGCCTGGGCTCTAACTGAGCTTTAAGTCAATATTATAAGCTTGAATATTTATGGGTGTTTTTGGTTTGTTTCCAAAAGTGGATGAAAGCACCATCCTTCCTCCTGTCACATAAATGGAAAACACCAGAAAGGCAGGATTTACAATGCTTTCCCAGCATTTGTGCAGTTGATGTTGATACGGGTGGACTGAAATCTGAAGGAAAGCACAGAGGGAAGAGGGCACTGCCAGGTTTTCAGTTTTAAGGAGTGGGGGTAATTAGGGAATTCCGAATTCTCAGAGCAAAAAGTGCCATTTGGCTGAATGACTAGCTATGAAATTTGCAAAGCGTGATGGGGCATTTTACAGGAATGCCTCTGAGCTCTCTGGAGGAAAGGGGTAAGTGTCGGTCCCGTCTCACGTGTGGCAGTCACCTTCCCGCCTGGCTATGACATTCCACGGCTACTAGAAAGTTGACCCCTTGCCCTTCTCCCCATTTCTAGTAGGACTGCGGAGCACTTTTCCAATTAATTACATTCTAATGCAATTGTATTTTTTCCTTTGATACCTTCGCAATGATCTTGAGATCTTTAGAGGAGAGCAAGGGCTTTAGAGGGGAACTTTGAGATGGTGGCCTTGCTCTGTAGTTTACTAGCCAGGTGACCTTGGGTAAGTCACCTCTTGATAAGACTCATCTGTAAAATGAGAGTCTTGTGTGCCCCACGGGCTTGTCTGGAGGATTCGGTGAAGGAGGGGGATGGCAGTGCTTTGTAAACTGTAAAGTGGGGTACCCTAGCGCTTAGTTCTCTGTCATCCCTGCTAACTGCTGGGGAGTCCTAGGCTGTGATTCGGCCTGGGGTGGGAATTGTGTGCTCACCTTGTCACCTAGGATGGCCTCAAGGTGACGCCTGGTCTAGAGCAGGTGAGGCTGGTCGGGAGCAATCGCCTCCTCAGATCCCGGGAAAGGTGATCTGAGCACTTACAACGTGTCAGTCCTTCTGCTAACACTAGCATGGATCACATCGTGAATTCTCACAATCACCCTAGGAGGACCGAATTCTTCCAATTTCTCTCACGTGGAACCTGAGGCACAGAGTGGTCAAGAAATGTCTGAGGTCACACAGCTAGTGTGTGCCCGGGCCGGGAAATGACACCAGGTGGGTCCCCAGGGTCCTCGCTGTTAACTACAGTGGCAGAAGGTATTCTCCAAAGGTGGCTGCGCTGGAAGCTCCCATCCCCCAAGCAATTCAAAGGTGGGACCTCCCGTTCTTTCCCCCATCAGGAGATGGAGTCGAAGTCCCCTCCCGCTGAGTTGAGTCTGAGCCAGGCTCAGTGTCTTGCTGGTAACCACGGAATGCAGCAGAAATGATGCCATGGGACTTCTGAGCTAGGTCAGAAAGAGTCACGCAGCCTCTGTCCGGGGCTCTTGGGACACCTGCTCTCTGGACATTCTCGGGATGTTCCATCTCGAAACTCAGCCTCTGTGCTAGGAAGAGCCCAGGCCCCACAGACAGGCTGCCTGTGGGCTACCTGATGCCGGTCCCAGCTGAGCCCAGCCTTCCTCCTCCCAGCCCCCATGCCAGACGTGTTTCACTTCACAGCAATAGATCACGGGCACAAGTACTCTGCTCTTCTCCCTCCGCTCCTGCAGGGCAACGCCCTCCTGATTGATCAGAATTCCCCACTGTGATGTCCTGGATGGCCCTGGCGGAATCTCTCTCTGTCCTCTTTCCCGTTCTCTTAAGACCGGCCACTCTCTGGGTGACAGAAGGAAATTTCCAGAGTGTTCACTACACTCATCCCTGCTAAGCCTTTTCCTGCTTGATCGCCAGCCCTTCAAGTTATCAGAGGGCCTTCTTCTGCTCACACGCCTGTCTTCGTAAGAGATCCCAAGAGGCAGGCCGGCCGACCAAGGGTGGGAATTCCCGGCCTTTCACTGGACAAGTCGGGGACACATTCCTGCATGGGGGCCTGCTTAGACCAACAGAAAGGTGGCCCTGGTCTGCCTGATGCTGGCTCTGGGAAGAAGCAGCCGAAAATGGCTTTTGCTCTGAAAGAGTCAACGTTGTCCTAAGGGGAGCACCCAGACACCGGGGGCTGGAGCGGTATCGTCATGGCCCCAGACATTTCCCGTCATGCCTCATCTTGTCACATCTCTCAGCCCTGCTCCCTGAGCTTCTCTCGGCCCGCTGGGAAACCTGAGGGTAGGACTCAGAGTCAGGAAGATGGTCACCTGCGGAGGGAGCACAGTGACAGGAAGGGAGCCCCGCGTGGGAGGGGGGCTTCTGGGAGCCGATCAGGTTCTGTGTCTTGGTCTGGGTGCTGCTCGCTCACACCGAGCTGTGCACTGACGACTTGTGCATTTCTTCAGCATGTCTGTTACACATCGAGAGAAAGAAGAAGAAAGCAGACCAGCAATTCAGCTGTGGGGATGAAACCGAAAATGAATCCCCGAGGAACAGTCATGGAGGAATCACGCTCTACTGGAGAGGATGGGGCAGTGCCACTCAGCAGGGGGCTCCCTCAGAGAAGAGGCCACAGCCTCCATGTTTGTGTCACCAGGACCAACGTGGAGCCTGGCCTACAGAAGGTGTTCAGTGAACGTCTGCTGGCCCACCACCTTCAGCCTCCCCTTCCTCCTTCCCACTCCTGACCCCCAACTGACAGGAAAAGCCTTTTCAGAAGGTCCTCGGCTGACAACATCCCGTGGTAGCAAGATCGATGTTTCTTTATACCTGGTCCCTGTCCTTGTCCATACCTGAGATGATGGACAGGACAGGTAAGGCCAGGACGAATGAAGACCCTAAAATCCCCCCAAGGGAGCTTTAGTCAAGCTCTTTGCCTGCCACTCCTCTCAGCTTCGTGACGACCCTGTGAAGTGGGGACTGTTATCAATCCCTTTTTATAGGCAGCTAAACCAAGGCTCAGAGAAGTTAAGCAACTTTCCCGACGTCGTTCAGCTAGTGACCGACAGAGCCTGGATTAAACCCAGCCATCCAGCTCCGACATCCGCACACTCAGGCCCTGTGAGATCCTGCCTTTACAGAGGTAACGAAAATATCTATTTGGAAGCCACTTTCAAAATATTTGTTTGAGAAATGCTAAATAACTGAACAGAGAATAGTCTATCCTGCAAATTAAAAAGAACCAGTGCTGGAGATGGTGGTATTTATTTTCAGCAATTGGGGGTCAACGTGGGGAGAGGCTGGGGGTGGGGTTGGCCGGACCTCTGGGCCGAGCAAATACATGCTCCTTGGATCAGAGAAAACAAAATCCTACTCACAGAAGAAAGATCCCTTGCTATTCCCCCCCACACACACCCCCTCCAGGATCTGAACAGATAATCAGAGCATGCAGACATTCAACAGTAATCAATTAGTACCTACTTTAGATTAAATTGAGAATATGTAAATCGGGCGCCTCATCAAGGCTGCACACGCCAGTGATTTGAGACGTAGGCACCCCAACGACGTGCCGCAAACATACTGAGTCTCTGCCGACACAGAAGGGCATGGAAATCTTGTCCCATGGCCGAAAAATTTCTTTAGCCTGGGAAACCTGCTGTTTACACACACACACACACACACACGCTCGTGTGCACACACACTCTTTCCTTACCCACTTTCCTCCATCTTTCCAGAGGCATACGCTTCCGTATATCATCAGAAGGAGCCGTCAGTGTAAAAACCCAGCGTCAGGATCACAAACAGCAGAGCATCCTTGACCTTGACCCGACCCTCCCTATGACCCCAGTGGTCTACAAGATAAGCCTTGTTCTGGTGGTTCGTGACTGGTTTTGTTTTTGAGAGCGGTGTAAACAGAATCATTGGGAAAACGGGGCCCCAGATAAACACGTCTGGGAAGGCAAGGTGAATCGAGGCAGTGAGAGAGAGAGAGAGAGAGAGAGAGAGAGAGAGAGAGAGGCCTGACTAGAGCAGAAACCTTCATGAGGCAGGTCTGGTTTTCCACCAGCCTGTCTGTGTAGGGTCCCTGGCAGCAAAGAGGAGGAAGCCCTAACTGTCTGAGCAGGCTGCCAGACAAAATCCCGGCCAGCAGGAAAAGGGTATTTCCAGACTGCGGTCCCCCAAACCTGTCCTTGTCAAGGCCTGGAAGATTGGTATTTTTCACGGAATGCTCTCAAAAGGCGTGTCACGAGTGAGAAACCCTGGTTGCCGGCCATGGAATATGGCGCTGAGCCTACAGAGTGACTGACAGCTGAGGGCCTTCAAGAGTGGTCCATGTGAGGGGCGCCTGGCTGGCTCATTCAGTGAAGCGTCCGACTCTTGATTTCAGTTCAGGTCATGATCTCAGGGTCATGAGATTGAGCCCCCGTGTCTGCGCTCTGCATGGAGTCTGCTTGAGATTCTGTCTCTCCCTCTCCCTCTGCCCCTCCCCCGAGCGTGCTCTCTCTCTCAAATAATAAAAACAAAGAGTGGTCCCTGTGGCCAGGGGGTTGAAAAAGAGCTATCTGAGGAAGCCCACAAGATTTCACTGAGCCCAAGGTTAGGAGAAATATTTCAGTGGGAGCTGTTGATTCTCACCTAGTCAGAAAGCTGAAATTATTACACCATCTGAGTTTCCCTACCACCTTAGCAGTGCTGCGGGCTATATTTATGTGCTTTTTAAAAGCCAAATGAATTTAAGAGAAAAATGGCTTTGGGGAGAATTCTGAGTTCTTTCTTGATAGCAAATAACCAACAAGTATTATTTGGCACCTCCCAGATGTTCAGCACTACGTGAGGCCTGGAAGTAAAGACATATGAAAAGCATAAATATCTATTTCATAAACAAAAATATGAAAAGCATTCCTTGGGTAATTTGCATTCCAATTCAGAAGACAGACGTGAGGTCGAGACATGACGGGAAAATGACAAGAAGTAATGGAGGGGGACAGACATCAGAAACGACAGCGAGCTGGTGATTTGGGGACTCTTTGAGCAAAGTTCAGAGAGGAGGTAAGTTGGCCCTAACATTTGGGAAGTAAAATCTGAATTAAGGGAAAAGAGCTGAGAGTGAGGATATTCCCATGACAGGATGGACAAGAAGAGAATACTAATGAGACCCACTCCCACTTCATGCTGAGTGTGGTAGATTATAAAAATGCTTACAATTATTCGCCTCTCTGCATTCGCTTCCTTGCAATGTGACCCTACAGCTCCTCCCCTCAAGATATGGGGTCTAGTTCCCTGCTCCTCGAATCTGGGTTGTCTACGTGACTGGCATTAGCCAATGGGACATTAACCAACAAGATACAGGCAGAGGTTCGAAAAGGACTTAAACGCTGGGGCTCGTCCCCGTGCTGCACTTGGAACCATGAGACCATCATGTGGATGAGCCTGAACTAACCTACCGGAGAGGCTCCAGGGAGTAGAACCGGGGCACTCTGGCCAACAGCCTGCCAACCAACCGCCAAACCTCCCAGAGGGATCCTTCTGGATCATCCACCTCACCAGATGATCGCGCACGCATGAACCAGCACAGCAAAGAAACCATACTTAGCCAACACACAAAAGTGAGAGCTAAATAACATAGGTACTATTTTAAACCACTGAATTTGGGGGTGGCTTTTTATATAACGACAGCTGATGCACTGGGGAGTAGCTCGGTTTTTATGGAGGATGGTATGATCTCGAAGGGCCAAAAATAAATTAGGTGGTCAAGAGAAATGAAGGTCCTGAATGTGAGGAGGAGCAAAAGGCAATCAAGAGCCCTGGGAGGTTCCCTGGCAGAGGGGTCCTTTGAAAAGAGCAGCATTTTAAGCAGTGAATGACAGATTGGAGGGGCAGAGCTAAGCTTGGAGAAGCCCAGCCTTCGGTGGATCAGGGCTTGTGCAAGGGGGCATTCCAGAGGAAGGAATCGCAGGACATTAAGACGGGTAAGCTTTAGAGTAGGAAAAGACGGTTTCCAAGATGCCTCTGGAGTTTATCCTTTTGAAGCCTGGGAAAAACCACAATGTCTAAGACACAGCAAGGAAAGTGGGGATGGGCAGGCAAGTCAAGTATGATTAGGTCAGAAATTTCATGGCTGCAAAAAATAAAATTATGAAACTCACTTAAAATTGTAATGTCCTGGGGGAATCCGAATCAGGGTATCCTGCAGCGTACAGGGGAGAGCTGACCACCCTAACCTTCAAAAGTACAGGAAAGGGTCTAAGCCGGGAGGCCTCCGCAGCAAGATGTTGTGGATTTGCACTCCATCGTGCCATCTTGGGATGCTCTTGTCCTCCACTGAGTTCAGATTCTGGACAGTGAGGATCTGATAGGGCCATGGGCCGCCCAACAGATTAGCTCCTGGGTCAGGTGTCTGTGGGTCCTTACCTACCAATCAGCTGTCGAGGAAGATGAGCATGATTAAGTACCTCGGGTGTATTCCCCAGAGCCGTAAAGAGGCAGATGGAGGGTAGGGAGGAAACAATGAACCCCTCCATAAAACAGGTGGGGAGAGTGGAATGGGGTCTGAGCAGGCTGAACTGGAAGGGAGAGTAAGAACTCCAAATGTAGATGTCCTGATGGAAGTTTGAAACACAGGGCTGATAGGCCTAGACTTCAGCTGTGAGCGACATGCCTATGGGGAGGGTGGACGCCAGCAAGCAATGACGAATTCATCTTCAAAGAGAATGGAAGGAGGAGAGGCCAGGAGGCGTGGGCAGTGCCTATAGATGTGAAAGGAGAAAGGGGAACCCACGAAAAGAGAAAGGGCAGCGTGAAAGAGGCTTCGAGAAAAGTATGGAAATCCAGGCTCCACTGTGTCTCAGGAAATGTGGGTCAAAGAGACCGAGGACCATGAAACAAATTTCTTCATATGTTCAGGTGGTCACTGGTGAATTTTGGGAGAAGAAAATAGGAGAATGGTTTAACCCTTTCCCTCCAAGGAAGGCAAGAAGTAAAACCATGGGAGGAGTCTGGAGTGAAACTCACACCAGTTGGGTTGGGACTACACAAAAAGCAAAGGGGCTGATTTCTTTGGAGGGCATAAGGCTGGAGAGGGAAAGAAATGGGGTTATCTTCCAATGGCCACCAATCAACCTTATGAATGTCTTTGGGGGAAACAGCACCCAAATCCAAAGGCTGCGCAGAGACTTCAGCTTTCTATGTGTCACCCGTGGAGGTGTCACCCTACGGTTCTGGACCCATTTCCAAAGGGACTGGCTGAGACACGTGTGATTCGCGGAGTCCAAGTTTCTGTAAAGCATTTAGTCAAGCAATTTGCTAACCATCGAGTCAGTGGACATGCCCTTACTGCTCACAGGGATGCCCCTGGGTCTTCCTTCAGTGCAGTTAATTTCCAGGACATGGCGCCACTAAATATTAGCATGTCCCCTCGTGTTAATGGCAAATGGCAAGAGGCTCTCATAATTTAGATATTTTTATGGCTGTTCTGTGGAAGCTAATTTTGTCTAACAAAACCCCATTAAGTTTTAGCTCTATCCTTTTCCCTTCCTCCAACTCCCAGAACTGGGACTTACATGTTAATTGCAGCCAGTCTATGCTAATTAGATTTCATTTCTGTTTCTTAAAGAGACAGATGCCACCAGGCCCTGCCCCAGTCATCCCTCCCTCCCACCTCCGTAGCCGGCTTTTCAGAGGTTAAACTTCAGACTGGATGAAGAATTCACTTAAGGCTCACACTTGAAGTTGGAAAGCAAAGGGGTCAGGTGCTTCCCTATTCCTCACAACTTCCTTTGAAGACGAAACGCTTCTTTTCCATGAAATTCTAAGTGTAGCATTTCTAATTGAGAAACAAATCAAAACACTATTAGATTCCTTAACTACACACAAAACTCAACGAAACACCCCAAGGCCTACTATAACCATTGCTTTGAACAGAAGACCCTCAATTCTGGAGCTTTCATCTGCGCTGTGACAAGTTTGGGCTCATCACTGTGGGCTGAGTAAGGATTTATGGGACAAGAACTGCCCAAGGAAAAGAGTAACTTCCTATATTAATGCTTGGTTCTGTTCACTGAAAGAGTGTCTTCTAGGAGCTCAATAGGCATTCGGGAGGATAAAATGATGGACAAAATGAAGATCCTACTTACAAAGGTGTCTAGTCCAGTGGGAAGACATAACAATAATGCTATAAAATAAGTTACCTGCCGTTTGTCAAGCACGACCGTGAGTGCAGTTTATGTTCATAATCACATTTTAATCATCACGGCAATAGCACGAGGTAGATACGTATATATGCACATGATACAGATGGGAAAGTTGAGGTTTAGAGAGTCAGAGTGTATCAGTTACCTTGTGCTACAAGTAATGGTGTGCACTCCACCACCACAAAACTCAGGGGCACACCATAATAAGCCTTATTCTTAAATTGAGCATGGGCCTGTGGATCTGGTAGGACACTCTGCTTCAAGATGTGAGTCATCGTGGCTTGGCTGCAAGCTGAGTTCAAGTCTGTTCTGTGCGTATCATATCCTCTCTGGACCCAACAGCTAAACTGGGCTACGTTCTGCTCATGGTAATGACAGAAGCACAGAAGCACAACTAGAAACGCATGACGCCATTGAAGGCCTTTGAAGGTCTAGACTCGAAGGCATATGCAGTCACTTTCGCCCATACTGCATGAACCAATTCAAGTCACATGGCCAAGAAAAATGTCAATGGATAAGGAAGTGAAAGACACTGCAAAGCCACGTAGGAAAGGCTGTGAGTTTGTAATTTCACAGAAAGAGGGGATGAAAACTTAAAAGCAGTGATCTAATCTCCACGCACAGATCCAAACTGGCAAAACTAGCATTTGAACTCAGGATGATCAGGTTCCAAAGCCCACCCTTCAAACCGCTCTGCTGTGTGCAAACATCTCACAGTAATAGAGTCGGGCAGATTCGGATTAGGATTCGGTAAGTCTTGGGTGCGGGGCCTGAGATTCTGCATTTCTAACAAGCTCTCTGGTGATGTTGACGCTTCCGTCTCACACTTGAAGGAGCAAGGCACTGAGCAAAGAGCCTGCCAGCCATTCAAGGTCAGGGATGAGGTTTTCTGTCTCTTTGTTTCCTCACAACATCTCTCGCGCTGCCAGATACATAACAGACCCACCACTGCGGGTTGGATGCCGTTGCTGCTGCTGTTTTCCCTTCTAATCGACCTCCTTGCCCTCCCCCCAGTCTTCCCCACTCGGTGGTAAAAAGCCAAGGCTCTTGGACACCTTGTTGGGTTAACTGCCTGCACACTTATGTTTTAACTGGTTTTCTCGGAAGGGAAAAAAACAAAGCGCTGCAAAAAAGCAACCTTCTATTACTGGAGGTCTATGCAGATTCATTAGAGCTTTGGGGAAGCCATCAGAAGTTGATTGTGCTTGAAGGGGTTGCTCGTCTCCTCCCATTTCCTAATTTGATTTCACGGCTCTGCAATGAAGTCAGAATTAGAGCCACATTAAAGACGGGAAGAGGGAAGAAAAAAAAATCCCACCACCAATCAAGTTCTGAAACTTGCGAGGTGCCTTCTCCCCGTCTCCCCGAGGAATCACCCATTTTACGAGGGTGAAGGTGACCTCAAGAGAGACCACGGGCTGAAAAATCACGGCTTTTAGAGTTACTCACAAAGCAGAGAGAAGATGGATTACTGAGAAGGCACACATTTGTGGGTAGGGGAGCTCTGAGAAAAGGAGAGAGAAGTTCTGGAAGTCCTACTTCAGTTAAGGCTCACCTTGGGACTAGGTGGCTTTTTTTTTTTTTTTTTTTTTTTGGTACCAGGTGAATGGCACCGGGGCTCATGCTTCAGGATGTCCCAACCCTTAGAGGTGTCCTTGGGTTTAGTTAATGGTCGCAGAGTCATTCCTTTCTGTTTAGATAATGTTCAGGTGCCTACAGCAGATGTTGTTGATACCCTGCCCTCATGCCCTCGCAACTCACTCCTATATCCTGTGGGTGTTTACAGCGAGCACCTGTTAAGGATTCTATTCCTGGGAGTATGTTCAGGACTCAAGGCAAGCTGGAGTTTCTACTCTGGGAAGCAGTCCTCCACCAAAGGGTTGGTGGAGAAGTACCCCAGCTTCCTCACTTCTTGGTTGGGATAACCCTGGGGGTATATTCTCCACTGTCTCCCAGGGGCCCCTAGCTGGACTGAGCTCCAGGGGGGAGCCCACAGAGACCACCTGTGTCCCCTCTTACCCTGTATCACCTCTTCATTCCTCTATCAGAGCGTCCCGGGATTAATTTTCAAAGAAACTGCTTGCACTCAAATTGTTGTCCTAGGTTCTGCTTCTGGGGGAAACTCAAATGAAGACAGTGTCTCAAACTTCTTCCACGAAAATGTCACCACTCCAGGCTGGCACAGATTTGGGGGTTCAGGAAGGAGCAGGGCTCTTTGAGTGAACATGTTATGAGTGAAATGTGGGGGAGGAACTCAGGACAGTCCCCCCGGGAAGGATGGGAGTAGGCGGTGTGTTGGGGAGACGTGGGAACTAGGTGCGGAAGGTGCAACACGGGTCATTGATTGCCAAGTGGAAAGGTGCCAACTCATCTGTCATCGCAATTCTGCTTAGAGCTTATCCTATTCTTGGGTTTTCACTGCAAAATGGGAAAGATTAATGGGTTCCCATAAGACATAGGGTTTGAGTTTTGCCTTGCGTCTTCCTGGGTGTATATCCTCATCATTTTATTTTTCTGAGCCATGCTGTCCTTGGATGTAATTGGAGATAACAATGCCCATTGATCCAGGCTGCATGGAGCTTGGGGTAGAGGAGAACCCTTGGGCTCCGAGGGCCTGCATATAAACCCCAGATTTGTCCTTTACTTGCTGCCTGGCGTTTGGGCAGCTACCTAACATCTCGGAGACCATTCATTTATAAAATGGAGAAATAACATTAATTTGAATCACCCGAACTGGCCTATGTTTGATATTTTGAGCTACAGAAATGGCAATTTCATATGGTTCAACCTAAGACCTGCCTCACAGGGTTTATGTGAGGATTTAAAATATCTGAGGGGTGCCTGGGTGGCTCAGTCGGTTGAGCATCCGACTCTTGATTTAGGCTCAGGTCATGATCTCGGGCTCCTGAGATCAAGCCCCACGTCGGGCTCCGCGCTGGGTGTGGAGTCTACTGGAGATTCTCTCTCTCCCTCTGCCCCTTCACACCCCCGCCCGCTCTCTCTCTAAAATAAAATAAAATAAAATAAAATAAAATAAAATATCTGAAAAGCACATAGTGTACTGACATGCACATAGTGTGCACCCAACGTACCATTACAGTAAGCTGTGATGACTATAATTGTTGAGGTGACACCTTATGGTGACCAGGCCACAGAAATATCGAAGCCTGATTTCGAGCAAATAACAATAATAGCAGCCCACCGCCCAAGGACCCTGTCTACCCATGTGACCACCAGCCATAATCACTGGACATCCAGATGCTGGGAGAACATGCGGGGCATGTTCTGAGCTCCCTGCGGAACACAGTTTTTTTTTGTTGTTGTTTGTATTTCCAAATGTCATATTGAAACCATTGTGAATAAAAGAACAAGAGATGATTTCAGTTTCCACCTTTTGTGATGCTCGGTTTAAAAAATAAAGGAGGGCCCAGCAAAATTAACTATCATTTTAAGAAACAACCACTGAAACAGCCGTTTTGACTATATTCGTTATTATACAATGCCGAGCACTGTGCACCAGAGTGCACGGCATCTGTCTGCTCACTAATTCTCCCGTTATTATTACCCACTGAAAGGGCAGGCGGGAGAGAATTCCAGGCAATCTCCCTCGGCAGAGCTTTGCAGGTTTCATGGAGCACTCAAAACTCCCCCAAACGTGCTCTTTGAGCATTTGGCTTGCTAATCTTGTTGACATGACAGAAAAAAAAAAAATCAAAAATAGCTAATGGCTTTAATTTTCTTATACCTGACAGCTAACCAATTCATCCCACCCTAAACAGTTACTCATCTGATCCCCCCTACACACACTCACGCATGCACACTCCTCTTTTCCAAACCTGTCAGTCACACCTGTGTGTGTGCGCGCGCATGCGCGCGCACTTGTGCATGTGCGATCAGGCTTAATTTTATTTCTTTGCCTCTCAGGAAGGTCACAAATCACAGATGCAAAGGGTTTCTCAGATGGCAAGCAGGGAGGGACAAACAGAACTGTCTCGTCGAAGTCCTCTGGCAACCAGGCACAATCTCGGCAGCATGCGGTATAGATCACTCAAGGTGGCCACTGGGAATAAGACGCAGAGACAGCAGAGTCGGGCCTGGCAGGCAGATCTGGTGAGTGTCTGCTGGGCTGCAGGGCCTGGTGGTGACAGCTGACCCTGCACACTGTTTCCAGGAGACCCAGAAGCCCAGGGCAGGCAGAAGGGTCTGGGAAGGGCACCAGGTACGGCTGTGTCAAGATCCAGAATCATGGGGAGCATGTCGGGAGGAATTTGGTGAAGAGGCCTTTAGAAGTCATTGCCCCTCTTTCCTTCCCCTCCCCTGGTTCCCGTTGCTGGTTTAAACTATGCTGGAGCCAGGGCTGTGTGTGTGGGCAGGAAAAGGGTCAGAGCTGCAGCTGCTGTAGCCGCACCAGATGACATCACGCTACCCTTTGTGCGTGCGTGCGTGTCCCCGTGTGCACGTGTGCCTACGTACTTGTGCACGCTCCTGTGTGCGCGCGTGTGTGTGTGCGTGCGTGCGTTGGTGGGATAGTTCTGCATTTTATTTTATTTTTTTTAAAGATTTTATTTATTTATTTGACAGAGAGAGAGACAGCGAGAGAGGGAACACAAGCAGGGGGAGCGGGAGAGGGAGAAGCAGGCTTCCCGCAGAGCAGGGAGCCCGATGCGGGGCTCGATCCCAGGGCCCTGGGCTCATGACCTGAGCTGAAGGCAGACGCTTAACGACTGAGCCAACCAGGCGCCCCTAGTTCTGCATTTTAAAGGAATGGATTAATGGCTAAATGGCTGTTCTATGCTTTAAAGGGCCAGCTGTTTAGCACTTAGTATTATAAGATTTATTTCTCGGAATGTTTTTTTTAAACCACCCCCCATTCCCCAGCTGGAGGCTTGTTGTTACTGGAGAAGAAAAACATTGTCTGGGTGCAGGAAAAGCATCCCAGGGGGCATCTTCGACCCTCTCTGTTTAGTAGAAGCCTGGACGATGCCTCCCTCCAAGGGCTTTCTCTACATTTCTTCAATGTCCTGGATTACCTGGATAACATGAACTCTCCTCAAAAACAGTGAGGCTCATTTACAAGCTCCTGGAAAACAGAGGTCTTAACTCTCATTTACATTTGCATGATCTCTGCCTTCCGTGTTCCTGTTTGCCCCAGGCTTGGAGCAGCCCTGATCCTGCCTCAGTACTCCCCCCCACCCCCAGATACACCAGTCCTCAATTCTGTCCTCTGCCCCCTACATCCTTCTCAGGCCCAGAACCTTCCATGTCTACCTCTCCACAGGCCATTCCAGTGCTTTCTGCCTTTCCTCTACCTACGGCTGCCTCCAGCTTGGGAGTTGGGTGTCCAGGGACTCCCCGCGATCGATGACAGCAGACTAAGGGGCCAGCCTCAAAACAACTGGAACAAATCAGCCAAGGCCAAACGTTAAGTGCCTCTGGCAACCTCTCTTCTTGGGCCGCTCTCTCAGGCCCCAGAAATGCTAAAGGTTCAGGTTGTAAAATCCAAACTCCTAGACCCCCGAAGCCTCATTTCCAGCCCGAAGGAGACACCCAACCCAGCCTAATACTCATGTATTCCTGGGCCTACATTAGTCAGGAAAGCCCCCCACCCCCCACCTCAGGAGCTTTCACTTCCAGTCTCCTCTGACAGTCCCATGAGTGGTGGTCAGATCGATGGTCCAGAAGGTTCTAAGGGAGACCTGGGTCTTCCCTGGAACTGGAGGTTACTGGCCACTAATTCTGGGCTCCTGATCCAAAGGAGCTGGGGGTAGGTTGCAGCCCCTGAGGTGAAGGCCAGAAGACCTCACACATCCCACAACCACCAGCCAGGGATTCCTACCGAGAGCGGAAGCAGCCTGAGCCGCAACCTGCCCACGCGTGTCCCGGATGGGATTTGCCCTCCCAGAAGAAGGTACCCAGAGCCTATTTTTTTCCAAAAGGCTTGTCTTTCTCTCTTTAATGAAAACCCATATTCAAACATGGGACTTGGTGTCACAGACACATTATGAAGGGATGCTCTGCTTTGCAAAATCCTCTCTGAAGGACTTTTTTTGATTGTGAGATTACCGCCCCCCCCCCCCCCCCCGGCAACATCTCAGCCAGTGAGAAGGCAGAAGAAGGTAAGAAGTTGAGCCCACTGACAGGAGAAACTTCCAGCATCAGGTTCATTCCTAACAATGCCACTGGCTAGCTGCGTGACCGTAAGCAAGCTACCTCTCCTCTCTGTGCCTCGGTCTCTGCATCTGGTAAATGGGGGACAATGATCCCAATTACCTCATAATGTTAGTTTGAGGACCAAGTGAGATCATTGAGGCAGAGCTGGTGGTACAGTGCCGGGCACACAGTAAGCACTCGGAAGGCTTGGCTGTGCCGTGAATTATGATTTTTAAGACCAATGGCCAATCTACAGTCGGTCTGGGGAAGGAACGAGGTCAAATAGGCTGGTCACTTACCACGTTGAAAACGAACTGATTTAGCCCGAAAAGATGCTGAGCAAATGGTTCACTTCAACCTTTTATCACACTGAACATCTACGATCTCCAAACCTCCTTTGGAGTTGGATCATTAAACACAACCAGAATAGCAAGGTAACATAGTCATCCCTTAAATATTGTGCATTTGCGGGGAAAGAGAACAAAGGAATTAGGATGCAAATCCATTGTTTTTGTCTATTTAGATTCCATTTCCTGATTTCCCTCTGGGACACCCACCATTCCCCCACTCCCAGGCCTGTGACTTGGGCAGGGTCCTGTGGCGGTGGGCTGGTCACTGCTCCTAGCTCTGCTTTTGCTTTCTTTTCCCTGCTCCGTGCTCAGCGGGCATCATGGCAACAGCCTGAAATCAGCCACAGTGGGAGTATTTATACCACTGAACTTGGCCAATGCTACACATGAGCATCTCCCTCCCCCGACCCCAGAGCCCGTCATGAGACGCTTACCAGCACACCCCTGGGCTTCCCCCGTCCTGCAGACACATGACCCAAGGACAGTCAGTCAGCATATTCCAACTTCCCAGCTGCAGTGATAGGTTCAGAGATGGATGCGTGTCCAGAGGCTGACCAATGACCCGCAATCTTGGGATGTTCGCTGGAAAAATCTGAAAGAGAAATTTCTTTTTAGTGGGACTGTAAGGAGGAAGCTGCTAGTGTCAAATTTAGCGCTACCCAGAGATAGTCCCACCTGAGAGAAGGAAGGAACGAGAGACCAAGGGCTGATGACCAGGGCCACACTAACCCTTGGATTTTTTTTTTTTTTTTAAAGATTTTATTTATTTATTTGAGAGAGAGCACATGAGACGGGGGAGGGTCAGAGGGAGAAGCAGACTCCCTGCTGAGCAGGGAGCCCGATGCGGGACTCGATCCAGGGACTCCAGGATCATGACCTGAGCGGAAGGCAGTCGCTTAACCAACTGAGCCACCCAGGCGCCCCCTAACCCTTGGATTTAAAAGGAACATGACCCGATAAATTTTCTCTTCTTTTTTCCTGGGAGGCCGGCTGGAGTTGGAGTTTTGTCATGTGCACCACTCAAGAGTCCCCACTAAGAGAGATGCGTTATATATTCTCCAATGTCAGGTTTGTTTTTAAGGTTTTATTTCTTAGAGAGAGAGAGAGAGAGAGAGCACACGAGTGGGAGGAGGGGCAGAGGGAGATCCCAGGACCCCGGGATCATGACCTGAGCCGAAAGAAGTCGCTTAACCAACTGAGCCACCCAGGCGCCCCTCCTATCTTTCTGTTTATAGCAGATAGTGGAGTGGCTACGAATGCCTCCTATCCCTATATGCACACTCCTTTTCAATGTGATTTTTGCAGCTTCTCCCTTCAAGAAAGACAGTGTATTGACCCCTCCCTTGAATCTGAGCTGACTTCGTGATTTGCTTTGGCCAAAAGAATGTAGCAGAAGGGATGCTGTACAAGTTCTGAAGTCGGGCCCCTAGAGACCCGGCAGCTTCTACCTCCACTCTCTCGGAGCCCTGAGACCCCCATGCCCTGACACCACCGTCCCTGTAGGGGGAAGGGCCACATGGAAAGGGACGCTCAGCTGTCCCAGTTCTACCCCCACTGAGCTCAACGCTCAGCCAGCCCTGCAGCTGAATGCAACCTGTGCGAGCGCCCAGACAAGAGCAACGGAAGAGTCCAGCCCATCCACTGAATTGAGAGAAATAATAAACCATGGTTAGAAGCCACTCGGCATGGGGGTAGTTGTTACACAGCAAAGATACTTGATGATTTTTTAGCATCTATCCACTAATGCGGGGATAAAACTCTTATGTTTGGCAAGACAGTAGGGGCTCAGGAGCCGGAAGGTTGGACTTGAGCCCCAGAGCCACTGCTTGCTAGCTTGGGCTCTTGGGATAGTTATGTAATTTCTCTTTGTGTCAGTGTTCCCATCTGTCAAATGGGCATAAGACTAGCACCTATCTCATGGGGTTGTCATGAGGATTAAACAAGTTAAAAGCTTATTATATGCCCGGGACCTGGCATATAGCAAGCCCTCAATAGGTGCTAGCGCTTCTCATTATTAGCATTAGCACCCATGCTATGAGAAATAAATCGTTCCAATTTTAAGTATAACACTGCCAAAGCAAGCTCCATGAGAAAGAAATTGAAACTCTTTGTTGGATCCAAGAACAGTGATCCTGACCATAGTCCCATCCCAGGTTGAGCTTAAGCTATGGTCGTGGTAGGATTCAAACTTGTCCAATCACATCTATAAGAAGTGGCAGGGGACTGCCATCAATCTGTTAGTACTCGCAATCCAAGAAACCCCTGGGAGAGAACTCACACGAAGTGCATTCCAAGGATTACCTCATCTAAAGTTCACGACAGTCTCATGAAGTAAGTGCTACCAATATCCTTTATTTGCAGATAGAGAAACATGAGGCTTGGAGAGGTTAAGTTACTGACCAAAGTCACACAGCCAGCAAGGGTGGAGTCAAGGATTTCAGCCCCAGCTGACTAGTTCTAGAGCCCGCACTCCTAATCTCTTACCGTACTGCCCTGATTCTGGGACAATGGGTCAGAGCCGGCCAGCACCGCGAACCTCCACTAAGACGATCATGGAAATTCTCCACCCTCGGTGGCGCTCTGAACACGTGGGGAGAGCCTGGCAGTTCTGCTACCAGCCCCTTTGTGGCCCAGGGGAGAGGGTTCCCCTACCCAGACACCAGCCATCTGGTATAAGGTTTGGTACCCCGATCACACACTGGTGGTTGCCAGCAGCAGCTGGGGCAGCTCCGGCAGGGCTGGGCAGCGGTGACAGTGCCTTTGATGGGCACTGAGGGTGAAGGGGACATTTTGGCTTAGGCAGAGATGAAGAGACCGCCACAGCAGCTGCAAGGGAGGGGTGTGGTGGTGATGCCACAGGCCACCAAAAGCATGAGCCTGCTGAACACAGCAGGAAGGCTCAGAACCATTTGGGAGGAATCTGAGGGGCTCCGCGTCCCTGCCGAGCAAGTGGGAGTAGGGCCAGAGGCACTCTGCTTCTCATGGCTGGGCCCGTGATGCTATCCTTACTCCCAGCAACTCCGGGTTGTAGAAGAACTGGTCAACCATGGAGCCGGGTGTTGGCCAAGTCAGCAGCCTCCGAAAAATCCCTATCCCCAGGAACATCTCTCCCCCAATCTCCATGCTTCTTGAAACTCCAATCCACTCTTCGGGGTTAAGATAACATCTTTAGAAATTGCCCGGTAGTAGGCAAACCTAACAGCCTAGCCCACTACTGTCATAATTATTACTATTAATAAAACAGTAACCAACATTTATATACTACTTCTGATTTATCAGAATCTTTCCCATTTAAAGGACTCTCTCAGTAGCCCCTGACAAAGGTAGTATCCTTATTTCAAAGATGAGGATGTCAACGCAGCCAAAAAATGTGCTCAAGATGCAACCAAGAATGAGAAGCAGGAACTCAGTTCAACTCCTTTTACCTCCCATGATGGTTAATTTTAGGTGTCAACCTAACTGAATCATGGGGCACGCAGATATTTGGTCAAACATTATTCTGAGTGTATCCGGGGTGGAGGGGGAGGTGTTTCTAGATGCAATGAACATTTGAATCGGTAGACAGTAAAGGGGACTGCTCTCCTGAATGTGGGCCTCGCCCAATCAGTCGACAGCCTGCCTAGAACAGAAAGACTGGGTGAGTGGGAACTCCTTCTGCTTGACTACTTGAACTAGACGTTGGAGTTTTTTCCTGCCTTCATACTTGAGCTCAAACATCGGCTCTTCCTAGGTCCCGGGCTTGCTAGCTTTTGGAGTGGAATTGTATCATTGGCTCTCCTGCTTCTCAGGCCTTTGGGCCCAGACTAAACCAAACCATTGACCCTCTTAGGTCTTCAGCTTGCCAACTGCATATCTTGGGACTTTTCAGCCTCTAGAGTCACAGGAGCTGATTCTTTATGATAAATTCATATCTATATGTATACATACTCCCTATTGGTTCAGTTTCTCCGGAGAACCTCAGCTAATACACCTCTCAGTCTCAGGTGCCCGCATCAGGGGTCCATTAATATCTCAGCAGACGCCAATTTCTGACTCCAGGAGAGAAGAAGCATGTGGCGGATTAAACGCGGCCACACGTTCCTGGCACTTTTCCCATTGAGAAGTAGACTCTAACTTCCTTCCTCTTAAATCTGGGGTGACCTTTAGTGACACGCTTGTAACCAAGAGAATGGAGTGGGCCCGACACCACGTGACATCTGAGGCTAGGTCAGAAGAAATCTTGTAGCCTCTGCCTGGATGTCTTGGAATGCTTGCTCTCTGACTACCCTCTCTCTGGATACCCTCTGCTGGAACGCCGTTGCCATGCTGTGAGCGGCCCAAGCCACAAGGAGAGGTCCTCTCTGTGTCAGTGCTCCCCAAATGTCAGTGTGCTTGTGGATCACATGAAGCTCTTGTGAACACACAGGTTCTGCTTACATAGGAGGGAAGAGGGCCTGAGAGTCAGCTTCTCTAACCAGCTACCTCTGCCCCTGTTGATCCGAGGATCATGCTCTGAGTAGTGGGGCCCCATGGTCCTCTGTGTTGCACCCCACTGGATCCTGGTCATCTCCGGGTCTGACCTACGGAGCTCTCATTTTTTTTTTTCCCAACAGTCATGAAGGCCCATAAGTAGCATTGCTTTGCCCTTTTGCTAAAGTACGTATTTGAATTACACATACTTTGAGACTAGTGTGGGAGAGTCACTTGGCTTCCATGGGAATGTAATTCTGGAGAAAGCCTATATAAACATTTCTCTTTTCAGAGACTTGGGGATTCATAAAAGATGCAGCCACTACACATCTCAGGGCTATATAGTTCTCCAGCTGTTCTCGCCTGTCTGCCATTCATCGACTTGTCTAGGAAGCAAAACAGTTCTGTAGGCATTCACTCATTTATTTATCCATTTATTTACTCATAAAACAAATACTGATTGAACACCTTCTCGTTGTTTGGGTGCTGGGCGGGGTGGGGGGAACCCAGCTAAATTGTCACAGCCCCTGAACTCACAGAGCTTCCAGTCTAGGGAGGGAGACAGACATGAATCCCGCTGGTAGTGCTACAGTCCGTAAGGCTGCGGTGGAGGAGGAGAACGGGAGCTGGGAGGGCAGGTGTCAAGGGGTCTGGGCCAGCCTGGGCAGTCAGGGTTGGGCTTGCTGGGGGAAGAACAGCTCCCACTGAGATCTGAAGGATGGATAAGGTTGGGTGGGTACAATGCCTGGGTGTGAGCCAGAGCAAGGCCACTGCCAAAGGCCCGTGCATTGTCCTTGCTGGTTACAAATCCCATCTTCCCGCAAGTGGGAATGTCCCATCACCCACACGGTGGCTCTAGCCGGCGATCTTCCAGTCTTCACCAGACTGAGGGGAAATTTGGACAGGCACGCAGAGAAGGCTGGGTGAAGACCCGGAGATACACAGACACAGAGGGAAGACGGCCACAAGAAGATCAAGGCCGAGATTGAAGGGATGCATCTCCAAGCCAAGGAGCGCCTGGGGCTGCCAGAAGCTGGAAAAGGCAAAGAAGGATCCCCCCTAGAGCCTCTGGAGGGGAGTACAGCACTGCTAACACCTCAACTTTGTATGTCTAACCTCCAGAACTGTGAGTCAATAGATTTTTATCATTTTCAGTTTCCCGGTGTACAGCACCTTGTTGCGGCAACTCTAGGAAATTCCGACACCGATGGAGCCCTCCCACGGAGCTGTAGTTAGGGATCAGAAGCAGCGTGATCGCCCAGCTCACACTGCTGTGTGGGAAATGGAGTGCGGAGGGCACGAGCGGAAGTTGAGAGCCAGGAGGCTTCTGGAGCAAGTCATGACCCCATTAGAGATTGAAGAGGTGACACAGATGGAACTGTATGATTTTTATGGCAAAAGAAGAAGACTGAGGTGTCAAGGGTGACCCCCCCCCCCCAGTTTTGGACTTAAGGACCTGGTGATAGCAAAGGTAAAGAGGACCACGTGCTTTCTCTTCCTCCTCATCTCACCGGAGAACTTATAACTGTATTCTCAAAACTCTTTGGGCTTTTCTCTCTCACTTGATGGTTAATTGAAAAATGAAAAATGTCTTCTCATTAGAGAATGGCAAGAAGAGAAAATAACTGAAGTCAGATCAGCTTCCTCCTCGTGCTGTGACCCTCCTCCCCCAGCTTGTAGTTCTCAAAGAAGGCCAGCTGGGGTTGTTGTGAGGTGGAATCCTGAGAAGAGCCCCAGTGACCCATGCCCTCTCTTGGGATGTGGGTGGGCCTGACCTAATCAGGTGATCCCTTTAGAGCCCGTCAGAGATTCTGCTGTTGGCCTTGAAGGTGCAAAGCCATCAGAAGCAAGTCCTTTAGGGGCAAGGAACTAAATGCGCCCAATGGCCACAGGAGCTTGGGAGAAGACCGTGAGCCTCAGAAGCTGACCCTAGCCCTGGTTAACACCTCGATTACAGTCTTGTGAGATCCTGAGCAGAAGACTCAGTCAAGCCATGCTGGACTCTTAACCCAAGGAAACCGTGAGATAATAAATGGCTATTCTTTCAAGCGTCCAGGTTTAGGGGAATTTGTTATGTGGCAATGGGTCACTGATATAGTGGCAATCCTGACTCCCCCCCAGCCAGATTAAAAAATGGATCCGGCCCTTCCTTATCTTCTTCCTGCCACTGCATTCCCACCCATGAAGTGTGTGCTAGATCCGGTTGAGGTGTGCTGGCAATAACAACAGGTGCTGCAGTGTCTGGCTGAAGGCATGACGGGCAGCCAGTAGAAAGCCTAATAAGGCCCCAGTGGGATTCCCTTCCTCGAGGACACAGGTGGACTTCTCCATTCCTGGGGCCTCTGCTGGCCAGCGTGGGTTTGGGTGTTGGGGAGGGGCGCTGGGAGACAAAGACAACAAATGCGAGAAGGGGCTGGCCATCCTGGGTCCTAGAAGGTAAAGAGAGAACAATGGTTCACTCTTCCCAGGAGAACAGCTTTCGGCTCTGGACTCCGTGGCCTCCAAGGTGGAACAGGGAAGCTTTCTGGAACTCCCGTGAGCCCGAGGGTCTGGGCATCAACGTGCGGGGGAGGCAATGCTCCCTAGGTGGGGCCCGACTTCGGGTCTCTGTCCAACTCTCCTGGTGTCCTGATCGGTTTTTCCAGAAAGCAGAGCCTGAAACGGGGTGCAGGTTATTTATTTGCGAGGTGATCCCAGGGAGCAGGACTGAGGCAGCAGGAAGTGTGCACTTCTGAGGTGTGATCACAGTCAGGAGTCCGATGGTGGGGGCACTTCTGGGAAGCCTGCAGCATGCCTTCTGGAAGAATCCACTGGGGAGCTTGGTGGCTGGGCGTTTATCCACTGGCTTCTGCCCTGACAATGGGGGGAGTTACCCCAAGGGTGTTCACTCCCCGACACTTCCAGGCAATCCCTGCAGGTTTCCACGGCTTCGGAAAGAACTCGGAAGTTAGGAGAAGCAGAGAGGTCTCAAGTGCAAGCGGGCCTGCGTTCACAGGAGCTGGCCCCCTCGGCCTCGCAGGGATCACAGGTGGCCGGGGAGCTGGCCCAGGGGGCACAGAGAAACCCCAGCAGCCGAGCAGAGCTCCCTTGAGAAGCCATTTAGGAAAAGCTCTAGACCCTTCCTTCTCCTCCCCATCTACATATGCACAAAACTGCACCAAAAATTCACAATTTCAGGCAATTCACTGAGCTCACCCTTAAGTCCATTCAGGGACCACCCAAGTCCAAAATCCCTAATCTAGAGGAAGAGCAGGATTTATTTTCATGTTTCACTGCTAGGGGGCTATCTTTTTTTTTTTAAGATTTATTTATTTCTGAGGGAGAGAGAGAGAGCGTGTGAGCACAGGGGGAGGGGCAGAAGGAGAAGGAGAGAGAGAAATCCTCAAACAGACCCTCCACTGAGCACAGAGCCTGACGTGGGGCTCGATCCCACAACCCTGAGATCATGCCCTGAGCCAAAATGTAGAGTCAGGCACTTAACCCAGGCGCCCCTAGAGGGGCTCTAGGTGCCTTTGAATCCTGACAGACTTCTTTATAGTCCGGGACAGTCACACTCCACTGGGTAGCTGCTCTGACCACATTCCACAGCCCCATTAGCCCAGCGAGAGCTCTGTGTGGCCAGAGAAATCAGTGTGCGTGGTTCTCCCTGGTGGAGGGTGAGGCGCAGCCCTAGGAGGAAGGAGGATCCCGATCAGAGGGTTCCAGCGGCTTTAATGAAAGGAAAACTCATGGGAACCGACAAGGAACGGCGAGACACCCAGAGACTCACAGCAGGCGCCGGGAAACCAGCACGAGGGAAATGACCAGAGTGATCTGAACCGGTGGGACCTGGAGCACAGAGAAAGGGTCCCAGAAAACGGGGTGAGCCACCAGGAGCTGGTGTTTTTTTCCTACTGCCCCTGCAACGAGTTACCACAACGTAGTGACTTAAACCAACACCAATTCACCATGTTACAGTTCTGGAGTCCGAAATGAGTCCTACGGGGCTAAAATCAAGGTGTCAGCGGGGTTGTGTTTCCTCAAGAGGCTCCAGGGGCGAATCTGTTTCCCTTTTGCAGCTTATCTAGAGGCCGCCCGCCGGCGCCAGCTCACGGCCCCTTCCCTGCATCACTGGACACTGCTTCTGTTCTCACATCCACTCTGACTCCGAGCCTCCCGCCTCTCTCTTAGAAGCCCCTTGTGGTTACGCTGGCCCACCCAGATCATCCAGGACAATCCCCGTCTCGAGATCCTTAACTTCATCATGTCTGCGAGGACCCCTTCTTTGTTACTGTGAATTAATCTAGTCACAGGTTCTGGGGCTCAGCACAGGGACAGCTTTGGGGGCCATGTGCCTGCCCATGTAGTTGTGCCACGCGGCCCCCGCCGACGGTGTGAACTCAGAGCCCGCTGGGGCCCGGAGCTTCGTCTCCTGGCACGCGCCAAGCCTCCTGCCAGGGCTTCCCCTTGTCAGAATCTAACCCGAGCTCACCTGGCAAGGGCGCCAGGAGACGCAGTCCCCAAGGGTGAGAACGGTGGAAATTGGACAGGGGTTGGATCGGGTGAGGGAGACAAGGAGAATAACTAGCCAGTGACTGTGGCTTAAGGAGGGTGGCACTGACTCTGGAAATTTCAACCCATGGTCTGCTCAGGTAAATACATGCCGTGGGGACTCCTATCGCAGTCCCTGTCCCTGCTTCCTCGATGAAGATCAGCCGGGGCAATGATCCTGACTTCCTTCAGCAAAGGTCAGCAGTATATTAAACTCCTGCTAGTTCCCACTTACGCCAACCCTTCCTGGGCTCCAGAAGTCAGCTTCAGCCTCACCTTCTCTGGGGAATCCATCTTTGATGGCTTCAGCCAACGACCGTCCATTCTTGCACGTGACTATCCATTCATTTATTCAGCCGACATTTACTGATCATCTGCTCTTGTACCAGGCACTGTGCTAGGCCCTTTGGAGTACAGCCACTGAGTGACACGCAGTCCCTGCCCCCGAGAAGCCCACAATCTAATAGAGAAGAAGAGAAACACAAATTGTCCTCAGAGAAGGCTGAGTGGAAGAAAGAGCACGTGAGGAGGAGCCCACAGGATTTGTACAATTCGCAGGACAAAACTGGAAATGAACAACATCCCGGGCTGAGGACGTGCCATATGCAAAGGTACTAGGTGGTGAAAAGTCTTGGGGTGTTAAGGGGAGAGAGGGAAGTTTAGGGGGTTGGAACCCAGGGAGCAATGGGTGCTAAAATGCAGGCTGGGGCCACATCGAGAAGGACTTGCATGCAAGCCAAGGACTCAGGCTGTTTGCCTATCCATAACAGGAAGTAGCACACGTTTTTCAGCAGAAGCGTGGCACGGTGGGATGCTCATTTTATCGAGCTGAAGCAGGGAGGCCAAGTGCAAGATCGTTATCGAAGTCTCTCGGTCAGTCGGTTCCAAAGTGTGTCCCCTAGAGCCCATGCTTCCGCATGACTGTAGGTTTGGCATAGAAGGGTATGGGGCCACCTTCGCCCTCATCCCGAGCGACAGCTTTCAACAGTGTGACACCTTGAGTCTTTGTGTATAGTCGCATTCAATGGAAGGGTTGCGCTCTCTAAGACTGGTTAGATCCCACGGTGACCGGAAAGGTGGGCTGCTAATGAGGTTGACAGGCAAGCAGAGGCCAGATCTGAGCTCCTCTTGTGGGGCTGGCTGGGGGCAGACCGGACCCGGGGGAATAGAAGAAAGACGTCGATCAGGAGCGGGGCGGGGAGGGGGGCGGTTCTGGCTCTGGTTAGTTAGGTCTGGCTTCAGGGGGAAGAAGGGGTTGGTTTAAATCTGGCATCGGGACCCCTACTTCCACAGGGGTGGGTATCCTGAGATACATCTCATACATTTGGCCCCTCGAAGGTCAAAGGGGCCTGCCGCATCCGGGAAATGTCTGGGTATGACGGACATTGGCTGGTTCGTTCATTCCTTCATTCGCTAAGCATACTCTGAGCGCTGCTAGGGGCCAAGGACTCAGAAATAGGTCAGCCACAGTCTTTTGGTCTGAGAACATTCCCAGCCTGGGTTTTTATGGTCTGCAGCAAGGCGGCAAGCAGGGGAGGGAGGTTGTCGTGTCCCTGAAAGGAACCACAGCCAGAGAGCCTGGTTGCCGGGGTGAGGCCACCCACACCCCGCTGCATAGGGTTCCCAGTCCTCCCCATTCCTCCCACTGCAACCGTGGCGGCTCTCAGCCTCCCATCACAATGAAGAGGGCTGGGAAGAAGCCAAGCCCTGTCTTTGCCCCAGGCAGGGAATGTGCTCGCTCAGCTGGGACTCAAACCCAAGACAATCGTGGGCTTGTGAGGAGCTTGGCGAGGAGACTCAAGGAGGGTTTCTCTTTTCTTTCCTTTTAGCCTTTGAGAGCCACTCTAAAACTGTTGTTTGCTACTTAATTAGAGGTCTCAAACTACCCTGCATTCGAGAAAGCAGAAAAGAGGAGGAATAAAGTGCGTAGATTTTTGTTATGGTCCCAGATGACCAATGAGAATGGCCTCAAATTTTAAAGTAACACAATCGAAATTGCAGATGTTCAATCAGATGGAAGATCGCGGGGCCAAGTGAGAAGGGCTATTTACCAAAGCGAGCAAAGGTTTTGTAAGCAGCAGGCCAAGAGTCTTACAAAGAACCCACAAAAATTGCGCAATGAAGCCGCCCCCCACCCCTCCCGCTTTCAGCACACAATCTCTTCACACCATGAATGATTTGAAGGCTGCATGCTTGTGGATTGCCCTGGTGAAGGTTTCGTTTCCAGCTCGAGAGAATCCATGTCAGAAAATCGTCCTTCAGCGTTCTCGGAAGAGAAATAAAAATGATCGCTACTGAAAGAGCCCAATTTGGGGTTTTCAAAATGTATGTGCAAATAGACAAAAAAAAAAGATGGGAATGATACAATCAAAATGTTATAAATGTAATCTATGGGTTGAGGGATTACGAGGATTTCTATTTTCTTCTTTGAGCTTTTAAATTTTGTTGCAAATTAACTTTTTTCGGTCATGATAAAAAATGGTGGGTTTTGTTTGTTTGTTTGTTTAAGATTCTTTATGGAAATCAGTCTCTGTAAAAAGGAGATAATCATGCCTCACACAAGATTCCCGAGAGTTCGATGACACAATCTCAAGACTGATCTGGTCATAGACTCTGAAACGCAGGAGGCAAGGGATAGATGCGTAACTGTGCCTTGGAAACATCAATCTGTGTTACGGGTCTTTAAATTACATACTTGTTTTTTAAACAAAAGCGTGGAGTGCAAGCTTCACACCAACGTGGCAGGATACTTTATGAAGGGAATAATCTGCAGTTCGACCTTGTGGCTTTCGGTATTTCTCCTCCTCGGCTCCCCGCAGGAAGAGAAGCCGGGCGCTCTGTTACCGCTGGGCTCCATGCGGGAATGCTGACCGTGACAGTTGCCAGGCCCAGGACGAGGGATAGGAAGTGCAACTCCAATGGGTTGTTTTACAGAAACTTGGAGCCACTGAAAAGAATTGCCTTGATAAAGTGTGCATCTGCACAAGTGTGTGTGTGTGGGGGGGGGGTGCTGAGGGGAGTTAGCGTGAGGACACGGAGGAGGATGTTTGAAGTTCAAGGATTCTAAGAGGGAGAAAGCCCCCTTAAGAGGGAGGAGAGGTAGAGATTATTTGAGAAGCTTTGGGGAAAGGGACTGGGTTTTTGCAGGTCCTGCTAGTGGCAGGGGCGGGGTGGGGGGGAGAGGGCGAGCCCTGTTTCTGCACACAGCCACTGAGTCAGGTCAGGTCCTCCTATGGGGTGGCAAGGATGAGGAGGTCTGTAATTCACTCTAAATGATTTCAGCATAGACTATGTGATAGTTTCCACTTGAACCCTAGGGACCATCAGTTGCACATTAGAGACACCCCACCCCAGGAGTGCTCAGCTGACTTAGGTCAGAAAGGTTGCCTTCCAGAGGTGGATCCTCCCAACACAGCATCATCCATTGTGTTTCATTCAGCACTTGAGACTTTCTCGATTAGTACAGAGTCTCGGAAATGGGTTTTCACTGGTGGAATAGTGGCTGGTTAGCTAGCAGGAGGAATGCCAGAAATGGGCTCTCTTCCCACCTGTAGCAGATGCTGATGGCATGTGACCCGCATCCCCTCGCCCTCACACTGAGCGTACCGGGCATTGCCAAGTGCTAGCAGCTGTCTTGCCTGGCCTCTGGGCTTGCTCTTGTCACTGGAGCCCACTCTGCTCCAGTGTGTGGCTGGAACCTGTGTGGCTGGCCAAAAGTGCCTGGAAATTAATTCCTCTAGAGTAGCCCTCATGCAATCGTTAACCAGAGTTGGCACATAAATTCTCCAGCTCCCTTGCCCTTCAGATAGGATAATTCTCATGCCTGTGTTCCAATCTGGCTCCCAGGATTTTTCCTACAGATTGAAGCTCTGGCCACCTCCAGTGGTAACTGGCTTGTCAACACAACATACCCTTTTACCGGCTGGCCTTCCTTCCTGAGGCTCCCTTATCCATTCTCCTACTGGTGGCTCCTTCACCTCCTAAGTGGACGACCTGGCTTAGGGAAGAACCAAACTGTCCCCGGCTTACGGGAGAAACCCAACAGAGGTCCACGTGCACAGGCAGCTCTAGATCCAAGCTCTAAGTGATCCGTATCCCCAGCCTTGAACGGGAGAAATTCAACTGCATGATTTGAGAATCCTGCCTCTGGAGTTTTGAGATGGGCCTTGAGTGAACCTTTCAAGCAAGGTGGGGGTTGCAGCCCCCCGAAAGGACAGAGACTCAGGACTTCCAAGCTACGGGTTGTCTGAACTGCGCTTTCCTTAAAAAAAAAAAAAAAAGTTAATAAATTTCCATGCAAGTGGCAAAATTTGTTCAAAGACTTGCATTCTGTTGGCTAGGTTATAGGAAGAGGAGCTAATGCTTCCTCATCTCAAAGTTTCCGGTGGCTACAACTGCCTACAGAAAAGAACCTAAGAGCTGCGCAGGTTGGCAGAGATTGCTTTGGAAATGCAGGGAAACGGGTTACTGAACACAAAGATACAGCTATCGTTGTGCCCTGAACATGCCCCAGGGTCCCCCCTCGAATGTCGACGGCAGGAAGCGCTCAGACCTTTCATACAGCCTTGGGAAGGGGGCATGTAGATTCCTAGTAACTTGAGACTGAATTTCCCACCAGCTCAGAGCAGATGAGGTTCAGTTTAGTCAAAGAGAGGTACATTTCACTTCTTGCACTCAGATCTGTAAATTAAAACTCGTACTTACAACATACTGACGATTTACATTGTTCATGTCTGTCTATCGTTAACTGACCCTGCGCTGTTGTCCTGGGCCGCTGGATTTTCTAAAATGTCCACCGGCTGAACCTGTTCTTGAATTCGGCCCACCTCCATCACCTCCACCCTAGACCAAGTGTCTGGCATCTCTGGCTGGGACCCTGCCACACCCTCCAACCTGTTCCCCTGACCACTCATTCTTGTGACCCTCCACCCCACAATCCCTTCTCCTCACTTAAGCCAGGGTGATCTTTCAAATTCCCAGTTCAGAGCATATGACAGCCCCTGGCTTCGTCCATTTGGGCTGCTATCACGAAATACCATAGACTAGTAGACGCTTATCGACAACAGACGTTTTATTTCTCACACACATTCTGGAGGCTGGGAAGTCCAAGGTCAGGACGCTGACAGGTCTGGTGTCTGGTGGGGGCCAGGTTCATAGACAGCTGCCTTTCTGCGGTGTCCTCACACCACAGAAGGGGCAAGGAAACACTCTCAAGCCTCTTCTACAAGGGCACGAATCCCATTCATGAGGGCTCACCCTCACGACCCAGTCACCGGCCCAAGGCCTCACCTCCTAATGCCATTACCGTGGGGCTAAGATTTCCATATATGAGTTTTGGGAGGACATAACATTCAGCCTATAGCACCCTCCAACGTTTTCTCATTGCCATAAGGGAAATCCTTAAAACCAAATCCAATTGGACGCTTCATAATGTGGCCCCCACTGACCCCTCCTGGGAATCTCTCAGCACTCCACCTGGGCCCCCTCTGGGCCCTTGACGTGTCATCCATCTTTCAGGCCCACAGACCTTCCAGCTTCTGGATTTCTGCCTGATTTAGTCCTCCTATCTAAATCGATCTTACTTGCCTTGACCACACCCCTCCCATCTAGTTACTCTTACTGTTCTATCACCTACCAGCCCAAAGTCTCTTCTTCAGGAAAACTATCCCTGGCACATTACCAGTGCCAGCTTGGATCAGGACTCCTGGTCAAGCACGGTAGGGTGAAAAATGGCCCCTCCAAAGATATCCACATCCCAAACTCTGAAGCCTGTAAATGTGACCTTATATGGCAAAGATTTTGCAGATGTTATTAAATGAAGGCTCTTGAGATGGGGAGATCATCTTGGGTTTTCCAAGCGGGCCCTAAATCTTCATACAAAAGAGCCAGAGGGAGATCCGATACACAGAGAGGGCCATGTGAAGATAGAGCAGAGAGATGGGAAGATGCTGGCCCTGAACTTTGGAATGATGTGGCCACAGGCCAAGGACCGCCAGCAGCCACCAGAAGCTGGAAGAGACAAGGAATGGATTTTCCTGTAGACCCTCCAGAGGAAGCATGGTCCGGTGATGTTAATTTTGGCCTTTTGGACTCCCGGGCTGAAACAGAATAAATTTCCTTGTTTTGGCCACCAAGTATGTGGTGATCCATTACAACAGTCTCAGGAAACTAATATATTCACGTAGAAGCTTCCGAGTGGGTGTTGTTATTTGGTTGAGGCCTGTTGGTGCCCAGAACCAAGTGTTCTTAACCTGGGATCCATGGACTACAGAATCCAGAATATCTATTAATTTGGGAAAGAAAGAAATCGCATATTTCTTTTCACTAAATCTTATTAAAATTTAGCTTCTCCTTCTGTTCGGTATGTAGGCAATAAACCACAGTAACATTGGCTGTACCTGTGACTTTGTCACCAAGGGAAATCACAAATATTTTGAAGATACAGTCTTTGCAAGTATCTCAATATATTATATTGACTCAGCACTACCTCAAAATGTATTGGACTTACCACTGGATCCTTTTATTTAATGAAACACATATTATGTTGCAAATGTGTTTTTAAAATATTTTGGTAACTACTGTAATATAACTCATTTCCTTCATGAGCATATTATTTTATGTACTTAAAAACACTATCTGAAAAAGGGTCGAAAGACCTCACTAGGCGTCAAAGGGGTCTGTGACATGAAGACAATTAAGACCCGCGCACTGGACTCGTGTCCAGAAAGTCAGAGATCATGTAGGTTTGCTCATCATCATATCCTGAGCATCTAGAAGAGTACCTGCTACGCAGAAGGGACTTCATATATATTTACTGCATAAATTAATGAACTTGTGCACGAATCATCAAAAGCTGCAAAAACAGGACAGAGAAAGGAAATTTGACACCAAGAACTGGTCTTTGCATCAAGAAGTCAACACACAGGGAAGAACAATCTAGAGCTCCCACAGAGAGGCTTGTTTTGTTACTTTAGCCAGAAATACAGAACAGTTTGCTGGTTTTGAAGAAATTTATCCTCTTTAACCAAGTAATTTCTCACAGACCTGGGAAAGGAAACAAACATCACCCTAGTCCGCCAGTGTTCCAATTATCTACTGCTGCATAAAAAACCACCCCAAACATGGTGGCATAAACCATTTTCTTGTGCTCATGAATTCTGTGGGGCAGGGTTTCAAACGGGGCACAGCAGGGATGGCTCGTCCCTGTTCCACCATGTGCCTCAGGTACGAAGACTCAAATGGCCGGGTGAGTCCATGACTGGGGTCTGGAATCATCTGGAGGCTTCTTCGCTTACATGCTCCATGCCTGGGCTGAGATGATTCAAATGCTGGGTTTCTCTGGGATGGCTGACCAAAAAAAATGTACATATGGTCTGTCCTTCCTTGTGTCTTGGGCTACTCTCAGTATGATGCCTAGTTTCTGAGGGGAAGCATCCTAAGGGAGAGTCTTCAGAGAATAAACATTACAAGAGACATAGAGAAAGCTGCATGGCATTTTATGACCAAGGAGAAGTCAGAAGTCACATACGAAACACACTTCCACCATCCTCTATCGGGCAAAGCAGTCCCAAGCCTGTCCAGGGGAGGGGACCCAAACTCCCATGTCTGAGTAAGAGGAACATCAAAGAATTTCAAGCTTTTTTTTTTGTTTTCCTATCCACCACCATGGCCAGGTTGGGGTAAGAGGTGTCCAAAGTACATCATCCATGTATTTGAAATCCTATAGGAACTTCCCTTGAATGAGCCGAACCCTCATTGAATGCAGACAAAGCTCCAGATGTTTGATATCGACTCAGTTCAGGAATGATTCATGTGATTGTTGCTGCCACATCCAGAGGATGAAATGCAAGGGGGAGACGGCTGAAATATTAATCTATGGAGGCCTGTCTTTTCCTGGGGTCTTATAAATTATACAAAGCGAGTCACTGGTTCTAAGTGGATTAGCTGCCCATCATGTAGGCAAGGTCATGGTCTGTGCTCCAGTTCAGGAATATTGTTTCCCTCCAGTTTAAATGATAATATATCTGGAGAAACTTTGAACTCAAATGCAAGGAGGCAAGCGAAGCTAAAATCTTATCACGAAACCAAATGCATTTCTTCTCCTTGAGGTACAGCGGAAGTTTCTCCATCTCCGGAGGAAGGAAGTAGGAAGTGAAAAACAAACCGAGATTTTACTTAGTTACCGTCCACACAATTCCAACTTCACTAATTTCCCCAGATCCTTCCCAGAGCCCCGATTCAGTGACTTCACAGTGGTGGATCCCGGGCTTTGCATGTCATTCGATGATTAGCATAATGCCATTAGCATGATGATGATTTTCATAATTATGTGATCATATATCATATTTGAAGAGTTCTTTTAAATTTCTGGAGGAATCGGAACAGCTATTATCTCATTTTATCTACATAATTGCTCCGTAAGATGGCAAGGACTAGTAAGACCATCTCATAGATAAAGAAAATGACGCATTATTCTTTATTCCGAACATTCTCTAAGAAGCTTTCCTGCCCCACACCGTCAGCCCCCTGCCCCCGCTGTATCCGTCATCTATTGCTGTGTAACAAATTACCAAACAAAAGAGCAGCTTAAAGCAACGCGCATGTCTTCTCTCCCGCTGTCTGGAGGTCGGGAGCCTGCGTCCCCCGCTTCAGAGACTCTGGTGAGGCTGCACTCAGGGTGTCAGCCAGGCCTGGGGTTCTTCTGAAAGCTCCTCCCTCTCCCTTCCCCTTTAGTTCCTTCTTAAGGTGGGGGTGTATTGCCAGTCATCGGCCTCTTTTGTCTCAGCTCCCTTCCTTCCCCTCTGTGCTCGGCTCTGTGTCACTCAGTGCTGTCCCAGACTCCTTTGCCAGCTGGCTGCCAGGCAGGCTCTTCTAATGGGAAGAAATGGTTGGTGACTGGGAAGGCAAGGAAGGGACAGAGGCATTTTTCTTTTTTCTCTCTGTAGTGGTGTCTCTATCAGCAGTGGGTGGCTCCGGGCCAGCAGCTGCGGTGATTCAAGGGGGCGGGGGGTGGGGCTTCTGGAGTTTCAACCATGGCTCTATTCCAGAAAATGCTCCAGCCTTGTCAGCGGTGAGCAGGCCCATGGACTCTGATGACAGGTTTCTTGCCCTTTGTTGCTCAGTCTAGGGGTGTCTGTGACTTTCTGCAGTTAGTTACTCATCTCTGCGTTAACCGTCTCAAGTCACAGGTCAGGTTTTCTGGAAGCCAACGCTGACACGGAGTCTGGCACGCAGGGTATTTAGTAAGGCTCACCATCTGTGGGAGGGGACAGGAGGCAGAGGGTTTGGGTAGAGGGAGAAATCAGACTGCGAGGCCGGTCTGACTAGGCCTTGGCCAGCTCCCCAGGGAGATCTGGAGTAGATGGGACCCATCAGAGGCATCTGGAAGTGGGCCGGAATGGTGCCCTGGGAGGGCAGGGCCTCCGGCAGGCGCTTTCTGCCGCTGAGGCCAACCCTGAAGAGAGCTGACAGCTACATGCTGTTTGCCCCCAGCACCCACAACACTTCCAGCAGATGGCCCAAGTCCTTCCTGGAAGGGGATTCTGGGTGAAGGGTCATGGTGCCCATCCAACATTTTTGTAACCAAATCTACGTATCGGGGTGCCTCTGTTTTGAAATACCTAGAACGCTTTACGCTGTCTGGGCTGAACATTCCCTGAAGAGCGGGGATAGTGCCATCTATGAAATGAGAAGGTCATGCATGATTCAGGAGCCGTTACTACCAGAGAAGAAGGGCAGATGAAAGCCCTTGTGATGCAATAGAGGAGTCTCAGAAAAAAGAGAAAAGGGCCAGAAGTCAGATGCCAGCATGCTCACTCCCTTCACATACCTACAAGGGTCAAACAGGGCGGGGGCAGCCATGGAGGGCACTAGAAACACCAAGAGAGATTCAGAGGGTTCTAAGCACCAAGCAGGTACATTGCTTTCTGCTTCCTTGGGTAAGATCCAAACCCTCAAAGTGAGGCCTGGATCCAACATGATGCTGGTGCACTGTGGTCCCGTAAGGGTGGTAATTTTAAGCTGGAAGAAGGGGCAAGTGGGGAGGGGGAAAGACATGCAGACTAGTCGGCTCCCTTTAGGAGCTGTCCCAGATGCTCTGCCCAGTGACCAACAGAGGCTGGAAAATGTGGTTTTGATTTGGCCATATTGCCACCCCAAATAAAACAGCATTCTGTTTATCAGGAGGAAGGGGAGAATGGATACTCAGTAGGCAATTAGCAGCCTTCACCACAGATGGTGATAGTAAATTGGCAAATTTTGAGTACATTTTTTCTTGCCAAAATTAAAAGTTGACATCATTATGGCAGTCCCCTTGATTTTTAAAACATCGTATTGGTCCGTGAAATCCGAAGCCCACGCCCAACACTCTTAATCATCTCACTCCACAAGCTTGGACTAGGATACATGATTCTTTGATAAAAACTAGGGAATGTGACAAACTCATCTGGGCTGACTTGCTGGTAGGCAAAGACTCTAAGCCACCCGCCCACCAGCCACACAGCCTTACGTCCCGCTTCCCTCAAAAGGCTAGGTCTTAACCGTGGCCTTTGGAGACACTTCTGCCTTCCCCTCTCCTGCCCCTCCTCACTCGGCCTGTGCTTCAGTCATCTTGAGGGGCCTGCCCTTTCTGGCACTCATCCAACGTCTTGCCCCCTTGCCGTTCCTGAAGCCGGGCCAGCTGACAGTCTTATCTCTTGCCAGTCCCCCGTGGCCAGCCACATGGGAAAAGCTCTTCCATCCCTCCAGGCTCAGCTGGAATGCCATCTCCTCGGCAAAAGTTTCTCAACTCCCTCCAGCTTGATGTCCCCCCTCTTCCCTGAGCACCTGGAGAACCTCCCTGGTACCTCTCTCTGAGGACAAGTATTGTGCTTAATCCATCTGATGGTTGTTTGGTTGTGTGTCTGATGCCTTTAAGGAGCATCTTTATCTTATTTATCATTGTAAGCTCAGGAACTAGAATAGCAGCCGGATACACAGAAGATACTCAATATGTTTTTGTTGAAAAAATAGACATATAATGAATGCAGAATGATGGATATTATAATTCATGAATGCAAGGTGGATGGATGAATGAATGAATGAATGATCGATCCTGCAGCTCATTCTGGGTGAGCACCTGCTGGCCTGGGCATTGACAGCCACCACCCCCCTCCTCCAAGGTGGATAACTCACAGACTCAGCAGTACTCACACCTTCTCTTTGTCAGATTTTCCCTGACAGGAACCCTCTCTTATCTTTGTTATCTCTGAGCTGCCTTGCGTCCTCTTCCCCACAGATAAAAGGGACTCTAACTCTGCAGGCTCAGCACGACCAATGGGTATGGGCGAGCTGCAGGTGCCTGCAAGCAAGGGCAGCTGGAATGATGGCCGGAGCACAGATCATTCCAGGGCAGACAAAGACGGAGCCAGAATCCAAGAGGGCCCAAGCAGGCTGGACCCGCCACTAAACGTGCAGGAAGGCCTGCATCTTCCCACAGCTGGGGCAGGCGATCGGGCCACATTTCAGGCAAAGAGAAAAAGCCACCTTGGCAAAATACAAGAGTCGTATTTTGTTGAACTTTAAACTAAAATAACAAAAGCAGCCAATCAAGCAACCCACTAACCACATAAGCAAACAGGGAAAGCAGAGCCAGGTGAAATAATTTCTGACACCTTAACTTGAAACAGAAGCTTTTGGGGGAGGAGGGAGCTGTGGGGAGAGTAAACCTTATCTTTCCTAAGACTACATTCGTTTTCAGCAGGTTTCACAGAAATAGAAGAGTAGGCTACAACTCTGATCCTGGTACAGGAGATAGGATCCTGGGGACAGAGACAATTCATTTCAAAGCATTTAACAGCCATTAGCTAGTCCATCCTCACTGGCGAGGGAGGTGGCTTCCCGCTATCACAAAGGGGCTGGGGTCTCAGCCCCTTTGCACCCACAGTGCTTCACTTAGAGAAGGGGGACAGAAATGGAAAGGAAAAGAAAGAAAAGGAGAAATGGGTCTGCCACATTCGATTGCAAGTCCTGTTGCCAAGAAAGGTGCCTCCTTATCAGATTCCAGACCTGAGTCACATCTTCTTCTGTTTGAGGCTTGAACTACACAGAGGTAGTTAACTTCTACCCATTTCTCTTTCCGGCTAATGGAAATGCAAAGGGTAGGAGGAGGTTTATACACAGAGATTCGTAAAGCAACACCCACATCTCCACCAGCACTGTAATGAGGCGGTGCCATGCAAGTGACGCAAAGCAGGGAACGAGCTGATTGGTGCTGCTCTCCAGAGAGGATGACGTCATAGCAGGCTGAGCTCTCAGTGGCTGGGAGAAAGCATGCAGAGGAAGGACTCTGCTCAACGCTCCAGAGAACGTGCGGGTGCACGCATGCAGGCGCACATGCGCGTACTTGTAAAGGATGGGGAAGAGGGGGCACCGGTGCACGAGACCAACAGTGCAGGTGAGTGTGCCCTCGTCCATCATTTGAAGAGCAACTCTGGTCATCCCAACAACCTTCTGCAAGAAGATAACACAGCCTTGGGGGTAAAGCTGGTTTTCTATTTTAAAAATATTCTGCTTTAGGGGCGCCTGGATGGCTCAGTCGGTTGGGCGTCTGCCTTCGGCTCAGGTCATGATCACAGGGTTGTGGGATCGAGCCCCACGTCCGGCTCTCCGCTCAGTGGGAGCGCTCAGAGTTCTCCCTCTCCTTGCTGCTCCCCCTGCTTGTGCTCTCTCTCTCTCTCTCTGTCAAATAAATAAATAAAATCTTTTTTTTTTTTAAGATTTTATTTATTTATTTGACAGAGAGAGACACAGCGAGAGCAGAAACACAAGCAGGGGGAGTGGGAGAGGGAGAAGCAGGCCTCCCACCGAGCAGGGAGCCCGATGCGGGGCTCGATCCCAGGACCCTGGGATCATGACCTGAGCCGAAGGCAGACGCTTAACGACTGAGCCACTCAGGCGCCCCTAAATAAAATCTTTTTTTAAGAAAACCTTTAATTAAAAAAAATAAAATAAAATATTCTGCTTTGTAAATTTTCCAAGTCGCCTTTGACTATACAAGGCTCGAGGCCACTGAGTTGCTTCTAAAGCTCTGTATATCTGCATCTTCACCCCCAAAACACATGCTTTGGCTCAAAAAGCTGGGACATCATGATTTGATTGTTCTCAAGGCCCATCTCAGTGCGGGCCCCACCTTGCTTTTTCCTCTATGCTGAGCACCTCCAGCCCACGCCGGAAACATAGACCATCTGGTCATATAATACCAGGCACAATTCCATTAAGATGTCTGGAGACACTGCTTTCTCTTTCCCTTAGAGGCCCAGAATTCCCAAGTTGGAAGGGCTGTTGGAGGTCACCTGGGGTCAAACTGCTCATCTTCTATTTGAGGGAACTGAAGCCCAGCAAAGATCATGGCTCTCAAGAAGCCACCGAGTTAGACCTTGCTGCATGATTCTCTTACTGAAATCCCAGTCCTCCAGTTAAGGATGTGCCCGTAAAATGTGCCACTGTTCCGATTCCTTTCTTCTCAGCCCAAATCCATCATAAGCTTCTTGAGGGAAGTTCAAGCAATTTGTTGGCTACTGTCCCTGCACTTCCTATAGCTTCTTCTCAAAGTCCCTCCTCAGAGGGCAGCCAGCCCTATTACCCTCTCTGCTAGCCTTTGTTGGGAGGGACCGAACGTTGACAGCTGACCTAAGATGTACTGATACTTCTCTTTCAGGAATTGGGAATTCAAATAAGTATCTGGTGTGCCTACATGGAGAGGACATGGAAGGCCCTCAAGGGCACCTGGTTTGGCCCATGTACAGGAAGAAGTAGAAAATGCCAGTTGCTGAGACAGAACAGTTTAAGGGCCTCATAGACAGAGAGTTGGGAGCAAAGGTGACTCACTACCAACAGGTAGGATTTTAAGTTCCAGTTCCAGTCCCCATGAGTCCTGCTGCCCTTCCAGGCCTTGAGTTCCTGGACACAACCACAAATCCTTCCAATAGGTGCTCCTTTCTGCTTGAGACAGTTCAAATAGATTTCTGTTACTTGCTCCTAAGTCGTTTCATTACTCATACTTTCACTGACAACTTCTGATGCAATGCCTTCTGTACCGGTTAACTATTGCTGTGTAACAAGTTACTCCAAACCGTAGCAATTAAAAGGCCAAGAAAAACTTATCTCACCATCTCTGCAGGTCAGGAATCTGGGCATGACTTAAGTGGGTTCTCCAGCTCAACGTCTCTCATAAGGCTGCCATCGAGACATTTCCAGAGCTGCAGTCCCATCTCAAGGCTCAACTGGGAGACAGTCTGCTCCCAAGCCCACTCCCACGGCTGTGGGCAGGCCTCAGAAGACCCACTTCCGAGCTCATGCCCATGCATCTCTTTTGAGGGTTGCCTTGTGCCTGGCAGCTAGCCACCCCTAGAGCCAGCAACGAGAGAGCGACGGAGAGAAAGCCCCCAGAACAGGAGCCAGTCTTTTCATAACCTAATCTTGGAGGTGACAACCCATCATTCCTGCCACATTCTGGCTGCTAGAAGTGAGTTATTAGGTCTAGGCCACACTCGAGGGGGAGAGGATTTCACAAGGGCATGAATGCCACGAGGTAAGGAACATGCGGGGCTGTCTTAATGTCTTCCTTGCATATCTTAGCTGGGAGGAATACTCCAAGTTTGCTGCGTGAATATCTGTCACAGGCACTCTGTATCTTCTGGGCCCTTTCTGTCTCTTCCTTATGTTTTTGGAGTACTGTCTGATTGAATAGGGTACTTAAGCCAGTCCCTTTTCTAGCAAGTACATATGATGACTAAACACCAAAATTCTCTCATCATCAAGACTGCAAATTCCTTGAAAGCAAGAATTATGTCTTATACGTCGCAATGCTATGAACACCATATGCAGTCAATAAACATACAGTCATTGGTTGAATGGATCTGTGTGATACAGTAGACTAGCTCTGACACGAGCTGCCGGCACCCAAGTTCTAGTTCTGGCTCTGTGTTCCACTGTTTTGACCTTGGGTAAATTCTTTTTTTTTTTAATTTATTTTAAAATAATCTCTATCCCCAATATGGGGCTCGAGCTCATGACCCCGAGAACAAGAGTCACATGCTCTTCCGGCTGAGCCAGCCAGGCTCCCCTAAATCAGTGTCTTAGGGCCCCCATAAGACAAGGAGATGAGACCAGAAGATCTTTAAGGCTACCGTCCTACGTTTTAAAAATTCCTCCTTGATTGAACTGCTATTGAGGAAGTAAGCGTATCAGACATCTCTGGTGACTCCCATCCTGCCCTTGGCCCACCTTGAATTTCAGCAGCAGCTTCCGTGGGCAGACTCACATCAAGCTGAGAGTGTTTATCTTCTTTCTGCCCTGGGCCTTCTCCACCGGCAATGTGGGAACGTGCCTAGTCTACATATGTGTGTGTACCCCCAGGGGCAATCCTCAAGCAAGGTCAGATAGCAGCTGGTGGATAAATGCCCCTTGCTCCTGTCCTTCCAGTGGACAATTCTGCAAGGCACTCTCTACATTTTCTAGGAGATCAGCCCCTGCTGTCCTTCCTTAGATTCCTGTTGCTTCCTTCCCTGTCTCACACTCTCCTTTCCTTCGCTCCTAGTTGCTAGGATCACCTCTCAGATAAACTACCTTCTCCCAAGGCCTCGTTCATGCTCTGCATTCTAGAGGACTCAATCTAAGACAGGAAGCCATTTCTTTCTCTGCCCATTCTCTGCCACTAAGGCTAAGCCATGGGGAAGCTGGGGTCAGAAAGGCACAGAGTACGACATGAGTGAAGTCCCAACTAGACCGGAAAAGCCTGCTCCTTCTGACTCTTTCTAGACCAAAGTTTCCGAGTGGGGAACTGTGTGATGGGGGTGGAGACAAAGGCCCATAGCCGAAGTGTGTCTGTCCACTCTCTGTCTGGGACTCCAGGAGGGACCCTCCCGGCACAACACACCTGCTAAGGCGGAAGTCGAGAGCAAGCCTGAGTTAGCATCCCTGAGCTACCCTCTGTTCCATCTGGCACGCGAGAGATCCCAGAGATGTCTACAGGCCCTAGGTGAACACGGATGTTGGCAAGACTTTAGCTGAAGAGCTCCCCAGAGGGAGTTACCACCAAGGAGCGAAAAGAATCCTCGAGTCGAGGCAACTGATGGGGCCGCCTGAATGGGAGACCGAATAGGGGTCATGGCCATACCTTGGGGTGGGGGGTCTTCAACAGCAGCCAGGAATGAGCAACCCGAATCAGCAGGGAGGATCACAAAGCCCTGGGGGAGGGCACCGCAAGATCACTCAACTACCGTCTTCAGCAGTGGCCATCTTTGTGAGTATCTATTGCCATGGAGACATGAAGGACCCACAGAGGGCAATGGTGACACCAGAGGGATCTCCAGCCATTGTAGCCATAAGGATATGGCACACTCCTAACCCATACCCAGGGGCCATCCTGGAGAGGATCAAGAGAGGGAGAACACAATGGAAAAAAGTTAACTATTTAAAGCAAAAAAAAAAAAAAAAAAAAGACTGATTTTCCAAAACAGACTGTTTAAATTATTGGAGTGGACTAGGCTGAGCAGATCGGAACCAAGTTTAACACTTACTTCCAGGTCTTCTGCATGTGTGCACGCGTGCTCCCGTGGACACGTGGACACGTACACACTCACCTACAAAGGCCCGTCGGGCTCTTGAGAAAGCTCATGTCTGCTATAGAAAATTCCTTTGCATGTTGCATGGGGCGTGGAGAAATCATTAAGTCCTCATGGGTGCCGGCGGGGCAGGGAATAAGGCTTCCGTCTCTCGGAGGGACCCAACCACGCCTATGGGGTCTCCTGCCTGGTCGAGCTGTCCCTGCTCAAGCCAGGCTCATGTGGGCTAGAAATGCCACTTCAGCGACAAAACCCACTTCCCAGTGTCTGGTTTTACCTGGGAGGCAGAAGTCAGGAATCTTCACACACTCAGCAAGATCTGTGAAGGAAAGGGGGGGGGAGTGGGGGCGGTGCGTGGGGGGGGGTGGGGTTTGTAGCATTTGCCCCTTTCATCTCCTTGGGCAGTCCCAATTTCCCTGCCCCCCCCATCTTGGCTGTATCAAGGCTATCTGCGTCTCCCTGTCTTTCCTGGCCTCCTCTGGGATGCCTCCTCTGCCATGACAGTTGCTGAGGGTTCCCCAGGGCAGGTGGAAGCATGATTTGCTTTTCAAGCTCTACCCACTTATTGATCTCCTGTCTGAGAAATGTCAGCGGCAGCCAGGAGCTCTCCCTGCTAAGGCACTTAGCTTGGAAGCCTGTGGTATCTGCCTATATAAACCCTCCCGCCTCCTGCCTCTCTGGCTTTAGAACTATCCCCACCCCCACCTCGGGAAAAGTCTTCTGAGATGAGATGGCAAGAATCAAACAGAGACGTGCTTTGAACACTGGGACGGGAACCAGATTTAAATTGGGCAAAAGCCGGGAGCTCAGAGCCGGTGCAATTCACTTCCTGCCATCCCTCCCCCTCTCTGCAGCTGGTTGCTGGGAGCAGGTAAGGAAATCTCCCCCAGGAGGCTGGCTAGGGCAGGCGGTTGGCCCGGGAGTCAGAAAGTGGGGCTCTGGTCCAGGACCTGGGCAGATAAAGGCAGCCCGTCCTTTCAACCGCCGTTCCCCCCACCCCTCCCCGCACCCCAGCTCCAGTACAATTTAAATGCAGGATTGTCAGGAGGGGAGGGGAAAAGAAAGGAACTGTGTGTTTAGTGGTTAAACCTTTTAAAGTTTAAGTGCATAAACAGGGCCTTCTCCGTATCTGTCTATAGCAATTCCCATGACAGTTAGAGCAAAATTACAGAAACTGGGTCGTTTATATAACCCTTTGTATTGTCAAAGCACATTAACTGTCTGCTTTCCTGCACCCCGCGGAGCTGTCTTCAGCTGTCAAATCCCCATACCGCAGCTCAGCACACTGAGGGTAAAGGTCTCTGGCAATGCCCACACAGGGGATGCCAGGCCCTCGGGCGCAGCAAAGGTTCCGAAAGAGAGGTTTCACATCCCCTCTGAGCACCGGTCCCATGGTTTAAAATATACTGAACCCTTGGCTTTCCAGCCCAATGCACTGTCACCTGGCTAGTGGATTTCATCCCCCAAGAGGGCAAACGTGACATTTGTCTTTCATTCTGGACAGGGCTGGAAGAGCTGATTCCTCTATGCTTTCATTTTGCTAAAGAAGGATTTGTTGAATGTTTTCTAAAATGCTGGTGCTAGGAATAAACATGCACCGGCCACCATTTTAAGGACTTGGTATGTATTAACTCTTTTAATCCTCATTTTAACCCAGTGAGGTAGGCACTATTATTATCCCCATTTTACAGATAAGGAAACTGAGGCACCGAGAGGCCTTGTGGATGTCGTGTACTGCCCGGCTGTCCCTTCAGGACGGGGGCACTCGTTCCCGCAGTCACTGAGAGTGTGTGAAGCAGATAGTTCATTGTAATGTCTTTTTTTTTTTAATAAAAATTGTATATATTGAAGGCGTACGACATTTAACACCCCTCCAGAAACGGTCCCAAGGTCACGTTCTCTTCCTGGGGTGCAGCCCACATTCAGGGGCAGAGTCATACAGGACTATAGAGGCCACCATCTTGCCTCGATTCCTCAGAACAACTCTGCAGGGCCTCCCGAGCTCCCCTGAGGTCTCCCTTGTCCCACTTCTGCCTCCTTTACCCTCCCAAGGACACTCCTTAATAAAGCTCTTGCACTCACATTTCTGTCTCCATCTCTGAGTGTTTCGCTGGGATCTCGCCTGAGGTGGGAGGATGAGGAATCTCCAGCTCCCGGGGCCAGTGAGTGGTGGCAGGAGTAGTTTTAACCTTATTCTGCTGCTACTGCCTCATTGAGCAGCTTCTCTCTGCTCAAGCCTGGGCCTGGCACTTGACCCACAGCCTTTGACTCATTGAATCTTACCCCCGTCCTAACATAGGGGCCTGAGGTTCAAGGTGCTAAGCAAAGGGATGGGGGGCGTCAGTGGGATTGGAGTGTGGGTCTCTGGGCTCGCTTGGCGGCTCCAGCCCCGGCCCCAGCCATCCCCTGTCCACATGGCAACTTGTGGCGCACAGGGTTCTTTCAGCTCCTGGAGACGCGTTATCAAGGAAGATGGTATCACCTCCATTTTGCCAGTGAGGAAATTTAAGCTCAGGGAGGTTAAAAGGATTTACCCTATTTGTTGCTAACGCAGCAGAGGCTCGGTCCCAGGTCTCCAATTTCTACCTGCCCGTGCCAATGCCCCGCCCCCATCCAAGGCTTTAGGTGGGGAGCAGGGCAGGACGCTCTTCTAGCTAAGACTTCAGCCCCGCCCAGGAAGTGGTGCCCGTCCAGCCTCATTCCGCCTCTCTCTCTGCCTGAACCCCAGGGCTCCAGAATTCTGAGAATCCTGGCCCTTGTCCTGGTGCCATCAGTACTACCAAAATCCCCGCCCTTAGTGAAGTCCTTGCACACACAGCCCCTCTGTCAGGGTTGAGCCTCCTTGTAACCCTGTGAATCAGGTAGGATGGTCCCTATGATTGCTGTTCCACAGGTGAGAACAATAAAATGCCGGGGAAGGGGCACATCACCAGTGGGTCCATGGCAGAACTGCATTTGAACTTAGGTCTTTTCATTACAAGTCCAGCACTCTTTCCATCCTGCCCTGCCCTACTCAATCTCCTCACAGCCACGGCCTTTCCCTGGCTCCCTTATTGTGCACAAGTGTATCCGGCAGTACGTTCTTGCAGGAAGCGGGACACCAACTGGAAGGTGATGATGTGAGTGGTGGGGCTCCGGGAAACTCCCCCAACTCTAAATGCTCCCCTCTAACGACCTAAAATTCCACCACTATGGTTGGCCCCAAGAAACTAATCATTGCCTTTTCCCTAGAACCTTCTTTTGAAATGCAAAAAACAGCTGGAACTCTTCAACACTGCTAATGGGAATATAAAATGGTTAAAAAGAAAAAACCTTTGGCCAAGTTGGGTGGCTTCTTAAAAAGTTAAATATATGCCTCTAATTCCACGCCTGGGTATTTATTTACTCAAGAGAAAAGAGATATGTCCAAAGACTTGTATATGAACATTCAGAGCAGCTGAACAGAAGTAACCCAAATGTCCATCAACAGGTGAATTAAGAAACCAATTGTGGTATATTCATATCTTTCCGCAATTAAAAGGAACAAACTATAGATATGGGCAATGACATGGATGCATCTCAAAACCATGATGAGCGAAAGAAGCCAGATACAAAAGAGCATGTATTATATAATTCTATTTACATAAAGTCCTAGAACAGGCAAAGCTCTATGGTGATAGAGATCGTAATAGTGGTTACCCTGATGGGAAGATGTGTGGACTGGAAAGAAGCACAGGGAAATTTCTAGCGAGATGGCAATTTTCTTTATCTTGTTGGAGTAGTGGTTACAAAGCTGTATGCGTTTGTCAAAACGCATCAAAACATAAACTCAGAATGGGTACATTTTGTATGTTAATTATATATCTGCAAAGCTGACTAAAATCAATAAGTTGCTGACATGGTAAGTGTGATATCCTTGACCGGGGCTCTCTAGGGTGTCTGGCATCCATAAAACAACACATATCTTGTGAGGCCAGGTGTATTTTACAGGAGAAGGGCTCTCATTTTCCTCAGGTTCTACTCCTACAAGAATGTCTGCAGCTCAGGGGCACCTGGTGGCTCAGTCGGTTAAGTGCCGACTCCTGGTTTCCATGATCTCAGGGTTGTAAAATCGAGCCCCACGTTGGGCTTTGCGCTCAGTGTGGAGTCTGCTTGAGATTCTCTCTCTCCCTCTCCCTCTGCCCCTTCCCACTTGTGCGTGCTCTCGCTCTCTCTCAAATAAATAAATAAATCTTTTTTAAAAAAAAGAATGTCTGCAGCTCACCTAACATGACACACAAGAAACAAAGCACCTCAAATAACCATTCTGTGCAACAAGCCCAGTGGACAGTTCCCTTCACAGAACTCAAGAGCCCACGGGGGCTGGATTCCCAGGGATGCAAGACGTGACGGAAAGCAGGGAAGTTCTAAACGGGGGCACAAGGCCAGTCTTGCACTGTGGAAGGGAAGGAAGGGCTGACGGCCAGGTCTAAGCCTGAGGAACCACCAGGCTGTCTCACCAGCCCTGCCAGTAACATGGAGGAGAAGCCACGATCACTTCGGTGTCTACAACTTACACAGGTTTGAAATCACAATCTCGTGCGGCCTGTTTAAACCACCACAATGAAGTGAAATCCTATTATCTGCCATATACCACCATACTGACAGATGTGGGAGGGAACTGCGGACACCATCAGACACACCTCATTTCCTTGGGAACCAGGGAGCTTGGGAAACTCTGTCCTAGCCAAAGCCTCTTTGAACAATCATCTGAGCACACCAGACTTCAGCTGGGATGGGGACTGGGTCGTGCTAGAACAGCACCTGGGGTAGGGGAGCACACGAGCCTGCCTGTGGGCACACGTGCACACACCAGCAGAAGTTGGGCTGGCGGTTTGCGAGATATTTCAGAAACTAGCAGCAGCAACGGCACTTGGGAAGTTGAAAGATGAAACCTGTGAATCAATCCAAGTACAAAGCTCTCAGTTTCTAATTCGGTACCTGTTTCCAACACCTTGCGACGAGTCAATCTGTGCAGAACCTCACGCTCTTGGCATTTCTGATACTCAGCTCTAGGAGGATGTGGTAACAGCAGGTGCCTAAACCATTGATTTCTTTTAAAAGATTCTACGCCATCAATGACACTGAATCTGTTTGTGCAAATATTCAGGAACTTTTCAATGTCCATACTTGGAAACACTCAATAAGAAGCTTAAACTTTCTTGCCTTCTACAGGCTACAGTGGAAGCAGACCCAGGGACTATTTTTGTTCATTCTTTCAACATATATTTATCAAGCATCAAATATGTGTCAGGCCGTGGGCGTAGAAGAGGAAACAAGACTAAAAAAAACCCCGCCCTCATGGAGTTCATGTTCTGGATGATTAAAGAATAAATAAATTATGTATCATGTTAGGTAATATAATAGGAAAAAAAGGCAGGGAAAGGCAAAAGTGGGGCTGCAATTTTATTTTATTTTATTTTATTTTTTTTTTTAAAGATTTTATTTATTTATTTGACAGAGAGAGAGACAGCGAGAGAGGGAACACAGGCAGGGTGGGTGGGAGAGGGAGAAGCAGGCTTCCCGTGGAGCAGGGAGCTCGATGCGGGGCTCGATCCCAGGACCCTAGGATCATGACCTGAGCTGAAGGCAGGCGCTTAACGACTGAGCCACCCAGGTGCCCCTGGGGCTGCAATTTTAGATAGGGTGGTCATGGAAGGCCTCACTAAAAAGAAGACAGTTGAGCAAAGACTTATAGAGGTGAGGAAGTCAGCTCTATGAAGAGCTGGAAAGACAACCCCAGGAAGCAAGACCAGCCAGTGCAACAGCCACGAAGCAGGAACAGACTGAAGTATTAGAGGAACAGCAAAGAGGCCAAGGTGGCCAGAACCAAATGAACAAGGGGGACTAGAGTAAGATGGAACTAGTCGGGTAGCAGCAAGGGCCAGATCATCTAAGTCCCTGTAGGCCATGGTAAGACCAGGCTTTGATTCTGAGTGAGATGGAGGGTTCTGAGCAGAGGAGGGACTCGCTCCAACTTGGGTTTTCAGTGGCTCATTCTGGCTGCTCTACTAAGAATAAGCTAGAGTGGAGGTGGGGTGGGGAAGAGTCTGAATGTGAAGATAGATCAACAGAAACTATCCAGCCTGAATAACAGACAGAACAAATACTGAGAAAAAGGAATAGAGCCTCAGGGACCACTGTGGTCTAACATTATGTTTCAGAGATGCAGAGGAGTGGGGAAAGAGTGCAATGTGTGTATATATATATATATATATATATATATACACATTATATATACAATATATATATATGAAGGAATAATGGCCAAAAGCTTCCCAAGTTTGGCAAAGGACATAAACCTATGTCTTCAAGAAGCTGAGTGAACCCCAAATAGGATAAACTCACAGAAATCTGTGACTAGACACATCATGAGTCCACTGAGTCATTTTCAGTGAAAACTGAAAATGAAGAAAAATTCTTGAAAGCTGCCCAAGAAAAACAATGTGTTACCTGTAGGGGAACAACAATTTGAATGACTGCAAACAGTTCACAAAAATGATGGAGGCCAAAAGGAAGTGGCACAACATCTTTAAAGATTTTGGGGGGGGGAGGGGCAGAGGGAGAGGAAGAGGCACAGAATCTCAAGCAGACCCCCTGCTGAGTGTGGAGCCTGATGTGGGGCTCGATCTCATGGCCATGAGATCATGACCTAAACCAAAATCAGGAGTCAGACACTTAACCAACTGAGCCACCCAGGCGCCCCAGCACAGCATTTTTAAAGTGCTAAAATAAAACTGCCCACAAAATTTTAAATTGAGTAAAAATATACTTCATGAATGAATGAAGGTGAAATAAAGGTATACTCAGATGATGACAAATTAAGAGAATTTGTTACCAGCAGATCAGCTTGGAAAGAACTACTAAAGGAAATTCTTCAAACAAGAGGGAAATGATAACAGAAGGAAACTTGGAACATCAGAAATAAGGGAAGAGCAACAGAAATGGTCAACATCTGAGTAAATGTAATCAATCATTTTTCAATTTTGAGATATTTAAAATATGTTTAGCTATTGAAATAAAAAATTATAACAGCATAATCAGGAGGGCTTAATACGTGTAGATGTAATACATAAGACAAACACAATACAGAAGGGGAAGGGTAAAGGACCATAAACCATGGTAGATTGTGTACGTTCCAACGGAAGTGGCAAAATATGGATTCTAAGTTGATGGTGAAAAGTTAAGTATATGTTTTATAATACCTAGAGCAACCACTAAAATAACCATATGAGATTTAGTCAAAATCACACTAGATAAACTAAAATCGAATACAAAAAAATGTTCAAATAACACTACGAGTGAATGCAGTATGGTATCTTGGACTAAATCTCAGAATAGAAAAACGAGATGAGTGGAAGAATTGGTGAAATAGAAATAAAGTCTGGAGTTCAATTAATAATGATGTAGCAATTATTGGTTTCTTAATTTTGACAAATGTATCAGAGTAATGTAAACTGTTAACATTAGAGGAAACTGGGTGAGGACTATATAAGAACTCTGTATTATCATTGCAACTTTTCTGTAAATCTAAAATTTTTCCAAAATAAAACATTACTTAGAAAATGTTCAAACAACCCAAAACTGGGCAAGAGAGGGGAAATAGAAGAACAGAAACCAGAAGGAACAAACAGAAACCAAATAATAAAATAGTAGAATTAATCCAAACATCAATAATTACATTAATATAAATGGTCTAAATACATCAATTAAGTGAAAGATGGTCCAAATGGATCGATAGAAGAAAAACATGACCTGCGTATGTGCTATCCACAAGACACTCATATCAAATATAATGATACAGGTAGGTTAAAAGTGAAAGGACAAAAAAAGATGCACCATGCAAACGCTAATCAAAAGAAAGCTGGAGTGGCTCTATTAATAGTAGACAAAAGAAATCTCAGAGCAAAGAAAATTACCAAGGATCAAAAGGGACATTACATAATGATGAAAGGATCAACTCACCAATAAGACATAACAGTGCTAAAAATGCACACACCTAACAAAAGAGTTTCTACCACATGAAGCAAAAACTGACAGAACTGAAAAGAGAAATAGACAAATCCACAGTTATAGGCAGAATCTTTTCAACACCTGCCTCGCGGTATTAGATATAACTCGTAGGCAGAAAATCAGCAAGCATATAGAACTGAACAGTGATGCCAACCAACTGGATCTAATTGACATTTATAGAACACTCTACCCAACAACAGGAGAGCACAGTTTTTCCAAGTGAACATGAAACATTCACTAAGATAGACTATATTTTACAAATCTGAACAAATTTATGAGAATTAAAATTATACAAAGTATGCTCTCAGACCATAATGGGATTAAACTAAAAATCAATGAAACAAAGGTAACAGGGAAAGCTCCAAATACTGGGAAAGTCGGCCACATACTTCTAAATAATCCTTGGATCAAAGAGGAAATATCAGGAGAAACTTAAGTATATTTTGAACTGCACGAAAATAAAACTGCAACACATTGAAATTTGTGTGATGTATCCATAGCTGTGCTCAGAGGGAAATTTATAGCATGCAATGCTTACATTAGAAAAGGAAAGCTCTCAAACAATCACCAATAGCTTTCATTTTAAGAAATTAGGAAAAGAGGAAAAACATCAATCCAAATCAAGTGTAAGGAAGGAAATAATAAAGAACAGAGATCTGTGGAATGGCAAACAAATAAGCAATAGGTAAAGTCAATCAAACCAAGAGCTTGTTCTTGGAAAAGATCAATACAATTGGTGAATCTCTAGCAAGGCTGACAAAAAGAGAGAGAAAATACCAATCTCCAATATCAGGAAGGAAAGAGGGACTATCATTACAAACCCTGAAAACATTAAAAGGATAATAAGAGAATAACAGGAATAACTCCATGCATATGAGAGGGCATGGACAAATTCCTTGTGAGTCGTAAGTTAGCAAAACTCACCCAAGATGAAGTAGAGAACCTAAATGGTCCTTTATCTATAAAAGAAATTAAAGTTGTAGTTAAAAACCTTCCAAAAAAGAAATCTCTAGGCCCAGGTGGTAAATTCTACCAAACATTTAAAGAGGAAATAACATCAATTCTATAAAATATCTTCCAAAGAATAGCAGAGCATGGAATGCCCCCCAACTCATTTTACGTAACCAGCATTACTCTGATTCTAAAGCCAGACAAAGAGAGCACCAGAATAGAGAACTACACCCTAGTATCTCTCATGAACACGGACATACAAATCCTCAATGAAATATTAGCAAATGGAATCCACCAATACATAAAACCATAACACAACCAAGTGGGATTTTTCTCCCGAGACGCCAATATTCCAACATGGATAAATATAATTCACAATGTTGATAGTCTAAAGAAGAAAAAAAAAAAAACCCATAAGATCCTATCAACTGAGGCAGAAAAAGCACATGATAAAATTCAATATCCATTCATAATAAAAACTCGCAGCAAACTAGAAAGAGAAGGGCTCTTCCTCAACCTGAGAGGGGGCATCTACAAAAACACTGCAGTTAATATCATACTTAATGATGCAAAACGGAATGCTTTCTCCCTGTGATCAGGAACAAGACAAGGATGTCCACCATCACTCCTCCAATTCAACACCAGTGGATTAGGCAGTGCCGTAAGGCAAGAAGAATAAAGGCATACATATTGGAAAGGAAAAAATACAATCCTCTCTATTTGCATGCAATGTGATCGTCAACACAGAAAATCCCAAGGAGTGTACAAAATAAAACAAAATCTCCTGGAACTGTAAGTTCAGCAAGGTTGCAGATATAAGTTCAACGTACGAAATGAAACTGTAAGTCTATGTACTAGCAATGAACCATTGTAAACCACAATTTTAAAAGGGAATACAATTTATAATCACTCCAAAAGAATGAGCTATTTAGGCATAAATATTACAAGACATGTACAGGGCCCGTTTGCTGAAAAATACCAAAGCAGTGATGAAGGAAATCAAAGAGGACCTAAAAGAATTGGAGAAATGGAATGATGTACCATGGTCATGCATTGTTAAAGTTCGCCATAATAAATATGTCAATTCCTCTCTCAAATGATTTATAGATTTAATACAGCACCAATCAAAACCCCAGCAGGATTTTTATACATATAAACAAGCTGGCTCTAAAATTTATATAAAAAGGCAAAGGAACTAGAAGGGCTAAAACAAATTTGAAAAAGAATGAAGAAGAGAGAAATCATAGTACTCAATTCTCAGGCTTGCTCCGTAGCTACAGTAATCAAGACGCTATGGCAGGGGCAAAGGGACAGACGTAGATCAGTGAAACAGAGTAAAGCTTCTGGAAATAAACCCATGGTAGCATGGCCAACCGATTTTCAACGAAGGTGCAAGGAGTGGGCACTGGCCCCTTTTGGCAGCTTGTGGTCGGGGCCGAGGTGGGCACGGGCAGCCCTGCACTGAAGGGACCTTCACTGTCCCCTGGGCTCCTGAAAAGAGAGCTATAGAGCCCTTCCCACTGCCCACAGCCTTTCCAGAAGCCAGCCCTCAGGTGGAGAGGGGAAGGCGCTGGCCTGTTTGAGGAAGGGGGGCCTGTGTGGCTGGCGCGCAGGGAGCAAGGCGAAGAAGAGGAGGTGAGGACAGAGGTCACAGGGGCCAGACACAGAGGGCCTTGTCAGTCCGTGGGAAGACTTGGCTTTTTCCTCTGAGGTGTTGCCATGAGACAGTTTTAGGCCAAGGAGTAACACAGTGTGACGTAGCCTTTTCAGGGCTCGTTCTCCCTGCTGGGCTGAGAAATGGCTGGCCAGGTGGGGAAGGGGAAAAGCAGGGAGACCAGCTAGGAGGCTGCTGGGACAGTTCTGGACATAATTTGAAGGCACAGGGTGTGTGTGTGTGTGTGTGTGTGTGTGTGTGTGTGTGTGTCTTTTAGGGGTTATAAGAATTTCTTAGTGTTGCAGTAAAAAAAAAAAAAGGCTGAGAAACACTGCCCTGGGAGCAATTATATTTCCCCTGCGTTCTGTTCACTTGAAGGCCGACTCACAGGTCTTGTAACTGCTTCAGGCCTCTGGATGCGAAGCATGGAGAGGATGTGCCCACAGTGGCTGAGGCAAGCAGAGGGCCCCGGCTTCGACTTCACGGGAGCCTCTGACCTTTTCCCCCGAGGCGTGTGCACGCAGCAGCCCCCCTCCGCTAGCCTGCTGGATGGCTTGACATCATGGGCCCAGCCAGACGTCGGTAGACTGGACCCGCTCAACGGCAAACGGCTACGTCTCCTTTTCTTCGTTTTCTAGGTAAGAAAATTGGGCGTGGAGCAGTACGGCGACGTGCCCAGTATCCCGGATGAAGTTGGTGGCAGAGTTTGAGTTCCTGTCTCCTGCTCAGACCAGGCATGGAAGGGGTTCGCGGTCGGTGGCCACCTTCCAGTTCTCGCATCCCTTACCGATCCTATCTACCTAGACAGCCCAGGGGCCTTCCCTCACGAACCAGACCAGCTGTGCAGTGGCCAGAGTGGTGGGCCAGGGAGTCGATGCCCTCAAGCATTCTGCTTTTCAAGGAGCCCCTTGACTGCCTGCCTGCAAGCTCGGGGCTTCCACTGACCCAGGCAGGGAAGGAGGACGCATTGCCAAAGGAGCCAACCTACTGCTAAAGCACAGCTGCGGGGACGCACCTACTGCTGTTTCAATTCTTTTTTTTTTTTTTTTTAAAGATTTTATTTATTTATTTGACAGAGAGAGACAGTGAGAGAGGGAACACAAGCAGGCAGAGTGGGAGAGGGAGAAGCAGGCTCCCCGCTGAACAGAGAGCCCGATGCGGGGCTCGATCCCAGGACCCTGGGACCATGACCTGAGCCGAAGGCAGACGCTTAACGACTGAGCCACCCAGGCACCCCTGCTGTTTCAATTCTTAGGCTAAAGAGTTGTTATGGGCTCAGCTGGGTCCCCTCCCAGTTCATACGTTGAAGCCCTAACCCCCAGCACCCCAGAACGTGACTGTATTTGGAGACAGAGTCTTTACTGAGGCGATGAAGTTAAAAAGAGGTCATTAGGGTGGGCTCTAGTCCTGTATGATTGGCGTCCTTATAAGAGGAAGTTCAGATACAGACCCACAGAGGGAAGACCGTGTGAGGACGTCAGGGAGAAGACGGCCATCTATGAGCCAAGGGGAGGGGCCTGGAACAGATCCTTCTGTCAGGCCCCTCCCTCCCTCAGAAGGAGCCAATCCCGAGGCCATCTTGATCTCGGACTTGCAGCCTCCGGAACCGTGAGGTGGTAATTTCTGTTGTTTACGCCACCCCTTCTGTGGTCCCTCGTTACAGCCACCAGAGCAAACTAGCAGACGAGGCATCCTGTTTTCTTAGGGTGCAGGCCAAGGCATGACAAGTGTGGTTCCCCCCTCGTCCTGCCCCCACTTAGTTGTTCCCCTGGCATCTGAAAGCAGGTGCAAGCAGGGGACAGGGGAGGGGCTGCCCCTGAGGGCCAGCCTTCTCCCCAGGACCCCGAAACCAGGTTCCCCTGGGGTGGGCCCCGGAGCCTTCCCCACCATCCTCAGCGCGGCGGAGCCAGAAGGCACTTTAGCCTGTGGGCGCACCTGCTTGGCCCTTCTGGAGGGGGGCTGGGGGCGGATTTTAGCACATGCACCCTTTCCTCTCTTCCTGTCTGTCTTTTTTTTTTCTAAATAAGAGAAGGCAGTTCCTTCAGCACCAGGAGCGAAAAAGAGGGAGGGAGCCGAGCAAGGAAAGGCTCGGAGAGTGTTACACATAACAGTGGGCGTATTTTATGGAAAGCCGCCGACAATCAGTGTTTGCAGACGCCTTTTATTTTATATTATTTCCTCATCTGTTCAGCTTTCTTGGGCGGGAGCCAGAAAGTTAATATTCTCAGTCAGAGTCGGTCTTTTATCTGTCAGGTTCAAAATGAAACCAAGCCGCTGGGGTTTTAAAGCATCTCAGCCAAAAGGCAAACACACCTTCTCAGCGGCTCGGGCCCAGGGGCTGTCACTTGGGCTCCACCACCCTTGCCAACATCTCCCAGGGAGGCCCGGTGACTGGGGCGGTGGTCTGGGGGAGCTGTGACTCCCTAGCCAGGACACGGGTCACGCCTGCGTGCCTGGCCTGCCTGTGGCCTTCTGGCGTCTTAGCCCCTGAGCACGGGGCCATCAGCCAGAGCCCGAGGCTCCTCACCAGACCAGGCCGGAGCCGAGGGCAGTTTGGCCGAAGGAGGCATCCGGGAGGAAAGGTCGGGAGAGGTGGTTAGCCCCTGCCTGAGTGCTACTTGGGCTCCAGCCAGGGCTCTCAAGGAGCAGTGGTCTGACCAGCGCTGTGGTGCTTTCAAAACATGCCGTCGAGTTCTCGGAAGGCCCCCCCCGCGGAAAGGCGGGGGAGTCCTCCTCCCCTTGAATATGGGCTGGCTTTCATGACTCACTCCGAACAAATAATTGCAAGAGTCACAAAAAGCGATGCTGTGTGATGTCCAAGGCAAGACGATAAAGGCCGATACACCTTCCATCTGGCTCTCGCTCGCGGGACAGCCACATCGGGAACCCGGAGCCACCATGTAAGCAATCCGGCTGTCCCCAGGCTGCCGTGCTGGACAGATGATGGAGACAGCCCGCACAGAGAGACCAGGGGCTCAGCTGTGTGGGCCCCCCGCTGTTGGGGAGTCTCCCGAGCCCAAGCCCCAGAGAGAAGAAGGCTCTGTGATGTCCCCACCTTCAGCCATCTGACTGCAACAACGGAGGCGGTCCCAAGGAAAAGCTGCCTCGTTGGGCCCCGTCACCCCACAACGATAGGGGCTGGGTTACACCGTTAGGTTAATACCATTAGGTTCGGGGTGCTTTGTTACGCAGCATTAGATGGCCAGCTCACTGGCCTTCTCCCTGCCAATTTTGTCTCCTCCAAAGCAAGACTGGAAGGTGGGGCCCTTTCCATTGTACGAATCCTTGCTGGGCAGGACAGACAGCGTGCGGGGAACGGGGTCACTGACCTTGGGCCAAAAGGCCTGAATTTCAGTTCTGATTCTTCCCGACATACCACCTTGGTCCACCCTCTCTATGCTTCTGGACCTCAGTTTCCATTTCTATAAAATGGGGCTGACAGATAAGACGGGCTTCACAGAGCTGTTAGAGAAGGGTCAAGTGAGATGGTGGACATAACAACGGGAGGTCTCGATGCCTTGAGATACAAGTTCTACAAATGACAATTTCCTCCCCGTGGCAAGTGTGTGGCAGAAGGATACACGCCACCTGAAGCCAGTGTAGGGGACATGCCACGCTGAGGGGAAAGGGGCTCTTTGTAAAATATAAGAACTATTCTGAAGCTCCTGCTGCTTTTTATGGTCTCTCATAGTTTCATGGGGGCAACCAAGGAAGCCCTTCACCCATGGGGATTAATTTCCCTCTGGGAAGCCCCAGGCTTTTGTGGCCGTCTCTGTTACACGCCAATCAAATCGAGGGCCTCTGCAGTCAATTCGGGGCCTCCCCTGGGTTTGGAGGCCACTTAAAATGCAGTGGGGTATCCCTGGGGCTAGGGCTCCAAAAGCTGCTCCCACCCCCACCCTGCGCCCCGTCTCAGTTACACCCCACCCAACCCCAGACCCAGCTGGACTCAACAGCGTTTCCGGAAAACAATTGAAGTTGGAAATAAGGCACTGCAGGAGGGCATGAGGAGGGAGAATGTGACCTCATGCTACATTGCCCCCGCATTTAGCTTGGACCCAGAATTCTGCTCATCTCCCTGAGTGTTCCACTCTGGGCACCAACCCCGTGGCACTTCTGCGGGCCTCTCCCTTCCTTACAATATGGCCGTGGCTAATAAAGGCATAAATGCCGCAAAGCACTTATTACAGTAATATTATCTTTATATTATCCCCAGCATTACCAGGCCACGCGCTGGGGCAGGGGAGGCGGGAGAACCTCTTCGCTGCTGTCAGTAATCGGAGGAAGGCAGTTTAGTTTAATGATAATGACTCGCGCTTACATAGCTGCCCTAATCCCAGAGGACCCTGGAGCACTTTACAAACACACTCTCACTCTGAGCCTTTCTAGCCAACCTGAGCTGTGCAGCAACGCTTATAAATAATATATACTCTGAGTGCCTCTATATACTGCAAATGCATGATATAAATATGTATAAATGTAACAAATATGATTTTTGCATGTTACATTTATAATCTTTAAAAAGAATTGGTGACCCATCATGGGTGTGTAGCCACAAAACAGACTCATAGGATACAAAGTCCAATAAACATCGATACTGGGCAGTCATTTTCAACAGGTACTGGCTCGGGGCTTTTAAAAGCGCAGGAAATCGTTCAGGGTCTGCGCTCACTGGGTTCCTCTTTTCGCTGGGAAGGTCATTCTTAGGTCAAGTTTGTTCAGCCGGTTCCAGTTCGGAGTGCGGCAAATGCACAGAGAGGGACGATCCTGGACCCCCCCCCCCCCCCGGCTGAATCTGAAGCCTTGACGCTGAGGCTGTGTGATTATGGGTAAAGCAAGAGCCCTCTCTGGGCCTCAGCTGAATCCTTAACATAACCAGATCGAAAGTGCTATGGTAGACTGTGGTATTGCTCCCAATCCTTCCGATTCTTGCTATATTAGGATGACACGTTCATGCCCTTCGCCCTGTGAATTTGCAAGATTTCATATTGGAGTAGGCAGAGTTTATGTCTTTGGCCATATTTTCTGATTACTATTGTTACATAACAAACTCCCCCCAATTTAGTAATGTAAAACAGGACTGTTTTATTATGTTCATGGATTGTGTGTGCCAGGAATTTACTTAGGGCACAGTGGGGATGGCTTGTCTCTCGCCCATGATGCCTAGAAAGTCCATTGGAAAGAACTAGAAGTCTGGGAGTGACTCAGTGGCTGGAGGCTGGGATCGTCTGCGGGTTTGTTCTGTCACACGTCTGGAGTCTGGGCTGGGTTAACCCAAAGACTTGGACAGCCAACGAGAGAGAGCCGGCGGACAGCCTCCCGGCGTGGCAGCCTGGGAGGTCTCAGACTGCCTACACGGCAGCTCGGGGCTCCAAGTGCAAGTGACCCAGGGGCAAGGCGGAAGCTGCGTGGCCTTTCATGCCCCAGCCTTGGAAATCTGTGTCACTTCCACTGTCCTCTATGGTCAAAGGACTCACAAGTCCATCTGGACTCCAGGTCAGAAGAGTTAGACTCCACCTCTTGATGGGAGGAATATCAAGGTCATGCTGTAGGGGACAGTGTGACATAGTGTGGCCATCAGAATGAGTTTCCCGTGCTGCATAACAGATGACCACACACATGGTTTGCCACCACGTATATTCCCCACCATTTCTGTGGGGCGGGAGTCTGAGCACAGCTTAAGTGGGGCCTCTGCTGAATTTCTGTAAGGCTACAATTAAGATGTCAGCCAGACTGTGTTCCTTTCTGGGGCTCAGGATCCTCTTCCAAGCTCAGGTGGTTGTCGGCAGAATTGTCTTCATCTGTGGAAAGGCCCATGCTAAGCCTGGTAAGGGTCCATGGTAAAAACACGATGTGAAGGTGCTCGGGCGACCAGAAAGAGCCACGTACCTGTCCTTAATATTCTCCAACTACATTGCAAAAGTCCCAAGGTCAGGGACACGGTGTTACATTCACTTTGAACCACAGAACCTAGAGCGGAACTGTGCACATGGCTGAGTCTCGAGAAATGCTGGCTGGCTGGCTGCACCGAGGAAAGGAGAGATGCACGAGGAATGAACACTTGAGCTCCAAGGAGAACCTGAGAGCGTATCGAGGAATATGGGGGCCGGAGGGGCGGTGGTGGAGATATTTAGCAAGTCTCTGTTACTGTCACAGGCATAAAATCTGGCCATTGGAGTGAAATCTTGCAAACTTCCCCGGAAGTCAGACTTGTGTTTGAACTCTGGTTCGGCCGTTTTCTAGCTGAGTGACCTTGGGCAAGTAGTTGAACCTCTGAGCCGTCAGGTTCCGCACTGGTGAAATGAGGCTTTCGAGAGGCGTGTGTGAAGCTGCTCTCGAGCTAGCCGGCTGTTTGGCATCAGCCGTTATGACAGGCACAGAGGCATCGTGTGTGGGGGCTCAGGCTCTAGAACCGCACTGCCTGGGCCAAAGCTCCCTGGCCGTGCGACCCCGCGCAAGTTACGGAACCTCTCTGGTCCTCCTTTTGCTTGTATGTAAAATAAGGATAACAATTTTCTGTGCTTCGTAGATCAGCTGTGGGGAATAAACAAGATAATACATATCCAAGGCTGAGAATAGCACATGGCTCGTGCCAAGGACTCGATGGATATCAGCTCTTGTTGATTTGCTACACCATCTGCCTTGCTTCATTCTTCTCTTCCCCCTTCTCCTTGTCCTTTTGCTTCTCGTTCGCTGTGCCTTAGTGAGGTCCCTCCGATTCCAATTCTTTGCTGCCTGGATTCTTGCCAGTGGCCCTTGAGATGCGTTAGGACCTCCCTCATTCAGTTCAACATTTAGCCAACGGGTGGGAGAATTAAGCTTTACTGAGCACCGCTCGCCTCTGTTCCTCCTCGAGCATCCCGTGGCCACTTTCCAGAACTGCACCTCCCTCTACTGAGTTGTTCCAGCCAAAGGAACCAAAGCTGCTCACTTCCAACCAACCACCAGGTGCTATGGGCTCGGCTGCAAAATCTATCTGGAACCCGCCCTCAGCTGTCCCCCTCATGCCACCAGCTGGTTGGTCCCAGCCACCATCATCTCTCACCAGGACAGAGCCGTAGTCCCTAACACTACTCACTCACGCCCCAACAATCCGCCCTCCGTACTGCAGCCAGAGCATTCACCGTCACTGTCCTCCTTAAAACTTTCTGGTGGCTTCCCACTGCACTGTGCATAAAATCCTAACTCCTTGGCACAGTCCTCAGGGCTCTACGCCCAACTCCCACCCTCCTTGCCCTGGATCCGTAAGGAGCCAAGCCCTTTTCCTGCCTCCGGCCTTTTGCATCTGCTGTTTCTTTTGCTCAAAATGCCCTCCCCATCCCCCATCACCCCGGGAAGATTCCACATCCTTCATTCCTCAGCTTCATGTTTGCACCTGGAAAGAGAACACTCCCATCTAAATTTTGTCCCTTTGTACCTTCTTTGGCCTCCTGTTCTGTTCCTTTGTAACACCGTAATTCGTAGTTAAATATTTGTGTGTTTATTGGACTTCTGACCCCCACCTCATTAGACTCTCAAGGCCATGAGGGCAGGAAGGGCATTTCTAGCCTAACATATAGCTGGCTCTCAATCAAGATTTATTGAATGAATGAAAGCATTTGCAATTTCCTAGGTCCTTTATGAATAACTACTTCTAAGACTAATAGCAATTTCTACTAAGAAATAGGCTCAGAGAGGCAGAGAGAAATTTGGCCAAGGTCACCCAGCTGGTGAGTGGCAGAAGTGGGAATGAGGCCCATGGCCCTGTGAGACCCAAGCCCTCACGTTCCTCAACAGCTTCTCTGTTGGATACCGGCTGGGTACAAGGTATCTGAAGTGTGCTGACACGAATGAGAGGTTTGTGCCCCTGCATGGGGTGAGAGTGAGGATGGAGGTTCACTCTGGCTTCCTGTTTACCTATGGCAACTAAAATTATGTAGTCCAAGGTGATGGTGCATGCAGATCCCTTTTCAGGGAGGGACTCGGCCCAGCTGCAGAGAGAGCCATCCCTAGATTATCCCTCCTCCTAGTGCTCCCACTAGGAGGGAGACAGCTCAGCTGCTGAGGGTGGCCAAGGCCAAGACCACGCCCCTCCCAGCTGGGCCCACACCCAGTGAGGTCCGAAGTGGGGCGCAGGTCTGGTCATTTTGCCTCGACTGGTTGCAACTCTGATGGGCCGCCCAAGGCTGTCCCTGTGCTTTCATCAGAGCTTGACTTCTCCTTCTGCCCATTCCTGCCTCCCCCCTCCCTCCCATAAACACCGGTCCCAAGGGCATTCCCTAATAAACCTTCCACGTGCTAAACTCCATCCCAAAGGCTGCTTTCTGGGACTTCCAACCTGTGTGACAACCAGTATTCCAGACCTTCCCACCACCTACTTAGCTTTTTGCACCTTAGCGCGTGCATTTTTGCCAAGGGTGGCCACCACCCTCTCCCCGTTTTGTCTCCTGGAGCAGGACAATCTGTAGCTTCCTGTGGAATACTCATTCCAGCACAAGGGTCCTCTGACTTAAGCATGCAAGAGGACTTGTTAAAACAGATTGCTCGGCCCCATATTCACTCGATTCAGTGGACCTGGGATGGGGCCTGGGGATGTGCATGTCTAATGCAATCACAGTGACACTCTGCTGCTGTCCAGGGATCATGCTCTGAGAACCACTCCTACAGGGAAGCGAGAAATCGAAAGAGACGTGGTTCTCGGCTTCATTCTGGCCTCCGAGGTCCCTTGGCAAGGTAGCCCCACAAAGTTCCCTTCCAACTGGAAACTTATATTCAATTATGTTTAAATCATCGAAAAGAAGTTTGGCCTGAGTAGACCCTTGTCTGGGGAGACAGGCCAGGAGAGTGAACCTCTAAGTACGCTGTCCTTTCCCTCTGGCTACCTCGGGTGGTCATCCAGCCAGGGCTCTGCCTTCTAGTTCTGGTCTGCGTTCAACTCCCTGCTGGCCCTCCTGAGCCCCAGTTGCTCAGGAGAGCCTCTCCCTGGGCACGTGTGCGCGAGACACTCGGGGCAAAGCCGCTGAGCGTTCTAATCTACTCCCCTCGTCCCTTAAGCTGGAAGTCTCCAGAAGAGTGACGAGAAAACAGCCAAGAGGTGGGCCGAGGCTCAGGAAACTAATTGAAGAACGACTCCTCTGCGGGGCGTTAATACCTTGCAAAGAAGTGAATCTACTGGCATTTTTTTTAGAGTTTAATAAAAATATATATGCACCGTGAGAAAATCACAGCAATAATTCCTTGCACCTTTGTTCCAAGAAGCCCAAAGCACTCCCCATATATTATCATATTCATTATCCTATTTTCTTCACGTTTCTCATTAATTTTTTTCTGAGGTGATATATTAATATGAAATTCTAAATCACATTAAGGAGACCACGAGCCCTGCTCGTTCTCCTCACCCTAACTCCACCTTTCTCTTCTCCCCTTTCCATCCATCATCCTCAGCATCCCCTCCTGCTCCCACCCAGGGGAGGGTAAGTCAGAAGCTGGTAAGCAGCTGATGGGGGTGGGGGGTAGAATATTGGAGAAGGGCGGGAGTCAAAGTGATGCCCTGCGGGGGGACGGGGGGGCTGCGGGGCGGGGGCACTTTCTCATGCCCCCTCCCCAGGATCACTTGATCAGACCCGGACTCTGATGCCCCTTGGGGAAAGAAAGCTGCTTTGCAGCCCAACTCCCCCTTAATGGGTGTAAAGCCTACTCTCCTCCCCCCCCACCCCGTGCATGCAAGAGGGAAAGAATCAGGCTCATTACAGATATTATCATGCAGCACTTCATATTTCAAAGAGCTTTATAATCGCTAATTAGTTATTGCCAGAGAATATGGAAATGGCACCTTGCTGGAATCCCGCAGACTGGGGGCCAGAGTTCTGCAGTGCTGCAAGCAGGTCAGCCCCGAGTCTGAGCCTGGCCGCCTGGCCTGGCCTGGCCGCCTATGCAGGAAGCATGGCCAGCCCCGGGGCAGAAGGCACGAGGCTTTTGGTCCTGGCCAGGGCAGTTCTGAGTGGATGCCCCCCCCCCACCGCCCCGCTCACTGGACCGCATTCTGTTGCTTAGGAGAGCCCAGTGTGATGGGCTAATGTCTCGGGTGGCAAAAGAAAAGAGGTAGCCGAAAACACAGATTCTCAGCCGGAAGAGGCAATGAAGCATATCCCTCCCACTGGGCTGAGTTCAGTTCCCCGAACGGTGGCTAGAATGGGCCTGGGGGTTCACAGCCGGGGTATGCTCCTGTGCACAGTGACGGTGATCTCACTCCAGAAGCCTCCTGAAGATCGAAAGGGCACATAGGTGTTCAGATCAGGTCCTGAAGCCCCTTGTCTTTATTCTTTTCAAGCTGGGGAATGGCAGCCCTGGGGCTTAAATGGACAGCAGGGGCGAATCCCAGTCTTACCCTGGCCTGAATCCACTCTGTCTTAGAGAACTCCACTTTCAAAGACAATTCTTGAAGCAGGTTGAGATCTATAGTCCGCGCCCTCTCCAGAGGAAGGAGGAACAAGGTGCAGCCTCATTCACCCTGGATAACCTCAATCTCGTTTGAATTTCATTATAAATCTGCTCAGAAGCTGGAGTCTGAAGGGGCCTCCAGGAAGCGGGCCCTGGCCCGGCTGACTCGGGCCTTGTCAGAGGGACACTGTGTTGGCCGAGGGGGTAGGAGGCAGGGAGCGCTCTCCTTTAAGACGCACCCCTCATCTTACCTGTAAATGAGGACTGAGGAGGCTCTACCTGAAAGAAAACTCTGAACAGGGCAGCAAAAGTTTTCCTTCTAGCAAAGCAAGCCTACACAGGTCAGAAGTGGGTGGGACAAAGGCTTGGCCAGCACTTCCACCAGGCCCCCCACGTGAGGAGCCCCGGAGAGGCTCCAATTTCCAGGTAATGATCAGAAATCTCATACACAGATGGGACTTTTGTCTTCCTGGCAACAGGACGTGCGGAGGCCACTCAGTCACCTTATTATCATACTTTCCCTAATAACTCCAGTGCTTGTGCCATAGTGGGGCACAGATGAAAACACCGAGGTGCACGGCCACCAGAATTAGGCGTCAGTCTACTCCTTTCTGCAAGCACGTGCCTGCAATCCCCCAGACTGCATCCGAGAGACAGTCGTTTTGCCACTTGCTGGCCCGTTACCCATCAGAAGCCATTTGTTCTTAGCACAGACCTGTGCTGTCAAAGAGCCTGATGGATTCTCAGCACTCCAGTGAGAGAGAGAGAGAGAGAGAGAGAGAGAGAGAGCGCACCTCCCCCTTGGCTGCATGGTCAATGGCAGCCCTCATAATGAGAAGGCGGTGAGGTCCAGCCTGTTTGGCAGGGACAGCGGTGTGGGGGTGGAGCAATGGACCACACAGAGAGGGCTCCCCAGGCCTTCGGGAACAAGCACTTGTGCAATCTGGGTCTTCCCAGGACAGGACAGCCAGCCCCCCTTCCTTCCTCAGCTTAGGCAACTTGCTGGGAGGTCCTAGCCAAAGCCTTCATTTCTGACTTAAACTGCCCCTTCAGGTCCCCCTAGCACCCCTCCTGGGCCCTCCCCTCCTTCCTTCCTCAGTCCCACAAGTCAAAGGCGTCTGCCCTGGAGAGGGGTGGGGAAGCCTGCCCTTCCTCACCGTTCCTTGGTCCAAATGGCTTCCCTCTCCCTCCTGCTCCCCAGAACTGCCATGAGGTTCCCCAGTCCCAGCCTTCTTTGTCAGCCGGGCCCCTTCTGACACTCCACGCAGACACAATGTACCTCCACCGGGAAGGCCACCCAGAGGCAGCTGCAGGATGGGCCTCCGTGAAGCTGGGGTGCACCCAGCCCTCGGCTGCCCGGCTGTCTGGCTCCCGCTGCCAGCCCCCCACACTGCAGGGAGAACCCAGTGCCAACTGAGTCCGCACGAAAACCCCTTTCCTGTTCTGCTAAAAGCGACTCTGCTCCCCGTTGCAGACACTGCTGAGCGTGCGGGCACCACGCGTACCCGCACCCAGACACACTCTCCTTCACACGCCCACAGGCACCCGCGCACGCTCGCACGGCTGACCGTGTCCTCAGCCCTGTGATCCCTATAACTTTAGATTTTAATTCTTCTACCACTGCAGTAACTATAATCGAGTCAGGAGTCAGGACCGGGGAGCGACGGTGCAGGGAAAGGAAAGGATGGGGGCCATTCCTTCTACCACCCCAACTGCTCCCCCTTCGGGCTTGAGCTGGGGGTGGGGTAGATGGCAGGTGGACCTGCCAGTGGGAAATGGGAGAAAGAAAGGAAGGAGAGGGAACAGGAGGAGGAGGGGAGGGGGGAGGAGGGCTGTGGGCAAAGCCGAGTGGGGAGCATTGGCAGGCGGACCTCACAGCTCCCCTCCGACCCCGGCAGGGAGACGCCGTGTGGGGAAAGCACAGGTGTGGGGATCAGGCGGCCTTGGGCCAGGAGGCCACTCAGCCTCTGCAGGTCTCAGTTTTCCTCTCTCTAAAGTGGGAGTAACGATACTTGGTTCGTAGACATGCAATGACATTTGTAAAGAACCTGGAACCGAGGAAGGCCTCAACAAGTGACCGCTCTTGTCACAGATGCCTAAATTAGAAGGGTTTTTGGAAGGCATCGGTTCTTAGCCCCGTTCATAGGGGACTACTTAGGACACCTGGTGATGTGCTTCCTTCCTTTACAGCAAAGCTGTGCCCTCTGTGACTCATTCTGGTTGTCCAGTCCCCTAGGCACGAGTGCAACGAGTGGCGAGTGTCCCCCACGGGGACGGAAGAGCTGGGGAGGGCAGTGTATAAGGTTCCTGCAGTAACACACAGGGTGGCTCCCAGGGCAAGTCCCCAGGGGGGAAGAAACCTCAGAATCCCCCCCCCCCACCGCTCCTGGGGAAATAGGCTTCCGATGGTTTGCGTTTTGGCCAGAATCACCACACAAGACCAGAGCCACAGGAACCCGCAGACACACAGCCCATGGATGCAGGGAAAGGGTAGAGAGAAACTCCCAGCTTTGTGGCCACCTGCCCCAGGGAAATGGGACTGCCTCCCTGGCTGCCATCTGGAGAAAGGAGTTCCAGATCATTCTCTCTCCCATTCTCTGCGCCTATGGGGCATCCTGCATAGCAAAACACTTCATGAGGAGTTGTTGAAACAGTGGTTAACAGCCCAGACCCTGCAGCCAGACTTCCTGTGTTTGAACCCTGACTCTACCACTTACCAGCTGTGTGACTTAACTTCGGTGTGCCTCTGTCTCCTCATCTGTAAAATGGGGAGACTTAGCACCACACCAGACACGTGGCAAGAGCTACTGCAGATGCCGGCTCTGATAACGTTTATAGTCCTTGGCCAGTTGGTCTACATGAGGACTACCTCTCCGGAGAAAGGCGGGTCAACCATGACCTTGCCATCTGTACAAAGGGCCAAAGGGCAGCGAGTATGGGGCCGATGCGCGACGTCTGTCATCAGTTTACTTTTACCTTCTGGCAGCCACATGGTTCCGAGGATCCGCAGCGTGTTCCTTGCTTAGCCATTCTCTGGCCGGGGCTGCCTGGCCATGGGCTGTTCCCTGAGTCAAGATAAACAGATCCCCTCCAGCCGCCCTCCTCTTCCACTCAGCTCCTCCTCTGCATCTCGTCCCAAGGGAGACCCAACAGGCAGCGGGAGGTGGATCCAAGTACCACCTTGAGTCCTTCCAGCCTCCCTTCCTGCTGCCCCCATCCCAGAGGGCCATGGAGGAGGGGCTGCCTGCTTACCTGCCCCAGCCGTGAGGGACAGACCTCGGCTTACCTGCGGGCTCAGGTGGAGGGTGAGGGGCTCAGGAAGGAAGGGAATAGCAAGAGGGAGGAGATAAGGGGGACAGCAGGTGAGTGGGTAGAGCTGGGGCGGGGGAAGATAGCAGAGGGGAGGGAAAGCTGTAAGCTGGGAAAGAAGGAAAGGGGGATGGGCCAGGAAGGGGAGGTGGGAGGGGGAAGGGAGAGGAAGAGAGGAGGAGGAGGCCCAAATGGGCCTGAAGGGGGGGTGATATGGGACAGAGGGGGAGAGGAAGGGGCAGGAAGGAAGGGTTAAGAAGGCAGGAAAGCTCTGGCTCTGCTTTCTGAGCTCTGTGACTCCGGTGCCTGCCTCCCTGCACACTCACACACACACACTCACACACACACACACACACACCCTCTGAAGGATTTTGTAAAAAGAAGCCACACAAAAGGGAGAATAAGGGAAAGAGGGCTCTTGAGAAAACCTAGGTACATTAGAGTCTTGAAGTGGTGCATCCTGATCTTGGACATCTAAGTGGCTGGAGACAAAAGTCCTGGCCCATTGCCAGGCAGGACAGGCTCACAGGGAAGTCAGTCCAAGTTCAAATCCCTCCCCTGTCTAGGAGGTTTACGTATGATGTCGGAAGCACGTGGCAACCTGCCCTGAGCACTAGCAGATTTATAAAATACGTATGATTTAAATGACTTGCTTTACAGGGATGTTAAAATTAAATTAGGTTAAACAAACAAATAAAAGAAATGGAAAGGCCTTGGTCTCAGTGGTTGTGTGACCTGGCATTTCACTTAGAGCCAGCAGGAAATGCTGTTGGTCCCCTACCTGGGCTGGCCACCCATCCCCCATGTGCTAGGTGTTGCCTGAAACCTTCTCGGATGGGAGCCTTCTTGCCCCAAAACGCCTGGCAGATTGCCACCGCCCCCCCCCCCCCGCCCCGTCCCCTAGGGCTAGTGGCAGCCAAAGCCTGTCTAAGGGGCAGGGGGTGGGGGGCGGATACAGAAACTCACTCCCTTGCCTCAAGGTGGGCAACCCCAGAGCTCCCTCTGAGTCAAGACTTCAGCAGAACCCACATCTGCTCAGCTTTCCCCCTACCCTATCCTGCTTCCCTCATGGGCTTCTCCTAAGAGCCCTCCCTCTACAAGTCACATGCGCCTAAATTCCTGTCTCAGGCACTGCTTCTAGGGAACTCCACCTAAGATGGCACCTTCCTGAGGATTAGCTGTCAGAGTGCCCAGACCAAGAATGGGCCTAAGACTGGGGACAGGGTCCCCTGGAAATGGGAGGGCCACCTACAGCCCTGCCCTTACCCAAAGGGGCCACATCCAGCCAGTTCGATGAGCCTTGGGCTGGTTCTAGCCTGCAGTAGGCTGGTCTTACCTGTCCTGGGAGGATTGGAAGAGGAAGCCAGATGGAATTTAAACGGCATAAAATAAAAACAAGCTGAGAGGAGTGTCCCCCAAGGCTAGGGTTTGCCGGGACACCAGCAGCCACCAGCCCTAACAAGCAGAGCTGATGCTGTCCCCCAGACATTCCAAAATGGTCACTGAGAAGCCCGCAGGCTAGAAGGCTGGTAGAAAGGGGAGGCTGCTGATCTTGGGGGCTTGTGGGCATGGGGGAGTTTGGGAGTAATTTAAGGGATGAGAAGGAGTCAGGGCACACTTGAATGGGGGAGGTACCCACAAAGCTTCCATTTTGTGTGCAATTAGTCTAGGGATGCCCTCATTTGCATAAGGTTCATAAATTTACATAAAATTGCTTGAGGCCCTAACCACCAGTACAGAAAATAAAATAACATGAATCAATTAGCGGGACTGGCTGCGATTGGAGCAAGCCTGGTGTAAAGGGATCTCCTGCTCCTTGCTCAGGAGCGCTGGGCTGGCAGGAAAGAGCCCGAAGTGCGACTCCCTCCAGGGGCTCAGCGGCCCTAGGGGCGCTGGGAGGAGAGCCCTGCCCCCACCCCATCCACCCGGGGAGCAGGTGGGGACTAGCAGTTGGGCACAGGAGGTATGAGATCAGTGCTGAGCCAGGAGATGCGCGCGGCAGGCAGGCCCGTGGAGGAGGCCCAAGAGGGCCTCATGGATCAAGGGGCATTCGAGAACATTTGTGAAAGGAGAATTATTAGATTGTCGTGACAGATAGGGGAAATTGGCACCATCAACCCATGGCAGAGAGGTCCTGGGAGCTCAGTACATATTTGCTGAATAAATGCCTGACGTATGGGGGGCTGAGCTTTGAGGGGAGGCGCAAGTCATATCGAGGATGCCGTGTGGCAGTTCTTAACAGGTTAGGAGTGAACAGCAGGATGCAATTTCCTTAAAAAAAGAGAGAGAAAGAAAGAAAGGAAGGAAGGAAGGAAGAAAGAAAGAATTAAGAAAGAAAGAAAGAGAAAGAAAGAAGAAAGAAAGAAAAAGAAAGAAAGAAAGAAAGAAAGAAAGAAAGAAAGAAAGAAAGAAAGAAAGAGAAAGAAAGAAAGAAAAGAAAGAAAGAAAGAAAAAGCAAGCAAGCCCTACCAGTCATCTTGGGAGTCTGGAAAGCTGCGGCTAAGTCACGTTTGTTTCCCATCGTAATTTCTGCGAGATGGCCTCTCGGATCCTCTCTGGCATCGCCCCGCCCTGCCCTCTCTGCTTGCCCACCTTCTTCCGAGCCCTGCCCGGTGCTCCTGGCCCTCTACGTCCCCGACTCTGGCCGGGAACCCGTGGTCCTCGGCGGGGCAGCCGAAGCTGCAGCCGAGGCTGTGCAGCGGGAACCCGCGGTGAAACTACACGGCCCTTATGTTTCATCCCCCTCCACCGGCGAGCCCTCGCTGATGAATCACCAATCTCTCGCGCCAGCCCTCCCCTCCTCTCTGCGCTGACCCTGCTGGTATATGAGAACTCTCGGGGATTTTTTTTTTTTTTTTTTTTGCCTCTCCACTCTCCCTGCACCTCCTCCTCTCCCAGAGCCACTGTTAATGAATCAAATTGCCCTTCGACTTGAATTACCGAGAAAGCAGGCTCACCCACTACTCGAGGTAGATGGGATGGCTGCCCCAGATCCACACTGGCCTCGTCACGATGACTCAGAGTGCATGTTTATTTTTGAATCTCGCATCCTTTATCTGAGAAAATGGACTACCGATGGGAAACAATTACCTCCCACTTACCCCACAGGGCTGATGGCACGTGCCACGCCGACGCGGCACAGCGCATTAATGTCATCAGCAACGATCACAGCTGTAATGAGCCCACATCACGGGGACTGAAAAGCAGAGAGAGGGAAGAGCAACAGGGGGGCACTTCAGCCAGATGTGGCCGCAGCCACCCCAACGGCTTGTTCCGCTTGCGCTTATGGGCAGCGAGCGACGGGAAGCTACAAGGGGGCCGGCGCGAAGCAGCCCGAGCTTTGGCCCAAGCCCGTGAGCAGGGAGCCACTCTCCAGCGAGCGCCCGGCGGCTCACTCTTTCCCTGGGCCCACTGAGCCGCTTCCCTCTGCTCCGACCGAACAGTGCGAGTGTGCCCCAGCATCTTCGTCTCTGACCACTCAGTGCCTCTGCTAACTCTGCCCAGAAGGAAACGCGGAACACAGCCGTAGGAAGGTCTATAAAGCTAGGAGTCAGGTTCAGAGATAATACATAATGGATGCGAGAAAGACCTGCAGCGACACTTCACGATTTGCTGAATTTGGGACGCTGGGATATCAGAGACTATAAAGACAGAACGACAGGTCCGTTTCTTAGCTATAGAAAGAACAGGGATGAGGACCAATGATCGGACCAATGATCCCTTCACTTCAGAAGGGTTGGGGCAGAGAAGGAAAAATCACCCCACCGCAGAGTCTCCCGCACGCCTGCCCAGCTTGCACCACAAGCATAATTCCACCGCACCTCCCAACTCCCACCACCACCTTTTGCTCTGGGTTTCTGCAAAGCCCAGACCAGCTCACAGATGCCCTCAGATTCTTGCCTCTCCCTTCCAGCTGGCCCGTGAAATGGGTTCACCAGGAACACCATAAATGTGGAGGGTCTTAGCACATGTTCCGGGTCCTACATTTTCGGGGGACAGGTTTATCTTACGAGTTGTAACCAAGTGAGGGGGTTTCTGCTCGCACCTGTCTGCGAGCAACGGATGAGCTCTTAGAGATGCACAGCCAGATCGACAGAATTCGGTGACTCGGAAAAAGTTGCACCATTTTGAGGAGTATCGATGTTTACGGCGATCACTTAACAGTAAAGTCAAAGAATGCCAAAGCTGGAGGTAAATAAAGAGAAGAGGTTTTGAACAAACCCCTCACTTGGCAGAGAAGGAAACTGAGGTGCAGAGGGGGTAAATGACTTGCTCAAGATCACACAGATTAAGACTGCCTGGCCCCACATGATAATCTAGGCCTCTGGACTCTTAGACCAAAACATTTGCTACTCTGCTACACACTTTTCCCCATTACCGTCTGTCTGTATTCCATGTCAAAACATAGATTTTTGTTAACTGTTTGGTGTAAACAAGGATGATGCTTATTGATATAAAGCCTAAGCTGTTCTTGGGGTTATCTTTGTTTTCTGTTTGTTCATTTGCAGGTATATTTCTTTTCTTTATTTTTTAAAAAATTGAGGGTATGGTGTGAGGAGGGCACATCTCTCGTGGCTTGGGGGAGGACAGGTTCCAGAAGAAATCAATGGGGCAGAAACACAGGGTTTGGGAGTGGGGAGGTACTTGGAAGTTGGGGGAGGGGCCGGGCACTCCAGCACCTCTGAGCACAGCTCACTCCGAGGCCAGGTGGGGCAGGGCTCTAGTCTGTAGGGACATGGCCACCAAGGCTGGCTCACAGCACTGCCCCTCCCAGGAAGATAGGGTCTGAGGTCCATGCACTCAGCTTCAGGGACTGGTAAGGGCTCGTTCAGAGAGGCTAGACAGGTATGGCCCTTCACTAGGCCACTGGGTGGGGCTGGGCATGGCAGGAAGGCAGCCTTCAGGACTTCAAGGGGGCTCGGGATGCCCCCCTACGAGTCCTACTTTCCAGAGCTCAGGCCAGTGTGCTGGGAGCCCGGCTCAGGATGGCCTAAACATCCCCAGTGAACTGACTGGAACAAAAGAACACAAGACTCCAACCGAATGCGCTAGAAGCGCCCCCTCCATACTCCTACCAGACAAATGGAAATCCGAGACGTTGGGCGACGTGCAGTTAAACAAAACAAACACGAGACAAAAACCTATTCAAATCCGACGGTCAGGCACTTGGTCAGGTGACCGTGAGATGCAGGGACAGTGGGCAGGACACCACACCCAGGGACCCGGTGAACCCTCAGCTCAGGGAGGGACCAAGCCAGCCCTGTACCCCAAGTCCCGAGGAATTGCCTCACACGGCCCTCGCCCCGCACCCAGCCGCCTCCTGGCTCCTCTAAACAGGAAGCCGTGCTCACCACCAGGGAATGTGGAGACCCTCTCCTGAGGGTCGGAAATGTAGCAGGGGGCAGAGGGACAGCATCGGGGGCCACCAGGCTTCGGCACGAAATGTGGCGTGGCCTACCTGCATCAGGTGACTCAGGGTCCTGGCCATCCTCCCCGGACAAGGCTGGGGGCCTGGAGGGCCTAAGCGTAGAAGATGACCTCCGAGATGAGCCTGTCTTCCATGGACCTGCCTTGTTGTTCCCGGCCACAGAGCGGAAGGTAAAGCATGTCTTGGCCCTCCGTCGTGGGTGACTCCTGGGTCACCTTGGGCAGGCCTTTGGTGCCTAATGAGTGAGTCCAGGCCCTTCAGCATGGCACACGCTGTGTGGAGCCCTCACAGCTGAAACCGCTGGCGTTCTGGCCCGTGGTCTGTCCATGTGGATGATCTGGATGTTCACATGGTAATCAGTGGGCCCGTGGATGGAGCCACAGAGCCCAAAGCCAACCACGAAAATGCTCTTGTTGATGGAGAGTACCCCCAGCGGCTCTCCCCCTGCTGGAGGCTGTTCATGCAGCCGCACCCCTTCCTGCAGAGGCAGGAGCGCCCCTGGTGGATGATAGTCCTTATGTGGCTGAGGGCGGACGGTCAAGTGCGGGAAGAGGCTCCCCGCCTCGCGGTCCCCGAGGATGCCCTTCTGCGGGGGCTCTGCAGCAGACTCCTCGAGGGTCATCAGGGGGAAGCGGATGAGGGCGAGCGCCTCGCCCAGAACCTTGCACTTGTTCTCAGGCCTCACCTGCGGCTGCTGTCGCCGACCCTCAGCCTCGGACCAGTGGCCTAGGATGCTGAACAAGCGTACCTCCGAATGCCCAGCGTGTTCGGCCCCAGCCCGGCCACCAGCGATGTCTGTGAAGCCCTCGGCAGAGCTGGGTGTCGCTGTGTTTTTGCCGACCTTCTCCAGGCAAGGGCCGGCCGGCTGCCGTTCCTGGAAGAGTCTGGCCCGCGTCGGCTGTAGGAACGCGTCGTGGGCCTCGAGCGCCAGCACTGCATGCTTCTCCGCGGTGTGCCCGTGGCCGTGACCTCAGGGGAGCAGAGAAACTGGAGCAGGGCCAGGAAGAAGGCCGGCTCCGCCTCCGGCAGCTCGATCTGGGCGCACGCGGCGCCGTGCCCCTGAACATGGCGCGGAAGACAGCCCCTTGTCGGCCTGCAGGTGCACAGCCCAGAGCGCCTCGTCGTTGAAGAGGAAGGCCAAGCGCTCCTTGGAGTGCGCTCGGGGGCCTGCCAGTGGTAGTCGGGCCACGCAGCAACCCCGCCACCCTGGTCCTCGGCCGCCCGCTCCCCCCCCCCTTCCGGCTGGGATGCCCTGCACACGGGGCGGCGACCGCGTTGGCGTTGGGTCCCGGGCGCTCCCACCCACCTTGTCGGGGCGGGGCCTCTGGGCCGGGCCTAAGCGCTTCCTATCGCAGTTCATCTTCCCTTCCGTGTTTTTAGTCGCTGTGAACTCTGGTGAACTCCTCAACCCCGCTTGGTCTGGCTTCTGTCTCAACCACTCCATCGAAACTGCTCTTTGCAACCACCTATTTGTTGTTACACACAAAGGACCCTTAGCCGACCGCACCTCACTTAACACCTTGGCCGCATTGCTGCTGCTGACCCCACCTTCTTGCCAGGAAGCCCGGCCTCAGTGCCACTCAAAAAGCATGCTTTGTGGACCCACACCAGTAGGCAAACTGTTGCTGGTCTGCCACGAGGTTAAGTACAGACATGAAGAATAACAAAAACTTTTGTAGCAATTTGGCAGAGGAATTTTTGCTTGCTGAAGCTAATAATAAAAAAAAAATGGGGTTTGTATTTTGGATGCCCGTTAATTTTTGCTAATCCGTTTTATTGTATTTTATCACCAAAGTATTGGTCTGGGACACATGATGGTGGGGAGGGGATCCCTAGTCCTTCTCCAAAGATAATGTAAGAAATACTGCTATAAGACCTTATCTTCTCTGAATCCAACTCTCCTGGCTTCCGTCCCACTCCACTCTTCAGAAGTTTGCACGTTGCCTTCATCTCTCTCAGGCCCACAGATTTCCCCTTTCCCGATGAATGCCTGTGCATCTGTTGGATCTCCGCGGAGAGGCCACCCCTCCAGGAACCTCTCCTCTGCTCTGCCCAGAGCCCCATACTGTCCATAGCATCAACATAACAGTGCACAGCAGATTTGCGCCACAGCTGCCAAGCCTCATTGTTTTCTCAGCCCCTAGCCGGGTGCTTGGCACACGAGGGAGACCAATCGACCTCCGTGGTATGAATGAGTTTCACTTGAGGCCGCCTTGGGAGCACACCATGCACCAACTTAGAAGGCACTTTCCATCCACGCATTTCCTCCACGTTTCTTTGCCTTCCCTAACTCGCGCAGTAGGCATCCCGGTTGTCAAAAAATTAGCAGTGAATTAAAAAGTGGTACAATCCTTTCGGTGGTCCGAGACGAAGTTAGAAAACCCCAGGTTGCAAACCATCCTCTAGGTTATGTGATTTCCGGTTTCTGGGAAGGGAGAAGGAACAGCAGTGGCATTTCAGTGGGAGAACTCATCCTGATGGTCTGAGTCCATTCTGGGGATCTGCCAGCCTTTGTGGAGGAAAGTGCCTGACCTTCATATAAGCACAGATGGGGAATCAGGAGTCTGGATTGACGTCTTGGCCAGGTAGAGTGCTGCCCACCAAATGAATGCCACAGCCTTCCCTGTCTTATGCCTCAGTATCCTGTAGAGTGAGTGAATGGCAGCCAGCATGACCCTTGGGGCTAAGCTAAGGGGGTTACTAATTAGTGATCCTATAGCACACTGAAAATAGAAATATCAAGTGTTACTATTAATAGTCATATTTCCTCTGTTCTGGTTTCCAAGGTCCCTTATGCTTTCCCTCCAGAACCTCTGGAAAGTAACAAGAAATGTGGTTTGGAGGGAAAAGAGAGCTATAACTTTAGTGTAATTCAGTATGACTGGAAAAATAGAATGTAGATGAATAGGATGCCTTTCTAGAGTGACCCTGAAGACTGAAACCCTTAGATGTTAACTGCTGTAATACGTAAAACATAAACCTTTGGCATTGAAAAGAAAAAAAAAGCAGAAACAAAGGACAAGTGAAAAACTGACAAAAATATTTTTTACATAGATAGCAACTGAAAGAAGAGTATCCTTAATATATAAAGTGCTCTTTCAATCAATAAGAAAATGAGGAATACCGAAATAGGAAAATGGGCAAAAGGCACGAGTAGGCAAGCCACAAAAGAAGAACTATAGATCAACTCTATATGAAGACTGAAGAGGTGCTATTTCATTTGGTATCTCTTTGATTACCAGTGAGACGGAACCTATACAATATAATTTTTCATTTATCAGCTAAGCAAAGATTAAACATATTCATCCTCCCCAGGCCAAGTGAGGGGAAATGGGCATTTACATTTGCCACTAATGGGACTGTAAATAGGTACAGCCTTTTTGAAGAGCAACTTGGCAATGCAGAACAAAAACCTTGTCCTTTGACTCATAGATTCCACCTGTAGGAGAGAATCCTAAGGCATAATCAAACAAGTGAACAAAGACGTGTATGGTAAGATTGGTTATCTCGGTGAGGTTTATAGTAGCAAAACCAGAAGCTAATCTAAATGTGTATCAACAGATGATTGGTTAAGCATACAGTGGAATACTATGCAGTCACTTTTAAAAGACGAATAGCTTTGTATCTACTGATATGCAAAAATGTCCATGACATGTAGATGTCAATTAGTGGGAAAAAAAAGTTGGAAACAGAAGGTGTAGGATGCTTTGATTTTTTGAGCATTTAAAAAATGTATATGTGTAGAAAAACGTCTGGGTAAAAGCGCTCTACAATCATACTTTTTGGATGATGAGATTACAGGTGATTTTTATTTTCTTCTTTTATACTTTTCCATATTTCTTGATTTTTTTTTTCACAAAGAAAATTCACGGTTATCTCCATTGAAAAATACCTCTTAGGGAGCACTTGGTCTGATTATTCTGGCTGTTTTATGGAATTGGAAGGAGCAACAAATAAAGACCTACGTACATAAAATAAGGAAGTGAAATTTTTAATCAGTGAAAAATTTGATTGTTTCTCTCTGGAATCATTATTTCCTTATTCATTTTGGAATCCCCTCATTTCATTCATGGAAGCTTCCCTACTCTTACCAGCCTCATCTTTTTCTTTTGAAAATATCCTGGAATAGTCTATCACAGTAGCTGTCCCTGAAATCATTATTGGGTATAATAATACATGTATTTTTAATTTTTAAAATCACTAATAAAAAATAATTGCCATTCAACTTTGCTAAAAAAAAACTAAAAAAGCATCTCTCCCCAGGGATATATATTAAGACCTCAAACATCTGAGTGAAGCTGTGCACAGGTCTTGCTGGGCCCAGCTCCACTGGGCTCACTCTCGCCAAGAGCTCAGGGCACCCTTCACCTTTGCTGGGAGCCCACATCCCAGCTAGTGCCTCCGAGGGACCTTTGCACGTGTCAACATCTGGTGATATTCTTATTGGACCAAATCAGGGTCTGATCCCATATTTAGAAATGTAACCTGGGGTGCCAAAGTGTGTTCTGTTGATAAGTCTTAATGCCATCTCGGTCTAAGTGTTAGGATAGGAATATGAAGAATGTACCAGTCTTTTGCTGAGAAAGTATTTGCTAGAAAAATAAGAATATAGAAGAATCACAGTTCTCTAGACTATATTATTATTATTGTATAATTTATAATGGTTTATATATTATATACATATATATATCTTTTGATATATAATAATACATATATAAGTACACAAACATAATAGTACATATATATCTTTTGATATGTAGTATATATATACCTTACATATATACCATATATATATAATATTAGAACCATAAGAAATTTCTTATATTCACTCCTTTTGGCCTATAGAAATGACAATTTCGTATGGTTCAAACTTACATGTTATTGTTCTGTTGGTAGTGTCTGGACAGTTTTATACTACTAGAAGAATTAAACAGATCATAATATCCCGATGATGTTGTTGTTGTCTTTGTAGATCAGAGAAAACTTCTTTCCAGAGAAGCCGAAAAGTGTACATTTTACGTGGATTTGCCTTTGACCAAAGTGTACCTATGTGTGTTTGTATGTGTGTGTGCTCTTAGAAACTCAGTAGAAAACCGTCCCACAAATTAAAAAAAAAAAAAAATGAGTCTTAATCTAACTTCCTCCGGTGCTCTATTCAATAATTGCTTTGTTGAAGTTGCCTTTTGAGTCTGTGCCTTTTTTTCAGACCTTTCATCTTTAAAAAATGGAAAAAAAATTTTTCCCAGGCGACATTCCTGTATTGCTTTTGATTTTGCACATTATGGGCTCCCCCGGTCATCCTTGGAGACCGTTCCATCCTTTGACAGCTGGCCAGAGGCATGAAGCAACTTACCCACGCGCACCCAGCTGATTAGGGCAGAGCTGGGACCAGAACCCTGGGCTTTTCTACCTTTCCACCCTGCAGAGGGAGTGGGGGCTGTTATCATCAGCCCCCCTCACCAAGGACAGGCCCTGGGCTGAGTTAAATAGCAGGGCCAGGAACCCATGGCCTGGAAGGTCGGAGGGAAAAGATCATCAGTTGACAAATGATTGTGATCACTATTAATGTTATTATTCATATGCTATGTCTGTGGCAGAAAACACAGGTTTATTTAAAATGCACATAATAATTTGAGTTTGCTCCAACATTTATTTTCTGTCTAAATTATTTTTTAACTGATATGAATGCCAAGGCTTGTGAAGACAAAAAGCAAGGCTTTTTAAAAAATCCATAACCTTAAATTAAGACCACATTTATTCACACCGCTGCTTGCAGCCCAGAACTTTTTCCCTTTTAACCCTTCAGTGACATCAGCAAGCTACATTTCCACCTCTTCTTGGCCCAATTTGTATTTTTTTTCTGGTAATAACTGCATTGCAAGGCCAGAAGAATATAATGCATTTCACAGTAAGACTCTTAATGGGATTTTTAGTAAACTGGCCCGACCAGCCCACTTCCCCCGCGAAAAGATGCCTGTAATTGATCTCTACGTAGAAACAGCAGCTGGTGATCAGAACCACTGTGCTCTGGTGGGTAATTATTTTATCAGGACAAGCACTTCCATCACGATAAGAGAGAAACGGCAGGACCTGGGCAGAGACACACAGAGAGGGCCAACCAGACAGACAGACACAGATAAGACCCAGCGGGAACCCGGCTGCAGGGCCCACAGCCACGCAACCTTAAATGGAAAGTTTCTGATAACCCATGATGGATCGGAGCCAGGTGGAGGCAGGGAAGGGCTTGGGGGTTAGCTACAAAGCGTGGGGGCGGGGGCTGGGGGGTGGTCAGAAAAGGCCGGCTCCCTGGAGCTCCTGTGCTTGCCCTGAGCTTTGTTAGGGGGCGCTGTGGGGCCGCAAGCGCCGATTCCCCACCCTGCAGCCCCGGCAGCTTCAGGCGGCCTGCAGTCCCTAAAACCCCCATAGCTCTTTTGGCAAAGAGTAGGTGTGTCCTGGCCAGGTTCCAGTTTGGGTAATTACAGCCTGTCAACCTAAATTCCCCCCAGGATTGCAGTTAAATATGGTACCCGTCTTCACAATTAAATTTTAGCTCTAATAGGACACTCGATTGTCGTGTTACGTGACAGTTAAGTAGAAGCTGTGTTGTAACCCCAGAGGTAGCTGCACTTTTGTGGGGACTACAAAGATTTCTCTGGGTCTAATAAATGACCTGTATGGACAGAATCGGGGTGGGGGGGGAGGGTCTTGCTGCTAAATTAGAGTTGGTAACTGTAAGACTTTGCTCCTCATTAAAATTTTTTCCCCAAACTCTTTCAGGGGGATAAAACAGGGGGAACACGTCACCTGGCCATTTCATTTCCAGTTCTTTGACCTGGAAAAAAAATCAGGATGCCAAGTTGCCGCAGGCCAGATGAAGTCTCCGACTACCTGTCCGGCCCCCGGTCCCCTCGGTTCCTTTGTCTCAACATCACAGGCGTCCTGGCCTTTCTCTGAAGGTACCATGTACTGCCCCCTGGAACGTCTTTCTTTTGTTCTCTGCTTACGGAGACCTTTCATCCGAGCAAGGTCCAGCTCAAAAGCCACCTCCTTCGTGATGTCATCCATGATCTTCTACTCCAAAGGAAGCGTTGCTCCTCTTCTGGCCCCCAACCGATGGGACTGTTATCCTTACTCAGCATTTATTCAAATTTGTCTTATGCAGTATTATAGTCGGTTGTTACACGTGCACTAAACTGTGAGCTCCTTGAGGACAGGGGCCTTGATTACTTTTCCTGATGCCGGACCACAGCGAGGACTAAATATTTCTGAAGGAGGGAAAGAAGGCATCTGCTCTTTCTTTTCCGAGGGCATAAATAAGAATAGCTGATATTGGTTGAGTGCTTGCTGTATGTTGATCATCGTCCTGACCACCTTATATGTGTTAACTCAGACCTCGCCATCTCATAAAGCATTGTTATTATGGTCTCATTTTTATAGATGAGAATAGTGAGGCACAGAGAGGTTAGTTAATTTGCCCAAGGCCACACAGCCCATCAGTGGCGGCGCCAAGAGCGAAACCCACAAGGCTTCTCCCCACAACCTTTTGCCTTTATACTGCAGCATCAGATAAGGCTTTAATTAAACACGTCAGTCCCCCCACTGTCTTCCATATTTCAAATCTATCCAGGTCTTCGAGAGCACAGCTCGGTTTCTAAAGGGCCGAGTGTGAGGACGGGAGAAGGCGATGACACGTAATGCACCTGTCTCCCTTCTACGCAGGCCGTCCTAAATAACGAGTGGGCTGCTTTCCGAAATCCACATTCTTGTTTGTCAGTTTCCATCCTTGGGCAATTATTTCACACCGAAAATGAGAAGGTGATAATCTAAAGTATTCGCAGCTAGTCTTGCCAACAGAGGTGTGAGCAAGGAGGAACATAGCATGTTGTGATTAGAGAGAGAAGCAACAAACCCCAGTGACTGCAAAGCGTTAAGGAAGGGGTCAGCCTCATTATTCTCATGCATAGTTTGTGCACCTATAGAAATATTTTGTTCCAACAAGTTAATTCCTTCAAGTGGTGAGCGCGGAGTGCGGCAGACACGTTTATCTTTCTTAGGTGTCTTGCCGCTTTCTCCCCACCCGGCTGGGGGAAGGATTTCTGCAGCTCACCTCGTGCAATTAGAAACAGCCCCACAGGGCAGAGGTGCAGCTTGCGTTCAGAGATACTCTTCTGCCGCTGAAATAAAAAACAGCCTTTGAGAATATTCTCCTGCCAAAATCATTTTAGCATTTCACTGTCACACAGCGGGAGGCCGGGGGAGAGAGAGAGAGAGAGAGAGAGAGAGAGAGAGAGAGAGTCCTTTCCTCGCACAACCGGCAAGACCTCATGAGTTTTTCCCGTGTGCAAGGAAATTAATTAATTTCCTTTTTTATTTCTGAAAAAGGGGGCCAGAAAAACATAGTTCAAGATGTTACATTTTCATAAGGAAGAAGTCTCAATTGTAAATGAGTTCCTCTTTTAAGACAAGGCTGTAATTAGATTGCCCGGGGTGATGATGAATGGAGAGGGTGAAGGGTCCTCGCTTCTTTCTGGAGAAAGCAGCACCCTCGGAGGCAGAAGGAAGGGCTGCCTCGGGCGGCCACGCTGCTGCCAGCGCCAGAGACTTCTCTCCCGCGAAGCGGAGGGGAGAAAGGCTGTTTCTGAACCCAGGAGGCAGAACAACAGGATCCGCGCTCCGGAGGGCGAGGCGAGGCGGTTGCCGCAACGGAGGCCGGCAGTGCCGACAGGGGGCGCTGTTCGAGGCCCCGCGGCCTCCCTTCCTGCAGCATCTCTTCAAACGCGGGTTATCTTTGCTCTGGCAGTTAACCGAAAAGATGAGTGAACTTGGGAACCGCTTCAAAAATGCCTTATTTTTTGCTGTTGTTTCTACATGCCCGCTACAGGCTGAAGTGTATCCCTCCCCCGCATCTGGATGTTGATGCCCTCACGGCCAGGACCTCAGAAGGCGACTGCCTTTGGAGACGGGGCCTTTAAAGAGGTGATTAAAGTAAAACGAGGCCCTTAGGGTGGGCTTAATCCAATCTGACTGGTGGTGTCCTTCTAAGAGCCGGGCATTCGGACACACAGAGAGACGGGGGGGTTGGGGGGCTGTGCGCGGGCAGAGCGCTTGGCGGGTGAAGACACAGGGAGCTGCCGCTGTGTCTAGGCCGAGGACCACACCAAACCTGCCCACACTTTGATCTTGGATTCCCCGCCTCCAGAACTGAACAAACAGAACAGAACAAAGGCCTGCTGTTTGAGCCACGCAGAGTTTACGGCAGCCCGAGCCGACTGATGCCCAAGTATTTTTCAAAATGCGGTCCACGGACCTCTTCCATCAGAAAGTGGAGAGCGGATGAAAATGCAGATCCCGGGGCCCCGTGCAGGCCCGCTAAATCAAATCCCCGGGGCCCCGGGATCTGCAGTTTCCCGCAAGCACCGCGGGCCGTTCCGGGCCCCCCTGAAATCGGGGCATGCCCGCAGCCAGAACGTGCTGAGAGAAAGTGTCACCTCGGTGGTGATCGGCAGAGGGCTGCCCGAAGGCCACGCGGCCCGAACCGCCCCCCCCGCCCTACCGCCCCTTCCAAAAGCATTCTTTGCAGTTAAACATTGCCTTCTCCCTGGTGGATCTCTTTTCAGTGCAAATAGCTCCTGGATGGGGGTGACAAATTAAGTCAATAACCTTTGAGTATGAATTCATTTATCAGCCGAATTCCTGTGGGATTGGAAGGATGCCAAACCTGAGCAAACCCGGAGAGGGGGGCTGAGTGGGGGTGCAGAGACAGCGGCGTGGTCGGCTCGGGGAGAAGGCGCCACCTTCACGACTTAGCTCGGGGCTAGCCCCACCGAGGGTGAGGCAGCCCCACCGAGGGGGCGGCCGCAGAGCACACAGCCATCGGCTCTCGGGCAGGAAGGGGGACAGAGACGTGGTGGCGAGGTTTCTGGGAAAAGACCACCGACTCCCGGCTGCCTACCGTCTTCCTGTTTGCCGCTGGGAAGCCGACGGCAAAGCCAGGCCTACCTGCCTACCTCGGGGTGAGGTGCGCGGAGGCAGGTGGACAGAACAGGGGAGAGGCCACGGGGATGGCAGCAGGGGTGGATATAGGCAGGGACGGGACACAAGGTATTCAACAACTCCTATGGGCTCGACAAGGCCCCATCCGAACAGAAGGCAGCCAGAGGCGGGAGCAGAATCCTCACCAACCCCTTTGTTTGGGGGTTCACCTGTCCGGGCCCCTGGCCTGCGCCTGGCACGCTGCGCAAGGCACAGGTCCGAACCCCGGAGAGGGTCTGGGAGGGAGGCTCTTTCGTCGGGCTTTGTACTCCCTGGCTTTCATTGTTTCTTTCCTTGCAGGGAAAGAGGGGGCCTCCCTCCCCTCCCCCACCCCCAGAGGCCTGGCTTAATTCGCTTTGCGATTCCAGCTCGGCGCGCTCCACACCCACGCAATTCACATGTGATGGTGGCACCTGTGTCCTGCGGTTTCTGGAGTCTTCCAGCAAGTCCTCATGGGCGGGGGCATCCGCCAGGGTGTCGAGGTCAGTCTCCTGCCTGCTGACAAGGGAGCGCCTTCGAGAGAGCTCTTGGGAGGCTGTGGCGCTCGTGGCCGGCTCAGAAGCCACGGCATCTGGATGGAGAATGAGCCCGAGCTCGGAGCCCTCTGCAGGGCTGGATGGTGCCCCTGTCCCAAGCCAGAGCATCAAGGACGTGCCAGCACCCAGGGCACGCTGCAGCCCATGGGGTGCTCTGGCAGCGAGCATTGCGCTTCCTGGCTTCCCATTCTCTATGCAGAAAGATGAATGTGAGGTGAAACCTGCCACAGACACCGGCCCAGGCTTCCACGCTGTTCCTTGAAGCAGCAGATGGCTGGGAGGACAAGGATCAGCTCGGCCAGAACAGTCGCAGGCTAGCCACTGTTCTTTCTCAGGACAGTGCTCCTCGTGACAGCAGACTGCGTTGGGGCCCCACCCAGTCACCCTGGGGTCCCTTTGGCCACTTTGTGTGTGCACTCTGTTCCTGTCACCCAGCTTTGACTCGGCGCCCTCCACGCATCCTCAGGCTACGGGGCTTGTGGTCACTGGCGGCTGGGGACAGGGGTGTGAGAGCCCAGCTCCCCTCGCTGGGCCGTGCCAGCTCAGAGGCAGTCACCCTCCAGAGCTGTCTTGCCAGTGAGGCCAGGCCAGGACATGCCTGTGTGGGCCCTGCGTGGCTCCTTCTCTTCTCCTTTCCTTTCCTGCTTCCCCTTGGCCCCTGCAGGTCACCCCCTTGCCGAACCACTCACACACAAATCCTGATCTCAGGGGCGGCTTCTGGGCTACTGGACGTAGCTTATGCATTAAAAATCCCGTCATCCTCCCCTGAGAATCTCATCACCGAGAGAAATGCCCACTCCCTTGTCCCCCAGCCAGCTCCGGGCGGGGGGGAGCTACCACTCTCCTTGGCGGCAAGTTCAGGAACATGGGGGCCTTGCAACATCTCTCCGACCCCATCCTTCTCCCTACTGCCGCCCCACTCCTCAGCTCAGGCCCCTCTCCTTCACCTGGACTGAGACAATAAACCTGAGGGCTTTACGTGTCCACCTCCTGTCTCCCATTTTTCTGGAAGATCTAGAACACTGCGAGCACATGCATCCTGCTCAAGTACTGGTCTAATTCTCTTTATCATTCTCTCAATCACCAAGTCTTCAGTAACTCCCCAGTTCTTGCCAAAAGAATCCCACCTTCCTCGTCTGGGTATTCAAAGCCCTTCCCAACATGCCTCTGGTCTGCATCTCCAAATTTCTAAGGGGGCCAAGATGGGAAGCCCCTCCTCCCTCTTCCCACTGAGCACGTTCACCAAGGTTGGGCCATGTCCAGGTGCTGAGATCATCACAGTGGCTAAGGTCATGATGTAAAAGATGACAGATGACAGACACCGGAGAGGCAGGTGGATAAGGAGACCCACTGGATAGGAAGCGAGAGATCTTTCTGATTTTAGAAGTTGGCTTTTTTTTTTTTTTACTTATAGCCTTCTTATGGGGGACCATAGAATATTTTTGAATTCTCCCTCCTGGCACCTGTTTAATTGGGTCTTTACCTAATGGGGCCTATCTCCAGCCTTGAGGCCTCAGGCTCACCAGGGTACCACACAGCTAGTCACGGCCCTCACGCTAGTCAGAATGTGAGGCCCGCTTGCTCAGGCTTTTTCTTCTCCCAGGCCCCGGAACAAACCCACCTCCTGCCCCCTGCAGGTTTCTGACCTTGGGCTTAAGTTCCCTGTGTGGGTCTTTACCGTGTCCCCTCCAAGGCGGCATGAGGCATGGATGTCCCACTTTTCCATTGGTTCTCTACAAGAACCTGAGTTCTCCCCATAGCAAGGCGCTCTTCGGTTTGGCCGAGCTCTGGGAACTTCTTCCTGGACAATCTGTTGTCCGACTTGGTCCTCTATCCATGCCCTCGGTCAGTTATAAACTCCTTGAGTGTGGTGGACACTCCACGGCACTGCCCAGACCACCCCCCCTTCAGAGGAGGACTTGCTGTCCAGCCCCATAGTCAGCCTCCAGATGTCAGCCCTTCCGTGTCTGTCTGAGCTGCTGAGAGCTGCTTCGCCCAAGGTCATGTCCTTTCTGGGGTGGCCCTCATCTGGTGAGTGGGCGAGGCAGGAAAAGGAAGGCCTGGGCATTTGGGTCCCACATGGGACACCCTTAGGGACAATTCTTGGTCTAGAGCTCCCCTGCTGGGTTGGCTGAAGTTTTGTCGGGTCCGGTTCACAGTTCTAGCTCTTTCTCTGTACAATCTTGCTTTCAAGAGACGGCTCTTGCCCCAGACTTGGTCTGAGCGTTGACAGCTGGTGAGCACACCAGGAACTCTGGGCTGAGGGGCCACAGCTCTGGCTCCCTGTGTACTCACAGCCCTCACCTGCGGGGCTTGCTCTTGGGAGCTGCTCGGCAAACGTTTGCTGCTTTTTTTCATTGCTGCTCATCACTGCTAACATTTAAGGGGCAGGTCCGTGGGCCTGGCATCAAGGGGAGCAGCCTGAGCATTTGACACGAATATGACCTTGAGTCCTCAGACAAGCCCACAAGAAAAGCATCATTCTTACTGCCACTTTAAAGATGAGAAAACTAAGGCCCAGGGAGCAGGCGAGAGAGTGAGAACTTGAGCCCAGGCAGCCTGACTCCTGAGCCAGACTTTCTCACCATCATGCTGGAGCTAAGAACTAAACGCCGCAGGCAACTACTAAGAGTTAAGAGGAACCAGAGGGTGACACAAGGCAGCGTCAGAAAGCCAGAGGGGACCGGACACAACGTCGGGAGGGCAAGCGTCCCTGTGGGGCTGGCAGGCTCGGGAACTTTCTCAGCCTCTCTCATCCGGGACAGCCTTCTCCGTTTGCCCTGCTTAAAACCAGGGTGTTATAGGCAGCCTGAACCAGCCCCACACATACCCTAACCTCCCTGAAGCAAGCCCAGAGAGGTTAAGGAACTTGCCCAAGGTCACAGAGCTGGCTGGTGTCTAGCCCTCCAGACCCACGGGGGTTCCCAGCCCATTGGGCTCCATCGTCTTTCCCTGTCCCCTCCCTACCACAATCCTAAAGCTCTCTGATAGTTGCTTGGTGGACCTTGGAGCAAGAATAGCACTTCCCGCTTGGCTAGGTCTGCCTTGGACCCAGGAGCCTGCTGGCTCCTCAGTCATGCCCTCCTCGCTCGCCCGGCCCCATCAGTATTCCGAGCACCTCTGGCACGTAAAGGCAAGGGAATTGAGGTAAGGGCAGTTGTAAGAGGGATGCAACAGCGCTACCTCATTTTTATTGCCACCTTGCCAAAGTTCTATTATTACATTTCTCACTTCCCCTTAACATTAAAACATAACAGCGCAGTGGCAAGTGGTTAAGTGCTATGAAATCAAACAAGCCTTGGTGTGAAACCCGCCCTACCTCTTTCTAGCAGTGTGACCTTGAGAAATTTACTGAAATTCTTTGAGCCTCAGCTCCTTCCTCTGTGCGGTGGAGAGAAATAATGCTCAAGAGTTGCTTCATCGGGTAGGTGGGAGGGCGAACAAAATAATGAATGCAAAGGGCTTTGCATAGGGCTCTGGGACACGGTAAGGCCACTGTAAATTGTAGCCAGTGTTATTTTGATTAAAGATACATACGAGATAACATATGTAGCCCCCAGTAAGCATTAATCTGCCGTCCTTGTCAGGGAAGAACGAATCAGCACACGCCTTAATTAGGGCTTCTCATAACCGAGAGGACTTATCTGATAGACGTGATGCTTCTCGGGATGGAGACAGAACCAGACTCACCATCTCTGGACCACAGTCCATCCTCAGGCAGGCTCGGGCCGATGTAACCCCTCCTCTCCAAACTCACCGTGGGATGACATCCGTAACCCCCACCATCCGGGTTTCCTTCAAGTCAAAACGAAGACAGTCTGCGCGAATCATCCAGAACCGGGTGGAAGTTCGGCATGGGAAAGATAGGCAGCGTTTCAATAACTCAGGAGACTGGGCTCACAAGGGCCGTGCTCGCTGTGCTCCCACTGCAAACACACAGAGATATCTGATAAGACATAATGAAAAAATAAATAAGTACACAGCTTGAAATGGAGGAAGGACAGAGGGAAGGAAGGAAGGAAGGAAGGAAGGAAGAAATGAACAAAAAAAAAAAAAAAGAAAGAGATCCCCAGGTTCTCAAAGGGATCCTCCATTTCAACTAGCAGCATTTATTACCTAAAGCAAAAATGATGGAGCGAATAACTAGAGTACCGCATTTTAATTTTTGAGAGGATGGCCGTAAAGATCACAGAGCCTAGGCTTCCAAAGCCCTTAGACATCAGGCAGCAGGATGCAGTAAGATCAGGCTGCCCAGCACAAGGCTAGCGGGCGAAAGTCAGATGGGAAAAAGAGGACTGGGTTGGTGAAGGCATCCCTGAGCAAGGAAATTTCTTGCTCTGCTCTGTCCACTCACCTCCCGCCCACCAGGCAAAACACTGGATAAATTTGGGGAGCCCAGGTGCTAAAGGATGTTTCTCCTGTCTCACTGTCTTATTTGAGTTCATATAGAATATGGGCTTGGGGATAAAATAGATCACATCCTGGCTTTGTCACTTTCTACGCATCCGACAGTGGGAGGATTATATAATCACTGTGTCTTCATTTCTTCATCAATAAAAACAAAAACAGTAGACACTTTACTACCCATTACGTAGAAATGCAATTCTCAATCATTCTCAATGCTTGCCAGGACAACATGCACACACATCAATTCTCTCTCTCTCTCTCTCTTGGACTTCCCTAAAGAGGGCATAAGAAACAATTCAATTCTAGAGGACTTATCCATTTGGCAGCTCCGTACCTGTCAGAACACTTAGAGGGGCCTGGGATTGCCTAGCAACTAAACAATCATAGACCCCTGCTTCCCAGACTTGGTGGGTACTTCAGCAATGCAGTGTCATTAAAACTCTCAGTTAATGACCAGCCATTGGATTTTCCAATGAGAGAATTGGTTATTAATCAAAGCCAGTGTGGACCTTAGACCTGGGTAAGCAGGACCCCTGCTCTGATCTTAGTGCTTCAAGGGACCCCAGCTTTGGAGTGCTTTCCTTGAGATTTTCTAAACCTCCCTCCAATGCCTGCACTGGCCCAGAATACTGTGTGGGCACTGCCTCTCATCTTGCTACCCCAGTTCTGCGTGGGTCCTGGTCACCGGAAGTACCTACCTGAACATTTTCTATGTCCTCCAACAGTGACTGGGAGCTACCCTCCAGGGCTGGCAGTACCATCTGTCTGGATGAGGTCCCCGGAGCCCAGACCAAGACCTACATGAGCTCAAGTCTCTGTTTATCTCCTTTGGGGGCACTCTGCAACCATCTACGTCCCTCCCAACTCCCTGAGAGGGATTGACCAGACGCTCTGAGAAACTCCAAGGTTCTCTCCTAAGGCATTGTCGTAGGCCTGGTTCCAGAAGGACGGTCTGGTGAGGAGATCTTTTCTGCCGGCCAGCACAGTATTTCTCTTGCAGTATCGCAAAACCTGGGCTGGCAGAATTGTGCCAGCACACTGATTTTGGTGTCTCTCATTTACATAGGACACAGGGTGAGTTCGGGGCCCTGGGCTCCCCACAGTTCACGGCTGACCTTTGAGTTTGAGCTATGAGAGCCGACCACGTGTCAGTTATAGTGTCTCCTTGTCCCGACTCCAGGGCCAGCTCCAGTCTAGGGCACCATCGCCCTGTGTGCGTCCTGTAGCTGGCACCCAGAGTAGGCACCCGCCTCTTCCTCAGGCTCCATCCCTAGTCCTCCAGGGGCCCATCTCCTCCGAAGGCTCCCTGGACTGTTGCTCTGCAATATCAACGGACCTTTCTGCTCTATGTCTTCTCTCACCTTCCATCAACACAACATCAGGCTCTCCTGGGCTCGTCTCAAGCTACGCAGGATAAGGGATGGACATCTCTCGCACATATGAGACTACTCTTCTCTTTCTGCCCATGCCCCCTCACCTATCCTCCCCACTGGCAGTGATGTGTGAAAAGCAAGGGTGGGGTCAACGTCATAAGAGATCACATTCTAGAAAGGCAATGATGACGGCTTACAGAGACCAAGGGAAGATCCGAGTGGAAGATGTGTTGTTCGGCATTCGAACCATAAAATTCTAGACGGTAAGTTTCACATGACCGGACAAGGGATTATCATTTGCATCTTCTTGCATACTCAGGAAGACGGGCATTTGTGATGGTCATCAATGAAACACAGGAGTGACCTTTGAGAGAGTCACTGGCCCCTCCACCAGTGTTCGAGGCAGTGCTCCGGATGATGCAGCACGCTGGGTGACGTCAACCAGCTTTGCATAAATGTCGTATGAGGGAGCTGGAAAGGCAAGAAGATCTGTCTAGTTTCAGTGCAAACAGGTTCCAAAGAGCTACAGCATTGTGAATAATAACAGGAGTGCTACATTTTCCTTGTAGTGCAAGATAAGAAATTATCCAGGAATGACACATTTGACAAGAAAGAACACAAAGAATGGTTCCTGGGCCTGACATGGGAAGAGATGGTGCTGGGACACTCTGAAGAATCTTTACCCACACTGATCGGACAGTAAACACAAAAATAAAGCATGTCTTTCATACCCATCATTCTAAATCCTCACCAATAAATCGCTACCCCTCACACGAGCCCCCGATTTCAGAGCACATTTAAAAAAATTAAATTGTACCTATAGCTTGCCTCCATCCCCCTCCAAAACAGTACTTGAGTTGGTGCCCCCACGGACCTAGTGGTGACTCTAATCAAAGCCAAAGGCCATGTTGAGTTCTGGTGCTTGAACCCGTACCCCAGCCCTGTGGCTTCTTTTGTGCCATAATTGGTCTCAGTGTGCAGCAGGTAACCCCTAATTCTTAATCTAACAGCTTCCATTTGGGGCTCAGCATTTCAGCAATAAAAACAGCAGCCTGGTTATGAAGCCCAGTTAATCTGCCCCTTGCTTCCAAGTTCAAAGCTTCCATTCAGTTTGAGTGAATGAGCTATTACACTGAAGATAATTATTACCTTTGTCAGGCAAAGAGTCCTCATCTGGAGATATTTGGAAGGAGCCAAGGATTTCCCATTTTCCACGGATCTCTTCCTGGGACCAATTTGATCCCCCACTGTGCTTCCCTCCTCCTTGCCTTCGTGCGCTCTAACTTCAGTGTGGGGCATAAAATCGGACTTTTTTCAGTTCTGCCAAGGCTCGGGATCATGCTTTTCAGCCAGAGGTATACGCTACTCCTTTTTGGCTTCCAAATAGAACGGACTTTTCTTGTAGGACCTTGGGGAGAGCTACAAAAAGTTGCCCCCATGCTACAACATCCTGATATTTTCCTACTAAGCCCAGTAGCTGTGTGCAGAGGCATATTGTCCATATCTGAAGATACAGGGGGTGACAATTTAACCAGCTGCTTTGCTACTCAAAAATGAGGACTTATTTGGTTGGCAAGTAATAGACATTGATACTTAAGAGGGAAAATGACATTTATTTTAGTTTACTCGGGCTGCCATAATAAAGTACCAGAGTGGATGGCCTTAGCAACAGAAATTTCTTCCTCACTGCTCTGGAGGCTGGAAGTCTGAGATCAGGGTGCCAGGAGAGTTGGTTCTGGTCAGGACTCTCTTCCTGGCTTACCCATGGTTGCCTCCCCACGGTGTGGTCAGAGGGTCTTTCCTCAGTGTGTGCGTGTGTGTGTGTGTGTGTGTGTGTGTAGTGAGATATCTTTTCCTCTCTCCTACTTATAAGGCCACCAATCCTATTCAATTAGGATCCCACCCTTATGACCTCATTGAACCTTAATTACCTCCTAAAAGCCCTATCTCCAAATACAGTCACATTGCGGGTTAGAGCTTCAACATACGGATTGTCAGGAGACACAGTTCAACCCATAGCAGTTTTTATTACAGAAATTCTGGGAAGTTCACAGAGCTAAGTAATCAAGACAATCAGAACTTGTGACTGATGGAAACCATGTCAGCTCTGGATGTAAATAAAGAGAATGCAGGAAGTATACTTTGCAAGCACTGGCCTATATATAAAGATTGAGGTGTGGCCTTTGACACTTGTTCATTCAACCCAAGGTTTAAATTTTCAGGAGAGAGAGAGAGTGAATGAATGGCTAGACTTGAGTCATGTGCCCATCCTGGAACTAATAACTCTCTCCAAAGGAAAAGATGATGTTTTCTGATTGGTCGACCTGGCGTGTGCGTGTGTGTGTCTGTAGATGAGGTCAGCTTTATCCAAATCACATAGAATAAGTTTCCCATAGGAAATGGAAGCTCTGTTAGGTGGAAAAGAGGAAAAGATAGGCAGAAACAATATATGTCCACCACAGACTGCCAAGGTTTTGTACAAAAGTATAATATTTTTGAAGGAAAATATGGCTTGGTCCAAGGAGGGAAAAGTTGCTGTGCATTATCAGCTTTGCCTTTTCAAGGTGACATTGACATGAGGAATTGAGTTTAGACCAACCAAATCTTCACGGGGCCTTGGAATTTGTTTTCCAGGTAGATTAATTTCCAAAAAAAGAAGAGGCGAGACAAGCTCTCAATGTAAATCATTTGTCACCCCCGAGTTCCCAGATTTGTCTTTCAGGGCATGGCTAAGGGCCAGACATCAGTCGCCTTATCATAAAACACCAAAACTGACTGATAAAACAATAACAACAACAACAACTTTTGGTTGCAAAAGTAGAACAGCAAAGCAAGAAATTATTGAGCACCTACTTTCTGTCTGCTGTGGTCACCCCTGTTGAATGCCTTCACCAAATCTATTCCCTGCTGCCTCTCTTCTAATAGGATCTTGCTCTTGTTCAAGTAATCACTCCTTCCCCACCCACACCGTGTAACTTAGGGGAAGGCAGCCCCTACATCCAGCAACAAAGATGAATCCTGACTCATGTGAATCGATCACCATAATCCATTCCTCTTTTCTCCAGATTGACGGTCTGCAGACCCAAGCTAAAGTCAGTTGCCACAGAGCACCCTTCTGGCAAGTTACTGATTCAGGGGGAGGGCAGTAACATAAGGTTGGCTCAATGAGATGTCAAGGAAGGAATTTCTCTCCATATTTGAGAGTGGTTTGCTCTTTCTCCTCCTCTGGCCATGGACGAGCAATCCCACCACTCCAGTTGGGACCAGCAGCTCTCCTGTTTCTATGGGGGCCAACCCAAGGAAAACCAAATCCAGAGAATGGCTGATATATCGGGACCAGAGCCCTGGTTGGATCCCACCTGGAGCTCTCCTCCTTCACCCGACTATGTGAGATTATACATTTCCTAATTGTTTCAGCCATTTGGACTCGGGATCTCTGTCACTTGTAGCCCAAAGTATCTTAAAGCCAAATAATGTGTTAAGTAGGTTCTTTATATGCATTATCTCATTTTTATCCACATATCACCCACAAGGAGGTAGTATGATTATCTCTACTTTAGAGGTGAAAAAACCGAGGCCCCAAAAGGTTAAGTGGCTTGCCCAAAGTCACTCATTCACCGAATCCAGGCCCCTGTCTCCAAAACCCACATTCCAAGCCAGTAAAAGTACAGCCAAGTGGCTTTACATACTACCCCAATTCCTAGGAAATTAGAGTGAAATGGATATATTATCAAACAGATCATGGTTTTCCACTGATCTGGATCAAGGCTTCAGAGGTTCTTGGTCCATCACTTCCAACTGACCTTCAACTGCCAGGGGGTGTAACCTTCGCACCCCCTACATCTCTTGGTAAGTAAACAGCTAATGTTCTGTAAGCAAATACATCTCCAGAGAATTTCCCCAAACTCTGAAAAGCCAACAGCACTGTAGGCTCTAGTTTTCTCAAGAATAGGACCCATCTGCTGGGGGAGGGAGGGAGAAGAGGGGAACGGTTCAAAATCTCAAGGTTTCAAATTGTCCAGTGATGCAGAAACAGGAAGTCAGCTGGCTGATGCGTAAGTGCTGCTGCTCTCTCTTTGCCCTAGACCCTGTAGGTTTGCCCTTGATGAAGAAAACATAGTTGCTAACGGCACGAACCTTGGAACCCCACACACCAGCGTTTGAATTACCATTCTGACATTTCTTAGTAATGTGAACCTGAGTAAATTCCTTACCATAACAATCAGTTTCCACGTCTTTAAAATGGGTATAACAGGAGTGCCCACGTATAACACTGTTGAGTTCAATGAAAAAAAAGTGCTTAAAGAGTTCTGTGAGTTTCAGCTACAACTAAGCATCCTCAAACTCAATGACCAACGAAATCACCATTCCATTTCACACTTACGGGTCCGCAGTGTCTGTGGCTCAGTGGACCCAGGCTAGGCTCTGTTGAGCGGATCCACTTCAAGCTTCAGGTTCAGCTGGGCTTGACTCTACGCTACAGGGGAGCACCCGGGTCTGCTCCACGTGATTTAATTCTGAGGCCAGGATAAAGGGGCTGCAGCCGCCATGAGAGGGCACAGCCCATTTCAAGTCTTTGTGGACCTCATGTCTGCCAGGATCTCATTAGCTACAGCAAGTCACATGGCAAAAGGCGTGGCCATAGGGAGGGTGGAAGAATTGGCAACCACAGCACCGTCTACCACAAGCTCTTAGACCAGGGACCAACTCAGAAAATATAAGTGGTTGCTCTGGGTCATTCCAGGAATGATACTAAAGGCCCAGAGAGGCCACCAATCTCCACAGTGGATGAGTAGAATGGTGATGAACCAACTTTTGCCAATTCAGGGTTAAAAAAAGAAAAGAAATGCTTCTTGATAGCATTTGTTTCACTGAAAATGATGCTGTTTATTCCCATGTGGGAAAATGAAAATGTATTTTCTCAGAACTTAGTTTACCTACTAATCATGGAGTTAGTCATAGAAGAATGCCAGTGAGAAAACTGGCCCTGATTTCCGGCAACTTTAGGGTTGATATCCTGACATATGTGAGAAGTATCAACTGCGAAGTAGCTTTCTGTCCTTCCCTCCTGAGAGTAGGTGGTGGGCCTTTGTCAAGCCAGGTGGGCAGTGCTCCTTCTGTGGGCTGAAAGGCAACCCATTCATTAATTTTCCACCTTATTATATCGGCCGCAATATGACAGTGGTCCTCAATCATTTCTTCCCTTCAAGGGATGCTCCTTGTGTAGCCACCAAATTGCTTAGAGTTGAAACAAGCCACAGATAAGCCTAAATGTTCTCTGATTCCTCTCTTCCTCAACCTACCCCTCCACAATTCCGTCTTGGCCCCCATCTCAAGCCAAGCCCATGAACTGTCCTTCCAGTGCTCTCCTCCATGAAGGGGTCACTGCTATGCAGCTTTGCATTGAACTCAATTATTCTCCCACCTTTGGAAGATAAATACAAGAACACGATGCTTGGAGAAATTCCACCTAAACAAATTACAGAGATCAGCTGTTTCCAGACAGGAAGTGGAAGCTAAGGTAAATGGCAGAAAGAGTATAACTCCATGTTACGGTCATGGTCTGGCATTGGTTTGTTGGGCCTGTTGAGGGACGTCTTCATTTCACTTGCCTTAAGGCTTGGCAGTCCTCATTTGTCAGCCCAGTGGATGGGTGTGGATGGCTCTGAGATTCCCATCACACATGTAAGGTTCTTCGTAAATGTTTAATAAAAAGTCCATAGGGGCACCTGGGTGGCTCAGCCGACTCTTGGTTTCAGCTCAGGTCGGGATCGAGCCCTGCGTTGGGCTCCATGCTCAGCAGGGAGTCTGCTTGAGATTCTCTCTCCCTCTGCCTCTGCCCTTACCCCTGCTCACGCTCTCTAAAATAAATAAATAAATCTTTATTTTAAAAAAGTCCTTATAGGGGCAGGCTATGATCTATTTATTTACATTCTCTATCATCCCAAATGCTCTGGGACAGTCAATAAATGTTAAACATCAAAAGTCTGACTCGCCTGAGGCCAGGTTCGGAAACAATACAGGTTCAAAACAGAGCCGGTTGGCGATCGCCCTTCCTTCTCTAGCCGTTCTAGGAGGTAACACTTGAAGATGGAGAAGAAGCTGGTCTGAGAAGCCAGCCCTCTTTAGCCGTGTTAACTCATGGCCCCGGAACAGTGGCTCCCCTTTAAATCTCCAACCTAAGTCCAGACAGTACCCCAGATAGGCTGGCCTCTTCTAAAAGACTTCACAGAGCACTTGACTGGGAAAAAGGGAGTGAGTCCAGAATGCATGAGAGCTATTGTCCATCACTGGCTTCCAGTCTCTGGCCCTGACTCGTTCCACTCCCACTGAGTCACCTGCTTCCTCAAGGATGCCCATCTGCCCGGCTCCCCGCCCCCTCTCAAATTACCAGCAAGCGGCAGGATGGGGCTTAGAGTTAAGGTGACTGACCCTTCTCCCCTCAGCCCTGTCTTTTCCAGGATACCACTTTGCTTCCCTGTACAATCACAATAGACGCAAACTTGCTACAGCTTAGACAGAAAGTGCAGGCAGGAGGAAGGAAAGGGGCCCGGGGTAGCCATTTAAACAGGGGATGGCTGCCTCCTCACAGCCACCCATCCTGTTCAGGAATTGCTTTATCTCCATTAGCGATCTGACACACTAACAGAACTGCACCATGAAATGCATTTAACAATCATACAATAAGAAAGACAGCTATAGAGTAAAGTTGGGGATTACTTTGTTACGAGTAGATCTGTATGCACCACAGCCTCTATAAATTTGTTATGGCAAGCGTCTTGCTCTCCAACCTCATGTTTGTTCCAGCTGTGCTCTGAAGGCATTAAAAAACCCCCAAATAATCAACAAACAGGCATGGATTCTTTTGCAACATGAGTTCAGAGGCAGTTCAAAGATGCTGCAAAAGAAATTCTTCTGTAAGAGGATGATAAATGGGGAAAGACACTGGTTTCCTTGTAGACCAAGACATCTGACTATAAGGAAGGGATTTTGAAACACCAGTTGTGGTAATGGGTGATGAAGAGAGCAGGAAGTGTCCAAGATGATCCACGAGAGCTGGGAAACTGGAACGAAAAACCAAAGGAAGCAAATTAAAAACACGGCACGATGTCATCACGGACCCATCAGAAGAGCTAAAATGAAAAAGAAGGACAATACTAAGTGTGGGCAGGAGCAGAAATCAGAACTCTCAGACACGGCTGGTGGGAGGGTAAATCGCTCAAATCCCTTTGAATACCGTTTGCCAGTATCTACAAGAGCTGACCGGATGCCTGCCTCGTGACCCAGCAATTCCACCCCACATCTATACCAACAGGAAGGCACACATAAGTTAACCAGAATACATACACTTGAGTATCCATAGGAACACCATTCATACTAGCACCAAACAGGAAACTACCCAAATGCCCATTGACAGAATGGAGGGACGCCTGGGTGGCTCAGTCGGTGAAGCGTCTGCCTTCAGCTCAGGTCATGATCCCAAGGTCCTGGGATTGAGTCCGACATCGGGCTCCCTGCTCAGTGGGGAGCCTGCTTCTCCCTCTCCCGCTCCCCCTGCTTGTACTCTCTCTCTGACAAATAAATTAATAAAATCTTTTAAAAAACAGTAGAATGGAGAGCTAAATGATGGTACATTCACAAAATGGAATACTATACAGGAACGAGAGTGGACTAGCTACAGCTACCTGTTATAATACGAACGAATTTCGCAAACTGCACTGAGTGAAGAAGCCAGCCACAATTCATCCTGTATGACCTCATTTTCCATCTGGACGGTGTTGTGAACTGGTGAATTGTGTCCCCTCAAAAAGACATGTTGGAGTCCTAACACCCAATACCTCAGAGTGTGACCTTATTGGAAGTAGGGTGGTTGCAGATGTAATCAGCAAAGGTGAGGTCCTACTGGAGTAGGGAGGACACTCAATCGAAGTGGTGTCCTTATCAGAGGAGAAGAGACACAGAGACACAGAGACAGAAGGGAAGAAGGCCACGTGACAATGGCAGCAGAGATTGAAGTGAGACATCTATAAGCCAAGGAACAGCAAGAACTGTTGAACAGCCAGTCACCACCAGAAGCTAGGAAGAGGCAAGGAGGGATCCTCTCCTCCGGGTTTCAGAGGGATCATGGTCCTGCCAACGCCTTGATATTGGACTTCTAGCCTCCAGAACTGTGAGACAATGCATTTCTATTGTTTTAAGCCCCCTCGGTTTGTGAGATTTTGTTATGGCAGCTCTGGGAAACCAATACAAGCTGGCCAAACCAATCCATGCTCTTAAAAGTAAGGATATGGTTACCCTTGGTGGCAGGGGTGATGTCTGGAAGGCAGCACGAGGGGGGATTTGTGCCCTTTTCTATATGTATGTTATACTTCAATGAAACATTCACGCACACACACACACACACACACACACACACACTTAGGGGTTTCCTACTTATAGATGGTGCCAGAATCCCTGAGAAGTAGACCTGCGTGTAGCAGGCAGAGAAATCTGTCAAGTGTACTCAAAGCTAATATTGAAAAGTTACTATGTGCCAAGCACTCCATTAAGTAACACAGTGATCGGCTAATTTCTGCCAGGGACCTCCTTCAGTCTTTAACCCAAAGTACCTCTGTTCTCTTTTAGGAGAACCTCACAATTTCAGGACACATCTGCTTTCCCAAGGACCCAGCTCTCAGTGATCTTTTCTCTAGCCAGTGGGGACAGAGCTGTGTGATGGTGGTGCAGGCCCTGGGCCCAGTCTGCTTGGGTTCAAATCCTGGCTTGGCCACTTTCTAGCTGTGTGACCTTAAGTAAATGACAGCCTCTTTGTGCCTTAGTTCCCGCATTAATAAAATAGGGATAATAATGGTGCTTATACCTCATAGTATGTTTGCAAAGATTAAATCAGTGGATACTCATAGAGGGCTCCATTCAATAAACATTGGCTGTTGTGGTATTGTAACTCACATACTGTGCTGTTAACACTGCATGGCAGACATCCTCACTGTTCACCAGTGCCCGGCCTCCTCTGCTTCCAGGAATGGGGGGGGGGCGGTTACTTCCCTGTTTTTTTATTTTTTATTTTTTTTAAGATTTTATTTATTTATTTGACAGAGAGAGACACAGAGAGATGGAACACAAGCGGGGAGAGTGGGAGAGGGAGAAGCAGGCTTCCCAATGAGCAGGGAGCCCAATGCGGGGCCTGATCCCAGGACCCTGGGATCATGACCTGAGCCGAAGGCAGACGCTTAACGACTGAGCCACCCAGGCGCCCCTTTTATTTCTGTTTTATTGAGGAACATTTTCCATATAATAAAATACACAGTTATTGTTATGGGCTAAATGATATCCCCCCTTCCATTCCATATGTTGAAGATCTAACCCCCAGGACCTCGGAATGTGACTGTATTTGAAGACAAAGTACCTTCAAAAGGCAATTAACTTCAAATGGGGTTGTTAGGGTGGGCCCTAATCCCATATGATGGTGTCCTTATAAGAAGAGGAGATTAGGATACACATCACAGCGGACAGAAGGAAGACTATGCGGGGGTGGGGGTGCGGGGGGACACAGCAGGAAGCCAGCCATCTGCAAACCAAGGAGAGAAGCTTCCCAAGAAACCAACCCTGACAACACCTTGACCTTGGACTTCCAGCCTCCAGAACTGTTGTTTAAAGCGCCCCCCCCCCCGCTAGTCTGTGGCCTTTTGTTATGGCAGTTGGAGCAAACTATACATTTATTATATGTTCAGTTGGATGAGTTTTGTCAAGATCTAGAACATTTCCATAATCCCAGACAGACTTCTCATGGCCCTTTCCAATCAATTCCCCCCATGCCCATAAACAACACCTGTCTGACATCTATCACCATTCAGTAATCTTGCTGGTTCCAGAACTTCATAAAAATGGAATCATACAGTACATACTTTTTTGTGCCTGGCTTCTCTTACACAACAAAATGCTTTTAGCGTCCATCCGTGTTGCTGCATGTATCATTAGTTTATTCTTTTTTATCATTGAGCATCTTCCATTGTGCAAACGCACCACAATTTGTTCATCATTTGCCTGCCGATGCACATCAGAGGGGCTTCTCAAGTGTGGCTATCAGAAATAAAGCTGCTACGAGGGTTTGTGTACAAGTCTTATGGGGGGACCCATGTTTTCGTCTCTCTTGGGTAAATACCTGGGACTCGAATTGCTGGATCGTAGGGTGAGATGTGTAATTAGAAGAAACTGCCAGTTTTCCAAAGTGGTTGCACCATTTTACCTTCTTACCAGCAGAGTGTGACTTTCAAATATTCCTCATCCTCATCAATATTTGGGGTTATCGGGATTTCTTTTTTATTGTAGCCATTCTAGTGGATGTGAAATCTTGGCTTTCATTTGCCTGTGCTGAGCATAAGCTGGATGCAAACCCACTAGAGAGGCGGGGCCGCCAGTTAACATAGTACCCAGTGTGTGTAAAAAAAAAAAAAACAAAAAACCAAGTAACAGTAAGGACACCTGTCATCTCTGTTCTAGCTGGGAACAGAATAGCCCCCTGGTGGCTAATGCCTGGGGCTGGCCGGTCCTCCTCGGGAAGCCTCTGCAGGGGTCAGGGCCCCACCTGCCAGGCTGTGATGAGGGTACCGCCCAGGGGTGTGTATCTACACATCCGAGGATGGGGGGGATTTGAAATTGCAGAGACAAATATCAATCCATATCAATCAATATTTATTGCTGAGTAAATACCTACAGTATGCAAGGTGTTCCCAGGGGATCCGGGAGGGGAGTAGACAGAGACTCTGAAAGATTTACTCCTCTTGATTTTGCATTATCTGTGCCTCCAGCCCCTTCCATTAGCATGAATAATTAACAGCTGACAGAGCTATCAGCCACAATAAGAGCATGCTTAGGATTCAGGGTTTGTCATGCGCCAAGGAAGAGAAAAGGCTCAGGGGTTTGAAAGCGATGATCAGGATGGGTGGTGGGAGAGGAGAAAGAGGGAGCATTTTCAATACAAATGCCATGCGGTCCCCTATTTTCTGGGTTTCTGCTAAAATCACCTTTAAAGGCACATAGAATACATGAACGCTCACTTAGAAGTACATAGAGAGAAACCTTCCAGACCACCCTTCCCTCTTCCCACGGCCCTCCCCGGGGAGTGGTTGGAGTTAACAGTCGAAGGGTGTCCTTTCAGACGCCGTAGCAAAGTATTTACACACAGAAACGAACATCTATAGATTTCGTTTTTTGTATTAATGAGATTCTATCCTACATATCATCCAGAGCTCCCTTTTATTTCATGATCGTAGATCTTGAACCTCTCTCCCTGTCAGTGCATCCATCAAAGACTCCATTGTACAGGCACACCATGATTTATTTATGTAACAACTCCCCTATGGATGGGCATTTAGATCAATTGCAGTTTTCACTCTATCTATCTATCTATCTATCTATCTATCATCTATCTATCTATCTGCACACACACACATATATATGTATCTGGGTACACATGCAAATATATCTACAAGATAGCGTTTCTCAGTCTGGCTTGGAAGAGGACTTTGTTGGGCCAAAGACTATGACCATTTAAATGTTGCTAGAAGCTGCCAAATTGCCCTCCAAAATGTCCTTGCCAATTAAAACTCCCACCAAGAGCGCACAACAGTGCCCATTTCCCCCCACTCTCCCCAATTCTACATATTGTTTATCCTTCTATCGTTTTAATGCTTGCCAACCTGATGAAAAGCTGTCTCTTGTTTCTGTTTATAATTGCACAGTTCTGATTTCTAGTGGGGCTGAATATCCTTCATGTTGTCTCCAGCCCTCCCCAAATCTGTACCTAGGGAAACTTGATTGCATTGTAGGATTTTTTTTTTTTTAACAGAAGGAAGCAGGTAGGTGAGAAATGCCCCTCCTGGCCCAGTCATCTGGTTCTTGGTGTGTGGTGCTGAAACCCAGCCAGGATGAAGTTGCTCAAACCTCTGGCAGTGACTTGGGAAGGTAGATTTGCTCAGCTGTGCTCAGACCCAAGTAATTAGCTGATCGTTTGGGCATTTAGCAGGAACACCCTGCCAAGATGCTGTTCTCTTTAAACTCCCAAGAAGCAAAGGAAGCACTTTGGTCCAGCTTACTGTCTGCGTGCCTCCTCAGTCCTGGAAGGGGCTCCCTCTTCTGTAAGGACCATCCTCTGGGTGCAACCTCTAATGGTGATGAAGACGGATGACAAGTCAGTTCAGTTGCTGGCTTGAAAACCAGATCCCGAGAGTTGTTCAGAAAACACTTAAGACAAAAAAAATTCTTTTTAAAGTTAGTTAGGACTGTCTAAACTCTCAACTGAAACCCACTGCCACTATCCCAATCCAGTCACCTACCCCTCTGGCTGGTTTCAAATCACCGCCCCCCCGCCGCCATCTTTCTTCCTTCTGCAAGGGAAGGGGTCTTTCCAAACCTCCAATCTAACCATGGCACTCCCATAATAGTAACAGCCTATCAAAATTGAGCACAATGCTATGCATTTTTGCTAGCATTATCGTCGAATTTATTTATTTATTTAAATTTTATTTATTTATTTGAGAGAGAGAGTGCACAAGAGAGCATGAGCAGGGGGAGGGGCAGAGGGAGAGGAAGAAGACTCCCCACTGAACAGAGAGCCCGATGCAGAGCCTGATGCGGGGCTCCATCCCCAGGGCTCCGAGACCTGAGCTGAAGGCAGGCGCTTAACCGACTGAGCCACCCAGGCGCCCCTTATCATTGAATTTAAATCCATAGCTTAACAACCCCAAACACTGCCCTCCTGCTCATGCACACCCAACCTGCTCCTGCCTGGGAGCCTTGCTGCTGTTCCCTCTGCCTGGAACGTTCTTCCCCAGAGACCCATGGCTCACTTCCTCACTTTTTTTTTTTTTTTTAAGATTTTATTTATTTGTTTGACAGAGAGAGACACAGCGAGAGAGGGAACACAAGCAGGGGGGAGTGGGAGAGGGAGAAGCAGGCTTCCCGCGGAGCGGGGAGCCCGATGCGGGGCTCGATCCCAGGACCCTGGGATCATGACCTGGGAGTCGAAGGCAGACACTTAATGACTGCGCCCCCCGGGCGCCCCTCATTCTCTTCACAGCACTTCTCGCTATGTGGTGTTTCATCATGCACTTCTCAGTTTGTTGCTGTCTCCCACATTCGACTATCAGCTCCCTGAAAACAAGGACTTCCTTCCCAGCTAAATCCCCTATGGATACCTGGCACGAGGTTCGTGCTCAGTAATCTCCGCTGAGGGCATGCGTCTTGAAAGCAATTTGGCAACACGCTGTAAAACTAAGCATGCGGGTGGCCCATCACCAAGCAATCCCGCCGAGGAAAATTCCCGCACAAGCCTGTGAGAGGACATATGTGGGGATGTTCTTTATGCAAGAGGAGTGCTATGAAGGACCCCGGGTGTCCATTATTAAGGGAGATGATAGAAAAATGAGGTGTGTGTGCACCATAGAACACTATGCTGCAGCTAGAAGCAAACACTAAATGCTCATACAGCAAATGCATAAACCTTTACAAAGAGTGTTGAGTGCACAGTGGAAGAAGGGAAATGACACAGCATGATACCTTTTATGTAAATTAAAAACACGTATGCCTAAAACGACCCTGTGTCTGATACCAAAACAAAAGAACATTTAAGGACACCACTTATACACCTTCCAGAAGGTGCCTCTGGGGGAAGGGAAGGGAACTGGGGGCTTCAAGTGGAAGGTGGAAGGAGGAGTGGAAGGAGGAGAGGGAAAAAGCAAAAGGGACAACTGTGACTCGCCGAGGCAGGTAGGGTTCGCAAACGCGGAGATGTGGCTAGCGAAGCCCTCTCGACGTCAGGTGCAAATGGAAGCAAACACAAAGTCGAACTCCCTTTCTCCTTTCTCCCGCTGACATGGTGCTACCTATCCTTCAAGCTTAACTCAGACATAACCTCCATTTTGAAGCTTTCTTTGACCCTTCCCCATCGGATTAAATCTTCCTTATTGACATTCCCATAGCATTTTAATGATACTTGTATTTTAGCGTTTATAACCTCATATAATAGCTATTTGCTTACGCATCTGCCTTCTCCATCAGGAGATAGCGGATGTGACTTATTAATTTTCGTACCCATGGCACCTAGAATTTTGATGAAACAAATTAATGGTGAGTTTAAACAGACATATGTTGTAAGGCTCTGAGGATTACTCTAGTTTGAACTTGATCTACAAATTCAGGGGTTCCAGAATCAGCCAGGGTCTGAGCAGGTGGATAAGAGTTTCTGAATTTGGACTGGACCCCAAGTCAGGGGCATTTTGTTTTTCATTTCTGGGGAAGAAGTGAATCTGGCGCAGCCGGTGTGGTCTGAGGCGCCCGCTGGACCGGGAGCTCAAGCAGCGAATAGAATAGGCTGCCGACCCACCCACGGGCCTGGGCCGGTTCTGGGGGTGCCGGCCCAGTGGCAGGTACAACTAGAGGAGGTTTATCCTGGAAGCGGAGTCTGGCACCAGAAGCTGTGGCCACTTCTGGTCCCCATCCCGGCAAACACCCAGGAATTGGGACAATGTGGCTGACACAGAGCACGGGACCCTGGAAGCCCTGGCACGTTGGGGGTGCAAGTCCAAGAAAACAGGATATGCCACCAGCGGCCCAGCAGTGCAGGGTGGTTTCCTGTCACTGGTGGGGCTTTGGCTCCAGGTAGGGGTCATGGTACTGATCCTCGTACTCAGCCATGGAGCAGAGACCAACGCAACCAACACCCCCTGCCCGAGTACCTACCCGGTGCCAAGCATCGCACCGAATGCACAAAGGAAAGGGAACAGGCCCGTGTGGGAAGCTGAGACATGGGAATTGGGGCACGGGGGTATGGAGCTGGGACTGAGGAACCATGAAAGAGTCAGGCTTGAGTCATATGATCTGAGTTTTGGCTGCAGGGAAGTGGATGCAGAAATCCAGCCTCGAGAGCTGAAGCTGTTACAGAGATGGGGCTTAACCGTGAGAATCGCAATGACAGGTGACTCCACATGTGTGCCCAAGGAGGGCTGCTGGGCTCAGGGCGGGCCAGGGGCTGCCAGGCACAGCGCTTTTCTGCTGCAGATCCAATTTGCCTGTGACCTTGGGGGTACATCTCGCCACTTGCAGGGTTTTCATGATCTCACAAGCAGAATAAAAAAAGTCAATATTTGCCAAGCGTTTGCTAGGTGCTCTTAGAATGTTCTAGATGTTTCTATAACTTTATCCTTGCACCAGTCCTCTGAGGTGGTATTACAAGAGTAAAACGGGGCACAGAGAGGTAAAGGGACTTGCATGGGTGGCACACCTGGCATTTGAAGCCAGACAGTTTAACCCCAGAGAAAGTGCGTGCGCGCGCGCACACACACACACACACACACTCCCTCTCTCTCTCTCTCTCTCTCAATCACTGTGCTGCACTGCCTCACCAAACCATGTGTCTCAGGGATGAGAGGGAAGAAGGACTAAAATCCCTACTGTCATTTCACGAGGACGTCCTGACAGTTGAGAAACATCTGCCAGGAGCCGAGTGACCCACTTTCATTGGCCCCTGAGTCTCCTCCAGATTAGAGACGGAGCTGCCTAGAAATCAGATCTGACGACTGTGGCGGAGGCTCTGACCAGAGGCTCTGGCTTCTGCTGTCAGACGCGGGTGACCTCAGACAGTGCGTGGACGCGGATGACTAGGTCCTGGGCAGCGCAGGGCCCCTCCTGCCTTCGCCTTTCTCTGGGCGGACGGCGCATGATGCTATCAGGACAGCCAAGGCAGGCGGCGAGCTCCACCTTACACCGGGCCAGAAGCCTGGGGTTCCTGGGCCGGTGCTCTGAGAGCCAGCAGTTGGTGGGAAACCAGTTCTGCGGCTTTGCAGAGAGGTGGCGGCGGGTGCCCCGAACACAGGGAGACCCATATCCTCCTGTCCTGCCACAGCCGTGCACGTGGGCCCGACCTACAACCGCCAGTGCCCGTGTCCCTCTCCTAGAGGCACTTTCTCTGCCCCCCCCAGGCCCTACTTTGCCGGCCTGTACCATAAGCCCAGAATGCTGGAGAATGAATGCCCCTGGGAATAGTTCTCAACTAATGGGGAGCCAGTAGGGAGCTTCCCCAGTCCTCTGAGTGTGTGCTCTGCACCGTCTCCCAGACGGACATCCCCAGTGGGAGAAGCTCCTGTTGTCTCGAGTGGTCACCTGCTTGGTGACACAGCCTTCATTCGCCTCCTTCCTTCTCCGCCCTGCCTCACTCCCTTGCTCCCCTCCCTGATGCGCTCCCCCCACCGAAGAAATGACTTACAATCAATTCGTCGTCTTGGGGCCTGCCTTTGGGGAACTCAAACAAAGACACCAGAAAGGACTCTCGGAGGCAAAGTGTATCCTGAGAAAAGTTGTTCACCTGCACAATCTCTAGATTCTGGGGAGGATGAATGTTCTAACCTCCTCCAAAGACAGGTAGGTCATAGAAGTAAGACGAGCTTCGAGAAGCCTAATAAGGGGCTTTTAGAATCTGACTGAAGACAGGACTAAGCTACTCTGACTTGCACATGCCTCTGGCACCTCCCAGGTGGCCACCTCTGGTCTTAGCGTTACTCCCGGACCAGGGTTCTGCCTTTGGAAATGCAGGCAAAGGTGATCGCGTCTCTGTGATAGGAGGCTTCCTCTTCTGACGCTCTGGTCTTCTTTTGCCACATCCAAATGGAAATTACTTTTCTGCTCCAGTTAGCAACAGTTTCTGCTTTCCAGGTGAATAAACATAATTCTCTGCAGGGGTAAACTAAACAGCCAAGCGGATTCCCACAGTTGGTGCTGGCTGCCCTCACATTTACCTGGGGCACCCTCTCCTCGCTAGCCGGCTCCACGCCCTTTGGTTACATAAAGCTCCAAATCGGCCAGTAGCAGATTTGGTAGCAGGGGACCGACCACCCCTCCCACCGCCACAAGGCCCAGGTTCTCATGAAGAAATATAGAAAAGGTTGAAAAACATGGCATTTCTTCAGGGACATGCTTTCTAGGTTTGGTTTTTGTTTTGTTTTGTTTTCACATCACAGCACCCCAAAAACAATTTATGCTATTTGTCGAACACGCTGCGGCAGATGGAGGAGGATGCCCTTGGCCGGAGGCAATTGACAAAGGCTTTTCTGTACCCTGGCCCCAGGCAGCCTTCCCAAGGGCTGTGAGGATCAGTAACGTCCTGGCATATCTGCCACCCATTTGCCGTATGCCGCTCGTATTAACAAGGATTTGGAGTTTATTCCATAGAAAATCACAGCGTGGGGCCAAAACACAGGTGGTTCTCCTCCGAAGCCACAGATTCCTTGTAGATCCCAGTTCGCTTAAGATCTCCTTAAGAATAACTCAATTTTTAAAAAATAGCTTGATTCAGGGGCGCCTGGGTGGCTCAGTCGGTGAAGCGTCTGCCTTTGGCTCAGGTGACGATCCCGGGGTCCTGGGATCAAGTCCCGCATCGGGCTCCCTGCTCCGCGGAGAGTCTGCTTCTCCCTCTCTCTCTGCCCCTGCTCGTGTGCTCTCTCCCTCTCTCTCGTTCGCTCACTCTCTCTCAGATAAATAAATAAAATCCTTAAAAAAATAAATTAATTAAAATAAATTTAAAAAACTTTGAGGGATAACGTACACAGCAGCAATTCACTCATTTTATGTAAATAACCCAACGAATTTTGGTATATTTACAGAGCTGTGCAACCCACAGTACAATCTAATTTTAGAATATTTCTATCATTCCTTAAAAGAAGTCAGTTTTAACCCACTCCTGCTTGGGAGGTATCTCAGCCACTAACAAACGAGCATCGTTAGAGGCCTCCCCGCCCCAGGCCTTTCTGGCAGTGTGCAGAGGGTGCTCCCCAGGTGTTTATGAACCTATCCCTCTCAAACTCTGAAAGCTTTGCCAGGTGTTGCCACCGATAAGTAAGATCCTGAAAGTGACAAAGTTAAGATGTGGTCTGCAGCAAAGTGGGGCGAAGCCTCTTGATCATTTGTGTAACAATCTTCTAAGGCACCCCAAATAGAGCTGCATGATTCATTAGCCATTTTTAAGCACCTGCTGGGGGCCAGTTCTGGGCTAGCACCAGAGACTTGAGGCCTGGGTGGGTTATACCCAGGAAGCTCCCTGGTTCCCACTGCAAGTCAAGTTTGGGAATTTCCCCGGGCTTCTAGACCAGCCATGCTTGGGGGTGTTTGATGTCCAGTGTAAGCACACACAAGGACCTTGCTTTCATTCCTATTTCCACCACCTGGAATTGGCTAGTATTCATATTTGCTATATTGTCTTCAGCTTTTTAATTTAATTTAATTTTTTAAAGATTTTATGTATTTATTTGACAGGGAGAGAGAGAGCGCACAAACAAGCAGGAGGAGTGGGAAAGGGAGAAGCAGACTCCCCACTGAGCAGGGAGTCCGATGCCAGACTCGATCTCAGGACCCTGAGATCATGACTTGAGCTGAAGGCAGACGCTTAACCGACTGAGCCACCCAGGCACCCCTGTTTTCAGCTTTTTTTAAAAAAAATAAGTAAAACATTATAGATAGATAAGGTCCATTCTCTTTCCCACCTCTCAGTGAAAATCATGAATTTATTATCTATGATTCTAGTGTATTTTTTGCACCTATTGGTCCTCCATCCAGCTCTTCCAGGATTTTTTTTTTTACCAGCTCTAGGAGCCCCTTCCCAGCTTCTGTGGGCTTTGGCTTCTAACAGCCCATAATGAGGACCCTTTGGAGATTACCCTAGGTATCCTAGAGCCACCTTGCCTGCAGCCACAGAGAGTCAGAAGTGCCCGGGCCTTTCTACCCTCCGGGGGCCCTTGGCCAATGACTGGCATGAAGGAACAAAAGCCCAGAGCTCCCCTTCTGGGCCAGCTGAGGCTGTGGGGACCCAGCCTGAAATCCTCCTCGCCTGGCTCTGTCCCTCCTTTATCTTGCTCCCCTCCTTCCTCACTGGCTCCTAGTGGTGTGTGTGGGTGGGGGGTGGGGGGAGTCCTTTCTTCACAAATCACTCCAACACTCTGAGGGCACATCCATTTAAAACAAGCTTGGTTCACACAGGTGCACCTGTCTTCCTGCTGACATTCTGTCTAAGGTGCGTACTGAGTGCAATGGCTGGTTCTGAGGGCATGCAGCTCCCATTTCACCAGGTACGCGCCAACGTGCTTGTGCTAATTTGCGGTTCCACCAGCAGCAGCTGAGAGACTCTGTTTCTCTACATTCTTGAAAATCTGTGAGACTGCCAGACTTTAAGTTTGGCCATTCTCGTGGCTGAGAAGTGGGGCCCCATTATTTTAGTTTGATGCCTCGATATATATTTGTGGCCCTATTCTGTGAATAACCTGTTTGTACACTTTGCCCATTCCTCTGTTGGGTGGTTGCCCTTTTTCTATTTGATTTGTACGAATTCTAGTATATTCTAGGTGCCTTTGTCTGTTACAAAATTTGAGAACTCCATATTGTTTCAAAATAGAAATAGAATTTTAAAATGACATATGTTTATTTAAAAATTTAAATAATGCAAAAGAAGAGAAATTAGGAAGTAAAAATTATTTCTAATAATCTCCACTGTGGCCTCAGGCTTCAACTCCACCCTATGATAAAAATAACCACCGTTAACAGAGAGGCATATATCCTTCCAGAATGTATAATGCACATAAAAATATACAAAAATAGATTCACATGAATTAATTCACTAAATATTATTAAGCATCTGTCACGAGTCAAGTATAAATGGTAGCAAAATATACAAATCATTAAAAATACACAGGATATACAAAAAAAATCACTCCCTAACTAGCTTTTCTCAATACCTAGTTTATTATAGATATCTTTTTATGTTAAAACATATGAATCCCCCTGACTCAGCATAATATTCCATTGAAAAGCAATCTTCCACCAACAGACCTTTTGGCTTTTCCATTTTTTATATTTTTTATAAAGACTCCCTCAGTGAACATCCTTGTACATACATCTTTTTGCTGTTGCCCGATTCTCTCCTTAGGATAAATTTCTAGAACTTAAACTTTTGGACCCAGAAGAGCCCGTTTTAAAATTCGATAGAGATTGCCAGATTGCCCTCCAGAAATCTTGTGCCAATTTACACTCTCACCACCAATGTGTACGTATGTCCATCTCCTCCCATTATCAAGCTGTTCTTTAAAAGAAAACCCTTAATAACTATATTTAGAACCCAAATATAGTGCATATAATTTTCCTTTCTCCACAGATTTTAGAAACAAGTAGACAAGAGCAAGTTTTAACAGCTCTAGCATACCAAGATATTTTAGTCCTTTTATTAATTTGCTGAATCCTCTCTATGGAGCTATTTATCACAAAGCGAAATATGTTTGAAGGAAGAGGTCTGGCTGAAAACCCACCCAAAGGCATTTAGTCATCAAATATCAAAAGGACTTCTTCCTAAAGTCTCTCACTGACCGTGTGGTCCTACAGCAAAGACCCCTGTTGCTCATCATGAGGCTTCTTGGCCTATCTACACCTCCTGTTCTTCTTTTAGCTCCACATATTTCTGTGGCATATGGACATACAGCACTTGCCTTGAGAGGATCTCCTTCTTAGATGCAGATTTTGAGTTTTGCTTGTTTACTGAAATCTGGAGCTAGACAGAAAAAAAAAAAATTCACAGGTGAAGGTAGAACGTGAACACCTGGCTTCTCACACCACAATTCAGGAGTCACTTAGCATCTCTGAACCAAAGCACTGGCCCACATCCATCCCTCGTCTTGAGTTACAGTTCAGAGAAACTTTGCTTAACCAGAGGTCAGTAAAAATCTTCGGAGAAGAAATTAACAATGTAAGAAGGCAAGAGTGCGAATTTCTTAATGTGGCAACAAATTGTAACCCAGCAAACCTTTTGTGGTCAAGATCTTTGTTTTAGAGCCTTCTTTCTGGAGGCTTGGATGGAATTAGCCACCATGGGAGATTCCCGTTTGCCTCTCTGTGTGGTCCTCCCGTTATCCTCCAGGGCTGCTTGACAAACGATACAATGAGGATGGCAGGGTGAAGATGGATGGAAATATAGCTATGATATCATAAAGTAGAGGAGGGAAATGCCTGCATAGTGCTGACATCCAAAGACATCCTTGTTTATTTTGGCAAAAGTGTGAATGCTTAATTGATAGGTGTTTTAGAAGAAGTAACAGCTGGGAGCCGTTGCAGGAGACAGAAACCCCTGTCTTACGCAAAAGTAGGAATTTAATACAGGGAATTCTGGGCTTATGATATCACCGGAAATCCTGAAGGAGTACTTTATAAGCTGCACCCCATTTATGACTCGTGCAACAACACAGCACTGGCCTACCAGGGTAGCCCAGCCTCTTGGTTTACTGCTGGAATCCTGAGTTCAAAAACAGCACATTCTAACTGTGATCCGAGGATCAGGAAACCAGAACCAAGAAGGGCCCTCTGCCCCTGAACCCATTGTCACAAGTGCCTCTCAAACCCCAGCAGCCTGGAGAATAGACACGGAAGCTCTCATTTCACATTTCTCCAGAGAAGACATACAAATGGCCAACAAGCCCATGAAAAGATGCACAACACTACTACTAATCATCAGGGAAATGCATGCCAAAGCCACAATGAGATAATAATACCTCACGCCCATTAGGATGGCCACTAGCAACCAAAACAAAACAAAAACAAAAACAAAAAAATCCAAGAAACTAAAAACAACCCAAAAAACCCCAGAAAAATAGCAAGCGTTGGTGCGGATGTGAAGGAATCGTAATGCTTGTGCACTGTTGGTGGGAATGTAAAACGTCTAAGCTGCTATGGAAAACAGTATGGAAGTTTTTCAAAAAATTTAAAATAGACTTGCCATATGATCCAGCAATCCCACTTCTGGTTATATACCCAAAATAATTGAAAACAGGATCTTGAAGAGATATTTGCACATACGTGTTCATGGCAGCATTATTCACTATAGCCTAGATACGGAAACAACCATATCGATGGATGGATAAAGAAACTGATACACACACACATGCCCGTGCACAAGCACACACAATCAGAATGTTATTCAGCTTTACAAAAGAAGGAAATCCTGGGACACCTGGCTGGCTCAGTCAGTGGAGCGTGCAACTCTTGATCTCGGGGTTGTTAAGTTCAAGCCCCACATTGGGTGGAGAGATTACTTAATAATAAAATCTTTAAAAAAGAAAAAAAGAAGGAATTCTTGTCATATGCTACAACATGGATGAACCTTGAGGACACTGTACTAAGTGAGATAAGCCAGTCACAAAAGATAAACACTGCATGATTCCATTTATATGAGGTATCTAAAGTAGTCAAACTCTTAGAAACAGGAAGAGGATGGAGGTTGCCAGGGACTGAGAGGAGGAGAAAATGGGGAATTGTTAGTCAATGGATATAGAGTTTTAGTTTTGCAAGATGAATCATTTTGAGAGATCTATTGCCCAGCAATGTGCATTTGTTAATGCTACTCTACTGTACACTTAAAAATGGTTAAGATGATAAATTTATGGTATGTGTTTTTTATCACAATAAATAAAAAGAAGATTGTTTTGGGTGGATCTGACCTAATCATATAAGCTCTGTAAGAGTAGAGAGTTTTCTCTGGCTGGAAGTAGAAGTCAGAGATTCAAAGCACAAGAACGATTTGATAAGGTGTTGCTGGCTTGAAGATAGACCAGGTTACATCGCAAAGAATATAGGTGGCCTCTAGAACCTAAGAATGGTCCCCAGCTGATAGCCCACAAGGAAATGGTGCCTCGATTCTACCACAACTTCAAGGAATTGAATTCTTCCAATAGCAAGAACGAGCTCGGAAGCCAATTTTTCCCCAGAGTTTTCAGATTAGAAGTCAGCCTAACTGACAATTTGAGGTCAGCCTTGTGATACCCTGATCAAGGAACCCCGCCACATCGTGCCGGACCACTGACCTACAGAACTATTAAGCTAATAAATGAGTATTGGTTTTAAGACCGTGATTTGTGTCAATTTGTTACATAGCAATAGAAAACTAATACAGTTGATTTGTCATGCAGCAAAAGTGAACTGAAACAAGATGGAAGAACTTGTATATACAACTGTAACAGAATGCTTTGTGATAGAACTTGATGTATGTTACAAGGGTATACCCAAAATGGGACAGATTTGGAATCCTAGGGGTCAGTTCATCAAAAGAGATATAAGACTATACTCTTGTCCTCCTTCACCCTGTTGTTTAGTGTGATATCATTACCTGAAAACATATTTTCATTAAAAAAAACTTCCTTCATATTTTAAAATATGAAAATAAAGAAAATGTATCAAGAGACAGAGAAGAAATTGTAATGATTTACGATATGACAGCAAAGAATATTAACTTTTTAGTTTGTAATTATTATAGGCTCACAAAAATTGCAAAGATACCCATGACCCAATTTCCTGAAGTGGTTTATATGTTTTCTCACTGTTGAGTTTAGAGAATTCTTCATGTATTCCGGCTATGAGACCTTTCTCAGATATGTGATTTGTAAATATTTTCTCTGAATCTGTGCCTTGTCTTTTTACCCTCTTTATCTCATAGAACAAAAGTTTTAAGTTTTGATGAAGTCCACTTAAGTGAGTTCTTTCTTTATGGATGGTTTATTTTGGGGTCACATCTAAGTATTCCTTAGGTAACAAAGGTGTTTTCTTTTGTTGTCTTCTATAAATTTTATAGTTTTACATTAACATTGAGATATATAATCCATTTCCAGTTATTTTTTACATAAGGTGTGAGATTCATTGTTTTGCCTATTGATGGCCAATTGTTCCAATACCATTTGTTGAAAAAACGATTCTTTTTCCATTGAGTTGCTTTTGTGCTCTTCTAAAAAAATCAGTTGGACATGTTTGTGTGAACCTGTTTGGGGGTTCTCTGTTCTTTTCCACTGATCAATCAATCTCTCTCTACATCTCTTTTCCTCCACTAATACCATACTGTCTTAATTACTCTAAGTATATAGTAGGTCTTAAAATTCCATAGTGTAATCCCTGATTTTATTTTTCTTCCTCAACATTGTTTTAGCTATTTTAGTTCCTTTGTCTTTCCACATAAATCTTTTTTTTTTTTTTTTTTAAAGATTTTATTTGACAGAGAGAGAGACAGTGAGAGAGGGAACACAAGCAGGGGGAGTGGGAGAGGGAGAAGCAGGCTTCCCGCTGAGCAGGGAGCCCGATGCGGGGCTCGATCCCAGGACCCTGGGATCATGACTTGAGCCGAAGGCAGACACTTAATGACTGAGCCACCCAGGCGCCCCTCCACATAAATCTTAAACTAAGTTTGTCTATATCTACAAAAGATATTGTTGGGATTTGTTGGGATTTTTATAGAAATGTTGAATCTATATACAGATCCATTTCAGGAGAATTAGCATTTTTACTATGTCGAGTCTCCCAGTTCATAAACAGTATTGTCTCTCCATTTATTCATATCTTTGTTAATTTCTCTCATGAGAGTTTTATAGTTTTTGCATATAGTATCCACACAAATTTTGTTAGATTTATACTTGGGTGTTCCTTTTTTGAAACAATTATAAATAGTACTGTATTTTTCATTGTTTTTTAATAATCATTGTTTTTATATAAAAAATGTGATTAACTTTTGCATGTTAACCTTGCTAAACTCACTTATTAGTCTAGGAGTTTTCCTATAGATTTACTGGGGCTTTTGCACATAGACAATTATGTCATCTGCAAATAGGAGGAGTTTATTTCTTATCTTCTAATCCCTATGTCTTTTATATCCTTTTCTTGCTTTATTGCACAGGTTAAGAGTTGCAGTTAAATGAGAATGGTGAGAGTAAACATCCTTGCCTTGTCCCTGATCTTAGAGGAAAGGGATTCAGTCTTTCACATTATGTATGATGTTAGCCATACATTTTTTTAAATGCCCTTTCAATTCCTAGTTTGCTTAAGTGTTTCTCAGAAATGGAAGTTGGAGTTCATCAACTGCTTTTTCTGCATTAGTTAGTATAATTATGTGGCATTTCCTGCTCAGTCTGTTAATATATGGTGGATTGCATTGATTCATTTTCAAATACTGAACAACACTTGCATTCCTGGAATAAATTCCCTTAATTTTGGTATAGGATTATTTTTATATATAGCTGTATCTGGTTTGCTAATTTGTTGAGAATTTTTGTGTCTGTGTGCATGAGGGATATTTGTTTGTAATTTTCTTTTATTGTACTGTAGTTGGATTTATGTGTGTAATGTTGTTTGTAGTGTTACCTTATTATTCTTTTAATGTCTTTGGTGTCTACAGTGATATTTCCTTTTGTTCCCAACATTTGTAACTTGTGACTTCTCTTTTTTGGTCAGTCTTGCTAGAGGTTTATCAGTTTTATTGATAGTTTTAAAGAACCTGCTTTACTTTGGCTAATTTTCTCTATTGTTTTCCTGTTTTCAATTTCATTTATTTCTGCTCTTAGTTTTATAATTTGCTTCCATTTGCTTGGTTTGGGGTTATGGTTCTTTTTTACTTTGTTGAGATGAAAGTTTAGATTATTGATTTGAGATCTTTGTTCTCTGTGAATATAAGCATTTAATGCTATAAATTTCCTTCTATGCCCTGTTTTAGCTGCATTCTACAGGTTTCAATATGCTATATTTTCATTTTCATTCAGTTCTATGTAGGTTTTGATTTTCCTTGAAACCTACCTCTTTGGCCCATGGATTGTTTAGAATCATGTTGTTTAATTTCCAACTATTTGGGGATTCACCAGTTGTCTTTCTGTTGATTTTTAGTTCGATTCAATTATGATCAGAGATGATACTCTATATGATTTTCATTCTTTTTTTTTTAAATTGAAGTATAGTTGACATACAATATTCTATTAGTTTCAGGTACATGACATAATGATTTGACAATTCTATACATTACCCAGTTCTCCTCATGATAGGTATAGCCACCATCTATCACCATGCAATATTATTACATATTATTGATTATACTCCCTATGCTATACTTTTCATCCCCATAACTTATTTTTTTTATAACTGGAAGCTTGTACCTTTTAATCCCTGTCACCTATTTTGCCCATCCCCCCACTCCCCTACCCTCTAGCAACCATTAGTTTGTTCTCTGTATGTATGAGTCTATTTCAGTTTGTTTTTGTGTTTTAGATTCCACATATAAGTGAAATCATATGGTATTTGTCTTTTTCTGACTTACTTCACTTAGCATGCATGTTGTTGTGAATGGCAAGATTTTGTTCATTTTTATGACTAATATTCCATTGTTCAGCCATTTAAAAAGAGTGACTTTAGTTCTTCCTGATTTATTGAGGTGTTTTTTTGTTTATTTGTTTTTGACTTAGGATATGGTCTATCTTTGTGACTGTTCCATGTATGCTTGGAGAAAATTTGAATTCCATTTGTTGGATGAAGTGTTCTATAAAATCAATTAGATCCTGTGGCTAATGGTATTTTTCAGTTCTTCTACATCTTTGCTGATTTTCTGTGTAGTGGTTCTATCAATTATTGAGAGAGGGGTATTGAGATCCCAAAGTATAACTGTGGATTTTCTATTTCTCCTTTCAATTCTGTTAGTTTTTGCTTCATGCATTTTGTAGCATCATTATTTGGCAACACACATTTAGAGTTGTTATGTCCTGGTGGATTGATCTTTTTATCATGATGGAGTATCTGTCTTTGTCCCTGGTCATTTTCTTTGCTCTTAAGTCTACTTTACCTGATATCAGTATAATATGTATACTAATACTAGTATTAGTATAGCCACCTTTCTTTTGATTAGTGTTTGCATGGTATATTTTTTCCATTCCACTTATTTTTAACCTATCTACATCAGCATATTTGAAATAGATTGCCTGTAGAGAGCATATAGTTGGGTCATTTTTTCCCCACTCTGTCAATTACTCTCTTTCACTTGGCGTACTTATACTATTCATATTTAATACAATTATTGGTATGTTAGGAATTATGTCTGGCATTTTTTATTTGTTTTCTGTTTGTTTTACTTGGTCTTTGCTTGTTTCCCTTTTCTGCCTTCTTTTAGGTCGTTTGAATGTTCGTTAGTATTGCATTTTGCTTTTTCTATAGGTTTGAGTATACTTCTTTATAGGGGTTTTTTTTTGTTTGTTTTTTTGTTTTTTTGTTTTTTAGTGGTTGCTCAAGGAATTGCAATATAAATATGTAACTTACCACAGTCTATTAGTATCAACATTTTACCACTTCAAGTTAAATGTAGAAAACTTATCCCAATATTTTTCTCTTTTTTGTTTTTCTCCTTCATAATTGAGTTGCCTTAAATATTTTCCCTAGATACATCAAGAACAACCTAAGAAAATGCTGTCATTTTGCTTCTAACCTTCTAACATAATTTCAAAGCCTCAAGCAGAAAAAGATAGTCTATTATATTTACCCATATGTTTCCCCAGTCTGTTGTTCATTATTTGGATGTTCTCAGTTTCCTTCTGCTATCATTTCTTTCTATTGAAAGAATTTCTTTGAGCAAATGCTTTTAAGGCAGATCATGCTGGGAACAAAATATTTTAGTTTTCCTTTACCGGAGAATGTGTTTATTTCACTTCCATTCCTGAAGTCCATTTTCTCTGGATACAGAATTGTGGGTTGACGGTTCTTTTCTTTCAGTACTCAAAAATATTGTACTGCTTTCTTGGCATCTTCATGGTTTCTGATGAGAAATCTGCTGTCATTCAAATGGTTTTCCCCTTGTAGGTAATGTGTTTTTTCTCTCTGGCTGCTTTCAGGATTCTTTCTTTGTCTTTGGTTCTCAAGAAGTTTATGTCTTCTGTAGAATTAGGGATGTTTTCCACCATTATTTGATTATTTTTTCAATTCCACACTCTCTCCTCTCCTGGGGCTCTAATGAAATGAACACTAGATCTTTTTTTGTTGAGCCACAGACCCCTGAGGCCATATACCTATTCTTTTTCATTCTATTTTCTCTATTGTTCAATTTTCTATGGAAATTGGGTAATTTCTATTGATGTAGCTATAAATTCACTGATTCTTCTATCATCTCCAGTGTGCTCTTGAGCCCCTTCAATGAGCTTTTCTAAAAATAATACTCTAATTTTTTTCAGTTCTAGAATTTCCATTCAGTTGTGTCTTATGTTGCTTCACTGAGACTTCTTATTTTTTCATTTGTTTCAAGATGCTTATCATTATTCATTGTAACATTTTTATGATGGTTGTGTTAAAAGCCCTGCCAGATAATTCTGGTATCTCTGTCACCCTGAAGTTGGCATCTGCTGATCCTCTCTTCTTGTTCTAGTGGAGATTTTTTTTTTTTACCTGGTTCTTGGTATGGTGATTTTCAATTGTATCCTGGATAACTTGCATATTGTGTTCTGAGACTGTGGTTCCTATTTCATCTTGTTACTCATTACTGCCAAGCCATGATGACAGCCTGGGCTTTGTTCACAACACAGCCTCTGCAGATTTCCACTGGTCAGGAGGAGAAGAGATACTGGCTCAGAACTGCTGGGCCAGGATGGGATTGAGGGCTCTGCTAAAATACTCCCTCCATAGGTGCCCACCTGCTGATAGAGTGACCTGTCTCATTACTGCTAAGCCAGGATGGTAGTCAGGGCTCTGCTCACACACAGGCTCTGTTGACCACTACCTATCAGGAGACAGGGTTGCTGCTATATTACTGCCAGACTGGGTTGGTTGAGAGGGGTGTGCTCACACAGTCCTAGTGTTGGCGGTCATGCACGGTGGCATTGGGGATGACACATGCTTTTTGTGGTGTTCAGCTGGTGTAAGGCTCACATGTCAAAAAGATTTTATTTTGGAAGGGTTTCCACTCTCCCAGTTTTTCATGTAGAGAGAAAAGTCTTCTCTTGTCTTATTGATTTGATTTGACTTCTCTACGTGTGGTGTTTCTGGCTTGTGAACTTCTGTGGTATCCAGGCCAGGATAGAGAGGTCATTCCTCAAATCCCAAGATTCCTAGACAAACCACTTTAAAAAAAATCAGTGTCTTCCGAGGTTTGCTTCATGTAGTTTTTCCAGAGTTTTTAGGAATAAGGTGAAATATGTTTACTCCTTTTGTCTGAAAGTTCAATGTTAGAAATCCCACTTATTTTAATAAGGAAAATGATATGTTCCATCTCAACCTAACATACAGAAGGAATATCCACAGAGAGACAATATATATCAATTAAACAATAAAACAAGTTTCTTTAAAAAATAAACTTGAGGGCGCCTGGGTGGCTCAGTTGGTTAAGCGACTGCCTTCGGCTCAGGTCATGATCCTGGAGTCCCTGGATCGAGTCCCGCATCGGGCTCCCTGCTCAGCAAGGAGCCTGCTTCTCCCTCTGACCCTCCCCCCTCTCATGTGCTCTCTCTCTCTCATTCTCTCTGTCTCAAATAAATAAATAAAATCTTTAAAAAAAAAATTTAAAAAATAAACTTGAAAGTAAAGAAATATAGTTGGTACACACCATATCTTGTCATGAAAGTATGGTGTTCTTGTCAAAGGAAGAAGAGAAGATTTGATAGCAGTGGTGAATGATGGAGGAAAGGTGAAAGGGAATCATTCTTTGAAAGAAACATTCTTTTTCCTCTACCATTTTCTTCATGTTTTCAACTTACTTGGGCTCATGGTTATCCTGCATTTGAAGTGCCTTAAGAATAATGTTATAGCACAGAAAAAACACCTCTAGGACAAAAATAAAGACTAAGCAAAGGAGTGCTTTGGGAACATGGAAGTAGTACACACAAACAACAGAGAAAAGTCATAGAAGATGCTATCCCTTCATCCTTCTTGATAGGTCTACATATGCAAGGCCAAACATTTTGGGCTCCAAACGTGGTATGCAGTGCAAATCCATGCCATATGATATGCTCTGCCTAAAACCTGATGTGTCAATTAATTTGGCACGTTCCCTGACATTGTAATGTCAAAATATCACTTCTTAAAATGTATTTAGTGTGTTTTGGGGTGAGAAAATTCTATCAAAATAAAATAAAATAGAGGAGTCATGAAAAAAGAAAAAGTGGCACCCTCAAAGTGGTATAACTTTCTAAAAGCTGTTATCACAAAAAGTCATTAACTGGACTGTCATTATGAGAAGCAGATTTATGTATTTTAAGCCCAAATCATGCTGAAGTGGCTGGAGATCTGTTAATGAAGCAAAGAAACTTGATACAACCTCATTGGTATTCCCCGAGGTTGTCTTGGGAAGAAAAGAAGACAGGCTCCCGTTTGACCGCATTCTTGGAAGAAAGCGGTCATTCTGAGTATAGCTGGGGGCTCACACTTAAATTCATCCCATCCCAACTCTAAGGGTGATACTGTTCCTAGGGAGAGAAGGGTGGTAGTAAAAACCCTTTTTATTAAAGTTTCTAAAAGACTCAGGGTTACAAGCATCTATGTCTCAGATTATAACAAAGAGGGGAGAGCTGCATTCTCCTCTCCTCCCCCACAGCTGGGGGCCTTGACATGAGTCTCCATGGTGTGGAGCAGTGGTGGTACCTGGCAGGAGATTCTAGTGCCTGATAAAAGAAGGAGAGCAGCATCTCTTGGCAAGTGTGATACACGGCATCAATGACCACAATACTGCATCATTCCTTGTATCTGCACCCTTTGCCATCAAAAGGCAGAGTGTACTTCTTGATTCTGGGTTCAGCCATCAATCGCTTTGTCCAACAGAATGAGGCAGAAGTGATGATGTGCCAGCTCCAAGTCTCCCTTCTCCTTCTTTTGCCATTGCCATGAGAAAAACATGTCTTGAGGGGCATCCGGGTGGCTCAGGTGGCTAAGATTCCGACTCTTGGTTTCTGCTCAGGTCATGATCTCAGGGACCTGGGATTGAGCCCTCTGTCAGGCTCTGAGCTCAGCATGGAGTCTGTTTAAGTTTCTCTCTCCCTATGCCCTTCCCCACCTCTCAAATAAATAATCTTTTTTTTTTTTTTTTTTTTTTTTTAAAGAAAAACATGTCTGGGATAGCCATTGGTCTCACATGGAATGTAGTCATCATCCCAGCTGGACCCAGCCCAGATCAGCCAATGCTTGTCATACCCCCCAGTTGCATGGACAATAAACAAGGTTGAAAGCCATGGAGGTTTTTGAGTTAATATGTTATGCAGCAACATGGTGGAAATAGTAGCTGATTCAGTAAGAAAGACTCCTTCCTGAGCACATAAAGAACACCTCCTGAAGGACCGATTGTGAGAGATGTCGTGTATCAGTGATGGGACAAAAGCCAGTGGAATTTGATTCACTATAATGAAGGCGATTCCCCTTAGTATGTCCACTGTGCTAAGAGCACTGGGGATATTCTGTCTATAGGGTTGATAAAGAGGCTCAAAATCCTACGGCAGGTTGCATATACATGTATATATAAATTTGTCACTCTTGAGATTTATTATTTCATTATATGTAAGGTATATCTCATTTTAAGAAGTAAACCACAGAGGAAAGGAAAAAAGCCTCTGCCAGTATAACCCAGGATATCCTTTTAAACCCAAACCCAGCAAGAATGAAAAAGTCCTGTGCACACCTCGAATATTCCAAGCCCTGCTGATACGGGCCTCTCACTAGTCCCTTGGCACCCTGTTGCAGGAGCAGGACGGTCACGCACGGTTCTACAGCATCCTTGTTCCAGAGTGTGTGGCATTTCATGAAGGGAGAGAACGGGGCTAACTCAGAAATCTATCATCGTCAGGGATGGCCCCAAGTCTGGACAGGCCATCAGCACACAGGCTGAGACAGCCAGGCCTGCAAAATGAGGACTCTGTGATGCAAATAAATAATCATCAGGCTTCTTGGGTAGAGGCATTGCTCAGCCGTCCACCTGAGCAGCTGTGCCTTGCTCCCAACCAGGAAACATTAGCAGCATGCTTGTGACTCCCTTATTATCATAATTGTGCCCTGGCAGACCACAGAAGGAATTCAGACATCTCCCCCCACCCCTCCAACCTCCATCCTCTTCCAGTTTCCACGCATCGGCTTGCCCCAGCCCATTCCCTCCTCTCTTCCCCTCTCCCTTCTCCTGCCAGGGGCCCCAGCGATGTCCACAACTGGCTTATCAGTCTCAACACACTATTTTTTTAAAAGTTCAATCTTGAAGCACAATGCGCCTGTGGTTAAATCTACTGGGGGTTAGACAACTATCCATAGCTGACTGTGAAAAAGGGTGCTTTCTGTGCTCTGCGGCACAGCGCGGCACTCTGGAACTGGCAGCCCGTAATTAACTGCCGTGATGCCTTCTATCAAACTGCAGCAGGGGGAAAAAAAAATCTCTGGAGATAGCAGTAGTGGAATAGAAAGAACACGGGGCTCTGTCTCCAGTGATCAGAATGTGCATCTCGGTCTTGATTTACAAGGTGGAAAACATTAGCCCCTGGCTACTCAACGTCTAGTCCGCAGACCGGTGGCGTTGGCATCCCGTGGAGAATTTCAGGACGCATCCACCACCTCTTGCATTCGAATCTGCATTTTAACAAGGTCCCCAGGTGGAGTTTGAGAAACACTGACTTAGGCAAATCCCTGGGTCTTATTTTCCACACGTGAGTTACTACATAGCGACACCTTAAAACATGGTCGGGTGTAGAGCAGGTACTATCCAAGTGGTGCTAATACTGTGTTAATGATTAGTATACTGTTCTTTCGCGATTTTATTTTTTAGATTCACATAAAGCAAAATTGATTGTTGGGGGGGAGGGCAGGCATTTCTACGAATTTTAACACATATTTTTGATTCATGTGACTACCACCTGTATCAGGATACAGAATATTTCCATTACTCGAAAAAACTCTCTCACCAAATCCCTTCATAGCTGTGCCCTGCGTCTACCTCTAACCCCTGGCAACCGCTGGTCTCTTCTCTGCCACTGCAGTTTTCTCTTTCAGAGCATGTCATAGAAACGATATCATGCAGCATGTGACCTTTTGAGACCGGATTCTTTCACTCACCCTTTGAGAGTCGGGCGAGTTGTGTTTATCAATAGTACACTCCTTTTTGTTCCTGAGTAATGCTCTACTGTATGGAAGTAACAGTTTGTCCATTCACTTGTGGCTTTTTTTCAGCTTTATTGAGGTATAATGGACAAATCAAATGGTAATATATTTAAAGTACACAGTGATTTGACATATGTACAGATGATGAAAAGATTCCTACCATCGAGATAATTAACACATTAGTCACCTCATATATTTATTTTGTGTGTGTGAACACTCAGTTCTATTCTCTTAGCAAACTTCAATTACACATTACAGTGTTATCAATTGCAGTCACCATGTCATACATTAGATCCTTGGAACTTATTCATTTTTAAAGATTTTATTTATTTGAGAGAGAGAGAGAGCACGAGAGAGCAAGCATGTGTGAGCATGAGTGGGAAGAGGGGCAGTGGGAGAGGGAGAAGCAGACTCCCCACTGAGCAGGGAGCCCAATGTGGGGCTTGATCCCAGGACCCCTGGGATCATGACCTGAGCTGAAGGCAGATCCTTAGCTGACTGAGCCGCCCAGGCACCCCAGAACTTATTCATCTTATAACTGAAAGTTTCTACCCTTTTACCAACCTTTCCCTATTTTTCCCACCCTCCAACCCCTGGCATTCACTATTCTACTCTATCTATGAGTTTCACTTTTTTTTTTTTTTTTTCCAGATTCCACATGTAAGTGATATGCAGTATTTGTCTTTCTGTCTGGCTTATTTCACTCAGCATAATGGCCTCAAGTTCATCCAAGAGGGAAATAAAAGGATTGCCTTATTTTTCAAGGTTGAATAATATTCCTGTGTGTGTGTGTGTGTGTGTGTGTGTGTGTGTCTGTGTGTATACATTTGCTTTATTCATTCATCCATCCATGAATACGCAGGTTGTTTCCACACCTTGGCTACTGCTCTTGTCTTATAATTTATATATTGGTCAGCTTGATGGCATCCCATAATTCCTTTAGGCTATCTTCACTTTTTCATTCTTTTTTTCTTTTTGTCCTGCTGATTGGATGAATTCCGCTGCCCTATCTTTGAGTTCACTGATTCTTTCTTCTGTTGGATCTAGTCTTCTGTTGAACCCCTCTACTGAATTTTTCATTTGTTAATTATACTCTGCAGTTCTATGATTTCTGTTTGGTACTTTCTTACATTTTCTGCCTCTTTGCTGAAATTCTCACTTTGTTCATGCATTGTTCTCATGACCTCAGTGACCATCTTTATGATCATTATTGTGAACTCTTTATTGGGTAAATAATTTATTTCCTTTTCATTGAGACCAATTTCTGGAGGTTCATTGTGTTCTTTTGTTTGGCACATATTCTTCTGCATTTTCCTTGATTCTCTATGTTGGTTTCTGCACATTAGATAAAAGAGCCACCTCTCCCAGTCTTCACAGACTGGTCTCATGTCGGACACAAGGCTTATCACTCTGCCTGGCCGGAGCTCCTAGTTGTTCCTCAAACCTTTGTGATTGTCCAAGCTGCTGTTATTGTTAGTGGCTTCCAGTAGCTGAGGGTGTGCTAAGACTCATTAGTGTCCCAAAGGGGAGGGTCACAATCAGCACCTAGATGTGTGGTAATTAGAAGCTGGACCCTCAGACAGCAGCTGGGAGATGGGCATATCTGCTTTCTTCCTCTGTGCTAAGTCTGGGTATATAGCCATAGAGGGTGTTCCTGGGCTCATTTAAAAACTGCTTCTTTGTTTGCAATGATCCTGTAGGACTCCTGAACACAGGGCCCCATGGCTCTCAAAATTAGGTGATTTGGGGGCCCAGCTCTCAGGTGGGGCTCGATACCAGGACCCTGAGATCATGAACTGAGGGGAAGGCAGATGCTTAACTGACTGAGCAGCCACCCAGGTGCCCCTCGATATTTCTTTTTCAAAAGGTTTTTCACCAATATTTTCATCTGTTATAGGACTATACAAGTTATTTACTTCATCTTAGGTACATTTTGGTCATTTGGGTTTGCAGGGACTTGGTCCAATTCAACTAACTTGTCAAATCCATGTGGGTAGAACTGTTCATAGTATCCCCTTATTATCCTATCATTGGCCATGGGCTTTGTAGTGGTATCCCTCCATTCATTCCCCACATTGGTAATTTGGTTTCTTTTTCTCCTTCCTTGTCAATATTCATTGATGTTCTCTATTGTTTTTCTGTTCTCAGTGTCATCATGTTGTCTTACATTTATTACTTTCTCCTGTCCATTTGCATTGCTCATTTTTTTTAAGATTTTATTTTTATTTGAGAGAGAGAGTACAAGCAGTGGGAAGGGGCATAGGGAGAGGAAGAAACAGACTCCCCACTGAACAGGAGCCCGATGTGGGGCTCAATCCCAGGACCCAAAATCATGACCTGAGCTGAATGAAGTCAGACACTTAACTGACTGAAGCACCCAGGTGCCCCTGCATTGCTCTTATTGTGTCCTTTTTCTAGGTTCTGAAGGCTTAAGCTTAGATTAATTTAGGCCTTTTTTCTTAATGAATATAAGCATTGAATGCTACAAATTTCCCTCAAAACATTGTTTTGCATATATTTTCACTTACGTCTAGTTAAAATATTTTCTCATTTCCCTTGGGACTTCCTTTTTGGATTGATAAGATTATTTAGAAGTGTGTGTTTAATTTTCAAATGTTTGGGAAGCTCTTGTTATCTTTCTGTTGAGTTATAGTTTAATTCCATTATGGTCAGAGAGCATACTCTGTTGGATTGTAAATCTTTTAAATTTGTTAAGGTTTGTTTTATGACCTAGGAGATGGTCTATGTTGGTGAATGTTCCATGTTGACGTCAAAATTTGTATTCTGATGGTTTTCCATAAAATTTTCTAAAATGTCAATTAGATCCAGTTGGTTGATGGTGTTGTTCACTTCCTCTATGGCCTTATTTTCTGTGCACTAGGTCTATGAATTTCAGAGACAGGAGTGTTGAAGTCCCCAACTATAATTGTGGATTTGTCTATTTCTCCTTTTAGTCAGTTTTTGCTTCATGTACTATGGTGTCTGTCATTAGATTCACACTCATTAGTGTTGTCATGTCTTCTTAGCAACTGACTTTTATCAGTATGTGCTTCCCTCCTTCATATTTGGTAATTTTCTTTGCTCTGAAGTCTATCTAATATTAGTGCAGCCACTCCAGCTTTCTTTTGATTAGTCTGTATATTTTTCCATCCTTTTACTTTTTAAAAGATTTTTATTTATTTATTTATTTATTTGCGAGAGAGAGAGAGAGAGAGAGAGAGAGAACACACATGCGAGCATGTGAGCAGGGGGAGGGGCAGAAGGAGAGGGAGAGGCAGAGAATCTCAAGTAGACTCCACGCTGAGCGTGGAACCTGATGTGGGGCTGGATCTCAGGACCCTGAGAACATGACCTGACCTGAAACCAAGAGTTGGACACTAAACCAAGTGAGCCACCCAGGTGCCCCTTTATCTTTTTACTTTTAACCTAGCTATATCATTATAATCGAAGTGAGTTTCTTATAAATAACATATAGCTCAGTCATTTAAAAAAAATCCATTCTGACCATCTCTTTCAATTGATATGTTTAGACCATTTTTATTTAATGTAATTATGAATGTTTTGATTTCTACAATGTCATTTTCTGTTTGTTCCCTCTGTTTTTCATTACTTTGTTTCTCCTTATCTGCCTTCCCTTGGTTATTTGAACATTTTAAAATATATGTTTTAGGGGCGCCTGGGTGGCTCAGTTGTTAAGCGTCTGCCTTTGGCTCAGGTCATGATCCCAGGGTCCTGGGATCGAGCCCCACATCGGGCTCTCTGCTTGGCGGGAAGCCCGCTTCTCCCTCTCCCACTCCCCCTGCTTGTGTTCCCTCTCTCGCTGTGTCTCTGTCAAATAAATAAATAAAATATTTAAAAATAAAATAAAATATATGGTTTTTTTTTAAGATTTCATTTACTTATTAGAGAGAGAGAGAGCCTGAGCAGGGGGAGGGGCAGAGGAAGAGGGAGAAGGAGAAGCAGACTCCCTGCTGAGTGTGGAGCCTGACTTGGGGCTCGATCCCAGGACCCCGAGATCATGAACTGAGCTGAAGTCAGACGCTTAACTGAGCCACCCAGGCGCCCCAATACATGTTTTAATTCATCTTTTTTTTTTTTTTTTTTTTACTATATCTCTTTTTGTTGATCTTTGGCTGGTTTCTCTGCGTATTAGAATATACATATCTAGCTTTTCCCATTCTATTTAGAATCAAGTGGAATGAAGAAACTTAAGACTATATAGGTCCCTTTACCCTCTTATATTTATGTTGTAGTTATCTTATATATTACATCTAAAAACATTGAAAACCCTATCAAACAATGCTATAAATTTCCTTTCAACTGTCAAACATATCTTTAAAAACTCAAGAGGAGAGAAATCATCAATTTTACTCAGTAAGTATTTTTAGTAACAGTAAATAAATATTTACTATTTACATTACTCTTTATGTTGCTCGTCCTTCCTTCCTAATCTTCCAAGCCTCCATTTGGTATCATTTCTCTTCTGGCTGAAGAAATTCCTTTAGCAATTATTTTAGAACAGGTCTGCTAGCTATGAATTCTTTTACTTTTCCTTCACCTGTGAATATCTTTAATTCACCTTTACTCCTGAAGAATACTTTCACTGCATGTAGAATTCTCAGTTAACTATTCTTTTTTTCCCAGCTCTTGAGAAATACCATGTCATTTTCTTCCAGCCTCCATGGTTTCTGAGGGGAAATTCACAGTCATTGAAATAATTGTTCTCTTATAAATGAAGCATTGTTTTTCTCTGGCTGATTTTGAGATTGTTTTTCTTGGTTTTTAATTTTCAGTAGTTTGATTATGCTGTGTCTGGTTATAGATTTATTTGATCTTATCTTACTTGCAGTTCACTCATCTTCTGGAATCTATAGGTTTATGTATTTTACCAAACGGGGGAATTTTCAACCATTATTTTTTCAAAGATTTTTTTCAACATAAAGTTCTTTTTCCTCTTCTCTTGCGATTCTGACAACAGAATTATTAAGCCTTTGGGTATTTTTCCAGAGGTTCCAGAGGTTCCAGAGGCTCTGTTCACTTTTTATCAATCTTTTTTATCCATTATTCAGATTGGTTAATTTCTATTGATCATTTCTGCCACCATCTACATTGTTATTGAGCCTAACCAATGAAGTGTTGTGTTTTTTTAATTTGAGTTGTTGTATTTTTTTTGTTCTAAAACTCCCACTAGTTTTTTTACATATCTCCTATTTTTGATTTGTTGAGACCTTCTGTCTTTCCATTCATTTCAAGAGTGTTCACCCTTACTTCTTAGAGTATTTTTATAATAGCTATTTTAAAATCTTAGTTTGACAATTCTCGCATTTGTGCCATCTTACCATTGCATCCTGGTTCTTTGTATACTGAGTAATTTTGGATTGCATCTGTATGTTTCGACTATTCTGTTATTAGATTCTGGTTCTTTTTTAAATCTTATGGAGAATGTCGCTATTTTTTTGTTTTAGCAGACAGTAAACCTAGTTGCATTCAGGCTGCAAATTTTGACCAGCCTTCTGTGGGTTGTGGTTTCAATGTCAGTTCTGTTTTCGAAGCCTTTGCTATATAATTTGGTTATGTCTCATGTGTGCACGACCCAGTGGCAAGTCTTTGACCTGCACATTGGTCAATTTCTTTGTTCAGGTCTCGAAATCTGTAGTATGCTGTTCAGGATCACATTCATGCATGCACAGGTTTGTGATGATCACAGAAATTCATGAACAACATTACAGGCTCACTTTCACAAGCTTCTCCTTCTCTGTGATCTCCCCAGATTTTTTCCATTTCCTTGGGGCAGTTATGTTACAGGGTAGTTCCTCCAGAATAGCGTTTACCAAGTACCTACCATGTGTGAGGCTCTGTTCTAAGCAATGAACATATATTATCTCATTTAACTCTCACAAAAACCCTATGAAGAAGGTATTATTGCCATTCCTGTGTCGCAGATTGGGAAACTGAGGCCCAGAAAAGTTAAGCAATTTACCCAAGGTTGCATAGCTATAGACGGTGGAGTAAGTAGTGGGCCAGGATTTGAACACAAGAAGTTATCTTAGCCATCACACAGTTCTACATCTATATGACCCCATTGCATGAACCATTCTTTTTTGCCCTCATTCCACTTTGCACACACTTCCATTAACACAGTTGTTGTGTGATAGTAACTTAAAATAAATAACAAATAAATTTATGCCACTATCTCTAGAGCAATGATGCTTTCTTTTCAAATTTGAATCACTGGCAAGCAACAAGTGTATTAGTTCCCTATGGCTGCCATAACAAATTACCACAAATTAGGTGGCTTAAAATAACAGAAATGTATTCTCTTACAGTCCAGAGACCAGAAGTATGAAATCCAAGTGTCAGCAGGTCTGTACTCCCTCTGGAGGCTCTGGAGAACAATCCTTCCTCGCCTCTTCCAGTGTTTGGGGGTTGCCAGCATTCTTTGTGGCTACACCACTCCAATCTCTGCCTCTATCTTCAGATGGCTTTCTCTTCTGTGTGTCTGTATCTTCTCCTTTGGTGTCTGTGTGTCTCTAATCTGTGTGTTTCTTATAGGACACTCATCATCGCATTTAGGGCCCATCCTGATAATCTAAGAGATCTCATCTTGAGATCCCTAATGTAATTATGTCTGCAAAGACCCTTGTTCCAAATAAATCATATTCATAGCTTCCGGACAGGGACACAGCTTTTGGGGACCAACATTCAACTCACTATACCTAGCGGAGAGTACATTATGTGCTCAGGCAATACTGTCTTAGTCAGACATCTTCTCCATTGGAAATGACAAATTCAAGTCAGACTAGCTTAAGCAAAAAGGGAATTTATTTGTTCATATAACTGGCAAGTTGAAAGAGACGCTGGTGTCAGACACGGATGCATCCAGGACTCAACAGTATCTTTCAGTCTCCCCATCTTTCAACTTTTCTTCCTTCTTGATGCCACTTTATTTTCAAGAGGCTTCGCCATCAAATAGATGAGAAACCCTCATTCTGCCAGCATCCATATATTAAATCTCAGTGAACACTTTCATTATTCCTATTTAAGTCACACACCTATCCTTGAAGGAATCGCTGTGATCAGAGTAATGGAGGTATTTGATTGGCCCATCCTTCCACGATCCCTCTGCAGCTGGGATGTGTGATGGCTGCGGTGGATAGGCAGCAAGGCACTGTGATTACCATCCTACCAGAACCACACAGAAGGGAGGTGAAATCAGTTCTCCAGAGGAGAGACACTGAAAAGGCCAATCATATATGGCCACTATAACTTCCAAGACTGTGGTATTTGGAGGCCCACATGCATTGCCGATTGCCGATCTCTTAGATTATCCTTTCATAATATTTAATTAGCTCAACCAGACAGACTTCATCCTACTCATCTCAGAGGCTTGCAATCTTCAGATTCTCTCTTGAAGTATTACGATATAGGTGCACAGGGGAGGTTTCCTTTCCTTTACAAGTTTGAGTTTGAGTCTGCAGTGCCCCAGAGACCCTCAACTCTTCCAAGGTGCTTTGTGGCAGGTCTGAGTGGCAATGTCTAGACTCTGGCTTTGTAAGGCAAATAGCTCCCAAAGCCTCATCAAGATTCTGGCCCAAGCCTTCCCTGTTTCCCAACACCCCATCCCTTGCACTGCAAGCTTTCTAAATACTCTCACAAAGGCATGACCCTGCTGTAGCCCTGAAATCAATACGACGTAGGCCATCCTGGTCCCTACCCACAGAGGTTTATTAAGGTTGAAACCAGAAAATCTCATTATAGTCTGGTCTCACCTCCTTTATGACCTCATGTTGAGGGACCCTGCTGGGTCAGGGCTCAAGTGCATTCTAATGCACAGGATGCTGGGTATCCAGAAGGACTTCTGCCCTTTTCTCTGACAGTCTCCCCGACCCAGCTCCCAGGAACCCTCCCCAACTCTTCTTTGAAGCCCTTCTTATTTGTGTCAGTTTGAATCATCCCAGATCAACTTCTTTGCCAAGAGGACTTTTGTCCAAGTTCCCTTCATTTTTGGGCTCCCCCGTAGTAGCCTGTTACCATCTCCTTGTTTCGCAGACTTACTTCCTGTAGTGGATGTGGCTGGTGCCCTGTCACACACCCTATTGGTCACATCTCTGACTCTGACGGCGGCTGGGGTGAACAGCTCTATGTCAGCTTAGGCTCGTGAGCCTCACCAAAAGGGAGCACCATGCCTTCGCTCTCTGCCCCAGGGCAGTTCAGGCACAGTCCAGAAGTTCAGGGGTGTCAACGCACACAGGGCTAGCCCTAAGCAAGTGGAGGATGGAAGCCAGGGTATTAAGATGGCTGCCTCCCGTCTTTTAGGGGGACATTTTTGGGAGGTATTCTGTATGCTTCTTAGGAGGCCCTGGCCAAACTAGGTCCTGAAAATGCACCCTTCTATTGGCTTTCTCTCCATCCCTGTCTCTACTCTCCCCTCCCCTAATCTTGCTCTTTGGAATCACTTCCCAAACAAACTACCCATTCTCAAATACTTGTTTCTGGCTCTGCTTTGGGTAATCCAAGTAAGACACAGCCTCACTTGCCAAGCAAAGAGGCTATGATCCCAGTGGCAGGGGCCAGTGACGGCCCCCAGGAACTGGCGTTAGCCGTGGCTGGGCAGAATACCCAAGGAGGAAGAAGGGTGAAGGGGAGGCTGGGAGTCAAAGCGAAGAGGCGGTACGGGTTGGCAGAAAGGGTCCGGGCCGTGTTCTGTCACTGCTGTTCCTGATAGCATCATCTCACTGCCTCCCATGATTCTGGATCTCAAATCCTAGCTCTGCCGTTTCTTGGTGGTGTCAAGTTGGTTACTCTGAATCTGCCCACTCGCCTTTGCAGGGGTCATGTTCTGACCTGGTGGACCGCGTCGACTCCATCTGTGATTGACCGCACTCCGTCGGTAAGCCACAGATCTAAGATGCTACCAGGAGTGGCAGAGCTCCTTACAGGACTTGCTTTTCCTTACAGCCACTGTCCTTTAACCCCAGAACACTGCTTGAAACTGTTTCCTCTGTCCCCCAACCAAGCTCACGTCTCTAGACGACATTCGTCTTCTGGGGGGTATTCTATCGCACAGCGAGTGAGTGGGAGTCCGTAGTCCTGTTTAGCAGTCCCTATCCTGGACCAGAGACTCCCTCTTGTTGCTGGTGACCCAACTGTGAACAGGAGCACTGCCCGGGCCCTTGCTGGAGGGCCTTTCCTGCACCCTCGAGGTGGTCACACCATTTGCCCCGACCGACAATCCCCCATCATCCACGAAACGAGCCCTAGAAACATGGGCCCGGCCCAACATTCAAGGATGATTCCTGCTATCTTTCATCTCTCGGGCCCAGAGGACAAACTCTTTTCCTTTGTGTTCTATTTTGACATTATTCTGCCTCTTTGTTCCCATTTTAGGGCAGTGTGAGGGAAGCTGTGCATTAGCTTTTGTGGGCTTTAATGAAGCAGGATTTGACAGCATTTCATATCAGGTATCATCTTTTGTGTGCATGGGGAGAAGGGCTAGAAATGTTCCTTTAACTGGTGCCAGAAGAGAAGACAGAGAAAGACAAGAAAAAAAATCTGATAACTACTTTTTTTCCATTAAAGTTCCGGTCCCTTTCTAAAACATGCTATTCGTCTATATTTCAAATCAGTTGGGAATCATATCTTTCCACAACTGCATTTCCTCACTTCCTGGAAACATATATCACAGGATGTATAATAAATGTTTATGCTAGCCGTAAAGAGGAAAGTCACATTTAATAAAATTTACCATAGACCCCAAGGTGATTTTAATATAGGAGCCTGAGTGTCGAATCCCAAAGCAAGTGAATTTGGGCTTAAAGCCCATCCTGAACTGACTTCATTATGCATAGTTGATGTTGGGGGGAGGACGGGGGGAGGGAAGTTCAAACAACAAAACTTCCTGAGGTCCCTGCATGAATGAATTGGAATGAGGCTCTCACATTAACCCTGCACTTCCCCGTGTGTCTCTCAGATGCCCCACATGAAGGATTATTATGGAGCAGCTGGTGGCTGGCTCCTCCCTGCATCTTTGAAGGATAGAACAAGAAGAAACAGCTGAAAATAGCCAGTAGACGAGGTAGACCAGTGGGGACAATTTCACTCACAGGGAGGACTGCTTCTTCTTGGGGTGAAGATGCTATCGTGAGTCACACGTTGGGCGGGAGGCATGACCACTGAGATCGGGACGGTTATCCGCAAGAGCCAGCCTTCACAACGGGCCACTCAACATAGAACAGAGTTTTTTTCTCCTCAGGATGGTGGAGGCCCAATTCAACCCAGAGTCCAGGGCATGCATGATTCGATGCCATGTGAAGGCTCCCAGGGGGACCATGTTCACAGGCAAAATCAGTGGATTTGAGACTAGACTCAAGTGCTTTTCTAGAAACTGTAGAAGGAGCCACACTGAGGAAACTAGTGTTTCCTGCACTTGACCGGCTGGTGTTCTTTCATGACTGGCCCGGAGAATCCCATAGCTAAGCTCTGATAGGAGCAATTTCCACGTAGCCTGAAACTTCACATCAGTATCTCCTGAAATAAGATGTCTCTGGCTTGAGGGAACGGCAAGAGAACCCCGAGGTCAGCCCTGCAAGGCAGTGGGCCTTAAGCCGAGGTCAGGGCAAAACTTAAGGAGACGCTTGTTCTCAAGGCTTGACTCTGTACTTGCACTCCCCTGACACTGTGTCCTTTCTTAAACTTTGCTGCCTGGCACCTGTGCTTTGGTCTGCTTAGCTAGGGAAGGATCCCCCGACCTGGGCCTTCAGAGACCTGGGAGAAGCTGCCCTTCCTTCCAGTGGGCCGCCGGTGGTGGAGCCAGCCCAGGAGGGGCTCAGACTGACCTTAGGGAGCGGACCTGGATGGTTCCAGGCTTGTAGCAGCCACAGCGCCAGCAGGCTGGAGAAGGGCAAGTTTTCATCTACACCTTCACTCGCCCAGGAGATATCAAAACTGAATGCTGTGTGGCCAAAGGAGCCAAGATGTTTGCCCCTCCCTGGACCTAACTGAAGGCACCTTCCTAACCAATGAACAATGGGACTTGTTTTGTTTTTTTTTAATATTTCATTTATTTATTTATATTAGAGAGAGAGAGAGAGCAGGGAGAGGAGTAGAGGGAGAGGGAGAGAGAGAGAGAGAGAGTCTCAAGCAGACCTGAGCCCAAATCAGGAGTCAGACACTTAACCGACTGAGCCACCCAGGCGCCCCTGAGACTTGTTTATGTTTATTTTAACCAATCACGTACAGAAACTTGGACTCCTCCACCTTATCCCACGGGCTAGTTTTACTTTTTGGTCCTTAATTAGCATAACCACCAAGGACTTCCTCTTCTGGCACTTAACTCCGAGAACAACTCATTGGCCTGGCCTGGCAAGCTAACAGACTCGGCTTTGTGAATTTATATTATATTATATTATATATTATACATCTAAGTTTGGATGGTCTGTTTTATTCTTTGAGGATGTCCAGTTCCAGGAATGTGCTTCTCTCCTCTCAGCATGCTGGCGTGCTGGAATTGGGACACGTGGCTACAGGGAAGCAAAAAGCCTCCTTCACTGTCTTGACTGCGGCAGCTGCAGGCTGCTGAGCAAAGAGCCGGCAAGACTCAGCCCCCACCATCCAGTAAGCCTCCAATGAAGCAGCGGGCGATCATCGGAGCTGCTTCGGGATCCCCGATCCGTCAGCCGGCCGGTCCTTCGGCGTGCCTTGCCCCGCCCCACGCCTCTGAGAGCTGGTGCGCCCTGCAGGGCGGCCTCAGCCCGGAGCTGCACGTCAGGACAGACCGGGCTGCACTGGCCCTCCTGGCTGCAGGCACCAGGCTGGGCCGAGGAGGCATGCAGACTTCACAGGCTCATTTCATCCACTAAAACGAGGGAGCGATCAAACCCAACCAGGGTGTCTAAACCCAGAAATGCGGGGGCTTGAGGGCTTAGGGATTGGTACAATGACCTCCATGGGGTCTGTTTCTTCTTCACACCTGTTTTGAGAACCACTGCCCTGAAATAACCCCGGATCACCAGGACCTCCTAAACAGACCAGCTCGTGAAACGCATGCCGAGCGCTTGTTAAAAATTCAGACTCCCAGGCCCCTCTAAGGGTAACCTGAATCCACAAGGCAGACACGGCAATGTCCTGTGGCAGGTGGATGGGAGGGCTGAGAGTCCAAGAAAAACTGTTCGGGCCCCGCCGGGGCTAGGCGTGTGCGCTGAGAACCATGACCCCAGGAAGGGACTGTACGTTGGGGGCATAGGCTCTGGAGCCAAACTGTGTTTGAACCCTGCCTCCATTTGCTGTGCTACTTTGAGTAAGTTACTTAGCCCCTCTGGGCCTGTCTGACCTCATCTGTAAAATGGGGATGATGAGAGCACCTCCCTAAGTAGGGAAGGTATGAAGAGTCAAGGAGAGAATAGATGCCCAGGGCTGGGAACAGTGCCTGGCACTTAGTCAGAACTGTGAAAGTGTTGGCTCTCAGCTCCAGGGGAGGCTGCTCAGATCTTGCCATGATGCCGGGGCATTGATGCCAGGGGAAGAGCCGCTGACCACACGCCAGATGAGAAGCCAGGCGGCAGGAAGCGGCCCCCGCCTCTGGGCAAACCCCAACCACTCAGCGCCCACAGCTCAGCCAGCCTCTGAGGACCAGGGTAGAAACCAGCTTTCTCAGCGGGAGCCAGACAACCCACTTCCCAGCAGTGGAAAGTGCTGTACATGCCGTACACGGTCCTTCCTGGGCCGGGCGGTGGCGGGGGGGTGGGGAAAGGGTGGGGGGCTCCCCAGGCCTCTCTCCCTGGACCTGACGTCTCAATCCTTCCAGCTCCCTTCCTGCTCCTGAGCTGCGGCCGCCACCGCACCGCCACCATCAGGCTGACGAAGCTCCCCACCTCCCACCTCCCACCTCCCGTGCGGGGCTGGGAGAACTGCCAGGAAGAATCGGCGCAGCAGTGAGCTCCAATAATGCTAAACAATGGATTAATTACACTGTTCGCCTGTTTAGCTGCAGCTCCCGGGGTCGCGTGCACGTGCGGTCATGGCAGACAACAGGTGCGAGACGCCGGGGAGCGCATCCAGTGCCCCGTGCCGCCCTCTGCCCCCTCTCCCCAGCCCCTCGGGCCTCCCGAGCCCGGTCACGTCCTCCAGCCTCCCCCCCTGCCCCCAGAGACATGAAAGGCTTTTGTTGTTTTCTCCTCCTTCCCGCCTTTTTAAGGGGTTTCGTGCTGGGAGTGTGGCTTGTTTGCACAGCCCCTCGGAGCTGGAGGATGGAGAGCTCTGGGGGGCGAGGGGAGACTTCTTTCCAGAAGGGCATCTGGCATGGGGGGGGGGGACGGCGGGGCTGGCACCGCTCTGAGCCCACCTGGCCAGGCAGGGAAGGGGCGACAGCTGCTTTATGCTCCTACGCCTGCCAGCTTTTTCCCGAAAGGAGGTCAGCCTTGGAGACCAAACTGCTAATTAGGTCGCATTCTGCTTCCTGCTGCCACTTTAATTTCCACCCCAGAAAACCTTCAGCTGCGAGTCCAAGACCATCAGCCCCTTTCACCCAAATGCAAATGTCTCCGAGGCCTCTCTGGCTGGCCGGCCTTCTGGCTGGCAAGGCCACCAGCCGCAGGGCTCTGCGCAGAATAGGAGCCTCCAAGACAGAGGGCTGCCTTAGACAAAACCGGCCTCGAAAATCCCAAGTCTGCCAGAGTGTGGGGTTGCTTTGAAGGCAGGCCGCCCCGCAAAGACTACAGAAGCTGGGTGTTCTGAACGAGCACTGAGCCACAAGTCCAAGACCTTGGGCCTATTTTTGACTTTGACACTAATGAGCTGGTGACCTTGGGCAAGTCACTTCTGCTCCCTTAACCGGTCTCCTCATCTGTAAGATGAGTGGGTTGAATGACCCCTTCCAGCTCGGAGCCTCTGTGATTCTGACGAATCTTATTTCTGATGGATCTATTTCAAATTCATAAAGAGCTCAGTTTGATCTGTCTGTCCCTCCAGCAGCCATAGAGGTGTATTTTGCCTCTCTTTCCCCTAAAGACTGAAGCCCCCAGATTAGGTTGCCCTCACTCGTCCTTGCGTGCCAAGCAGGAGAGTGGGAGCAGAGAGATTCTCCTCTGCCCAGGGTCTCTGTGGGGGCAAGGCCTGACGCCGGGTCCTTGGCTCTCCTCAGGGAGGCCCTGCTAGCAGAACTGCACAAGCAAGGAGTCCCCGGGATCCAGAGTCCCCTTATTTGGCCTTCCCCACACCCCCTTCTCCTCTTCATCTCAACCTCAAATCCACTTCCTTGACCCTTATCCAAACCTTATCAGAAAAGGCTCTGACATCGGTCATTGACTCCTTGGTGGCCATGGAAAAACAGTTTGTTGCTTTCCTTGGGTGGCTTTGCATTTTCAGCCTCACGTGGCAGGTGCCATGGTGGCCAGATTCCCTCCCCCCCACCCCAGGCACCCCAGCCCCCGGCCACCAGGCCTGCCGGTATGGCTACGTCCCCCTCTGGGGACTGCTCTTGGCTGACGGAGAGCCTCTTTGTCCGGGGTCACACCACCTTCTAGGGTGAGAGGGAGGCGGTACCAAGGCCCGGCCCCTTGGCCTCAGTTGGGGACAATTCTGCAAGGCGATCCCAGCTCTGCGTGGCAAGCATTCCGACTTCTCCCTCTGCCTTGCTCTGCTTCCCTCCCTCCCTAATGGCTGTTGAGCCCGAGGGCCCCAGGGCACTCCCGATACACCTCCCGCGTGCCCATCTGTGACTCAAAGTATCTTTCCCAGGAAACCCAAACCAAGAGACCTCACGTCTGCCTCTCTAGGTCAAAACCGTGTGTTCGGCGGCTGGGGAACAGTTTCCTTCCCGAATTCCCACAAAGGAGGCAGTTACCTTCTGGCAAAGCGAAAGGGCGATCCTTTGGGTCCGGCCTCACATCTGCCCCCATACTGTGCAGCATTTGGGCTCCTTTGCAGACGGGACACACAGGTTTGTGACGCTCGCCAGATGCAGCAGCACCCAGGCAGACTCCCTGGAGCCGGTCCGGGGGCATCCACCTTGTCTCCTCTCGCGTCACTTCCTCCTTGCCTCGTGTTGCAGGTCGGCCCCTGCGTCACGCTCTGCTCCCTGATCTGGTAACGCAGGAGCACGACCTAACTAGTTACCCAACTAGCGGCGCCCGCACCCCCCGAAAGGAGCCTGTGCATCTTTCCCTGAATAACACCGAGAGAACGGAGGACAAGCCTCCGGGGGTCCGACTGGGGTGCTGGCAGCAACTCATCGCTACCACTCCTGGCTTATCTCCAACAGCAAAACAGTATATAGCCGGGCTATTCCTCCAGCGAACTCTGGTCCTCTAGCCGGGGCCAGCCTCCCTGCCCCCAGCCAAGAGCCGGCAGAGGTGTAAAATCCAGTCCCTGCCAAGCTCCCAAAGTCAGAGGTCTAAAGAAATAATTACAAACCAGTGTGACAAATGTCACGTGAGGGTGCGCGACCTGCCCCCTAAGGGACTCGGCCCAGGAAGGGGGTTCCAGGCTCCACGGACAATGGTTTGGAAACAGGTGCAATGTGCTCACTTTGCTCCTGGCTTAAGATGACTGAGGCAAACAGGACCATTTCTCATCTGGGCATGTTCATTTATAACCTGCTGGGTAATGGGGGCCCACGTGCGGTCCACCAGCCCACAAGGGTCACCTGGCCCAATGAAAGGCGTGCGCAGGTATGCCGGGAGTCCCTGCCCACTCTTCTTTCCTCCCTGTACTGACGCCGGACGGAGCACAGAGAAAAAGCCCACTGAGAGAAAGAACCGCTTCTGCCCCTGCACTGAGGGCTCTAGACCCCAGACTGGTCCCAGACCTGGTTTAGAAGTCTGCTGGGCAAAAACTTCTCTGTCTTGTCCATTCTGTGCCCCTACGTGCCAGACACTGCTGAGACTCAACAGCCGAGGGGCGAGCCAGCAAAGGGGGATGGTGGCGGGCTAGGGGGGTTCCAGGTGTTACCAAGAGAGGCGGGAGCACAAGGAATGATTGCAGAGCTGGAGGCAAGAGGAGAAGGGGAAAGGGGAGAAGTCATGGATCTGGAGACATTTCGTAGAAGCAGACTCGGTGAGTGATGGGCTCTGGGGAGGAAGGAGGACGAGGCAGGTGAGGACAGGGCGCAGGTGTCAGGCTTGAGGGACTGGAGCACATTTTCAGCAGGCTGCATTTGAGAGGGCCATGGGACTCCAAGGGAACATAGGGTCTAAAATTCGGGAAAGAGGTCTGGGCTGGAGTTGGAGATTGGGACACATGAGAATATAGGCAGATAGTGGTTGAAATCCTGGGAATGGATAAGACCACCCGAGAGAAGAGGGCCCAGGACAGAATCTCGATCAGCAACAACCCTTACAAAACAGCCAGAATGGGAGGAGCCTGATACCAGCCAGGGTGGTCAGAAGTGGATCAGAGGTCACGAATACCAAAGGGAACCTAATTTTCCAAGTGAAGGGTATTCATCAGTGCCAAAAGCTGCTGAGAAGTCAGATAGGCAGAGATATGGAAAGTGACCCCGATAGGAGCAGTGCCAATGGCCTGTGGCTGACCTCAAAGGCGGGAGAGGCAGAAAGCCTTGAAGAGAAGTAGAGGCACTTCAAGGCCACCCAGCCCGTCACAGAGACCCTGACCAGAGCACAGAAGGCCATCCAGCTCACGGCAATGCGCATTTGAAGCTTTAGATTGGGAGGCAGTTTTCCTTGACATTGAACTCAATTCCACTTCAAGAGACAAGGCAGGCTCATGCTTCCCCAGGTGTTCCAGGGCACCGCGGGACCCACGTGTGTATAAGCATCTTGCCGTTACTCTAAGGAACTGGAACTAATGGATCAGCCAATTAGAAGTCCCACAGCTGCCTGCCAGGGGAGGGCGGGGGGATGCTGAGGGATCAGAGAGCCTGCCTCACCCCAGACCGGGAGGCTGCTCCAGCGACTGCCAGAAGCAGGCATGCCACGCTGGAAATGTTGCCCGGCAGACCGTAAAATGCCCAACTTTAAGACCTTCTTTTAAAGAGGTGCCTTTTTTGTTGTTTTGTTTTGCAGGGGAGGAAAAGAGGCCTCTTTTATAAAAATAAAGCCTCTGCCCTGCAAGGTTTGAGGTCAGTCCACCGTCTAGAAGGAGCATCTTTAGAACAGGTTGCGGGGTGGGGGAGTGCCCCCCACCGTGAGCCCTGCCAACACCTCCCACCTCAGCAGCTCATCTTGGGGGTGGTCTCCCTTTAAAACTCTGGCGCTGGCACGCAAGAAAGGCCTTTTCCTTTAAACTGCTCGGACCGCACCGGGGCGCCTGGGTGGCTCAGTTGGCTCAGCATCTGCCTTCAGCTCAGGTCATGATCTCGGGGTCCTTGGGATCGAGCCCGGCCTCGGGTTCCCTGTTCAGTGGGGAGTCTGCTTCTCCCTCTCCCTCTGCCCCTCCCCGCCGCTTGTGGTCTCTCCCTAGCTCTCTGTCTCTCAAATAAATAAAATCTTTAAAATAAAAAATAAACTGTTCAGACAGCTGAGAAGGTTAGGAATTCCAAAAGCAAAATCTAAAATGCTAGGGGCAAACAAAGGAAAATGAACACACGCACAAGTACAAACAAAGCCATGTTTACCAAGTAAAGGGTTCTAATTCTACTCTAGCTGATGCTTCACTCAGCTTTGGGGCCCAACTCCAAGGGCTCCAACACCCCCAAACAATACCCTTCCTAGATTCCTAGTTTCTCTCCCCAGCCCCCTGCCTACTTTTGATCTTCCTTTTCCCTTCCTAAGTATGGGGCTCTTGTCACACAGACCTTCTGGGGCATGATGATCCATTCCTGGGGAACGTGGCAGCCTTCTTCGGATTCCCAACCGCAGAGAAATATGTCAGGCCAGTGGTTGTCACACTTGAGCATGCATGAGGATCACCTGGAAAGCTAATCAAAACACAGAGCAATGAGCCCAGTTGCCCAGTTTCTGATTCAGCAGGTCAGGGGTGGGTTCTCAGCTGCTGCTGCTGGTCCACGGATCACACTTTGGAAACCACTGGTGTAAGCCCAGGTTGATAACTCTTTAGGATTTAAGCCACCTCGCCCTGCTTCTGTGCCCATGTCAACATTCACTTCTCTGCTCACCCTGACCATGGCCTTGGGACCCTTATCTTGTCAAGGCAGTCTTCCAGATAGTCACTGAATGCGGTCGAAGGTCAAGATGCTCTCGCTGCTGTGGTTGCTGCCACTAATATGCAATATGCCCGATATAAGAAAGGATACCACCACTGACCAAGTCGCTTAGGCCAAAAGCCTGGGCGTCATCCTGGATTCCGTTCTTTCCGTTCTTACTCTTAGCTCCTCAGCGAAAGCTGCCAGCTCGAACTGTAAACCAGATGCTGGGTCTGACCCCTCCTCACCCTGGTCCAGGCCACCACGGCTCCTGCCAGGCCCCTGGGACAGCCACCTACTGGGTCTCCGTGCTCCCACCTTGCCCACCCTGCAATCTGCTCTCCCCACAGCGGCCAAAGGGCTCACTTCAAAACACGTCATCTTTCTCTGTTCTCACCGGCCAGCAGCTTGTAACAGCTTCAGAATAAAATCAGATCAAAAGTTCTTACTGTGGCCGCTAAGATTCAAACAATCTAGCCTCTGCTCCCCGCTCTGATCTCATCCCCTTTACCCATGTGCGCACACACGCACGCATGCACGCACGCGCTCGGGCTCTCTCCGTGCTCCCACTGCCTCCCTTGCACTTGCTCCTCCCTGTGCCTGGAGCGCTCCCGCCCCCATTGCCCTGGGCTCATGGTCTGGCCTCAGAGGGGTCTTCCCAAGCTCCCACCTCCATTCACCCTTCCACGCATTCCCTGGGCCCCCGCCTTCCTTTCCTTCCCTTCACAGGACTCATTATCTGACAACATGTCAGACATTTGTCGGCTTCCTCTTCCTCTCCCTCACTAGAGTGCAGGCTCCCTGAGAACAAGGTCTGGATTCCTTCTCCCGCACCCCCCCCCCCCGGCCCGCTGCCAGATCCCCAGTGCCTGGAACAACGCGTGGCCCCAGACACAGGCTCAACGCGTATCTACTGAATGGATAAATTTATGAACAGGTTTACTGTTACATGCTAAGAATCTTTTTGAGAATTACTTCAATGAATTCTCATAATGACCTATAGTCTAGATATTATCATCAGCATTGTCCCCATTTTGTGGGTGAGGAAACTGGGTCTGGCGGACTTCAGCACCTGCCCCAGACCTCACATATAGGAGCCAGCAGAGCCCAGATGAGAACCAAAGCCTCTTTCACCCATGCACATGGGCCCTTTTCCTGACTCCTCCCCTGAGGCAGGGCCAAAGTTCATTTCCCGTGAGCACCTGAGCAAGTGCACCTTCTAGTGCACGTGATTTTCCTATTATCATCTAGCAGAGAACAAGGCTCCCGAGAGGAGCTAATGCTGATGGAGGAAATAGGTGGAGAGGTCTGGAGTGAAAGAATCTGCGCAGGTGGGGGATCAGGGAACGGGCCAGGTGGGGCACAGAACAGGACCGCATGCCCTGGAATGGGAGTGACACTTCAACAGGACAGGAAAGGACCCCAGATGGGAGGCAGGCTGTGCTAAAGACGGAAGCGAGTCTGTCACAGGTTTGCTCTGGGCCCGTCCAGGCTACATAGGGTCCCACCGGAATCCTTAGACCGGGTCCATCCATGGTGGAGGAAAATTGAAAGTCACTGTTATTCGGCGAATACTGACGGAGCACCTGCTCTGTGCCTGGCACTGTGCTGTCAGAATACATGCCCACTGTGTATTTGTGCTGTCCTCTGCCCCCAGCCCCGGCAGGTCGGACTTCCACAGCCCCTTTTCTCTCGAAGCCTTTAGGCTATTACACAGGCCTCTCCAAAGTCCACACAGCATCATATCATCATCCCCACTTCACAGCGGGGGCTATTTGTTGCCGCAGCTAAAGGGACTGTGGCACCAGCTGGTTCCACATACTCTTCCGGGACCTCTCTCCTTCCCTTCACACAGTTCTCGGGTTGTCCTTACTTTCCGCACTGCAATCCATCAGCGCTATGATGGCCTCCACATTGCCAAATCGAGTGGAAACATTTCCCGCCTCTCTTCCTCAGCGCTCGTCAGTATTTGGAACTGCTGCCATGTCCACCATTCTGTGTGTTTTGATAACATCACTCTCCCAAGTTTTTCTCCCACTTCTTTTTTTTTTTTAAGATTTTATTTATTTATTTGACACAGAGAGAGAGAGCGAGAGCAGAAGCAGAAGCAGGAGGAGTGGGAGAGGGAGAAGCAGGCTTCCTGCCGAGCAAGGAGCCCAATGCAGGACTCGATCCCAGAACCCCGGGACCATGACCTGAGCCAAAGGCAGATACTTAACCGACTGAGCCACCCAAGCGCCCTTTTTCTCCCACTTCTTGGCTGATTTATTCTTGGTCTCCTTTCTAGGTGTCTATTCTAGTCCTTTTCTCGGGTCCTGAGGGTCGAAGCTTCCCTGTGCTTCCATTCTAGACCCTCAGTTCTTCTTATTCTATAAACACCTTCCAGATGACTTCTTTCAACCCATAGCTTCAACTACAATTATACCAAGGTTCTCTAAATATTTTTGTTCATGCTATTATTTTAAGAATTGAGCATAGACCCCTCTGTATGTATGGTTATTTATTTACAGGTGAATGCATGCATTCTTGTACTTTTTTACTCCATATATTATAAAACATATATAATAGAAGTGTGAAAAATAGATACAAATAAATCTAAACAGAAGCTCTAATCATTTCTTCTCCCACCCAATGGATTATCTTGCATCACATCATTCTCACAGATTACTGGTTGGCAGACCAATTACTTCTTATGGCAGAGACAGCCAGCAGTCCGCCAACAATTCAAGTTTCCCTTTCCATAATTGTGGCGAGCTGGGAGGGGCTACCTATTTTAAAGAGAAAAAAAAGCACCACTTAAACACATTGGAAACAAAACTGAAGATATAAATGGGAGTGTGTGTGTGTGTGTGTGTGTGTGTGCGTACATATACACAATTGCCTACCAGACACGAGCTATCATAGAGGTATGCCAAATTTAGACGCAGCATGTACAAAACTAAACTCATCTTTCTTCCCAAAACTCTGTCCTTCAGGAAATTACCAGATGATGCTGGAAAATAATATGTCAGAAAGCAAAGAAGTGCTCAAAGGCTACGGGGGATATGCCAAAAGGACACAATAGTTGGCTTAAAGGGGATCCCACTAGCCAGATGGGACAGTTAGAACATCAAAAAGAATGACTGTAGTAATATATGTAACATATATTATGTATATTATATATAATACAATATGTATTATGCATAGTATACATAATATATAATGTATATTGTATTATATTATATATAATGTATATATAATATATGGTATATAATATATGTGTAATATATAATATACATACACATATACACATAAAATAAATTTAATATACATATATATTAAATTTATTATGTATATTTTGTATATATATTAAATATATATATATATATATATTTTTTTTTTTTTTTTTAAAGGAATCCAGGAGTCCAGGGGTGCCTGGGTGGCTCAGTCGGTTATGTGTCTGACTTAGGCTCAGGTCATGAGCTCAGGGTCCTGGGATCGAGCCCTGCATCGGGCTTCCCGCTCAGTCTGCTTGTCACTCTGCCTCTGCCCCTCCCCCTGCTTGTGCTCTTTCTCTCTCAAATAAATAAAATGAAATCTTAAAAAACAAAAAGGAATCCAGAAGTCCATAGTAATACCTTTTACAAAATGGTGAGGGGGTGGGGGAAGTGGAGAGGGAAAGCTCTTCTTTACAGATGAAAGCCAGCTAATGAATGTATAAGGTATGGAAAGTTTAGGAAATCAGTATTTTATAACTGGCAATGGAGCAACTGATTGAGGCAAGGGTCATTCCTGAATGATAACTGGTGAGACGTTCACAACAAGATATTTACACAGTCACATAGCTTCACCCCGACAGACTACTTATTGATTACAAAGGGGGAAAGGTGCTTTTTGGGGGGAGAGATCAAACTTAGCATCATTAAAAAAAAAAACTTAGCATCGTTAATAATGGGTCAAACAGCTATTATGTGTCTCCTGATGAGACACAGCAAGAAAAATATAACATCGCTCATGTAGAATGCTCACCCACAATGCACAACCCGAATCTTATCCTGTGGAAATAATCAGCCATACTCAGATTGTGGCTCATTCTACAAGGCAACCAGCCTAGGCTCTGAGAAAAGGTCATGTTATGAAAGACACAAAGCGACAGAGAGGACTGTGGTAAATGACAGGAGACTAGAAAGATGGGACCACCACATGCAATCCATGATCTCTGAGTCCTAGATTTTTAAAAAAGCTATTAAGCACATACGTGGAGACATCTGGGGAGATTTAAATATGCACCGTGTATTAGATGAGATGTAAACGAGGTTACATTTCTTGAGAATTGCAGTTTTGTAGGAGGATGTCTTTGCTCTTAGGAGATACATGCTGATGTATCGAGCTGTAAGGTATCACGATGTCTGCATCTTACAAATGGTTCAGTGAAAACATGTTTCTGCATGTCACAGTGGACACATTGCAAACCAGCGAGGGAGGGAGCGGGGGAGGGAAGGCAGACGCAGGGCACTGCTAACAACGGATGCATCTAGATGAAGCACAGAGAGGTGTTCCTGTACCATTCGGGCAGCTTTCCTGCAGTTTACAAATTTTCAAAGTACAACATGGGGAAACAAGCAAACAAACTTTGTCCCTGCTCCTGCTAACACAAAGGTTATCAGGGACCAGACTAGAAAAAGCTTTATTTGATTAACCTAAGGGTTGAAACCTTTTCCTGAAAGCTAAGGAAAATCATGGAAAGAGTTTAATCAGAAAAAAATGACATGATCCGATTAGATGTGGGAGTCGAGAGAGAAGGAAGGGCGCAGTGGGACTCCATCTTCTGGTTTTTTTCTTTGTTGTCCTCTGTCCATCTAGATGACTATATTGTGAAGAGTCTACTTTCTAAATGTCTCTCTCCTCAGGCTGAGCCTTAGCACCCAGATTCCCATGAAAAGTGACTCGGTTCGGACGCCTATCCTTGCTCCCTGGATGAGCGGTCTCTCCACCAAGGCCTCTCCCAAATCAGCCTGCGGTTGGGGCTGGAGCAGCTTTTCTAACATATAAGCACAGCCAAAGCATTCCCTGTTGAAAATTTTTTAGCAGCAGCTCTGGGGGAAAGTTCAGCGCCTTTGGCTAATCACCAGTAGACATCCTGGTCTGGTGGCGGCCTGCCGACCTTTCCGGCTGCCCCTTCCGCCACATTCCATGTCTGCCTATGTCCCACTAACTTGTGGGTAGTGCCTCGCGTGCACCCTGCTTCCGCCCACCTTTGGGCCTTTATGCAATGCTTTCTGGTCCAAAGGGAGTGCCTCTTTGCCCCTTCTCTCTGCTTGAGCCACCTCTGCTTGCCCATCAGAGCTAACCGAAGCAAACTCTCTTCTGGAAGCCTTCCCCGACTCCATGGAGTCTCAGCTGCTTTCACTTTCCGTGCTTCTCTGGCGCCCACTTACTAATTCCACTGCTGCCTTTCTTCTTACTTGTATCTCTTCCCCATTCAACTCTAAGGTCCTTGAGAACAGGGGCCATGTTTCATCTGTTCACTAGAAGGATGCTCCATATTGTATCCATGGGACCTGAGCAACAGATCCCACGAGAAAAAAATATGCACTGGTTCCTGAACTTGAGCAGCAGAACATTGTCAAGAGTTTCTCAGAGTGGCGGCCATTGGACGAATTCCATGAATAACACTGAACACACTGAACACACTGAACTCACAGCTGCTGTTTGGTTTTCTATGTGTATCCTCACAAACACCCTCCAAAGTAGAGCAGACACAAGGGAGCAATGGAAAGATGGCCTGGATTCCAGAAGCCGAGAACTGGGCCCCCCACTCTCCAAGCTGGTCACCCACGGACATTGAGCTCAAGGACTCCTTTAAGGGCCCCCTCAGATCACCATTGTTCAGTTCTGTGGTTGCAGAACAATATTTTCAGTGTCGAGTCTTCAAAGTATCATCTGTTTCTTCGGGGCCTGCTATGGAGAGCTCCAAATAGCTCAAGTGGATGGAAAAAGGTTGTCCTCGCCCTGGCTAGGACTGCCCCTAGCCTCCGTCCTCTCGGAGAAGCGCTGCCTTGGGCCACTTCTGAGATGAGAGGAACCTCATTCGTGGTGAACTGGCCACCCCAGTGCCCTGCTGTCATCCCCCGTGTGTCCACCAGAAGCCCAAGTTGCCTCAAATGGCAAAATGCCTGATTTCTGCTCTCCGGCTGTCCCCCCTCACGGCCCCGGCAGTGTGGTGTGGTGACAGACCGTGCATCCGGAAAAGGGACGCCTTATCACGGTCACAGGCAGATTGAACCCACACCCGAGAAGCCCCAGGGGGTTCCTCCTGGCCCCGAAGAGACAAAGGGTCCTGTCCTTTACCCCTTCCCCTTCGGCAGCCTGTGGCCTTCTCAGCTTCATGAGAGCCACTCCTTTGTAAACCCTCTGCCAAGGGCTTGGAGACGGAGGCCTGGGGCCAAAGGCACTGCAGCTGCCCCGGCCGCTGAGAACAAGCTGCCTTTTGTATCACAGACACCGATGAAGGGCTGGATTTACTTCTAGCACCTTCAGTAACAAGGCTAACCTATTTCTGTCACCCTCAGGGGTTCAACTTTTAACCAGGGAAAGAAAGAGCCAACAGACAGCTACACTCATACTCCCACAGGAGTCCGTTCAAGGGGTCTCTCTGTGCTATTTCTGCCAAAAAAGCAGCATGAAGAGTCACCCCGGAGAAGGCCTGCCCCGAAGCCTGTTGGTCCGAGGCTCTGGACGCCTCACTTCCACCCCACCCCCCCACCCCCCCACCCCTGTGCAGCCACCCGGCCTCAGCAGAGACTGTCTTAACCAAGGCCTCCTGGGGCATTTCACCCACCGGGGCTCAGCCTTTATGCATCCGGAATGTTCTTTCGCCTCCTGGAGCTCCAGAGGGCATGCATCTGAAGTCCATAAATATTGTAAGACTCCACCTCTGTGTACTCTTGCAGCTGGGGGCTCGTCCCAGAGCAGGCCTGGATGGTTCCAGCATAAAGCTGCTTGCTCGCTGTTCAAAAATATGACCCGAACCTGACAGCTCACAAAGACACTCAGATCTCCTTGCTGCTCAAGGCCCACGTCCCACCCGGCTTCTCCCCCTGCCCCTTCCTTTGCTGCTTTGCTGGCCTCTGCCCTAGCTGACCCCTCAGCTACTGCCTTATTTCTGGCTTCTTGGTCTGAATTCCCCACCTGAATACTCGAACGTGTCTGTGTTTCCCCCTGCTCCGCACTGCCTTTGATTCGCCGGCATCTGGCTCCATCTCTCTACTTGATTAGCGGCCGCCTCGCCAAGACCACGTCCCGTGGCTTTCTCCCTGGAGACCTTCGTGCTCTCGAGTGTCCCTCCTTGAAGTGTTCACCTCTTGGCCATCTCCGGCGCCACGATGGTCGCCAACACGGGAGTCACCATTATCACCACCACCAGCAAGAGACAAATAATTATTTGAATAGCACTTAGTTGCCTTTAAATCACTTTCACATGCATTTGCTCCTCGGGACGATCTGATAATTTACGGAAATCAGCATTAGTATCCCCATTCTACCAATGGAACGGATGTCCAACCGGGTAAGTGACTTGGTGGAGAACACACGAGTGGCAGAGCTGACCTTGAACGCAGGCCTCGCTCCAGGTCCACAGGTGGCACTGTGCCTGAGAAAGGTTTGGGTTCCGATCCCAACTGGGGTTGGAATTTGGCAGGTGTTCCCATTTGAGAAAACACGGCTCAGTGTGTGCCTGGGCCACCCTTGAGAGGGTCCTGGGGGGATGAGAGACGCAGTGCAGTAAGGCACGAGGGCCCCGCACCCCAGCCCCTTGGAAACATTCGGCCACCTTCCCTCCCGATCAGCTCACCCTTCACACCCCACTGTTGGACTCAGGGCATACTTAATTGTATAACCAGCCCATCAGTGTTCTGCTCCTGATTTGAGAATGTTCCACTTGCCCACAGGGGGAAACCCTAAGCTCCAAGGCCTCCCTCCAATGCTGCTGGGCCTAGCTAAAGACGGAATTGCCCTTGGCAGGAAGAACAAATTCTCCCTGCCCTCGAAGCAACATGCACATCCCAAGTGCTTACAGGGTGTAAAAATGTAGTATTACACATTCGATACCAAGTAAGCCTTCCTTTCCTTCCTTCTTCATGAGTTTAACCTGATTCCGAGCTATTAAAATTCATTTGGTGAAATGCCTCCCCAGACAGATCTTAGCAGCTTCACCTTTAGCGAATGTAGCTGACCTTCCATTAGGTGCAGTAAAGTGCAAGAACCAGCAGGCCGCGAAGGGGAGATAGACCTGTCTCGAAGTCCCGGGCTTCTGAAGGCTGCTTTATGGAGACATGAAGCCTTGTACAGATTTGGGAACAGCTTAGGACAGGAGGAGAAGGGCCAGGATGGAGCCATGCGTCTGCACACCGGCGGGCATACCCCTGTGCCCGGAAGGAAGCTCTGCCACCTTGTTCGAGATGAGCCAAGCAGCACCCTCCGCGTGGAACTCCCGCTTTTCATTCAGACAACTCCGCAGAGCTGAAAACCCTTTGCTCTGATGGATGAAAATCAGCTTTGGAATGGGAAAGTACTTGGAGTCACTGGGGAATGAATATAATCTCCAAAACACATTTACTGCTCACATTCAAATGAAGATGAAATGATTCCTTTAATACTCATCAACTCTATTAAACTTCATAGAAGCAAAGCCTTTTGAAATAAATTAGCCAGATACTTGCTGGAAACAACAGGCTTTTGAGGCTGCGTTCTCCTCCACCATTACCCATCTTCCTGGCAGCCTAGCCAATGGGCGTGATGAAGAGGAGGAGGGGGCAACAGGAAGGCCGACTCCCACACACGAAGGGCGTAGCCCATGTGCCTGGCACGGGTGCGAAGCGCTGTGAAGGTATCATGCCATTTAATTGCCCCAATGACTCTGGAAATAGCTACTATTATTACGGCCAATATATAAGGAAGAGAGTGGAGGGTCAGAACAAGAAAATGATAGGTTGGGGTCTCAAAAACCCTGTACTGCTCTTCTGTTTGAATCTACCCCCAAGCGAAGCATGAGCATTTGTGCCACATACCGTGCAATTACAGCTCAGTAATCAACCATTTGGGTTCTGGAGTCTGAGCACTTGGTTCAAATCCTGTCTCTGTTGCTTTATAGTTGTGGGTGCTCAGGGAGATGATTTGATTTCACTGAGCATTGGTTTCCTCATCTATTAAACTGAGATGATAATGGTCAAATGCAGAGAACAGCGCTGGACATGCCATAAGCAATCAAAATTGATGCAACCAGAAATAGACAACTGTCTTAGGTCAGCTGCCCCAGCAGCAGACCCCAAGAGAAGGATTTGGGTACGAGGAGTTCACTAGGGAAATATCCCAGGAAAATATCCCAGGAAATAGTGATAGAGTGGAGAAGTGTGCCAGAGAACAGAAGGACGCTGACAAAGGGTGCATTAACGATCAGGCTAATGATGTTGACCACTGAGACTCCATCTTGCCAGGCACCTCTGGGGGAGACTATAGAGCTAATGCCTCAGAATGATTCCACTAGAGGGACGAGGTAGCTGGTGTATTCACCCTGCAGCTCCCCCCTCAGTGGCTGAGCAGTGCTCCTGAAGGCATCAACCCCTTGGCACTTCCGGCCTGCCCATGCTCCAGGGAAGAAATTCTGTCAGGTGCCAAGTTTGGGTCACTCACAAAGTGACATTGTTGGCAAGGACTATAATGGCAAGCGTTGAAGGAATCTGGGCAGGGTAGTGACAACGTCTGTTAAAACAATTCTGAAGGCTCCACTGATGCTTGTCTTCGTGACTGTGGGCTTGCCCCCTTAGCAGTACCCTTAAGGAGCTAGGGGCCCAGAACCAGAAAGCGCCCACATCCATGGGGCTTCCTGATAAACAGCTTCTACATTCAACAATGGCTCCATGTGAGAAGAGATTTCTTTTTACTGTAGAGATCATTTGCAAGACATAGACCACAGTGTGTGTGTGGTGGATGGGGGTACCCCTGGAGTAACAGTCATAATGACAGAGGCCACCCCATCTTACCTATAACCCATCACCCTCAGTCACTGGCAGTCCCTCTCCTGGCCCCAGATAAGAGGTGCCCTGCCCTGGGCCCTGTGCTTTACAGGATCCCACTGCGGCCTTCCTCATGGGGTAGGGAGTTCTGAGGGGCAAGGAAACATACCTAAGGCTCGCACAGGGCCTTCCCCCTGAGGGTGGATGACCACTGATGTGTCCCCTTAGCCCCCAAAAGTGGCCAAGGAATGGCTACTTCCAAAGTGTAGTGATGGAACTTGGACATGGAGGACCACGGGGCCTCCGCAACATGGGCTGGAGCCAGGGCTGAGAAGAGAAGGACGGTGGTCCGAGGTGGTCCCTTCCCTGCCACCACATTCCAGTGAACAACTCTGAGGAGTCCAAAGATCCTAAAAACAAAGCTGAATTTCCAGATCAGTATGAAGTTGTATTTGTCAAGGTAGAGAATGTATGTATTTTACTTAACAATTTGTAAGCTTAATTATACTTTGTAAATAGTCAGACATATGGTGGGCAGGCCTTCATTTGTACTTGTGCTCTGAGTTTTACACGTGTTGGGGATGGGCCTGGGCCTGGGGATGGTGCTTCTGAGTCTCACCAAAGAGCCCCCGAATCCAATCCACCTCAGTCTTGAGGAATCTGCCCCAAAGTGATAATTAAGGACATGAGAATGGAAGCTTCTGTAAAGTTCCACCTCTCAATAAAAAAGCATCCGAAGTATGAATCAAAGACTGCTCATCGTGGAGAAAGCAAGAATACACATGGGCATAAAGAAGGAAATAAAACATTCATAATTCCACTACTTGATAGGAATATAAAGTTGTTATTTGTTTGCCTGGTTTTATGAATGTGCTATAAGTTGGTCTCAGAGTAACACAACTAACTATATCTGTATCTCGGTGGTCCAAAACTTTTCAGAAAGAAAATTTTCCAAAGTTTTTATTCAGTGAGCAATGTGATTGCTGCAAAAATCACATAATATTATTAATACCACCATTAGTCTGGTGTCTTATTAGATTAGCAATAATCTAATCACATTGTGGAAAATCCTTCAAGAATATTAGCAAGAAATAATTTCTTTCTGTGGCTTCTTGAACAAAAACAATTCAATCATGACCCATCAAAGTTATGCTGGCTAGAGCTTAGGAGGAAGAAAAGTGGAGGAAGACGCCAACTGTTTAAGCCCCAATCCCCAAAAGGCTGATGGCTTGCCATGGCCATGGTGGGCAACGGATGAGTGTGGAGGGGAGAGAAGGAAGTAGGAACAGGCTGTATTCATTCTCTTCCTCATTCAGGAACCCAGTCAGCATTTGTTAAGCGCCTACTGTATGTGAGACACAGTGCTATGCCCTGAGGAGCTCACAGTACAGGGATGGACACTTGCTATTTTTGTAATCCAGTATGAAGGAATCCTTCATTGGTAGTAAAAACTACCCCTCTGCCACTCAGCCTACAAGGCTCAAGAAGTTGGCCTCTACTACTGGACGCTGAGGGTAGGACATGTGACCTCTTTTAAACCAATGAGAGATTTCTGTCCTCCAGACCACTGTGATTGGTGAGAGATGGGCACATGATCCAAGCCAGGCCAATCAGCATCAGGAAGACTCATGTCTCAGATTTTTACTGTAGCTTCGGGGGAAAGAAGTCCCAGTCTCATCTGAGGTTATTTAAATTCGAAGTTCCGGAGGAACAACATATAAAGCCAGAGAACATAGGAGATCTGAGAATGGAGTTCACCCAGATAGATCCTGGAGACCTTGTCAGGCAACTGAATTCAGCTGCGACGGAAGGTGGGTTTTTCAGTGACAGGAACCAATAAATTCTCATTTTGGTTTAAGCTGGTTTTTTATTTTGTTTTGTTTTTGGATATTTGTAATCAAAACATCCTAACTGATACAAATATGGGAGCAAATCCTTAGGACATAACGTGATCTGTCCTGTAACAGAGGGGTGCGTTATGGCAAGATTTTGGTCCTCAGGGGGAAAAAAGACTACCTCATGGAATGCCTTCTCTTGTCTGTGGACCTGGGGAATTTCAGGGGAGTGGGACATTGAGCTGGGTACCGGTGGATGAATGGGAAATGATCAGCAGAAGAATGCACAGAGGGCTTTTAAATATATTTTTTTATTTTTTAATTTTTTTAAAGATTTTTATTTAAGAGCGAGAGAGAGCACACAAGTGCGGGGTACTGGGAGAGGGAGAGGGAGAAGCAGACTCCCTGCTGAGCAGGGAGCCCGACTCGGGGCTGGATCCCAGGACCCTGAGGTCACGACCTGAGCCAAAGACAGATGCTTAACCAACTGAGCCAATCAGACACACCAAATAAAATTTTTTTTTTAATGTAGGACCCGGAAGACCTGGATGGTGTTGGTGCTAGTTAGGGACTTGAGATCTTTTCTTGAGCAAGACCCTTTCCTGATGTAAAACCCTGGACTTCCTGAGGAAAGAGCTGATCCCTGGATTGTACTCCGAGACTGTTTCTGAAGACCTGTAAAGCCAGAATTGGATCACTCAACACCAGAGTGGACCCTTTGTCCTTCATCTCCACTTGCTGGCCCTTCCCCTCTGGGGACTTGGGATCCAGGTGCAAGGTGAGTGGCCACTCGCCTCATTCAGGTCTTCTGGGTAGCAATTCACTGCATTTCTCTCTGGTCTTGTTAACAGTTTCAATAAAACCTATGCCACTCAGGCTATTAGCCACAGAAGGTTCAAATCAACCACTCTTTTATTCACACTTCCAGGGACTTTGGATTCTGGAATACAAGCTCTTGCCTTCTCCTTACAGATTGCCTGCATTCTCTTTGCTTCAGACTTCTTTAAAGGTAGCACAAGCCCAGGTGTTTCTTTCTGGTTTTATCTATTAAGACTTATGGAGGGGCATACAACCAATGGGTCCAAGTTCCAGGATGCTTCAGGGTCCCCCATTAGACGCTCAGAACTTTCTGCACTTTCCGCATGAGTCCGTTTAACAAATTGCCAACTGCCCTCTGGGGAAGTTCACAGGAGACTGTGCCGGGGAGGGGGGTGATTGTGCTGGCACCTCACAACTCTGATCACTTTGCATAATTCACAAGTTCATGGAAGCATGGGGTGTTAGTACTGCAAAGTTTGAGACCATCTCGTTTAACCCTGCGGGAAACAAGACAGACCGAGGCTCGGGAAGGGGGAGGCATTAGCCAGATCAGTAAAGGAGAATGAGGATTGAAATCCAGGCGTGCTGGCTTTCCAGATTTTTCTAGCATCTCAAGCCCAAAAAGAAGATGAAAAAGAAGAAAGAAAGAAAGAAAGAAAGAAAGAAAGAAAGAAAGAAAGAAAGAAAACAGCAACTATGATACCCTAGTGGCATGCATTCCACATTTTTTTGTTCAGTATTTTGTGATGGATTCAAGTGCACGCGATGAGCTACTTGAGTAATTCTGTACTAGCACCAGTCTCTCTCTCTCAGACCTTTCACCAACGATCTTCCTACAGCCAGTGCAACAAGCTCTATTAGAGTACACAGTGCTTATAGTGAACGAAGTCAGGTGACATCCCCCCTCCCCACTACTATATATATATATATGTATACACACACACACACATATTCATACACACACATACATATACTATATACATCTCCACTGTTTTAATAGGAGTTAAGAAGTCTCCTGGGTAAAAAGAATCTTGGAGTGCAGACACATGGATATATCTGATATTTATCTAGAAGGTCCCTGATAGAAATATGATCTCATGGAAAGAAACAGAGGCCCTGGGAGGGAAATCCCCATAAGGAAAGAAGCAAAGACCGTTCAACAACAGTACCCAAATCTCTGAGGCAAAGGGTGGTTTCTGGAAAAAACATGATGGCGAATGGTGGTAGGACCCTGCCACCCTGTGGATGTGAATGCCCCCCACCCCCTGCCCTGGACTACTGAAACAACTGTAACACTCAACTCTAGAGCACTCTGTGGCTCAAGCAACCTTGCCGTGGGACCCTCACTCCAACTGGTCATTACACTCTTTACTTTGCAAGACCCGTGATGTGGCATTTCTGCTTCATCATCTCAAGGCTCAGTGGAGTCCCAGCTTCCCCAGCACATGCGTAGCCCCTTGGGCATAGGGTGGGGGGGGGCCGGCACAGAGCGACACTGCTCTAAAACTGAAGGGGACAAAGCTAGGGATGTCCGCCTTGGTTTAAAAACAGACCACATGTTTCGTCTCTAATTCTTTCAGAATAAATAAGTAATTGAATGTATAAATAACATAGCCTAAGTTATTAAGTTGACTTTCTTTGCAAAACGTTATTCTTCACCTACCTCGTGTTCCCAGACTTCGTTAGGAATGTGAATTTCTGTTAGTAGTCTTTATGACTCTGAAGTGTAGCATAGAACACACAAGATAAGGAGTCCAAAGATAGAGTCTGAATACCAGCATTGTTATTAATTAACCACATGACCTTGGGTTGGTCACTAATCCTAGAAATTCTTAGCAGAAGTGTCTCGAACATTCGAGGGTATTATTATCACTGCAAGGTGTGCCTCAAGTAATTACCTTCTAATAATAGCCAAGTCCTGAGACTTGAAAGCAACTTAAAGTACATAAATTAGAGTGAATTCAAAGTAATGCCAATAATTCCATCACTCTGACTTACCTGCATTATTATGTGTTTCCTCAAAGGAGGGAGAAAGTGTTGGGGAAATTATCGCCAGCATATCATGGGGACTGGGCATTCCATTGCCTGTTGAATTGATAGGGGGTGCGCCGAGGAGCTTGAAGCCACGTGGGAGATATGGCCATTTGACGTTAACTGATGGTATCTAAAACATCTTTTATATATGAAAATAAAACCACCAATGCCTTTTGAAAGAGAAAGTGAAATGTGGATGAATTTTCAAGATCGCCCATAGACTTGGGGCCGCTTGGGGTTATGTACCCCAAGAACTCAGGGTTGTATGTTCTTTCTCCTTGGCCAATATGGGTCTTGAGGTGGAAAGTTTGTGAAACTCTTAAGCCCTGCCTCTGCCAAACCAGACAGTTATTGCTCCATCAGTATTAGTTATAATGATTATAGATGTTACGGTACCCGTGAATTGTGATTCTACAGTTGCTTCCATTTCTCTTTAAATTTCACCCCATGATAAATTTTTAATAACAAAACTGCCAAGGAAAGACAAGAGAAGAAAAAGCAGTGCTTGGGTTTCTATATTGCACATGATTGAAAAGGGTCTTAGGAACATTTTTGTCTACGATTCAACAGTCACCTTCCAAATAAAAGGCAGACAGAGTGAGAACACAAGTGAAATTATAAATGCTCTTCATGTTTATAACAAGATGTTAAGTCTCTATAAATTCTACCTTTTGTGATATTCAACAATAAAATAAGAATTATTTATATTTTCCTTTCAATTTGCCTGCTTCCTGCTTTATTACATTTATCTATGGAATGCGAGTCTGGAAAAATTCAAGATTCATTTTTTCAAAAGTAAGTTCCCTTCAGGAAAATTTGATTGCGCACACTTTTTTTTCCTTGTACAGACCTCAAAGGCACAAAATAAGATTCATCATCACCCTTAGTTCAAGATACGCTCTGCCAGATTTTATTTGCCGAAGATGGCTGGAGCAATCACTCCCTCTCACATGTTCATCAGCAATGTGACCTGGACACGCCTCCCGTGGGGGGGGAGGGAGGTGTCTGTCGTCTCCCCTTGAAACTAGGTGGGACCTGTGACTCGCCCGTGACCATACAATAGGCTAGGTCTTCTGCCTTGCTTGCTGGAACACTCAAGCTGGAACCCCGAGCTGCCACGCCGTGAGGAAGCCCAAACTAGCCCACGGGCTGAGACCACATGGGGAAGTCCTGAGATTACAGGAAGGGAGAGAGAGACTTCAGCTGTGCCAGCACCCACCACTCTCTGATTGCAAACACATGAGAGATCCCAAGCCAGAATCACCCTAGAAACAGTGAAAGATAATTGCTGTTGTATCAAGCTACTAAGTTTGGGGTAATTTGTCAGATAACAACTTTAACGGAACATACGCTATTGTCACTGATCCATGAATGGTTCCACGGCCTGCTTGGGGGATTCAAAATAATATAGTACTCGTATGAGCCCCAATTGGCCGTCTCTCTGGAGTTTTTCTTGCTAAAATCTGGTATTTTTAAATGTTGGTTTCATTATTCACATATTAGCAAAATTTTTGTGAATGCAATGCCTAGTTCTGCCTCGCGGCCCCTCCCCCGCCGCCAGACATGTTTATAGTACTCTTTATTTACCCTAGAAACATGAATTTCTTCTAAACTTGGCTAGGACCTTGACAGTGCATCATGCATGGGAACTCTGCTGGTCCTTGTACCCCAGTAGCTAAAAGATTAGAAATTCCTGACTCAATCCCTGGGAAGCTTCAGTTTCCCACATGTAAGACGGCGGATTAATCCTCACCCTGCCTGTCTCATAGGGTTGCTGTGAGCACCTATTTAGAAAATGCTGAAGAAAGCATTTATAAGTAGTAAGGATTTGTTACCATAAACCTGTATTTTTTTTTTCCACTTTCATTATGTATCTTTCATCATCTTGTCTCCTCGCTCGTCTGGAAAGCACAGGTTTCAACCTCTTTCCCACTGTGTGAACTTGAAAAGTTGCTCTGTAAATGACCCATTGTCTATATGGCAGGCGTTTGTACATTTCTTACGGGCAGTGACCAGGTCTTTTGTTTCTTTGATTTCCTTCACATTAGGGATGTAGTAACGCTTTGTGTTAATAATTTTTTCCCCGCCCACGTGTCCCCAAATCTGGCTTGGCATTCCTGCACAAACTGTAAAGCAGAACCTTGTATGGGGTACGGCATGCCCAGCTTGGATCCCACTCCAGGAGGGGTCATTACTGAAAGACCAAGAGGGCCTCATTAGAAAGTGGCTTTGCCCTCAAGGCAGCCCCATGGCATGGCCCCCGAGGACAGCTTTAGAAAGATTCTGTAGTGCCAGTCCCTGAGATTTCTAGAACTAACATCCAGATGTCCGTCTGCTGCACAGACACCGAGAGGGTTGTTTTTGATGATGTGATGTTCCTAATTTCTATTCACAGGTTGCATATGTTCCCGGTTTCCTTTGGGAATTAAAGCTGGGGTCTTGGGTGTGGAAATCTCCAAAGAGTTGGCGACATAATTCCCGGTTTTCAAATCTCACATTCAGCTCAGCCCCTAATTGCCCACAGAACTTCTGTTTACCATGCAAGGAAAAGGGACCACATGAGCCTTTTTTACCTATAGGCTGAGACCTCCTTGCAGAAGACTGGCAATCTCGCCTTGGGGGATATTTCGCAGCTCATTATTTTTTCTCTTTAGATACGGTAGCCTCACTTCTGCTCATTAGGCTCCTTTCACTACATCATTGCTTTTCTTTAATGTGGCTGGTCTATTAAATAGCCCTCACCTGGCAAAGCCCCCCAGTGTCCCGAATGCGGCTCTGCTCCCCTGCTTTCATGACTCAGTTTGGACGTTGCTTTAATAAGAGTGGCCCTGGCACCAGCAGCCCTCGTCTCCTTGAGCCACAGAGCCCCTCTGCAGCAATGGGAGGGGGATATCCGACAACTCGGAGGACATGCCACTTAGTGTTCAGAGGTTCCTGAAGGCTTTCACAGACACGGAATGAGGTACACCAGCGGAGCGGCTCTGAGCAGAAATATCGGCATCCCATTTATTCAGCGCTACCAAATATCAAAAGGCAATTGATTAAATATTGATCTGACAACTGCTTGAAAAGGAGCAGGTGCTTCTCACAATCTGGCAAGAAAACAGGGTCAGGAACACTAAATGTGGGTACTGCAAAAGCATGTTTGCAAAATCTCCGTGTCTTCTTGCCATGATTAAAAGGCTTGTTAGTCACGGGTGAAATCCTATAGAGGGGATGTGCTTCGGCGTCAGCTCATATTAAGCTGCATGAAATTCATGTTTCTTCTTTAGTCAGAATCCCTCAAACTGACCCAACCGATGCAGTTCCCTTTGTGGTCAGATCAGCTTCTTTGGACTTTTTCTGAAGGTCACCTCTTGAACTGAAACAGATCTTAAAAGGCCAGTGTTCTAGTCTTTGTTTGCAAGTACAGAAACCCACTTGAGCTAGCTTGGGCAAGAAGGAAAACAGAACCGTGTGTGCACGCATGTCTAGGCGCAGGGCTGTGTGTACATGTGCATACACACACACGGATGTATATATCACTGACCTGAAGCCGAGGAGTCTTCAGGAAATAACTCTCCTTCTCGTCTTCCCTGCCTCTCTCCCTTCTTCTCTAGGCTCTCATTTTTGCCTCTCTGCCCATATGTGGGTTTTTCTTCTATTTCCCCACAGGACAGAATCCTCTTGGCTCACCCGTCGCTGGCTGGACTTTGGCTTTGGTTTGTCCCAGCACTGACTCCTGGGCGCCCCCCCCCACCCTCCCCCAACCAATCGCGTGTCACCATTGCTGTAGGCTGGATGGCAATTGTGAAATGGTTGTCATTGCCCTGGTACATGCAACGCCGTTCAGAGCTATTCACATTGTCATCACTCCTGCTGAGATCTGTGCATTGCCGGCACTACACATGCTAAATTGAATTGCTGCTTAAAATGTCTTCAGAAAGATTATACTATGATTTCGCATTGAGATGAAAAGGTATCGTGTACACAGAAAGGCGTGTAAACAGAGCGGTGGGGCATACATTTGACATTAGCGAAGCAAATATTCATCATTGGAGGAACGGTAGCAATTTCATAATTTTTTTTTTTTTTTGCAAAGCAACAACTGAAGTATTTACAAGACCTAAGGAAGGAAGACATCTACAAGTAGATGAAGCTGTGTTACATTTCGCTTCCGAGATACAAGCAAAAGGATGGCCTATCTCCCATCGAGAAATGCAACTGAAAGCAGGAGAAATTGTCACATCCTTCAGAACAGACAAAAGAAATTTCAAAGCGGTGAGAGGCCGATGTGACCAATTCGCATGTTGAGCAAGGTCATTGTTAAGACAATGAATATCCACGTGTCCCAAACCGGCCAACTGCTAGCAACCTTTGTTTCAACCAAGGGAAAAATAATACTGTTCATTTGATCAAAAGGTAAAGCACCAGAGTCAAAAGTTGCCAAATGGGTGTCAGTTTCTTGGAAGGAAATCCCGGATCCGAGAGTAGAGCACACTTGGAAGAAATGCATCACTGATGTTTTGGGGGCATGGAGAAAAATCGTCTGTGGAAAAGCACACACTTCAGCAAGTCTGAGTTGAAAAGTATTTCAGGAGAGTTAGACTCTCCACGCAAAGAAGTTTTTAGGAACTTACTTTACTTGTATATTCCCCTGTGTGCGTACTTAGTACATCTGAAAGGCCATTTCAATACGTGTAAAATTACAAGCGGATGTGATCTAAAAAATACATTATAACAGCTTAATTGGCAGCTTTTTTCTTCCTTAACGACATATAAGACCATGATCCATCTTACAACTGATGTCAACTTAGAAGCAGTGAAACACGGTAGGCCCAAAGGAATGTGAGCAGAAGCTGTGGATGCAACTCTGGCCTCGCCTGCTTAAGAGGAGACCCCAGGTCCCAGAATTCCACTTTTTCTCCCATCCCCCTGGCTGGAGTGGCAACGAGGCCACACTGTCCAATTAATTAGCTAATTAGCCGCATGTTACTTAAATTTAAATTTTAATTAATTAAAATCTACAATTCTGTTCCTTGGTTGCACTAGCCACAATTCAACTATTCAATAGCCACATGTGGCTAGGGGTTACTATTTTGGACAACACAGATACTGATAGACGCTTTCCATCATCATAGAATGTTCTATTGGAGTGCAGGGGACTAGAGTGCCTTTGGAAGCCATGCAGTGAAGATGGTAGAGGCATTCACGGTCTGGGTTCCCGCACAACCGCTTGAAGCTGAGCTTCTCATTGACCTGGAACACTCACCTCCAACTGTTGAAAGAGAATGCATGTCTTTGTTCTTCACGCTACATTATTGCTGGATATTTTGGTACAGCAATTCACTTTTCACACTAATTAATACAGTCGGTTGACTTGTTTATTCTCCCTTTCCCCCAGTAGGTTCTATTGGAGCAGGCTGATTTTGTCATAAGTTAGCACATTGTCTGACCTCTGATAGACCCTTAAAAACATGTATTGAATGATTCAATTAATAAATATGAGCCCACAGGAGGGGCAGTTACAATTTAGAAGATCAGTAAAGGTTTCCTGAAGGAAGAAGCATCTCGGATGAGACTTGAAGGATGAATCAGAGGCAACAGAGGGACAAGGGCAGGAGGAAGGGATAGAGAGAGGCCCCAACGGGGGAGAGCGCGGACGTTTGGAGAGAGTGCAAACTCAACATGTTTGGAGCTGGAGGGAAGTAGGAGGTGAGAGTCAAGCAGGGAAGAGATCGTGACGGGCTGTGCGAGCCAGGCCAAGATTTTGTTTCATGCTGGAGGCAGTGAAAGAGCCACTAAACAATGTTGATGGTTTTGCTAAGCTATCTTAAAATTTTTCCAATAAAACAAATGTTTGTTCTCCTCTTGGGAGCATTGGTGGGAGGAGATCCCCTGACACTTGAGGTAAAGCATTTTTGTACTTAGCCAAGATCCTCGTGGAAGGTTCCCTTGTGTGTAACCTAAAGCTTGTCCCTTAACCAAGGTATATTTCTTTTTTGGTCATTCAGTGGACCTAAAACACACTGGTTACCATTCTCTGTGCTTTTCGCATGCAGTAGGAAGTTCTTGGGGAATAGGTCAGAGCCCCGTGGTGTAAGTTACCCAGGCTGATGGCAGGCATTTTGCTACACGTGGTAGCTTGAATGAGGAGGGACCTGGCACAGCCATAGGTAGGGACAGGGGAGTAATGGAATTGCACTGCATTCCAAGAGAGATAGCAAGACCATCCCGAGTCTTTTCTTCCTGGAAACAATGATTCCAGGTCCTATCACCTTATTTTCTCAGTAATGGTGGCAATCTAGGGCCTTTCTTTGTGAGAAGGATGATACATGGAAAACAGACAAACGTTTTACATTTGCCTTTATCGATGAGGTGATTCGAACCACTCATATATAGGTAAAGAGCCCGGATTATCAACAGCCTCCTCCACGTACCTGTAACCTCTCTCTGTGAGTTTCAGATCTTCACATCTACCTACTGTTCACATCTTCTTCTGTGAAATTCACAAGCTCCTAGAATTCAACATGTCTCAACCGACCAATCACAGATTCCCACACTTGTTTGTTGTCCTTGCCTCCTACCTTTCCTCAGACCCCTCAGCCTCTTCATCACCAAGCTCAATCACATCTGCCTCCCAAACACCTCTCCCCACCATGCCATCCTGTCTAGCATTTCTCGTTGCTGCCAGAACTCGTATCCTCATCATGCCCTGCATCTAGCCCTGAGTTCCTGCAATCTGGAATGATGCAGAAATCCACATCTAACCTGAAATCCATACCTAACCATGCCACTCCTCTGCTTAACATGTCTAAATGACTCCCTCCCGCTTTGGAAAAAATCACACTCAAGAACGGAGTGCATGAGGCCCTTTGTGACCTGCTCCCTGCTTACCTCCCCAGTGTCATCTCGCACCCCTCCCCCAGACCTCCTCCTTCCTCTTCTTTGGCTACCCGACAGGCACAGTGGTTCCTGCTCCTCTTTGTACGGTTGTTCTCTTTGACAGCCATGTGCTTCCGCCTCCTTATGCACCTGGCAAAAGTCTACCTGGCCTGTCAGGTTCAGCGTGGATAGCTTTTACCTAAGGCCGTCCCTTCTGATTTCTGGGTAGCCAGCCTCGGTACTCAGAACACCACGGTTTCACCATAACACTTCAGACATCATGTGAGATTGCTTCTTACCTTGCATTTCTTCCTGACAACACATGGAGTTCACCAAAAGTAGGGCCCTAACTCATCCATCTGTGAGAGTACAGGGCGTGCTATAGTACCTGACACATAATACAGCACCCGACAAATGTTTGTTGAGTGAATTATGAACTTAATCAAAGAGAAAATCAGTGAACTGGAAGATAGTCTTGCATAATTTATAAGATGTACTACAAAAAGATGAAAGGATATAATGAAAGAGCAGTTGAGAGACTGAGGGGGACTCTAATATACATCTAATTGGAGTTCAAAATGGGGGAACATAATTGTCCAGAATCATGCTGGTTAGAGAAAGATAGGACTCAGATTCAAAGTCACAGCAAATTCTAAAGAGTATGAATAAAAAGAAATCTAAACTCATATTGAAACTGCAGCATATCAAGGGCAAAGAGAAAATGTCAAAAGCTACAAGAATGAGAAGACAAATTACAGTCAAAAGAAAAAGTACTAAACTTACAGCAACAGATGACAGAAAACAATGGCATCTTCCAACTGCTAAGGAAAAATAATTGTCAATCTAGGTCTTCATTTTCAGCAGAAATATCATTTAAAGGTGAGGACAAATAAAGACATTTTCAAAAATGAAGACCCACAGATATTAACTAAGTGAACAATTAAAGGATATACTTTAATAAGCAGAAAAGTGAACCCAGAAGAAGTAGACTACCAGAAACTATGATGAAGAAATATATATATAATAATAACATAGAATAGTAAATTTAACTAACTATTGACCAATAAAAAAATAGAGCCATAAATTGTGTCTTCTTTTTCTTTTAGAGGGAGAGGGAGAGGGAGAGAGAGAATCTTACGCAGGCTCCACGCCGAGCATGGAGCTCGACACAGGGCTTGATCTCAAGACCCCAAGATCATGATCTGAGCTGAAAGCAAGAGTTAGACACTTAACCTACTGAGCCACCCAAACACCCCCATAAATTGTGTTTTTAAACGGATGAGATCAAGATTCTAGACAAAATAACAAAGAAATTGAGGAGGCTCTTGGAGCTAGTAAAAGGTCAGAGTAGGAGAACAGACACGTTAAATAGCTTTAGACTTTGAGAAAAACATTCATAATTAAATATTCATGTTTAGAATGTAAGAATAACTAGTAAAATTAGATAGGAATACAAGACACAGTTTCCAAACCGGCAATGAATAAAAAGGAGAATTAATTTTTTTCTGGTCTATTAGACACTTGGAAAGGAGAACAAAAGTGTGGTAAGCAGAAAACCCAAAATAAGATAATAAAAATAATTTCGAATATATCAGTATTACAGAATATATGCAGCATGACTTCATTTATGTAATGCTTTAAAATTCATAAAACAATTCAAGTGTTGTTCTCAGATATATATCTGTGTGCAATCATATTACACAGTCATGTAAATGAATACCCATCTCTGGGGGAAGGAAGGAGGGAATGGGATGGAAGTAGGGTACACAGAGGACTTCCACTGCAGACTTTCTTTCTTTTTAAAAATTATGTGGTAAATATGACCAGAGGTTAATATTTCATAATCTGGGTAGTAGACTCACAACTGTAGTTTTCTGAGCATTTGAAACACTAAAATATCTACATATGAGTCTATACCAAATGCAATGTAACCTCCAAATTTCCAAATGAACAGATCTTTTAGGAAAATTTTTTGATCACCTTGATGGCTCAGTCGGTTGAGCGTCCGACTCCTGATTTTGACTGAGGTCATTATCTCGGAGTTGTGAGATCAAGCCCTGTGTTGGGCTCCATGCTGGGCGTGGAGCCTGTTTGGGATTCTCTCTCTCTCTGTCTGCCCCTCCCCCACTGCTCATGCTCTCTGTTTCTCTAAAAAAAGAAATTTTTTTGATTACCTTGAATACACAAACTTTCAAAGATACAGATGGAATAGTGAAAGGTTTACTTACACTATTTAATTTTCTAATAAAATTACATATTCACATTTATAAACATGTTTTACATAAAAAGAAGTATTAATTGGAAACACTGTCCTTTTGCCTTGTGAAACAATTGTAATTAAACTAATCATGCATCTTCGATGTCAGTGATTTTCTTAGAAAGCACTTAGGGGGGCGCCTGGGTGGCTCAGTTGTTAAGCGTCTGCCTTCGGCTCAGGTCATGATCCCAGGGTCCTGGGATCGAGCCCCACATCGGGCTCCCTGCTCTGCAGGGAGTCTGCTTCTCCCTCTCCCACTCCCCCTGCTTGTGTTCCCTCTCTCGCTGTGTCTCTCTCTGTCAAATAAATAAATAAAATCTTTAAAGAAAAAGAAAAGAAAGCACTTAGGGATATGTTCGAGGCATCTAATGCAGTTCTTGAGGTCACACATTATCCTCACTTCCCTCAAAGTTGAAATACAACCCTCTTTAGTCTATGTATAATGGTGTCACTGGAAATATCTGAAGCATCAAATTTCCATCCTCGTATTAGGACAGTTTTTTTTTTTTTAATTCACCCTATAGGTTTATGTTTACTATCTCCAAAGGTAACCACTTAAAAGTGATCCTTAAAAGTCTTGGTTACATCAAGATCTAACTCTTGCAATTGTGAAGCCATGCTCCCATGCATGATGACTACATTTGCATTAAATTTATTTGCCTCATTTTTAACTCTCTTCTGTCAGATGGTCATCCAAAATTAGCATTTTGGATGCAACTGAAATCATTTCTAGCTAATATGTCTTGACCAAACAAGTATTTTGTTCATCAAACTAAATATAATAAACCACAATAGGAGACACAGTGCAATGTCAATGAGAGATTACCTTATACCTGGTACCACCATACAATCCTATGGGTTTGATATTTCAAACCTACAAGAATGTATAAATAATAAAAGAAAACAAACACTTGCATTCCCACCACACTGAATAGACCCCTTTTCTGAGCAATAATTTAAATTTGTTAAAAATTGGTTTCTGTTTCTGGGATAAGATAGCATAGACTCAGTATTTTCTCTTTTTCCTCTAAGAACAACTAAATACCCTAGAAATAATTCAACAGACAATGTTAAAAGAACTCAGAAAGTTGGGTAGAAGAAGACAGACTGGTTAGGGACCTCAGGACTTGAAGAGCAATACTGTCATAAATCTTTGGGTTTTCACTGTTTTTCCAAGAAAAGGGAAGCCCAGCAGGGACTTAACTGGGAGACCCACACCCAGGGGCAGTGACAGGCCAATCTACTCACAGCAGTGGTACCAGCAGAGCCCAGGAGGCTGCCCATCCCCTGTCCACATCCAACAAGAACAGTGGGCTCAATCTGTCCACAGCAAGGGCAAGAGTGGGTCCAGAGTGGACCCATCTACCCCACCCCCTACATCAACCACCAACATTTATACAGGCATCAATGGCACTAGCATGCTCCATGTTTTCTAGCCACCCAGTCAGTGGCAGCAAGTGACCCAAGGCTAATGTCACTCAACCCTCCACCTAAGGGTAAAGAGTCACCCAGATGCATGGCTCCTGATCCTCCACTCAGTGGCAGAAGGCAGCTCTAGTAGGCTCTTCACTCCTCCAGAGGCACCTACAAAAATAGAACAGGAAGCCAAATGACATAGGTGGCCAGTGAACAGGCCAAGGGTAGTGCTCTCCTTCTCATAGGTCTGGAATCCCTCACATCCTACTTAAGAATACTGAGAGGCCCAGGGAAACACTGTCCATCCTCACAAATGGCACTAGCAGGGATCTGACAAAAGCTCAAGCAGAGCCACATGAATGAAACAGACCAGAATATCATTGCAAGGGCTCAGGAAACTAAATTGTCATTGGAACTGAAAGCCAAAAAAGTAGGACAGAACCCGCAAGCAAAATCTAAACAGAGCAAATGCCAGCTAAAATAAAAGATGCAAATACAGAGTCTTCTAAATAAAACCTAAAATGTCCAAAATACAATAAAAAATTACTCATCATTCTAATAACAAGGAAAATCACAACTTGGATTAGAAAGATATTCAACTTAGGGCACCTGGATGGCTCAGTTGGTTGGGCATCTGACTCTTGATTTTGCCTCAGGTCGTGATCTCAGGGTTGTGTGATCGGGCCCACGTCACGTTCCATGCTCAGCGTGGAGTCTGCTTGGGACTCTTTCCCTCTTCCTCTCCCTCTGTCCCTCCCCCCTCCCCCCATAAAATAAATAAATAAGTAAAATCTTTAAAAAAAGAGATAATCAACTGATACTAATAATAAGGTGAATCGGATTTTGGAATATCAGACAAAGATTCTAAAGCAGCCACCATAAAATTGCTCCAACAAATAATTATGAATTCTCTTAAAACAAATAAAAAAAATAAAACCACAGCAAAGAAACAGAAAAATTTAAAAAAGTACTAAATGGAAATTATAGAACTGAAAAATACAATAACTGAACAAAAAACCTACTAGATGGGCTCATGGTAGAGTGGAGATGACAGAAGACAGAATCAGTGAACTTGATAAAAGCTCAATAATATTTACTCAGTCTGACCAACAGAGTAAAAATAGACTAAAAAAAAAAAAACAAAACAGAATTTCTGGGACAATATGGATAATAAAAAAAAATCTTACATTTGTCTCATCAGAGTCTCAGAAGGAGAAAAGAATGTGGGGCTGAAAATGTATTTGGAGAAATAATGGCTGAAAAATTCTCAAATTGGCAGAAGACCTAAACCTACAGAATCAAGAAGCCTAGTGAACCCCAACTCAGTAAACACAAAGAAATCCATGCAAAGACAAATAATAACTAAGCATAGGAAAACTCAAGATGAAGAAGACAATTGTTTTAAGCAACCAGGGAAAAATGACAAATGAACTGGAGAGAACGACAATTCAAAGGATAGTGGATTTCTCATCAGAAACAATGGCGGCCTAAAGGAAGGGGCACATTTTTCAAGTGCAGAAGTGTAAAGACTGTCAACCATGAATTCTGTGTCTGGTGAAACTATCCATTAGGAATGAAGGGGAAATAAAGACATTTCGTAGACAAGGGAAAACTAAGAGAATGTGCTGCTAGTAAACCTACATTTAAAGAATGGCTAGGGTGCCTGGATGGCTCAGTTGGTTAAGCAACTGCCTTCGGCTCAGGTCATGATCCCGGAGTTGTGGGATCGAGTCCCACATTGGGCTCCTAGCTCAGCGGGGAGCCTGCTTCTTCCTCTGACTCTCTCCCCTCTCACGCTGTTTCTCTCTCTCTCTCTCTCTCTCTCTCTCTCTCTCTCAAATAAATAAATAAATAAATAAAATCTTAAAGAATGGCTAAAGGGCCATCAAACAAAACCTCAATACAGAATATGTTCTCAAACCATAAGGGAATCACAGTAGACATCAGTAACAGAAAGACGAAAATAAAACAATTGGAAATTAAACAACACACTACTGAGCAACCCATGGGCCCAGAAGGAAGTCTCCAAAAGATTTAAAAATACATAGAGATAAATTAAATTAAAATACAACCTATCACAGTTTGTAGGATTCAGCTAAAGCCTTACTGAGAGGGAAATGTATAGCACTCAGTCTTTCCATTAAAAAAGAAGAAAGATTTCAAATCAATAATCCAAGTTCCTACTCCAAAAGGCTAGAAAAAGAAGAGCAAAGTAGAGCCAAAGCAGTCAGATGGAAGGAAATCAGAAAAATAAGAGCTGACATAAATGAAACTGAAAACAGGAAAACAGGGGGAAAAAAGTCAATGAAACAAAAAGCTAGTTCTTTGAAAAAAAAAATCAATAAAGCTCCAGCAAAAGTGACATATAAAATGAGAGGAGACACAAATCACCAAGATTGGGAACAAAATAGGGGATATTGCTCTAGATCCTGTAGCCTTTAAAAGGATAATAAAGGAATACAACAAACAACTTTACTCTCATAAGTTTGACCACTTAGAAGAAATAGACCAGTTTCTCAAAAACGTTGAACTAACAAACTTCAATGGAGATGAAATAGATACTATAACCATTAAAGAAATAGAATTTGTAATTGAAACTCCAAAAGAGATTCCCTGGCCCCAGTGGATTCACTGGAGAATTTTACCAAACATTTAAAGAAGATTAACATCAATTTTACCCAATCTCTTCCAGAAAATAAAAGAGGAGGTAACACTGCCCAACTCATTTTATGAGGCATGTAGTATGTTGATACCAAAACCAGGAAAAGACAATGCAAAAAAAAAGAAAACAGATCCAATATCTCTCGGGATTTTAAAAACAAAAATTCTCAACAAAATATTACCAAACACAATCCAACAATGTATACAAATAATTCTTTTTTTAAGGCTTTTATCTTATTTATTTTTTTATTGGGACAGAGGGACAGAGAGAGAGGGAGAGAGAGAATCTTAAGCAGGCTCCATGCCCAGTGTGGGACCCGACACAGGGCTCCATCTCACAACCCTGAGATCATGACCTGAGCCAAAAATCAAGAGTTGGACGCTTAACCGACTGAGCCACCCAGGCACCCCTATACAAATAATTCTATCCCACGATGAATTGCGATTTATTCCAAGAATGCAAAGGTGGTTCAACATTCAAAAATCATTCAACGTAATCCATCATATCAACAAGTTAAACAAGAAGAATCGTATGATCATATCAATGGAAATAGAAAAAAACACATTTGAAAATGCAGCACTCTTCATGATAAAAACTCTCAGCAAATTAGAAACAGAAGGGAACTACCTCAGCTTCATAAAGAGCACTTGCGAGAAACCCAGAACCAGCATCATACTTAATGATTGAGCAACTGGATGCGCTGCCCTAAGATCAGGCACCAAGTGAGGATGGTCATGCTTACTACTCATACTCACCAGAGTACAGGAAGTTCTAGCCAGTGCCACAGGCAAGAAAAAGAAATAAAAGACACAAAGAGAAGAAACAAAGAAATAAAAGTGTGCCCATTTTCAGATGGTCTATGTAAAAAATCCCAAGGAATCTATTTAAAAAACAAAAAAAAACACCCAACATTCCTGGAACCAATAAGTGAGTTCAGCAAGGTTATGGAATACAAAATCAACACACAAAAATCAATTGCATTTTATATACTACTCATGAGCATGTGGAAACTAAAATTACAAGACATGATAGAATTTACCTTCATGCCAGAGAAAGTGAAATATTTTGGTATACACTTAACAAAACATATACAAGATTTGTATGCTGAAAATTATTTAAAAAACTGGTAAAAGAAGTCGAAGAAGACCTCTAATACGTGGAGAGACATCCCAATAAATGGATTAGAAGACAACATAGTAAGAATGTCAATTCCCTCCAATTTGATACATATGTTTAATGCAATTCCTATTAAAATCCCAGCAAGGGGGGGCGCCTGGGTGGCTCAGTCGTCTGCCTTCGGCTCAGGTCATGATCCCAGGGTTCTGGGATCGAGCCCAGCATTGGGCTCCCTGCTCGGCGGGAAGCCTGTTTCTCCCTCTCCCACTCCCCGTGCTTGTATTAATGCTCTCACTATCTCTCTGTCAAATAAATAAATAAAATCTTTTTTTAAAAATCCCATCCAGGTTGTTTGTGGACACAGACAGATTTATTCTAAAATGTATATGGAAAAGCACAAACCCTTGAGTAGCCAAATAATCCAGAAAAAGAAGGATAAGGGAAGAATCATTCTACCCAATATTAAGGTTTGTTACTTAGTTACATTAATCAAGGCAGTGGTATTGGTGGATAAATAGACACATGGGTTAATGGAACAGAATAGACTAGAGATAGAGCCCCACAAATACGTCCAAGTAATTTTTGACAAAGGTGCAAAAGTAATTCAGTGGAGAAAAATGGCTTTTTCAACAAATTACTGCCAGAACAATAGACATCCATAGGAGAAAAAAAAAAAAAGAAAAGAAAGTTAACCCAAACCTTATAACTTATAGAAAAATTAACTCAAAATGGATCATGGGCTTAAATGTAAAACATACAACTATGAAACATTTAGGGTAAAAAAAAGAAGAAAAATCTTTTTGATCTTGAGCTAGGCAGAGATTTTAGACTTGACACCAAATGCACACTCAGAAAAAGAGAAAATTGGTAAATTGGACTTCACCAAAATTAAAAATGTTTGCTCTGCAAAACACCCTGTTAAGAGGATGACAAGACAAGGTATGTACTGGGGAGATATGTTTGCAAAACACGTATCTGGTACAAAGGACAAGTATGTGGCATATACAAAGAACTTACAAAACTCAAAAGTAACAAAACCTAACAGTCCAATTAGAAAATGAGCAAAAGACATGAAGAGCTATTTCGCTGCAGAGGATACACAGATGGCAAATAAGCACATGAAGAGATTTCAGCTTCATTAGCCATTAGGGAACGGCAAAGAAAAAAACCACAACGAAATATGATGACATGCTGTATAAGGATGGCTGAAATAAAGAAGAGTGACAACACCAAATGCTGGCCAGGAGGCAATGCAAAGAATCATTCATATAGTGCTGGTGAGAATGTAAAATGGTACCGTTACTCTGGAAAACAATTTGGTCAGTTTTTTTTTTTTAAGATTTTATTTATTTATTTGACAGAGAGAGACACAGCGAGAGAGGGAACACAAGCAGGGGGAGTGGGAGAGGGAGAAGCAGGCTTCCCGCCGAGCAGGGAGCCCGATGCGGGGCTCAATCCCAGGACCCTGGGATCATGACCTGAGCCAAAGGCAGCCACTTAACGACCAAGCCACCCAGGCGCCCTAATTCCGTCGTTTCTTATCAAAGGAAACATGCAACTACCATACGAGCCAACAATCACACTCCTGGGCAGAGGGCAGAATTTCCAAAGACATGGAAACCTGACATTCACACAAACACCTGTGCATGAATATTTATAGTAGCTTTATGCGTCATAGCCAAAATGTGTAAACGACCTAGATGTCCCTCAACAGGTGACTGTTGAACAAACTGTCATACATCCATACCGTGGATTACTGCTCAACGATAAAACAGAATGAACTACGGATACATGTAAAAACTGGAATCAAATTTGATAGTATTATGCCGAGTGGGGAAAAAAAGCCAATCCCGAAGGTTACGTACTGTATGATTCCATTTAGAGGAGATTTGGAACTGACCAAAGTTTCGGAATGGAGGACAGATTAGACGTTGTTAGGGGCTAAGGATGGGGTAGAACAGGAGGGAGTAAAGATGGCAACAGAGGTGGTAACTGCAATGCTCTGTGTCTTGACTGTGTGCTGCCCGCACGTGCCCTCACGTCCAAGGACACACACAGGCAAATGAGTGCAAGTCAAACTGGGAAAACACAAAGACTGGTGGATGATAGCATGTCAATATCCTGGTTGTGAGATTGCCCGGCAGTGTTTCGAGATGTTATCATTGGGGGAAACTGGATAAAAGGTACAGGGGAATCTTTCTATATTATTTCTTACAACTGTGTGTGAATCTACGATTATCTCCAAATAAAAGTCAACAACCCTGCAAGTCAGAACTTCCTCCCTCCCCCTTCTTTCCCCCTCCCCCCACCCCCAGCTAGTTGTTGAACACTGACCAGCGCAGAATTGCTTCTCTTTGGAGAACGGACTTTCTGTAGGCAAATTCATGGTTTCTTCCCCGAGTGCCTCCCAGGAGACAAAGTCGGTGGCTGGGGGCAAGGGAAGAGCCTGCGGCCTTAGAGGGTGGCTTTACCTTCCTTGACTTCAGGTTTCCTCCCCTGTAAAATGGAGACAGGACTAGAGCAAAGGAAAATGAACACTTATGGAGAACCCACTTTTACCCATGTTACCTTCCTTTGTCCTCTCGGCTAGGCCAATGAGCCATGCATCAGGAGTCTCCAAGTTTCAGATGATGAGACAGGCCGAGAGACATGCCTACCACAGAACGTGGCCGGGGTTGGAGTCCACAGTCCACACATGTTTGGATACTGCCGGCTGCCTGGAAGCCTATCCACTCTCTGACCCTAAACCCTACAAGGCGGCCTCTCCCAGTGGAAAGTGAGCTGGGCAGAGAATGTCTGAGCCTCTAAGTGCAAGTTGCGGGGGGAGGGCTGGGAGGGACGCAGCCTGCTCCCACCAAGCAGATATAGGAGCCGCAGACCTCACCGGGCCAGCTTCCCTCCACTGTGGAGCTAGCCGAGACAGCTGCTCATTTCCCCCTGGCTGGTTGTCCGTTCCCTACCGTTGCCCGCAGTACGAAGACAGAACAACCCCAAATGCCCAGCACTCTGTCCTTAGGGACCAGGCAGGGGATCAGGGTCAGCAGCTGTGAGCCATGGGACTGTGGGTACGTACCACCGTGGATGACGCTGGCCGGAGCCATAACCCTGGTCCTGGGGCCAGGCCCGGCCCATGAGGAAAGGAAAGAAGTGTCTCCTTGGGTTGGAGATCACATCGCCCAACAGAGGTTTACCTTTCAACCCTTGGCGGTCTCCTTGGTGCTTTCCTCACAAACTCTAGAGGATGGACAAAGGCAAGGCCATTCAGTGGTTAGAGCCCTGGGCTGGAGGTCAGGAGACGTGGACTCCAGCCAGCCCTGTGACCTCCTCCAAGACTTTGGATGAGTCATGCTCCCCACTCTGGGATTCCATGTCCTCAACCATAAAACGAGGGGTTCGGATCTGGTGGTCCCCAAGGCCTCTCCAGGCCCTGCCAGTCCTCATATTCAAGGTTAGCTCCAAGGCGTGCACGCAGGGCCCACCAGATTCCACCACAGCTCACAGACATGATTGGAACAGAAGCCCTAGTCCGATTTCATTTTTCTTCCGAGGCTGTTTATTGCCTAACAAAATGTACTTAGTGGTAAATTCGTGACTGTGATGTTAAGTGTAGGCTACAAAGCCAGAAACAAATAAACAAACAAACAAACAAAAAAAGGTGAGGGGGAGGGGTGGGGAGCACAAAGCCCGAAGAGGGAGGGCCGTCCAGAGGGTCGGGAAGCCTCGGATTCACGGGAGCGGCTCATACACACGAGCACTATTCCTTATTTATTCACATCCTCTGCCCTGTCTGGGTTCCGCGTGGTCTCCACTTCTTGTTAGCTTTTCAGCTGCACACCAGGCCCCAGCTGGCAGCGGCTAATTGCAATCAGCAGGTGAGAAATGTAGGTTCTCCGAAAAGGAATTATCTCCAGCGCTGGGAACCATTCTGGGAAATGTAACAGACCTGGGAAGAGAGGGGGAGATGTTTAAAACCTGAACTTCTGTGAAAAGCATTAATTGAAAAAGACAGCACCGCACACCAGGAACCCATGACTCGCTCGCCTGAAAATATAATGAAGCAACTTCGTGTGCGAGGAAAGACGGGGGAAGCATTTCCATTTCTGCAAAAGCAGCTCCTGCCTCGTGCGCACAAGCCCTGCCTGCTCTTTTTTCCCAGGAGAGCCAGAGAGCACAAAGGTTTGCTCTTGGAGGTTCGTCTTTACCTTTACATTCTTCTGCATCAGTAAAACCACGGCGTCAAGCTAAGGACTTTTCATTATTTTTATTTATTTATTTATTTATTTATTTATTTATTTATTTATTTATTTTAAAAGAAAGATGTAAGGCAATCCCCTGTGAAGTGGAATGACTTGAGAAAGCAAGTTCAAAATCGGGGCGCGATCTCGGGGTTGCCAAACACGCAGGTGTTCGCTCAAGCTTCGTGCCAAGGGAGGGGGGGCGGGAGGGGGGTGCAGCTACGACCCTAAAACGTGGTCTGGCTCCTTGGGGAAGCAAGCAAGCCGCAGGGCAAGGAGCAAGGTCCTGGTGGGGACTGTGATCTCGGCCCAGGCTGCTGGCCGTCACTCCCGTCGGAAGCACCCGGGGACACGAGGAAGGCCCTCTAAGCACCTGCCTGCTCGCCTAGAGAATCGGCTTCTCTCTGTGCGTTATCAGCAGAGGGAATGAAAAGCGTACCAGAGGGGTGATTTGAATTTCATTTTCTCAATATGTGCCCCTGTGAGGAACGCTGCGTGGTGCTGCATGCTGATTCAAGGAAAACGGTCTCTGCTCCGCTGGGGTTGAAGGCTCGTCGTGGGTAGCTCGCCTTGCGCCGGGCGGTGGGGGCGCCCCGAGCACGGACTGAGGGATCCCAAGGCCTGTCTGGCCACCTTTACGGACAGGCCCCCCCAGCCCCTGCGGCCCGGCCGGCTCACGTGTGAGAGGAGTGTGTGAATTTGGGGCTACGACCCCTCCCCAGATCCTGTAGAAGGCAAGTGCGAAGATGTGGCATAAAACACAAAAGGCTCGCTCCCCACCCGCCCTGAATAAATGTTGACTGGGGTTTGGGGGAGGGTGGGTAGCTTTGTTTTCCCTTCCTTTTGGTTGTTTGTAAGATAAAGGGGAGGGAGAGGTTAGGCTGCGGAGCTGGGCTCTGAAGGAACCACAGTCCCTGGTGGGAGGTCAGACCAAGGACAGCTATGCCAGGGGGATCTTTGTCCACCTCCAAGAGCCCCTCCCGCAGTCCCCAGCCATTCGAAGGGCCCAAGGAATGTCAGAGGAGAGATTCAAGTCTCCAGGGGAGGAGATAAAGAGGCCTCAAGATCTTTCAGCCTTGGAGCCAAACCCCAGGCTTTGTGATCAAAAGACAAATAAACAGCCATTCCCACCGGGTCTCTCAAACCTGCTGAGCAGCACAAATGTTTCCTCCTTATAAACAAGCGTACCTGAAGAAGGTGAAAAAAACCAGACCCTGAAATCCCACACAGTTTTTGGCAGACCCCTTAGGAGAAACGGCTGCAGGCAGCTTTATCAAGTGCCTTTCTCACATCGCTCTGAAATAAGATGTCAAAGTTTGAACATAAACCATGAACAAACAAAATCAGCCCTGTTCCTCATCCCAGTTCGCCCATCCTGACACAGGGAAGGTTGAAATAGAGCTGCAGAATTCGAGGCCGCTGGAACGATCTGAGAGAGGCCAGTGGGTCTTGGAGGTAAGCAGGGAGAGGAGGCCACCTGTGGCCTCCTTTCAACAAACATGGGGCCCTGTCCCGCTGAGATGCGCATGCCTAGGGGGCCCTAGTCCTACCGGTGTCCATGGAGTTGTGTTTCCAGAGGTGTCAATGGCCAAGACAAATGCCCTAAGGAGCACCCACTATGAGCCACCATTTGGGATACAACGCTGTCCAAACAGAGCAGGTCTCTGCCCCTAAGTTTCCATTCTAATTAGTAAATTAAGCAGCATGTGAGTAGGTGATACATGCCAGAGCAAGAATACATCCAGGAGAGGGGGAGCCTGGGTGGCTCAGTCAGTTAAGTGTCCAACTCTTGATTTCGGTTCCGGTCATGATCTCAAGGTCGTGAGAGTTGGGCTCCACGCTCAGCGGGGAGTCTGCTTGAGATTCCCTCTCTCTCTGTCTCTCTCTCCCCCTTTCCCCTCCCCCTCAAATAAATAAATAAATAAAATCTTTTTTAAAGAAAAGAATACATCCAGGAGAGGGTTGGAGAACAGGAGAGGGCTGTGGTTTATAGTGGGGTGGAGGGAAGGCCTCACTGAGATGAAGTGACTTCTGAGCAAAGATGAAGGAGTGAGCCCTTCCAGGAGGCGCTCTGAGGGAAGGAGGACCCAAGTAGAGGGTACAGTAAGTGCCAGTGTCCTGAGGTCGAAGCGGGCCTGGCAGAGGCAAAGGGCACCATGGGAGCCAGTGGAGTTGAAATGGAAACACAAAGGGTCTCTGCAGATCCTTAGTGCAGAACAGAGTCACAGAACATCAGAGCCAGTGCCCCAAGTCACCTCATCAGCCTGTTCTGTTGGGCTGTCATCTCAAGAGCCACCTCTAGGGGCCTATGGGACTCCCTGGCTCTCCATTAACTACCACCTAGTCCCTGATAGGGTCCTGTTCAGTTACTAACGAACTAGAGGGGAAGCCCCACCCCCTGACTTCCTGGACGTCAAAGCTCCCAATGCTTCAACTTGCCAATGGAGGCATCCTGGAGACAGACATGGAGGAAGAGGGAGGGGGATTTGAAAGTGTCCCTCACCACCCCCTGCCCCCTGGGTCCCCTATAAAAGGTGTCACCATACACTGAGTGATTCAATAAGAGTTTGGTTGACCCTTCCCCACCACCTTTCCCCCAGGAAGAGTGGAGAAGCCTCTGGAGAGACTTAGTTGTGTCCTGGACTCATCTGATTTCTCAGAATGTCTTGCACAAGACCCAGTGTCTATCACACTGATATACTTTGCCCTGGCTCAAAGAGTGATGCAAGTAGGGTCTACCCTACACCGAGGAAGCTGCAGCTCTGGGCTAGCCCAAGCACTTTGATGACAAATTCTTGGCTCGATGCCCTGAGGATTTCCTTGGTCAGAACCTCCCTGCTTGCTTTTCAGCATTTATCAACATAGGCATTGTGACACGCAGACAGAGCCTCGAAGCAGGGTGACCCCGGCAGCAGGGAGCTCATTCTGGAAGCCCAGAGACCTGGGTTCTGCAGCAAGGCTATGTGCCTGGATGTTGGGGTTTGGCCAGAAGCAGGTCAGAAGGTCTGCGGCTATGGAGTAAGGGCCCTGTGATAGGGCAGAACACTCCACAGCTGTGGGACCTGTCGAGCAGTCTGTGTAGGTCTGCTGTGTAGAGCCTGAAGACAGCAGTACAGGCAGTCAGGAGGGAGAGATGGACATGAAGGGGGGGAGAACAAGGACAGACTGGAGGCCAGCTGGACAGATGGGAGCCTTCCCAGTTTCTCACAGCCTCCAACTTCACGGACGCAGGGGACCTACAAGCCAGGTGGGGGGCCCTCCAGCACTCAGCTGCACACCCGGCAGCCCCGGAGCTCAGAGAAGCCCAGGGAGGGGGACCGGTGGTGCTGGAGGGGCTGCGGGCCCAACTGCCACCCACGCCAACGAGATGAGAGGGTGGATGGGTGACACGTGTGAGCTGGGACAGTGCCTGCCCTCCTCCGACGGTCGAACCACAGAAATGGCTGCTTCTTCACTTCCACCTTCCAAATCTCACACAAATTTCTCTTCTGGCCAACCCTGACCATGGAGGGAAAAGGAAAGAATTCTGTGAAACGTAGTTCCCGCTTAACTACTACGGTACAAATCCACCCCTATGACTTTGACCTCAGGCCTCAGCTTCCTCACCCTCAACATCTAGGGGTTGGCCTGAAGGAAACTGTTGGGAGCATCCATGTTACAGTAACGATTTCTTTTTCTCCCTCACTGGCAAACCAGTGAGGGCAGCACATCATGCCATGTCAACTTGCATCGCACACAGAGGTGCCAGGAGAGCCCAGATGCTATTGCAACATTGGGAGTCTCCACTGGCTGGACTGAGTCCAGAGTCTCAGCCTTAATCCTCAGAGGAACTCCATGTTCTGTGGGCACACACACTGCCTCATTTCCCACCTTATCGTAGGTCTGCAGGAGTGAGACATTATCCATCGGTCTTCCCCAGTAGTAAACCTCAAATCCAGCATGCTGTTGGACTCACACCAGTCACCTGCTGAGGTGGTGGCAGCAGGTGATGAAGCCCATGCTCCATCTCTAGTACTCAAGCTGAGAAGTCCCAGAAGGTTGCAGAAAGATTTTTAGGCAGCACACAGTTCAATTAACAATCTGGACCCAAACATTGTCTCTAGGAGTTCAGCTTCCAGGTGATTCCAGAAAACTCTAACACAACCTAATGAAAATCTTTCTCAGCAAATAAATGTGAGCATTGTAATCCATGAAGAGCTTTTGACAAAATATGCTCTTTGTAGACTCTGTTCTTAGGTACTGCAGGGGATGGGAGGGGACAAAGAGGTAGAAATGCAGAAAGGAAATGGAAAAAAATTAAACTGTATAGGAAGATTTATGACCAAAGAAATGAAGAGGGGTAAAAACACAGCTGTTCAAGAGAAGGGAGGCTGGATGGATCTTCTTTGAAATTCCATGACTTTGGGAAATCATCAACAAAATCTAAAGCTAGAGGCTCCCGTGTCAGCACATGCGAGGTGCAAAGAAAGGAAGGAAAGGAAAATGCCAGAAGGAATACCTTAGTTCAGAATACCTCATGAAAGAAAGAACTTTTTTTTTTTTTTAAGATTTTATTTATTTATTTGACAGAGAGAGACACAGCGAGAGAGGGAACACAAGCAGAGGGAGTGGGAGAGGGAGAAGCAGGCTTCCCGCTGAGCAGGGAGCCTGATGTGGGGCTCGATCCCAAGACCCTGGGATCATGACCTGAGCCGAAGGCAGACGCTTAACGACTGAGCCACCCAGGTGCCCCAAAAGAAAGAACTTTTATTATGGGACAGAGTGGGTGCAACACTGAATGAGACTATGGTCCTGAAGTTACACCCTCTAGATTTGTGCCTTGCACCATGTCTGTCTGTGGGGGAGGAAAGTCACTTTCCCTCTACCCTTCTAGGTTCTTGGCTGAGACCCCCCCCCCAAGCCATATAAAAGACTAAGAGGAGAAAAACAAATAGATGTTTAATAATATGCATACCTTCCATGTACATGGGAAACACCCAGGAAAACAGACTAACTCCAAACTGGCCCAAGCCACCCTCTTAAATACCATCTCCAGCTAAAGACCAGAGAAGATGTTGGGGGAGGGGAGGCCAGTTATGGGAGGTTTCTGGGCAAAGCATAGTAATCAAGAGTAAAGGTGTTATGCAGACTTAGGTCATGACCTTCTCCACTGATCAGAGTTTCTAGAGATTGAGTCATCCTGGTACAGAGAGGGAGACATCCTTACAAATGGAGAGTTCCCTTATACATGTAATTTTCTCTTACAAAAGGTTAACTTGTACTCAGTTTTCTGAAGTTTTTCCCAAGTCTGCTGTTCCTTAAAAATAATCAGCCTAAAATAATCTTTATGCCAAAGAGGCATATTTTGAGGTGACAAATTCTGCCCCTGCCCAGCTGGAGCATATGTATGTCTCGTGTGGAGTGAGGTGGCTCAGACCCCAGCCAGGGAGCCTCCAAGGTGCAAAGGCCAGTCAGCAGGAGGGGCCAGCACAGCTGTAAGGGTGTGACCTGCGGAAGAAGAGACATTGAAGTCTTAAAAGTGGGAAAGGACTTATGTCCACACAAAACCTGGCATGCAGATATTTATAGTAGCTTTATCCATAATTGCCAAAGCTCGGAAACAACCAAGATGTCTTCGGTAGGTGAATGGGTCAATCAACTGTGGTCCATCCAGACAGTGGAATACGATTCAGCACTAAAAAGAAATGAGCTATCAAACCACAAAAAGACAAGGAGGAACCTTAAATGCATGTTACTAAGTGAAAGAAGCCAATCTAAAAAGGCTACATATGGCATGATTCCAATTGTATGACATTCTAGAAAAGGCAGAACTCTGGAGACAGTAAATAGTTGAGTGGTTGTGGGCAGCTGGGGAAGTAGGGGAGGGAAGCATAGGTGAAGCACAGAAGATTTTTAGGGCAGTGAAAATAGTTTGTATGATATTATAATGGTGGATACACATCATTACATTTGTCCAAATCCATAGAATGTCCAACAGCAAGGGTGAGCCCTAATGTAATCTATGGACCCTGGGTGATAATGATGTACCAGTGTAGGTACATCAACTATAACAAATGTACGTTCCGGTGGGGGTGTTGATAAGGGGGAGGCTGTGCATGTGCTGGGGGAGAGGGTATCTGGGAAATCTCTCTACCTTCTCCTCCATTTTTTCTGTGAATCTAAAACCTAGAGGAGAACACAAGCAGCAACCTCTCTTACCTCGGCCACAGCAACTTCTTGTTAGACACGTCTCCAAAGGCAAGGGAAACAAAAGCAAAAATGAACTATCGGGACTTCATCAGGATAAAACCCTTCTTTACAGCAAAGGAAACAGTCAACAAAACTAAAAGGCAACCTATGGAATGGGAGAAGATATTTGCAAATGACTTATCAGTTAAAGAGCTATTATCCAAAATCTATAAAGAACTTATCAAACTCAATGCCCAAAAAACAAATAATCCAGTCAAGAAATGGGCGGAAGCCATGAACAGACATTTCTCCAAAAAAGACATACAAATGGCCAACAGACATATGAAAAAATGCTTAACATCACTCAGCATCAGGGAAATACAAATCAAAACCACAATGAGATACCACCTCACACCAGTCAGAATGGCTAAAATTAACAAGTCAGGAAACAACAAATGTTGGTGAGGATTCAGAGAAAGGGGAACCCTCCTACACCATTGGTGGGAATGCAAACTGGTGCAGCCACTCTGGAAAACAGTATGGAAGTTCCTCAAAAAGTTAAAAATAGAGCTGCCCTATGACCCAACAATGGCACTACTAGGTATTTATCCAAAGGATAGAAACATAGTGATCTGAAGGGGCACATGCACACCAATGTTTAATAGGCCAAACTGTGGAAAGAGCCTAGATGTCCGTTGATAGATAAATGGATAAAGAAGATGTGGTATGTATATACACAGTGGAATACTACTTGGCCATGAAAAAGAAAGAAATCTTGCCATTTGCAACAATGTGGATGGAACTAGAGGGAATTATGCTAAGTGAAATAAGTCAGTCAGAGAAAGAAAAATACCATATGATTTCACTCATATGTGGAATTTAAGAAACAAAACAAATGAACATAGGAGAAGGAAAGGAAAAATAAAATAAGATGAAAACAGAGAGGGAGGCAAACCATAAGAGACTCTTAACTGTAGGAAACAAACTGAGGGTTGCTGGAGGGGAGGGGGCTGAGGGGATGGGGTAACAGGGTGATGGGCATTAAGGAGGGCTCTTGAAGTAATGAGCACTGGGTATCATATGCAACTGATGAATCACTAAATTCTACCCCTGAAGCTAATAATACACTATATGTTAACTAAATTGAATTTAAATTAAAAATTAAAAAATTAAATAAAATAAAACTGCTCTAAAAAATTAGAGTCTTTTTAAAAAGTGGGAGAGGAAACCGAATCTGAGGTTCCTTAACGTTCAGCATATCAAAAATGAAGGTTTAGAAACTAAATCGTACTTTGGTTAGCGAATCACAACATTCTTCCTGAATCCTCTCGATGGTTCAGTGCAAACACAGCTCAGGTCTCCCATTATTCTGCAGACATAAAAGTTAGGCCCAGGACTCTCTAGGGGCAGGAATGACCTAAATTATAATTTAGCCTGTAATGCCTTTGTCTAGTGCAGGGTTGGCAAACTTTCTCTGTATATGGCCAGATAGTAAATATTTTAGGCTTTGCGGGCCATACGGTCTCTGCTTCAACTACTACTCCACTGCTGTAGCATGGTTGTGTCCAGGAAAACTTTATTTACAAAAACAAGCATAGGCTGGACTTGTCCTCAGGACTGTAATTTGCTGGTCTAGTACGTTCCTAGAAAGTTGGGCTTGCCTATGCTCAAAGTATGCACAAACTGATTGTTGAAATTATGCGTTACATATAAATTATATGTGTTCTAACACAGAGAAGGAGGGATTAAGGAAAACAGTGACACAAGAGAAGAAAGGAAGCTGATTTTTGTTTCATAAGCCAGGGGGAGAAGAATGCAGAGAAGAGCCAGGAGGAGGAGGAGGAAGGAAGCAAAGCGGGTCTTGCTGGGGGCAGCACACACTCAGAGGAATGCAAGACAAACAGAGAACACGAGACCAGAGCTCAAGGGACTCCAACTCCAGGCCATTCTCTGCCCTTCTGTCATTCTGCCCAATCCCCAAATCCTCACAATCTGGAGCCAGGCAGGAAAGGAAGGCACAGCAGGCTCTGGTGGGTGAGCAGGGGTGGGGATGGCAGCCACTCTGGGGGTGTCTCTCCATGAGGACAGATCCCTATCTTCTTCCTACAACACATTATGCCGAAAACATAGCTAAACTTGAGCTTAAATAAACAATTTAATCAGCAGCCCCGTTTCCTTTTATCACCCAATCTCCCGGCTAGACGGACTAATTATTTTCCATCTCCTAACCGCTGGACTGTTAAGTATCATCTGAAGCAAACAGAATACCAGGCATTGCTGAATGCCATCGCAGCCCAAGCCCTGCACTAACGGGATTCCCACGGTGGCTGCATTTTTAAAGACCCTGCAACTAAATAAACATGGCTCTGGGAATGACTGCTGTAAAGAAGTACTTTGTTGTGCGGGGAGGGAGAGAAGGCTTTTTCATCAGAAAACACGGCCAGTGTTCTGATCATTAGCAAAGAAAACAAGATACAGGTCGGATTGTAAGCAATCCCATCACCACTTCAAAGAGGGAGAATATTTCTAGATCATCTAGATCCTGATGAGTGCCGCATTTCGAATTCTCTGGGCCTTACTTCCCCACCTGTAATATGGGGCTCGTGATGTTTACCACGGGGAGGTGTTCTGCAGAATAAATCAGATAATGCAGCTAACTGGGCTCTCGGCCTATAGTGGGTGCTTTCTAAACAAGAGGTCACCTGATGTTATCAATGACTGATATCTATAACACAATTCTGGCACAAAGAAGATCACGCCAACCCTGCGGGGAGAATTGCAGTCATGAAAACAGATGGTTTCCTTGCTCTTTATCAAGCTTCCCGTGGTCTGTGTCTTCTACAGAGCAGCTCCCCTGAAATGGGCTCCTGGCCAGGGTAGACATTACTTACATTCGAGAAAAGGCGCTGTGGTGGACCCCACCCCTTGGCTGCCATCCCACCTCCAAGGCCGTGTGGAATTACGGAAGTAGATAGGAGTCAGGATAAGTGGAGACTTAAAGCCTTCTGGGTAATCAGACAATGCCATCCACTGAATCACAGGTTTCTTTTGGCAGGTGTACAGAGGGAACACCCTTCCTGTCGCTGTAGCCCTTCTCCAGTCCACGGCCTCTCCCGGCCTGGGCTCCAGCCCCCCGCCGGCTGATGTCCCTCACACGCAGTCCACCCGTGTGGCTGGCGGGGAGGGGTACGACTTACCTCACAACCAAGGCCTTTTCTGGTCCCCGCATCACTGGCTGTCCATCCCCACAGCCCCTCCGCAGGCGCGTCAGGCCTCACGGGAACTCTGGCAGTTGCCTCCCAGCTGTTCCCTGTGACCTTAACCTCGGCCCCCTCCAGTCCCTCCTCTGCACGTGACCAGGAGATCTGCTCCAAAGACCCAGATCTGCTCCTGGCACCACACTGCTGAACAGCCAGGACATGTAGAACAAAGTTCACCCTCTTCAGCAGGATCTAGAAGGCCTGTTCCAACCTGGTGCCAGCCTACCTACCCCGGGCAGCCTCACCTTCAGGCCTGTACTCTTGCCCTTCTCTCTGCTTTGCATGCCCACCCCCTTCCATCCTGAGCTTGTCCAACTTCTGCTCAACCTTCAGCCTCTAGCTCAAACGCGACCTTGTTTCTGACATCCCCCTGTCAGACAAACACCAACCGCCCCCTCGTCTGTATTCCTGTAATAACTTGTATGTCACTCCCTTCTGGTACTTTCCAAACATTAGTATAACTAGTTGTAGATGGTTTGTGTTTGGCTATAGCCTCGATGAGGGCACGAGCTATAACTTATTCATTTTGGTCTTTCTAGCACTCAACCCACTACCTGACATGGGGTAGTCAGTATGCTTTGCTGATAGAATAGAATGAATTCAAAGAGCAAATGCTGTGGGTTTGGCAGGGCAGGAGTGGCTGATGCGGGCAAGACGCAAGAAATCCAGAGGCACCACCAAGGGATTCTACTATATTTCTTCATTAATGGTTTTAAATTCTTCTTAGGATCGCCTTTGGAGAATTAGCCAAACTTTACTGCTACTCGCTCCCTCTTCTACCAAATCGATAACCATCTCTATTCTCAGAGCTGTCAGTCATCCTGTATTTACGATTTTAAACCCTAGTTATAATCCATCCCTTGACCATGTTTTGCTCAGCATCCACGAAGCTCAGGAGGCTCTGTCTTTTTAGACTCTGCCTTGCCAACCCTCACTACCCTCCACCATCCGCAACAGCCTTATTATCAGTAGCTTGCATAGATGAAGTCAAGAGACTCCCCATTTCACTACGAGGATTTTCTAGGGGCTCACAAGGACAGCCTCCCGAGTAACCCTTTTGCTGTTTCTTGCCCTGAAGCCCAAGGGTAAGCTCCACGCTCCGTGGCAGGGGATGTAAGCTCTTCCACACCCTGACTCCCCTCCTGCCTTCTCCTCTCACCACTGCCACCCACCTCTGGTTGGGACCACCCTGGGCTTCACTGCTGTTCTGGAAGCCGGCCAGGCTCTATGGTGCTGCGTGGCTCTCCAACGTGCCGTTCCTGGAATGCTTCTCCTTCCTCCTCCATCTGGTGAACTTCTAGTCATCCTTCAAGGTCCATTGCCTCTTGCCTCTTCAGATGCAGAAGCATCTTTTCTGCCAATACTCTTCCCCCTCCTATGTGGGAAAGCACTACAAGTAGGCTTTCATGATGGGATCCTCCCTACTTCTATTCTTTTTTTCTTTTCCCATCTTTCTAATTTAATTTAATTTTTGGATATCAAGGGCAATCACTGGATTACTTATAATTACTGGTGAATGACTTACTCTCATCATTGGCTCATGCACACTCCATAAGCACTAGCAAAGCCATTACCCAAAACGAAAGCTAGGCAGGACCGTGATCATAGCCTACACATCGTCCCCCACGCCCATTAATCCATGCCTTTGACTCCCCGTTTGACAGGATTTATCATACTTTTGAACCATATATTCATCATCCTAATTCTTTCTTTTTTATATAGTTTTACTGCAGCTACATACATTCTTTTAAAATTAAAATACCTTATTTTAGTTGTTTCTAACTTCAACAAAAAGGAACATTCTGCATGTAATCTTTCGGAGTTTATTTTTTTCAGATTTTGCATGGCTAAGATGTATCCCTATTTTTCTATGTCACTGTCACTCACTTAGTCTCCTCTGTAATTTTCTATGGTGTGTATATGCCACAATTTATTCCTCTACTCACCTTTTGGTGGGCATTTGGCTTGGGATAGGGTTGCCAGATTTAGCAAGTAAAAAATACAGGACACCCAGTTAAATTTGACTTTAAGACCATTTTTTAAGGATAAATATGTCCATGAAATATTTGAGACATGCTTATTACCAAAAAAGTACTCATTGCTTGTCTGAAATTCAAATTTAACTGGCCATCCTGTATTTTATCTGGCAGCCCTAGTTTGGAAACGAAGCTGCTATGAACATTTCTCTACGTGTCTTCCATTGGACAGGCCAAGGTTTCTCTTGGGTCTTTACCTAGGTGTGTGAATCCCAACTTACGAGATTAACACCAAACTGCTTTCTTAAATGACAGCTCTCGATTCTTGAGCCCCATCTCCTATTTTAAGAATAGAAAAGGTGTCAGAGTGTGGGAAGAGAGGATTGTACGTGAGGAGATTGGTGAAGAGCCATAGCTCCACAGTGAATGCCCCCTTCTCTTCCTTTTAAGGCAGGGGTTGGGGGTTACTCTTTAACTCCAAGCCTGGTGAGGGCCTTCAAGATGTTTTGCAATATGTTCCCTGCAGGTGGGAGACCCAGGGCAGCTCACCTATGCCCGCAAAAGCTAAAGCAGACTGTGGGTTGGGTTTTGCTTTCAGACCATGCCTCCAGAGGCCATGTGTGTGTGTGTGTGGGGGGGGGGGGACAGAAGGGCCATTAGGTGCTTTCATGGCCAAGTCAGTAGAGACTTGGGGTGACCCTGGACTCCCAGGCTATATTGGGACAAGAGATGCAAGAGTGTGACCCACAGACTTGAAGTAGCCACAGAAGAGAGAGAGCTGATGTGGAGCCAGCTTGGATCCTGAGCAGTGGTGCAAGGCAATCCCAGCTGAAGGAGGCTAGAGATAATCTTGCCAGCTCGCTAGCTCAAGAGCAGCCTAGACCACCACCCTTCATGGTGACCTATCAGCCCAAGGTCAAGAGAACTGGAGAGAGGTCTCCAGCCATGAGACCCTCTGAAGGGCCCAAGAGAACACCTCAGGAGGGGAAAAGCTGGCTTTATTCATCTTCCATGCCACTCCAGGGCCCCAGCTCTAACCACCTGAAAATGAGACCCAGGAAGGGCAATGGCGCCGCCAAGTTGGAGCTGTCTGCTTCCCGGCCTCTCTTCCCTCTCCCTGTGCCAACGGTGGCTGCGGCAAAATGGCCCCCAATAAATGGAGGTGGTGAGCAGCAACAAAGGAGAAGTTCCACTCCCCACCCAACTTCCCTGTTGCAGCCTTTCTGCCTAAAGGGGGCCTGAGGCACGGAGGGAAAAAACTGAATGCCAAGCCAAGCTTGGAGTTTTGACTTTTCACATCTTGGATGGGACCTTCGAATTGCTCAATTGTGAACTGAAGTGACCGTAACAATCTATTACCTAACAATAAACAGAAATAAGACCTGCTTAGTTTGCATTCAGGTTTTAGAGAAGATGACCCTCCCTGAATCAAGTCAAACAATCAAGTGCTGCTTTGTTCACGGCAGAAGCTATGCTTATCTGCTACTAGTTACACAGGCATGTCCTGATTGATGCATATTCACCTCACACATACATTTAGTCACATCCAGCCAGCCACACTGGACAACCCAACCAGCCAAGAGGTCAAAGGGTTTCCCTCCCTCCCAGCCTCCTGGCGCTCCTTCCCCTTTCCACTTCTCTCCCTCCCCCGCTCCCCGCTCTCTCTGTCTTTCCCTCTTTCCCTCTCCCTCACTCTCCTGTTCTCTTTTCACTGCTCTCTGTAAAGCCTACTGCATGTTGATATTCTCAGTCTCTGGGTCCTCCTCCTCCAAATCCCAGGATCTTGGTCCTCACTTTATAAGAAAAGTAGGTGGTAGGGAAATAGGAGACTGGCCTGGCAGGTGATAGAATCACAGTGATCCAACAGGATGTGAGCATCCTAATAACAAGTAGGCTATCACAGATGAGGGTTTGGAAGTGGATTGTCATCCTGCTGGACACTGAGCTCTTCAGGAACAGAAACCATGTCTTATTTGCTTCGGTGTCTCTAGCAGCAAGCCCAGTGTCCTGAACACAGTAGCCCTTAACCAGAGCTTATTGGAAGGATGAGCAAGTGAATGAATAAATGAATAGGTAAATGGATTTAACAAAAGGCCACAAGGATCAGCATTTGGTCACATCTATTTCAAGTAGTATCCCCAACGATGAAGATAAAAGGTCAGTATCTAGCAAATTTGTGGTGACCAAAGCTGGGAAGAAGCCATAACGTACTAGATGACAGACTCAGGACTCAAGATCTCAACTGGATGGGCAGAATGGGTAAAAGAAACAAGATGAAATTCAATAAAGATAAATGTAACCATCTTCACTGGATTCAAATGGTCAACGGCCCCAGTTCAGGAAACTCAGCTCCCTTTGAAAATCCCCTCGGAAATTTTTGGTTCACTATGAATCCAGCAAAACCAGCAAAACATGGATGCCAATACAGACATTCAGAACCAGGCTTGGGCAGGCCATATCAGAGAAGGCTAGGGAAAGGAGGACACTGCTAAATAGAGCATGTCAGAGCCTGATGACCAGGAAGGTGAGGGATTTGGAAACTTCAATATATAAGAAATAATTGAAGAAATGGGACATTTGTGCCTGGAGATCAGAAATAAGGAGTCAACAAGAATAGCTTGAAATTGGTTGAGGAGCCATACTGTAGATGAGGAGTTAGTTTTAGAAGGCGGTGCCACAGCAGAATTACAGAAGGGTAATGTGTAGCTGAAGATCCATAAGAACCCTGTCTCAGAACATCCCAACTACAGAACAGGCTACTCTGTGAGGCAGGAGCACTCCCACTCACCTTAGGAAGTCCAAAAGAAGTTCAAGAATGATCTCCAAGGGTCTGTGCAGGCCCTGGCCTCCCGAGTCCCTTTTGGTCTTGATATGCTGGGATTCCACCTTGGGTTCATTAGGTAAAGCCTGTCTGAATTCAGGAAGCAGGTGGATTACAGAGTGAAGTTTTGGCATATAGAGATACCAGTTATGTCTGAAGCCAAGTAAATAGTGTGGTCTGATGAGAGGCTTTGGGGGCCAAATAAAATGGAGATGAGCCAGGACCAAAATTAGTTAGGTGCCACTATGTTTGCAAGGTTGATTTAAAACCTAACATTCAAAGGACACTCATAATCAGTTCCAATAAGAACAAACAGCATTCATCAAGCACTAATAATAGGCAAATCCCAAAGGTTCCTGTCTCTTGGAATTAAAAGCCAAATAACTCTAGTCCTCTAGGGTCAGAAGCAGGTAAACTAAGAGTTGAGGAGAAAGGGCCATGGGACTAAATCAGAACCCAAATGCCTTCAGATGGTTTTGTTCCACCGAATATGAAATATGTATTTGGAATCTTTGGTTTTAAACATGTACTTACCTTAAAGGAGACAGGTTCTACGTGTGGCATCCTGTAGGCGCTTGTTAGAAATGCAGAGTCTCAAGTCCCTCCCAGACTTACTGAACCAGAATCTTCATTTTAACAAGAGCCCCAGGGAGTTCACAAGTGCATTAGAATTTGAGAATCAGGGGTGCCTGGATGGCTCAGTCGGTTAAGCATCTGCCTTTGGCTCAGGTCATGATCCCGGGGTCTTGGGATCGAGCCCCACATTGGGCTCCCTGCTCAGCAGGGAGCCTGCTTCTCCCTCTCCCTCTGCCCTTCCCCTCCCATTCATGCTCTCTCTCTCTCTCAAGTAAATAAATAAAATCTTAAAAAAAAGAACTTGAGAATCAGTGTTCTACACTAGAGTTGACCAAAAAATGTTGTTTTCTTGCAGTCTTATGCCATAAATCCAAATATGGGGCACATGACCCAACAAGTATGAGCATATTTGTGAAGACAATAGGACAGGATCTTTGGCATTAAGACCATCCCTTCTGCAAAACTGGTTCCTGTGGTTCCAGAAAGACCGACAATTGCTAACCAAGTGATTCCATGCTGAATCAAGCAGCTGGGTTTAGCCTGAAGTAAACAGAACTTGTGTCTCAGAACCTGGTGATGTCTGAGAGAATAGGAAAGCAAGTGCGATCCTTAGAATCCAATGATCCAATGCTCTGGAACCTACCAATCCAACGTTGGAGGCTGGAGCGATTAGGGTAGTTAAGATGAACGATGAACGCATCACTTGTCTTGACCTTTAGCTGTTCCTTCATTATTATCTTTAGTACATGACCCCATGCTCTACCCTGGTGGCGGCTGGTGCTATTTTAGAAGTGGGGGGGGGGGTGCAAAAGACACCTGTTCCACTTGCACTGTGAAGGGCACCTGGCATGTCGTCTGGAATGGAGCGAGGATGAACAAAGGGAATTTTAAGTTTTATAATGAAATGCCTTGAAACCTTTTTTGTTTGTTTTTTGCACTGCCCAAGTGTTACATTGTCCTTTTCAATGTGAGAAACAACCCAAGAAACCAAGATAAATGGGAAAACATCAAGGCTTAAAATGAAGGATAGTCTGGCCTTGAATGAATCAAAAAATCCATGATTTTAATTCACATCTAACCATAAGAAGCAATGAAATAGTCTTTTGATTTGTTCCGGTTTTAGGACCAAATCCAAACATCTTATCTAATAAGGATGCTCAAGGCCATTACTCACCCAGTAGTATTCCTTCTCTGAAAATCCCAAGAAGAGCTTTCTTTAGACTGACATTTAAACAGAGTTCAGCCTCCCACCATTCCATGGGGCAGCCCTATAAGCAGGTGCAACTGGCTTCAGCAGGCACAGCCCAAGATCACCAAACACAGACCTTGAAATCTCTCCAACACAGCCTGAGAAGAAATAGCAGCTATCTCTGTGGTTCTTATTTACACGTTTTTTCCTGCTCCATAAATCAGATGGGAAAAAAAAAAAAAAATCTTGTTTGGCCCATAGAACAGGACAGAACCACATGTGAGCAGGAGTGCTGGGGGATCATGCCCTCTGCTTTGGGGGGCCATTTGTGTGCCTGGCAGGCCTTGCCCACAGGAATGAGCAAGTCTGGGAATGAGGGCAGGGTGGCAGATGAGCAGGTGGCTGGGGGCTTGCAGGAGACATGGGAGCCACGGAAGGTACAGGCTTCCACTCCACATTTCTCCAAGCGCAGTCGTGCAGCGGCATGTCTCAGACAATCAGGGAGCACTAGCAGGCACCATCCACACGCTTATCCCTAAGAAAGTCACATTTCTTGGCAACGTTCCCCCTGGCTCCACCCGAGTAGGGAGGCTGCTCTTTAAACCCCCTGGTGTTCCATGGGTCGGAGAAGAACCCGCCTGCCCCAAGGCAGAGCATGCCCCTTGCCTGCTTTATCCAGCAGTCCAGCCAAATAACCCAGCAATATTTATTTAGTAGCAATTATGGAGTTGGTGCTGGGGAATGCCAAAACCAAATGTGCAAGATTCCATCCCTGCCCTCAAGAAGGTCCCTGTTTTGTGTGTGTGTGTGGGGGGTGGTGGCGGGGGGGATATACTAACGTGACAAACTAGCAATCACAAAGCAGCAGATAGCAAATGCCAAGAGAGTGGTAAAACCAAAGAAAGAGATTGTAGTTGGCTGGAACAGAAGTGCAGTGCATTGTAACAGGAGTGAGGCAGGAGGGCGGAGGGTGGTCAAGAGATCTGTGAGCCTGAGGTCACGGGGGAGGGCATTCGGGGGGGGGGGCAGGGAAGATGGTGGGCGGGTCAAGGTGGCTATGAAACTGGGAGGGAGGGGTACAGTTGAGCCATAGCTGGGGACAGTGGCTGCAGTAGAGGTTTCTACTCTGTGCAGGACTCCTTCCTTGGCTTGCGGCGTGGTCCAGAATAAGCCCTTGTCGAGGAGGGGCAGAGCCAATCTGAGGACCGGCAGGATGGATCAGGTGCCCAGCCTTGATCAAAGGAATATTCCAGGTATTCCTCCAACTCCACCCTCTGCCCTGCTGGCCAGACTCTTGGTTATGCCGAGGTCTTAGGCGTGCTCTCCTTCCACAGGGAGACACAGGACTTAAAATTGTCCAGTCAAAGCTATCACCAAAAAAAGGCAGATATTTGTCACAGGGAGAGAGGGAAGCATGATGGGCGCGATCACCTCCACAGCAGAACGGTGGCTGAGATCCCAGGAAGTGTGACCTTCCAGTAGCTGGTCCCCGCTCCGTGCTTCGTCCATTCCTCTCAGGGCCCCTTCGGGCCCGCGTTCCCTTCTTCTGGCCTCCTGCCCAGCCTCCTGCCCGGACCCTCTGGGGATGCTGGTGTTCCAACAGACTGAGAAAACAAGCCACTGGGGCTGCCCCCTCTGTCACCTTTCCCCACCTACTGACTTAACTCCACGGCACCCACTCCTCCTCAGTCCCACCCCTAATCTCAGAGGAGGAGTTAGCCTTCTTGTTCAAGGCCTGCCTCTCCCTCACTGCTCCACACGCTACCCCCCCCCCTTCCTCTATCTGTCACGGTGTCCCTGCTATTCACTTTCTTCTCAGCTCCCGGCACGACAAACATCCCTCCAATCCCCAAAACCAAACTCAACAAAAACACAACACCACACAACACACACTCACTTCTCCCTTTAACCTCCTGCAGCCCATTGCCCACCTTCCATTCTCAGCCACAATCCTTCAGAGGGTGGTCTTTGCTGGCTCGACCCATTTCCTCCATTCCATTGAGCCCTTGACTCTGGCTCTGGTCTCTCACCCTCGCTCCACTGAAACATGCTATCTTTAAGATCACCAGTTACCTCCCTGTTTCCAAATCCAGGGAAACCTGTCCCCTCCTCATCGGCTGGATGCCGCACTGTTGCCCTTTCACGATGTCCTGAATCTCTCCATTCCCTGGTCTCTGTCTTTCCTGCTTCTCCTCCTGCCTCACAGTCTCTCCCACTACTGACCCTGTTGGGGAACCAAGTGTCCTCTCCTTCCAGAAGTGTCCATATCACCCTATGCTGAGTTATAGAACTCTCCTCCGGGCCCCCTTAACAATCTGGCCTTTACCAAATTATATCAACATTATCTGTTTATGTGTGTGTTTCCCTTATTAAGCAAGAAGGGCCCAGAGGGAAGTGGCTATGGCAATTCATACTCATGCCCCGGTACCTATCACAGAATACAGTGTCCACAGGTACCCCACAAAATTTGTTCAACCAGCTTGGAACAGATGCCAAAGGCAATCTAGACTGATTTCCAGCTTGATGGTTTCTTTCAGATTTCATTTCCAAGCACACGTGTTCTTTCTCTTTGACTCAAAGACCCATATTCTAAAGGGACAGCCCTCTAGAGTGTAGGTCAGAGCTCCACATTCAGTGGGGAAGCTCCAGACCCCATTTCTCAAGGTCTTCCTTAGTCTACTTTCTTACCTTTTGGTCACCATGTTGCTGGTGTCTTCCACTGACCTGGCCTTGTGTCCATTTGTGGGTGCTCCGTTCTTGCTGAACAGAATACGGCCAACATCTGCAACCATCCCGACTCCTAAGCAGCTCGTGGAGACAGAGAGGTTCCCTGACTGGGGACTCTGTGTTTATAATTGGTTCTCCTTTTATAGATTTGTAGCAATAGTGGTCATCATGTGGACTGACTTTACACACATTTTTCTCTAGGCTTTTACAGGGTCACCTACAAAACAACACTGGCATTCTAGAACCCCAGGGAACCCACACTACAGTCATTATTAAAAGGGAGTTGGTATGTTATCGGTATGTGGAAACTCTAACACACTTCACATTGTTGCCAAGCATTGTTGACCTCAGCCTCTCTACATGGTCCCAATATTTAGAACGGAACGCCTTCCCTTCCCTGGATTGTCCTTACTTCTACTTAGTGACTTTGACTTTGGATTCTGATTCTGATCCGACTGATTTCTTATCCAAGGGCATAGACCCTGGCAGTGTTCTTGGGATGTGCTTCCTTTCTTCCCAATTTCTTGGCTACTCGTCCTCACTCCTGCCCCATTGGCTCTGACCCAGGTTTACTCTTCTGGCCCTTTAAGAAGAAGCCATACATCAGTCATCTCAGATAGCTCCTTCCTTCTTCCCCCGCATGTCCACAAAGGCTTTCTCAAAACCCTCCCCATTCTCTTAACCCTATAAGAAACTGAGCTTCAGGGATGACCATGGGTTTGTGTCTTCCCTCGATCACCTCTTCCTAGCAGGTCCAGATCACACGGGACAGGCCAAATTGAACCTGTAAACACTCCTTCAACCCACTGGGTATCCAAGACAATGTACTGTGGCTTGATGTTAGTGACAGTGCATAGAATGGTGGGAAATACCCTGAATGGTTAGAAGATGTCACCACGTAACTCGAGATGAGCCCTTGAACAAGTCATTCCATTCTTTTGGCCTAGATGGTCTCTGGGGTTCCCTCAAGGTCTACTAGCTCAGGTTCCTGGTTCAAGGGGTTCCCAGGACTGTGAGCACCTGATTCACTGCTGCCACTGCACTCTCTACTATCCTTTGAAGGCTGACTGCCAAGTCACTTAACTGTCCAACAGAGGCCTCCAGCATCCCAGGGATAGCACTCACAGTAGCCTTCTAACAAGGGCTCACTCTGTTTCAGTTTAATTCAAACATCATAGAGGTAGATAGAGAGGGCAACAGAGTGGCCAGCCAGGTCTCTGATGCTCTTCAGACTCCAACTAAAACAGATATCTTCTATATACGTGTTTAATGGCTTCCAGGTATTTGAATCCACAGGACCATTGCCTCTTTCAGCAGAAGCCAGGCCCCTTGGAATGTCTCTCTGGGCATGGTTATCCAGAGATTCCTACTACCTTTCTCTTCCTGTGTTTCTTCAGCAGGGAACATGGCCCGGATATGGGCCAAACTCAGTCTGAACTCATCTGCATATTCATCGTCTGGAACAGAAGTTGGCAGCCTTTTTCTGTAAAGAGCTAGACAGTGAATATGTTTGGCGTTTCAGGCCCATATAGTCTCTGTCAACCACTCAACTATTCAACTTTGCCATTGTAGCACAAAGCAAACCATACATGAACAAGTAAGTGTAGCTGTATTCTAATAAAACTTTATTTACAGAAACAACTCAGGGGCCAGATTTGGCCTGAAGGCTGTTGGTGGTCTACCCCTAGCCTAGCACTACCCATCACTAGTTGGAACTGATTATCTAGCTCTTCAATAGAGAGAGGCACCTGGGTTTGGGAACTAAGTCAGATCCCTTTGTGGGTGTCCCTTTTGTTTGTATAATCAAACAAATGGCTGAGTCATTAATGGTGACATACATGGTTAGGTTAGGACACAATCTACCTGAAGACATTTAAAGTCAACTAGTACCCTGGTCCTGTACATTGACTCACATTTTATTTTGCGTATCAACAGATTACGGCTATTCTTGACCACCATTTGCCAAGGGCATTCTCCCTGAAGGCAACATTTTAGGGGACAAGGGCACTGCAGTGCTATCCAAACTGAGCACATTGTTCTTAGGCTGAATTTCAGCAGTGACCTCAGTGACTCCAGTTCCAGATGGCCGCCATATGTCCTAGTACACGTGTGCTTATTGCCTGTGTTAGAAGTAGAAAAAGTTTCCATTTCCCCTCCCTGCTTCCATCTCTGGTCCCCAGGGCAGCCCAGGCCCCAGCTTTCTGTGCTTTCTGCAACGTGTTGCTGAGATCAGTTCAGAGCAGAGAGAGGAGGGGGGCAGGACAGTATTAGGGAAGGAGCACAAATTTTGGAGCTAGAGAAACCTGGGTCCAAATTCCAGCTTAGCTCACAACTTTTCTTCATCTGTAATAGAGGAAGAGTAATGCTGCTGCCTACTTTACAGGACTTCGGGGAGGATGAGGTAACAGAAAGGGTGTGAAAGTACTTTGGGAAGGACAATTTAGTTAGTACCATTGTTACTTCATCAGGTGGTGACAGGCCGAGCCCCTCCTTGCTCCCGGCTGTCATTGTTCAGGGATGTTTCTTAACTGTTGCACGGAGAAAGATGGCAAAGAAGAATCTCCAGCTGAGACATGACGAGTGTCTGTCAAATGACCTCTTTGCACAAATCCTGGTTCCCTGTCACATAATGGTAACTAGAACCTCACCTCAATGTGCAGTACTCTCATAGATGTACGTTTAAGTGTCTTTGCAAACATTATCTCATTTCTTCTTGCTACGGAGCTGGAAGGAAAGCAGAATAGGTACTCCCACCTCTACTCTCCACGGCAGAAAACTGAGGGAAAGGGCCACTAAAAGAATTTCCAGAAAGCATCCATTGGTTTGCTTTCTACAAAGTTATGAACCTTTCCTGTCACCAAAAGAAAGACCTGCTGGGGTTCTTCCCAGTTCTATTTTTCCTTAAAAATATTTATTTGGAATGCAACTCAGGATGCTCTGTGCCTGGCTCTTCTGGTGGCATTTGTCACCCTGCTTCTTGTCAGTGTCTTACCTGGAAGCTGCATTTAACCTGGAAGAGGCTGGTAAAGATTTGTGGAAGTGGAGAGGAGGGGAAGAGAAGGAATGGCTTTCATCACTAAAATAAATGCCAAAAGAAAAACTGATTTAATTCAGAGCTTATCTGGTCTTTTGAAGGGAGAAAAAAGTAAAAACAAGATCCTGGTTTAGGTGTGTGCTCGCCCAAGCATTGATTTTTGTCTCAGAGCTATGAAAATGTCTACTAGGTCAGAGTAGAAGGCTTAACTGCGTGTCTCTACCTCTCATAAAGCTTTATGATGAGGCAATGTCTTCCTGATTCCCAAATTAAAGGTATATTGGACGCATCGAGAAAAATCACATGTCCTGTCTACTGGCCAAGCCAGGTGTGATGCTGAGGAGCCAAGGGCTTTCCAGGTGGACCCACGTCAGCACGGCACACAGCTGTTGTCTTCTCATCAATTAGCATGTTCCAAGTGTGGGTCAGTTTGTATCCCATTTTAATATCTTAGAACCTGGTGTCTTACTTAGACCATCGCTACAGGGGATATAAACCTCAGAAATTAACCTACTGCGTGTGTATATGTATATATACACACATAATACATGTATATGCATATATAATTTTAATAATATTATTATAGGGGTGCTTGGGTGACTCAGTCAGTTAAGCGTCGGCCTTCGGCTCAGGTCATGATCCCAGGGTCCTGGGATCGAGCCCCGCATCGGGCTCCCTGCTCAGCTGGGAGTCTCCTTCTCCCTCTGCTCCTCCCCCAATTCGTGCTCTTTCTCTCAAATAAATAAAATCTTAAAAGAAATAATATTATTATAAATATATTATATACAATATAATATATACATATATGTAATTTTTAACAATATTATTTATTCCATTTTTATTTGAGTAGACAACAAACTCACATGGTTCAAACAAAAGCTATTTAAAAACTCCACCTCCTTCCTTTCCCCAGTCTCCCCTCTGCTGCATGTTATTACTGCACTGTAGCAAATGTAAGTCATGATCAGTTTTAAGATGCATCATTTTATGTACATTAAGAAAGAAAATAATATGGCGGAGTATAATTCTAAAATGCCACATAATGGAAGATACCTTCCTATTTCACAGATATCAAAATGAGAAAAAAAATGTATGTCTTAGAATCCATGAAATATGGTGGTCTCCTTGTACACATTTCTTAGTTCCTTTATGCATATATAAGCAAGTACAAGTATAGATAGCTCTGCATCCTAAAGATAGCAGAGTACCTAATGGACTCCTTGTTGCTTTTCTCACTTTGAAGTATATCTCGGAGGTCTGATCATATTAGTGCGTAAAGATGACCCTCATCCATTTTTATGGCTGCATGCTATTCTATTGAATGGATGTGATATAATGCATCTAATCAGTTCTCTATTGTTGGAAATATGGGTCGTGTCCAACCTTGTGCTCTTTCAAATAATGCTGTAACGAATAGCCTTCCATGTACGTCATTGCACAAGAGGCAAGGATTGCTATAGGATTAAAGTGTGAAATTTGAGGGCGCCTGGGTAGTTCAGTCGGTTAAGCATCTGCCTTCGGCTCAGGTCATGATCCCAAGGTCCTGGGATGGAGTTCTGCATCGGGCTCCCTGCTCAGCGGAGAGCCTGCTTCTCCCTCTGCCCCTCCCCCCACTCGTTCTCTCTCTCTCTCTCTCTCTCAAAAATAAATAAATTTTAAAAATCTTTTTTAAAAAAGTATGAAAGTTGGATAGCTGGGCAAAGCAGAAGAGGCATTTGTAATTCTGATGAACATTACCAAATTATCTACCATAGGGGGTCACGCTAAATTTGCCCTCCCATAACTAGGGTATGAGCATGCTTGTTCCCCACAGCTTTGCCAATAGACGGTACTTTGTTGTTGTTATTTTTTTTTCCAAATCTGATAGGTCAAAAGAAATGAGATCTTAGCATAGTGTTATTTTATATTTCTCATACTATGAGTGCGGTTAGCCATTTTCTCCTAACTTTTAGAGTCATTTCTATTTCCTTTTCTGTGAACTGTCTGCTTATACCCTTTGTCTATGTTTCTATTAGCTTGTTGTGCTCATTGATTTCTTTTCAAGGAGATCTATACTTTGTGATATGAGTGGCAACTTTCCTGCTAGTTTGTCTTTATTTATTGGTTTGTTTTAGTTCGTGTATTGTACTTTTTGCCATGCAGACAGCTCAGTCTGATTTTCAGGTAACGAAACTTGTCAACCTTTTCTTTTATGGCTTTTGGATTGCAAATCATACCTACAAAGGCCTTGCTTACTCCAAGGGTATACAAGAATTTCCTCCTTTTTTCTTTAAAGATCTTTAAGATTTTGTCTTTCTGCATTTGGATCTTGGATCAAATTTGGAATTTTTCCTATTCTATGACATGAGGACTGAATTCATTTTTATTTTTAACTCGATAGCTAACCAGTTGTCTCAATACCGCTTATTATTTTGTTTTATTTTATTTCATTTTTTCAGAGAGGGAGAGAGACAGAGACAGAGGGGGGAGGGGCAGAGGGAAAGGGGAGAGAGAATCCCAAGCAGGTTCCACACCCAGCATGGAGCCCAACGCAGGGCTCCATCTCACAACTCTGAGATCATGACCTGAGCCAAAATTTAGAGTCAGACGCTCAACTGACTGAGCCACCCAGGTGCCCCATCCCAATACTGTTTATTAATCAGTCCATCATTTCCCACACTAGTTTGAGATGTCACCTTTATAACTAAATTCCTATATATATTTGGCTCCATCTCTAGACTTTCTAATCCACTCCATTGTCTTGGGTCTTCCTATTTATAAGCTACCTATATTTTTAAATTAAGTGCAGTGCTAATTTCAGATACACAGTCTAAAATCACTCTCAAGGACTGGTCACTCTTAAAGCCCCCACCTGAAAACCCATCTTTGATACAACCTGTCCTGTTTAACAGGCTATACGATAAAAAAACAACTAGAAGAATTACTCTATTCGATGAAGGCCTCCAGGCAACACTTTGTGACATGACATGGCTGCTGTCTGATAGAATAGTAATATTGATCATTACAGATTTATTGCCTACAGTTCCACAGGTACACACCAGAACCCTATATAGGAATGGTCAGTGCCTCTTAGCAGCGAAGTCTACTGCTCAAGCTCGCTCTACCCAACCTGTCTCTCATTCATCACCTTCTTCCTCTTACGTCTTAGCACCTCCATTCTGAATTCCTACCCCCACCCCCCATACTCTTCCCTGGCCCTTGAGATCTGACGCTGGCTTTGCCCTTCCAGGTCACAATGACCTGTCAGTTCTGCATCCTAAACATATTTCAAGTCCACCTTTTCCTCACTATCTCCATCACCAACATCCTGGGCCAAATCCCCAACATCTCTCTTCTGGACATAGCCTCTTAACGAGTCTTCCTGCCTACAGTCTTATTTTCTCTAATCCAGGCTTCACAGGGCAGTGATATTTTCAAAGCACACATCTGATTATGTCACTGTATTGCTTTAAAATCACTCAGTGGCTACCCACTGTTTAGGATAATGACCAGTGTCCTTAGCATGATCATAAGGTCTTGCATGATCTGGTCCCTGACAACCTCTCCACCTTCATTTCACATCACATCGCTCTTCACTCCCTCTGCTTCAGCCGTAGGGTCCTTTCAGTTCTACAAAAATATTTTGCATAGGCTGTTCTCACCACTTGAATACTCTTCCTCCCATCTTAAAAACCTATTTATCTTTCAGATCTCAGCTCAAGCACCACTTCCTCAGTGTTTCTTATTTTTCATCTCCCCAGGCCACATCCTCTCCTTTATGGTACTTACCTCAGTTCATAATGATACATTTATCTATATTGTTACTTGATTAATATATGTCTCACACAAACACCATAAGGGCAGGGAGCATGTCTTTCTAGCTTACCATCTTCCCTTCCTTATGCCAGCATCTAGCATGCTATCTAGCCCAGCACACAGTAGGATGCCATAAAGTACTGAGTCTGTTAAATCCATGCTCATTTCCAATTAAATATTTTAGTTCACCATTGAATATCTATTTATTTATCAATGGCTTTGATACTCCCATATATACATTCCCCGGGAATGTGCAAAGTACTGAAGTAGAAGAAGAAAGCAGGATCCACGTTCTCCCCCAAAAAACGCTGCTGGTGGCTTCCTTCTGCATGTGGTCAACAAGCAGCCATCCAGCCTGGAAGCAGAACAATCTAGTTGAATCGATTTCATTCCCATGGGAGTCTTGGACTGGAACATGGACCCAGCCAATGATCTAAATGATAGTAGATCCCCAGTGTGCCTGGTACCTTGGCTTAGTTACCAAGAGACCTACAGCTGTCCCTAGTTCCAGTCCCACTTCCCAGCTTCCCTAGCAGCCTTGCATTCACTGCCTTCTTACTCAGCAAAGCCACCATTTTGTCTAGGACCATAAGGCTTCCAAGATATCAAACATACGGCCTCCTTATAAAATACTGGGCCCCTCTGTCCTAAAGGCCCCTAGGTTGGAATAGCAAACCTAAGGCAAGTTTTGGTTTTTTTTTTTTGCATTCAGTATATGGGAACTTTCAGCTCAGACTGGTGAACTATGATATTGTTCCCAATGATCTCTGCCTTCTGATATTTGTGTCCCTGTGTAGTCCCCTCCCACACAGAATCAGACCTGGTGTGCATGACCAAGAGAATAAGCAGACGTGACAGTGAGTGACTTCTGTGTAGGTCATGAAGGCATTACAGCTTCTCCCTTGGTCTGCTGAAGTCCTCGTTCTAAGAAAGGCAGCCGCCATGTCCTGAGGCCACTCGGGACGCCCGGTGGAATGACCCATATGGAGAAGAACCTAGGTCCCTGGCCAACAGCCAGCACCAACTCGCCAGCCATGTGAGGGCGTCATACTGGATGGCTGTAGCAGCCCCAGCTGACACATAAGTGCAATCTCATGAGGGATCTGGAGTCAGAAACCACCCGGCCGAGCCACTCCTGAATCCCCGACCCACAGAAACCATGCAAAATAATAAACAATGATTGTTATTTTAAGCCATGAAGCTTTGGGCTGACTTGTCTTAAACCTTAGATATAGGCCAATAAGACCAACAACAGGAGCCCAACATCTGGTCTGTGTCTTTAATGTTCTGGACCTACAGCTGCACAAGGCCGGGCTCATCAAAAACCCTCGAAAAACAGTCATCTTTGTTGTTAATATTATTCCTTTATTACTACTATAATTCTACTGATCATGCTGTGTTGACTGTGTAGTTTCACAGCTCATTCTCTCTCCAGACTGTGAGTTCCCTCAAGGCAGTGCTTTGGTGCCATTTATCTTTGCCTCTTCAGCTACCAGGCACCACTCGGGATGTGGTAGAGACCATCATATGTGTATTTTAGTGGGGTGGCCTGTGAGAAGGTATAGGCGAATTGAAGGCCAGATACTCGAGCCACAAGGGCATAGAACAGGGATACTGTTTGTAGTCCAGGAAAAGGGCCAAAGAAAACAGGGCAGAGCCAGGCACTGGGGCAGAAGGCAAGGCAAGCGGTTGTCCAGATGTGTGGAGGGCGGGACAGCCCTGGCCAGGTTGTCCAGATCCTTGAGAGGTTCTACTTCCCTTTTAATGAAGGAAGCTCAAGTTCCCCTACTGAGCTCTCTGCTTTTGGCAGGATCTTCTGAATGTAAAAAGCCCGCACTTGTTGCCAGCGTAGGTGGTGCCTTGGACCAGTCCCCTAAACTCACTAAGCCTTGGTTTCCCTGTCCGGAGACTGAGGCTAACAGTAGCCACATGTGAGACTCAGGCATGCTGAGGGTTAAACACGATCAGGCCGGGAAAGCCCTTAGTGTCCTGGGAGGCACATAGAAAGAGCTCAGGAAATGTCCACCACTCTTCGCATGGTGAAAAAGTCTTAGTGAATACGATCTTTCATTTGCTGGTATCTTGATGCCAAAGAATTTCGATGATTCTCAAGCTTTTCTGCTTCATTTGCAGAAAGAACCAAGGCCAACTCTCTCTCTCTCTCTCTCTCTCTCACACACACACACACACACACACAAACACACACACACACGCACACACTCACCCTTCCTTCTGGAAGAGGTTAACTATTGTGACCGGTACAATTAGCCCCTTTCCATCTGATAACAGCCCCATCTAAGGAATTCACAACCGTTAATTAGAGGCACCCGGCAATCTTGTGAGGGAGGAAAATTATCGCTCCGACTCTACACGTGTCTGAAGCAAGTTGCTCTGGGGTAACCCCAGTCACAGAGCCTGGGCCCGAGCAGGGACGGAACAGGACGAAGCCTGCCAGCCCGCAGCCCCTCTACACCACCTCTTCCCTCTCCCAGGGCTCCAGGGGGCTGACTGGAGGCCCTGCAGTTGTAAGTTCATTATTAAATCATTTCTCACCGAAAGAAGAAAAGGACTCGAAGCTCCACACACTGTGGTTTTTAAAATGCTAGTCTCTCTTCAATAGAAATTGAATTCACTGATGTAGCCCAGGGAGAAGCGAGCTCCTTCCTCCCCTCCAAATGATTCTTTCAGGGTAATATAGCAGTTAAACCTTCAGGTACATAATAGCACGCCGGTCTATTAGCTAAGGCGATTTTATTCTTCAGCTTGCAGCTTCTTGCCTGACAGTTGTCACCTAGACAACCATGTCTCCATGAACTCAAGAGGAGACTGGGGGGGGGAGGGTGTCCTCTGAGGAGACAGCCAGCCTGATACATCAAATCTTCTGGTGCGAAGGAGCCATTCTTGGCTTTGCGATGTGGAACACACTAAATAATGCATTCGGCTGTTGTGTCTTCATCCTTTCCATCCCCACCACCGCAGGCCCCTCCTTGCCTGTGACCTTGAAACGCTCCCTGAGCTTCAGGCCTTCCCATTCTCCTGTTCTCAGCAAATCTGGTTTAGTGTGAGTGTGCGTGTGCGTGTGTGTGTGTGTGTGTATGCGGAACAACTTTCCAACCTTGCAGCTTCCTCGCTATGGTTTTTATTTTGAAACAAAAGAACTGCAAAGGCAGAAAGTTCTCGGTGCCAATGGGTAAGGAGACTAATCAGACGAGCCCTGGTGGGCTCGCGTGACCCAATGAGGAGGAGCGATGGTGCTCTGCCCCTGCCAGGGAAGGGCCGAGCCCCAAGGCAGGAAGGGAGAGCTGCCCCTCCTGGCCTAAAACAACAAGGACACTGCCAACTTAGAGCAGCTGAGGATCAAGGGGAACACAGTGATGGTTACAGGACAGAGAGCCAAACTGGCACTTTCCTCATACACTTCAAGTGGGGTGGCAAGGGCACTGAGGACATTGGTGGCCAACTATGGTCCCTCCCAGGACTGGAATGAGAAACTCTGGAGGGCCTGTGGTGGCAGCCAAGAGACATAATGTGAAGTCTGCAGAGCTTAGGCATCTCGAGGGCAGGGCTGGTTACTCATGAGCTGGGCACATTTGTGGTGTGGGAGAATGCATCTAACTCCACAGGCCGGCCACTCACTCAATGCCTACATGTTTTCCTGAGCTCTCTTCTAGACCCTATCTGTTAAGTGCTTTCTGGAGGTGCTTGCAAGATGAAGACTGTGGGGGAAGAAGAACACTTATTTGAATATACCCATCCATCCCAGGCATCCCACATGCCAAGCAAAGCAAGCTATCCTGTCAGGTCTTAAGCTTGGGCCTAGGTGGCTGCTGAGGCTCCACAAGCTAGACTGTGGCTTTCTTATTGACAGCTCTCATGGCTACAGTGTGCCCAGGGTCCCACTGTATGGGAAACAGTCAGTGGCATGCTGGAGCCAGCTCACACTGGCTCACAAGGGTTGACTGTGTGCATCTCTTCTCAACTCCATGTTTGGTGGCATCATGTTGGTAGCTGAAAATTAGCCATGGTGGGAGTATCTATACCATGGCAATCAGCTACAAATCAGGGCCTTTGTTCATTTGTTTAAAAGCTGGCTTAGCAACATACTTCTAGAACCACCTATCCCTCAGGTCCTAGAAATTCTGCTTGATCCATGATGTTAGGATAGGATGACACAATCCTCCCCAACCCAACACATGCCCTGAGTCTGGTCATGTGTTCCATCTTCTTGGCCATATCATCTGGTACAGGGATGGGCTCGTGACCCACAACAGGCCAATCAAAGCCTTCCTTAAGACTTTAACCAGAGTTATGAGGGAAAATGCTCTTCTCTGCCATCAGGAGGAATAAGAATCCTGTAAGCATAGAGTCGCCATCTTTTTCACTCTCTTTGTAGCCAGCCAGACAATAAGGCCAACATAGGAGAGAGCATGAGCAAGAGATGGACAGAAGACAGGGCCCTGATTGCACTGTTTGTGCACCTGGATATATATTACTTTTTTTTTTTTTTTTGGCTTGAGCTAAGTTGAATTGGGATTTTTGTCACTTGCAACCAGAAGAATCTTAATTACAATATATTCTCTTCTCTCACACGCTCTTCCTCCAGAGAGCAGCAGATGATGTCAGGGTCCTGCTTGTGTCCCCTTGGCACTTGCTGTCCTCATGTAGCTCTTACTCGACGCAAATGAGATACTCTCAGGCCACCAGTGGGAGAGGCCAGGAGAGTTAACGCATATAGGGGCAGTTCTAAGCCAGTGAGCAACAGGAGATGGTAGATAAATACCCCAGCTCCCCTGCTCCCCAGGGAGGACTGTGAGGCACGTTCCACACCACTTCCCTGAGATCTCCCGCAGAGCCGAGCCTTGGTTGCCCGCAGTGGGAACCTGTTTTGAGACTCTGAATTGGCTTCCATCTCTGCCCTGTCTTGCTTCTCCACTCCCTACTGACGCCTCCTGGAATCACCTCCCAAATAAACTACCTGCACCCAAATCCTTGTCGCAAGGCCAGCTTCTGGGGAAATCCAACCTAGAGAAATAGACTGTTGCTAAAAAAATGATGTAAATATGACTGATGATCACTACGACCCAAATCATTTTGTTCCTGTCTTTCTAATCATCTCCTTTTGTGGTTTCTCAGCCCAAGTTGAGTTGTGTTACTTGTTTCAGGTTACCTAATGCCTGGCTGTAGAGTTAGCTTGGAAATGAGGGGGAAAAATTGCCCTTGGGAACAGAAAGTGGGAGTCACACTCCTGTTTTTTGGCCGTTATCACGAATTCTGATTTGGATTTGGCCTATGTTTGTTCCGGGCTATGAAATATAAAAATCTGCACACACCCATAGGTTTTTCTTGGGACACCAGTGAATGCGGAACAAAGGTTTTACTAGTTTTCTCCTGTGAGAAAGTCAGCCTGGACAACTGGAGATCCTATCACATTAAAACGGCTCCCTCCCTTCACCTGGATTGCTCACACTTACCGCAGGCCGTTGGAGACACCTTAGCCAACCCTAATTGTCAGGGAAGTCTGGGCCGGAGTGACCTTTTCCCAGTGGGCGAGGCCTGCTCTCCCCGGGGTGTTTGACACTTGGGAGTGAGCCTGCTCAGAAACCCAGCCCGTGCTGTGAGAGCCTCGCCCATTCTTCCCGGGAACCCGCGTGCGCGGTCTACTTTGCCAGGCATGGGGCTGCCAGGCTTTACAACTCCCAACACCTAGATACCTGTATTTTTCCAAAGCCTTGGTTTGGGAGTCATTTCCTAAGGCATTACAGCTCCTTTGGACTGGGTATGCCTCCGATGTCATGGTAAGTGGGTAGGAGGGACTCATTAAACCGATTTAAGTGAAAGACTTTGCGATACCAGATGAAAAGAGTCCAAATCTAAATTGCTTCCGCTAATGCTTCCAGGAATTAAGGATCTTTAAGGAGCAAAATTCAGAAGATGGTATGGCATGAGGGAAAACCTGAACTTGGCGTGTGAATACCTGCATGAGAATTCCAGCTCTGTCACTGCCAAGCCATCTGGCAGCATGGATGGTGGTCATAAATACAGACTCTGGGGCCGGACTGCCTGGGTTTAAATCCCAGATCCACCGCTTCCTAGCTGTGTGACCATGGGCAAGTTAAGTAACGTCTCTGGGCTCAGTTGCCTCCTCCATGAAGCAGGGATAATAATGGCACCTGCCTTGGAGGACTGATACAAGCATGAAATGAATTGATAGCTCTCAAAGGTTTAGAAGAGTGCCTGACACCTAGGAAGCTTCAACATGTTTGCTTTCCTACCGGTCACAGTCTCCCTGGGCCTGAGTCTTCTTAGCTGTAAATGGAGGATTCCTACCTGGCCTATATTTTGGGGTTTTATGAAGACAAAATGACACAATGTTATTGGAAGGGAAAATCTGGCAAAGCATAATATAAATTTAGGTTGTGATTAAATCAGCTCAAGCTTTTGTGGCCGACGATCCTCCCCTAAAGAGCTGGGCTGGGCATTTAGAGGCTTGGTTAGTCTTGACTTCTGGGGAAGGAAACAAGAGCGCAGGGAAACACATCCTCCCCTCTACAAGGGTCGGACATATGGCTAGCAGCTGGGATTTATGCAAAGCATTCTTCAAATTAGTCCAAAAGCCCCACTGTTTGGTTATTGCCCCCAGCACAACCATAAAACTACAGCTCACAACTGAGAGCAGGTTGTTCCAGCCCCCACCCATGCTCGCCCCGGCCCCTCTCAGTTGCCTCACCCTGGCCACTCCGAGTTGCCTGGCCCCAGAGCCACCTGCGTGTCCTCTGGTTAACTCAATCTGCTGTCAAAAAGGAGGAAGTAATTAAATGGGGGACAAGTCAGTCCCACCACAGGCCCTGCAAAAGTCAATAAAATTTAGTCACCAGAATGGGAGCTGATTTTTAACCACTCTGCTATAAACCAAGACGCACACAAAAGATGTCAGCTTCAGGTCACATAGGAACCAAGCCCGGGAACCCGGTGCACAGCAGTTCTCCTTCTGTGGGGCAGAAGGAAGGAAAATGAAGTACTATTTACTCCAGTGAAATGTGACGTGAGAAATGAAGGGAAAACATCTTGTTTCCTCCAAAACTTTATGCCCTAAAGAGACTGGGGGGAGAGGCATCAGCAGTGGTGAAGAGGAGACAAATGGAAAACAGCACAGGATAATATACTGTTACTAGACAGGCCAATCCAGCTTTGGGAAGCTGTATATAAGAGAATCAGCCATTAGACTGCAGTCCAATTAGCAACGTTGTTGCTGGCTTTCTATTTCAAAACCCTCTGCCCTTCTGTTTCACTGCGTGAGTGGATTTTCTCAGCCTTCACAGAGCCTTGTCCCAGAGGAGCTGCAGGGAGAAGGGGTGTGGAGGGAAGAACCAGAGCATATGGGAACCAGGATTCTGCTCGGCTGACGTGACCCACCCTGCCTGCCTGCCTGGCCTTTCCCTACCTTCAGTTCCTTTTGTGCTTTGTAAATCATGAACATGAAATCAGTCTCACTGACCACTTCGTAAGAAATTCCAGCTATGATCTAGTAGGGCCAGCCTCCAGATTTGGCCAAGAGCAATAGGGGTGGCATGGGGTGGAGAGGGAGGAGAAGGTCTGTGAACAGGAGATTTCCTTTTCACACATCAGAGACATCACAACAGACCCAGAGTCATAGAAATGTGCTGAATCATTCCATGCCCGCAGGCTAAGCTCTTTTTGCAAAAAGGCCTAGGAACCCTTTTGTTTCATCTTTTTCCCCAAAAAGTCAAAAGTGACTTATTTAGGAATTTCAGTGAAATGCTAAATGCAAAATGCAGAGCATAAAGCAAGCCATAACTGCCTTCAAGTTAGTAGTTTACATTCATTGAACACTTCTTACTAATTTTAATCCTCACAACTTCCCTGGGCAGTAGGGTCTAATATCATTATGCCTATTTTACAGATGAGAAGACTGAGCCCCAGAGAAACGAAGTAACATGCCCAAGGTCATGTGGCTGAAGAGTGGTAGAAATGAGATTTGAACAGTCAGTCACTCAATATTTACTTCCTGTCAGCTCTCCAGGCTAGCAATAGCGGACATTGTTCTGATGCTGAGCAGATTCCCAGACCCTTTCATGTACATTATCTCACTGGATATGCAAACAATCTCTTGAGGCAGGAGTGCTTGCCCCCAATTTAGAGATGAGGAAACTGAAATATAGGAGGATTAAGTGGTCCTCACAATATTATAGAGGCGGAAAATGAAGAGCAGAAATCAAACACACCTTCTGGTCTTCTTCTCACCATACCCCTGAGGCTTCAGAATAGTAAGCGTTTACATATGGCCAGCTCCCATCAGCCCTGGTAAAATCTGCAGCACTGCTCCCCAGGAAGGCTCCCCTCCTCCGCTGCGGGAGACAGGTGTGATGGCTTCTTCACTGACCCCATCCACCCTGCTGGGGATGCGCGCTCGTGTTTCCTGCAAAGGGCCACGTGTGGCCCTCACCCCATCTGTGGAGGCACTGTTTACCTTGTAGATGTGGTAAATTTATCATTTTAGTGAGATAATTTTCCAGTAGATGGCAGTAATGTGTCTTGAGGAAGGGGTGGGTGCCTCTTCCTAATTCATGCAAAGGCAGGGTAGAGGCAAGTGGGGCCCCTGATGGTGTCTGGTTTAAATTCTTTTTTTTTTTTTTAATTTTATTACGTTATGTTAGTCACCATACAATACATCATTGGTTTTTGATGGGGTGATCCATGATCCATTGTTTCCGTATAACACCCAGTGCTCCATGCAGTACGTGCCCTCCTTTACCCATAGGAGCAAGATGGCATTGATCCATCTATCTTCTTCTGTTCCCTCTTAAGACCTAAAATGGGAGATTTGCTCTGCAAGAATTCATTTATTGACATTTAAGAAAACGCTTACCGGGTGCCTCCAATGGAACAGATATTGTACAAGGTAGACCTACCATGGCGAACAAAAGAAACAGTCCCCACCCTCTTTGTTCTTGAAGCTCAGTAAGGGAGTGTGGAAAGCACGATAGGTCAGTCCACTTGAATCGGCTTACCCTTTGTCTCTGGTTTGCCTCTATTCTGTAAAACTCAACAGCAACAACAACTCAACTCTTTGGACTCCTTTGCAGCTAGAAGTTGCCATGGGACCCAGTTCTGCCCATGAGACATAACAGTAGTCAATGGACACTTACTTTTCCCCTTCTCCCTTCTTTCTGGGTGGAATACAGATACTATGTCTGAGTAACAGCAGTCATCTTGTAAACATGAGGACAAAACATACTTGCTATAGATAACAGAGAAAGAAGAGAAAAGGAGTCTGAGTCCCATGTGGCATTATTGAGCCATGAGACTGGTGCTGGATAGCCTATCTTATTTGGGGAGATAAATAAACCCTCATGTTTTTAAACTACCATCAGCCAAGTTTTCTATTACTTGCGGCTAAACACGACCCTAACTGGCACAAGGAGTCAGACATTAATCAGTATAAAAAATAAACGTGAATAAATGCCACCCTAGAGAAGTACAGGGCACCATGGGAAGGTAAGCTGAGGCACCTGACCAACTCAGAGGCAAGTAAGGCTTTGTGGAGGAAATGACATTGAATCTCAGTAACTAGGGGGCCAGAGTGACCTCAACCTCTTTGCTTAGTTCATTAACCAACAGGATTGACTAACCACAGCCAGCTAACCACTCAGGCATCCCCAAAGAGGAAGAAATGTGAATGGAAATTTCCCTGGGCCTGGCTGAAGTGGAAAGGAAATTAGGATCACTTCTGATTATTCACATCAATAGAAGGCAAGGAAGATGCCCAAAGGGAGTCAATGTAAAAGTACTGGGAGGATGATGAGTGTCCAGCACAACCTGGGCACTCGATACATGTTTGTTGAATGAACAAATGATGTCAGTGAAAGTAATTTCAAACTGCAAAATGATGCACCCATCATTACTTCCAGTCTGCAATGTGTTGTACCATACTCAATCTTCAAGGTCTAGTTTACAAAAGATAACAGTAGAAATCCTTTTACATTCTTGCCGAGTACAGGTTCAGGATGCTGTCTTCCTATTGGTGAATCTTAGCTTTTGCCCTTTGCTCTGCAAAGGGGGATACTTTTTCTGTCCAAAATCATTCCTCTGAATGCCCACCTTTCTTCTACTTTCCCTCTACCAGATTCTCCCGACCTTCTAGATCACTTCCTGTAAAAAAATGTTTCCATTTCAAACCCTGGTGAAGTATTCATTTGCCTACCCATCACAGACCGATCTTCAGCTCCGCCTCTGGGAATATTGCTTCTCTCTCTTTCCACTTCTCTCCCCCTGGGAAGTGGCAGTCTCTCCCTGCTTCACCCCCCTTCTCAGCATCCTTGCTCCAGCCCACCCTCACCCCACAGGGCCCCACACCCAGCCTCTTTTTGGCCACACAGTGCTTCTCAGCAATCTTGAATTGCACCAGGCTCCAGCGCATCCCTCCCCTCTGCCTGAATCACCCACCCCATCCGTACCTGCTTCATTCCTATTTCGCTGTGTCTTTTAGCTATCTCCTCCCCCGGGAAGCCTTCCCCTATACTCCAGCCCCATGGCTTTTCCTCTCCACACTCCAGTAACGCTGGACTGTCATGTCCTGTTCCCTGCTCAGTCTCTCCCACTGACCAGAGGACTCTAGGAGGTAGGGACTCTGCCATCCTGCTCACTGGTGAATCACCAGCCTTCGAGAACAGTTAAAACACACAGCAGGCACAGAATGAATACTTATCACAGTCACATTATAGTGGATTCCTTTTCTACTTTCCACATAACTGTAAGCTCCAAGAGGACACAGTTTAGGTATTTTCCATCTTTGAATACTCCAGACTAGGGACAAAGTCTGACACAGGATAAGGAAGGGGGGGGGGGGTCCTAACATGTTTAACCTGGAGAAGAGTTAACTGGGGAAAGAAGCAGAGAGGACCCACTCGCTGTCTTTAAATATCTGAAAGGCTGTCAAATGCACTAATATAAAGCTACTCCAAGTATGGTCCAAACAGACCAGCAGCATCCGCAGCAGCTGGGAACTCGGTAGACGTGCTGCCGCTCAAGTCCCCCTGCAGACCCACCAAACCAGAAGTTCAAGGATGGGACCCTGGGGCTGCTTTAAAGAGCCCTCCAGGGGACTGCAACGCGTGCTATAGTTTGAGAAGACTTGGGCTAATGGTAAGCGTATTCTGGGTTGAGAAGGAGGCAGTTTTCCATTGAATACACAGAAAATTCCTCTATGAGTCTACCCAGTAATGGAGGGGGCTGCCTCGATAAGTTCCCAATAGCTCCACAGGGCCCGGAAAAGCAGGGGAACCTTCCATCAGGCCTCTGCTGGGATTTTATGCCTCAATTACGATATTGTTGATCCAGCCAGGAGACAAGAGACCAGAGTAACAAAAGCCCTTCAGAAGTGTCCCACAGATCTCTGGCTTGCAGGATCAGGGGCCAGGGACGTTTGAGGGGGACACCCCTGCCAGACCAGTTCTACCTCTCCACACACCTGAAGCCCGAGGGGCGGGGGTCAGTGGCGCAAAGGTGACACAGGCAGGAGGAGGGCATCCATATTCATCTTTTTCATTTGAGAAAAGCTTTATGGTTGCAGAAGGAAAAGAACCTCACAGTTGCAATAATAGAAATACCAAAAGTTAACATTTATCAAGCATTTACTCTACGTCAGGTGCAGTGCTAACTTGCTTGGCAAGGATTTTCTCATTTGATTCTTCCAAGAACCCTATAAAAATCGCTAATATTATCTCTTATCTGAAATGAGGAAATAAAGTGAGAAAGAGGCAAAATGCCTTCTCAAAAGATCACGCCGTTAATAAGGGCCAGAGCTGGGATTTGAACCCAAGTGCAAGTTCAAGCTTCAGAGTTTGATCTCATGACTTCAACTCCGTGCTCCTTAACATTAAGCAGTTAAATATTAAATGTTCAGGATCCAGAAGGCCTTTGGCCGGGGCCAATGAGATGCCCAAGCTGCAGAGCTGGAGGAGGAGAGTGAGCTATGAAGAAAATGGGATTGGCCAGGGTGGGCTAGGACATATGACAGCAAAAACCCCCCTGACATCTCAGGTGAAAGTCCATCACAGGTGTTCCTAGGTGGGCTGCTTTCCCGGGAGCCCTCCTCCCACCTAGGTCAGATCCAGGCACCTCCCACTGTTGGCTCCATCCTCCCCTGGAGCCTTGGGGGACTGTCTGCACTCTACCAGCTGACCAAAGAAGACTGGGAACAAGGGAAGGACTTCACCAGTTATTCGAGGGGCCAAGCCTGGGAGCCAAGTGGACCACCTCCCCCACATTGTACTGGCCAGAACTAGTTACATGACCCTTCATCAATGCAAAGGAGGTGGCACAAAGCTATTCCTGGGACCTGGGAAGACAACGAAAGCTGGTCAGCACTGGAATTGTCGCTGCCACAGAGAGATTTTTTATTCTCACCCATGAAGGGGCAAACTCATCTCTAGACACCATCTCTAAACTGTTTGGATGATAAAACACTTTAGGCCCTTACATTTCTAGGTGTAGGTTTATACAGAAACTATATATATGCCCTTAAGCCAACATATGTATTAGATATTTGATTTGCTTGATTTCTTTGTTTTTTTTTTTTAGGTAAAGAAATATATACCAAGATAAGTTTCATTATTTTCTGCTTCCACCCCGATGGATTGGCTTGGCATCCCCTGGCATTGTTCCGCCCCACTCTGGAGACCCCTGCCCTGTAGCTCTGAGAGCTGCCCAGAGGGGAGGCAGTTTGCTGAGCTGGAAGCAAGGGCTCCCGGGGCACAGTGATTTCCTGGAGATGTCCCAGCATGGTGCACAGAAATGGGCAGAGAGCAGGGAGGGGATGGCTCTGAGCCATCCTGTGTCTCTCTCTGTGGAGGACTCCATCCTCTTCCTCCCTCCCTCTGCCCAGATCTCTGACTTAAGTGCAGGTGTGGCATGAAAACCCTCCTATTAGGTGGGAGTAACTGACCCCCTAAACCCACTCTGACTCTAAGGTTCACCAGTTCCACGAACACACGGTGCGGGGGGAGCAGTGAGGTGAGGGGTCAGAGGGCCTGCCTTGATTCACAGCTTCACTGATGTTCCAGTATCAGAGGGCAAGGGTCAGGATAACACAGTTAGAAATCTGAGTTACTGTTAATATATGGCCTGTGGGGATAAGCCGGCATGAAATTCAGAAAGACAAATGGGAGAGTGTAAAGAATAATGATAGCGATAACTAGCATTTACGGAGGGCTTACCATATGCCAAGTCTGTTACAAGTACTTCACCTGCATTAATACACTACAGTCCTTTGAAACAGATGTTATTATTACCTCTGCTTTACAGAGGAGGAACTGAGGCACAGATACGTTTAACCGAAGCATGTAGAGGTTTACTAATGCCCAGTGTGGCCCACTGCCCAGCAGCATTGGCCTCCCCTGGGAGCTTACTAGAAATGCAGAATTCTAGGCCCCACCCAGGACCATTGAATCAGAGCTCTCGTTTTAATAAGACCCACCCCCAAGGGGATAGTCACACATTAGAGCCTGAGAAAGGCTGGATTAGTGGGGCATCAAGGTCTTATTCAGCCCACATCATCAGTGGCCTTTTGTTTCAAGAGACGGTTGCCTCCCGGTGCTGAAGTTAGGCAGGCACCTGCTGAGCTAAATTCTTCCTCTGTGATCTAGAAGTGATATCTGCCATTCCCAAAGGCAAAGTGTTAAGTTAGGGTGGTTAGCATTTGCTATCGTAAAAAAAAAAAAAAAAATTATTTCCCAAAGGGAAGAGCTTATGAATTTGGTATATACAAAGATTTGATTGATTCCTACTTCTCTTTCCCATGGTTCTAAAGCAACAGAGGTGAAGAATGAGACTCCGAAATGAGTTGGCCTCATTCGACTTCATAGCCCACATGGCCATGTCGTCAGACAAGTCATTAGCCTTAGTCTCAGTTTCTTCCTGTGCGAGATGGGGATGCACATAAAAGGAGAACAGCCTGTGCAGCTGTCACGAGGATTCAATAAAATAATCCATGTGAAACAATACTGTGAACACATAGTTAATACTCAGTACAGTCAAACTTGACCGTTACGAAGGGTGGTCATAGACAATTCTAGCTCATGTTTATAATCTCGACTCAATTTGTTCTGGATGCCCTGGAATGTGCTATGTGTGCCTAAATCTCAAGACAGAGTGAACTATTCGTTTAGAAGTTGTTACAAAAACAATGGATGTTAGAGACCCCAGCTTTGCCCAGGTCAGAAAACCGGTTGCATAAATGAACCACCAAATACTGAAGCACAAATATCTTCACTTCGGAAGAAGACCTTAGGAGCAGTTCTATCTTCCAGATGATTCAGAGTCGATTTGATTGTTTTCCTCTGTATTGTTTCATCCTGTTCTTTCTAGAGGGCAACTCATAAAGTTGGCACCTTCAGTTATTTTGCATAGTATTGGGAAAATTCTGTAAAATACCAGGGTTTTTCTCAAAATACATGTCAATGATAAATTTAGATAAGAAGGGACACAGATCCAGGGTGTGTAGCCAATAAAAACAAAAAGGGAGCTTTCAGTGACCCTAAACACTTTTCTTTTTTCTGTTTATAATTATATATACCAGTGAGTCTAGAATCATTTAAATTTATCTGGGCAGGTTTCAACAGCAGTTCACACACACACACATTCCAGAATTATTTCACCTAATTGGTACAATTCTTTTTTTTTTTTTTTAAGATTTATTTATTTATTTATTTGACACAGAGAGAAACACAGCGAGAGAAGGAACACAAGTAGGGGGAGTGGGAGGGAGAGTGGGAGAGGGAGAAGCGGACTTCCCTCTGAGCAGGGAGCCTGACGTGGGGCTCGATCCCAGGACCCTGGGATCATGACCTGAGCCGAAGGCAGACACTTAACGACTGAGCCACCCAGGCGCCCCAAATTGGTACAATTCTTAAGCAAATTTTTGTTTGTTTTGGCCACCAGAAACCTCCCTCATAATATATAGAAGCAACCGCTGTGTAGCGAGTGGCCACTTATCCTCAACTGGACCGTGATGTGGAGAGAACACAGTCCTGGACCATCTCTGGACCACCAGGGCAACCCTGTGACATCACACAACTCACTCAGCCTCTCTGGACCTTCCTTGGTTGCCACAGCTTTTACATCATCATTCAGATAGTTGGCCCAACTCCCTCACCACCCTCCTCCTGTAGTGAAGAGTAGATGAAAGAAATTCACAAGCTCTAAGCCAAAGGCATATATAAATTTTGGTTGACTAATATTTGTTTTACTTCTTTTATGTTGTTCAGATGTGGAGAGGTAAATGAAAACTATTTTTCTCATTCCCATGGAAGATAAAGAGAACAGATTCCATTCATTATCCCTTTCTACTAAAAGCCTGTGTGGGGGCGCCTGGGTGGAGCAGTGGGTTGAGCATCTGATTCTTGATTTCAGCTCAGGTTGTGATCTCAGGATCATGGGATAGAGCCCCACGTCAGGCTTCCTGCTGAGTGGGGAATCTGCTTGTCTCTCTCTCCCTCTCTCCTTCCCCCGCTCACCCTCACTCTCTCTCTCTCTCTAAAATATATAAAATAAAATAATTTTTAAAAAAGCCTCTGTGTGTGTGTGTATGTGTGTGTGAGTGTGTATGTGAGTGTGTATGTGTGTGTGAGTGTGTGTGAGTGTGCGTGTGTGTAGTGGTGATTTGGAAAAGAAAAGCAGCCAGAAGTATAAGAGGGAGACACAGACACAAACAGAAAACCACCGGGATCAATGTCACTAGGAATCCTGGTATGAGCACCAACTAGCTGTGTGACCTTGTGTAAGTCATGTCGCCTCCTGAGGCCTCCGTTTCCTCACCTATAAGATGAACAAACCAGGCTACATCATCTCTCATGTCTTCTCAACTTTCAATGATCTATGGTGCTCTCCCCAGTCAGGCTCAACAAACCAGTCACTTCCCCTACGCAACGATGATGGATGAATCAACTCCCGGAAGCAGTATGGAGCCAGTCCACACCCTGTCCACAACCTTGTGATAACAGGCTCTGGCCTGCTCAGGCAAGGTGGGTCTTTCTGGTTCCATAGTGTACCAGGAGTGGTGGCAGAGGAAATGTCACGAAGGAAGAAAGGGGGGGAAAGGAAGACCAGTCGCCAGGTTATGACACTCTCTACTGACAATGTATACCACAACTTGTAGTTTTCAAGATATTTTTAGAAATAATATCCATTGCATTAGCATCGTGATGAGGGTGAGACCATGACATTTACTCCATATCCCATGCCTGGCATGGCCTGGGCCTGGCACATAGGCTCGTGCTTATTGTAAAAAAAAAAGAGTCAATGAAAGATCTCTTCTCATCTGGTGAGGTAGGTGTGGTTATTTTCCCCATATTCAGATGAGGAAACTGAGATTCAGAAGAGGTAGCTGATTGCCTAAGGTTGCCTAGCTATTAAGATGAGCTGTGATTTGACCGTGTCTACCACCTCTAAAACCTGTGCTTGTTCCCCATGTCATCATCTGCAGTGCTATAGGTTATCGAGAAATGGCCACACATTTTTTGTAGCTTCTCCCATCAAGAAATTGAGTCCTTTTATCCACCCACTGAATTCCAAGCTTGGTCACTTGACTTGCTTTGGCCAATGGGATATTGGCAAATATAATGCAAGCAAAGCCATGTGAAATATTTGCATATGGAGGCTTGTTCTTTCTTACCGCTGGGAACACTTCCATTGCCATGTGAAGAAGCCCGGGATGGCCCTCCTGGAAAATGAAGGACCACGTGGACAGACAGGCTTGAGCAACCCCAACTATCTCAGCCATCCCCACTGAGGCTCTTGACATTTGAATGAGACCATCTCAGACCATCCAGTCTCTGTTGAGCCAACTCAGAGCAGAAGCCACAAAATCGTAAGCAGAAAAATGATCATTGTGGGGTGCCTGGGTGGCTCAGTCATTAAATGTCCGCCTTTGGCTCAGGTCATGATCCCGGGGTCCTGGGATTGAGCCCCACATTGGGCTCCCTGCTCGGCAGGAAGCCTGCTTCTCCTTCTCCCGCTCCCCCTGCTTGTGTTCCCTCTCTCGCTGTCTCTCTCTCTCTCTCTCTCAAATAAATAAATAAAATCTTAAAAAAAAAAAAGAAAAATGATTGTTGCTTTAAGCCACTCAATTTGGGGTTGATTTGTTACACACCAGAAGCCAGCTGATACAAATAGCATCCTTCCACCCTCACGGCTTCTGATGTTTCATGGTGACTATTATTTTATGCTGAACCGCCCTTCTTTTTCACACAACCTTGAAGTCATTCCTCATGCCAACACCTATGTGCACACTAGAACACACACAAATGCCCACCGATGTTTACTTATGCATCCTGAGACTTAACAAACTCAGGGAAAAGAAAGGGTGAGGTAGGGTGAGAGATGATGTAGTCTGGTTTGTTCAAAACCAGCTTTTATAGAACTGTCTTTCAGCCTGTGAAGTCGGCCTGCAGGGGAGCTGGGTCCTCAAGGAAGAATTTCAAGCCCTTCTCTGCTTGTAATCAGCAGCCAGCTTTGTCTCACTGCCGATTGGCTTTTGTGGGCACGTCTGGAGTGGAGAAGCAGAGAAAGGAGATGGGAAAATAGGAAGGAAGAGAAAAGGGTTCTCACCTGGGGAGTCTGGCCACGAAGAGACCTCCGGCTTGATCGCAGGACCACAGCCTCCCAGCCTCTGCCAACAAACTGCGATCAACGGGCCAGCTGGAGGTGTTTGACCCAGGCGAGCCGGCGGGAAGGACACCGCCCGCCACAAGAGTAAGCCAGCAATCCCTGTGCCTGGCCATGGCAGCTGACTGGCCAACTGCGGCTAGTTATTCAAAATCCAAGGTTACAGCAAAGGAAGTTCATGTCTTTCCAGAGCCTGGCATCTCTCGGATTGGCACCGTCGGGTCCTGCCTGGCTTTTCAAGGGGGAGTTAGCAGCTGCCAACTTCTGCGGCTCTTGCCACCTTCCGTGGTCTGTCACTGGGGCCATTTCTGTGCTCTGGTTGCAGTCACAGAACATCTGCCATTAACCAGCCATGAGGGGCCTGCTAGCTCACCCAGCGAGACAACAGAGCTGGAAAAAAAAAAAACAAAAAAAAAACCTGCTGGGAGGAACAGAACAAAACACAGCCTGCCGCGGGGCAGCCCGGCAGAACTGCCAAAGCGCGTGCATGGCAAGAGGGAGCCATGTAACAGACAAAGCACAAGCACCTGAGCCCGGGAAGCCCGCCCGGCACATAGTAGGTGCTCAATACATCGTCATGGAACGAAGGAATACAAATCGGCCCAGCTGCAGAAGCGGGGCTTCCGTCTGTTCTCAGATCGTACTGCAAATGCATTTGGCCCTCCTTGCTGAAACCCGCCTCTGCTCGCCAGGCCACCTCCGACCCTCAGAATGAGAGCGACTCCAGGCCACATCTTAACTGCCAGCACAAATGCTTCCTGATTACCTTGGAAACTGAGATGGGGCCCATCAGCTTCCTCTTCTAGCAACTTCGGTGCAGATTAGATCAAATAAATTAGCGTCCTCCATCTCAACTACATCGCTCGATGGAAACAACTTTACTTACCCGCAAAGGCAGGGGTTAACTTACAATTCCCTGCGTCCAAATAAAGATTTACTTACATGTTTACTTATTTATGCCTCATCTCCCTGCACAAAAGCTTTAAGACAGCAACGGAAAAATATCAAATGCAGCATTTTATTTTCAAGCTGACAAGCCTGGAGAAGAGGAAGCTTTTTTTAAAAAAAAAAAAAAAAAATGTTTTCCTGGCAGCCTCTTTTGACCTATACTTGGCATTCTGTGTAATGTCCATGTGCAGGAGATTGCAATGGTGGGAAGGTCACGGGTCATGTGGTGTCAGCTCAGCCCATGCAGGGGGATGTGAACCTCCAGGCCTATTGGAGCTGAACCTCTGGCCAAATGAGGTCATGGGGCGGGAATGTCAATTCCAGAGAATGTATGTTTTCTGGTTTTACAATACAATTTGGGGAGGTGAAAGATCGTGTCATTACAAAGTCAATACAGTTCAGAGCAGAGGGCAAGGAAGGAGGAGAATGGGAGTAATGTTTGCCAATTTGTCAGGCTCTAAGTCTCCATATCCCTCTTTACGCAATCAAGAGTGATCATAGGCAGCTTCTGGGGAAATATCGCAGTCTTGGTATTTTCAGCGGAACAATTATACGTTTGTAAGTTATGTACAACACCACTGGAAGAAGGATAGGCAGGACAGATGACCCGCAGGCAGGCTCGATGGTAAAAATTGGCTTAAGGAGGCAGCCTGGGGCGGTTGGAAAGAATCACCTAGACTGTAAGGATGATGGAAGGGAAGAGGGGGCAGAAGATACAGCCCTGAGCCTAGCAATGATGGCAACTCGGCCAGGGGTGGGCTCAGAATTCCAGACACAAGCTGCTCCCCGAGGGAGGCTAGTTTTCAGTTGGTTGACTTGTTTCTCTTTAACATGAAATCGTTTTCAAAAAGAGAAAAGCAGAAGGAATTTTACAGTGAACATCCATATACCCAACACCTAGGTTCTACATTTAACATTTTGCTACAATCGCTTTATTACATATCTAGCCCTTCATCCATCCGTCTGGCCATCTCATCTTTACATTAAGGAGGGTGCGTGATGTGATGAGCACCGGGTATTATATAAGACTGATGAATCACTGAACTCTACCTCTGAAACTAAGAATACACTCTATGTTAATTAATTGAATTTAAATTTAAAAAAAGTGAGTTGCAGGTGTCAGTTCACTTCCTCCAAAATACATCCATACTCGTGTCCTTAATGGTTGTTCAGTATTTGGTATTTTTGCTTCTTGAGATTAAATTTATATATAATGAACCACACATACACATCTTCAATTACTACTTGATGAATTCCAACAAAGGCATAAAACAGTGCAACCCAAACCCCGATCAAGATAAAGAGCACGGCCATCATCCAGAAAGTTCCCTCATATCCCTTCCCAGTAAATCCCTGCCCCTAACAATCAGAGGCGACCGTTGCTCTTTTTTTTTTAAACCACCAGAGATTAGTTTTGTATATTCTAGAAAGTCTTGTAAATGGAATCATACCGTATTCACTCTTGTGCAAGGTTTCTGTCAGTCAACATAACGTTTTTAGAATCCATCTATGCTGTTGTGTGTATCAGTTGCTCATTCCTTTTTATTGTTCAGTAGAATTCCATTGTACGAATTATTACATTTTGTTTATCCATTCACCTGTTGATGGCTACATTGATTGTTTTCAGTCTTTCTGGCTATTAGGAATCTTTTTGGATTGATGGAAATACATGAGCTGAAAGGGCTCAGTGCAATTAGTCTGTCAACTCACATATTCAACTTTCAACTGTCCTGCAGTTAACCTTGTGGCTTACCCTCTTAAGTGTCAAAGTTGAGAGGTGAAAGCCAAAATAACTCACAGCTTAATCTGACTTACATTCAATGATGTAGATCGATTTTATTGCCTCGTAAGGTAAGAGACAAAAATGAGAAGTAATTTACATAAATAGACAAAATCAGTACTACTTCATATCAGCTGGGGTCTGAGAAGGTGGAATAAACTTATCCTTGTGGTCTCTGAGTCCTGTCCTCACCAGAAGGAACAGTTACCCATCCCTATATTTCTCCCTTCTCTTACCTGGACAGGTTTTCAGGAAGGAAGTGGCCCCACCTAAAGTCAAGCTAAACTCAAGACCCCAGTGTCCATGGGGTCCCAGTTCTCCAAATGCTGGTAGAAAAAAACCTTTTCTGCCCTCTCAGAAGAAAATACCGGAAACACCTTTATCTTTTCCACACCTTCACCTTCCATTCTCTCCTCAACCCACTACAGTTCCACTGTCAATCTCAGCACAGTGTCAAATAAGATGAGCACCGAGAGATTTCCCCCGGATTTGGCACCCATCGGCAATGTTAGAGAGGACAGTTCCAGTGAAGTGGTGGGGATGGGGAGAAGTTTAACACAGCCAGAGAGAAACTGAGAGAAGGGAGCTAAGTAGAGGCAGAGAGGACCCTGTGAGATAGAAGCTGGTGCGGTAAAGGAAGTTTCTAGAAACAATCTTCACCCACTTTCAAAGTTCATCTAGAGCCAACCCACCCTGGTCTCCACCTTACGTGTCAGGGCTGTTTTCTCTTCACTTCTGTCTGGGTAAGAAGCTCGGCACTCTCCCCAGACACTTCTCAGTCTCAGAATAGCACCACCCATGTCTTCTGTAGCAACCTGGAACCGGACTGTCCCCCTCTGGTCCTTGCCCCAGCCAAGGAAGACACTGTCCTAGCTGGCTGTCAATGCCTTGACAGATATCATCTTTGCTCCCCTGAGGTCAATGATTCTCTGGCCCCTGGAGTTCTTCCCTTCCCCACTGACCCCTTCTGTCTGTCTCATTCCAGTTGCCTGAACAGAGTTCATGTGCAAATTGCCAAGGCTGCTTCTGGCCTCAGGTGAAGCTGGGTCTCTTGACTATTATTTTAAGCTACCAACCCAGGCTTTGCTGGCAGCCTGAGACTTGAATGGCAGCTTTGCCATGTTCCCCAGAATGCACGAGGCTGCCCTGGGCTCCTTACTCATTCCTAATTCCATCTCTTCTCATTTTAAAACCCTCAATGTCCCTATTGAGTCTCCCATGCAATTCCAGTTTCCATGTAATGGGAAACATCTAGGTCTCAGTTCATTTGTAGAACAGATATGATTAAGACAACCCACAACCACTGAACGGTCCTCAACACATCATATGCCACCCCTGTTCTCCCTAGTGACCCAGTCAAGTTTCTCTACCGCTGTTACACACAATCCCCATTCCCACACCCCTACTCGTGCACGCTCTCACAATCCTTATGTGGTTGGTACCCAATACCAAAATGCTTTAACACATGGCGGCAAGAGCAGCTAGACTTTCTACGAAGGGGAGATTCCTCGACAGGGGCATCACTGCACACATCAGCTATCGCATCGGGATGTAGGAAGATGATGCTCTCGTGTGATACAGGTATGTCGCTTGGTTTGTTCACACTATTTGGTTCCAGAACATCATGTTTTCTGTTTCTGTGCTTGGTTTTCATAGCTTCCTTTCTCACCTCTTTGGTTCTATCTGCCGCTGTCATTGTACCTGTCTCCAGCAGCACCAGCCACCCCATCTTCCAATCTGTCTTTTCGAATGAAACATGTTGGAAAAAGGACACAGGCTCCAAGTGATGACAATATACAAATGGGCACAGTGCCTGGAATATTATAGCTACTCAAAATAGGTTTTAAAATATTATCAACTAAATAAAAGAAAAACTTTCCTGGTAAAACACATAGAAAGTCTAGATAAAATATGACACTATCCCTCCCCAGTTTAAGAAAAAAAAAAAAAGCACAAAGCTTGGCTGGAAAACATGAGAAACCCCCAAATTCCCGATTAGCAAAGGGAAATGAAAGAGCAGTAAATTCCCACTGGTGCCATGGAATCCCCCAGAAGCTTCAGCCCAGATATAGGCCCCCAGGGACTGAGATGGGGGCTCTGACACCCTCCTGCACACAGAAGCCTGAAGCCTCAGAAATCGTTCCCATCCACCAAGACTAACACAATCACCCTGTCCACTGGCTCATTAAAGCAATGAAGAAACTTGCTGTCTGCCTGGTCTTTATGCAGGTAAATTAAAAAAAAAAAAAGTCATCTATGAAAAAGTCAAGAACCTAAGCCTCTATTCCTTATAGAGGTGAAGTTTGAGTTATAGAAAGCCCAAGCATAGAGGTCAACATATAAATTGGTCCAGAGCCTGGGAGACCCTACGGCCTTGGCAAAAGTCAGTGTGAAATCACTCTGAACACTACAAGGACCTCCACAGAAGGAAACAAAACCTAAAGACAGACTCACAGTAAAAAAAAAAAACAACCCACAATGACCAGCTATACAAGGAAATGAATTACCATAAGGGATAGTTGGCAGCTGCAACAAAGAGGAAGAATATAGCCCTACCCTTGGAAATAATAGAAAACTCTGAAGAAGAATATAAAATAAAGATCCTGAAAATGATTAAAAAGATACCAAGAATAAACAGATATGGTAATGAAAGGGAAGGATAATATGAATGAGGAGCAACTGGAGTTGAAGTACTAATAAAATCTTGTAAGAAGAGTAATGGAAATTTAGAATGAATTTCATCATGCAATGGAAGAACCAGAGCCAGGTGACTTCTGTAAAAATGGGCAGCAGGAAGAGACAAGGAGGGCAAAAGAGCGAGGAGCAAGGAACACTTAAAAGCAGGAGTACAGAAGCCTCACCCTGGCACTTTGACCTCCCAGAGTGTAGATCCAGGGAACATTTCCTATTTGGATTTGCATGTCCGATATCTCTTCAGCTAGTCCCTGGCATAGAAGAGGATCTCACCAAAGGCTTGCTGAATGAATGCAGCAGCAGATGAACAAGCTATAGGCAAAAGGACTGAGGAATAATGGAGGAAAGCCTTCCGGACAGTATTGTGGACCACAGTTTTTCTTTTCTCTCTTAAAGCCTGGCGTGGTTCCCCAAACTCATTCTATCTCAACAATGGCAGACGTTCACGAGCCAAGGCCATGTATAGCCATCCAGAGGCAGCAGACATTTTTGTGGAAAGCATTTTGCAGCAGGGCCTAGATGAGCTCATGACTTTCTGGACTGTGGTTGTGCTGAGAGCTTTATTCCAGCCCTGCATGGATTGAAGCAAAAGTGCAGAGGGACAGAAAGGGCGAGGGCCATGGAAACACAGCTGGAGAAGTCCACGCAGAACAAAGCAGGTCTCCAGCCTGAATATGGCACAGTTGCTAACAGAGGGCCACGAAGCTCCCTGATCTCGATGGTTCAACTTGTCAGTAGAGAGATGACCAGTCTAGGTTTTATCTCAGTGGAACTGGTAGCATGTGAACATAGAAATCAAGTCAAAGGACAACGAAGAAGCAGGTGACAAAAGATAAAGGGGGACCTGTTCCAGAATCGGCCCAAGGCCGCATCCATAGCTTTCTCATAGCTGTAAGGGGAGGGATGGAGCAAGTAATATCCCCCAAACCCAAAACCAACAAGAGGAAACACCACCTTGGCATGATGGCTTGAAATCGTGTTGCTCTCTATGCTGAATTTAACTATTTCCTAAACTATATATGTTCCACTCCAAATTTAGGATCCAGTGGTTCTCAGTTTCTCTTTTAGTTTGCCAAAGAATCCACTGGATTTTTTTCCAGCCCTCTCTCCACTCAGTAATGTTCCCATTTCACTTAGATAACTCAAGATGCTAAGCCTGCGGACGTCATTCCCACAAGCAGAAGCAGCAATAGACCATTGCTGTACGCAACACAAAACACACTTCACGAGAGGTTAACACGCGAGAATATCGGGATCAGATGGGCATACTTAGGTGTCTGTTGCACCCACTCTGGGAAATGAATCATGCCAGATGACTTTCTGACCTTTAGGTTTTCCTTTTATACAATGAGGATGAATGGAAGGGGTTTGGGTGTCAGGCTGACTAGAGTCTGAAGCTGGGCTTTGCCAGGTGCTAGTTAAGAGACCTCGGTGAGTTATTTAACCTCTCTGAACTCATCTGAAAAGTGGGGCTAGAGGTATTATCAGTTGATATTAGGTACAGTGCGTGTCTGCTGTACTGACCTTGTGGGGCAGCTGGGAGGATGAAGCACCATGATGACGTGTGACTATAACTCTCTGCGATAGTATCTCATGAAGAACACTGAGAACACTCATCATGGATTTTCTTTTTTTTTTTCTTTTTTCTTTTTTTTTTTTTTGATGCTTAGCCATAGATAAAAGTCCAGAGAGAACCATACTGTTGAAGCAGGGCTTTAAGGTTGAGAGAAACAAAAGCCCACAGCAGAATTACAGAAGGCCCCCACCGCTTACCATATCCCAACCAAAGAAAAACAAAATCTAACCCAGATCCCCATGCATCGATTCCCACACATTGGAATATAGTCTCCATCCTTTCAGAGAATACACATGCTCAAATGCACGCCTAAGTGTTAACGGAAGTTACCTCTAGGGCATGTAATTAAGCATTTGTAAAGATGATCGTGTGGTAGATTGAAGATGATCAAATCTTTCTTTGCTACTCCTCCCATCGAGAGATGGCATCCATGCCCCACTTGTTGCATCTGGGCTCACCTTCGTGACTTACATGACAGATAGCATGCAGGGGAGGTGATGTTCTGGAACTTCCAAGGCTAAGTCATGAGCAGACTTGCAGCCTCTGCCAGATCTCTGTGGATGCTTGCTGCAAGGAAGCCGGTCGCCATGTAAGGAGTCTGCCTGTCCTGAGGCTACCATGCTGGAAAGCACACTTGAAATGACCACCTGGAGAACCTTGAGACCCCAGGAAGAAAGCGAGAGAAATGCCCGGCCGGCCCCTAGGCCTTCCAGCCTTTCCCCGCTGAGGTCCCAGTCATCTGGAAGTGCAGAGCCAGACTGTGTCTGCCTAAACTGCAGATTCAAAAGCAAAATACATGCTGTTTCTCTAAGCCACTAAGGTTTGGGGTGGTTTGTTACATGGCAATACGTAACTGGTAGAGAACACGTTCTTTTATTGTCTGAATTTCTCACAACCAACACGTGTTTCTCTTTCCAGTTTGAAAATAAAAGGGAAAAAAATGAAAGAGAAAGTTAAAGGAGAAGAAAGCCTTTTTTAAAAGAGAGAGGCAATCTCCTGTACTCTTTTCCTTTCACTAGCCTCTCCAACAACCTTCTCTTAACACTGGATTCAACTTGGATCGTCATAAGCTAGTCAGCTCCCTCTTCTGAAGGAAACGACCATTTGATGCCTCCTGTCATCTCAGAGAAAATAGATCCTGTTCTAAAGAGCTGTAAGCACAGGGTAAAGCCCTTTAGAGATTCAGAGACAAGAGCTCAATGTCCTCTGGGATGGATACATCATTTTGCATGTGTCCTTACGCTCTTCAATTGGCCGTACCATCCTAGTAAACTGACTCAGCTCAAACCTCGCTAAGAAAAAAGGAGCAACTGATCTGCTTTAGAGTCTAACCTGGCACCATCGTGGTGTGACTTTGGAGAGGGTGAACCTTCCCTATTAAGAATGTGGTCTTTAAGATCTTGGATCAGAAGGGACCTCAGAGAGTCTTGGGTTCTGCAACTGGGGTGGAGGGGAAGGTGTTCCTGTCACCTCTTGGCTTCCACTTTCATCAACCAAAGGGGTTTGACTGGATGGTCTTTTTTAAAAATTTTTATTTATTTATTATTTCTTTTAAGTAAGCTCTACACCCAACGTGGGGCTTGAACTCACAACCCCGAGATCAAGACTCGCGTGCTCTGCTGATTGAGCCAGCCAGGTGTCCCTGACTGGATGTTCTTGAAGACCTCTCATAGTTACAAAGCTTAATGCTTGAAGCTAAAGCTGAAGGCCAGGTCCCGCTCTGCAACATGTCAGACAAATCAGAGATGGAAAGAAGCCTTCCATGGCGTCATCATAAGCAGAGTGCTAAAGCTTCAGTGTGACTTAATAAGACATTCATTCTCTCGGTTCACCACCCCCTTTAGTGAAGGACCCAGATTCCCGTGCATAAGGAACTGTTAGAAATAAAGGAGTGTCAACTTGGCAGAGACTTTCCATTCTCTGAGGGGAATAAAGTGTAGTTGCCACTCTTCAAAGGGAAGATCTGGTGTGTGTGACGTGCTGAAATGAGCAGATCTTTGGGAAGCATTTTCACTGTTTCTTGGTGGAAGAGTGGTTTGGTGTTTCCTGGTATCTCCTATACAGGCCGTTTTAGATTGTCTGCCAGCCATCCCCTCCCCCGACAGCAAAGCCAGAGAAAGCAGCTGAGAGAATGAACCTCTCCCCCACCCCCTTGGTGCAAGAATTCCCTCATCAGTTAAACGGAGAATCAGCTTACCCAGTGAATTCTAATGAGGCAGCCTGCTCAGCTGTCAGCAGCCCTCCCTGCTGAAGAAGACAGCAAGCAAGGAAAAAGATGGCCCACGACGCTCGGAGCAGCTTACCTTCCCACACCAAGGGACATGAATGTCAGAATGGCCTCCATTACAGCGGGGCTCACAGACAAGCCCAGCCACAAAGAACACTGGAGTAAGTTACCCTGGGTCCAAGGACCCCCACAAAACAGAGCAGGTAGGGAATGGCAATTGGAGGAAATTAATTAAGATTAATTATTAGTCTGGTGAAAAATCTAGGCTTAAACACACGCACATATACAAGCCCCCTTTGTGTGCCAGCTCTGAATTGAAGTGGGGGACATTTCAACCTTAGACCCAAGGGCAGCCAATTGAAGGTCTGAGTTGGTATTAGTTGGGGAAACACGGGAACCATTTACATTTACAAAGGTGGTGCTAAGAAATCCAGGAAACAGGCTGGAGGCAAAATGGCAGGGGTCCCAGACAGACCTTGGCCACTGGTTTTATCACTTGAGAGAAGACTGGTAAGCACCAGGTCTGTGCTTCCGAAACAAGGGAAGGCAGTAGAACGCCTGCAGTGCGTGGACCACAAGGGTAAGCAGAGCGTATCTTTCAAAGGCATCAGTCTTGACGGCAAGTACTTTAAATATTATTTATTTTTAATTCGGAAACTGTTTTCCAGTTTTACAACCGACCTGTGAGATAGAAGCAATGTAAAACAAAATTTTATGCACACGGTTCATGAGTTTTAGCAAATGTACACACCTGTAAAACACCACCAAAATCAAGAAATAGAATATTTTCATCATCCTACAAATTTTCCTTGTGCTCTTTCACAGTTAATACTCCTTCTAGCCCTAGGAAACCGCTAATCTGCATTCTGTCACTACAAGTTAGATTTGTCTTTTTTCAGAGGTTCATGTAAATGGAATCATAGACTATTTCCTTTTTGTGTCTGGCTTCTTTTGCTCAGCAAAATGGCTTGAGATTCATCCATTTGTTTTGTGCATCAGTTCATTCTTTCTTATTGTTAGATAGTATTCCATTGTACAAACATAGCAGATTTTTTTTTTTTTGAGAGGGGGCGGAAAGGCAGAGGGAGAGAGAGTCTTAAGCAGACTCCATGCCCAGCGTGGAGCCCAACGTGGGTTCGATCTCACAACCCTGAGATCATGACCTGAGCCTAAATCAAGAGTCAGACACTTAACTGACTGAGCCACCCAGGCACCCCAAACGTAGCAGAATTTTTAATAACATTCTCAAGCTAATGAACATTCAGGTTGTTTCAAGTTGGGACTGTTATGAATGAAGCCACTATGAACATTTGTGTATGAGTCTTTGTGTGTTTCCAGGTCTTAAGTCAAGGCTATGTTTAATTTTATAAGAAATTGCCAAGCTTGTCTAAAGTTGTTCTACCAATATGCATTCCCACTAGAAAGAACTTATATTGAAACAAAGGCAAAGGACTTGAGCCACATGATATAGGGGGGTTCTAAATCCCCGATGTAAGCCATAGTCAATTTCCCATGAAAAATCTCTTAAGGCATTCCCCCAAAGTACCATACACATATTTTGGGCTTTGGAATTCTGTACTGTAACACGTGAGGATGCACATAAATACAGTATGTGTGTACAGTAATATGCATGTGTAGATCTATTACTTAAGAATAGGTAACTATGGGGGCGCCTGGGTGGCTCAGTCGTTAAGAGTCTGCCTTCGGCTCAGGTCATGATCCCAGAGTCCTGGGATCGAGCCCCGCATCGGGTTCCCTGCTCCGTGGGAAGCCTGCTTCTCCCTCTCCCACTCCCCCTGCTTGTGTTCTCTCTCTCACTGTCTCTCTCTCTCTCTGTCAAATAAATAAATAAAATCTTTAAAAAAAAAAAAAGAATAGGTAACTATGTTATATACAATATAATTCTATGTAATAAAAGGTAGAGACAGCAGAGGTAAGGGAGGGATATGACTTCACTGTCATCATTATTGGTGATGGTTCAGAGAAGAATCTGAAACTTTAGTGTTTTTCAAGTTTGAGTAACATACAGACCTTTTCGAAGAAAAAATTTTCTCTTGGGTGTTCACTCTTGGATAAAAATATTTAACTAAAATAGTGCTCATTACATGCAAACATAAGACCTCAGATTCCTTATACTTCAGCTTGTCTGCATCTTGGAAGCCCTTAAACATTTACAAATTAGTGGAACTAGAGCTATAACAGCAGAGCAATTCCAATTAACAACATTGATTTAAAATAATGGATAATATTGTTTTCCTGAAACTCAGCTGCAACCGGCACTAAGTATGAGAGGGGACATTATGCCCACAAAACCGCAGGTCGGACAATGGCTACATTTTCCCAGCGTTTTGCAAATTATTTTCCAATTACTAGGAAACCTTTGCTCGAGCAATGTGCATTCGGCACAAATGCATCATTAACATATAAGGTCTGTCTTTGTGGTTTTCTTATTAGACCAACACAAGTTAAGTGGAGCTACTTAGCACCAGTTCAATCATACACACATGCACGCACGAGTGCGCACCTGCTCTGAGACTGTAAACCATAAGGGGCGGGGACTGTGTTGCTTGGTCTCACCATTATATCCCCAGGAATTGAGAGATAAAAGGCCCAAATAGAAACTATAAGATTGAATAATTAGGTCAAAGAAATTTTTTTAATGAGACTGTTATCTTTTCAAAATTATAAATATCGGGGGCCAATTAGATAAAATATCAACTTAAAAAAAAACTGAAACCCTCAAATTCCCATTTGGGTTTTGGTAAGCGCGGACGCAATCAGACACACCGCAGCTCTTCAGAGGGGACAGCCTGGGCAAACAGTAGAGCCATGAGGACAAGGGGGAAATTAATCAGGAAATACCAAGAAAGCCTGGGAGTATGACATAGCTAGTGATGTGTCATTTGTTCAACAAACAAATAGGAAGGCTCAAGCGAAATGAAATTTCTCAGGACAGAAGACCAAATGTGCCTTGTCAGCAAATGTGGCGAGGAAACAAAGAAGCCAAATCACTTCTGATGGAAGGATGGTCAGTGCCAGAGTGTAAGGAACACTTGAAGAGAACACAATAAGGATCCCTTAGAATTTGATCAGGATGCTACATTTCCCAAGTATTTTCACATACGACTCCCTTGCGTGGCAGGTGAGGTAATTGCGAGCTCCCACTTACAAAAGAAGAAACCGAGGCTCACAAGGGTCTATTGCTTTTCCTACGGTTACAGAGGAAGTCAGAAAGAGGGGTCTTGTGCTGAAGTCTCTTGCCCGTGGTCCACGCTCTTGCCAATATTCTGGAGATCAAAGATCTAGAGGCAATATAGGCTCTTGGTTAAGTGTGTGGGCTCAGAATCAGACAGCCTGGCTGGGGGAGGTCCCTGGTACACCCCATCTTCAGCCTTGCTGTCGCACAATGAGATCACACATGTGGGTGGAGCACCATGCAGGGCACATACTCCGCTCTCGTCAAATGTAGCCTTTACACTTGTAATGGTATATACATTACGCAAACCAAAGTTGACAGGAATGGATGGAGTGGTACCGGGTACCAAAGCATTCTGGGATAGATAATGGTTGAGAAAAAAAATTGACATAATGAAAGAATTTAACAACAACAAAAAGGATGAGCTACAGAATTTTGACTAGTAAGGAGTGAGAAATGATAGTTCTTACCAAAACGGAACAGAAAGAGAATTGGGGGCCAAACTGAACAATGAGATTAGACCGGGAAAGTCAACATTCACAATTACTCTTTTATGTTGCCATTCAAATATCTCACGTTTAAAAGAAAGATTAGTTGATAGATGATTTGAAATTGCATCTTACTGTGAGTGTACAGAAGATTCAAATGAAACTCGTAGGTACATTATGCACACTGTATTAAGGGGAAAATGTCTAATGGGTGGCTAAAAGGCGCATCTTGTAAGGCTTACCTCAAGTCATTTCAATTCGATTCTATTCTATTCCAAAGAACCCATTTATTGAGCACCTATGTGCTCATGTTAGACTGCTTTGGTCCTGTGTGCTAAGTACTTTGCTAGGTCCTGGAGATCCAAAGGTAAAAAAAAAAAAAAAAAAAAGGCAAAAAAGCCTATCCTTGGCCTCTCAGGCTAGTGGCCAATTCAGAAATGTGAACACAAAATGCCAGGGTGCCCTAGTGGTGTCATTAGATGGCCTGCCCAAAGTGCTGGAGTGTCCAAATAAGGACATTCGATAGACCGAATCGTTGGCCCCATTTTCTCCCCTACTGTGTTATTATACACCTACATATACAATCTTGCTATGGCCTCATTGTGGGTAGAGTACTTCTTTGTCCCTTGACTTTGGGCTTCCCTGTGTGACTGACTTACACCAATGAGATGAACAGATGTAACATGAGCAGAGGCTTGACATGAGCCTTCCCTCTTGTACTCTTCACGCCATGAAGAGAACATACCACACGTATTCTGCAGTCCCCAGGAGGATGAGAGACAAGAGGAGCAGAGCTGGATCCAGCCAGCAGCCTGGAGCCAAACCCAGCTGAACCCAGTTTGGATCAGCTAACCTCCAGCCAACACACAGACCCTTAACATAAGAAGTCAATTCTCGTTTTAAGCCATTGAGTTTTAGGGTGTATTTGTTACACAGCATGTGGCAAGAGCTGTCTGAGATAGGCCATGGGAGGTATGACAGGGATGGACAGGAATAGAGCTTTATTGGAGCTCTTCTCTGCCAACATATGACCTGCTTCTCTCCCCACATTCCCTCCACGAAACACATAAGCACGTATCCCAAATCAGAGCTACAAGAACTCTTGCTGTTGCTGATCCTATAAACAAGACTTTCATTTGGATTGTGTCGGGGCAATGCAGGGCCCATGTATTAACCATTCCTGAATACCTCCAGGGTAAAAAAATGCAGAATAGAGTCCCCAACCTCATCTAATCCACAGCTCCCTTTCTTGTTGTTCTTTCTTAAAATTGGTAGCTCCTTCAGAAAAGCACATGCATGATGCACATCATAGCAGCCCATGAGCCAGAAAAAAGCCAGAAGTGGATTTTCTAGGAGGAATGAGCTGCTTTGGGTAGCTGTGGCCAAATTTTGAAAAGTATCCTGCAACCATGGGTAATGCAGAACTTCAGTCATGGATGAAAAATGTTAACTTCTCTCTCTATCTCTCTTCCTGGCAAGTAGATAGATGCTAAGGAAAGGCTAGGGCGGGTTCATCAAGGGTGGGCAAGGTGGTGAGAAAAGTGACCAGGAAAATCTATCTCATGCTATGAGAAATATGGGGCTATTCCTTCTATCCGTCCCTTCCAGAACACAGAACAATATAGGATGATACACATTTCAGAGGCAGAGGTTTTTGTTAGAAGTTTTTGTTAGTTAATTTAAAAAAGAATTTAAGGAGAGGGTTTCCAACTAAGGCAGATGAGTCCCACAGTATTAATACAGTTAAGCAAATATTGGAGCATCATAGGAAATGAGGTTGAATAAATTACATGTTTTATCAGACATCTTTGGGCTTTGAAACTGCTGACAGCCCACTGTGGAATATTAAATCTCACATTTCTCAATTTGCTTTTTTATTGATGTTGGGGAGGAGATTGTATATGAAAAATTTTCTTCTCCCAACATTTATAAAATATTATGTATGCATTAACATATGTGTAAATATTTATTTTAAGTGTGTCTTTGGTTGGGTTCCCCCAGAAGCCAACCCCAAGACAAGCATTTGGGTGCAGGTCCTTTATTTGGGAGGTGACCCCAGGAAGTACTGGTTGGGAAGTGGGGGAGAGTCACACAGGTAGGGGAAAGAGTTGATACAGGGCTCATTACTGATCACAGTGGGAAGGCGGGGCTCAGCCCTGTTAGGGACCTCTGGAAGATGATATGAATAATTGTCCTACCCGCAAGAAGGGAAGCCATAGTATCACAATTAAATCCCACCCAATATTGGCTGAAGGATGCTACCAAGGGGGTTAACACCCCAGCACTTCCAGTCTGCCCCACCAGCAGGGCCTGAGAAAGAACCTTCAGGTGGAGAGCCTTCAGTACATGTGGACGATGTCATTGGTTGTCTTAGGACAGTGTGCTATAGAAAATGCAGCCTTTAAATCTATGTGTCAGTAAGAAGAGTTATATGTTAAGTTAGGTCTTACAAAGACATCCACTTGTCCAGCCCACCAGTATACTCTTTTTATAAGGATTGATTGATTGATTTAGAGAGAGCATGTGTGTGAGTGGGGGGAGGGGCAGAGGGCGAGAGAGAGAATCTTCAAGCAGCCTCCCTGCCGAGCGTGGAGCCCGACATGGGGCTCGATCCCACGACCCTGAGATCACGACCCAAGCCCAAATCAAGAGTCGGACACTCAACCGACTTAGCCACCCAGGCGCCCCTCTCCCCCACTCTGGTATGCTCTTTTGAACCACACTTAGAATCAGACTTCAATTATAAAAACTTCTTAGTTTCTAAATGAGGAGAGAGTCCCGCAAGGAGCCAAGGGAGGGCAGGAGGATGGGAAAGCAGCTATTTACAGCCAGAACCTGAGGATTTCAATGTTTTCACAGCTAGGAAGGCTGTACCTGTGTTTATCTGCTGACCTTCGGCCCCGAGTTAAACAAACTACCCACAGACACACAAGAAAGTGGTGCTGTGGGGATTGGCGCACAGTCCGCTGACCTCAACCATCCTTCACCACCAGGCTGCCTCTGGTGGGAGGGGTGACTATGGCCGATGCAGGCCCAGCCCAGATTTACCTTCCCAGAGGGGAAAGAAATCACAAATTCTGCAAGAGTAATGGGCCTAAGGGATAGGGGTCAGAGAAGCCTTCAGGAAACCAACCAAGGGTTCTAGCCTTTCTCGGTTGATGGATCCCTTTAAGAGTGATAAAAACCATGGATTCTCTCCCTCCCCTAAAACCAAACTCATATGCACAAAAAAGTGCATATTATATGAAGAGCCTCACGGTCACCTGAAACCCCTCTGAGTCCCGGATTAAGGTACAAGGTGACAGGAACTACTCAAATTGTGCATGTTGTGATTTGGGGTACTTTCAGAAAAAAAATTTCAAATTCTAGAAAATTCCCCAAGAAACAGTCTCTTCTTATCAAGATTACCTGTCTCCTGCTGGCAGCTCTCATATTAGGTCTACAGTTGCCAATAGCCTCAAGGGACAGGAAGGATTCCAGATGCTAATTCATGATTAGATCTGGTAGGGTTTTTTCCAGCTCCCAAGTAAACCGCAAGCTCTGCCTAGCCAAATTAGGTCAATCAATGCCACAGAGGTTATCTCAAATTAGAAATTAGCTGGGACCAAGGAACATACCTAATCGATTAAGTATCACATAAGAAGGACAGAAGCATTAGAGGTAATGACAGTGGCAGAGATCTTGACCCCAGAATGGAGGTCTTTTCCATTCCTGACCCATTATTTAGAAAGTTGCTGTTCTGGGAAGCCAGTAGGGCAAAGAAAAACGCAACTCAGGGAGTAAGGAAGACCTGGTGTCACATCCCCCATGGAACCCATGATTCACTGAGACCTTGGGAAAGTTAGGCTATCTCTCTGATAGTCAGTGTTTACATCTGCACAGTGGGTGAATACCCCTTTCCTTCTGAGGATGCCGTGGGAGTTAAAATGAGAAGCGATGGTGCCTGGCACATCTCTGGCCTTCATTTCAGTGTATCTTGGTTCTCTCTTTATTTATTTATTTGAGAGAGAGAGAGAGCAGAGCAAGTGAGAACATGAGTAGGCTGAGTGGCAGGCAGAGGGAGAGGGGAGAAGCAGGCTCTTCGCCGAGCAGGGAGCCCGATGGGGGGGCTCGATCCCAGGACCCTGGGATCATGACCCGAGCTGAAGGCAGATGCCCAACCGACTGAGCCCCCCAGGTGCCCTTCTTGGTTCTCATTCCCTCATCATCATAGCAGTCGTGTGCTGAAATAGCATAATGATACTCAGCTTGAACAAAAAATACTTCTTCAATTATTCTTGTGTTCACAGGCTGCAGGAGAACTGTTCATACTGGTCAGATTCAATTGCCACCACGTATCTCTGGAAGAAAATCTCTACCTTGAAAAGAGCTCTGAGCCTTAAATGATAGTATCTTTATTTCAACCTATAGTTATCAAATTATAGAGCCCTAGACAGTACACAAAGAAGTGATGCAATCCAGCCCCTAATTGTATAGTGAGGGAAGTGAGGCTCAGAGTAGCCAAATGTCTCGCTCAAGTCATAGAGCTAGCAGTGACAGAGTGAGAACTGGGCTCTAGCTCTCCGGACTCCCAATCCTGTGGTCTCTCTACTGTATCATGTGTTCCGTACTAACAAAACTGGGAAGCGCAAAAGAAAGGACATTTAAAAAATCTCTTGGCATTCAATGGGATGGGATGTTATCTTTATCCCAAACATTCTTGGAAGAGAATGAACAGAGATCACCTGATACGCAGTGAGCCGTTCAATATGTGCTTTGGTTCCGCCTGTTTTGGCTTCCAGATCGTTCTGGCCTTGAGATAGGTAGATACATAGGAGGTGAAGAAGGAAGCAGTGTACTGGGAATTATACTGAACAAGTGAATAGACCAGATCTTCATTTCAGCTCTGGCACCAGCTCAACCTGTGAGGTGCAGCAACACCCTCGACCCCTCGGGGCTTCCACTTCTTTATCTGTAAAAGGTTGTTTCCAGGCTCCCTCTGGGCTCTCACGTTCCAGTTTCCCCCAAGAAGGCCCCAGCGCCCCTTCATGGTCTCTCATCAACTGTCCTAAGGGGCTGGCTGCACAGGAAGCAGGAATAGAAAATCTAAGTAGGAGAGAAGAGAGGAGACTAAAAGGGGGTGAGGAGCCTGAGGAGCCATCAGGGAAGAAGTACTTGAGAAGGGGGACGTGGCCGCAACAAGGCTGGAAGGCCAGGAGCCTTGACCGTGGTCCCTGCTCATGGAGGTGGTGACTCAAGAATTTTTGCTCTTGGACGTGTCTGCATTCAACACAAACCCAAAAGGATTCCCCCTCACTTGCCCATTCATTCAGTTAATTTTTTTTCCTTTTTTCTGTTTCTTTCCTTGCTTTTTTTCTTTTTTGGTAACAGATTTATTGAGATATAATCCACATACCATACACTGCACCCAATTAAAATGCACGATTCAATGGTTTATCATCTAGTGAGAGCTACACAACCATCAGTCAATTTTAGGACAGTTTCATCACCCCCCGAAGAAACTGCATACCCTTCAGCTGTAATCCCTCCATCCCCTCCCCCATCCATCCCCTCCCCCAGCCCTAAGCAACCAGTAACCTACTTCCCGTCTCTCTAGATTTGCCTACTCTTAATATTTCGGACAATATGTGAGTGGAATCATATACCACGTGGTCTTTTGTGTCTGGCTTCTTTCATTCAGCATCATGTCTTCGAGATTCATCCATGTGGGAGCAAGTATCAGAATTTCACTCCTGTTTATGGGAGTAATAGTCTAGTGTGTGGATAGACTGCATTTATTTATCTGTTCATTGGTTGATGGACATTTGGGTTGTTCCCACTTTGGGGTATTATGCATAATGCTGCTGTGAACATTTTTTTTTTTTTTTTAGAGATGGGGGATGCAGAGGGAGCAGGAGAGAGGGAATCTTAAGCAGGCTCCATGCTCAGCACAGAGCCTGACACGGGGCTCGATCTCACGACCCTGAGATCATGACCTGAGCCGAAATCAAGAGTCAGACGCTCAACCAACTGAGCCACCCAGGCGCCCCCGCTCTGAACATTTTTATACAAGTTTATTTTGTGGATCCACCAGCAATTTTTGAGGCCTGTTTCGCGCCACAACTTCTGGGACCTAGACATACAAAAATGAATGGAACCATTGCCCTCAAGGGAGACACAGTCTTATAGGGGACAAAACACTTGTTTTTTGTTTTTTGTGGGGTTTTTTTGAAAACCTTCAATAATCCGCTGTGCCAAGTGCCAGAGACTGTGGGATGTGCGCACAGAGAGGCAAAGAAGATATGCCATCTGAGGGAGGTGTTCGAAGTGAGGTGGGACACCGGAGGCAGAGAGGGCGTGGCAGTCTGCAGAAACTGCCCAGGCAAAGGCACAGAGGTGTCGAAGAGAATACCTCATTCTGATCATTGCAAATAACAATAATGCTACCTGGTCTTTTATGATGTGTGCTGTGTCGGGTACAAGTCTAAACACTTTATTTGCATGAACTCATTTACTCCCCACGGTAGCCCATGATCCTAGTATTCCCCCCAGTTTCTAGATGGGGGAAACGGAGGCACAAAGAGATAAGTGATGACCTGAGGCCAGCCACTTAGAGTGGGATCCTGGATTCAAACCAAGAGTCCAAATGCACCGTCTGAGCCCCCATGGGGACTGCCTCGTTTAATTCCCAAATCATCCTGGTTGTTTAGATTGTGGAGTGTGCGAGGGGGCACAGCATTGGACAGGTGACATTGGAAAGGCAGGCTGTGTTGAGCCATATGAAGAAATGCTAACTCCCAAAGCAAAAGGGAGCTGTCAAGGGTTCGTGCACCAGGCAACAACACAGATGAGATTCTCATTTTAGGCAGACAAGCGGGAGGGTTGATGGACAGTGAGGAGAGACCATGAGTTTATTTTCCTATTAATATGACTTGAAAGCGAACAGTGCCTCGACCACCCTTCCCCATGTAACACACCCATCACAGGTGTGAAATTGCATTGGTCGTGCTGTCCTGGATGCAATCTTTCCAGGAGGATGCCATAGTCAAGTTTTTACGAAGATCGTTCTCGTGTTTGCAATCACAGGGTTGAACCTGATTCCCAATGAAACAGGGCTGGAAGGTGACATAGATCTCACTGTGCAGAAGCAAGAATTCTGTGTACACGTGGCTCTCACGTCTATTTTCCCAGGCACACCAAGAGACAATATGTCAGCTGACAAAGACAGGGCTCCTGTGCCAGAGAACCGTGGGACGGGGCTCCTCGCACACATGCATCCAGAGCAGGGCTGGCCCTGGCCACGTGGACAGCTTGCAGGACTCTCGGCCCTGCTTTTCCGTCCTCACCCTTGAGATTTAACTGTAGCTTCCTATCCCCTAACGGAGCCCACCCCGACTACAGAACCAGCCAGGGGAGCTCCGAGGGCACCCCGGAATGAGCGGCAACAGAAACCAAGATGTGACTGCGGCACCCATGTGAGGCACATAGAAAACGCGCCCGCTCATTTTCCCTCTGCCTGAAAACCACGGTTGTTTTATGGCAGGTAGAGGATGATCCTTGAGCCAGCAGAGTTCATATTTAACTCACAAATCCTCCCAATCCCTTTATGAAGCGGCTGTGATCATTTCCATCGCACCGGTGGAGAAGCAGAGAATGAAGGGCTAGCGGATTGACCTGCTGTATTCAAAACTGTGCTGGTACAACACGGCTCTGGGCAAATCATCTCCCTTTATCCTCTCCCCAGATCTTTCCTTGTTTTTGTGTTAACATCAAGTGTTTTCTGAGGTCTGAGATGGTGCGGGTCTCAGCAACTGCAACACTTGGTATGCACATCTTTAGAGTCTTGCTTTTTAGCTGGGATCATCGCAGGGACGCTACAAATATCTGTCGAATGAATGAATAAATAAATGGTGGAAATATCTCTCGGGGTTAATTACTAAAGTATCACCCATCTCTCTCTCTCTCTCTGAATGTGTGGGTATGTGTGAGTGTATGCATTTATGTATATTAACAAATACATGAACATAAATATACATAAATAGCTAAATATAAGCAAAAATATGTAGATACTAACTTTTAATGCCTATATTTATGCTCTGAACTGAGTTATCTATTTTAGAAAAATAACCAGAAATACCATAATAGCTAACTTTTGTGGCCCGCTTATTATGTACCCAAAACTGCTCCAAGCTCTTTAAATGTTTTAACCCATTCAGTTCCTACAACAACCTTTTGTGGGGTAAGCTATTATTTTTCCGTTTTACAGATGAAGAAGCTGAGACAGAGATTTTTGAATACTTTGGCCAGGTTTTCACAGCCACTAAGTGGAAGAGTGAGGATCTGAGCACAAGCAGTCTGGCTCTAATTCTGAATTCTCCAGTTAAAAGATAAAGACAATGCAGGGCGCCTGGGTGGCTCAGTCAGTTAAGCATCTGCTTTCAGCTCAGGTCATGATCTCAGGGTCCTGGGATCGAGTCCGGCATTGGGCTCCCCGCTCAGCGGGGAGTCTGCTTCTCCCTCTCCCCCTCACCCCCGCTCATGCTCTCTCTCTCAAATAAATAAAATCTTTTTAAAAAAAGATAAAGACAATTCTCAAATTGCTGATTGAGAAAACTATATGAATTATATTCAATTCCATCATAATTTGTCTCCCCTGGAGAGAAACTGGTCATTTGACCTGTAGCCCTGAGTAACCTGATTGTTTTAAGCGTAACCCAAATAAAATGGGGTTGCCTTGAGGCCAGTCTCTGTCCTAGCATATCCAAAAGAAACAAAAATCTCATTACCAAACGCCTTGAAAGCACCAAAGTTCTCTTGAGATGGTGGTGAAGAGGAACTTTTATCATGAAACATACAGGAAGACTAATTAAAATCTAATTCACATACCACTCTTTCCAAAATTTGTCTTTGTATCTTTTTCCTCCCCCCAGCCTTCTGGCGCCTATCCTCATGCTGGTTTGTCCTCCTGGCTTTCTGCCCCTTCCTCTTCCTACCTCATCTGAGCTCACAAATAGTGCTACTCTTCTCCTCTCTGCCCCTCCTGACCCTGAAGAGCCAGCAAAGGCCTCACCGGTCAAGCAAGCAATGGAGATTTCCCCTCTAGGAGACACAAGAGGAAGCAAATTGAAGATACTTATAATTCATTTATTCCTGACCACACTTCCACAAGGTAGGCACGATCATTATCCCCATTTTACAGATACATCAATTGAGGCTTAGAGCAGTTAAGTAACGTCCTTAAAATCACACAGCTGGTAAAGGCAGAAGCAAGACTTGAATCTTGATTTGTCAAACCTATAGCCCGTGCTCTTTAAAAAAAGAAATTATTATTGAAGTAGAGTTGACATAAAATGTTATATTAGTTTCAGGCACATAACATAGTGACTCGACAATTCTATACAGTGTGCAATGGTCACCATGGTAATGGTAGTTACCATCTGTCACCATACACCATTATTACAATGTTATTGACTATATTCCCTATGCTGTGCTTTTCATTTCCGTGACTTATTTGTTTTATAACTAGAATTTGGACCTCTTAATCCCCATCGCCTATTTGGCCCATCCCCCTACCCCTTTCCCCTCAGGCAACCACCAGTTTGGTCTCTGTATTTAATCTCTGTGCTATACTTCAGGGAGTACATAGACAAACACACAATGATGAGGAACCCATTGAGCTTGGGGAAGCTTTTCTGGTTCCACCAGCAATGCTGGGGAGGGAGGCTATGGCTGGATTCTAAAGAGTTTTACATACTTCGTTGAAGACTTTAGACTGTTCTTTAGGCATTGGGAAACCACTGGGGATTTTAATCAGGGGAGATTTTAATCAGAGAAGTTTTAAACATGGGCTGTTTTGCTTTGTAGAATAATTCGTTGGCAAGAGTGTGAAGAGTGGACTGGTGTCCCAAAGCTTCCCAAAGACTTTTTTTTTTTTTTTTTTTGGCTGCTTGGTCAATAAGTTTATTGTCTTCATCTGAAAAGTCTTCATAGAAAATTGTGATTTGATTTATTAACTCTCAGCACACCACACTCTTGAGCATATACTATGTTCTTCCCATGGTTCAGGCTTGCTTTCTTAGAGAGCTAGGGGAGTGGGTGAAACTGCTCAACCTAGGGTACATCTGAGAGATTGAAGTGCATCCTGGGAAATAACTATCCTTAAGGGAAAACATCTTTATTCAAACAGGCGTGCCATTTTTATTCAAGCGCAATAGGAAAAAATTGTAAAGGAAGGGTAACGATTCTACGGAAAGATCAGTTTGTCACTCAGATTACCTTCTGTCTCAGACCTCATGGATTCACACCCAAGTTCTAAGGAAGGAGGACTACAAGAAGGATAAAATAAAATCTCAAAAAGTATCTAGTTCATGACCATGACTACCCATGGGCAGCAAGAACTTGGCCTTCAGCAGCACTGATGTCCACAACCTCCACAGGGATGGGTAACAATTGGGTTCTGGCGCCAGCAGCAATGGCCACATCTCCGTGGGCTCAGGGAACAAGGCTTTGGGTATTGGTAGTCATGAACAGCAGTGACATATGTGCTGTTTGGGGCAAGAGTGGCAATGCAAATCACTAGAGCAAGCCACGGCAGGAGGAAAGGAAAATGCCAACTCTTTTAGAGCAGCCAAGACGACTGGCTCCCAGACTATGCATGAGACACTCCCTGGAGAATACTGAAACCATTCAGAACCCATTTGAGGAGATCTGGAATTCCAGCAGATGGTCAGGGGCAGAAAGGCAGTTCTGTGACAGATTTTCTGGCCCTGATTTTTACACCCTTCCTGGGGTTATGTGGCCTGGGGAAATGTAAAGGTCCATAGTAATGGTCCAGAGATTACAAGGGTTGAAATAGAGAAGGAAGCGTGGGAGCTAAGGGGAGGTGACAGATATGAGAAATGGTTAGAAGGAAAATTGTCAGAGTGTAGTAACTGGGTGTAGAGTCTTGGGCGACATCCTGGTCAATGAGGGTGCCACTCACCAAAATACCGAAGTCTGGAAGAGGAGCTTGAATGGGAGATGATGGATTCTGCTCTGAGGCATGTTGAGTTTGGGAGTCCTGCAGGTGATTGAAGTGGAGGTACAGTTTAACATAAGTGACAGGAGAGATACGTCTAGAAGATACTTGCGTATAGATTGTAAATGGAGCCTTGGGGTAGAACAAGTCATGAAAGTGTGCCGAGTGAAGAGAGAAGAGGAACAAGAATGAATCCTCGAGTAAGGTCAGTAGTTCAATACTTGGTAACCAACTGAATATAGACACTATATTCACGTCTAAATATCAGGTGAATATGGGCTGTTTGGGGAGGTCAAAACAAAAATTGATTGGAAAAATAAAAGAGCGTGATCTTGAGTTTGGTTTTTAAAGGAGTATGGGTAATGTAATATAAAGAGGTCCAACAGACACTTCAACAAAATCTCTTTGGAAGGAAAACTCGTGCTGGGATCTGCTCATAGACAAGAGTCAAATTAAAGAGATACTTTGATATTTCAAAGCCTGGTGGACTGGATATTTTCAGCACCCTCAGTCTCTTCCAAGTGACTCAGTGCTTGAGAAATGCCAGGTCACTGGGGAAGAGACTGATTCCAGTTGATCTTTTCTTAGGACGAGACTCAGCTGTCAGAACAGGGAAAGTTCCTTCTTGCTTAGCCAAACAAGAATGATATCAGGATTGTATTAAAAGCACAGTTAAGTTGAATCCTCACCATCTAGCGTCATTTCAACTTATCCTATGGTATATCATTCAAGTTAATCATGAAGTTTTTCTCCAATGAGGCATCTTTTTCCTTTTAAAGAAAGCTTCTAAGTGGTTTTTTCCTGGCCTGAAATTCCCACCAGAAGAGTCATTGAGTCATAAAACTTTAGGGAAACCACAGACTGTAAGGTTCAACTAGCTTAATCCCTTTATTTAGATGAGGATAGTTAAGGGCAGAAAGGTTAATTCAAGGGCTCTCAATCAAATGCCTTCTGGGACCAGGGAGACAACATCAGTGAGAACAGCAGGCCTTGAATTTGCTTTTTAAACACCTAATTTTCACTTCCAATATGAAAAATGCTCCCCTTTTGTTTTTCTTGAAATCACGCGGCCCTCATTTCTAGCTCCCCTCCCCCCAACACATTCAATAGAGACAGGGGAACAAAACAATATCTCTAACTACAGAGAAAAGGACCATTATAAGTAGGGTAACAGACGTGGCTTCTGTGTCAGGGGTCAGCGTCAGGGAACTAACTGGACAAGTTCCATCCGGAGGGTCAGCTTCTCCCCAGCTTCAGTTGTCAGGGGTCTCAAAGGACTGTGAACCCATTGCTGCCAGACCTTCCCAATGTATTTACTTGTCTTTCTCTCTCTTTTGTCTCTAGGCTGCTCCACGCTTTTTCCACAGACCTTAACTCATCTCCTAAAACTAGGCTGTTGATCAGGAGGAATGCACAAATAACTTTCCTAGAGTTACCTTGTTATTTTTTGAGCATCTGGTGTTTTTCTCTGTCTCAGATGGATGTAGAATGTTCCAGATGTCTCTAGCCTAGGTCATTTGGAACACGACACTCATTTTCAGTTGTCTGCCTATCTCTGTTTCTCTTCTTACAGATATTTTCCTACAACAGTTTCAAACACCAAACCAAACAGATTTTAAGAAATTATGTAGCAGTTCCTTCATAGTAAATAATGGATTAGGGAACCAGAGTGGTGCAATCGGGAAATTTTTCCAGAAGTTCATGGTTTAAACATGCAAACAAGAGCCAGAAACGCTTCAACATGTATTAATCTCCAGGATTACCTCCTTGAAACTAGAAGGTTACCAGCAGTGTCAATAGACTGTAGGCAAAACCCAGGTATAAGAGTGTATTGGTTGTATTTCTGGCCACAGCTTAGTTGAGTCCTCTGTCTCAGGGTCTCTCCCAAGGCTGCAATCAAGATACTGGCCTAGACCGTGGTCTTATCTCAAGGTTCAACTGCAAAGGGATCTATTTCCAAACTCATCTACGTAGTTCTTGGGAGGCTCTGGTTCCTTGAGGGCTGTTGGACTGAGGGTCTCAGTTCCTCACTGGCTGTTGGATGGAGGCCATCCTCAATGCCTTGCCACATGGGCCTCTCCAAGATGGCAGTTTGCTTCATCAGAGCCACCAAGAGAGTCTGCTAGCAAAAGGGAAGTCAAGATCTTTTGTAACCTAATCGTGGAAGTGACCTCCCATCATCTTTGCCATATTCTCTTGGTTAGAAGCAAGTCATTAGGTCCGTCCACATTCGAGGGAAGAGAATTATATGAGGATGTGAATTCTAAGAGGCAGGAGTTATTGCAGGCCATGTAGAAGTCTGCCTACCCCAGTGTGGTTCCAGATATAATTTTCACTATACAAACTAGAGCTTAACAACATCAGTTTTAAGGAATTTGAACTCAGTTGTGGCCCTTGAAATGGTAGAAGGGTTGAGGGATAGAGATGTGTTAGTTCAGATACCGCTGGCTGCTGTAACCAATGGACCCTAAAATGTCACTGGCTTAACACAAACTAGGTTATTTATTGCTTATATGTACCCACGTAATGTGGTTGTTCCTGATCAGACGGTTCTCCTCAAAGTGGTGATTCAGGGACCAGGCTCCTTCCATCTTGTTGCTTACCTATCTTTAAAATGGCTTCCAAGGTCATCCTAGAGGTTGTCTCCATTCCAAGAGTCCAGAAGTGGGAGAGAGCATGAAGGATACCATCTGAGAGGTCTCTATGGGTCCGACATGGAAATGGTGCTTCTCCTCCATTTCCATCAGGTAGAACTGACAGGCCATTCCTAACCACAAGGGAGGCTGGGAAGTAAAGTCTGTTTATGTGTCCAAGAAGAAGAGGAACTGGTTTGATGAATAATTAGCCCGTCTCTGCCACAGAAGCTTCATCAAATTCATTCATTTAGTAAACATTAATGAAGGGCCTTCTATGTGACAGACATGATGTGAAATGTTGGGAAGATACACATGGAGGAATGAATATTTGAAGAATATCTCTATCCTATTCCTGCATTTTCTTTCTTCGGTTTCTGTGGGGTTTATTTTATTTTTTTAATTTCCTTCACCATTTCCTTATATTTTCTCTTTCTTGCTGTTGGTAAACTACCTCTAGAGATGGATATCAACAATTCCTCCCATCCTTCATGTACATGCTGTTCCTTTCATTTAGAAGAGAAATCTATTTCTTGTTTCTTTGAATTTTATGCCGGCCTTGTGACTTGTTTGGACCAATAACATGCTGTAGAATTGATACAGTTTCATTTCAGAGTACTGGCCTGAGACCTTAAGAGGATAGCCCCTTCTATTTCCCTGCTCTAGAGACCCTGAGACCACTTTGCTCTAAGAAAGTCTGAGTTAATAACATGAGGAGGCCATGGGGAGAAGAATAAAGGCATCCAAATTGCCAGCTCCAAGCGTGCCATGAGCTGAATGCAGCCACATGGGTGACTTTGGCCAATACCACGTAGCGCAGAAGGACTGCCCAGCCAAGTCCCACCAACCCACCGGATCAGAAAATGTAATAGACCATTGTTGTTTTAAGCCACTGAATTTCATAGTGGTTTACTACAGAGCAAGAGGTCATTGAAACACAATTTATTCATTTTCCCTTTCTTTATTCCATGCTCACATTTCCAGCATGTCTTTCAGATAAAGTTCAGAAAGAATTATTTCAGATAATAGGAAAATAGGCGAAACATACCACAGAGCCCAAATATGCATGATACAGCGGGCGCCTTGAGCAATCACAATACCTCAAATCATTGCTGCAGTGTGGGCAAAGTATGTATTTGCTCCGTAGAAAGTGTAACCCGTGATAAAATGCCAAATGAACTTTAGATCTGAATTCCTCCCCTCCTAGGATATGACCTGTTACAGCCGCATTCTGCAGGCATGTAAATATTGATAAATGATAAGTTCTGTAGTTCAAATAAAAGAAAGTTCCAAGTGACATGGCCATGGATTCAGAATGTCAATAGTACCAGTGACTAGGGATTGATATGACATCTCACAGCGGAGAGTATGAAGGGATAGATTCTGATAACTACTGATAATGCCCTGTCTCTTTTCGCATATTTCTCTTACAGTTAACCTGCAGTCTTTACAAATTGGTGGCGGGGAGAAAAGTTACACAAGAAGAGGTCTCAATTCCAAGAGAAAGGCTGATGGTAAAAACCTAGAGATGTTGTGACTTCACATCAGAGCCTTAAAAAAAAAAAAAAGCAAAGCCACGCCCTTAGTTTGCCGAAAGGAAAAATGGCCCTTCTCCAAGGGATGAGTACAAATGATTCTACCATTGGTTCCCATCCAGCCTTGGCTAAGTCTTCCTTAGTTCCCTCTGTCCTTGAGTACTCTGGGGGCAGCTGCCTGGCAGCCAGGCAGGGAGGGTGGAGGGGAAGTAGTTCAGGGCCATAGTAGAGCCAGCAGGCACTCTTGATTTGCCCTTCTCCCATGACATTACACCTAACCTCACAAGCACTGCCCCTGAGTCTCTGTGCAGAAGCCTGGCATCACTGAGCTTCATACCACAGTCGGTCATTTGGATGACTTTTGTCTGCTTCTGAGCAGAGGATAGCCTACATTCGGTATCCACGTTACAATCGAGGCACCCTCATTAGAATTAACTGCCATCAGTTAACAAGACTTGCCTCTGCTTTATGGGAGAAAAACAGAAGGGTCTCCATGCCAGAGATCTGCAGATAAAATAAGAGCCAAGGCTTCCTTGAGGAGGCAGAAGACACCTGGAGGAAAGGCAAAAGGAGTCAGTGAATAATTTTGCTCTAGGGAGTCACACTGTCTGCACTTGGATGGGTTATAGGAGCTGAGAACCAAAAACACTTTCTGTTTAAAGATCCAAAGGTGAGACTCTCAGCATTTGTAGTCGGATGGCAGCTTGGGCAGGAGTCATCTGAGGGTTTTACTGGGCTGAACATTCAAGGTCGGCTCCTTCACTCACATACCTGACATCCCAGGGCTCCCCTGCACGGCCTCTCTCTCCAGAACTTTTTTTTATGGACACCCAGGGTCAAGGCTGGAATTAGAAACTGCCAGTCCTCTTCAAGTCTAGGCCCATAACTGGCAAAGCATCCTACCTGCAATATTCTATGGGTCAGAGTAGTCACAGATGAGCTCAGATTCAAGGGGGTGTAAAGAATGGTTACCTCCTCTTAATGGAGACATGGCATGGGTTTACAGGAAAAGAAGGGATTGATGGCAGCCATTGTGGGTGACCAGGTACCACATGGCCCCTTTCCCTCTCAAAAATTTCCTGTTTGCAAAATAAATCTGTAGTTCTAAAAGTCAGGCTGGTAGTGGTTACCCTCAAGGGAAGGGTAATGACTGGCAGGAATATGAAGGGGCACTAGGGTGTGAGGAATGTTCGGGTATGTTCACTTTGTGAATACTCATCCGGCCGGACACTTGTGATTGGTCCATGTCACTGAATGAATGCTCTACTTCAAGAAAAAGTTTACAAGAAGTGAGAAAAACAACTACAAACCAAAGAAAGGTGACCCTTCCTGAATGACAATTGTCATTGTCCGACTCCAGGCCACATGAGAGAAGCCAAGTGACTCAATCGAAGTTGGAGGTGGGGAGGGAGTGGTTGGAGTGCTGGCAACCCCACCCCTGAGAAGGAGGGCAATGGGGGGCTTTCCCTTCACCTTAAACCAGGTGGTCAGGGCTTTATGAGAACCACTGAGAGCCTGACCCGAGCTCCCTGAAGCTCGACGGATGTAAAGGCAGCCATCTGACTCCCACGTGGGCAAGAACGAAGGTGTGAGCCTGTGGCTGAGCAGCTGGATGAAGCATAAGGAGAGGCGACTGCCATGAGAACCACACTGTTGGAAGGGTCTGGGCTGCATGTGCATTTCCCCAAGCTGCATGCGGACCCTGGGAGGGATCTGGACTGAGTGGTCCCAAGAGGGCTCTGCCCAGAGGACCACATGCAGGGCAGGTGGTCCCATCAAGGGATGGACTGTACCCAAGCCAAGGACCTGAGGGAGAAGCCAGCCAGAGGATGCTGATTCTCACGAGCGGCTTCTCTGGTGAGAGATTCCCAGCAAAGCAAAGTCCCTGAGGGACAAGAAGAGCTGCCAAACTAAGAGTCAGCTTTGAACATCCTCCACATCCTGGAAGTTCCTTGGCCAGTAGCAGCTACACGAGTCTAGCGAGGAGCTCCTTCCCCTGTCCTCTGCCCCTTTCTGTGCACTGATCATGGAAGGACAGAACATGGCGACTAGAGATAGGGGGAGACAGTGGGAGGAGGAAAAGGGAGGACAGAAGACATCACGGTGCCCCTCCCTCCCCCCTGCACACATCCCAGTCAGAGGCAGGCTGGAGCTGGGGACAGGCAGGGCAGGTGCTTGAAATTGAATAAAAAATTGAAGTTTTCCACAGGAGACAGGATGGGATGCTTTATTTACTGAAATGAGATTGCACTTGTGTTCCTACAGAAGGTGAGATACAAGCCAAACACAAGTTATAATGCATGCTTGTGACTTCAAATGGGATTGCAGCCCCGCCTTATATTCACTATTAGGGCCACAGACCAGCACCAATCCAATTGCTAGAATGAGTGTCCTTCAAAGTGGTGCCTCTATCCCGGAGCTATTTGGTGAGCTCCCCATGGCAGGGACGCACGTGCGCCCGTGCTCTTGAAGAAGCATCTTGGTTTCTTCCATCGGCACTTCGTCATTTGCATGATCTATTCAACAACAGTTGTTGAGTTTACAATGCCTGGGCACAGTACTGGGGCAAGAGGGACCGTAACAAAAGCAATAGAGTCCTGGCCTTCTTGGAGCTTGCAGTCTGCTAGGGGAGGCCGATGGTCACACCATCATACAAAGGAACAGAAAGGAGCACTAAGAATGGGTGAGGGTATGGCACTGGGAAGGCCAGCAAGATGCCACCCAGTAGTAAGGGAGGTAAATAGGACTGTCCCCTGAGGCACTGATGATTGAGCCGGGGTCTGAAAAGAGAGTTAGAGGTAAGTAAGGAAAGGGGGAGAACATTCCAGGTGGAGGAACCGGTATGTGGGTTGAACAATAAAAATTGGGGCTAGAATAGAGAATTGAGAGGGAATGCTGTACCACGTAGAGAGGTAGGTAGGCTGGGCCCGGGGCGGGGGGGGGGGGGGTGGGCTCTATAGACCTTGTTAGTGATTTGAGACTTTATCTCGAGAGCAAGGGCTCTAGGAAGCCGTTGAAATGTTTTGAGTATGAAGGAGACGTTATCAGAATTAACCTTACCCTCGAAAACAACTCAAATCTGACCACCGCCCCACTCCCACTGCCACCAGCCTATTGCCAACCCTACTATCACTTGTCACCTGATCTCTGAAATCACTTTCCAAGTGGTTCCCCTATTTTCTCCCCTGCCCTTATCTACCCCAACAGTCTGTTGTCCATACGACAGCCACAGTGATCCTTCGAACAGTATAAAATTGATCACGCCCTCCCTCTACTCAGTACCATCTAGCGTCTTCCCACCATCCTCAGAACACGATAAAAAGTCTGTACCGTGGTCTACAAGGTTCTGCAGGAACTGGCCCTTTGCCCAGCTCCCCCGGCCTCCTCTCCTGCCACTTCCCCCTCACTCACTGCGCTCCGGCTCATGGGTCTGCTGGCCGCCGTCCCCTGCGGAGCATTTGCACTTACTGGGCCCTCTGCCTTCCCACATTGCTGTGTGGCTCTCCACCTCTATTCATCCGGGACTCAAATGTCACCTCATCAGCAAAGCCTTTTCTAAAATAGCACCCTGCCATCCCCACCCCGAGTCCCTCTCTATTCCCTTTCCCTGCTTCATTTTTATTCAGAACACTCACCAGTACCCAACACATTTATTTTGTTGATTTCTGTCTCCCAACCGGCACCACCAAAATAAGCTCCAAGCTGAGCCAGGACTTGGTCAGTGTCGCGTATCCTGTCGCAGGGGACGGCAGGTGGCACACAGTGGTCTCTCGGTAACTATTTGGGGATGAATGGACGCATGGCTTCAGGGAGGCAGCTAGGGGAGGGCGATGGGTAAGGGCAAAAGCAAAAGGACAGCCCAGAGTCTCTCGCAGGTTGCTAGGCCAGCGATCATCAGTGTGAGGGGCCCATATCCCAGGAAAGGCATGTGATGGTCATCTATTGAGGTATGAGGAAAAACGCAAAGCTAGATTGTTCTAAAGACACAGAAAGAGATCGAAGTTTGCTCGTACCTACAAGTCAGAGAAAGCAGAGTGTGTGGATGTTATTTCTAAAAGAGGGTACCCATACTTAGGGCTTGTGCTCCCAATTTGTTGATTACAGCAATGCGCGCCGTCCACGTGTTCGGAAATCCCTGAGAAACCCTGAAGTTTCAGCTAAGACGGTGGGGATGGAGGGGAGCGGACAGGTCAAAGCGATGTGCGAAGATAAAACCGTCAGGGCTTGGGAAGGCATCAGCCACAAAGTGATTAGGGGGAGGACAGCGTCATCACCGACAGGACAACTGTGTGTAGGGAACGTGGCAGGATAACCGGGGCTCCCCGCCGCCGGCACTCACCACTTCCTCCTGCACAGCTCCCCTGACTACAGCTTCTTTCCCCCTTGCAGTGAAATGTGACCTTGAGACTGGGTTCTGGCCAACGAGCTGTGAATAGAAGTGATGGGCATCCAGGCCCAGCTGGCCTCTTCACACAGTGAGGGGACCTCGTCGCGCTGGGACCTGGGGAAAGAGCTAGCTGCGAAGCCGCCGGAGATGATTTCACTTGTCAGCCCGATCCGTAGCCTATCCCTACCTCGTGGCCCTCCAGATGAGCCAGGGCACTGCAAGCCTGGGGCCGCAGTGGCCACAGCTCTGTCCCCCACCAAGATGGGCAGAGCCCGTGCTCTTAGCCCCGACTCCTCCTGCGCCCGGACCCAGGCCCCCTCCAAGGGCAGAGGGCAGAGGGCAGAAGGGGGCAGTGGTCACAGGGGGAAGGCAGGGCAGCCATCCACCAGGAATCCCTCCCGGAGAAGTAGCGAGGCAGCCGGAGGCTGGACGGCAGTGAATTGAGGCTCCGAGCCCCCAACACCGTGGTCTTCCACTGTGCCATTGGACTGCGTTTACAAAGTACAGATTCAATGATGAGATGATCAAGAATTCCAAGGTGGCCACTACAAAGCATTAAACTCCAAGTGCGAGGCACTTCTGAGCACGGAGCTGTGTGCTCCTGGGCCATGCAGCTAGCCCTGCGGGGCATCTCTGTGTTTGCTGACACGTGTGGCTTCTGAACCAGGATGGGGTGGTAACCTCTGCCTTCAGCGTCCCGGGGTAAGAGGCCCCTGGCTGAAGCTCAGAGCGCCATGGGCACGCTTTCCTCAATGTCGCCTGGGGTAAGAGCTCTCACTCTCCTCCTCCCACCCCATCTCCATGGCACCCTGAAACTCTTCCCACTTCTCCAACTCCTTGGATGGGCTGATGGTTTGCACAACATTCAAAGAGGAGGAGGGCGAGGCTTGGGTGACCAGCTGGAGGGAATGGGGCCGGGCGAGGAGGACACGCAGTCCTGAGAATGCTGAAGAGGTACTTTTCACCGGGATGTGACAGGAATTAACGTTCCTATGATACACTCAACCGAAACTTCCGAAAGCCCTCCAGAAACTGCTTGGGGTGGGGAAGGGAAGCCACAACCTGTCGTTGAAACAAGGAGAATTTTAGTACATTAAATAAAGGTTAAGAGGAATCTTGGCTATTGTTAATTGGTAATTGCCTACTACTTAAGGACTTCCGAAATAGACACTCGGTTGATCAAAGGAAAAATGAAAGTGCAGATAAGACCCTCCCAAACACTCACCCAGATACTCAGCGTGCGTGCACACATACTCACAGAGGGAAGAAAAAAGCAAGTTCAAGTGAAAACAATAAAAGTAGATAGCACTTACACTGCTTATTACCATGTGCCTGGCACTCTCCAAAAGTATCTGTAGTAACCACTTTAATCCTCACGCAAATATATAAGGCATTATTATTATCCCCATTTTACAGATGAGAAAATTGAGGCTCAGCAGGGGACATAACTTGACTAATGGGTTTGTGTGTTGTCCCTGTGTACACACGACTGACCAAATCAGGCACACAATCAGAATTCCCACTAGTAAAACTTCACTTTCTGGAAGCAGTTCTGGAAAGAAAGTGGATTCAGCTGCACAAGTAAAGTTTAGGAGGAAAGTAAGTCCAAAGTGTAAAACTGTTAAGTCTTTGGGGCGCCTGAATGGTGCAGTCGGTTGAGCCGGCACTCTTGGCTTCAGCTCAGGTCATGATCTCAGGGTTGTGAGCTCGAGCTTGCTTGGGACTCTCTCTCCCCGGCTCCCTCTCCCGGTCCCCACCCCCCGACACGTGTGTATGCTCTCTCTCTCTCAAATAAATAAATAAAATCTTTTTTTAAAAAAACTGTAAGTCTTAAAATATATCCAGAAGCACTTCTGTCCAGTTTCCTCTATTCCATTACTCTCAAGGGCACAGTCCGATTTTGTGGAGGGCTGGGGAGGACATGATGTTAACCACATGATCTGTCAGAACAAAGACTAAGCCCTTCCCATAATTCCCACCTGTGCCTGTTCCCAAGAATAAGTGGAAAGTTCCCACATGGACTCATTTTTAAAATATTGCCAAGAAGCATGCCAAAGGTGTCCTGACTCATCACTCGCTGGTGGCCACTCCTGAGCCATGCTTCATCAGCATGGCCCTAAAAGTCCCTTCATACCAGAGCAGTGACCTGCCAAATATAGCAGGGGCCCTATTTTTAAAAAGGTTCAAATGAGCTTGCAGAGAGCCATCAACACATACCATCAGCACAGTTTTATAAAAAACCCCGGCCCAGCCATCGGCGTGGCATTCAAATAGTGCTGAGGCAACATGACCACGAGCCACGGGGTCAGAGCTGCTAAGTGCTTTCTTCTATGCACTGTCTCCCCATCACGTGGGCCACTGCTCTGCACGAGAGGTTTCAGTCTGCCCGTTTTACAGATGAGAGGTTTTAGTCTGCCCATTTTACAGATGCAAGCGCAATTTCAGGAAGGTCAAATGACCGCCCCACATTCGCACAGCTTCTGAGAGCACCTGAAATGCCACTCCGCCCTTCTGCATTCGCAGGCACGTGGCGCTTTGTGCTCCTGGAGGGTGCCCCCAGGTGCACCGGGGACCTGTAAGGAGACAAACCCTATTGGCCAGTTGTTGCGCCTGCGCCCGTCAGTGTGTAGACTCAGACCCTCAGCCGCCGGCATGGAAATCCCCCTTGGAGTCATCAGGGTAGAGGGTTTCAACAGTGGATCACGGACCTAAATATAAAAGCGAAGATAATAAAAGCACTAGAGAAAACAAAAACATCTTTGTGACATCCGGGTGGGCAAAAATTCCTAGATACCAACAACAACAGAAAAGCGAGAGCATAAAGAAAAATAGGGAATGGGCTTCATCGAAATGTAAAACTTTGGCTCTCAAAAGACATCTTTAAGATGTGGGAAAGCAAGCCACAAAGGGGACGAAAATATTTCATATGTATATACTCACAGTCTTTTTTTTTTTTAAGATTTTATTTATTTATTTGAGAGAGAGAGAGCATGAGCGGGGTGGAGGGGAGGAGGGAGAAGGAGAAGCAGGCTTCCTGCTGAGCAGGGAGCCCGATGCGAGGCTCGATCCCAGGACCCTGAGATCATGGCCTGAGCCGAAGGCAGACACTTAACTGACTGAGCCACCCAGGCATCCCTGTGTATACTCAGTCTTAAAGGCAACAAGGAGCGTGGTGGGTTTACTTCCAACAGTCCCTTCCAGGGACTAACAGACCATGGCTCCTGGCTGCCCTCACACCTGAAGACATGCAGAACTATCTCTTGCTTTCTCATCGCGAGGCCCCATGTTCCTGCTGCCCTGAAGGCGCCAGGCCTCTCTAGCTGGGAAAGCGAGATTTCTGTGAAGCATGTGGTTGGCGTGAAGCATAAGCCCCACTCCTCCTGGGTCCCTATGAAATAAGATCCTCTTTTTCTAAGTATTCTGGCACGTCTCCCTCACAAGAAGGACAAATTTTCAAACGCGGGAAACAGGTACCTATCCGCTGGTGCTCTCACTATAGAAGTTTCCTGTTTCAAAGGCTGTTAGAGGTGAATGTTATTCAGCCACCCGTTCATTCCTTCTTCATTCATTCATTCATTCATTCATTCATCTATCCACCCACTCATTCATTTGCAAACATCTCACAAACATCTAGTGAGCACCTGCTCTGAGCGAGGCTGACCAGGATGAACATGGGGACCCTGACGGCAGGGGCTCAATGCCTTGTGGGGGTGGGGCAGGACTACAGCCCCAGTGTGGTGAGAGCCCCAGAGCCAACTCCACTAGTCTCTGACCACATCCCCTTGGACCTCTTCACCACACACTTCCCTTCTCTCAAAGACTTTCACTCCCACAGGGACCACCTGCGTCCCTTTGTCAGTGGGCTGTCCCCAGGCTGCAGGAACCTGATTCGCCCGCATCAAAGAAAGCCAGAAGTGCCTGGGAACCGTCCTCCTCCTTCCCCTTAACCAGTGACTGATAGGGGTACAAATGCTCTGAAAGTATGAAGTCTAAAAAAGTGTAATTACTCCAGCTCCCTTGTACCCTGTTTGGGACAGTTCTGAAGAGTGTCCTTCACCTTCTCCAGAGCCCCCCTCCACGATCGAGCCAGTTTCCTATTGTGACACTAGGATTTATAATAAGAAATGTATATTTTGGTCTTTGTCCCCATTTCTGGCAGAGAACTCCTAAAGCCCTTAGAATTTGTCTCTTGTTATGTTAATGAGGCGACTAGAAAGCCCCTAAGGCTGGGGGCTGGTTGCCAGGGGAACCAACCGTGAATAGAGGGTTGGAAATTTCAGTCCCACCCCCTGACCTCCGGGGAGGGGAGAGGGGCTGGAGGCTGAATCAATCACCAATGGCTAATGATTGAATCAATCATGCCTGTGTAATGCAACCTCCATAGAAACCCAGAAGGATGGGGTTGCGAGAGCTTCTGGGTTGGTGAGCGCGTGGAGATGTGGGCAGAGTGGCGGGCCTGGAGAGGGCAGGGAAGCTCCTCGTCCTCTCCCCCTACCTCGCTCGCCCTGTGCATCTCTTCCATCTGGCTGTTCCCTGAATTCTATCCTTTTGTAATAAACTGGTGATCTAGTGAGTAAAACGTTTCTCTGAGTTCTGTGAGCTGCTCGAGCAAATTAACCAAATCTAAGAAGGGGGCCGTGGAAACCTCTGATTCCTGGCTATTAGGTCGGAAGCACAGGTGACAAAGTTGGTGGCGGTGGAGTGGGCGGCAAGAGTCCTTACCCTGAGGGATCTGATGCTCTCTCTCTCTCTCCGGGCAGACAGTGCCAGAATTGAGCTGAATTATAGGACGTCCAGCTGGGGGCAGGAAATTGCTTGGCGTGAGGGGAAACTCCACGCATTGAAATTGGTACTAGAATCATTTTACCTACCTTCTGGGGGACTTGGTTTAATACTCCACCTTGGCCCGGCTTCCTTCCCTCCATCTCCCGTTTCCCCATTCCCTGCTGCTTATTCCTAGAAATCCTTCCTAGGACATTGCTTTCCTTGAAATTCTCACCTTAGGGTCTACTTCAGAGAAATCCAACCTAAGACATGCTCCAATTGTGGAACACCAAAGTGGGGCTGTAGGCCCCTGGCAGGGACCCTGGGGTGGGAGAAATCGTCTAAATAGGAGCAACGTCGGTAGGTGCCTGTGCGCTTGCGTGTATGGTAGGTGGCGGTGGAGAAGCGAACTGTAAGTGGGGTAGGGGCTGGCCCCAAGGCCCCAAGTTGTGGTGAATTGGGAATCAGCAAACAGTTTACTTTGGCTAGTGCCCAATGCATACACGCCAGGATGTGGGGAGATGTGAGACCAGAGGGGTGCCAAGGGGGCAGAGGTCTTGAAAGTCTAAGTCACTTTAGGAACTTGATCTTCAGGACAATAGTGAGCCACTGGGGGACTAAGCAAGGTACTGACGAGACCAGGTTTACTCTTTAAAAAACGTCACTCTGTTTACAATGGGAAGAATGCATTCGAGAAGGGCAGAAGGAGAGTCAAGGAGCGGTTAGGAAGCTGTCTCAGACATTCAGGCCATCACCGAGAAGATGGAGTGGGGGAATCATCATCTCCATCCGTCAGGATGGAGTGGGGGAACATGAGCACATTCAAGTCACATTCCAAAGTCACGATCACCAAGACTCAAGTTTTGATTGATTGAGGGATTCACTATGTGGGGATGGTTAAGGAAGAGAAGAGTTAGAGATGATTCCCAGGTTGTCACAGGTCCCGGTCCCCAAGAAGCAGACTCTTGTTTGGAAATTAGAGTGCAGGAAGTTTACTGCAAAGTGCTCTCAGGATTGATCCTTGCTGGGGGAAAGGGAATGCAGAAGCAAGATGGGGGAAAGGGAGAAGTTGGACAGTGATGCAGTATCCACAGAGGCTTTAGCCCAACTCACGGGGAGCTCTGGAACTGGGAGGTCCCTGCAAGAGTTGCTCTGACTGGGGGCAAGGGAGCCAGGCCTCGGTTCACCCATATCACCCAGCCATTGGATGGAGATGACCTTGGCGGACAGCGTTGAACCTTGGGTGATATGGCTCCCTTCAGCTGAAGGCAATTCCTGGAGAGGGCTGGCAGCTGAGCCATCAGGCAAAGACCTTTCCAGAAGTTCAGGGAGTAGGTCCTTGCGTCGTAACGGGGGTTCTGGGTGGCACAGAACAGCATGCGCAGCAGACATTTAAGTGTGAGATGCCGTGAGGCATGCAGTGGGGAACACACAGGAAGTACCTGGTTGTCTGTGTCCGCATGTCAGGAGCAGATGAGATCCCTAACCCTGGGGAAAGGGTTAGGTGCAGGTTCTTGGTCTCTTTGGGGCCATAGACGCGTCTAAAACGTTGATGAAAGCTTTTTACACTCCCAACTCTACACCCAAATGTGCATGAAATTTCAGGACTGTGTCTTAGTATGGGTTCCTCTAAAAGCAAACCCAGGGACAAAGATTTGGATGCAAGGGGTTCATCTGGAAGGTGATCTCAGGAAACATGGAGAGGGAGTGGAGAAATGAGCAGGGAAGGGAGGAAAGCCAATAAAGTTACATCAATGTGGGCAGCTAGGCAAGGAGAAAACCTCTGGCAAGGAGATTCACCTACCATCTCCCATCCCTCACTGGTTGAGGGTCACCCTGGAGGCATTAACTCTCTGGCCTTTCCAGTCACGTAGGACCCACTCTCCGCCCTGTCCCTAACCCCTGCAGGCTCAGGAACAGCATGCTTCAGTGGCCAGAGAACACCCCAGGCAGAGAGGCACACAAGGACACCATCAGGTCGGCTCCAACAGTGACAGCCCCGCAGACAGAGTTAAGGCACCACCACCACCATCGGCCACAGAACTCGAATATTCCTGGCTAAGAATTTTTGCCAGAGAGGGCTGAGGAACACCAAGATGGCGGAAAGCATCGCCAGAGAAGTTGGAAAACAAATCAAAACAACGCGGTGCCACGTCAACAGCAGGGAAGTGACCAAGACCAGGGGACCAGGCCTCCTCGGAGAGTCCCCACTGGAGCCGCTGAGCACTCACGGGGAACTTAGTGCTCTCGGTGAGCTTGGTTCTTCTGTTGTCTCTCAGCTCCCCAGTTCTGACCCCACCTGCTCTGCCAACTCAAAGACCAAATGGAAGGCTGGGGTTGCCAATGGTTGGAGAGCAGTTTGGGAAATCTGGTGCAACTCCAGGAGGGGGGCAGCCAGGACTGAAGGGGATATTTAAACATTCAGGAGTTCCGTGACGGGTCTGGAAAGAATATAGAGGAGGCCAAGCCACTCGCCTTTGTGCCGCAAGAATGTCTCAATTAAAATGCCATTCAGTTAGAAGAGGCAGAAAGAAAAACAAACCCTTCAGCTGTAATTTTTCGCTGAGCTTTTTTCATGTAAATCAAGGGGTGTAAATGGCATTTTCCATCAGTCATAAGTGTCAAAAGCCCAGAGGTCTGCCGCTGTTATTCTGCAGTATTACCCGGTGACCGTTTAAACAGCCGATCAAGTTCCTTCCGGAAAACAAGGTTCTGAGTCCAAGTTCCAAGTTCAAGCACTTGAAATGTCTGACTTGAGTGGAGCCATGAAGTCTCAAAAGCAGCCTTACAAAGGGGGAGTTCACTCAAGGTTGGGCTGTAGTGGGTTTTGTGGTTGTGATTGCGGTTGTCTGGTTTGAGTTGGGTCGCTCCTCAAAACACCTCCTGCAAACAAATTGCCCTTGGACGAGGGGCTGTCGACCCCAGGGGACAAAACACAGCGCATGCAAATCAAAGGAAAGGTTAAGTGGAACTCGGTAACCTTGGCCTAGTCTGGAAATGAACAACGCCAACAACAGTCCCTGTACTCCCGTACATTCGGCAGACAGTCGCGTGGTGGTGGCAGCTGCTGTTCATGGTCTGTAGGCAAAAACCCACCGTGGTCCCTTCCTTGCGCTTGGGAGAGACAGACGGATGGACGGACGGATACAGCTGATATGTTTATTCATATCTTCGCTAGATTCTAAACCCCTTGAATGTGGAGACTGTGACCCCCCCCACCTCATGCCCCTGTGTTGACGGAATCCCATGCTCTAGACATGTACACAGTGCTCACCCCACTGTGTGCGCCCCGGATGGTTCTCGTGCTCATGTTGCAAAGATCTGGGTCAAACAGTGATGGCACGATGGATTAAAATAAAAGGGCAAGCTCCTGCATTGTTTTCCTGCCTTTCTCCTGCTGAGTGATCTTGAATGAATTACTAAATTCTTCTGAGTTACAGCTTTCCCAACCAGAAAATGGAGAAATCGCCCCCTGTTTACAAAGTGCTCTGGCAAGACAACTGGAAATATAATCGAAAGTTTATCAAGTGAGATCTCTCAACTAGAATAGAAATTAAACCATGACATTTTGGATAAACCTCAATATTTTGTTAGTCAAATTCCTTCGAAATTATACTTAGGTACATTAACTTAATTTAAGAACTAGTGGCAAATTGTATTACTATTTGACACATTACTGCTCTGCATAATTATTCAATCAGAGCTCCCCTGAAACAAATTAATGCTGATGCAGCCTAATTTTTTTTTTGAATAGTTCAAGAATACAGAGAAGTATGAAGAATAATATAGTGAACATCCATACAAATACCATCCAGCTGTTTGGAAGATTCACGTTGTGCCAGATTTTCTTCACCCATTCTCTTCAGAAATAACCCATTAGAGACCCAGTGGAAGCTCCCTGTGTACCCCTTCCTCGTCCCCTCTGTTCCCTCTTCTCTTAGGGGCAACTTAAAACAGATGTGAGTGGTGCCAAGGGTCGCATGTCCCCAGTCCACCCGTGGTTCGAGCCCTCGGCTATATGGCAGGGTCCTACCCCTCGGGCCCGCCGCAGGTCTCTGGTCCTTTACTCCCAGGCTTTCCTCAAAACCCTCAAGAGTGCACTCAACCCTCACAAGCACATCCCCGAAGTACGGGAGAATGAGTACCCACAGGAGAAACATGGACAGAAGGACAGAAGGCGACAAAGTCTTGGAAAATGCCCTGGGGACAGACACCTCCCAGAGACCCTTTTTCCCTAAAGCAGCGACCTCAAGAATACACCCTTTCCTTGTTTTACTCCCTCCCCTCCTACTCCTTGGGGCTGCCCCTCAATGAATGCCCTGCCCCCAAGTCCTGGTGTCAGGCTCCGCCAGGGGAGGGGACCCAATCTGAGACAGGGCTCTCCTGCAACTTTATATTCCTTATACGTACGTGTGATTTTATCACTGGTATGCTTGCATGCACCCGCAGACAATGCATTCTTTCGAACGTTTTAAACCTCTGTATAAATGATATCATACTCAACTTGCTTTTTGCATTTGTGACTTATTTACTCATTTTGTAGCTTTCTGGCACATGGAAAAGTAACCAGGCACAAAACACAGTTGGATCCCAAATGTTGAACAACTGGGTTGTGTCCAGCTCACTAAAGTCTATGTTAAATCTTTCTCAATGCATATCCCATTAACATCTGCAGGTGCTTTTGAACTTGAAAAAAGTCCCAGCACAGAGTCCATTTTCCAACGAGATACAAATGTCTGTGTACACAGAAGACTGAGAAGAATATTTGAGCAAAAGTATTCATTTCCTGGGGTAAAGGATTACCTTACTGCACTGAATCGGGCACGTGAGTCTCCCAACTCTGCGAGAGTCTAATTCACCTGTGCTTCCTACACACCGAGCTTGGGGCCTTGCACATAGCAGGCATTCAATGAATATTTATCGAATGAATCAATGACTCACCACCGTATTGATGAGACTACTAGGGCCCCCAAAGATAAGAGATCAAGTACCCACAGCTAATTAGTGGCAGACCTGGAAGTAGGACCCAGGTCAAGGAGCCCCAGTTTGACTCAGGGCATTTTGAAATCTATACAGCAGTGTTGTTTTCTGCCATAATGAATGGTTACAATGGTTAGGAGTCCAGTACTTTCTTTTCTTCAAGGACCAGTTCGCCAGAGCAATAAGATGGGATATTTTCCCATGACATGGAATCTGTCAGCAGAATCTAGACTAGAAGCCAGTCTCCATGGGAAAGAAACTCTCTCTCCTCTTCTTTCTATTCCAGTTGTTGTTTTTTTTTAAGATTTTATTTATTTATTTGACAGACAGAGAGAGAGAGAGAGAGAGCAAGAGAGGGAACACAAGCAGGGGAGTGGGAGAGGGAGAAGCAGGCTTCTTGCAGAGCAGGGAGCCTGACGTGGGACTCGATCCCAGGACCCTGGGATCATGACCTGAGCCGAAGGCAGACGCCTAACGACTGGGTCACCCAGGCGCCCCTCCAGTTTTGTTTTTTTTTTAATTGAGATGTGACATACATATGGTGAAATGGAAAGATCACACTTACCTGAATTTTTACATTTTTTTTCACCATCAGATTAAGAGATCAAACATTTCCAGCTATCCCCAAATCGTCTTTATGACCCATCTCAGTCAATTATCCCCACCCCGAACCCTGCCAAAGAGAATTACTATTTCTGCTTCTCACGCTATAGATGACTTTTGCCCATTTTGGAACTTCATATAAATGGAATCATACAAATTTTTTGACATCTAACATCTTTCACTCAGTACTGTGTCTATGAGACACACCAAGATCAGTCCTTTTTCCTTGCTGCATGGTATTTCATTGTATAAACACATCACAACTCTCTTACCCATTCTACTGTCGATGTTCATTATAGGTTATTTCCAGTTTGGAGCTATTATAAATAAAGCTGCCATAAACATTCCTTTTTTTAAGTTTTTATTTTATTTTATTTTAGTAATCTCTACCCCCAATGTGGGGCTCAAACTCATGACCCAAAGATCAAGAACCACATGCTCTTCTGACTGAGCCAGCCAGGTGCCCCTACACATTCTTAATTGTGTCTTTTGGAAGATAAAAATCCCGATTTCTATTGGGTACACACCCAGAAGAGGATTGCTAGGTCGTAGGATTAGCATATCTTTCACTTCATGAGATGCCTTACTTTAGGGAAAGCGAGAAGGCTTTCCCTCGCCTAGCAAGGCTGGCAGGGAGCAAAATTCCTGTTTCTAAGGGGCTCCTCATTAAAAACCAGAGTCTTTGATTGGAAGACAACCGAAAGAGGCAGTGACCTGGCGTCCCGCGCCACATCGGAGTCCTTCCCTTGCTCCAGTCATAGCTGACCCGAGCTGCGTCACTTTCAGGAAGCAGAAGTCACTATCTCCAAAGGACTTGGACACTTCGGCCTGTGGCTCCCACCCACTCATCCCGTTACATCCCTCATGCCTCAAGTAGAACCATACATACTCTTTTGGCTTGGGGTGCAACTCTCAAATCCTTCTGCTGGCACTGAACACGAGACCAGAGTTGGCTCAGACAGGAGTGAAATCTGTTTCCAATTCAAAATGGATTAAGGCTCACTACAGCTTCCATCAGCATTGATGGTGATGATGAGCAAACTAAGCAGAGGTGTTGCACAATGACAAGTTAGAAAAGTCAAAGGGTCTGGTCCACCATTAATCTTCTCACTCTTGGTGCCACATGACATGGACTCTCAGATCCTTAAGGGCCCCTGGAGATCATCCAATCCAACATTTACCCAGTGCCAAATCCCCAAAGTATTTCCAAACCCCTCTTTAAGCACGTCCAAGGGAGAAAACTTAGCTCATTCTAAAGCAACCCATCCCATAGTCACATGGAACCACTTTCTAGAAAGTTCTTCCTTTCAGCTTGAAGCTGTCTTCTTTTAATTTCCAACTATGGGGTCCCCGTTTTGCACTCTGAGAGCCTTGAAAATAAATTTATTTTTTCATTCAGCCACGGTGCAAACATTAGAGGAGCCCTTTCAATATTCGAGAAAGCTGTCCTCATTCAGCAGGTGAATTTGAGAAGGGCGAAAGCAAGCAGCAGCTAGGGGCTTCGGACGAGGCAAACACTGTTTAATGTCATAGTTACTCTATACTGGTAACCTTTCTATTTTTAATCTTGCTATGGCTTCACTGATTAGCGAAGAAGGAATGTGCAGGCTTCTATTACGTAGCAAGGCCACGGTGACATCTCCCTTCTCCTAACTCAGGGCCCTTGTACTTTGGCAGTAGACCAGAGCAGATCTGGTCTGTCTACTGAGCCCTCTGGGCTAATCTGGTTGGCAGTCTGGTGTGTGGTAAGGTAGACTAAGTATGGTCTTTGTAGACAAATTAATATGCCCCAAATCAGTGTGCTAGTCTAGCCACTTCTTTGAATCTTGATTTCATTTATTGCAGAATCCACGTGTTAATACCCACCTCAAAGGAATGTCAAAGAATCAGACACGCTCACGTATATGAAGCACTTGGCCCCATGCAAGGCACACAGAAGATGCTTAATAATGCTCTCTTCCATCATCTTGCTCCCATAGCTGCCCTTGAAACCAGGGATATCTGGCCATGAAAAGGAGCTGCAGTAGGGGACCACGGAAAGACCTATGAGATTGTCTTCCACTCTAAGCCCACAGTGCTAATTTTAATACTGTGAGGCCCTAAACTCGTGATGATCCTTGAGAAAGTCAGTTAACTTCTCCGAATCTTAGATGTTGAACATATTAAATTAGGTGCTTCCCTAGTCTTAGGGATACCTTTAAAAAACTTAGGGCCAAGATAAAATCTTTCTGAATCCCCGCCAACAAAGCTGTTCAAAGGACACTAGAATTTGCCCCCAAGACTTTCATCTCCAAGTCAACTCCATAAGAGGCAATTTTGGGCCTAGATTATCTGTTTATCTAAGTACCTCCATATACCCCTAGGGCTGTTTGATGCATTTGATAGGATACAACGTTTGACATCTTAAGAATATCCATGATTTGGGGCCTTCTGAAATTCTCAGAGAGTGCCATGGAAATTCAGCAACCTTTAATACTCATCGACCCAATTCATCTCCGGGAGGAGGGCTTTTCAAGTACGTACAGGCCTGATAACAGAGTTCAAGAGCTGAGCAGGGTGGGGCTGGACTGTGAGGGCAGCCTAAGGTCAAGCTCAGTACGTGGCATTGCTGACACAGTAGCCCCGCCAGCTGTCTCTCTGGGTGGAACTGGCCCGGACTCCTCGCAGGCAGTTGCTAAGTTGACAGCTGGGAATGTAGGGCCCAGACACCGCTGGGGTAATAACCAGCCCGCCCTCAGAGTACCTCAAAACAGTCATTGCCCTCCTCACTGGAACAACGCGGGCCAAACGCAACAGCCTTGGTAGTATGTCTCATAGTTTGGCACGAACGCCAACGCAGCCCATCGGCCATTGATTTGAAATCAGCAAACATGGATCTAGAGTCCCTCTGCTTCATCTGTCATAGGGGAACTGGGAAATAAGTCTAGGCTTCTGCCCTGGGTCTCCCCGATTTCCAGCATCTCCCAACTGGGTCCACCCTGATGGGTTGAATTGCTACCCTCCTTAGAGAGCAGAAATCCGGTTTCCTCCTCTGCCTAATTCTGGTCTTTTCTCAGGTGCCGGTTTTTTTTCCCCCTCCTAGAACTAGACAGCGGTACAAGGGAAACCTTCTAGATCTTGCTAACGTGCCGCGATCCTGGGCCAGATCTGTTTACATAGGAGAGGTCCTTGATGGAGGCAACTCATTCATGGGGAGGACAGGTGTTTACCTCCGTAATCCAGACATGTTCGAAGAAAGGCAATAAGAATGAAACTAAACCGCATCATTTCTCTGCCAGAGCTTGGAATGAATGAAGAGGCTGCAGGGTGAGGAGCGGGGGAGGGCAGAGGGGAGAGGGAGTCGTACAGGAGAGCTAAGGCGACAGCCTAGCATCCTAACAAGAAGAGAAGTAAAATCAGACAGACTCCCGTTGCACACTCTACAATCTCACTGATTTGAGACCGAGGTTAAGCAAGCCTGACAAAGTGGTTCATCACATCGGAGGTGAGCCCCCCATCTATTGGATCTCATTAATTCCCAGACCGCCTTATTGTCAATCCCAATCAGTGCGGCTCAGCACGTGGCACTTGCGTCTTTCTGGCCTGGCTTCTGCCGTCCGTCTATTGGTGGCCTGACTCCATTCCCCGAAACCATTTCCCTGTTCCTGTCCTGCCGGCTACTGGCCGTCTGCTGGGAATCCTAAAAGGCCTGTAGGAGGTGAGCGGGACAGCAACTGGCGACTCTGGTTTCCCGAAGGCCTTTCTATTTTTAATTTTTTGAAAATATTCCATGCTAAAGTTTCCTTTCTCTCCCTCCCACCCTTTGTGGTATTTTTAGGCCACGCGGGCTCTTCAGAACGAGCATCTCGCTTGCTGGGCGCCGCAAATAGCTTTTCCCTGTACCTGCCAGTCACCGTGTACTCTAGGCATGTGTCATGGGGAGAGCCGGTCCTTTCAGTCCAGCCTCTCACGCGGGCTTTGCTTCTGTGTGCTGCTAATCTGTCAAGGAATCAAAGACACACTGGCCTCAAAGGGGAGGCCCTGGCCCCACAGTCGCCTGCCAGGGTTATTATGAAGGCCCAGCCATCCTGGACCAGGAGCTCGCTGGGAGCAAGTGGCTGCAGACAGGGGAAAGTCAGAGATCAGGGATCTGAGCAGGGGAAGGCGATGTGTGTGAGCCGAGGGTGGGAAGGGGCACTTAGGGATCAGGACTTGCAAGATGAAAGCACCCTAGGGATGTTGCAGTCATAACTGCTTTCACGCAAGGACAGACACAAGAATGATCTGAGATGCTTGCAGGGGAGACCAAAGGTCCACCCGGCCTGGGGTCTCCTCTGTCAGGGGTGGCTCACGTGCTTCTATGGGAAGGAGAGACGGGTGGAGCAAGCTGATGAGCCAGCCTCCTTTATGTCATCCTCCCCATCACTCCTGAGGGTCCAGAGAGAGGCCACGCAGCTGACTGGCCCTCCCTCAAAAACTACTGGAAAAGCATAAATCGATCGGGGCAGTGGTTCTCAAAGTGTGGTCCGCAGACCACAGGCCAGCAACAGCAGCCCCTGGGAACTTGTCAGAAATGCAGATTCACAGGCCCCACCCCAGCCCCATGGAATCAGAAACTCTGGGATGAGGCCCAGCACTCTGTGTTTTAACTAGCCCTCCCGGGGATTCGGATGCACACCCAAGTTTGAGAGCCACTAGATTAGGAAAGACAAGGCAGGGGTATCTGGAGAGTCAACTGAAGGAGAATTTTTCAAGCTTGTGAGAGCATGGGATAGAAACATCGGGATTCGTAGCCGCTTCTCACGTGATTTCTGAAATGAATGCCATCGATATCCAAAAAAGCAAAATGACCATAGACCAGAGAAAAAAACAGAATTACTTTTCTGAATTAATGTTCTAATGTTAACAGGACCATTTTTGATGTTTCCTTGGGGGGGGGGGGTGGATTTTCAGCGGAAAAACTGTCTGGAATCAGTTGGGACCAGTGCACGGTGTTTTGATTATGAAGAGAACATCCCCAAAGACCATGCATGCCTGAAATTGCCGAGTCCCCCCAAAAGCTTGGGCTTAAAAAGTCACATAAATATGTTATAAAAGAAAACTGATGTTTCTAAAAGAAAAACCTGCAAGGACAGCTTTTAAATTAAAATTCTTGGCTCTTCAGTATAGTAGAATAAAGTAGAAGGCTCCCTCCTTGCTCTCAGCTCACGGCCTTCCATCTTATTTACTGAGAAAATTGAAGTCATCAGAAGTGAAATCCCACGGGAGCTTACCACCAGCTACCCCCGCCTCCCTACCCTCCACTCCGCATTCCCTCGTGCAGGACCTTCCCACAATGCTGGAAGGCCACGTCCTCCCCCGGTATGCTGGGATGCCGTCAGCTCTCAGGGTTCCAAAGGCGCTCCTCCTGCAACCGTCCATTACACCTCCCAACTGGGTGGTACTTGACATTCGGAACTGTGGCCCACCACCAGCTACCAAGCTGCTCCCCTGCTCCATTTTAGAGTTAAATGAACATGAAATGAGTCTAAGCTGGCTGTTTCTACTTTCTCTGCTCCTCGTCTTTCCAGATCCCTCTCCAACCAGGCCTCACCTACTCCACCCAAATCCTCCTCCTCCAGGTCACCAAAGATTTCCATGTTGTCAACCCCGGTGACGCACGCTCTAGCTCTCTGGCTCCACCTCTCAGCCGTCTCTGACAAATCTCACTGGCCACTCCTTCTCCATCTCCTCCCTGAATCCCCTCACTTCTCCCTGTCCTCAGCTTTGGAATATTCCAGAGCACTCTGAGTCTCTCGCCTACTCTAGCTATTCATACGTTCCTAAGTGAGCTCATCCAGTCCCTCAGCTTTACAATATCCACTAGGAGATCAAAAACTCTCCAGAACCAACCATTTCTCTCCACCCTCACCGCTAACCACCCTGGTCCAAGCCCTCATCGTCTCTTGCGTGGACTATGACAATAGCTTCCACCCTCATCCTACTGGTCTGTTCTCTTTCAGACTGGTCCTTTGAAACGGCAAGTCAGATCATGTTGCCTCTCTACTCAGAACCTCAAGTTGCCCGATCTCACAAACACTAAAAGAGAAATCTATATCGAGACCTGCAAAGCCCTGCCTGACCCTGCCTTTGCTTCTTCTGGGAACTCATTTCCTACGGATTCCCCTCTCACTATTGGGCTCCAGCTACTTTGGCCTCCTTGGGGGTCTGTAAATCTGCCAAGCTGCTCCCACCTCAGGGCCTTCGTGCTTGCTATTTCCTCTGCCTAGAAATGCTCTTCCCTTAGATCTCCATTTCTTCCTTCCTGATTTCATTCACGTGTCCGCTCACCAAAGAGATCTTCCCAAACCCCTTATCCTAAAGTCATCCACACATCCTCACTCCATCCAATCCCACTATCTATCATTTTATCCTGCATTATTTTTTCTTTTTTTTTTTTTTAAAGATTTTTATTTATTTATTCATGAGAGACAGAGAGAGAGAGAGAGAAGCAGGCTCCCAAGGAGCAGGGAGCCCGATGTGGGACTCGATCCCAGGACCCTGGGATCATGACCTGAGCCGAAGGCAGACGCTTAACCATCTGAGCCACCCAGGCGCCCTGCATTATTTTTTCTTCATAGCACTTCCCACTACCTGGCATGTTATGTATTCACTTCCTTATTTGTTGTCTGCCTCCCTCATATGGAATATATGTTCCATGTCTCCCAGCATCCAGAACGGCGCTTGGCACATAGTAGGCTTCCAGTAACATTTTGTTGAATTAATTAGTGGGTAAATGAACAAGGGTATGTTCTCTGTCCTATAGAAGGAGGTGAGGGTGGGGTCTTCTCTGTCCTAGAAACTTGACACTTACAGGGCGTGTACCAGTTCTCTGGAAAATTCTACATATTCTCCCCTGGCCACGTGTAGACTTCGTTTTCATGATTTATGATGATCCTAACCCTTTGGTTCATATCAGTGTCTCTTGGGGGGCTTTAAAAGAAATACAAATGTCAGGCTTTACCCCAAGGAGTTCCTGATTTGGGAGGTCAGTGTTGGGTCTCCGAAAAGCAGAGTCTGGGGAGCAGCATAGAGTGGCTGGAACACGGAACCTGGAGGCATGCTCTCTGTCCTGAATCTTGACCCCATCATAGCTGTAGGACCTTGAGCAGATGACTACAACACCGTCAGCCTCAGTTTGCTAACCTGCAAAGCAGTGACGATAATTGTGCTCATTTTCCAGGGTCGTTGTGATAACTAATGAATTAATATATAGAAACTCCTTAGAACAATGCCCAGCAGGTAATAAGCATGAACTATTATTACCTGCCCTGTGTAAGTTTCTTGGGCGATTCTGGTGTATCACCAGGTTTGAAAATTGGTGCGACAGACTGTAGACATCGTTAAATGAGAGACAGGAGATCATCACGAGGAGCAGGGTAAGCTGCAGGTTGAGGAGAAACTAGAAGGCACGCACCTGGCTGCTTTCTGAAGGGTGAATGGCATCGAGCGGATCCCAGGGCAGGCACCATGCTCTCCTAAGGGCACCCAGGTACTCTGCCACTGGTCTGGGGGAATCGGCACTTTCTCAGCGAGATTCTAGTTGGTTATTCTCACCCAGCTAACCAGTTCAAAGGCAGATGGACTGCCTTTTCCAGCCACAGCTGGTGATAGAGAGATCCATGTGTGGCACTCAGGGCTGCTAGGGTGTAGAGAATATCACAGGGGTGCTAGCCAGGCCCAGCTGTAATGGGGTACAGTCGTGGCAAAGGCCCCTCCCTCCTCCAAGACTCCAGAAGCTCCCATGCTCCTCACAAAAACCTTGCCAACCTGCTTCCTGATGTCAGAAATCTCTTCAGCAGGGGACACGCTTTTCTTTGCATGGCAAAAGATGCCCCAGATGCAGACACTTCCAGAAGAATCACAGACGCAAACTGACAACATATTTGATCAGTCACTCTGCAAAGGAGGTTTTGATCCACTCCTGGATCCACTCCACCCAAACTCGTGGATTTCCCACCTCTGTCAAGACCCCCGGGAGACTTAATTCACCCGAAGAGGAGCAATATAAAGGGCATGGTGCTCATCTACGTTTTTGTAAGTCACTTCTTTCTTGGCACGTGGTTTCAGTTAGCTCAAGCGGAATTGGCAGGGCTGGGCCAGCCTTTCACCCTGCCTGTGAACCAAACCAAGGTTTTATCTGCCGGTTGCCGGTGTGAGGTGTGTGTAGAATTCACTGGTTCCTTCAGCCGTTATTACGGGGCCCCTGCCATGAACCAGGATGTAATGAGGACATAGTCTTGACTGAGGTTCAGGAACTGACCTCTTTCTCTGTATATCTTCTATATAACTTCTCTAAAACCCTTTGCTTTACTTAAACTATTTTCCAAGCCCATCTTTTGAACACTGCCTCAAGGATGGAGATTTAGGGTGACGCAGGAGAATTGGTTCCATTTAACCAAAGCTGATGGAAATGTGACCACTTCTTTCTGCCCCCTATACCCCTCCGTCCCCCTCAGCCCCCTTCCCACACATCTCTCCCTTCTCGCTCCTTCTACAAACGCCTGCAGTTCTTGGGGGGCCCTTCAGGAGTCTGGCCTCTCTCTCCTGGGCTGGGGCAGCTCCCTGCCCCTTGGCCTGGTTGTCAGCATCCAGGTTCCTTCTTTATCTCTTCCTGAGTCTCCCTGTGCTCTCTGGCCTTGCAGATTCACTGTGTGAGCAGAATTCTAGGCGCTCCTCGGAAAGGGCCGGTCTAAAAGGTGGAGCTCCCAACCCTCCCTGCTTACTGTCTTTCTTAGGAGATGGTAACAGATGTTTCTAAAAACAATCCTTCTTTTGCGAGACTTGCCTCACAAAAGCGGGTCTCCTAACTTTCCCAAGCCCTGGGGTTTTTTGAAATGATTATTTGACACACAATGTTACATTCGTTTCCGGTGTACCACATAACAAGCTTCGCTTTTGTATCAATCTCTCCCCACTTTGCTGTCACTGGCGTTTCCTCAAAGTCGCAGAAGCGGCGGAGAGCACAGCGAGGCCCCAGGCCCCGGCGGATGGTACGGGAGCAGCTCGAGTACCCCTGACATGATCTCGGGCCGCCCCCCACGGGGTACTGCTCGGGTTGGTGACCGTGGCCCTAGTGTGTCGTGCACCTCCAATAGGAAGGTTAGGGGTCCAGGCACTTGACACAGATGACCCCATTGAATCTTTGCAGCCTCCCTACAAAATAGGGATTATCGGGCGCCTGGGTGGCTCAGTTGGTTAGGCGACTGCCTTCGGCTCAGGTCATGATCCCGGAGTCCCGGGATCGAGTCCCGCATCGGGCTCCCTGCTCGGCGGGGAGTCTGCTTCTCCCTCTGACCCACCCCCTCTCATGCTCTCTCTCTCTATCTCATTCTCTCTCTCTCAAATAAATAAATAAAAAATCATTAAAAAAAAAAGGTATTATCATCCTCATTTTACAGGTAAGGAACCGAGGCCAGGGGGAGGGAGCGAACTTGCCCACCTGCTCCAGCGCCTCGGAGCTGTGCCAACCACGTGATCTTGTCTTTTGAGGATGCTGAAAGGCCCACGGTTCGAAATTATCTTTGAACTGTCCCTTCCCCAAAGTGTGTGCACAGGCATGCACACAACACACAGAACACATCCCTATATCATGACAATTAATAAGTGACATTGATAGCTCATTAACCCAAAGGATCCGTTCAAGTCTATAACTTGCGTTATATAACGTGGAAGATATAAACCAAAACAGACTCCTAAGGGGATAATAAGTCTATCCTTAGAGCAGGGTCTGGTGTAGAAAAAGGACTGAATCAGGAGTCCAAAATCCTGGGTTAAATTTCTTGCCCGGCCACTTACCAGCTCTGGGACTTTGGAAATCATCCTTTATCTCTCCAAGCCTGTTGCCTCATCTGGAAAATGGGAACTTTGACACTTGCCTTACCTGCCTCATGAGCAGAATCAAATAAGATAATGGAGGACTTATCAATACACCTGTCAAGAGAGAAGACAATAAATGCCTTTGTGCGCTCAATCTATTACGGCTTGGACAGTAGGAATTTTATAGTCACTAACTCAAATACACAAAATTGTAACTTTCAAAAATTTCCCGTAGGGGCGCCTGGGTGGCTCAGTCGTTAAGCGTCTGCCTTCGGCTCAGGTCATGATCCCAGGGTCCTGGGATCGAGCCCCGCATCGGGCTCCCTGCTCGGCGGGGAGTCTGCTTCTCCCTCTCCCACTCCCCCTGCTTGTGTTCCCTCTCTCGCTGTGTCTCTCTCTGTCAAATAAATAAAATCTTAAAAAAAAAAAAAATTCCCCGTAAACCGGACTTAAATTCTATCTGGGGCTCCCATCTGTCTGATGCAGAAAACATAGCGTGATCACTAATAGATTGTCAGACACTCCAGCGATTTTCTCAGTCATTCAGATTGAAACTCAAAGCACCTCGCCATTCCCTGCGTCGCCTCCCCTCCTTCCCCTAGGCTGGCGCTCGGCTGCGGTGTTGCCCAAATGTTGTCTGAGCACCAGCAGGAAGAGGGGCCTTCCTCGAAGTCGCCATCTGTCTACGTCTTTTGAGATGCGCCTATGTCCTCATTCTTGCCTGGTTGGGTGGGCCATTCTCTGCTGAGATGTTCCCCTTGCTGGGATTATACCTCCTCTCCGTCTCTCTCTCTCTCGACTCCTTTTAGTCTAGCCTCTAAATATGGGCTGTTTTCAGGATTCAATCCTTGGTCCTACATCATTTTTTTTTTTTCTACTTTATTTCCCTCAGACACTTTATCTACATTTCCGGCTTCCCCAACCTGACATCAAAGGTGAAGATTGCCAGATCAAAGCTCTGGCCCCAATTTCTCCCCCGATCATCACAGAATCATGATGGTGGTGCTGGAAGGAACCATTTTCCTGCGGGACTTTGTATCTCCAACTGCCTGGTAGACAGCCCCCGCCCCCACCCTGGCTGCTTTGTAACCACCCCAAATCCGCTCTGGCTAAGGCTAGATTTAGGATCTGTCCCCCAGAGAGCCAGCTCCCCTCGATGGTACCTTACAATTCCCAAGGGAGGTGCCATTCCCTCCCCCGCACAAGTTCGAGGCTTGGAGCCTCTCTGCATCGTTCTTTCTTTCTCTCTCCTCACATCTGCTTGGGCCTTGCGATGCTCACTTCTCACCACTTAAGGTCTCTGGAAGCTGTTTTTCCTTTCCGCTCATACGGGCACCTCCGGCGTTCAGGCGATTATTGCTTCATGCCTCAATTACTAAAATCGTATCCTGATTTGCTTCCAATTAAAATGCATCCTACCCGACAAGTCTCTTATCTACTTCTCTGTGACCTCCCAATCAATACTTGTTGAAACATAAGGGGTTCTTAATGGGTGGCACAAGGTTCACAGATGGGCTCCAGGGGAAACTGCGAACCCTCTGAAATAATAGGAAACATTACTTAAACCAGATGATTAGAAATTTGATTTACGATGCAAATGTTTCTCAGGGAAGGAGCAAGCGTGTCAACCTACACTCACACCTGAAAGTCAGTGTGGCTCGAGTTAGAGCCCTCCTGAGACCGCATTTGAAAGGAGAAAATGAAGGCCTGCGACCCAAAGATTCAGTCTTGACTCATCGTTGGTTTCATGGACTGTAATCAGCCAGTCAGTCTCATTCTGCATATGTGGAACGCAGACTAAATGCCAGAGTTTTTGATGTAGCATTTCACTTCATCTTCATCACGAGCCTTTTAACGCACCCATTTTACAAATAAGGGCATTGAGGCTCAGCGAGGTTAAATCCCTGGCTCGAGGCCACGCAGCTGGACCAGAGCGCTAGGACCCAGACCCTGTCCAAATGCAGTGCCCGCATTCCCTCCCAAATCCCTTTGTTTCTCCCCAACATTCTGTGTGCCAGCGACTGGCCCTGCCCTCAGCATATAAACATGAATAGAACTGAGTGAAATGTACGTTAAAGCCCCCCGGCATTGGGCCCGAAGCAAAGCAGGGATTCAAAACTGTTGGTTCAAAGAATAATTATTGAAAAGCATCGTGCTGAGTGCTCAGCTTAGGGAATTGGCAGGGCGATAAGAGAAGGTCATCCAAAGTGGCAAGGCTGCGCCAAGCAAGAGGGTCCAACTGCCGGGGACAACCGACTGACCATACTGTGTGATCCATTGAGCAGCAGGCCACTCGGAGCCAAAGGCTTGGCCTCCATCAGCCTCTCTAATAGCCTTCAACACACAGCTATTAAATAAATCAAGTCCAATCTATAATTTTACAGATGCAACGGAAAGCAAGAAAAGAGAAGAAATATAGAAGATCAGCTGGGAAATTCTGGGTGGTAAAACCACAGGCCAAGTTTCCCTTTGTCTCTTCTGTAGGTACCTCACGATCCACAGAAAGAAGTAGGACAACGTTATCAAAAGGAACAGCGGAGGTAGGATCCCAGGGTCAGGGGGACAGAATGTCCCTCTCCATTTGTCCCTCACAGAAGACCCGCTCGTCTGTTGCATAACGTGTCCTTGACCGAGTGGAGCTGGCGCTTATCGTTGGAGCAGGTTTATCTCAGAGATAAACACACTGGCACTCCCAGAGGCCTACGATTTGACCACACTGTGTAGCAAAAGAAAATCAGCCGTTAAGATTATGGCCAGGCTCGAAAAATCAGAAAACCAGCCTGATAGGGACTTTAATGCAGTTTCTAAGCCCTTAGTGTAATTCCTTTTCTGCCAAGGAGGCTGATGGGCTTCATTATTACTCATTTGATCGTTTCAGGGTCAACCTGGGTTTTTAATTAATCATTCTCTCATCCTTCTGTCCCTTTCTAACCTGGGGCCTGCCACCACCACTGCCACTCCCCTTACTTCGTTTTCAACTCCCAGCAACCTAGTTTCCTCCACCCTTTGGAGGGAGTGTGTGAAAAGCTCAGCAAGTGGACACAGAAGCGAACACGATCAGCAACAGTGGGGCGCCTGGGTGGCTCAGTCGTTAAGCGTCTGCCTTCGGCTCAGGTCATGATCCCAGGGTCCTGGGATCGAGCCCCGCATCGGGCTCCCTGCTCAGCGGGGAGCCTGCTTCTCCCTCTCCCTCTCCCCCTGCTTGTGTTCCCTCTCTCGCTGTGTCTCTCTCTGTCAGATAAATAAATTAAAAAAATCTTTAAAAAGGATCAGCAACAGTAACTACGAGGCTGCAACGGTGACGCGTAGCTTCTCCCTGATCTCCTTCTGGGCTGTGGTGGGAGAGGCCAGTTTCCAGGCCGAGCAAGCCACAGGTGTGATGCAGGCCTCATCCATGATAAAGGCAAGGAGACAGGTCATTCCAACTTTGGCCGCTCATCTCCCCCCCACACACCCCCCACGTGGAAAGTAGGTTTTTGTTTTCTTCCTGGATTCCGCGCTTCCCCACCTCACTTGGGTCGCGCAGCCTGAGCAGAGGCACGATCGCGCGCCCGTCTGGCTTTCAGGGCTCCGCGGGTCAGGAACCGGTGCCCCCCACCCCTGCATTTCCATCTGCTGTCCCAGCCCGGCCCTGGCACTAGCTGCTTGTCTCGCCTGGCCGGCCCACGGGTTGGAGCTCCCCTTGGGGGCTGGAGGAAGACAGGCATTGGCGAAATGAACATGAAGGAACAGATGCCTTCTCCGTGGGGGTGTTTATAACTAAAGTTCAGAGGACAAATAGCTGGCTGGAGGCAAGGGAGATCATTTTTAAACGCAAGTGGCTTCGGCGACATTGGCATTTCTTCCGAAGCAAGCCTGGCCGGCGTGGTCAGATGAGAGTCAGGAAGTGTCCGGGACGCTGGGCACACAGGCCTCTGCAATAAGGAGGCAGAGGAAACTTCCCTGGGACGTTTCCGAGGTCTCTCCATGTGTAAGCACACGCAGGCTTCTCTGGGTCACACGCTGCCACATCAAACGTATAGCGAGGGGGCTGCAGGTGGCCATCGGCATCGCCTCCAGGATCCCCAGGTGAAGACAAGCCTGTGACAGCAGCTGGGGGGCAGGAAGTTCCCCGGCCATCACGTAGAGATTCGATTTGCCAACTTTTGGAGAAGGGGAGAGGCGTAGAGAGATGGGCGTTAAGTCAATGTTACCTTAGAGTAGGGGTTTTAACCTGAGATCCAAGGAGGAATTCGAACTCAGAGGTCTGTGGACTGAGATGGGAAAAGGTTATGTTTTGACTCCCTGACCTCTAATTAAAATTTAGCATTTTCATGAGCACTGGGTGTTGTATGTAAGTGACGAATCACTGAATCCTACTCCTGGAACCAATATGGTAACTAACTAGAATGTAAATAAAAATTTGAAAACGGAAAAAAAAAATAAAAATAAAATTTAGCGTTTTCTTTGTTCATGAACGTAGGAAACAAACCTCCATTTTATTAGTGGCAACTGGGTCTTGGTCACCGATAAATGTCACATCCGTTTGTATCGTTGTGGTTGTTCAGAATATCTCAATTTGTCATTTCTTCTCATCTGTGCTTCAAAATTATGCCAGCTATTAGACCTGTCACTAGAACTTGCTGTTGAATATATCAATAAAACACATCAATTACTATATCACAAATGTGTTTACTAAACTTTTGAGAACTATATTTCAATCTAATTGGCTCCCTTTTGGATCTGATGTATTTTGATGCATCTTAAAAACACTCTTTTGAGAAGGAATGCATTGGCTTCACGAGACTGCCAGGGGGGTCCGTGGCATAGAAAAATATGAGGCACCCCTGTCTTTGAACATCTGATGTCAAGGGTCTATCATGAATGAATATGGACAGCTTATTTTAAAGAATCACTGCAAGTGCACAAGCAAATTTCTCATTGATCCCATATTATGAATGAGCAAGCCGAGGATTAAAGCAGAATCTGTCTGATTTCAAAGGCTGTGATCTTTCTACCACATCACACGCACGCGTGCATGCGCGCACACACGCACACAAATACACATATCTTTTTATGACTCCCAAACATCCAGTCAAAAATTCAATTAGCACAGACACTCCTGGCCATCAAACCAAATTAACTAGTGATCTGTCTCTACAATGCCACAAGAACTGGTTGAAACAATGAAAAAAATCCATCTAACAGATGTTTTGTCTAATTGTACTCATAATTTGATGGCCCTCTCCCCCCTTCCCAAAGTGGCTGAGTAGGCCAAGAGTTTCCTGCTCTGGGACACAAGTGAAATGAGCCCATCCAAGTCTAGGCTTCCACACCCCCTCCCCTTTCCACCCTGGACGCCTACCCTGTTCTGCCCAACCTAATGGCTTTAGGACTAAATTATTCATGAAGAGAAGGGGAGGGGAGGGGAGGGGAGTAGGGGGAGGGGAAAGGAGGGCAGGCCAGGGCAGGGCTATAATCCATTTTGCCTTGGGTGCCAGGGAGAAAGACAGGACTCTCTACCCTTATAGAATTAACATTAAAATATTGAGGACCAATAAGAAAGAAAAAATTTCCTCTAAGAGCATATTAATTCACGGCAACACCAGCGAGTGCCACAAAGGAGGAATTGAGGGCATTATGTTACAGAGGGTCCTCACCTAGTCTGGGGCCTAAGAAAAGATTTCTCTGAGGAATCGGTGTTTGCGAACTCATCTTTTATAGTATTTATGGTTTTAATATCCTGTTGGCATGTAACCCTCCTTTCATTATAATGTGAAATAGAAGGCGGGCCTCACCTACGCCGACTCCTCTTGGAGGAGAAGGGTGGTTTCCGCACCGTTTCTAGTCAACATGCTACTGCTCTGAAGCAGGGACCGGTGACGAAGGCGTCCGTCAGACGTGGTTAGTGCACAGCGCAGACAGCTTGAGATGCCCCCAGCCCATGTCAGCACAGCTGAGCTGAGTGAGGTTGAGCATCACAGCCCGCCCGGAGTGGCCCTGCCCATCCCCGGCCGTGCGGCTGGTGTGGGGACTGGGGCGCACCAGCCACGCGCCTCGTGGGGCATCCCTACGGCCTGCTGCGAATTGCATCGATCAGCCTTTGAGTCCCCCGTCCCATCTGCACATGCCGTACAGCATAAATCCAGTGTCTTTTCAACTAGAAGCATAACAGTCGTCGTTACGATGAGGGATGGTCTGGTATGAGGGAAACCTCCTTTTCCCAGGCGGCAAAGACTCCCGGAGTAAAGGTTTAAAATTCCTACTTGAGAACAAAATTACAGTGCATTCACGAAGTACCCCTTCCGATAAATTATTCCATCCGATTTTGTAATCCCTTTTTTCTCCCTCCTGCCTTCGTTTGACGTGACCGGTAATGGGCGCTCAGCAACATGGGAAAGGAAAGAAGAGAGAGGAACAAAGACATTACTGGTAACCCGAATCGCAAATAATAAATTGAGTTTTGGAGGGTATTGCTAACAAATACGTACAGAAACTCTTTATGCTCAGAATGAAATCTTGTCCTCACTTTAAGATTTCTTCCTATGGCATCTGTTCTGTTGATGGACATACGTGATCTCACGACTTGTGGGGAAAAAAAAAATGATTTACCACCCACATGAGAAATATCCTTATTCTGGGAACTTCTGACTCGTACACCTCTATTTGGTGTCTTGCTAACTACATTCCAAGGGTCATCTTTGTTCTCTAGAGGAAGCCTTATGTAATGGTCACTTACAAAACAGATTTTCCTTGGATAAATCATACCCAAGTCATGTTAATAATAAGAAGAATGTTACAGCCACAAGTCCCTCTAGGCACTTAGAAATTCACTCACTATTGTTAGCACAAAGAAACTAGAATTCCGTGTTTATGTTAATAGATTTGGATTCACTAGCTATTAAAGTGGAAAAACAAAATCACTATCAATCATCCATCTTTTCTATAACCCTTTAAATCATACAACTTGAAAATCTTCTAAGAGCAAAATAGAATTGTACTTCTTTTAAAGAGAGCAAATTTAACATATCATTGGGTTTTATACTTGCCACTTATGAGAAATCGTTTGATTGTACTTCATCTGACTTAACAATTATTCTGATTCTTAATGGCAAATTCTTTCATATACTGATTTGAATGCTATCACTAAGGAAATTTATCCAAGTCCACAGTTCTCCCTATTTTCCTAGCTTATTCTTTCTTCTAAGCTTGTTTTGCTTGGACTTCCGGCTGAAATATTAAAGTGTTCTAAAGCATATTAAGCTATTTCTGCAGAACACTGGTCTGTCATGAATTGTTGACATGCCAATAAAAAGGGCTTCCATAGTCAAATAAGATCAGACTGCAAACCGGTATGTCCCAGAAAAGTCACAAAGCCCCTTGGCATGACCAATGCTCTGAGGAGCCTATTATGAAGAAACCTATATAACTTTATTTGATTCAGCGTTTTCCAAAGCTTATTTAATCGTTGACCTCCCCTCTTCCCCACTGCACCCATGCTTACGGATCACACAACACTTCCAGTCTTCAGAATATGATTCGGGAGACTCTTAAAGCACACGATGGCTGGATCTACATGCAAAATATGGTTTGATTCATCCAAACTAGTATGTAGTCATGAGTTGCCAACTGGTTGTTTTCAAAGGGACTGCACATTTGATGAAGCTCAAGGATTACTTTGTTGCTTCTTAAAAAAAAAAAAAAATCTGTTTCTGCAGATAGATAACACCGACTATCCCTAAGCAAAGCTGAAAATCCAATCAAGATCATTTCTCCGGGACTGTCTCATTCCTTCTTTCAGAGGAGCCTGGGTGGCTCAGTCCGACTCTTGATTTGGGCTCAGGTCATGATCTCAGGGTGGTGAGATCGAGCCCCGCGTGCGTCAGGCTCCGAGCTGGGCGTGATGCCTGCTTAAGATTCTCTCTCTCCCTCTGCCCCTTCCCTCCTCTAAATAAATAAATAAATAAATAAATAAATAAATAAATAAACAAATAAATAAAAGTCTGCCTTTTGTTTCAGTTCTGTGTCTCCCAGTTAGCAATTTCAAGACAGAATCTCGGGGCTGGGAAATGAGAAACCCGGAGTGCTGGAGCTTGAAGAACTTGAGAAAACTCCAAACGCTTCCATTCACTAATGGCCCAAGAAGTCACCCCGCTTCCCTACACCGGCTTCTCAGACTCCACAGCGTGTCTCTCCCTTTTGTTCACCAATAAGCCAGTGTTGTTTGTGGGAAGACTGGCGCCCACAAGCAACACGGATATTTAGGCGCACGCATTCTGTAGGTTGCCAGAGGTACGTCCAATGGGGCGAACTCTCTAAGGGAAATTTCACATCACAGTGTGAGGTCTTCGAATCTCACATATGGAGTTATTTCTTCACTAGGGCCTTGTAATTAATTCTAATTAAGGGAAGCATTAAGTAATGTTTTCCAATTAAGCCCACAAACAGTTTTCGACCCATGGTAGAATGCCTGTTTGTTCTTTGCTGGGGACATTAATATTATTAAGCGCTGATAAAAGACAGTACTTGTTGCCTGCATCTCGAGGCAGCTGCAGAACTGCTTTCTCTAGAAAGGACAGAGATATGCTGCTTGTTCTTGGGTTGTGCATTTATTTGGGGTGGCCGTGGTGGGTGGAGGAGAAGCCCTAATGGAGATTATGAGGAAGCTCTGAAGCCTGGTTGGGGGGGGTCTGCCTCTCTCTTTCTCCCTCCCCGCCTTCCTCTTGCTGCTGTTGACCTAACCGCACTTCCCTGGGTGAGTGATGCTCGCGCGAGTCCAATGCTACACCTGTGGCTAATTCCCAGGCAACACAAGGAAGACTCCGCCACATTAGAAGCAATTGGCTGTTTGCAGGAAGCACGATGATCTGTAGTCACATCTCATTAGGGGCGCCTAGGCCCCGTGGTGCACAAGGGAAGGAAACGCTGCCAATGTAATTTGTTTTATATGCCTAATTCTCTTCCTTATAATTAACATCTGAAATGCGAAAACAAAACGAGAGCGCTTTGCAGGCGTCTGGGATCCGTGGAGCACTTTCAGGGAGACTGGGATTTTAGAGCAGCCCTTTCCCACCACAAACAACAGGGTGTGCTGGGGGTGGGACAGCCGGGGGTCACCCTGGAGGGCTGATCCCTGGGGTGCAGGATGTGTGGGGAGGGAGGAGGGGACAGAGGAGGAAGAGTCGGTATTATCCTTCACCCCCATGCGCGGGTTGAACTGCTGTCATCTTCTCTGGGATGAAGTGGCCCTGCCAAGGTGACTCAGCCGTAGGACAGAGCCACCAGTCAACAACACCTTGCTGTATATCGCCCTAGGCAGCCTCGGTGGCCATTCCTGCACTGCCTTCCCCCCACGACAGCTGGAAGCAGTCGGACACGGAGGGACAGAGAAGTGAGGCGTGATGGGTCTTCTGCCACCAACAAGACTGTGAAACCATGCAAGATCGTCGTTCACCAGGTCTCTGCAGTGCGAACGGGGCTGTGCGGAAAGTTTCTGGTTTGGTCATCCGATCTGGAGTCTGCCCATCTAAGACCAGCCAGATGAGATCGAGGCCACATCATGGGTGTACCAGATGGCTCTCTTGGTTGCAAACGCCAGAAACTGACCCTAGATAACTAAAGTTGAAGGAGAATTTATTGGCAGGATATCGGTTAGCTTGCAGACTTGACAAAAATGCAAGGAGATGAAGAAAAGAACCTGGTGACCACCAGCAAAGACAGGGTCATGCTGCAAGGTCAGCCTGGTAAGAGGACCCCACCCACTGCTGCCTCTGAACGTGGCCACTACCCCTGGAGGTCCCCACTAATCGTGAGTGCCGTCCACCTCCTTGTCTCCCACCAATCTCCACCTGAGAACATGGGAAGAAAGCTCAAGTGTGGAGTGGCCAAAATATTACAAGTGTTCCCTAGCATTGGGCAGCACACTTGGCAGTATGTTGGCTGTTCTTTCAGTTAATGGGTTTACGCGAGTCAAAGATATAGTGGGGGATTTGTAATGGCAGAGAAAACGGTTTTTAATCTCCCTTGGTATTTCCGGTCCCTATTATTTCCGCCCAGGTCCTGGTTAGTGTCTTCTTGTCACCCTCTTCTTCCTCCTCCTCTTTCTCCTCCTTCTTTCTCTTTTGTCATAACAACACCCATCATCATTTGTTGAGCAATTGTGCAATTTGGTAGATGGTTTACATTCATCATTTCATCTCCACGGAAGCCCATGAAGCATATATTCCCATTTTCAAGTAAGGAAATTAAGGTTTTAAAAGTGAAGCTACTTGCCCAAAGTCACCCAGCTAATGCATAACAGAAGTGGGATTTGAGCCAGTGTTTGGCTGACTTCAAAGCCTGAGGTTTAGGTGGGATAAAGGACCCCTCTCAACATTAAAACATCCATAGACACCAACAAGATAATAGTACTTACAGTATGCATTGATTAAAAATACGTAATTTCAGGGGGCACCTGGTTGGCTCACTCGGTAGAGCAGGAGACTCTTGATCTGAGGGTTGTAAGTCTGAGCCCCATGTTGGGTGTAGAGATTACTTGAATATCAAATCTTTAGGGGTACCTGGGTGGCACAGTTGGTTGAGCATCCAACTCAGTTTTTTTTTTAAAGATTTTATTTATTTATTCGACAGAGAGAGACACAGCGAGAGAGGGAACACAAGCAGGGGGAGTGGGAGAGGGAGAAGCAGGCTTCCCGCGGAGCAGGGAGCCCGATGCGGGGCTCGATCCCAGGACTCTGGGATCGTGACCTGAGCCGAAAGCAGACGCTTAACGACTGAGCCACCCAGGCACCCCAACATCCAACTCAGTTTTGGCTCAGATCATGATCTCAGAGTCATGAGATCGAGCCCCGCGTCAGGCTCCGTGCTCAGTGCAGAGTCTGCTTGAGATTCTCTCTGCCCCTCTTGCTCACAGGTGCATGCTCTCTCTCTCTGTCTCATAAATAAATAAATCTTTTAAAAAAAGAAAAAATCTTTTAAAAAACTTTAAAAAATACATAATGACAAAAGCAATGTTAATTCTGTATAAATTAAGATCTATTTTATGAGTCCCAATTGTACCTACACACAATGCTTTTAGTCAAAACAGGATGTCCTTGATTTGTAAAGCATGTATGAAGGATGTGTTACCTATCCAGGCTTTCACAAGGCCCCTCACACATGCCCCTTGCAATAACTATGTCCCCTCAATCCACCAGTTAGGCGGCAGGCACATGCCTGGAGTTTGGCCAGTTGGTTCAGAACTCTTGATACGACCCAGAAGTCATGAATGACGGCAGTAAAACCTCTAAGTCTGTGGTGGCCATAGAATGTGCATAATAAATGTTGAAGGAGGGCAGGGTGGAAGGGAGGGAGGGAGAAAGAAATGCGGGGCGGGGGAGTGGGGAAGGGAGGGGCAGATTTAGTTAGGAGAAACCAGCAGGAGAAGCTGAGCCAACTTGAAGGTTAAGACTAACAGGTTCCCCATGTTCAAAGGCCAAGTCCAGAAAAGTCAGCTCCTGCTGGAGTAACAGGCTGACTTTACAGGTCCTGGAAGGTGAACTGAAGCAGGGAGGCCATAATCTTGAGGAGGCAACCGGGGACCAAAGGAGCAGAGAGCCAGGGAAAGGGCTCAAGTAATTAGACATAGGCTAGGTCACCGACAGAAGGAAAGGAACCAAGCACCAAGCCCACCACCCGTCACCCAATGGAGGGCTTCTCTTACCATGCTGCCAAGGGGGCAGAACAGGCCTCAGGGTTCCAGCCAGCTTCAGCCCTTCCATGCCTCCTGGAAGACATCATTTCCTGGACTGTCTTCTCTGGGACCCTCTTGTTCCATGAGATCTTCATAGGGCTTTCTACGAAAAAAGAATATGTGCTGAAATTCTACTCCCCTCTTGGAGTTTCACGGTATACACAAGCATGCTAAAGGCTGTTGCAAATGTGAGGTAAAGACACCCACTTACCTTTATTGAATCAAACTTATTTCCCAAACTTACTTACTTGATCCTGGCACCCTGTTGGCAGACTGCCCGTTACCATCTCAGAGAGCATTGAGGTTCCAAGACAAGAGGTACAGAAACACTGCCTTACAGCGCGGCCATCCTAGAGTCACGCGGACCCTGCTTCCATGGAGCCATGTCCTAGAAGCCACCTCTCTCCTTACTGTCAGCTTTCCGACTTGCACACTGATCAGGTTTCCATGCATATTCATCCTGGCTCCAGAAAAGTCCAGAAAAGTCAATGGTCAATGGCCAATGGAAGTATCTTTAAGGCCCTTATATCATCTCTTCTGGAGCGCTTGCCTTGACTCTTCCCCATCCCAAGCCTACCTCAATCCCACCCAACCCCGGTTGGCCGCCACATCCCCAAGCGTCAAGGCGAAAGAGCACACACTGTGAATCTATCTGCCTGGCTTCAAATTCTGGCTGTGCCACTTTACTGTGTGATTTTTGGCAAATGACCTCTCTGTGCCTCCTCAGTTTCCCCACGAGAAAACTGGCGTTCCTAACGTTACCAACCCCACTGGGTTGTCGTGAGGATGAAATGACTTCATACGTGTAAGCACTGAGACTACCAGAGGGCAGACAGTACACTCTGTCGAGGGGCTTGCGCTCATTCCTCTCGCACTGCCCAGCAACGACCATTTTGTCTGCTCCGCGGTGAGACCCAGCGACGACCATTTTGTCTGCTCCGCTGTGAGACCGTGTGCAATTTGAGAGCAAAGACTGTGGCTGTAGCTCTGTTTCTTGCGTCTAGCCCAGTGCCTGACACTTGCCCCCTACCCCCCATATCACTTGGTGGATAAAGAAATGATCTTTTGTGATTTTGAGAGAAACCAAACGGAGACCAGAATTGGTTTTCTAGAAAAGCACAGCAAATTGAGAATGATCAGCTGATGATTAAACACACACACATACAAACACACACACGCACACACACACACACACAGAGCTCAGGTGTGAAAGCCACAGCTGAGAGATGTCTGGTTCCATACAGATCCCATCGCCAGGCTCATCCCTCCAAGTGCATCATTACAAAACAAATGGTAAATGCCTTGTTTCATTTGAGCATCTTCCTTTAATGGAGAATTGATTTTCTCTCCCTTAGCAAAAATTTTCAGTGGCCTTACAAAGGGGAAAAATTAACTCTTACATTTGCATGTCAAATGTTTTAATTTTCAATTATAAAATCTGTCTTTCTAAGACATTCTAGAAATGGCAACAGAATGGAAGCCTGGCTGCGGGCTCTAAATTGCTCTTAGCTCAACTTTCTAATGTTCCATTCTGGGGCAAGCATTTCTTAATTGGGTGGGAGTTTCCAGACTTTTCATCTGCCTTCTTCGTTTGCGAGGCGGGGAAGAGAGCTGTTTTGATTCCCGAGCCTGGGTTTTCTTAACAAAATCATTGTTGGAAATGCTCCTGCCCTTCCACTCTCCTGCTCCAGCCACAAGGAGAGAGGTACCAGTTAATGATTCTTACCTGTAAAAGGGAAGAAGAAAAAAAAGGGCAGAGAAAGCGGTAGAAGTGGGAAGATCTCCACAAGTCAGCCCCCAGGACCACAGCTTTTGAATTCTAGCCACAGATGCAGAAACAGACCCAAAAAGGTTTGTTCTTCACCATTTAAACAAGATTCTTTTAAGCTAATCATATGCCACAAACCTTTAAAGCGGCCATATTCTGGTTAGCAGACCATTTTTACAGCGCTCGGCCTGTTTTGCCTTGCGGTGACAGACTTATCTCGCTCTGTCCTTGTCCTAAACTCAGATATGACGGTGGGAATGGACCAAAAAATGCAAAGAGAATTATCAAATATCAAAGAAGAAAATACTGAAGTCTGTGTTTTCCCCTGTTGGAGTTTTCAATTCGCCTGGGAAGTGTTTTGTAGTTTGTGACATGTTTCAAGTTTAAAACCATCACAGCCCCAACACTCTCTAAAAAAAAACCTCTCCTCCGTGTTGAGTGTGAGTGCGTGTATGTGTGTTCTCTCTTTCAGTTTTTTTGGTTTTGTTTTTTGTTTTCGTGAAGCATAAACGTGAGGATGTTTCATGGCCCAGCGCAGGACTTCAGAAAGACTGGCTCTGTCCTTAGCCTTGAAATAGACTGGGCTGTTGTCTCCAGGCAAGTCATCCTAGGAAGCTACCCTCATGTTTTCCCAACTCCAGAAATGGAACGTACTTGCGTTCAGTCCTACAGATAAGGCACGGGGGCTATATTAAAAGTTAGCCAATCTGGCGCCTCCCAGGGGCTTTTCACAAGGTCGAGAACGTTAATATTCTAAATAGTTCTAGCCCTCTCTAGCCTGCGCATGTTTCAAGTTGCTTCATCAGCCGTACAGAGCCTTTTCTTTAATCTTCCCCAGGAGCGTGTGCGCAGGTTCAAATGGTGATAATTACCATAAAACAATTGTGTTGTCCTTCTCCCAATAAAAATCGCTCTGTTAATCAGCCAACACGCAGCCCCCTTGTCTGAGGACCCTTATGCCAAACTGGCGGGGTAGAACGTGGCTGCAGATAAATTAGCCCACGTGTGATTGCATGCGAAAACACATTGATTTGGGATTTTTTTTCCTCTCCCGTTCAACCTGACAACTTGTCTAAATAGGCTTCTGCCACGACCTGACAGCTCATGGACAAGCTGTGTACAACAGGCCATTAAAACGAAATGCTCTGAATAGGGAGAGTACAAAACACAGACAAAGGGAAAAGATTGAAAGATAAAAGGATGAACAAAGGAAGTGTGGAGGGGGGCTTGGGAGAGGTGGGGCCTGAAGATGTCCCCTTTAATTGTGCTTTCAGACTTTGTCACAGGCTGGAGTCTCTGGAGCAGACCCTGAGATGGAGTTTAGGGTGAAGGCTATTTCTGAGGGATCGACCCTCAGCTGCGGAAGGCAGGAGGCGGGGGCGGGACTGGGCAGAGGGAGAAGCTGAGCCGTGACGCAGGCTGGACAGAGTCCCGGGCAGCCCCCTTCCGCCGCGGAGCTCTCGATGCTCCTGCTTTGGCACCAAACCATTGGGAATGTATTCCCCCTTTCACTCGCACTCCGTCTTTGCAAAGCCAAGGGCGTGCTCTTGGGCAGGGCGCTCCCGGCAGCTGAGGCTGCAGTACGAAGTCCTTCCCTGGAGGGGTATGAGATTTGCCATCCCCCATGTGATCATAGCCCAGCCCCCTCCATCTCTGCGGTCACTCCCCAGCCCAGATGGGGTTATAAATTTCCAACGAGCACAGCCTAGGAAGAGTTCCTCCTATTAAGCACTAACTAGCCCCACGCTACAAAAGCTGTACGTACAGTTCCGTGAATTCTCGTAACAACCATAAGAGGCAGGGATTCCCCAAATCCCCATTTTGTAGATGAAGAAACCGAGGGCAAGAAGGATGACTCGTCAAAGGACCTAATCACTGATGAATGGCAGTTGACATCTGCACGCAGGGCTGTCTGATTCCAAAGTCCACTCTCTAAACTATGACGCTACGGGTTTGCCCCGCTATCCGCAAGTCGGGTGTTCTCTGCGAAACCTCCTAAGCCGCGATGGCATAAAGCAAAGAAGCAATTGCCGTTGATTTATATGGAGGAATTGTTGAGCATTCCCAGACCCCCAAAATCACCTCTCTTAGGCTTGTCTGGTACCGTAGGCCACATCTTGCTAACGGATGCATAAAATACATCCAGATAAAGCACAGATGCTCACAGACACAGTTCAAAGCTCCGCGGCTTGATGCCAAGGTGCTGAGTGGAGTTCTGGGGGAAGGAGCTTGGCCCCCTCTCACTGCTCTCAGGGTGCACACCACCTCTTTGACCGGCTCGCTGCAAAACAAACTCTGAATGCTATTTTTGCTGCTATTTTTGCTTTTCGCCTTTCTTCCGCAAAAGCAAAAGTTCTGTTCGGTCTTCATTCAGGTAGCAAAAACGGGCCCTGATGTAGGTATTTCATAAAAGTGAAGTGGCCTAAGGCAAGACTTTGAAAAGCAGGGGATAACTATATGCTGACGGAAAAGGATGCAGGTCTACGGACCACTCCTGCAACTCCTTCTCTGACATCATCCACAAGAGTTTAATAGAAAACACTTTTAGGGACACCTGGGTGGCTCAGTTGGTTAGACGTCTGCCTTCGGCTCAGGTCACAATCCCAGGGTACTGGAATCGAGTCCCACATCGGGCTCCCTGCTCAGCGGGGAGCCTGCTTCTCCCTCTGCCTGCTGTTCCCCCTGCTTGTGCTCTCTCTCTCTCTGATATATAAATAAATAAAATCTTAAAAAAAAAAGAAAAAGAAAACACTTTTATGAGGACTGTCGGAGCTCACGGAAGAGCCTATTTCTTGGGCTGGGAGAAATAGTCATGTGTTGCAGTGGATCCCTGACTCGCCTTGACCACCAGACCCCGTAAGTGTTTTACTTAGCACATACCATGTTCTGCTGTCTCTGGTTGGATTCCCGTGGAACCAGACTCTAGAAGATTTATTAGGCCTTGCTCTTGGGATCAACACCTGGGGAAGAGAGGGGCAAGAAGCAGGGGTGGCCAGACCAAGAATTTGAACTACAGTCAGTCCAGTTCCAGGGAAGGCCTCAGTTGATCCCCTGGAAAGCTCTAGAGCTAAAATGGCTCATCATAGTCCTTCTGAGTTGGGGCAAGGGGGCTGAGCCTTTATATGTTGTGCTAGATAGTGGTTGGGTATGGGATACCCTGCAGATGGAGCATGACCTTGGGCTAGGTGGCCCTCTACAGCTAAGACAAATCACAAAGTGGGGCTCAGCTTAAGGCTGTTGGCTATCAACACTCCCAACTGCTGGAGGAATGAGTTCTTTGTTCTATAGAGGAGATCCAGGAGGCAAGTCACAGCCCCACTATAATTCTTTTCTTTCCAGTACTCCGAGGGTTATTTATTATTGGTCCCATTTTATAGGAGCAAATATTGAGGGCAAAACAAGTTAATGACTTATCCACAGACATGCAGGTAGCACTTAATTATCAATCCATTCATTTAACAAATATTTATTGAGCACCTTCCATGTGCCAAGCACTGTGCGCAGCCCTGAGAATTTAATGGTGAACTAAAAAGGACCCTCTGACCTCATCTAAATAATATTATAGTCTTGACTACTATCCCAGATACAGAAAAAAATTTAGATGTTTATTTCTTTAGAATAGCTATCTAAAAATTTCCTTGATCCAGGAATAAGCATTTGAAGTCTGTTTATACCTATTACCCAACTTCTTTCCAAGAGAGTTCAAAAATAGTAAACATATATTCCTAAAATTTTGAGACTGGGGCAAAGTGGACCCAACTTGGCCATGAGATTCATAGCATAATGAAGAAGTGTTCAGTATAAATCAACCTTAAACCAGCCAGCCAGTTTTCCAGACCTCCAAAGGCACCGCAGATAATAACACCTGCTTCTTCATCATTTCATTGATATCATTGATATCATCAACAACAAAAACCAACCAGTCAAGCACCAAACTTTTATCAAGCACCTATTCTCATTAGCACATTTCCTATTTGAAAAATTGTTGTTTAAGAGATCAAGTCGATTACTTCCAGATGTAGAGTGAATAAATAGTGTGGCTGAACCAGGTCTCTTGTATGTAGGATTTTGGTTGTCCAATAATTTCATTCTTGACTGTCTGTTGAACCGTGGAACAATCAAAATGGTGCCGAACTCACCACCCACAGATGCCAGTGCCCTCAGCCCCTCTGTGCTTGGACACCATGGCTTTTATTTGGATAGGGAAAGAAGAAGGAGAGGGAAAGGGCTGTTTCCACTCTAGGTTCTGACTCGGTAGACCTAAGGTATAGCCTGGAATTTGCATTTTGAAAGTATTGTCCCCACCTCCCAAGTAAGCCATGGTTTTAGCATCTAGAACTTTCCCTCTCACTTGCCCCCACAGGGTCTGGGGTGCTATTCCATCAGGGCAGGCAAGGAACATGTTAGCCTCCGATTCAAAAGGTTGGTTGGAACTCAGGTATTAATGGGCGATTCTGAATCACACTGATACCCCTCTGAGCTAACATTTGCAGGTCAGGTGTGTTTGAGGCCTGATCAGGGACGGCATTGTGCGGACCTCAATGCCCGATTCAAGTTACAGTGGGGTTCCTCAAGACAAAAAAGACATCAGGATCCTGGGACATGATAATGGATATGAAAAGGTGATATTTCAAATGCCAAGCAGAATGAACTGGAAGCAGGTCTTATCATCCACCACTCAGCAGGAAAGAGGTAAAGTGGTCTTCTCAAAAAGTGATGGACAGATGCATCTTTATGTTGCCAGGTGGCTTCTTACCTTGCGTGGGGAGAAAAAGCCACAGAGTTGCACAACGGTGGGCAAACATAGATTTGACAGGACAGCAAGAGAAAAGAGTGCAGCCAATGCAAATATTTATTCAGAATAGACCAACAAGTTGTGCAACCCTCTTATACCACCTGAGCTGAACCAAACTTGCTCAGGGGAGAAAGTGGATGAACGCTAAGATTGTAACGAACGGGGCAGAAACGATCCCAGGGGCCAAGATCTCAGAATGAAGCATGGATGCTTGTAGTTTCCACCCCTTTGAATTCTTTTCGTTTCTTTTTTATCGAAATATAGTTAACCCACAATCCTGTGAGTCCTTTTAGGTAAACCCCTGCTTGCCAAAAAGATGTGTACTTGGAAGAGAGTGTTCCAGAAGCCTTGCTGATGGCCTTGGGTTTTCACAAGTGAGCCCTCGGAGAAAGTGCTTGGAATTGTGTTCTGGGGCATTCTACCATCACAAGGAGGTAACTTGTTCCACCAAACAATGATAAATTCAGCAGTCGTAACAACCAAACTTCCCAGCAGAAGTATCTTCTAGTCACACCCCCAGAGAGACTTGGCCACATAAACAAACTGCCCCAGGGGCGCCTTGGGTGGTGCAGTCAGTTAAGCGTCTGCCTTCAGCTCAGGTCATGATCTCAGGGTCCTGGGATCGAGTTCTGACTTGGGCTCCCTTCTCAGCGAGGAGCCTGCTTCTCCCTCTCCCTCTGCCTCTCTTTCCACCCCCCCCAACTCTTGTGCTCTCTCTCTCACTCTCACTCTCTCTCTCTCTCACACATAAATACATAAAACTTAAAAAAAAAACAACTGCCCTGTATGGATACCCAGCACCATTTTTCATCAGGAATCTCAATCATATAAAGGCCTAATAATAGCAGCTTGTGTTTAAATAGCTTTTAGGCTTACAAAGTATATTTAATATATATCCAAGCCTCAAAACAACCCCATGAGGTATGTCTCATATGCTCCCATTTTACTCACGAGGAAACTGAGGCTTACCCAGGTTAAACAACCATCTAAAATGTTCACCTAGGCATCTACTTCTGACAACGTTGGAGGATTTTTTTTGCAGACTAGCCTTTCCACAGAGAATGACCGGAAGAGTGGGACAGAAATACAAAGAATGTGGTTGAAAGCCTCAGAGAGCTTCCAAAGCAATGACGTCTTGAAAGGTCAATATCTCAGTCCTCTTGGGCTGCTATGGCAAAAAAAAAAACAGTGGTAGTTGCTTTAAACAACAAACAGTTATTTCTCACAGTCCTGGAGACTGGGAAGTCTAACATTAAGGCATCAGCAGATTTGGTGTCTGGTGAGGTGTCCAACCCACTTCCTGGTTCGTAGACGGCCATCTTTTTACCACAACCTCCCATAGTGGAAGAGGTAAGGGATCTCTCTGGGGTCTCTTACACAAAGACACTAATCCCATTCCCAAGGGCTCTGCCCTCATGACCTAATCATCTCCCGAAGGCCCTCACCTCCTAATGCCATCACATCGGGGATTAGGATTTCAACATATGAATTTGGGGGCCACACAAACACTCGATCTATAGCAGCCAAGATCCCAGGGATAAGGGAAGTGCATAGAGGAGAATCTGGCATTCTGTACCCAATCCCCCTCTTGAGGCATCTGCCGATTCCTAGGAAACTTGAGGCCAAGAATCTAAGAAGCCAAGTATAAAGTGGCAACTAAGAAACTAGGGAGCCCATGGAGCTTTTGGAAGTCTCATAGCACAGGGAGACAAAACTTAAAGTTCAGGGCTACCCAGGAGGCCAGAACTTGAGGGGCCAAGATTTCAGAGAGAAGAGAAACATATTAAAGTGAGCCCGACATTCTTTGAGGCATTTGACACAATTGCCTTCCTTTCTGTGTAAAGATACAGCAAGGTTGAAAGCAAAAGGGTGGAAAAGGTATATCACACAACCATTAACCAAAAGAAAGCTGGAATAGCTACCATAATAGCAGATCAAGCGGACTTAAGGGTAAGAAACATTATGAGAGATCAAGGACATTTGATAAAAAAGGTCAGTCTGCTGGGAAGGTAAGACAATCCTGTATGTACATAATAACATAGCCTCAAAATATAAAGCAAAAAGTGACTGAAAAAAAAGAGGAAACAGACAAATCCACAATCTTGGGGAGAACTTTTAACCTAATTTCCTTATTCTTGAAAATCCAAGACCACCAGCAAGCCTTTGAACCACCCTTTCCCAAATACATATGTTCTGGCAAGCAGGGATTCCAAAGAATGAAAAATGTGGATATGAGGTTCATTTGGAGACTTAAATCATTTCTGTAACTGCTGTTTGATTAGTTACTTTCCTCCATAACTGATAAAGAAAAATACAGGCAAAAAGAATCAGGAATAATATAGAAGATTTGAACCACACAAAAAACAAAATTCACACACACAGACACACACACACACACACACCCACAGGTGCGAACTGCAAGTGTACATGAGATATTTATCAAAATTAAATATATGCCGGGCCATAAAACACATCAAAACAAATTTCAAACAATTGAAATCACTTAGAATATGTTCCCTGACCACAGTTCAATTAAGCTAGAAACCAATCTAAAAATATGTATAACTAGGGGCTCCTGGGTGGCTCAGTCAGTTAGGTGTCTGGCTCTTGGTTTCGGCTCAGGGTTGTGGGATCCAGCTGGTCAGGCTCTGTGTTTAGTGGGGAGTCTGCTTGAAAAGTTCTCTCCCTCCACCCCTCCTCTCTCCTTCTCCTTCTCTCTCAAATAAATAAATAAATCTCTTTAAAAAATAAAAATACATATAAACTAGAAAATCATCAAATATTTGGAAATTAAATATTCTACTTCTAAATAAGGCTTGGGTAAAATGAGAAATCACAGTAAAAATTAGAAAATACTTTGAACAGAGTGACAATGAATGAGTGTATATATTTTTTAAAGATTTCATTTATTTATTTGAGAGAGAGAGACAGCGCGCACAAGCAGGGGGAGCTGATAGAGGGAGAGGGAAAAGCACGCTCCCCGCTGAGCAGGGAGCCCGACGCGGGGCTCGATCCCAGGACCCTGGGATCATAACCTGAGCCAAAGGTAGACGCTTAACCGACTGAGCCCCCCAGGTGCCCTGAATGAAGATATTTTATAGCAAAACTTGTGGGATGCAGCTAGAGCCAGGCTTACGTGGAAATTCATAGCCTCAAATTCATAAACTAAAAATACTGAAAGTCAGTATTCATCTCAAGATGGGAAAACAAAGCAAATTAAAGTCACAGTAGAAGGAAGGAAATTGTAAAGACCATCAAAAGAATATTTACATACAATAGAGAAACTATCTACAAAGCCCAAGGCAGTTCTTTGAAGAGAAGGGTGGGAGTTTCACGTAGCCCAAGGCAGAGCCAGACCTAAACCCAGGCACTGACCCTGCCTGCCTCTGTGGGGATGTGACCAGTGGGCAGGAGGGCCAGTTGGGGAGTGCCATAGGGGGCCGGGGGTGGGTGGGGGTGCCAGTGTGACTCGGTGCCCTATAAAAACACAGCACTTGAGAAGTCACTGGACTCACTTTCTGGAAGCTTCAACAATCAAGGAAGGAGTCCCTCAACCTGCCAGGAGCTCTTCTATCAGAAGTTTTTTTTTTTAGCTCTCTTCTCTCAAAGTAACTACAGTATCACATGGTTGTGGACTAAAATCTCTGCATGGCACGGGGCACCTGGGTGGCTCAGTCGGTTAAGGGTCTGCCTTCGGCTCAGGTCATGATCCCGGGAGTCCTAGGATCGAGTCCCGCATCGGGCTCCCCGCTCAGCACAGAGGCTGCTTCTCCCTCTGCCCCTCCCCCCTTTCATGCTCTCTCTCTCTCTCTCTCTCTCTCTCAAATAAATAAATAAAATCTTAAAAAAAAAAATCTTCACATGGCAATATACCGGCTTGGGTCCATTTAACAAAAGGAGTCCCCTGCCCCCATCTCCCTCGAGAGGTCAGGAGTGGCACCGGGCTGAGGGCTGGGATATTTGCTAGCTTCCCCCCCCCCCCCCCCCCCCGAGCTGGGAAAAGGCAGTTGCAGACCTCTGGAAAGCTCCCATTTGGGTTCACGCTTCCCTGATTTTCTTCCGGCCAAGGAATCCAGGTGGCTTTTGCTGAGAGAAAGGGAACTCTCATTTATTGAGTGCCTACTGTGTGCCAACAACTTTAAATTAATGAATCCACTTAATCCTCCCAACCCCTCTGGGCTGTGCGCATTTTTTAGAGAAGAAAATCAAAGGGCAAAGTATCTAAGCAGGCCCCCGCCACGGTCATGGAGCTTTAACTGGCAGCTTTATTTTTCTTTTATGCCAAAGCTCCCTTTCTTGAGAGACGGTCGAGCAAAATAATTAAGAGAACGGGTTTTGCGGAGTCAGACAGACCTTGACTCCCCAGTGACTCCCCCCGTATGGGGTCTGCCACTGAAACTGTCGTGGCCCTGGGCAAGTTAGCTGAGCTCTAGGAGGATGCCGGAACCTTCGTCTTGGAACTGCTGGGAGGATGGCATGAGCCAGTGCAGACAAGTGCTAGATTCAGCGCCGGGTTCGTGCCCTCGCTGTTTCTCTGGTTATCGCGCTGCCTCTCTGCCTCCATCTGCCTCTGGAGCTGACCGGACGGCTGCACCAGCTTCGCCTGATGCCATTCTCAAGAGCCCGATCGGCCGGCCAGAAAGAGAAATGAGGAAGTTCCAGCTGGAGGCGAAGCCCGGGCCTCAGCAGTCAGGCCCCATGGGTTTTGTTTTGACCACTGAGTCACGTAGTGACCAACGATCACACGGAACATTGGCCAACTCTCCTGTTGTTCCTCGGGGGTAAAGCTATCAACAAAACCTCCCGTTTGGCCCCCGAAAATTCACTACCTGCTTTAAAACGTCCTCAGGGTGGGGGGGGGGGTCTGAGGGCGGGAGTGGGGAGGGGGTGGGAAAGGTTTAGGAACCAGAATTAGCAATTGTTCTTGATGGGATCGTTTCATGCTTCCATCAGGCTTTCTTTTTAACTTCTCCCCGGCCCAGCTGGACTTCTGGTAGATTTGAACAGAACAGCCCCTACACAGATTATGAAAAGAATCTTGAAGGATCAGAGATGAGTCCGGTGGCTGCGTACGGGAGGTGTTCAGGCGTCTGTCAGATGAGTGTGAATGTCAGGGCAGCCGTTCATTGCAGCCAAAGCGCTGGGATGCAAAATCTAATTTATTTTTGGCTTTGGCCTTCTGCTTGGCCCATGGGCTTCACGTGTGTCTGAAGCAGCAGGCCCCATGCTAGAAAAACTTCCCAGCTCTGCTCCTGGTAGCACTGAGCCATGCGCTGGAGCTCCCGGTTCGTGCTGGGCTTGGCCTTGTAACACTCATCGCAATTATGACTCTTTATTCCGTGGCTGACTTCCTTGACTGGTCCATCAGGGAGCCCAGAAACTGGCGCACAGAGGATACTTGATGAATACAGGTTGAACAAATGAATGAACGGAGAACGAATGAACGACTTCCTACCCCACACACCAATGCTTGGAGCTGGTGTGTGTCACAGATTTCAGTTCTGCACAGCCTCTTTCCCTTTTCTAGATTGTACCTCCCCGAGTCTGCTGGATTGAAATTAGGAAATGCATAGGGTAGTGTGAGACCTGCTCCCTCGCGGACTTGAAACCCCAGCCCCTTCAGCACCTCGCAGGTGGTCACAGGCTCCTCTTGCATCCCTCCGGGGGGGGAGGGGGGGGCAGAGTCAGGGAAGTCAGCGACTTCCTATCTGTCCACACGGTGATTCATCTTGCTTTAATGTTGCCCCATCCTGTGCGAGTGGAAATCTGGCTACTAGAGAGCCACGGCCGGCAGAGCCACCTCCTAGAAACCAAACACACATCGGGCAGAGCTCACTGGTTTCCATCTCCCACGGAGAGGGGCAGATCATCTAAATGCTGATTAAGTCATGAGCTGTTGGTATGGCGACATTTCACTCTGAAGCGCCACAGATCCAGGCAGCCTCAAAGAGATGACATTTCTTTTCATTCTGTACATTTCTTTTCATTTCTCCCACAGGGAGAGAGCTGGCCAGAAGGCAGGGAAAAACTCAGATGAAAAGTGGTGGTCTAGAATGGTAAGTGTCCCAAGAAGCAGGGCTAAGGGAGGGGCCGGCGGAGTGGAAGAGACAGGATGACAAGGGCAGCCTTCATGCTTTGAGCCTGTACCAAGGCAGCTGCTAGTGTGGGCGTGTGCACACACACACACACACACACGTGTGTGCTCATCACTCCTGCAGGCAGAGACTTCCAGAGCTCATGGGTACACGTGGTCATCTTGTTCCTGCCCAAGAATGTCCTGGAAGCTACCTGCCTTACCCCTAAAAGGCTTTCCTCCCCACTGGTTTTGTGGCTCTTCTGACTTGACTACAAACACAAGCCTGATTCGGAATGATAGACATATAGGTGCCCCCACTCGGATCCCCGTTTTGGCCGATGCACCCTGGCCCCCCCCCCCCACTGCTGTGGGCTGTTGGCGGCTGAGACGATTGGCTCCAGCCAACCGGGGCACAGTGCCCCGCCCCTGGCAGCCCACAGCCAATAACCAACTGAAATGGGGGCATAAAAAACCTACCCCCTTGCTTTGAGGTGAGATGACTCTCGTGCCATTTCTACTCCAAGAGCCACCATGGAAGTAGGCTAACGCAGGACTCCAGCTGGACCACATCCTCACTTAGCTCCTTCTGCCTTGTCTAGCTTCCCACCCACCCGTCTCCTGAGAACACTCTCTCAATGAACGTGAACAGGAATCTCTGTCTCAGGCACGGCTTCTAGGGTTGAAGACTTACAAGAGGCATGAATACAGCCACTGCGCACATCGCACTTCCCATGTGCCAGGAGTTCTAAGTGCTTCATACGTATTCCCTCACTGAGTCCTTACAAATCTACCCCATGAGGTGAATGGTACCAATATCTCCAGTTAGCAGTTGAGACCACTGAGGCACAGAGATGTCATGTAATTTGCCCCATGTCCCACTGTAAGTGATGGAGCCAGATTCGAACCCGCCCAGTCCAACCACAACTGCAATCCACACTGATTCTCATAACTCTCTTTAACACCTGCTCATGTTCCTTTTCAGAAAGCAAGTTCAGCTCTCCCTCATTCTTTCTGTAAGCTCTAATATCCAGGGAATCAGGGACATTTTGAAACTATCATCCTGAAAAACAAATCTCAATAACGCGAATGGGTTTCCTCCAGTCGCCCCCACTCGTCCGATCCCAGCCAGCATTATGTAAAGATTAATTTCATACTTGAGAAGATGCTGAGCGGTCTGCACGGCTATGGCTACAGAAAGTATCCTACTTCAGGGAGAGTAGGAACGACAGCTCCAGAGCACAGCGTTTTCCAAGTGAAATCCTGTCAAAGCACACTTTCAGATAGTCTCAGTGGTCGTGGCTGAGAGTTACCCAAGGTAGGGGGATAGGGAGGGCTGAAGCAACAGAAATGGGTTCATAGAGCCACTAAAAGACACGTTTAAAGCAGCGTTCTATGATAACAAAACACTGCAAACGACCCAAATGCCCATCAAAAGTAGAAAGGAAAAATAAACTGGGGTGGATGTGCACAGTGGATGACTCTATGGCAGTGGGAATCGTAGAACTATAACTACATAGAAAACTATGGAAGATGTTCACACACATGATGTTGAACAAAAGAAGTCACAAGAGCATATACTGCAAGAATGCATCTACATTAAGCTCAAAACCAGACAAAACTGATCTATTGTGTTAGAAGACGGTGTAGTGGTTACCTTTAGTGTGGGAGGTGCCTCGAAGGGGGCAGGAGGGGGTCTTCTAAAGTGCCGGTCACGTTCTGTTTCATGATCTGGGTGCTGGTTTCGTGGGTGTCTTGACTTTACGCAAATCTACCAAACTGTACGCTTGTGATTTGTGTACTTCCTGGAGGAATACCATATAGCCCAATAAAAAGCTAAAAACCTGATCTAAGACAATTTTGTTAACAGAAAGAAAGCCTCTCCCCACCCGATTCCCATAGACAGGCTGCCTTTTTTTTTTTTTTTTTTTCCAGAAGGAAAATTATTTCAATGAAGACTAAAGCAGTTTTCTCACCCAGTGATCGCGTTTGTAAGTTCAGATTCCTGAGGGAGGTATTAAGTGGCTCTTCAGAGATCTCTCCTTATTCCTCATATTCGGCCCTGCACTGATTTTTGGAATGTTCTCTGTATTCCAAAGCACTGGTGCTCATTTACTCAGAAATGGGAAAGGAGACAACAGAGGCATTCGTGAACCACCGGAATAAAATGTCTGTGTAGGCCCGATCCGTGTTCAGCTGGGGCGTATGTGTTGATGATGGTGGCCAATAAGGAGGGCAGGGGAGGGCTGCCTTCGGTGCCTCCTTCGGGGCCTGTCCCCAGTGATGTGCCCCTCCACCCCTCCCTCAACACAATGAGCGAGTAACCGCAAAGAAACCAAGAGTCTAGCTTCCAATAACCCTGTCAATTTATTTCAATACACAACAGGGTCCCTGATGTGGAAAAATCAGATTTCTAGGCCTCTTCAACATCTGTTTCTGGCAATCGTGATGTGTTATCTTTTTTCATTGCAAAAAGCAGCTGGTGAGTTGTCATGCCATTTCATTAAAAAAAAAGAGAGAGAGAGAGAGACTGAGCAAAATAAGCCATGCCTTCTGAGAGATTATTTACGACTTCACCAGAGAGAAGCCAGAGAAATACTCTCTCTTCGGTACATGGAAGGCCTTTCTCTCTGTTCACATGGGGGGTACAGGGTCACATTTGAGAAAACGTGAATGTGCGCTAATGATTTGTCACAAATTACATCTATCCTTTGCCTACAGGCTGGGGTTGATGTCCATGTATTAGCTCGTTTGCTTCACATTTATTGAACATCTACTATGAGTCAAGCATTGTGCTGGGTGCTGAGGACATGGCAGGGGATTAGACAAAGACCCTAACTTCTGGGAACTTAAAATCCCTCGTGAAAGATCTATTTACAACACAACCAGGTGCTGGGTCAGGGACCTGCTCCTCCAGCAAAACTTGGATCTTCTTTAGCACAGAAGCCTTCTTTCAGAAAAATATGCCGGCTTCTTAATCTCCCCGCCAACTCAGTGTTCCCAGGTCACAGCAGCTGCTGCTCAAGAGGCTTCTCAAGCTTTTCCCCTGAGATATACCTGTGGGTGTAAGCCAAGGTGGAGCTTGTTTGTGTTAGAAGGTTCTGGATGATCTGACCTCCGCCCCAACCTTTTTAAACTCCTCTCCTAGGAGTCTCACTCTTCCACCTTGCTCACTATACTAGGGTCACACTAGGCATCTTTCTGATCCTCAAATGTGCCAAGCTCTTGACCGTCACCTTAGGACCTTTCTGTTAACTGTCTTCCCACCCCAGATTCTTTTGATCCCAAGTCTTCTCAGGAAGTAGTTCAACAATATCTTCTTGTTATCGAAATACCAGCTGAAATGCTACCCCTCAGACAGACTTCTCCTGACCATTGCCTAAGATGGCTCCCACCCCATGACTCTCCATCACATTATGTTGGTGTTTCCTGCTCTGTGGACATGTGGATTGCTGGTCTCCCCGGCCCCCACAGAATGTAAGAGCAATAACATGGGGACCTCATCTACCTAGGTTACTGCTGGATTCCTAGCACACACTCGATACGTATTTCTTGAAATTTTTAATAAACAGAAGAATAAATGGCAAACTATTAGGAATAATATAGAAGTCCAACCATTGAAGATCTGTGAAATAATTATGGTATAGCTCTGCAAATGGGCTGTCGTAGATCCGATAAAACTTATGTCGTGGCTTAGTGTTTTTCAAACTACCGATTGTGATCTTTATGTGGATCATGTAATCAACTAATGAATCATGAAACAGAGTATTCTATTATATGCTATTTCGTTATAATATGGAATACAAAATATCGGAGTGCACGATATACACTAAGGGCAAGTATTGGGCAGTTATATGTACGGGCGTATGTGTGTTTACTCAGTAGCAACATAAATATATTTTTTACTACGGATCATGGTAAAAAATTGGAAATCACTGTGGTGCAAGATTAATAACTAGAAAATATATTCATAATAAATTAAATGGGAAGAAGTGGGTTGTAAGAGTAAAGACGGTGTGTGTGTGTAAGATAAAATATTAAATCGAAACACTATTAGCTTAAAAGAAAGCACAGAGAAACATAGAAAACCAGCTGAAAAAAATATTAATGAAAATACAGAGTAGATTTTTCTGGGCAATTTTATTGCTTTCTTCCCATATTCATTTTTGTTTTGTAAATTATCTGCATTGAACGTGTAATATTTTAAATGTAAGTTATTTCTAGAAGATACTGTCTGGTACTCTTTAGAAAAACGGGCTTTTCTTTAATAACAGTACCTCAATGACGATGCCGTAAATTACTGCAAATAGGCTTTTAAGTGCCTAAAGAAAGCGTAATTACGACTGGGAGTTCTCTGTACAAAGTGTCTCATCTCACATTATTTTGTCTAATCTCCATAACGGTATACAAGGGGGGAGACAAGGTACAGTCATCTTTATTTCACAGGAGAGGAAACTGAGGCACGGAGAGGTGAAATGACCTGTCCCCAGTCACATTGCAAGGTAGTGGTTAGCCTGGCAAAAGCCCAGAGTTGCTCTGCTCCCTGCACTTCCCCTAGGATACAGCAACCCCCTACACTCGTGCTGTCTGGGGTACAGTCATCCGCTCCGCACCTCTGTCCTGAAGACCTGACGTTTCCTTCTCTCATTCGTCTGTCCTTCTCCTATGGCCTCTAGCCGGCCAGCTCTAAAGAATGGTTCAGCCGCTCCCTCAGCCATATTCCTGTCCCTAGAGCCACGAGGGTGTTGCGCTCTCTGCGTATTCACTGGGGACACTACAACATGGGGGTTATGTGCTATTAGAGTTTAAATCCTGCTTCTGCCACTAACTAGCTCCGCGATCTTGTAAAGTACCTGGATAATGTCTGGCATTATACTCAATATAAGTTATTGCAAAGTAGTAGTAGTATTATATAGTTTGGGAGGGTCCTGTGGCCAAACCACGTTCACACGGTGCCCTCCGATTCTCCTCATTCCCCCCCCCCCCACCACACAGAGCGGAATTCCCTGTATCGCCCTCCTTATATTGGCACTGATTGCAAAACTCTTCTTGGTGTTCTGTTCCAAGAGAGCTCCCGAATTATCCCTCTTGTGTTTGAAGCTGCAGCTGCCAATGCTGGCGGGTTCCTGACTATATGGACCTATGAGTCCCACTGTTGGGGTAGAAGCCTCCAAGAACAAAATCAGTAAGGGTCCACGTTACAGACACTTTCGGTTTTGCCTCCCAGTATCTGTTACCTCCCCCTTCCAGCAACACCCCAGATTTCTGCTTAGGCGAGGATCCCTCCCTCCAGCCTAAGCACAAATGGTCTAGGTGGGGCTCCACCCCTTACACCAGGGTGTAGAAAACAGAAAGAGAGAAGGGGTCACGTTCTGGTAGTTCCTGTCGAAGTCTCAAGCTTCCCTCTGATTGGGGTAGCAAGCCTTGGAAGTGAGGAAATAATGAGAAGCCACTGCCAATGTCCTCCCCCCTCCTCCCCTGCACACACACACTGTGTGAGATCTGAGAATCAAGCAAGAGGCTGGAGGAGAATGGGGCAGAGTCTCTAGGCCGGAGTCTCTGAATCAAGCCTTACCTAAAGCTAGCCTATACCCTGAACTTCTCTAGGATGTGAACCAGCACTTTCTCTAATTGTCCCTTAAGACAGTTGAAGTTGGGTTTTTTGACAGTTGGAAAGAGTCCTAGCCGATAAATTCTTGCAACAGAAATGTCCATAGAACCATTAGTGAAAAACAGCGGAGAAAGCCTAGGGGAGAACAGAGCAGACCGAAGGCCTGAGGAAAATTCAACAGAAGTCACAGCGCGTGGTGTTATAGTCTCCACGCCTCCCTGGGAAAATCCAACCTAAACGTCCTTTCTAGAACTGCAGCTTCCATGTGCCTTCATGTGAAAATATGCCTCCTTATTCAGAGGTACTTAATGATTTCCTGCCTAAGCTAGTTGGACCCCCGAAAAGGCCAGGAGAACACGACTTTGAGCAAAAGTGGTTGTAACAGAACTTGAGACGCAAGAGAGTCACTGGCATGAAACACACGAAGGCCCTAGCCTTAGGCCCCCTGAGAAAGAACAGCTATCGGAGGCCAGAGAGCGGCAGACCTGGAGGACACATGGGTTCACCATTTGTTTCATCTTAAAGGCCAAAGGCTTCCTGGTCCAGGCCTGTGGTACTCAGAGGAACTGGGTTGGCTGAGCCCACGACTAAACCTATTCCCTACGAGTCTACAAATATCCCTGAGATACTGCAGAGTGGACTGTGACAGGCAAGCTTGCCAGGGAATGAGATGTCCATCACTGGAAGCATTTAAGACAGGGTCTGAGTGGCCATCACCAAGGAGCATTGCGGAGAGAATTCCTCCACTGGAAAGTGCGTGTGTGTGTGTGTGTGTGTGTGTGTGTGCAGATAATACACAGCCTGGGAAAACAAGGAGTATAAAGTCGAGGGAAGAACAATTGGATTTTTGTTGACTTTGGGTCATTTTGATCGGACCCTCTCTCCCCTCTGCACCACCCACACCCCTCTCCCACTCACACACCACAGGGTTGAATGACTTCTCAGAGAGGCGGTACTTCGCCCCAGCACCCCTTTCATTTCCCCTCACCTCTGACAGGCAGAGGAGTTGCTCTGGCCAATCTCAACAGTGGCCAGGAGACCAGAATGGCAGCCATCTGGGAGAAAATGCAAGTCATCAAGGGCAGGAAAAAGAGGACAGCTGGCTCACTGCTGCTTTTTCACCTTTCCTCTACTTCCTAAACCACCCTCTTGGCTGCCTTATTGGCAGGTGTGGACTGGAAAAGGCTGCTTGTGGTGCCAAGTAAAGACCAGCCCCCCCTGCATTCCTGAGTCAGGCACAGGCCGTGTGCAGGGAGCTCCCGTGCTGAGCCAGGCGGCCTGAGGATGGGACTTCCTGGTGGGAGAGTGTGGGGGCCGCCGTGCTCCCTGTCAAGGAAAGAGCCGCGGGACTGCCTTCACTCCTGCACACTTGAAATCCCACAGAATCTGATAGGTGTGATAAGGGCCTGCATTGCCCAGAGAGTTCAAGAAAGAGGCCCTCCTTGCAGGAGGGGCTGAGGGTCATTTTATCTGGCAATCTCCAAAACAAGATGGTGCCCGCTCCTGGAATCTGCTCTGGGGGCCCCAAATTTCAACTTGAGGTCACTTGGGTCTCTTGTGACTGGTGAATGGAGGTGAGAAAAACAGCAGGAGGGGAGGTAGAGAGTAGAGAACTTAGGGTTTAGGCTGTTCTCAGTCAAGGGTGGAAGATCCTCCACACTTGAGGCACATTTCTGTAAATGAGAAAGTCATCCTCCCCTCCTAGTGAGCAAGGGCGGAGTCCCTCCTCCCCAGACTTCACCCTGGGAGGAGTTTTTAATCATTAGCTTCAGGTTGATAATAAATCACAAACACAGCTTTGTGTTCTCTGAGATAGAAGCAGGGGACTGGTGTGTGTGTGTGTGTGTGTGTGTGTGTGTGTGTGGTGGGAAGAGTTTGAAAAGAAGATAGATATTCCATTAATTCCCCAAATATATCTTAAAAGTGGTCTCATTAAACCTTATGACTAAAAGGCATTTAATTCACAAACTCTTTCTCAGAGGCTCGAAGCTTCCACAGTGAACTGTGTCAGAGAATCTTTGACCACAGTGCTCAGGTGGGTTGATCCCTCGGCTCCGTCCAGGCATGTCCACCAGTGTGCTAGATCACTGAGCCTTGCACGGAAATTACACCTGGAATCCACACCCGAGCTACATCAAAAAAAGCCAAGGCTGAATGATTACCCTGAATTTTGGAGACAATACTGATAATCGAGTTGGGTAGTTCCAGGCTAAAAAGAAAGAAAAAAGGATTTTGTCTTTTATCCAAATAAATACAGCCTAAATGGATAGTTTTCCATTATGGCATCATTGTAGCTCTGCAGGCTCCTTGAGAGCCTTTTACAAATTCTTACATGTGAAAAAAGAATTCTTCCACATGAGCTCCAAAGTTCATTTTTGGTGGCTTAAGGTTTTTTTTCCCCCCCCACTAGGCTTTAAACTGATGGGTTTTGATTAAGACAAGATGTATCGTCATTGCAGCCGGGATGGTTCGAATGCTTTCTTTTGTAACTATAGATACATTTGATACACTGTGCTCAACTAAATAGATGTGGTGTCATTCAGGGGCGCCTGGGTGGCTCAATGGGTTAAGCGTCTGCCTTCGGCTCAGGTCATGATCTCAGGGTCCTGGGATGGAGTCCCACGTCGGGCTCCCCACTCAGCCAGGAGTATGCTTCTCCCTCTGCCCACACCCTGCCCCCCACATCTCGTGCTGGCTCTCTCTCTCAAATAAATAAATAAAATCTTAAAAAAAATAAAATAAAAAGATGTTGCGTCATTCATTTGCATTCTGCTCTGTGCCTATTTCCAATCCGACGCAGGACTCTACCCAGGACTCTACCCACGAAACAAAGAGCCTCATGATCGGAGCTGTGGCTGATACTTTGGTGGGTTCCCAGGGCCCATTATATTCCTCCGTGCAGAGCTGATGCCCTAATAAATGTTTGTTAAATTGAATGCAGGGATTTCATGAGCTCCAAGCCACTCGTGAGTCACTGGCGTCGGCACAGCTAATTGACAGGCTTGACCCAGGATAAAAATGGAACTGGGCCACATAGAGACAGTAAGGCCACCTTCTTTCCACACCAAGGTTTCTCTAAGTATAGCTTGCCAACTACCAGCATCACAATCACCGGGGTGTTTGCTAAAAATTCAGATCCTTGTGCCGCCCCCCTTAGGAAATAAGAATGTAGGGGATGGGGCCCCGGATGGTGGGTGCTAAATTAGAGGACCTGTACCCTCCCCCCTGCCCTCGGCAGGTGCTTTTGAGAAAATGCTACTTCTGTTATAAGCTTGAACCTAAAAAGAGCGCATCTCATTGAACCTAAGACACGGTCCGTTGCCAAATGCAGGGTTATTTTCTGAGACATCCTGAGAGGAAAAATAAAGCTGCCAACCACACTCTTGCTGCCCCACTGTCCACATGAGCCATCCTTACGTCATGGGGGTAGGGGAGGGGAGGGTCTTAAAATTGCTGAAATGTGGAACATGCCCCCTGCACTCCCCAGAGTTTAGTAACCACTTAACTGTCTCCCAGGGTGTGTGGAAGGGGGTGTGCACACATGAGAGATGCCTGGACTATCTCTACTATATGTAAATAGGGCCATTTGATCTTTATTTTCCATTAATTTGTTGTGATTTGGGGGGCTGTTTTCTAAAGAACTGTGATGAACCAACATCAGGATACCCAATGCCAAATAAAGGTTTTGGATTTACTTTTTTTAAAAAGAGAGAGAGAGAGAAATTGGATAGAGGCCAGAGGAAAGCTTGATTAAATGATGGGCACATAGCTCCCAAGGAAATCCTAAAGAAAATCCCCTAACTAGAAGGCCTCCGGGTTTAGGAAAAGTCTGGAAATGCACAAAGGAATGCAGCTTGAGGAAGAGAGCTAAGCAGGTGTACCACTCTAACTTTGTCCCCGGAAGAAAAGGAGGGCACACTGCTCTGGAAAACATCAGCTGTCCCCTCACAGCATCACCAGCAGGCTCGTCCCTAACATCTGCAGGACTGAGCCAAGCACACAAATGGAGGTCCTCGTACCATATGTCCGAATGCTTGAAAGTTATATACCAAGCTAACAAATGTTTACGTTGAAAAGCTTCTTTCAAAAAAAAAAAAAAGAAAAGCTTCTTTCCTCCTATCTTGACAAATAAACTGTCATAACACTGGGAAGGCCAGCTGTGAATTCAGAATTTGGGGCTCGTTAGAGTTCCACACTGGAATTTGGGGGTGCAGAGAGAGCTGGAGCTCAGCCACCCCCCTGCTTTTCCCACCCACAGTGTGGGTACATGGATGTGGATGCTTCCGCCACCTCGCCAGGCTTCTACAGACCTTCTCGTTTCCACCTTCTAAACAGCCACACCTGTCTGCCCCTCCAGCCTAGAGCAACGCATCCTGGTGGTGCAGGCAGCCCCGTGTGGGCCCTGGAAGCAGGGAATTCAGGAGTCCAGGAATCTGGAGAGTGTTCTAGGAGGGCAAGTCCTGAGTGGGCACATCCCGTTGGCCCTTCAGAATCTTGCTTGGGGGAGAGGGGAGGAGCCAGAGAAGAGAATCTCTTAAACAGTGTTTCTCAAACTTGAATGCACACCCGAATCATCTGTGGAGTTGGCGAAAATGCAGATCCTGCTTCCTTAAGTCTGGAAGCCCAAGAGTTCTCACTTCTTTTCTTTTTAAGATTTAGTTCGTTTATTTGAGAGAGAGAGAGCGCGCGCAAGCACGAGGGGTGGGGGCGGCGGGGCAGGGGGAGAAGCAGACTTCCCGCTGAGCAGGGAGCCTGATGCAGGGCTCGATCCTAGGACCCTGAGATCATGACCCGAGCCGAAGGCAGATGCTTAACCGACTGAGCCACCCAGGCGCCCCAAAACATTCTCACTTCTAACAAGCACCCAGGTGATGCTGATGCTGCTGGTCCATGGACCACACTTTGAGTAGCAAGGGTCTAAAGCCCTAGGACCCAGGACAGACGTCCCTCTGGCGCTGGTCTAAAGGTGGACGGTACTTCCCATAAGTGTGGGACCAAGAGATGTTTAATGAATGCTTGCTCTGTTATGTGAGTTGCTTGATAAATGAGCAGGGGAGGAAGGAGTGCAGAAGGGTAGAAAGAAGGAGGAGGGAAGGAAGGGAGGGAGGAGCAGGAAAGAAAAAGAGGAAGTTCTTTCCCCTAGAATTGGACATCGTCTGCGTTACTCCAGCAGTCTGTGTTCACTGCGACTTGCTTGATACTACCAGCCTTTTCTACACCAGTTTTTCCCCCTTTTCCCTGTATGTTTGCCCTCTGGTTTTTCTAAGTCCTTCAAGGACAGTGACCAAGTGTTTCAGCTCTCTTCTCTGCACTAATTCACTTTCAGCAAAGCCTTGCTTGAAACCCAGGTATCTTGGCCCACAGTCCTGGATCCTCCCCCCATCACCACCGTGTCTGTGAAATAGAAGAAATGTTAATTTGGAGAGACGGTGAATCTTCTGGAAATTTCCATATCACTGAAGATTCAGAAAGTCAGTTCGCATTCCCTCTGTACCCTTTAGTTATTAAATCATAAACTTTAATTTAAGGCATTTTAAAGGGCCCAAAGGAATTTTAATTTGACGTGAATGACTTTCAAATCTGAATAATAATCAGATCATATAAAACTGTACAATCTCTATTACTCTTAAATAATAGAACAAGTTTAAAAATAATCAACAGCCAATGTAAGACTCCTGTATAATTCAATCGGACCCTTATTTTCTGGGCTAATGAAGGAGGAAGTGAGGGAAGTAATTCCAAATCATTTGTATGTGACTTTGCATAAGATGGACACTCCTACCTTCTGAGTCTGTTTCAACTAATGACATTCTTTAAGGAAAGGACTGCTGTGGCAGAATAGCCCGGGCAATACCTGGGAGGTATTAGCCTCTGGCCTTGAGCACTGAAATCCAAACCAAGAGGTAAGCATTCACAAAGCTCATCAGAAGGCAATTCCGCCCCCCCCACACACACCCTTGTCGAAACAAATGGTTTGCTCTAGAGACACATCGGAAGGTATTACCCGAACCTGCTTTGAGAACAAACATGGAGTGACCACCCCGTGAGGAGAGTTTAGGGTCTTTGCAGGAGAGGAAGAGCTGTCCCCTATGCAAAGATCTTTGTCCCACTCCCCCCAGACTGGTAGCAGAGAACACACAGACGTCATTGCTGCCACATACATTGGCATAGGTCATCAGAGCAAAGCACCTCTCACACTCAAAACACCCCAGAGCACCGGACGCAGGGAGCCATATTGAGTCCAGAAAGTGAATAAGGTCAGCCTACGTTGAGTTGGGTCACACGGGAAGGGGCCCTCCATGGCTTGGGCTCACAGGTTGGAACAAGAGTGCTTCTCAAATATGAGTGGGCATCACAATCGCCTGGCGGGTTTGTGAAAATACGGATGGCCCCACTCCCAGAGTTTCCTATTCAACAGGCACGGAGTGAAGCCTGAGAATCTGAATTTTTCACAAGTTGCCGGGTGATCCTGCGGCAGCTGCCCTGGAGACCACACGATGTTGAGAACCATGAGACCATGAAACTCTGACTACACCTGGTAGCATCTCTTTCTTTCTCTTGACTGGCAAAATTGGACAGGTGCCAACTAGCCCTCCGCTTCTTACTGGGATCCTGACAGGCACCCCAAATTCCACCATTAGCAATCTGCTTCTTTGGACTGGAGAGTGGTCTCCCATTAAAGAAATCACCTGTCAAGTATAGAAACACCTGGAAAAGGTCCAACCTTGCCAAGCAGCACGTTAGTGCAGGGCTTCTCAAACTGGAGCCACTGGAAGCGCCTGAGAAACACTAGAAATGCTGATTCCTGGGCCTTGCCCCCAACGATTCTGGCTTAATTCATTAGGGCAAAGACCAGGACTTAATCATTTTCATAGTTCCCCAGTGGGATCGTGATTGATCTCAGTTCAAAACGCACTGCTTGAGCAGGAATTAAACCAGGTGACACAATGGTCAGATCCCAGGCGTGGGGATCTGGGTGCCACGATTTGCATGTAGTGAAATGAAGAAGCATCAGAAACAATGTTGACTGCTTCTCAGTTTCCCTCAGGCCCAACCTTCGGTCTGGGCCCATGTGGAGTTGAAGAAACTATGTCCTCAACTTGGACACCTACCTTGACTGAGCACTGAGCGTGACTGGTAGATGGAAGTTGACTTGGTTGTACTGCCATCACAAGAACAGGTGCTACCAGGGCTGAAATGCATCTGGACATCCATCTGGCATCTCAGAAATTCTAAAAGAGGCCTGGGGAAAGCAGGTCTTGCTCTCTTTGTCAATTGAATAAGCGGTATCTTTAAGCTAAGCACCAGTTTAGCCACAAAAACAGTAACAACATGGGCTTTCCCTTCCCATCCTTAGTTGGGAACAGGCTCGGGGGAGCTTGAACAAGAGCCACGCACAAAAGAGTGAGCAGCACAGGTAGAATATAAAAAATGACTTTTGGCTGTCACCGAGCTACATGTCACCTAGTCATCCCCTTCTCCTCATGTCTTGAATATTTTATCACCTGGCTCGCCTCTCCACCACTGCCATGAGTATCATTCTTGGTGATTTCAATGTCCAACATAGGTAATCCTTCTGACTCTAGCTTCTCAGATCTTTGATCTTTTCTCCTCTCCCAATTGTGTCTCTGTCCTATCTCAGATGCCTAGACTTGTTACACCGTAGATGTGGTCATTACCAATGGCTATGTCCCCAACGTAATCTCAATGTTAAGTGTCCCACTCTCCAACTACCACCTCCTACTCTTCCACATCACCCTCTCTAATACCCCCACTCCAGCAATTCTTGGATCTCACTGGGAGTTCTTATCCACTGATCCTACCAGCTCTTCACTCCCATCAGTATTCTGTAGCCTCACTGCCCTCCTCACCTGCTTTGATCCTATCATAACTCCCACTCCCTTTCTCTCCACTTCAACCATCCCAGTCCCTCCCCCATCTGTCCCGCCTTCACACCCCGATGCTGGGTAAATCCACCTCCCCACTTCCCTGGCACCCGCACACAAGGAGCTGAGGCAGCTCCATGATCACTGGTCTTACCTTCGATTCATGACCATGAATTCCAAGTAGGTCTGTAAGGCTGCTAGCATCCTTCAACGTTTTCCTACTCAGTCTATGCTACTCTCTGCAACAATGAAGCCACTCTTTCTCATCTCTCCTCAAATCTGCAACACTCCCCCTTTTGTCTTCACTCTTGGCTGATGGTCTTGCTTATTTCACAGAGAATATAGAAGTAATCAGAAGTCCACTTCCAGAACCCGCACCCAATTTCCCAGCCTCTCTGCAACTGTGATCAGATCCTCCAACTTCTCTCCTGTTACAGTAGATGAGCTGTCCGTGCTCCTGTCTAAAGCCAAAATGAAATGTACGTGCACTGGATACCCCAGCTCCAGCCTGCTCAAGACTTGCCTCCTGCCCCCTCCTGCATCATGAAGTTAGCCCACCCAACTAGAGCATCCCCATCTGCACACAAGCCTCCTCGGATGTCAGGAATTTAAACAGATCCCAGAAGCCCTCCTTTGATGCTACATCCTTTTCCAGGTACTGCCCCATTTCTACACTCCCCACCTACAGCAAAACTCAAGTCATTTCTACTTATTCTCTCTACCTCCTCCTCTTCTCTCTCTCTCTCTCCCCCTTTTGAGCTTGTTCTAGCAAGGCTTTCATCCTCACCATCCCACAGAAACTGCTCTTTTTCAGGGTCACCAGTGATGCCCACAAGTAAGTCCAAGACAAATTCTCAGACCTCAGCCTAACTTGACCCATCAGCACCCTTCTCCTTCTGGAAACAGTTTCTTCTCTGGGCCTTGCAGATACTACACCTTCTTGGATATCTTCCTACCTTTCTTGATGTTCTTTCCATCTCTTCTGCTGGTTACTCTTCATCTTCCTGACCTCTAAATGTTGGAGTAAACTGGCATTCAATGCTTGGACTTCCTCTCTTCTCTGTCTACACTGACTCCCTAGGTGCTCTCATCTTGAATCTCAGGACCTTAAGCATCATCTACTTGCTGACCACTCCCAAATTTAAATCTCTAGCCTTGACAACTTCCAGAACTCCAGGCTTGTATGTCCCATTGCTTTCTCAAAATCTCTACTTGAATGTCGGTTAGACTTCTCAAACTTAATGTATCTTAAACCAGAATCTCCATTCCCCTCACCCAAACTTGCTCCCCCTGTGGTCTTCCCCAGGGCAGTAATAACATCATTCTTCAAATAGCTCAGGACAAAATTCTTGGTGTCAACCCCAAATCTTCCCCTTTTTCTTATATCCTACATTCAATCCATCTGTAAATCCTATTAGTTATACCTGCAAAATATATCCAGAATCCAACCACTCCTCAGCAGAAATCACCCCTGCCACAAGGAATTCATCTGCCATCATTTTTTAGCTGCATGTTTACAACAGGCTCCTGGTTGTTCTCCCTATTTCCACCATTGACCCTGATAGTCTCATCTCAGCACAAAGCCAGAGTTGTCCTTTTAAACACATAATTCAGATAATTTCATTTCTCTGCTCAAAATCCTCCAGTGGTCTCTTAGCTCATTTAGAATGAAATCCATGGTCCTCTCTGCAGCCTACATGATCCTACATGGCCTGCCCTACTACCTCTAGGCCCTCATCTTTTGATCACTTAGTTCCAGCTATAGTGAACTCCTTGTCATTTCTAGAATATTCCATATTTAGGCTTACTGTTTCCCTAGGCCCAAATTCTCTTCCCCTAAATAGCCACATGGCTCATTCCTTTGCTGAGTTTGGATGTCTACTCAGAGGTCCCCACATCATAGAACTCTCTCCTAACCTTACCTGCAGTAGGATTCCCATCTCCTCATCCCTCTACTTGATTTATTTTGCTTCATATCATCTGAAAGTATATTCTGTCTTACTTTGGTTCCCTCAAAAACAGAGCCTGAGACAAGGGCTCCAGCACAAGTAGTTTATTTGGGAGGTAATCCCATGAAGCAGGAGTGAGATGACAGGGACAGTGAGACATGGAAGAGAAGGAAAGGTCAATGTAAAGGTGCTTTATCAAGGTTGCCACTCAGGCCACTCTGGGCTGGGGTTATTTGGGCTCAGTTTCACTGGAACCCCCTGAAAAGTATACAGAATGCCTCCCAGAATTTTTGGCTGGAAGTGCTGAGTTTACCCCTGAGAGTTAACTCCCCCACACAGCCAGGGGACTTGATTGAGGGCTGAACAATCCCAAGGTATTGGAGAAACTCCAGAGAAGAAAGTAGAAAAAAAAGAAAAGAAAATGTGGAGTGCCCATTTGAGAAGAGAGGCTGTGATATGGGAGGAATATGAGTTTGCAGGGAACTGTCCCCTGGAGCAGCAGGTGAAATCAGAGGAGGGCTAACAGGAAATGTTGTAGGGCGCCATCTTCCAAATGTATTCATTAATATCTGCTGCGCTGCTAGGATATGAGCTGGGTTTTTGGGGGTTTTGTCGTTTTGTTATGTTTTAAGATTTTATTTATTTGAGAGAGAGCACAAGCGGGGCAGGGGCAGAGGGAGAGAGAGAAACAGGCCCCCCACCAGGCAGAGAGCCCGACATGGGGCTCGATCCCAGGACCCTGAGATCATGACCTAAGCCAAAGGCAGAGGCTTAACCGACTGAGCCACCCAGGTGCCCCTGAGCTGTTGTTTTTTAAAGTCAAGTTTTTAAAGGTACAATTTAGTTAATATCTAGCCTTCTCAAGGGTAGAACTCAATGAGTTTGACAAATGTATTCAATCAGAGAGCCACTACTACAGTGAAGATATAAAACATTCCAATACCCCCAAAAGTCTCTTTGTGCCCCTTTGCAGTCAGAGCCCTACAGATGCTGGCAGCCACTGATCTGCTTTCTGTGCCTATTATATGCCTCTTCTAGGATGATATGCTGTAAATGAAATCATACAGGATGTAGTCTTTTGTGGCCGCCTCCTTTCTCTTAGCATCAAACCTCCTGACGTTCACCCATGTGGTCGCGTGTATCAATAGTTTGTTCCTTTTTATTGTTGAGTAGCACTCCGTCGTATGGAATGCTCATTGATCCATTCTCCAGTTGATGGACATTTGGGTAATTTTTGTCCATTATGGATAAAGCCGCAATGATCATGTGCATACTGGTCTTTATGTGGATGTACCCTTTCGTTTCTTTTGGATAAATGTGTAATGTGTTTTGTTTTCTTCGCTTACATCCCTAGTGCTTAGTGCATTGCCTGGCACGTAGTAAGATCTCAATAAATATTTGTTGAATGAATGAACACATAAAAGCAGCCTATTCAAAGCCATGAAGACCAGTCTTCATGCCCAGAAAGATTCAAATAAAAGCTGAGAATTAGACTACCTATACGCCACATAGATGTTTATAAAAAATCTTATCTGATTGCCTTCTGGGACAGCATCTATTTCCATTATTGAATTCATGGACCAGCACTCATCTATCTCATCAACTAATCCCCAGACCTCAGCAAGCTCATACTGACTGAGTAGAGGTATAGGGGTTTTTAATGCACTGCCCTGTACACCACCTGTGCTTTGGTTTGCTTGTTTGATTTAAATTCTAATTCATCTCTCCACCACTTAATTTCCTCCAGTCCCTAGGCCTATGGACTCATGCTGACTTCCATGGTCACACTATCAACAGACACAGGAATGACACTATTAAAACAAATTCATATCCTCCTTCCTCCTCCTGGTCAGTACAATTTCTTACTAGCTAATGGAATCCCATGGGTAGCCAACCTATTTTAAGACTTTCTGAATGTTTAAGTGATGTGCCTCATCCTTGGGTGCTTTGTCCATGACACGTGTTCTTGCAGATATTATTACGCAAGTTCCCCCCAGCCAAGGTACTAATGGATTTATATCACAAATAATAGCAAAGGTTTCGCTCACTCCTGCCCTTACCTATAGTAGTTCTAGGAGGCCCCAGGGATGTCTCACACGTGCTCCTGGACAGCTTTGCTCAGATATCCCTGTGTCTAGCCACTTCTCCTTGGTGGGAGCCATATTGTTTTTCTATTACCTCCCACTGAGCACCCCCATTAAAGCCTGGGAACCTGAGATGCTGGCAGAGCCCAGCTGTCGTGACCAATTGAAGGAGAATGCACTCAGATTTTTGAGGTATCCTCTATTAGTCAGATCCCATAACAATGTGGTTTGTGGGCTGCTGGGTTCCCAAATTGAGTGTCACAATTCTGTTAGTTTTTCCTTACAGCCCTTTTGCAAAGCAGTCACTCAGGAAGCACTCACTGAGCCCCTTTGATTTACCAGGCATATTTCAGGGTCTGGGACAGAGAAATAAAAAGACAGGGAGCTTTCCAATGTCAGGCACCTCTTATCCTTTCAGCCTCATTGCTGATCCCAGCCATGGCTATAGCAAACAGTTCCACAGAGGCTTCAACCCATTTTACCTGCCTGGGCACAGGTTAGAATTTGCCAATGAGAAGAACCTATGTGATATTGGAAAGGAAGAAATGAGAAGAGGCTATTACTTATGGGAATTTATAGGAGCCAGATACGCTACAATTTCCCAGAGAACTTTTAAGAACCAGCCATTCCAGTGCTTTGCTCCAGACTGAGATCATCAGTGTTTCCCTAACCTTCCAGCCTCAATCTTCTTGATCTTCATTCTCTTACATCTACTCATATTTGTGCAAGCTCTGATTCCTATATTAAACTTCTTTATTACTATAATACTTGGAAGAGCTCTGTCTTCCAACATAAAGTACCTGCACCAAACCCTTTGCTCAGGCTCTGCCTTTGAAAGGGAAGCCAAACTAAGAGAGACCCTGTCCTTAAGAGGGAAGAGACAATAAACTAGTAACCAAAAAGATTGCGTCAACCTGGGATAAGGGCTAGGAATAAAACAAGAAGAGTGATGTGAGAGAGTTTTATGAGGCATGAGAAGGGTATCCACTTTAGACAGGGGGATCAGAAAAGGATGATTTAAGGAGGTGATATTTAAATTGAGAGCTGGAGGATGACAAGATGTCCTCCAGGGAACAGTATTGAGGACAGAGGAACAGCAGATATGAAGGCAGTAGGGTGAGACTGGACCGGGCTCAGGATGAGAAAGAAGGCCCTGTGGTTGAAATAAACAAAGGGGAGAGAATTACAAGATGAGATGGGAGAAGCAGGCAGAAGCTGCTTGGGTAGGATCCTGCAGGCTCTCAGAAGGAGAGTTTACCACTCTGCATAATGGAAAGCCGGAAGGTTTTCAAGCAGAGGAGGGCATGATCTGATATGTGATTTGAAAATAGTTGTCTGGCTGCTGTATGGCAAAAGGAATATTCGGTGGGGGTGTGTGGGCAAGAATGACAGCTCATCTCTTACCAAGACCCAGACCTGAGTTTAGAGGTACACAGGGGTCAACTTTGAGTGCCAGAGACCACAGGGCAGATACTCATTATCACACCTTCTTCTAAAGTGCAGAGCTCTCTTAATGGGTCAAGCTCCTTGGGCTTGGCTGCTTCTTCCCTGGCTCATCCTTCTCTTAGGGATCGTGTCCTCTTAAGAAGCTCCTTAGTTCCTCAAACACAACGACTTCTGAAGGGCTTATCTCTGCAGCCCACCAGCCACTCCCAGGGCATCTGAGGGCCAGCTCAGGTACCATCGGCACCCCACCAGTGTATCGGAAGGACCCAACTCAGAGGCACCCATGGGAGTTAAAATTGGTCTGGCCTAGTTAAAAGAAATTAGAAAAGCAGACACCTACATTCAACGGAGCTGTAGTTTCTCAGACACTCCAACCATTTTGGCAAAAGGAGATGTGCGAAAATGGTCTTGAGATTGTTAATGGTACCGAATCACAGAAAATATGATGGGATGGAAACATCTCCAATGATAGACTCAAAATGGAGTTTTCTATTCTGGGTCGAGAAACAAAATGAGGAGGGGCTGCCTTTCAGGAGACAGCCCCTATTTCCATAATTACGGACAATTGTACAAGTTACTTAGGAAACATGCGAGTCATAAGGCTGGACTGTTTTTAGACCAAGCCATAATTTAGATGTGGGAAGTGGTTTCACATCTTCATACCACCACCACAACATACACTGTGTTTCAATCTATCAGGAGCTCAAATTTGATCAGCTTTTTTTTTCTTTTTTTAAGAAATGTGCAGCAAATTGCTTTTCCTAATTAAGGTAGATGAAGACATAAGCACGCATACTACTTACCACTCTGGGATAAAATTGACTTCCAAATGATATTTAATGGACCAGCCTGATGGTAATGTTCTGCAGTTCCAGGCAGGAGGCCTGGATTTGATTCTCTTACTGCAGGAAGAAAGAAAGGAATGAGTGAGTGTGTGTGTGTGTGTGTGTGTGTGTTTACAGTGGTAGCAAGTAGAGGGCAAAGGGTGAGGATACTTTCTCAAGAAATTTTTCATCCTTCTGAAAAAAATTTAATCTGGTGTCATCCCAAAGGATGGCAAAGAGGAGAAAGTCAAGTGAAGTGGTGGGAGTGGATATGAATAGGGAACAGAGGAGGTGTTATTGTGAATATTTAAAGCCTTTATGGAAAGATTGTCTTCATTTTTTACTAAATTAAAAAAAAAAACTAGGACTGACCTCTCTTATGAAGAGAAGCTTGATATGATAATAGCAATAATAATGATGATGATAGCTACATTGTTCACATATCAGAAACCACGCTAGAAATTTTCCACACCTTCTTGCGTTGACCCCTCACACAAGCCACATGAATCCCAGATAGCTGATTTCCTCACTTAATGTAGGAGGGGGTTGTTGCTTTCAGGGGTGAAGGGGTTTACCCAAGGTAAGGAGCGGAACCAGCTTTCAAACGCTTGCCCACAACACCACAGCACCTCACTCAGGCCCTCCAGCCCACGCCAATGCTGCCCTCATGGTGTTCTATCTTTCTCATCAGCAGGTGTGTATGCGATACGGTGACAGGGAAAGGCAAGCAAATGGTAGTCGGAGTGATATAAATAGTGGGGCTGGTGGTGACTTCAGTGTAGTTCTGCTTATTCTATAGAAACCAAGCATACCTGGATTTCAGCTGGGGGTCTAGGTAAACCCAAGCTCCACATGCACCTGATGTCCAAAGTCCTCTCCAGAACTTCCCCAGAGGCCCAAGGCCTCCTACTTTTGCCCTGATGGTGAGCCTGGATACAAAAATGTTACTTTCACTACCTTCTAGCTAACATTCAGTATTTGCTTCTATTATGAATCGGTACCTGAGTCCGTTGCCACCTAGCGAAATTCTACTACTTACAAGTTCTGCCTGCTTGCTCTTGCTGTTAATGCATTCATTAGGAAAAACATATATTGCTGTTTTGCACTTTTGATCCTTAAACATTTGATGACAAAATTCCAAAGGAATTAGCTTTCTTTGAGAGTCTATGTACAGCTAACCCTTGAGCAACCCGGTTTGAACTGTGCGGGTCCACTTATCCACAGACTTTTTTTTCTTAACAAATATAGAACAGAACTGGAAATGTATTTTCTCTTCAAACATTTCTCCTCTCTAGCTTACCTTATTATAAGAATACAGTATATAATACATATAAAACACAAAATAGGTGTTCCTCGATCGTTTATGCTATCTGAGAGGTGTCCGGTCAACAGTAGGTTCTTAGCAGTTAGGTTTTTGGAGAGTCAAAATTTGTACATGGATTTTCAACTGCCTGGGGAGTCGGGGTCCCAACACCCACATTGTTCAAGGGTCAAGTGTATTTTATTTCAGACATTTAAAAGCACGGTTCTGAGAAGGGGTCCATGGATTTTACTAGACTACCAGTGGGATCCATGGCACAAAAAAGATTAAGAAGCCCGGGTTTAAAATGGAGAATTTTATGTGAATTTTACCACAATAAAAGAAAAGCAAGAAGCTGCAGCAGCAGCTCTGGTTCGGGTTCAGAGAGGCCCACCCTCCTAAGAAGGCCACAGTGGTTATCAATAAACATTTTTTTGTCCTGTAAGTTGAGTTTGGAAGTTTCCACACCATTCTTCCAGAGGGATAGGAAGCAGTGTGGGTTCACTTGCACAGAGTGGCTTTGTGTGCTCAAGGCTGTTCACAGCACCAGAGAGGTGAGTGGATGGGAGGGAATCTGGCAAGACCCTTGCCTTCTTTGGGCTAGTGGACACTCAACAAAGACCTGCCTTTGAGGGTGTTAAAGACTGAATGTTTGTGTCTCCCCCAATCCACATGTTGAAACCTGAATCCCTAACGTGATGGTATTTGGAGGTGGGGCCACTGGGAGATAATTAGGTTTAGATGAGGTTGTGGGAGTGGAACCCTCATGATGACATTGGTGCTCTTATTTTTTTTTAATTTAATTTAATTTTATTATGTTATGTTAGTCACCATACAATACATTATTAGGTTTTTGATGTAGTGATCCACAATTCATTGTTTTCGTATAACACCCAGTGCTCCATGCAGTACATTGGTGTTCTTAGAGGAAGAGGAAGAGACCAGAGCCCTTTCTCCACCATGTGAAGATACAACAAGACAACCATCTGCAAGCCAGGAAATGGACCCTCACTGGGATGAAAACAGTCCCAGCCTCCAGAACTGTGGGAACGAAATGTCTGCTGTTTAAGCCCCCCAGTGCATGGTATTTTGTTATAGCAGCTCAAGCAGACTAAGACAGGGGCTTGCTTTCTCATTGACCATTATCCAGATGTCTTAGATACTGTACACAAACTATGCAGATCACACCCAAACCCTGTGCTCACCTGCATCCCAATCACAGCACCTCTTCTGCCTTCTGCTACCACCTTATTCATTCGAAAGCTTGCCCAGTATTATATTTTTTTGAAGATTTTATTTATTTATTTGACACAGAGAGAGAGACAGTGAGAGAGGGAACACAAGCAGAGGGAGCGGGAGAGGAAGAAGCAAGCTTCCCGCCGAGCAGGGAGCCTGATGTGGGACTCCATCCCAGGACCCCCGGAATCATGACCTGAGCCGAAGGCAGACGCTTTTTTTTTTTTTTTTTAAGATTTTATTTATTTGACAGAGAGAGACACAGTGAGAGAGGGAACACAAGGAGGGGGAGTGGGAGAGGAAGAAGCAGGCTTCCCGCGGAGCAGGGAGCCCGATGCGGGACTTGATCCCAGGATCCCAGGACCATGACCTGAGCCGAAGGCAGACGCTTAACGACTGAGCCGCCCAGGCGCCCCTCCAGTATTATATTTTAATGTACCTTTGTTTTGGCCACTCTCGCGTCCTTGCTCAAAACCTGTAAATCCTTCTGATCAAGGATCTAGGCTTAATTAGGAAAAAAAATCCATAATAGATTAAAATTTTAAATACAATGATTATTTCTGAACAAGCCATCAGAAAGTAATTGCTTACCATCTGTCTTCTGTTGACCAGCATTAAATGGTAACTAGCAATAACCCGGGCTAGAGAGTAGACACTGTGGTTACGCATCCCCGGGTGAGAGCCCATTCCACCCCTGAGCTGAGCTGGTGCTATGACAGCCGTCCTCCAGGGATTGAAGGGAGTGAATGGGAAGAAAGGAAAGGTCATTTGGAATAACGACATGCTGAAGCTGGGCGCTGACGCTGTCACCAAATCTTACTGGATTTTGTTATAATTACACTCATTGAACTCACCCAAATTTCCAGGTTTAAATTATTTTATGTCCGTTAAATTGCATTCTGTTAATATGGAGTCCACTTGTTCAGTCTGCCTTTTTTTTAAATTTCCTTTTCAAATGTTTGTTTGTTTCAAATAAAGCACCATATGAAATGTTGGAGACAATGGGTGCATTAAAAGGCACAATGCAGCAATCCTTGTCAATGACTGGCTTTGTGGGCCTGGGAACGGAGAAAGCAACGGTGCCCGAGTAGGGAATCATATAAATTTTCCATTGAGGAAAGGATACTTATGTGAACAGAAACAATCATCTCTAAAGTCTCTCTCCCAGGGGCGGCACCAAAGGAGACCTCAAGAGATTTCAATGCATAACCATAGTGAGGAAACGGGATTTGTGGATCCACGCGCTATAAAAGCTACTTCTGTTGATTTTCTGTAAATGTCATGTGAAATAAATTGCTCTATAGCTTGAAGATTGTTTTGCAAGTAAAAAATGTTTAGGATGGCATTTTCCTTTAGAGGAATGAATTTATACTGAACTAAAAGCCTTGAACAGCTTTTTTTTTTCTTGTTTATTTTTTTTTTTCACGCAGCAAATGCAGTTTTGCAGACCACTGTGATACACATTGTACATGTTTTTGCTGTCCATGTTGGAACACGATGGAAATTACAAGTTTACGCCCATGAGCCCAGGAGTTGCTAACATGTCACAATGCAGCCACCACTTACATTTGAGTAGACACAGGCATGTTCTTTGGTTCCTAGCTACAAGCCCTATCCCCAAAGCTTGTTTCTTACTGCTCCGATAATCTGTGGTCATTTTCGATAACTCCCCAAATCAGCATGTATTCACATGACAAGATCATTGTGTAGCCATCAGTAATGAACTTGGTGTCATGATCTCTTATGGTTCCACTTCCCAGGCTCAGCAGCGGTGAAAGCCAACCAGACTTTGTTTAGTTCTGACTGCCCGAAAAAACTAGACTCTGAGAACGCACTGAAGGTTCAAGCAGTTTGTTTGGAAGGGGATCACAGGCAGCACAATCGAGAGGGTGGGAAAAGGGAGAGAAGACAAGAAAAGGGGGCTTTCGTGAATGGGCTTCTGCTGTGGGCAACCAGAGCTCGATCCTGCCGGGGACCCTCTGAGGAATGTTGGAGAACGGGCCTCAGAATCGTTCTACTTCAGGGCAAGGAAGCTGGGGAACTTAAGCACCAATCCCATTTCTTAGTGGTTGAGGGTTTTTCCTGGGGCCCTTAAATCCCCTGGCATTTCTGGGCTCTCCTGTCAAGAAGTGAAGGAGCTCTGGGGGGTGCCTGAAAACCCTTGGGCAGAGAAACCGAGAAAGGCCAGCACTCAAGACAGAAACCTGGAGATGTGCCCAGGCACACAGAGGCAGGCCAACTCAGAGGTTGGCTAAGGGAACATGGGGCAGGATGTCGAAAGCGTTTACTACAAGAACCACTGTTTATTGAGCATGTACTATGTTCCAGGCACTGTTCTTTTATACATATATTAGCTAGTTTAATAAAATGAAGGCTTCGGTACCACGTATCCAAGTGCCTTTGACTTTGTCACTTACATCCCCCATTAGCTTCCTTGAAGACAATTCAGTGTTGCTGGCTTTATCAGATGACAGGGAAAACAAGTCAAGTCACCTACTGCTTGGGTCAAAAGAGCCCAAGATGCTTTTCCAAAGCTAAAACGAAGTCATTTTTTTTTTTTTTTGAGCAGTGAGGAAGGCACAGTGGTCAGAGGATTTTTTTAAACATAACTTGGCAATTTCTGATGGGTTCCTAACCTGTCTCTGCAACTCTCCACGTTCCATTCTCTCTCTGCATTGGTTTGCCTTGGAAGGAAAATGCAAGAGTCTTTTCTAAAAGCAGGCTTCTCAGGAGGACGTATTCCTGTTTTTCCAGAGATGGTGAAACACCCGTTTTGCACAGCACAGTCATTGTTATGTAACATTTTATCAGGGACACTCGGTGCTTTCTATCAATAGTTTCCCATCTTGCCTTTCAGTGGCGTTGACAGGAAAGCCAATCCAAGTTTTTCTGGAATTTGTGTTTGTCTTTTATCATCATTCATGCCACTCTCCAAAGTGACAGCCCCAATGGCACAGTGGTATTTATCATTGCCTCTGCTAGGTACAGGGCGGAAGCTGAAATTGGGTAGAACTTTCCAGGCAGCAGTAAATCCCAATCATAGATCAATATGTATAGAGCTGGGCATCCCTTATCAACTCTTCTGGGCTTACACGTATACGAAAGCCCTGAGCCTCATGGTCAGTTAGGAACGAAGTTTTATTGATGATACCTGCTTACAGTGATGGGCTGGACAAAAAGTCAGAGAGAAACTTTTTTCCAATGCCCCCCTCTCCAGTTCTGTCAGTGAAGGGAATTCTTATTGGGCAAGGGAGAATGTACTAATGTTTTTTGTTCGTGGTTTGCTTCCATCTTAACTACTCTGGTTTTATGCTGGTCTGACGTAGGCCCAACACATAACCCAGTAGTATTTTTCCCAAAGCTAATATGGAAAAGAGATGGAGCCCTCGGCCTATATTAATTGCCATCGAATACCTTCCCTTCCGGCACTGAGACAATAAGCTCCCAATTTTAAAATTCAAGAGGGAGGGGCGCCTGGGTGGCTCAGTCATTAAGCGTCTGCCTTCGGCTCAGGTCACGATCCCAGGGTCCTGGGATCGAGCCCCGCATCGGGCTCCCTGCTCCATGGGAAGCCTGCTTCTCCCACTCCCCCTGCTTGTGTTCCCTCTCTCGCTGTGCCTCTCTCTGTCAAATAAATAAATAGAATCTTTAAAAAAAATAAAATAAAATAAAATAAAATTCAAGAGGGAAATTGGAAGAATCAGGAAGCATAGGCCACTCTCAAATAGTATTGGCCCGTGACCATATGTGGCTGGTACTGCAGAGCTTGGACTTGACCTTGGGCTTAACGTGGCTACTTTGAAGTGTAATGACCAGGTTGAGGTCAGTTAGCTTGCCTAACCCTTCAGTCGGTCTTGACCAAAGCACACCAGACAGGTATGAGCAGAGAGCTCTATGCTCCTGGCTACCTGTGCAGTCAGTGCTAAGCCTTGTTCATTCGGGATTCTTCCAGAAATTAAGACATCAGCGCCTTTAGCTCCCGTGTAGATGTTCCAGTTCCACGAACAGCAGCAAGTCTGACGAGGAGCTGCAGAGATGAGCTGCTTCCCTCAGTTTTGTACTTTGGGCACTTTTTTGGCCAAGCTTGCCCTATCGTGTCATCCTGGGAGAATGCAATGAAACCCTCAAAACAGAACCTCTTGGTTCATGCAAATTAGATCCGCATGAAGCCCGAAGAAAACAGCCCAGAGAACGGCCGCATCATTATGTCTCCCAGGAATAAGACTGTCCCCCCCACACACACCCCGCCCGCTGGATCTGCAGAGCTCATGGAGGGAGGCACCCCAGGCTCTGCCTCTGTTGGTTTTGGGGATCTGCTCCAACTTCCCACCCTCCTGAGGCCACGGCACGTTCTGATCAGAGCCCACATTCGGCTGGCAGATTAAGAGTGCAGTGCAAAAAGAAAAGACCACTGGGACAGAGGAGAACTTTCAAAATGCCCCAGAGGGGCACCTTAGGACAGTCCCGGTGGCTTCTATCTGCACATCCGGGCCACACTCTCCTCTACACACCCAAGACACTGATGGCCAGCCGTCCGTAACTGAGGGCTTTTGGGTTTCTTAATAGACTTTCTTCTTTAGAATGATTTTGGATTTACAGAAAAAATTGTGGTTGTTGAGTCACAGACAGTACACAGAATTTCCATATATCCCATACCAGTTCCCCCTATTGTTAACATCTTGAGTCAGTGTGGTATGCGTGTGTGGTTACACTTAATGAACCACTATTGATCCACTATTATTAAGAAGCATCCCTGCTTTATTTGTATTTCTTTGGTTTTTACCTAATATCCCTCTTCTGTTCCAAGATCCCACCCAAGGACCACATTTATAGTCCTCATGACTTCTTAGGCTCTTCCTCTGTGACAGTGATTCCGGCTTTCCTGGTTTCTAATGACCTTGACAGTTTTGAGGAGTACTGGCCATATGTTTTTGTAGAACGTCCCTCAAAGGGAATTTGTCTGGTGTTTTTCTCATGGTTAGGCTGGGGGTATGGGTTTCCGGGAAGGAAACCACAAAGGTGAACTACCTTTCCCGTGTCATATCCAAGGTACAAGTATACTGTTGGCATGACTTATCACTGTTGATGTTGACCTTGATCGTCTGGCTGAGATAGTGTTTGCCAGGTTTCTGTACTTTTTCCTCCTCTCCATCACTCCACTCTTTGGAAGGACATGACTGTGTGTAGCCCACGCTTAAGGTGTGGGGAATTATGTACCACATCTTTTGGGTGGAGTGTTTACATGAATTAGTTGGAATTCTCCAGCAACGGAGACTTGTTTCTTCTCCCCCATTTATTGATTTGCTCAAGAAGTTATTTATATCAGTGTGGACTCATGCATATTTATTTTATGCTTCGGGTTCTAATTCAATATTGCTCTCGTTGTTCAAATTTTTCCAGCTTCGGCCACTGGGAACTCTTTTACTCGGCTTCTTCCACACACTAGTATCAGTGGAGTTTGTTTGGTTTTTTTTTTAGCATTTCTTTACTTTTTGACACTACAAGATCCTCCAGGCTCATCTTGTATTTTACCTGCGCCAGTCCCAGAATTAATCATTTGCTGCATTTTCTTTTATTGAAGTATTGTATTAGAGACCAAGATCTTGGGGTGCCTGGGTGGCTCAGTCAGTTGGGCGTCTGCCTTTGGCTCAGGTCATGATCTCAGGGTCCTGGGATGGAGCCCCAAGTCAGGCTCCCTGCTCAGTGGAGGGGCTGCTTCTCCCTCTCCTTTTGCCCCTCCCCCCCGCTCATGCTCTCTCTCTCTCTCACTCTCTCTCACTCTATCTCAAATAAATAAATAAATAATCTAAAAAAAAAAAAAAAGAAGAAGAAACCAAGATCTTGGCACTGGGTGTGTTTTTTACTACTGGGCTGTCACCACTTCTCAGTTGATAGAACAAAGAAATATAAGGGTACACTAACTCGAATATACACACACGTCTACAGATACTTCTGTATGTAACGTCTGTATCTATATTGAAGCTAAACATGAGTTCATACCTATGTCTCCAACTCTAATCCATTACCACATGGGTCATTCCAGGCTCCTTCCCTTACTTACCTGTAAATTCTAACTCCCACAGTGAGAAACCTGGCTCCCACCATGGACCACCATGTACTAAATTGTTCCCTCCCAATATACATGCCCAGTATACTGGCCAGAATCCGAATTGTCAACCTGGCGCTCTGGGGCAATGGTGCTCGTGTGCAGTTTCTGTTGCCTTTTGTCTTAGAGAATCCAACCATTTCCTAAGTTACTTATGTCAGCAGCCCCTCTCCCATTCCCTTCCGTGAGGCGGTTTCGTACATTTGTGATCCAGTTAAATTCCTTTTATCACAGTCTGCATTCTATCCTGAGATCCCTACCTGGGGACCTTTTTTCTCCAACAGTGAGAAACCTGACTCTCATTATCCTCAGTGTATTTACTCATTTACTCAAAACTAAAATGCACAAATAATTTCAAAATTGTGAACCCTTACAATTGTACAAAGCAAACCTATTAAGTAGGGTTAAATATTTGTTTGTAGTTGGTTTTTTTTTTTGCCTTTGGGGTAAAATCGACATACAATGAACTGCACAGATATTAAGCATACAATGTGATGGGTGTTTGATAAGTGCATATACCTGTGAAACCCATACCCACATTAAGATACAGAATATTTTCATCACCCAGAAAATTCTTCATGCTCTTTCCCGCCTCCCTCTAGAGGTAACTCAGTCCTGATATTTTTCACCACAGATTAGTTTGCCATTCTAGAACTTCACATAAACGGAATCATACAGTATGTCATCTTCTGTGTCTGGCTTCTTTCACTCAGAATAATGTCTGTGAGATTCATCCCTGCTATTTCTCTAGGCTTCTAATGAGTTTAGTAGTTTCCAGGAATGGAGTCAAGCCAGTGGTATGCTAATATTTAACAACACGCTCTCTGGGAAAAAAAAAAAAAAAAAAAAGCCCTAAGTTTTAGCATTTGCTAATTTTTGTGGTGTAAATATGCTCAACATTGCCAATTTTAAGACACTTTCAAAAATTTCATAATTGGCTCTTGCGGCCTGGTGTGAGTAGGCTTGGCGCAACACTGAGCACATAAGCTAGAAGCTCCCTTCGGTGGTGGTCTACCAAAAAGCCAGTGAAATACTTACTGCATTATTTTCTGTAGTGCTGTAGCGACTAAGTGGTTTGCGGGATCATAAGTCTAAAAAGGCTTCTGAGAACAGCGTATCCAGTGGATCAAACACCGAGGGGCTATTCTGTAATAACCACCACTTAGATGCATGAAAGGTCTGCTGTCCTTTGCCTCTTTTTGTTTTTTTAAAGGTTTTATCTATTTATTTGTCAGAGAGAGAGATTGAGCACACAAGCAGGGGGAGGGGCAGGCAGAGGGAGAAGCAGGCTTCCCTGCTGAGCGTGGAGCCTGACGCGGGGCTTGATCCCAGGACCCCGAGATCACGACCTGAGCCGAAGGCAGACGCTTAACTGACTGAGCCACCCAGGCGTCCCATGTCCTTTGCCTCTTTGGCATCTAGGTGATAGAGGGTCCAGCTTTGCACTCAGTGGGGATATTATAAGGAATTAGGGTAGATTTGGCCCACTGAAGTTTTGGCCTTAAGTCTGTGGCATTCTGGTTTTTTTTTATGAGAGCCATTTTAGTCCATTATGTTGACACGAATTCAAACAGCCCGGAATTAGGAAAACGTATCTCGCAGCTCCTGCTTCTGTTACAAAATAAGGATCGGGTACAGCTGTGTATCACGTAATAGAAAGGAGACACATTACCATTATGTCAAGGAGATTTTCAAAGAAACGGTGGTCTGGAGCGAAGTCCTCAGATACTTGAGCGAGCAAGAGCTCTCTCCCTGTGGCCTTGACTCTCTTAGTGCCTGCAGCTTCAACAAAGAACATTCGAGGCAGGCTCCCCCTCACCCCTCCCCAGCTGCTTTTATTTTCTATTTTTCTAAAGCCCTTTTCTTAAAAATGTTTAGAGATAGGGTCAGGAAGAGGCATGGAACAGGAATAAGGAAAGAAAATTCTTAAGGATCCTGTTTAGAGCTGACCTTCAGGTGGAAGCCCCTTTATACTGAGTGGCTGTGTGAGACCCGTCTGAGTTCATTAACACCCTCTTCAAAACAACGCGTGAAAAAGAAAACCTTCTTTTCCCCATACCAATGACTCAATTTGGCTTTTGTGTATTTTTAGGTTAGTATATGACCAAGGCCTTCTGAAGTCTGATGAAGCAGCTAACGCAATCCAAAGACCTTGAACATCTCATGTAGATGCCGCTTGACGGACATAAAGCAGTACTTTTTTCTCTCTGTGCGATCCAGACTTCACTAGAAGCCTGATTTTTAATACAATCCCTCTCTGGTTATTTCATTATCATCATTACTAAAATCACATGCCCTGCCTAAGCCGCCTGTTTCTTTCTTTTTTTTTTCTTTTAAGATTTATTTATTTATTTGAGAGAGAGAGTGCACGAGTGTGGGGGGGGGGCGCTGGGGCGGGCAGAGGAAGAGGGAGAATTCCAAGCAGGCTCCTCCCTGAGCGCACAGCCCAACAGGGGGCTCCATCTCACCACCCTGAGCTGAAATCAAGAGTCGGAGGCTTAACTGACTTTGCCACCAGGCACCCCCGCCTGTTTCTTTTCTATTCCTCTTTGGATACAGTCTCCCATCAGACCATGTGTCCCCATTTCTGGTTCCCCATTCTGGTGTCAACATAATGGACTAAAATGGTCGTCACACTATTGCATCCAGTCTCAGCTCGGCACCCTCTGCCTCCCTTCTCAATGCTGCATCCCTGTCTGAAAAACCTGCAGTCAAACCAGGTTCAACGACTGCCCAAATGCCCGTGCCACCTTTTACTCTGTGCTCCACCTGACCCCCATGCTTGGGCCAAAAACACTGCCTTCCCCTTCCCCCACTCAAACCCGTTAACCAGGGTTTCCTTCCTTGTCTCCACCAGAAAGGGGCACAATCTCTCCTTCTCCAACCAACCAACCAACCCACATCCTACCCACTGCACAGTCCTCTTTACTTGCTCCAAAAAAGACACCATGTATTGTCCATGTATGGCATTCCCAAGACATCTCTACATCCAATCATATCTTGTCCCACCCTGTCCTCTTAAAGCCACCATCGATAAGCTCTTCTGGGCATCAAAGGCCAGCGCGCATTCCAAGATTGATGGAAACGATAACTCGTGCCTGGTAAGGAGCCAGCACACAAAAGCTCCAGTCGATGTCGTCAAGATCAAAGATACAAAACAAACGGCTGAGGCTCCCTCATCCCGCCTGCCTTTGCTCGGCGGAGATCTCCGGAACCTTGGTGGGCACACAGTCGCGTGTGCGCATGTGCACAGGCACTGTCCAGGGACTTCGTAGTACCACTTAGAGGCGTCCAGCCGGGGCACCCACGTCTGGTAACGCAGCACGGCCTCCCCGCTCTTGTTTCTCCCTCTAGCAGCGGGCTTACTAAAGGATTCGGTGCAAAGGCCCAGCCAAGGCTTTCCACGGTGGGTTACATCGGAAATTTAAAAATATATCTTTCCTCTATGAGCTTACTCTCTTGTGAACTTTCGACTGCAGTCTCTCGTGTGCATATGCTGAATTTTCTTTCATCTGAGTTCCTATAGCACTTTCAAATTCATCTCTCGGCTCTAGTCCTGCCACATATTACACGGCATTTTTCTGCAGGGCTTCCTTGAGGGCCCACCCTAGGCCCTCCTTGTCTTGAATCCTCAGTAGTTAGCACTGATCTACGGATCGGATCGTTTACATAAATGTTTGCCAAACCGTTGTTAAATGTTTTCCCACAGCACACGGGCTGGATCAAGAGTGAGTCCTGAGGATGAGGGAACTGTATGTTTTATTTTCTGCACGGACATTAGCATGTGCAATTTAATAAGTGCCTTTGAAAACAGATGCTCTAACGTGTCTAAACTTTCACTACCTGTATTTTCTATGCATTGTTTTGGGTTTTCTTTTTGTTTTGGTTTTTTGGGGTTTTTTGGGGGGGGTTGTTTTGTTTTTTGCTAGACATATGCATTTGCAAAAAGGTAGGAAAACTAGGAAGGCAGAGATTTCTTGCCCGCTGCCTTTAAAATCCAAAGAGGAACAAATCACTATCCACGACCTCACTGTTATCTCCTTTGGAAGTGAACATCAAGGACTATGGTTTTAGATGAGAAGTGAATGCCATTACGACCAGGAAAAGCCTTAATAGAGGATTGAGCCCATTTCACCAGCTCCCTCGGGCCACCTGCCAGTTCGAGAAGAACATGCAGTAACCCTGTCAGCCGGCTTCAAAATTAGAATGAATTCATAAGAAACAAAAGATCTTGTTTTCATGGGAAAATATCCTTTGTGATATCCAACAAAGGGAGAATAATTTTGAAAGCATGTGACTTGGGGTCCTATCCTGCAGTTCTTACACAGACAAAACTCTCATTGACTCCATCAATAGAATTATTGCTACATAAAAGTCTTGTGCAAAATTTCCATGATGCTTCAAAGTGCATTTTAAGTGCATCAGCCCAGCATCCTACGCCCTCCCCCATTTTAATACAGCTGGAGAAGGTTTCTCTTAGATTGCCCTATTGTATAGCAGGAGACGAACCCAACATAGGATTGGAAGCCAATGGACACCCCTCACCCCCACCCCTGCATACATCATCATACCAAAATCCGGGCGATATAGAGAAGGTCAAATTTCAACTGATCTCTGAGCTTGAATTTTCCATTTCAAATTGCTCTTGCCAGGTAGACAGAAAATGGATTTCTTGCAAGCTTCAATAAATACCATCTCCAAGTAAAATCCACATTTTTCAAATAGATAACAGTATAATGATTGGTATTGCTATTCCAGCTATGGTTGAATAGCAAGCAGTCCATTCCTTTTTATGTAGTAGGCTCCTTAAGAGCCTCAAAAGATGAAATTGGGCCTTCAATACTGTTGGAATGAAGGACAATGGGCCCGATCTCTTCTTTTGAATTCTCTTAGCAAATGTACTGCATAAAATAGAATGCAATGCTAGGAAAGACTTCCCTTCTCAAAAAAAAAAAAAAAAAAAAAGGAGGCAATATCTGTTCTAATAGGTTTTCCATTCTCACCCATACCTGTGTTGTTCACTCAATTGATGCAATTTTTAGTAGGTAGCATATTCTTAAACGAAGAAAAAAAATCTTACTTTAATTCATGAGTTTTTGCCCTAAAAAAGCTAATGCTAATAGTTTCACAAATGGGCATAAAAGGAAATGGGGGAGCCTGTGGCCTCTCCCATGGAACTTTAAAGAATTAGAAAGATCTGGGGCTCCTGGGTGGCTCAGTCGGTTAAGCGACTGACTCTTGATTTCGGCTGAGGTCATGATCTCAGGGTCGTGGGATGGAGTCCTGTGCCTGGCTCCAAGCTCAGCAGGTGTCTGCTTGAGATTCTCCCTCTGCCTCTGCGCCTTCTCTCTCTCTCTCTCTCCTCCTCTCTCTCTCTCAAAATAAATAAATAAAATCTTTAAAAAATCTGTATATTGCTTTGGGTAGTATAGAGATTTAAAATTAGATAGATAGATAGATCTATCTGCTCCAAGATGCTGTTCCAAGTGCTTTACACGTATCATTTTATTCACTACTTACTACAACCCCAAGGGGGAAGGTACAAATGAAAAAAGAATGAGGCAAAAAGCAAGTTTTTAGTAAATAATTGTTGACTGATGTAAATAAATGGAGGCCAATAGAAAGTTCCTGAAACGATTAGCAAAGAAGCTGTAGTCAGTGTCATTTTCGAAAATGATTGCCCTTAGTCTTTTGGTGTAACAGAGAGCGCTATTAGCTTCCCAATATCCATTCTCTTCTTCTTCATTAGAAACAAAGCCTGATTTTTCTTCCCCAGAATTCCTTGCAGCTAGGTATGGCCTTCTGGCTAAGTTCTCGCTGAAGAAATTTACATATAAGTGTTGTATGGTATTTCTGGGAAGATCTTTAAAATGAAGGGGGCAGGCCTATTTACTTCTCCTTTCTCTTTCCTGCTGTTCAGAACGCATATGTAATGCTGATAGTCAGCAGCCATTTTGGACCATGAGGTGACCTTGAGAACTGAAGCCACACACAGCTGAACAAGAGCAAGGGGTCCTGGTGCCTGATACAGTGAAAACACCATGCCACGTCTGGCTGCCTACACCCTCACTACTTTTACATAAAAGAGAGTTAGGTGATGGGGATTAAAGAGTACGCCTATCATGATGAACACTGAGTAATGTGGCGAATTGTTGAATCACTCTATTGTACACCCCAAACTAATATAACACAGTATGTTAACTATACTGGAATTAAACTAAAAAACTTAATCTAAAAAAAAGAGAACTAGGGGCACCTGGGTGGCTCAGTCGGTTAAGCATCGTACTCTTGATTTTGGCCTAGGTCGTGATCTCAGGGTTATGGGATCAAGCCTGGGGTCAGGCTCCATGCTCAGCAGGGAGCCAGCTTGGGACTCTCTCTTCCTCTCCCTCTGCCTCTCCCCTACCCACCCACCCCCCCCCACGCTCATGCTCCCACTCTCTCTCCCTCTCTCTAAAATAAATAAATAAAATAAATCTTTTTAAAAAAGAGAGCCAAAAGAGAACCAGATTTCTAGCTTAAGCCACTGTTAATTTTTTATTTTCTGCTATATGCAGCCAAACCAAGAACACACTAACAAGTGGCATATATACCACAACAACAATGTCTCTTTGATACCTATAACAAAAGGTTATGCTCATATTTGAAAAAGGTCAAATGTTCTTTTTAAAAGTTTATGTGCTTACTCAATACATTTTTTTTCTGATTATAAAAGTAATACCTCTCTATTTTGGAAAATTTTTAAAAAAACAGAAAAGCAGTAAAAAGAAAATTACACTGATCTCTAATTCTACCAATCAGAAAAAAATGTTATTCATACTTTGGATTTTACACAGACCTGTAAAATTAAACCCTTTCCACAGCATGTCACACTGATGCTTTACCCTCCTTCTCCCTGAAAAGTCCTCATAATGAAGAGCTCAAAGTGTTATGAAATAGTTTAGTCCATAGCTGGAGTCATTCTGTTTTAAATTCTATCTTGTATTAACAAAAATTTGCTTCCCTGACATCTGGAGCAACCCAGAATAAATGTATTATCTCTTAAATATCATGTTCCATTAAATGCTTGAAGATAAACACAAAAGCTTTCTTTTCCAAAGTCACAAACTATGTGCCAAGAATTGTGGCAGGAATGAAAACATAGGTCATGACTTAATCCAAGGGACAGATAGTGAAGGTAAAGTAGGTGAGGGACACATGCATGAGTACACATGTTCAAAAGACTTTTTGTTTTTAAATTTGGTGACCAACTAAAATATGGAGGGTCGAGGAGCCAGGCAACAAGGTAGGTGGTGATATCTTCAGTGAACCAGGAAATGCTCCAATAGCCACAGGAGTACATTTGCAAATCAGTGGTAGTGGCAGGGGATCAGGAGAAGAGTGTGCAAAAAGATAAGTCAAATTTCAAAAATCAATTTTTGAGAAGCCTATAGGACACTACAATAAGGATATTCAATAGAGAGTCAGAAACTTCTATCTGGAGTAGAGAGACATATTAACCCCTCCACTGTCCTCTTAATCCAGCTGTTAGAGACAGTGGAGGGATTAGGGTGTTGTGTTCTTGAATGGCATTATAATCAGAGAAGCAAAGAATATGTATAACACACTCTAGACACTGCCATCCTCCCTTGAGAGGTTCATGAAAGACACACACATGTACAGAGAGAGAGAGAGAAAATTAAATACATCCTTAGCATTTTCTGGGCTTAGACCCCAAGCCCCCCCAGAAGATACTCTGGGCCATGTTTAGGCTGGGCCATGCGGCCATGTGGCATGTAACCTTATCTTAGGTTACTAAGCCTAAACACCTTAAGCCTAAAGCAGGTTGTAAGTGAAGCCTGCTAATGTTTCACCTGCACCCAAGTTTGGGATCCTACCATGCCCCAGCCCTATGTAAAAAAAAAAAAAAAAAAGAAAGAAAAGAAAAGAAAAGCGAGTTAGTTGGTTGGCTATGCTCCAAGGCAGTAGGCCCTGTGTCAGCTTATCACTTCTGCCATATGGATGGCAGAGAACGAGGAGAGAGGAAGAGAGTCTCCCAGAGGGGGTAGCCCTGACCCTTCGACTCCAGCAGTGTTTCAGGGAGACCAGCAAGTAGGCCACACCCTAGCACTGACCTGTTAACACACAGTGACTGTGCCCACTGGAAATATGGCATAATCATGTCCCAGAATCTGATGAATCCAAACAATACTCCTCCCCAGATGTAGATTGAATGGAGGAGGAAAAACAAGATCTTGCTCCTTCATTAACTTACAGAGCCAAAGGTACCACAGCTTTTGAACAGGTTCCTAGAGCTACTGGCTTGTATTAAACTTGGGGCCAATTAAATCTCCTCGGTCATTTTCATAAGAACTTCTGAGACCTCCTCCAGCTTATACCCACCTAAGTAAAGTATGAACCCTTAATGAGAAATTTACATTCGTCTCTGTCAGTTTTAATCTTCTTGTTTTGTTTCTTAATTCATGTCACCATCTAACGTCTGATAAAAGTGAAAAACAGAAAAGGCCACGGTTAAGGGACTGGAACCCACAACTGAAAACCTCTTTCTAAGTTGATCTAATTTTTGTTCATATTCAAGTTACCTTGAAACACCCCAAACAAAGACTCATTTGGCCTTGCCTTTTCTACGTTGCCCAAGAAGACATCAGAGCCACCAACAGTGGTTTGAATCATGCTATTCTACTGGCCATTCCATTATTCTGTCAATCTTGGGACTCTGTTTTTACAAAGGAAATGACAAGAGTTTGCTTTTTAATTACATACAAATACGATACCAGAGGGAGAGGTTAAAAAAAATGCTCATCATGCCAAAATTCAACTTTTCCTGGGTATACGTGACAGATTATATCCTTAATTTGCTTGCATCAAGCCTGAAACAAAGAAATCGTAAAGCTAGGAGCAATCTTTTCTTCCATACCCTTGCCACACAGAAGCTTTTTTAAAAAGGCAGAGCAATTAGCAATTTTATCAGTTTGTTCATGTATTCGTATTTTGTGTATATTTGCATTTCATATTTAATTTGGTGCCCCATAACTATTCAAATTAACTAGACTCAACAGATACTTTCACTTACTAACACTCCGAGTGATGTGCCCTTAAATTAATAAATAATGAATTGAACAGATAAATAGAATTTACAATCAACCGGAAAATTGTTCTTCCGTGAAGTAGACATAAAGAGCAATGGTCTTTAGTACATGTATATACAGGTAAGGATATCAAAGCACATATATCAAAATAGAGAACATCCTATTTGTGACATTTTAAAATCTTTGTTAGATCACTTGAGGAGCTAATAACTTTTAAAGAAATCTACAATATTTCTACAAGTATCTTTAGATGAGTTTTTAAAACAAGAAGCTTTGGCTGTACTGTGCTTACAGCTGAGCTTCCTATGGCCTGAAGGGTTAGGATTTTTTTCCTCTAGTGAGAAATTTGTCTTCCAGCCACCCTGGTTTGAGTTGTCAAAATTACAGAAAATAGTGCAAAATGTTCTACCATAGTTAATAACACACTCCCCCAAGAGTCAAAGTCCCCAATCCAGATCTGATCCGCTGTTGAAAGGGCCCTGGTGCTTGAGTCTCCTCTGGGATTTCAGGGATTTATTCTAAGTTATTTCATGGAGAATCACATTAGAGCATGATTCACAGAAAACCTTAGAACCAACTAACATGTCAAAAATCCAGTTGGTTTCCAATCAAACTAGCTCTGCTTCCCCAGTGTCGTCCCACCTCTTTATGCGTGTCCCTCCAGCCTCGGCTGAAGTATTCCCTCTGGGGCTCACCCACCATGCCTCTCCTCTGAGCATCTGTTTTCCTCATCCCATCTCTACCCACACCTGGATAAGGACCTGGCAGCAGCAGCAGGGCAAAGATACAACCAAACCCTAGCCTTGTTTGCCTACCTGTGACCTGATTCACATACCACTGACATTAGGATAAATCCTCCCTCACGTCGCCAGGACCAGTGTTCAAAAAATAAAACGTCATCTTGAATTGCATCATGAATTTTGCTCAGAAGCAAAATGGTTGTAAGTAGCCCCTTGTTGGTACATTCGTTCCTTCAACAAATGTTTTTGAGTGCTCCATTGAATGTTTTTAGCCCTGGTGATCTAATCTGGAAGTGATTTTATTGCTGCACATCTGAAGCTTCCATTCTAGTGGATGTACAAAAAGATAATCTATCTCATTTATCCCACTAAGACTTGGATTCCCACTAGTAAGTTTTCCCTCAGCACTGTACTTCTCTCTCTAGCCATTTTGCTTTGGGGACATTTTACCTCCATGGGATATATGCACAGAAGCAGCCAAACCACATTGGAGGTGAGGGTGAGGTGGGGTGGGGGTTGGGAGGACAGAGGAGCCAGGGAGGTGAAATCAACTGAAGGGACTCACATGTACATACAGAAAGAGAGAGAGAGAGAGAGAGAGAGGGAGAGAATAAGACCCACTGTCAATGTTTCCCTCTTTCTGTCCTTCCTTCGCTCCCACTTGAAGACATCCCCACGAAAAAATAACACAAGATTTCTGCCTCCTGCATACGATTGCTTACAGCCGCCAGTGTTGTGTTAATGATTAATATGTCACATCAAACTTCTAGTAAGGACACAATTCCCTATTCTTTATCCATGAATTATCTTTGAAACATGGAGATTGGAGTGCATTTAGACTCATTGGATGCACCCATTCTCAGCAAAGCATTTTATCATTTGTTCAAGTAAGACTGCATGGCTTAAACCCTAAAATCAATTTGAAACTTTCTTTTGCTATAGCAACTGATCGATGCCCAGAGAGACTTGAGACAAAGGGCAGGATGAGCAGCTTGAGGGACAGTGCTTAATGGACAAAATGGGGAAAAAGCACAGGGCTAGTTCTCGCTCCAGAACTAATTAGATGTGTGACCCTGGAAAAGCCACTTGGTCTTCCTGAGCCTTACGTGTCCTCACCTATAAAATGGATATGTGAATATGTTTCCTCTGAGAACCAAAACAGTCTACCCCACATTCAGCCTGGACACTGAGAACCCAAACCACACCCTACTGGCTATGCTAACATGACTTTGCTATTCCACTGTCTTCATTAGTATTACTTTACTTTTCCAGGACTGCCCTGCCCAAGCAAATGGTTGGATTGTTTTTTTTTTTTTTTAAGATTTTATTTATTCATTTGAGACACAGAGATAGAGAGAGAGAGAGCATGAGCAGGGGGAGAGGCAGAGGGGGAAGGAGAAGCAGGCTCCCCGCTGAGCCAGGAGCCCGATATGGGACTCGATCCCAGGACCCTGGGATCATGACCTGAGCCAAAGGCAGATGCTTAACCATCTGAGCCACCCAGGTGCCCCTGGATTGTTTATTATAGGACCTTGCCAGCAGAACTATAGACTCCTCCATGGAAAGCATCAATAGACAATTTGCACCCTGATATTCTTTGAATCCCTCATCTCAAAATCCTCATCTTGCTGTTTTCACCAATCCTGGATGTATATGGTGATTCTCACTCAATCCTAACCAAGCCCCCTGCATTGAAAGACCTGCCTTAAACCAAACTTCCAATTCTCAGTGAACTCTGACCTTACCCTCACCCCTCTGAGACAGAGCCAAAGGAAGAAGTTCAGCTTTGTTTTATCATGTGCTGGTGATATTTGGGGAGCCAGCTTTCAACACCTGCCAGAATCATTGTGAGAATGTGATTTGAATGAGAGACTTCTTTGAATGCTGTCAGTTGCAATGAAAATACGAGTTGGCGGAATGACCATAAGCAGAGGGCAATAAATAATATCCAGCTAAACTGGAAGGTGACAGCACACCAGAAGGGTTGTAAACACCCCTGGGAATGACAACTCCCTGAAAGGGTTGTAAGATGCTGGGGACTCCTACTCTTACCATTGGAAGTAAGGGGAAAGTTTTTCACCTGTACCTACCATTGGACTGTTCTAGTTCACCTCCAAAGGCAAGAAAGTTGCCTTTGACGTTGTCAAACCAAAGTTGACCTTCTAATCTAGTATACAACCGGAAAATGGGTGTGCAGGTGGGTGGGTCCTATCACAAGCTGCCTCCACTTGAGTTGCCAAATGTAGGTCAGGCTCTTCAACCTGACGATTCAGAGAACACCACCTTAAATTGATCAAGTGTACCAGCTTTACACATTCTAACATTGTGTAGTTTGCTTTATGTGGTTCACAGATTCTTCAGCTTCCTCTGGCCAGCCAAACATTATTAACCCATCACCATACATCTCTTCTCTATGCCGTTTGTAGTGAGTACATCCCCCCCATGTCTGTTTCATGTATGTGCATGAACTTTACATTCATACCATAGCAATGTACATATCCAGAATATATAAACACAACATCCTCAATTCTGAAGAATGTGGCCTAAATAAGGAAGTGGCAAAACAGACTTTGGATTAGCCAAAGGAGGCTAATTATTAACCAGGAAACCCAGAGGGCTTCACATTATCATCAAGGTAAGCGTGTAGTCTGTCCAGCGCCCACCATGAGGAGCACCTTCAACAAACGCCTTGCTATCAGAGCTGGGATCATGTCTGTCTTGACACAAATGAGTTCCCATGATACATCTGGCAGTGTCTGGCACAAAAGTGGCACGTGATAATATGTATTGATTGATGGGCAGACAATTCACAAAAGAAGACAAATGTCTGAGAGACATTAAATGTCACTAGGCAACCAGCAAAATTCATATTTAAATGAGATATCATTATTTGCCTATTACATTAGCACAGTTACGAAAGATAGTATATCGTGCTCTCCAGGGTGGAGGCAACATCAGTGTGGGGTGCAAATAGATACAACTGGTCTAGAAAGGCATTCAAATCAAGCCTTTAAAATGTTTCTGCCCCTTATTCCACGGCTAGGAATTTACCCGAAGGAAATAATTTTGGACGGAGGCAAACACGGCAACATGATAAAGAACAAAAACATGGAGCGCAGACTCCATTTCCAACTGCGCAATGATTCAGGACTAGCTAACAGATATTTCACATTTAGTATCTACAGACTGTGTCAGGGCTTTGCGGATATTACCTTATTTAATCGTTTCAAAAACCACATGAAGTAGCTAATATTATCCCCATTTTACAAATGGTGAAACTGAGGTCATTTGCCCATAGACAGAGCTGGATACTGAAGGAATCAGGACCAGAATTAGGATCTGTTTGACTCCATAGCACTTACACAGCATCTCTGTACCAGAGAATCTTATGCATTCAAATTAAATTTTAACGAGAGGGTAAAAATTTAATGTTGAGTGAAGATGGGATAGAAAATTGTACATATTTAATCTTTTTTTTTTTTAAATAGGCTCCATGCCCAATGTGGGGCTTGAACTCACGACCCTGAGATTGAGAGTTGCGTGCTCTACCAACTGAACCAGCCAGGCACCCCTATACATATTTAATCTTAATTTTTCAATACACACATGCGCGTGCACGTGCACGCACACACACATTGGAAAAAAGTTTTCATGAGATGCAGCAAGTAGTAACAGAGGTTATTTCTGAGGGAATGTTCTCTGAGGAACTACTGTTTCCTATTTTGTAATTTAGATATATCTCTTACTTTCCTACTATGATTAATAAGTTATTTTTAAAAAGAGAAAAACAGAAATGTTGCTAAGAAAAAAACACAGTTGTGAGAGGCATCCATGTCCCACAGATAAACAGGTTTATACAACAGTAAAGACCTCTCGCTTGCTCTGGAGTCTGGTCATAGGAGCACCCCCATACTCGCTTTGCTGGGGTCCCAGAGTAATTCAGCTTTCTTTGTTTTCATTTCTCTACCTCTATGAGCTCAGCATCAGATGGATGGATCGAGGTGGATTTTCTATATAACCCTGCCTTGCTGCACAGATTACCAGAGGCGACCAGATCCCTTCTCTCCATTTCTTCAATCTAGCAAGTTTCACATACCTGCGGGTGCTTGTGAAGATGCTCAACCCTCTGCAATCATCACGTGTCAGAGATCCACACAGTGACCTGACCAATGGGGCCAAATAAAGCAGACCATGATCCTCAGTCTGAATCACTGCAGACACACCACATGGGAGCCTCCTGGAAACAGGGCCTTTGCATCTGCACCCTGAGTATGGCCCGAGCTAGAGAAATGTGGACCCAAGGCAGAAGTCAAGTTCACACAAATGCATACAGATCATTTTTATGGTGGTTGTTTCCTTGCTCGCTTGAGAGACCTGACCAGAACATGCCCGAAAAAGATAATTGTTAGGTTAAGGTTTGTGGTCCTGTTGTTATCATGTTGTTGTAGAAGCTTCTCCAGTGGAATCATAAAAATGAGGTGTTCATTAAGCCATGGCTGAGAAAACATTCTCAACTGGTAGACCGAGCAACATAAACTATGAGGATTAAATTGATCTTTTTCTGGTCATCGCTTTTTCTGTGACTCGATCACAGAGTCACATTGAGCTCCGTGCCCAAACTACGCGTTCTTTGTTACACACGGTTTCTATACAGATGGTAGAGCCATCAATTAAAGGTCTGTGACTGTGGCCTTATTAATTCACTACCCTTCCAGCTGCCGGTTGGCTATAAATTATCTCCCTTCTCATCCTGTTCCTAGTCCATGAATTGGAGTAACTTTTAACCTCTACTGCTGTTCCCGTTCAGCTTTATTGAACTTATTTTGATGCGAAGGTAATTAACTACTTTTCTCCCTATATATTCATGAGATATTCAAATTGGGGATAAACCTGCTTTATGAAATTGTACGAAGAGAAAGATGTGGAACAACAGAATCAACTTGTGCGACCATGACTACATTGGCTAAAGATGGCAGCTAGTAAGCCTCCCGGGTTCTCATCCAAATGAGAAAGCAATATGTTCTCTGGAGAGCAAACCACACCACGTAGACTCTTCATGGAGTCTTAGAGTTGGACCAAATGATTTTTGAGGTTATATGATCCAGTGTCCTACTTACAGGACAAGAAAATATAAAACATTCAGGTGAGCCCATGGCTGATTCTCCTCTTAAAATTCTCCTGCAGAGATAACAACACACTCCTAGCTCAGAATCCCATTCTTGGGTTCTCTGGCCCCAGTTGACAAAAGGTCTTGAGACTTGAAATTATTCTCAGCCTTATCAAAGTCTATTCTTTCTTTTTTTTTTTTAAAAGATTTTATTTATTTATTTGACAGAGAGAGACACAATGAGAGGAAACACAAGCAGGGGGAGTGGGAGAGGGAGAAGCAGGCTTCCCACGGAGCAGGGAGCCCGATGCGGGGCTTGATCCCAGGACTCTGGGATCATGACCTGAGCCGAAGGCAGACGCTTAACGACTGAGCCACCCAGGCGCCCCAAAGTCTATTCTTTCTTGTCTCCCCCTGCTAAAGCGGGGGTGGGGGGACAGACCTTTTCAGGGGTCCTCTTCACCATTCCCTAATCATTTCATACCGAGGCAGTCGTCAGCCTCTGAAAGCACAGCCAGACACACGGGCGGGGAGTGAGGAAGGCCACGTGAAAAACCTCCTCCCTACAGTGTAGACAACTACCCCCTGCTCTGATTAATTAATTCTGAACCCTTGGAGAAGCACTCATCTAAAAAAGTAACTTTGAAGAAAGCCCAGGTGAGAAGTTCCTGGTGTGACTGCCAACACACTGTTTGGGAAGAAGGCAGAAAAGCAGGGTCCAAGTCACAATATTGGGAGCTTCTTCTGCTAGTCACTAAAGATAAGAGCCTCTAATTTGCTCACGCCTCCATCATCCCTTTTCTTTGTAGGTCTGCGCATGCACATGCTTGGGAGATCCATGCCCTGATGATATGGCCTAGCTGGGTCTCAGCATGGATTTCCCCATACAAATAACATTTTGGTTTGTTTTCAAAATTAGAGTCGCATACGGCCGAGATAGGAATAGCAGTAATAATGGTTCCATTTAGACATGGGTCCATTTAGACAACTCTGGACTTTGGGCTGGTTTGTAAGTGTCACCACCTCAAAGAGCCTGGCTTTTGTAAGGCACATGACAAGGTGGGGTCTATTTACCATTAAAGGGAGTACAGATTATCAATAGAGCAGGATATAGTTTCCTGAGACACCACAGAACCAGAAAACAATGTCGTTAAAGCTTTGAGTTCCAAATACAAGCTACACCTGAGTGAACAGAGCAACCGACTAGCAAAGAAACAAAAATAAGTACAGTATGGATTGGGATAGTGGCTACCTTATTTATTGCTGTCTATCACATCACCCCCAAACTTTAAATTAACATTTATTATCTAACAGTTTCTGTGGGTTAAAAATCTGGAAGCAGCTTGGCTATAAATTCTCCTGCGTCATGGGTGGCCTCTTATGAAGTTGCACTCGAAGATGTCAGCAGCCAGGCTGCATTCCTCTGAAGGCTTGAATAAGGATGATCGATCTGCTACCAGATGGCTCACTTCCACCTAGCCTCAGAAACCATACTCCATGACTCCCATACTATCTTATTAGTTACTCGGGTTAGCCCTCCTCACCTGGGAAAAGACTGTACAAGGATGTGAATACCAGGAGATGAGAATCACTGGGGGAATCTTGGTGGCTGCCGACCACATTGGCCATTAAAGGTATTATGGGAAGCTTGTGGCCCACCTTTTTCATAACGTCACCCCAAAGAGGGATTGTTGGGTTCATTGACGTGGCAAATTACCTCTTTCTCTTCTCTGCTCAAAGTAGGTAGGTCATCAGTTTCATTTCTGGGCACAAAGGGGAGGGGAAGATGAAAACCGGTAAGTGGCTCCTCAGATTCCAAACTTCATGGTCCCTGTGCACTTTAGAGTTTCTTTCTCCACAACTGGAAACTTTCTCCATGGCTGATATTCCAGTTATCCGTTGTATCCACATGGTATATCATTTATATTGTTCTTCAAGGCCTTTCCATGTAGGTTTAGCCTCTCACAGCATGGTGGTCTCAGGGTCCTGCTTCTTACATGGTGGCTAGCTTCCAAGAGACACAAAATGGAGGCTACCTCTTCACGTAGGATAGGCCTGAAAACTGACACAACCTCATTTCTGTTATATTCTATTGGTCAAAGCAGTCACGGAGCCTGCCTAGATTCAAGGGGAGGGGACCCGGACCCCATCTCTCGATGGGAGGAGTATCAAAAACTTGTGGCCATCTTCAGCCCACCACAGCGGGGGAGCTTGAACGGATCACCTGCCCGCCTGAGGCAGTGGGACTATTGGGATATTAAAAAATTACACAGCTATTCCTTGGGCCCACAGTTTTCTGTCCCTACCAGAGTGTTTTCCATAGTGTGTGTGGCAGACAGGGCCTGAAGTAAAGCCCACAGTTTCTTTCATTCATTCATTCATTCATTCATTCATTCATCTAACAAGTATTTCATAAGCACCCCCTATATGCTAGCCTCCTGTTCCAGGTGCTTGGGACACATCTGCAAAGGAAATCAAAGTTCCTGCCTTCACGGAGCTTACATTCCAGTGGAACTTAGGTGAGGAAAAGGGATCGAATAACAACTTTCATCATCATGTGGGCTTGCTGCCGACCAGGCACTGTGCTTGGCGCTTAACTGTATTTCATTATTTCATTATTTCACCGAATCCTCACCGGAATCTGCGAAGGAAGAGCAGCTTCTCTCTGCGCAGGTGGCAAACAGCCAAGCTGAGATTTAAATCCACGGTCTCGTGGACTCCAAAGTCTCTTAATCACCATGCCATGCCATCTCCTTCATGCTAGGGAAGATTCTAAAACGGAAAGGAGCCCAGGATAAAAGTGTCCATGTTAGTCCCAGGTCGAGATAGAGATCTGGAGAGTAAAACCCACCAACATCTGTGAAGCACCTAACCACTTATTAAAAGAATTTTTTTGGGGGGCGCCTGGGTGGCTCAGTTGGTTAAGCGACTGCCTTCAGCTCAGGTCATGATCCTGGAGTCCCTGGATCAAGTCCTGCATCGGGCTCCCTGTTCAGCAGGGAGTCTGCTTCTCCCTCTGACCCTACCCCCTCTCATGTGCTCTCTCTCATTCTCTCTCTCTCAAATAAATAAATAAAATCTTTAAAAAAAAAAAAAGAATTTTTTTCTTTACCCTACCCCAACCACTCCAGGAAGCGTGAGGTTTTCTTTTCTTTGCAGATAAGGAAACAGAGATGCAGGAAGTTTCAGGGACTTATCCCACATCTGGCCCGAATCTTCCACACATCTGTCCAGCTGTGTATAAGCACAGCCATAGGAAGACTTGCAGGTCGGCCTACAATCAGGCAGCTAAAGCATGTGGCAGAATACAATTGTTCTTCTGCTATTAATACAGAAAGCGAATATCATGGCTCACAAAACTCTCCCAACTGGCCCCCCAGGCCAACACTGCAAGCGTCATGAGGATGATGGCAGCATGTCAAAGACATACTCCTACCTCCCATTGACCTGTATTGCTCTCTTCTTCAAAATAGCTCTTTACCACCTTAATCCAGGGTTGGGTCCTTCCTAGGCCAGAATCAGTACAATCTCTTTGGTGGGAGAGGAAAAGACTCTCACATAAAATAGTATTTTCCACCTTGATGCTCCTGTAATAAATAACTTCACCATTACACCAGATGGTGCCCTCCTTTGAGACATTGAGATCCTGGAGAACAGGGACCAGATCTCATCCATCTTCATGTCCCCAGTAACTAGTTCAATGTGTGGCATATAGTAAGTGCTCAAAAAATGTTCACCGAATTTAATTAAATCTTATTTAGTCCCAACATGTCCTGAGCATATTTGAAGGTCATTTAGGAGATCGGAGGTCTCCAGATAGTTGACAATGACAGTAAAATGTCTTTGGCAACAAACAAGAACAACGTAAATGAACAGTAAAAGACATAAGTCAGATTTCCGAATGCTCTATAAATTCAGCATCGATACGCTTATTTTAGAAAAGCGTTCGGTTTCTAGAAAAAAACTGCAGAGATGGTAGAGAGTTCCCATACACCTCACACAGAGATTCCCTGATTATTAGCATCCTACATTAGTGTGGTACACTTGTCACCATTAGTGAACCAAGATCAATACGTTATTCTTAGTAACTAAAGTTCCAACTTTGTTCAGATTTCCTTTTTCCCCACTGTCCTTTCTCCGTTGCACGTTCCCATCCAGTACCCCACACTACATTAGTTGTCCTGTCTTTCCTTAGGTTCCTTTGGGCTGTGATAGTTTCTCAGAGTTTTCTTGTTTTAGGAAGTGTTGAGGAAGTGCAATTCTCACCACATCCTATCCAGGGTACATACTGTCAGCAAGACTTATCACTGTTGATGTTGACCTTGATCACCTGGCTGAGGTAGTGTTTGTCAGGTTTCTCCGCTGTCAAGTTAATCTCCCCCCCACCCCCCGCCATGGGCTTATTTTTATTTACTTTATCGAGGTATAATTTACATACTATCAAATGAGTGTACCCATTTTGAGTGTGTAGCTTGATAAGGACTGATGAACCACACTAGTGGTTCTCAAACAGGAGTGACTTTGTCTGGAGACATTTTCAATTATCACTTCTGAACTAAGGGAAGGTGTTACTGGCACGTAGTGGATGAAGGCCAGGGACACTGCTAAATATTTTATAATGCAAAACACAGCCCTCCTCAAGAGAGAATTATCCAGCCCAAACTATCAGTAGCAACAAAGTTGAGAAACCCTGATATACACTCATATAACCACTGCTCCCGACGAAGACATGGCAGCACCCCGAAGTCTCTTGGGCTCCTTTGCAGTCAATATCTCACTACCTGTCCCTAGAAACAACTATTCTGATGTTTTTCTACATCAGTAGAGTAGTTTTGCTTCTTCTGGAACTTCATATAGATGGAATAAGACTTATTTCTCCTCTGTCTCTGGCTTCTTTCACGCAGCAGAATGTTGAGATTCATCCATGTGGTTTTGCGTATCAGAAGTTTGTTCCTTTTTATTGAATGGTATTCCATTGTATGGCTTTACTATACTTTATCCACGGGCGTTTGGGCTGATTCCAGTATGGGGGTTTCAGGAATAAAAAGAAAACTGGGTAGAAGTCTTTGTGTGAACATGTGTTTTTAGTTCTCTTGTATGAATGCGGAAGAATGGAATTGCTAGGTCATATGGTAAGTATACATTTAACTCAAAGGGCTTATATTGTTAAAAAAGAAAGACAAAATAAATGGCTCTTCATCTCATTTTGGACTATATGGATTCTCTCACTATTTCTGCCTTCTCATCTCCGCTCAGAAATAAGTTTTGAATTAAAATAAGTAAGTGATGTCAGAGACATCCTCTTCCATTTTTTTCCATCCCCAGGCAGAATTCCTTGGAATAGGTGATCAGACTTCATCAATCCCCTTCTCACTTGCGCTTGGCCAAGCAAAAGTTGTTGTCTCTTAAGATCAGAACCAGAAACAGCTGTGTCTCTGCTTCTTTGGGTAATGTGTGTTTGATTTTTTTTTTTTTTTTTTGAGAAGATGTTTATAGAAAATGGCCCGCGGTATTGGCAGTTGTGAGAACAGATCTAACTTCTGCTTGGAATTGCTATAAATTTTTAAAACAAACCAAACCCTAACATCACAATATGGCTATGTAAGGTACCTCCAAGCCAAATCCATTAGATTGGGAATGAAATATTTATTATGATCTGAATGAGACAACAACAAAAAAAGAACTTTAGATTTTTCTTAAAGTTGTACAACCAAAACTTGGAACATTTATTTTCCTACAGTGAGTTTGGGGATTTAATCTTTGATTTAAACAGGGACTCAACATGACCATCACAGAAGAAAAAGTTTACAGAATTCATAAATGAAAATGAAATCTCTTCAAGGTTCAAAGTAAAGACTTACTTTGCTAATAAGCACCCTGAATTTGAGGCACAGAGAGCTATTTCTTAGGCTTAAAAATGATTTATAATATGCATTATGAAATGATCCTTTCCCATACTCTCCCATCGGAGCTGGTAAGTGATATCTCCCAAATTTTAGACATTCATACCCAAAGATAAAATTTTAAAAGAGCATTGGTAAAATTATTAATTTTCTCAAAAATTAAATAATTTAAAGAGGGACAATAAGGAACTCTATAATGAACGAAATGACGATGGAGAAGTAGAGAGACCTAAATTTGAATCTTGCCTCTGTCACAGACTAATTAATGGGAAATATACTAGATAGATTTCAAAGGTTCATTTCAGCTCTAACCTTTCATGAATTCCATTGTCTGGTTTTCAATGCACACATAAATAACAGACCACAGATATTTGTATAAGCAACTGCTTCATCAGAGTGTTTTCACGCATTTCAAAGTAATCGAGGTGGGGGGAGCATTAGACTAGAAGCATTTGTTAAAATCTTATATGGAGTTACTACTCACCTTACAAGAATTATAATACTAAAATGTCTTCATTATTTTTTTTTTAGTTACAATCTGATGGAAATTTAGCATTGCCTTTTACATCTTTATTTTCAGGTAGATTTATGTCCCCCTGTTGTAAGATTAAGCATTCATACGACACTTTAATGTTTACTGAGTATTTAAGGATCATATGTAAGTTAATTCTCATGCAAGACTTTTTAAAGGCAGCTGGGGTTATTTAAATGGAAAGAGATTGCTTTGGGAGAAACAGTATATACAAATGGAGTTAACTTTGAAGAGAGTAGATGCCTCCTTAATCTGTAAGTATCAGGAGAAGCATGAGGTACACCTGTAGTCCGAACAGGCTCCTAGCAGGCCATTTCACTTCTGTTCCAAAGGGACAAATAAGGTCATCTCTTGGGTGCTTCCTGTTCATATACTCAGGATTACCATTTTGGCAACTTCTCCATACATCACATTACTCTTTTCACATCTGGATTTTCAGTATTTTGTATGTCTCTTCTCACTCTATCCCTCAGTAAGGTACAACCCTTATTCAGGTGAGCGTTTGAAGGTTATAAAATCATCTGCTTTTCAACAGGGAAAAACCCTCAGGAAAGGACATTTCTGATGTCAGCCTGATAGTATGAAATCCAGTAGCTCTCTTGGTGTGAAGATTTTGTAAGACCCCCTAACACACCCTAGGGACAAATACAAAGAAACAACAAGGTCTGCAAACTATGTTTGCCATGAAAATGGAACCTTGACTTCTTTGACGTAGGTGATTAAAACGTCAGATTTGAATATCATGGTGGCTATTTTTCTGCATTTAAATTTGCATGATTTAAAAACAAAAGACACTGTCCTTTCAACGTTGAATAGAATTCAAATACAATAGCTGCAAGCATTTGTGAATGAACCGTATTTTGAAAATCATAATGTTCAGACTGAGCACAGATAATTGTATTGCTAAAATGGCCAAAATTAATAAATTTGTCTGCCATTGATATAAAGGTACCATTTTCACCTGAGTCAAGAAGTAAAACTTACCCACAGGGCTTCTTTCTGATATAACAGTGATGTTCACATTGCTATGAACAGTCAAGACATGGCGTCCATGAATGCAGAGTCATGGGCTCACCTTGAAAAGGGAATTTCCAACATAAATAAGAACTTACTTTTTAAAATAGGATTATTCTCTGTACAGAAAGAAGAAATGGTTTCTTTTGGCAAAATGTTTAAATCAACACATGTAGACGATCAGTTTATCTTGGAATGATCATCAGCGCTCCGTAACCCACTTCAGACACTAGTGTGTTTCCATGAAAGAAGAGTCATTCGGACGGAATTGACCTTTCTAGAGAAAAGGCTAGAACTCCTAGCAGGCATTATGTTGGAGAATTAGGCTGTTCTACAGATTAACAAACACATCTTTGGAGGAGGAATTAGCTTGCTGAGGTGGGAATGCATTTGATCTTACAAAACACCGATACTGAGATGTTTATTTCTACCTTTCTGAAAGGTGGTTTCCCTCTGGGAGGAAAAATGTTGAGATTAACTCCTCCTGACCTCTCTTCTCACAGACCTTGGCTCTGACCTTGCACGTGGACTCCCACCCTCTCCCCAACAGCAGGCTTGTCCCCCCCCCGAGCTGTGCCCTGCTCCTCATGGCCTCCTTGCCATAATCAGGGGTACCTTCCACGCTGGTCAGGCTATCTCATCTTCCTTGGTTCCATTTCTCTACTGTGAAGTGTCCAAGCCCCCACCCTCTACCCTCCTCTTGCTATGTATGCAGCACGCCTTTAAGTGTTTTGCCAAATGTCCGTATCACTGCTGGCCGAAAAGTCTGGAACAATCCTTATTTCCCAGTGTTCTGCACCTAGAAGATCCCGATCCTTTCCCCAGTTGTCCCCCAAATAGGTATTAGCGTGGGAAATCTTGATGTGAGCTGGAAATGTTAGAACAAATCATTTGTGTTGGCTCTGGTTTGATTATTGTGCCCTGGGTTTCTAAGCAGAACAAACCTGGGGGGCCTCCTGCTTAGCCAAGACCCCTTCGAACAAATAGGAAGCTACTCACCTGCACCACACCTCCCCCAAAGGAACTTTTGTTTGTAGGAAGTTAGAACAGGATTTCTTGGTAACTCAGGAGTTGGCAGAAGCAGGGGCGCCCCCCCCACCCCTGCAATGTTGCAGGCCGTGTCACCCAGGGCACATGGGAGTCTTCCTGCCTTAACCACCACCTCACTGAGTGCTACGCATCACCCCCTTGGCTGTTTGTTCTGCCTTGGGTTTAAGGGTGGGGTTTTATGTACACTAAAAAAAAAAAAAAAAAATGAAACAAGCCAATCATTTTAAAGAGAGATCATAAAAAATCCATTTCCTCCTGTCACTCACGTAGGGACAAGCAGGAGTCAGAGAATATTGCATATCCCTAAAGGTCTTTTCTCTGAGAGATATTATAATATGTATATTTTGCTTACCTTGACTTTTAAAAGGTTTTTGTGAATATGTCAAATTCTGGGAAATGATCTCCTGGTGTTTAATTTTTTTTTTTTTTTAACTCTTGTAACCCCTTGATCCTGCTGGTTTGTTAAAACAGATGAATTTATATATGCATTCCTTTCACAAAGAAGTTTACATCTCAGAAAATATATTACTGTAATTTATTGTCATTTTGAGTCCTTTCTGTCTCTTTAGCAAAGCTTCACTCACACTTGGGGCTCTTTGTACAAGTCGCGCTAGATAATAGCATGTGGCTAAAAAGCATTACCAGTGCCCTATGCTGAAATAAAAACGAAAATGGGAAATATGAGAAACTCAAAACATACATTTCACACCCAGGCCCAGCAGAACACTTCCAATGGGGTCACAAGAGCATCCCTGAACACGTCACCTTCATATTTCCTTTATACAAGAGAGACAAATGACTCTCTTATTTAAGTCCTTGCCATTTCGGAAATTTCTCTTACATTGGTATCTGGGGAAAGAGCATTCCAAAAGAGAGGACAGCAAGAGGGAGGGGCCCACGGCCAGAGCATGTCTTGCAAGTTGAAGGAGAATCGAAGTGGCCGGCGTGTCTGGAACAGAGTGCACGAGGGGTAGAGGGTGAAATAAGGTCAGAGAGGCACTAGAGGCCATTCTGTGCAGAGTCATGAAGGCCTTTGGAAAGACGGTGGCTTTTACGCTGAGAGTTATTAGGAGTCCTTGCGATGTTTGGATCAGAAGAGTGACACGATAGGAGCTCTGTTTCAATCACATCCATCTGGCTACTGTAGAGAGAGATAGGGTAGATGCAGAGACACCTGGCAAGGAGCTACCTACTAATCCAGATGGGGTATCACAGTGGCTTGAACCAGCACAGCGTCAGTAAAGGTGGTGGGAAGGGGTCAGGTAGTTGGTATTTTACGAAGACAGAGGCCAACCAGACTTCCTGACACGCTGGATATGACACATGAGAGAAAGAGAAGAGTCAAGAGTACCTCCAACGTTTTGGGCCTGAGCAACTGGAGGGATGGAGCTCCCATCCGCTGAGCTGAGGAAGGCTGTATGTAGCTAGGGCTGGCTTAGTAGCTGAGGTCTAAAACTAAAACCCTTCCTCCTAAAATCTACTCCTTCGCCTCTCATGCTTATCTTACAAATTCAATGCGGAACCACTTCATCCCAAAGGTCATCCCTGACTCCTCCCTCTCCATAAGCTTCAAAACATGCAACCACACCCTCTGCTTTCCACTTCCTAGATAATCTCCTTTATCTGTCCGCTTCTGTCCTCCACTGCCATCGCTTTATTGGAGGCCACCATCATCGGTCATCTGAATTCTTTTTTTTTTTTAATTTGATTTATGTTTGAGAGAGAGCATCAGCAGGGGAGAGGGGCAGAGGGAGAAGCAGGCTCCCCGCTGAGCAGGGAGCCCGAAGCAGGACTTGATCTCAGGACCCGGGATCACAACCTGAGCCAAAGGCAGATGCTTAACCACTGAGCCACCCAGGTGCCCCGGTCATCTGAATTCTTGCAGGAGTCTCTGAAATGGCCATGAATCCACCCCAGATTGAACCATTCACTGGACTGCACCCTGAGGCTTCATCTGAAAGCACAAAACCCTCCCATGGCTCACCATTTCTTATTGTCCTCAGATAAAGTCCATATGCTAAAGTGTGGGGGTTCTTTTAACTCTTTGTTTTGAAATAATTTCAAACTTACAGAAAGGTTGCAAGAATAGTTCAAAAGCTTCCCATATACCCCTTACCCAGATACCCCATTTTACTTCTCTCTCTCTTTTCTGAATCATTTGAGAATAAATTGGAAACACAATGCCTCTCTCCCCCTAAATGCTTCAGGGTATATTTTCCTAGGAATGAGAATAACAACATATGACTGCAATACAATAATCAGAATCAGAAAATTAACATGACTCTAATACAATATATAGACTTCATTTACATTTTCTCAATTGAACAAATGATGTCCTTTATAGCAAAAGAGATATAGTTGTAGATACAAATGTTGTCGACATTACTGGGCCAGGAGCTAGCCCCGGATCGTATGTGGCATTCAGTCATCCTGTTCCTTCAATCTCTTTTATTGTGGAGCAGTTCCTGCATCTTTGCCTGTTATGACCTTGACACTTGTGAAGAGTATAGACCAGCTATTTTGTAGCATGCCCCTCAATTTGGATTTGTCTGGGGTTTCCTCACGGTTGGATGTGATTCGAGTATGTTGGACAAGATGATCACAGAAGCGATGTGTCCTCCGTGCATCGTATCAGGAGGCAGACCCTCAGCATGCTTTAAAAATCTTTTCATAATATGACCTCTGCTGAAGTATCACCCTCCATCCATCCCCACTGCCAGGCTCTCAGACGTAGCCCCAGAGAATCCATCCCAACCGCATTTCCCCTGGCAAATCCACACTGTTCCATCAGATCTCATTGTAGAGGCTGCTCTGTCCAAGGGACTGGTGCTCAGCCCCAGGCCTGGGTAAGAGCCTCTCTTCTGAGATCGCACAGTGCCGTGGACCCACCTATCATCACACTTATTAAGCTGTGTGGTAATTGCCTGTTTGTCTGTTTGTTGGATGGCAGGGACTGTGTAATGTTCACTAACATCACTTAGCACATAGCCCAACATCTGGCACATGGTAGGTGCCCAATATTTACCAAATGAAGCATCACTTCATGTAAACTTCCTCCTGCATGTTCCCAGGGCCCTGCTTGACTCCATTCTCTCTCTCGGTGTTGCTGGATTGTTTACTACATTTGGTCTTTCCTGTTAGACTGGAAATTCCTGGAGACGCATCTGAGCTCTTGCCCTTGATTCCAGTGCACCTTAACCCAGAAGGAAGGAAAGAGAGAAGGAAGGGAAGGAGAAAGGGAGAGATTGGGCCTTTTGTTTTAGAACTTTTTTCCTTCTGAGTTAGTGTGGAGCAGGTGCAGACTGTTTTGTTGGAGTCTCTCTCCCAGCTACTCCTCCCCCCACACCCCACTTCCTGTTTATTCTGCCTTCCAACACTGCACTGGGGAGGGGTGGGGGGTTGGGAAACATTCCAGTTCCTTTATCTGCCTTCTCACTCCCTGTGGGCCCCAATTCAGGAATGATTGCTTTGAGGTTGAGTTTATGCTCTTTCAAAGTCTTTATGAGAGTTATTAACAAGAATCTAAAGCTTCTAGTGTGAATTCTCATCAGTGCATATACTAATAAGCAATGAAGTCAATGAAAGAAGAAAAAAGGAAACAAAAGAAAAAGAGGCCTGGAAAATTCACAGATTAAATAGTCAGAATAGTCTAGAATGTGGTTGCATTGTTTTATAAAGGCTTAAAGAACAAATCAGTTAAAAGAAAAGAATCTCCTTCCTCAAGGGTTTCCTTTTTATCCTTTCCCTGGTCAACATATTTAATTAACAACTAGCAAACACTTACTTCAGGATCGTTACAAGTTATGGTTTAATTGTTGTCATATCTTGAAGACTTGGCTTCCCTTATAACAAATTGTTCAAACCCTGGTTTCAGTATTAGTTAGGATTAGATTTGGCCATGAGCAACAGAAATGGCAGTGACTTAACAAGACAGCGCTTTATTTCTGGCTTTTGAAATCAAAGTTCAGAGGTAGGCCATCCATGATGAGCAGAAACCCAGGTCCCTTCCCCCCTATCCTGCTGTTCTAAACACAGTGCTGCCACCTTATTATCCAACATGGCTGCTGGAGCTCCAGCCAGCCCGAGTTGCTCCATTTCACAACAAGAAGAAAGGAACAAATGTACTCTCCCATCCTTTAACAACACCTCCTGGAAGTCATATATGAAACTTAATGCTTTCAGCTCATTGGCTTGAACTCTTGTCACGTGGTCACCTCTAGCTGCAAGGGAAGCAAGAGAATTATAGCTCTATTTGGGGTGACCAAGTTCCCAGCTAAAATTGGGAAAACAAGGAGAGAACAGATACTGGGAGACTACAAGCAGTCTTTGAGACAAATCTACTCTTCTGTGAAATGAGAATAATATTATTACCTACTTCATAGGGTCTTTGTGAGGAAAAAAATAAGATTGTACATGAGGTTGGCACCAGTCATAGTAGTAACTGAGTGTGAGCCTAATGGTAGTTCATTGCTATTACTTTTAATCCAGTCAGGTAGTATCCCCATTTTGCAAAAGAGAAAAGACTCCAAGCCAGACCCCCAAAGAGCACCGATCAGATGATATTGCATGATTCCATTGATATGAAGCTCAAGAGCAGGCCAAATGGCAGATGAGGATAGAACTCAGGAGACTGGTTGCCTAGGTTGTGGGGGAGGGGAGGATCAGAAAGGAACATGAGGGAACTTCATAGGGTGATGGGAACTCTGTGTACATTTACTGAGGTATCAGTTACACGGGTGTGTGCATTTGTCAAAACTCAAACTAGGTACCGTACATTTTATTGCATGTAATTATATCTCAATTAAAAAAAACGGAACTAATGATGTGGTGTGGGGCTGCAGGAATGAATGCTACACCTGAATGTCACAAAATAGTTCTAGAAGGGAAAGAAGTGAGAATCGAACAAATAAAAATGAAGAGAGCGAGAGCGCAAGATCTTAGCCACAAAATACATAATAAAGAAGGCTGCTAGATTTAAAGTAAGCCCTTTAAGTTCCCAGTGGCAGCACCATGACTCGTGTCTGTTTATGCAGGGCTACTGTCACCAAGAGTAGAGCTGAAAAGAAAAATAAAGTCTCTTTCACAAAAGAAGGCGAAAAGAACTTTTCAGTACTGTTTTCAACAAGTTGTTGTGCTCGAAATTCTATATTCCAGCCAGCCCAAGGCAGTGAATGCATTAAGTGTCAGGAGTCTAACCTTTTTGTTTTCTGGCCACATGCTAGAGGCCTGGTGTTTCCGTTTCCTATTGCTTCTGGAACAAATTCCAACAAACTTGGTGACGTAAAAACAATGCAAAATTATTATCTTCCAGTTCTGGAAATCAGAAGTCTAAAACAGGTCCTGCTGGGCTAAAATCAAGGTGTTGGCAGGGCTGCATGCTTTCTGGAGGCTCTAGGGACAATCTGTTTCCCTGCCTTTTCCAGCTTCTAGAAGCTGCCTCCGATTTTTGGCTCATGACCCCTTTCTCCATCTTCAAAGCCAGCAGGGGCAAATCGCGACTTCTTCATGCTGCATCACTCTGACTCTGACTCTGACTCAGCCTCCTACTTCCATTTTTAAAGACCCTTGTGATTACATTGGGTGCATCTGGATACTCCAGGATAATTTCTCCATCTGAAGGTCAGGTGATTAGCAGCCTTCGTTCCTGTTGCAACCTTCATTCCCCCTTGCCGTGGAAGGAGATATATCCACAGGTTTGGATGATTAGGACACAACCATCTTTTGGGGGACCATGATTCTGCCTACCAAGCGGAGCTTTAACTATAAAATGTTACCTCGGATCCTTCTTTTCTCCACACCAGCTGTCAGAGGAATATTTCCAAAGGTTCTAGGTGTATTAGAAGCTGTTACTCAGGCAAATGTGATAAAACAGACCCTGTCCTATATAATTACATTCTACTTTTAAAAAAAGATTTTATTTACTTGAGAGAGAGAGAGAGAGAGAGAGAGAGAACGAGCGGGGGGGAGGGGTAGAGGGAGAGGGAGAAGCAGGCTCCCAGCCGAGCAGGGAGCCTGATGTGGGATTCGATCCCAGGACCCTGGGATCATGACCTGAGCCGAAGGCAGACGCCTAACCAGCCGAGCCACCCAGATACCCTACATTCTACTTTCAATTGCTTTCACTTAGTTCTACAATCTCCTGAAATTTGGATAAAGGTTTCTGCTCCGATTATCCATTATTGGGTAACACACCACATAGTGGCTTCAAAGAATGAAAATATTTTGTGTGCAAGTCTGAAATTTGGACGGGACTCAATGGAGACAGCTTGCCTCTGCTCCACTCGGCATCGGCCAGAGTGGCTCAAAGGCTGGGGGCTAGACTCAGTTGAAGGCCCGATCATAGGGTTGGCAGGGAGATGCTGGCTGTGGGCGGTGACCTCGCTGAGGCCATCAGCCGGGACACCTGCATGTGACCTCTTCGCATGGCCCGGGCTTCGTCGAAGCATTGCAACCAGGTTCCCAGGGCGAGCATCTCCAGAGACCCTGTATGTCACACAACAGGAGCATGTGCTGCCCTTTGTGGCCTGGCCTTGGAAGTGAAGGCCACGGATATTTTAACCAAGCAGCCACAAAGCCCCACCTAAATTCAGGGTGAGGAGAGAGAGAGTCTACCAATTGCTGGAAGGCGACAAGGCCGTGGAAGGGCATTTAGGGCCAGAAAGAACATGGCACCCTTTGTTAGAAAATGCAGTTTGCCACAGCTTCTCTGCCACGTTTCCATTTCTTCTCTTCATTTAAAGTCTCCTCTTCCTTTTATTCGATTTGTCCCCCTTACATAATGCCCCTTTGGGGGGGCGCCTGGGTGGCGCAGTCAGTTAAGCGTCTGCCTTTGGCTCAGGTCATGATCCCAGGGTCCTGGGATCGAGCCCCACATCGGGCTCCCTGCTCAGCAGGGAGTCTGCTTCTCCCTCTCCCTCTGCCCCTCCCCCTGCTCATATTCTCTCTCTCAAATAAATAAATAAAATCTTAAAAAACCCATAATGCCCCCCTTGGCCTCTTTTTTGGTCCCCCACTCCTTCTGGATTGAAATCAGGCCAACCCTGAGTTGGCAAACAACAGTTTCATAAGGTGATAGGGAGAGACTGTAGCCCATGCACGGAGGAGGGGCAGCTCATGGCTGGAATCGGGGCCCGTTCAACCATTTTGAACGGACAAAATGACAATTTCATACTCTTCAACCTAGCCTCTGCTGTCTCTCTAGTCAGAGAAAAAGGTATCAACCCACTATCAGAAGAGAAGGATTAGGGGCGCCTGGGTGGCTCAGTCGGTTAAACATCTGCCTTCGGCTCAGGTCATGATCCCAGGATCCTGGGATCGAGCCCCGCATCGGGCTGCTCCGCGGGAAGCCTGCTTCTCCCTCCCCCACTCCCCCTGCCTGTGTTCCGTCTCTCGCTGTGTCTCTCTCTGTCAAATAAATAAATAAAATCTTTAAAAAAAAAACAAAAGAAGAAGAGAAGGGTGACTTCCCTGCTCCTCAGGTCTCCAATGGGTGGGAGTGTCCCGAAACACACTTCGTCTTTCTCCATCACGGCCCTTATCACGCCGACCCAGGAGTGACATCTGGTAAATTCGGAAAGACGAAATTCGGCAGCTTGTCTTAGCACCTCCCTTTTTCTCCTTGAAGCTAAACTGGCTCCAGGGCGTAGGCCTTTTCCTCTGCTCCCAAACGCACTGGTTGGAAAGGGCTGCGGGTGTCGAGATTCCTCCCAGCCCCCAACACTTGGGTGAAACATCTAAATTTCTGGCACTTTCCCTCCAAACATTTAAGCTATGAAGGAAGTGTCAGCAAGTACTTCTCACAACAGAAGCTAAATTATACCCTCAAAGCACCGATGAGTTAACAAGGTGCAATGTCAATTAGATGTCACAAAATACTACACCTTGTTTTGAATGACCAAAACACGCTAGCTACGCTCCTCGCATTCTGCACATATTTTGGCTCCTATGGTACACATATGTGTTCTTTCACAACGCACACGTTTCATTAACAAAATAGCAGGGCTTAAAATTAACATCACATTGTGAAAAACTGGAAAATTTTAAATACCTTGGTCAGAACCAACAATGCGGTACTTTCGTTTTCATCTTTGCTTGACTACCAAACAGGAAATCTCCTCAATTAGATGTCTGCTCAGAATAAGAAGAAGAAGAAGAAGAAAAAAAAAGCCATTATCCAAGGACTCAGCAAGTTCTGTCAGGTATTTCAACATGGTGGAAGAGTAGTCAGGTTTTAATTGGCCCTATTGAGCTCACCCACAAGCTACAACATTCTTTACCTCAGCAGTGTGGTATTCAAAAGGAAAAAAAAAACTACAAAGTTAGTTCCTACCTTTGAAAACATCAAATGAATCATGTTCGGTTTCATCCTGTTAACTGAATGCTCGTTGATAAAAGTGCACATATCAACACTAGTAAGACTGGTATTCAAAAGTAAAAGAAGAGTCTCGAAAACGCCCCACCCCCAACATTGTTTATTTAGCTAAAATAAAGAACTGGGCTCTGTGTTTTGCTAGTATTTTCTCGGTCTTATCTACTGTGTCGCAAAGCGCTTTCTCTAGACAGCTCAAGGTCAGAAAGTTACCTTCAATAACCCGGTCTCAACTAAACGATAAAAACTTTCTCCAATCAAAATTCTTACCAGTTTGGGGTTATTGAAGGTAGGTAGATTTTAAAACTGCTAGGCAAAGCATTCTGAAACAATAGACAAAGAAGTAATAAAAATAGAAGAAAAATTATGGGAAGGTACAAAAAAAAAAGCAAAACAAAAACGTTCCTCTTAATATAGAGAATGCCAAAACAGGAAGGACTGATGAGACAGTTGTGGTTTTAGCGGGCCTTGTTTAGACAGATGCACACAGCTATTAGTTTTGTGCTTTAACTTGACCAAGACTTTTGACAGTAACAAGAAAACAGCCAACTCAGTAATTAAAACAACAACAACAACAACAAATAGATGAAAGAAAACTCGAGGAGGCGAAATCTGCATGGTTTTACGGAAGGCAGAAGGCCTATCAGTTTGGGTATTTGCTATAATCACCTCCATTCAAGCCCTGAATAGCAAGCAGCTGGAAAAGCTCTGTGTACAGATGTGGTTTTCCTTCTCCTTAACCAACATTTCATTAATTAAATAACATTCTTTCAGTGGAGCAGGGAGGCTCCTGAGGAATGTGGGAAACACAAAGGAAAATGCTAGAATCCTCATTTGCCAATGCTGGAAGAGATCCTAAGGCTTGAGCTGCTTTCACCTCTTAATTTCCTTTCTGCAGACTTTCAAACCCTTTGTCCCTCCTGAAACCCAGAGGGGACCTCCCATCTCCACTCCATCCCCTTATCTTCCTCCCCAAGCTCAATCTCTGGACAACCCAGTTTGCATCCAAGCTCTGTCCACCATCCAAGCATGTCCACCACCGGGAGAATAAACTCAGGGCCAATGTCTAGGAAGTCCCCCGAAGGAGGTGAGGGACATTTGGACAAGGAACTCTGGGGATCCAGGTACCCAAGTGTGGTCTCGAAGTAGGGGCACAGGCTCTGGGCATTCCCTTGGCTCTGAGGACTCCTTGCCCCAGGGGAGTCACAAGGCCTTACAGGAATCATGGGGGGCCCTCGAAAGTGGGGGACCCAGGAAAGGAGCCCTCGATGCATAAGGCAAAGGATGGCATTGGCTTCCAGATACAGAAATGGTTATTGGTAATAGACTATCATTATCTCCACCACTTACCAGAAAGTTCTACACAGTTCCAAATGAACTAACTGGAGATGTAATAAAGTGTTTAGAGGAACTCAAGAACACCCTTCAAATTTCCCTGAGTTACTAAAAAAAGAAAAAAAATCGGACCCGACCTTAAAAGAAAAAAATAAATAACTTTAAATTTAAATTATCTCGCTAATTAAAGCAATTTAGCCTCGATCAGAAACTACATAACGCTTGAAATTTTATTTTATTTTATTTTATTTTTAAGCTTGAAATTTAAAAAAGACTAATAATGAATTTTAAGAGACCAATCCAATAGTCTACATGCTTAAAGTTTTTATGAACTTCTGGTCCAGATTTTTTTATCTGTTGGGGGTAAAAATCGCCTCTAAAATTTTAGAGAAAACATCCCCTCTGTCATTATTTCATTCAAAACTCTTCCAAATAAATCAAACAAGGATGTAATGATTGGTATCAATGTACTAGGCGTCCCATAAAAAGGTAGTTTCCTTTAGAAAAAGGTAGACTCTAAGATTTGAAGCCTCAGTCCACCAGAACTGTGTCCAATTTGCAAGGAGAACCAGAGACTAAGGGGAGAAGGCGGGGGGGCGGGGAGGCACAATGCCCCAGTGAATTTTGTTCGGCAACTACAAATAAGGGGAATCTATGGGGCACATGCAAACGACAATAACTTTCATTTTTTAAAAAAATTGTTAACAGTGGGCTAGTTTTCAAGTCGGTCCAAACAATAATAGTCCCAGCTGCTTTCTAACAATTGAGTTCAGGTTCAGAGAAAGAGTAAATGAGGCCAGACCACTAAGGAACACTGTGTAAATGTACAACATGAAAAACCCCATGTGAGCAAAGCAGAAAGCTGTTTTTTAGAGGCAAAAGCAGGCCTTCTCAAAGGCTTCGGTGTGCAGTTTTGATGTAGAAAATCGCATCAAATGTAAATATCTGGAGGGTAATCAATTCCATTCTAAGCTGTTCCGTTTTGCCTGGTTCATCTAGCTATGCCTTCCCTTTGGTCACAAGCCTCCACGGAGATGGGCACCTTCAGGCACCCGTGAGCTCTTTGGCACAAGCTTAAGAGCTCTTGGAGGGAGGTGCCACCCAGTCTTTGCAACTTGTAAAATCTGTCGAGTACTTTGAGCTTCCTCAGGAAAGACCTTCTGAAAATAAAGTCACTCATCCCTTTACCTCTGATTTTAAGCCAAGTTTTAAATAACATGAGAAGTTTGACCAGGTCAGTCTGAAAGGTCTACACAGTTCCAAATGAACTAACTGGAGATGTAATAAAGTGTTTAGAGGAACTCAGGAACAGCCTTCTATAATTTCCCTGAGTTACTTAAAAAAAAAGAAAAAAAATCGGACCCGACCTTAAAAGAAAAAAATAAATAACTTTAAGTTTAAATTATCTCATTAATTAAAGCAATGTAGCCTCGATCAGAAATTACATAAAGCTTGAAATTTTATTTTATTTTTAAGCTTGAAATTTTGAAGACTAATAATTAATTTTAAGAGACCAATCCAAGAGTCCACATGTTTAAAGTTTTCATGATTTGCCCTTGTTCTGTCTCATAAACTGATCTTGAATAAAACAGTAGTTACTATCTGTGGGCTAGTACTTTTGGGGGCTGGGAAACCTCACTGGTTCATAAAAAAAAAAAAAAAACAATCCTCTTTAACAGTGCTTGTTATTACTCCTAGGTCAGAATCACTATTTAAGTGTAAAAATAACCTTACATGAAGGAATGTTTCCCAAAATGCAGTTAAAATTGGTAACCACGTACCGTTTCGATTTTGCTATCTGTATTCTGTATTCCACGAGAACACCCTGAAAACAACTTGCAGTCAGCATCTCCTAAAACTCCTGCAAATTATCTGCTCAAACTATGACTTTTGCTTTTGAGTTCAGGTTCTCCCTTAAGACTTTGAGGACGGAAATAGTTGAGCTGCTATTTCAAGGATGTAACTGAAATTATGCATTCCATGCTTCATATGTTCCTGGAGAGAGGCAAGGGGGTCAACGGAGACATGAACCAACATTTAGAGCAAGAGAGAAACCTGTAAGGCCCCTTTTCAGCAGCACCTGAAGAAACTTCCAAGCATCATTCTATGTATGTCAGCTCATGTAATCCTCACTGCAACTCCACGAAGAAAGCATTGTAGTTATTATGCCTAATTTCAAATGTGGCAACAAGCGTGGATGGTTGAATACTCCTAGTTAGTAAGTCGTAACAAGAGGATTTGAACACACCACTTTCTGGCTCCAAAGTCTTGGTGTTTCTTTCCACCGCGTGGCTTCTCCCGTTTCCCTTCTTTGTTGTTTGCACTTTATTTTAAAGGGAATACAAAGCAAGAGGCTGTATACTTTACTTTCGGTGTTGTTCCCCTTATCTTTATATATCAATGATTAACTTTCTATGGCAAAGGCAGACACCCCAGTCTTGACACTTCCCTATTTTTTCACTGCTGCTAAAAGCTGATAATAGACTTGAGCTGCTCACACCACCAAAAAAACGTTTTGCTATTTATTTATTTATTTATTTAGGGGACTGCAAAATTGTATGTATTTTAAATTCAAACCCTAGGAGCTGAGAGATGTGTCATGACTTCAAGATTAAAAACTGAAGTTGATCCAACACTACTTCCCCCTAAACAAATAATGAAAGAAAGAAAACGCAGAGCACCCTCCCAGGAAAGCTTCCTGATGGCATCTAAGGAGTGTTCCCAAGGGCCCTGCTACAGCTTGGCTTCGATCTGCCGTCCACAGCTGCACATCCGCAGGTGCACGCTGGCTCACCGAAAAACCGGAAGCATTGCTGGGCACTGCTTAACAAAACTTAGCACTTCCCTGGGAACTCGGGAGAGAGGCCCCGGCACACACGTTTCAGTATCTCCTAAGATCCACCTGAGAGTCTTGTAAGTAAAGACCTGCAAGGTGCATGCACTAGTATTAGCTGGCGTTTCTTTTCTGATTTTTCACTTCTTGGTAGTCAAGTGAAATTTCTGCCTCTACAATCAGTTTTTCTGCCTCAAAAAACACTTCAATGTGTGCTTGGGCTTCTTAAAAAGTTCAGAATGTTGATCAAGCACTGCGAAAAGCTGGCCAAGGGGGTTGAAAAATATATGTGTCTTCCCAGATAACTTTGGATATCTATGAATTTTTGTTCAGGTGTGTGGGCCTACCGGGTACTGACTTACTAATAAAAAGCTTGGTAGTGAATCTCGTTGGTAGCTACATCCCAAACAAACCCGGATCCTTACGGAGATGATTATCCACCACTTTGAAATACCAGAGAGGAAATAACATTTTCTTTTGCTAAAAAAAAAAAAAAAAAAAGAGCAATTGAATTTATTTTTATTTCACTTTGCTAGGCCATTCATGGACAGATTAAAAAGCAACAAACTTTTGCCGGGTCTCGTTAACACATTTGCCTTTTTTAATTTTAGAATATAGTCTACATCTGGATTAAAAAAAGTTTTAAATAAATTTAAGACATATGACACACAGTGGAACCCTTCATCATTCTATGTACACCACGGATAGAATGTCAGTTGGTTCCATTTCGGATAAGTCCACTTTCTCATAATAACATTATTATTTTCACTGGCTGAGTGGCAAGCTTCGTCCGAGCTGGCACGGCGCCAGCTTCCACACACTGGGGTGGGGGCGGGGAGGGCGTGAAAGAGCTGGGGTAGAGGTGCCACAGGACAGCTAGACAGTGTAACAGAAAATCATTAATCTCGTAGTACCGGTTACCGACAGACAGTGCTGTTTGTGCGCTTATCACAATGGAATCGACGAAGTTTCAGAGCAAGGAGGGGATTGGAAATACTTTAAGACAGGGCCACTGTTACAAAAAGAAATAGTGCCAACAGGAAAACTGATGCAATCCTAGCAACGCTGCGGCCTCCACCAGCCCAATGGCAGGGCTGTAGAAGGCTGCGCGCCCCGCCTTCCCCAGCGCCCAGCTCCGGGCGCCGCTCCCAAGTGTGGCAACCCAGCGCCGCGCCCCGGCATGGCCCCTTCTCGACTCATCTCCTCCAGAAAGAACAGAAAAGAAACTCCAAGAAAGGCACAGGCTGAATGCAGGGCGTCAGCCCAGTCCCATTCCCACCCTCGTAGAACACAGCCCCCACCCCCACTGCGGGAGAGGGGGAGGGGGCCCCAACCCTGACTCCCGCCACCACTTTCCTCTGCTCTTCGCAAAGAGGCCCCTTCCTCCAGGCAGCCCCGCCGCGCCCCCTGCACGTACGCAGGCCCCCCCCCCCCGCCCGCCAACTTTGCAGTCCGCCCATCGCCCATCGCGCCCTACAGCCAGAAAGAAAATAGCTTTGAGGGAAAGAGGGTGAGAGATGGGGCCAGGAAGGGTGCTGGGCAGCCGCGGGCGTCCCGCCTCAGTGGCCCCAATTGCTGAAGCCGATCTCCTGCTTGTATCTGTTGGTGAGGATGTTGGCTTTACGCGTGAGTTTGGAGAGCACAGTGTGCAGCCCGCGCAGGTGGTAGTGGAACTGCTGTTCCAGGTCCTCCTCGCCGGCTTCCGCGCCCTCTAGGTGGCTCAGGTCCACCAGGATGTCCTTGGACTTCCAGGCGTTGCCCTCCTCGCTCCCCGCCGGCGGCGGCGGCTGGTGCAGGACCCCCCACTCGATGTCGTTGCGGATGGACTTGAGCAGCACGTAGTGGCTGTACATGTCCCGGGAAGGCGCGAAAAAGCTGCCGTTGGCGCTGCCCGGGCCGGGGGCCGGGGCCGTGCGCTCCTCCAGGCAGCCGCCACTGCCGCCCACCTCCACGCCGACGTCGTTGTCCAGCCCGGGCTCGGCCAGGGGCACGTCGCGCAGCAGGCTGGGCACCATCACCGTCTGGTCCATGTTGTTCACCGCCCCGATGAAGCGGTTCATGGCATTAAAGAGCGAGTGCTTCTGGTTGTAGGTGTCGCAGATCTGCATCATGGTGGCCGCGCGGGCGCCGGGGCACCGGGACGCAGGGGCACGGGGTGGTCGGCTGGGGCGACGGGCTGCCCGCCCTCACGCGCTCTCCGAGGCCCGCGCCGGGGGCCTGGCTAGAGCCGGAGCGCCGGGATTCCCGGCTCCTGCTCCGCCCTCTCCAACTCTCGTCTCGCTCGCGGCGGGGCCCTGCGGGACGCGCGGCTGCTCGGAGCTTGGGCGCCCGGAAGCTCGCGATGGCGGCGCGTGGTCCGCGGGTCGAGCCCGGGCCTGGCTGGGGGGACGGGAATGAAAACGATTACTCACCCGGCGAGGGTGCCCGGCGGCCCCGCCCGCGCACAGCGCCCTCGCCGGTGCCGGCTCCCCCGGGACGGCGACCCGCGGGCTCCCGCAACCCGGCGCTCCCCCCCCCCCCACAGCCCCGCGGTCCCACCTCCTCGCCCGCCGAGGCCGCGGAGAGCAGGAAGGGGTGCTCCCCGCCCCCGTCTCCCTCGGAAAAGCCTGAGTCCCAGCACCCACGTTGACCGGGCAGAGATGGGGCGGGGGCACCCACCTCCTGCTGCGCCTCGAGATCCCCTGCTGCTGGGTAGCTCAGCGTTCCCGCTGCCGGCGGCTGCTGCCTGCGGGCGCTGCTGCGGTCAGTGGCCGGACTGTGACTGCGGGCTGCTGGGGTGGCGTCGGCCCCCTACCCATCCCAGGTGCTCAATTTATAGAGCCCCGGAAAGGTGTCGCCGGCGCTCAAGGGCCACCCCCGGTGTCTCCTCCTCCCGCCTCTCCGGCAGCGCCAAGATAAAAGGCCCAGGCCGGGATGACCGCGAGTAACACTCTCCTGGCCCCTTCTACAGCGAGGGCGGGGCGCGCCGGGCCAGCTCCGCCTCTCGCCTGATACCCGGGCGGAGGGAGGGCGCCGTGGCCGGGCCGGCCCGGGCCCGGCAGGGCAGGGCAGGGCAGAGGAGGGATGGAGCAGCCGCACCCCGCCAGCCCCGAGAGCAGAGCAGGCCAGTTGGGGGAGGGCCGGACACTGAGCGGGTAAAGATGCCGGCGTCCGGACCGGCCAGAGGGCGGGCTGGCCTGCTGGTTTGGGTGGGCCAGGCACACGCTCCCGGAGTGGGATGATCGAAATGCACCCTGGTTGCAAACGGAACCCCCAACCCTGAATCGATAGTGGCCGCGGCCCAGAAACTACGAACTCGTTTATTATTAGCCGTCGGGGAAAAGGGACCAGCAGCAGCCGCAACTCCATGTCGGGGCTCTTACGTAAGAAGGGTGGCTGGGCATGCCTGGTGCACGTGGACGCGTGGTGTTCCCGCCGTGGCCCTGAGCTTGGCCAGCTGCTGGGGGAGGGGAGCCTTGGAGCCTTTTGCCTCCCTCCAGGCCAGGTCTTTCTCAATCTTTTCTGTAACAGCTGCTGCCAGGGATGAAGAGCAACCCACCGTCTGATCTGCGCATTTTCCCAAGAGATCAGATGTGCCAATGGGGAGAAGTAGCCAAATTCCTGACTTTTGTCCAAGTCCCGCTACTCAGAGATGCTGGCGAACCCTGGCCATGTGGCCTTTCGGCTGCCAAAGGGCCAGGAGAGGGTGACTGTACTCAGGCCTGGTGTTGGGTGTCTTTCATCATTTAACAGAAAAGCTGGGAGGCATGCAGTAATTTTTTTTTTTTTTTTTTGGTGGTGGGGGGGTGGAGTTTGAAATGTTCCTTTCCAAAGATAGTTCTTAAAACACAGGTTCATTGAATAGGGCCAAAGCCATGTACTGAATCTTTGAATTTAATTTTTAAGAGCATGGCACCTTAAATTTCACTTTGGGACTGCAGACCACAGCCTGCTTTCGTTTATTTTTGTTTCACCATCTCACTTCCCTTGTCATGTCCCTTCACTGGCCCATCTTCTCCAACAGTCCTACAGATAACTCAACAAGACTCAAGTTTCTAATTTTAAATTGCTTTTCCCTAAAACCTTTCAGGGGTGCTTTTACTAAAGTGTCTTCTCATAGGATAAAAAAGTGCCAAAAGAAGAGAGAGGCACCTAATAAAGGAGTTTATTTCTTTCCCTCTTTCTTTCACTTCAACGGTGTATATTTAAATTTTTTCCACAGCAAACAATCAGACTTGGTGCAATGAAGACTGACCTGTGGACCTCTGGAGACAGAGCCTAGCCTGGGGACCTCCAGTTCCAGGCCTTATTAGCTCTGCAAGATCATAGCCCCTGTTTTCCTATTGATAAAACTGGGATAATGCTATCTGCTCACCTATCAGTCTTTGGGGGATCAATGGAAAGAAAAATGTTGGGCAAAAAAATCATTATATGAATTTGAAGCATGAAGATGATCTCATCCTCCCATTTGCACCCATGGAGACTTAGAAACTTTCCCACAGTTTCCTTATCAATAAAATGGAGCTTCTCCCAGGGGCTATACCCAATTTTGGTTAAGGTTAAATAAGATAGTGGATGTAAAAATTATGTAAATTAGAAGCTACTTTCCAAAGATTAATTGTACTTACTGAAGGACCTCATCATAGCCAAGAGGTGTTTATGTGAAGAGTCAGAAACTTTAAAAACGCGTAAATGGGCTATGATGAGCCACAGACCCTTTCCCCTAGTGCTTAGGCAGCAGGAGTACAAAAGCGGTCCAGATCGATTTTAAATCTTTACAACCAATGAGACACAAAGAGCATTGCAAGAGGACAACTCGAGAAAAACACACATCCAGTTTCCAGTAGGTGATCCTCTCGTTAATTAAAACGTATTTGTCCCCCATTACAGATCCTCTTGATATTTTAAGTACGTATGCCTCTGGATGAAAACTTGGTATTCAGATTGAGTTAATTAAAAGCTGGAATCCCGCCTCTTTTTGTCTTCGTCCCAGTTCCGACAAGGTGTGATAATAACTCGCAGAAAACGGAACCCCAAGTGATCTAGCAAAGGGATCCCGGCAAAAAGGCCCAGGTTGGAAGAAAGCTCCTAAAGCCTTCTTTTTGGCCTCCACCCATTCCCCCCCCCCCCCAATCCGATTCCTTCCTTCCTCTGGTCTCGAGGTCCCTCTCCATTCTCCAGTCCTTGATTCCGACCCCTGTTCTTTCACATTTCTTAAATACTATAAGAGAGAGATGGCTCGTGCACCTGCCTGCAAAACTTCCCAACCCGGGCCTCCTCAGCTCCCGGGTGCCAGCGCAACAACTCACGCCCACCGAGTAACTCCGGAACGAAAAAGTCCCCGGGGCCAGGGCTCCGGGCCCTTCGAATCACCCCACCACCGCCCCTCCAGTTTCAGCCAATCAGATGCCGTCTGAGAATGTTATGCAAATAAGCCTTCGCGCCCCAGCCAGTAAGAAGCCACAGCCCCCTCCCCCCAGAGTCCTCTTTCACCCCAGCCGCGCCGAACTGGCGGCAGCGTCCCTGGCAACTGGCGCGCAGTCAATTTTCCCTCACACGCGGCTGGGGAAAAAAAAAAAAAAAAAATGGTTCCCTGGGGTCACTTGGGAAGGGAGCGGGGCGGGCGCTGGCCTGGCCCGAGGCGGCCAGCCTCTCTGGTTGCCCCAGGCACTCTCCCAAGTCGAGATCTGGAACTGGCTGGAGATGCTGAGCCACCTGCCCAGGCTTCATTTTGCCTCCGGAAAACAAAGTAAGTCGTCCGGGAGCAAACAACTTTTGAGTACTTAGTGTAGGCCAACAAGCTCAAGGCTAGCGGCCCCTGGGCCTCTGCTTCCTCCCCAAGACGCTGAAGTCTCTGTAAAAGCCTTGTCTGGGGTCTGGCGCCCACCCTGGTCCTCAGCTCCGACTCTGGAGCTCTGAAGTTCCGGTTCTTAATTCGCACTTTACCTCCTAACCTCAGCAACCAGGAAATAATGCGTTGCTGGCCCGTTTCCCACAAAGTGTCCACAAATTACCCCTTCCACTGTGTCCTTTGAAGAGTTGGGAATGGTGGCATTTTAAATGGCCAGAAATTCGTAACCAAAAGAGAGAGCAAGAGTCAACTAGTCAAAAAGAAGGCAGATTGGAGAAATAAGAGGTTCAGCCTAGAGCCCGAGAGCAGGTGGTGTAATTGATTATAAGGCTAGAAACCAGCCCAAGCCAAGGTAGTGGAGATTCTGGATTACTCGGAGGCAGAACTTAGAAGGAACCACTTCATGCAAAGTGTCCAAGAAACAGGACAGTCATACTCTTGTTCAAGGGCATGTCCTCCCACCGTCCACTTACACTGAAATCACTCCCAACATCCCCACCAAGTGGTCACCCTGACCCACATGCTTGTCATTTCCATCCCCCCGTACTAGTTGTCCCTCGTTGGAGCCCTCCTGGAGGCCATGCAGCACACCATCCCATATCTGAAGGGAGACGCTGTCTCCCTTGAATCCTCTTCTTCCAGCCATCTACCCCCGCTGCTACCGTGGCTCTTCAGGTTCACTTCTGAGGTGCTCATCCATCCTGGTCAGTCTCTGCAAGTAGCTCTGGTGTGCTTGTAAGCGTGGCACCTGGAATTCATCCCAAGCACCATCTCTCCTAGGACTAAACAGAGTGGAGGGGCCACCTATTTTATTGTCAATGGTAACTTTCTAGGTCGTCTCTATTGCACACAAGTGCTTGGAACTTAGACATGCTAATGCATTTGAACTTTACAACAACCCCGAGAAGAAAGTAAGGATCAGAGAGTTTAAGTGACCAAAGTAACAGGACTGGGATTTGACCTAGTTCTCTGCTGCCAGAACTGATGTTCCTTCTACACTATCCAACAAATACCTATTTCCTTACAATGCCGCTTAATATTTAATGGACTTCTTTTTTTTTTTAAGGTTTTATTTATTTATTCATAAGAGACAGAGAGAGAGAGAGAGAGGCAGAGGGAGAAGCAGGCTTCCCGCGGAGCAGGGAGCCCGATGCGGGGCTCGATCCCAGGACCCTGGGATCATGACCTTAGCCGAAGGCAGACGCTTAACCATCTGAGCCACTCAGGCGCCCTAATGGACTTCTTTTAACAGCTACCTCCATATGTTGCTGGTTAACAAAATTTTGTGTATCCCATTCTTGAGCAGGGCAGATCTTTTTGGACCAAAGCACAGAATTTTATATGTATCTTACTTAAACTTTATCTCATTAGATTTGGCTCATTACTCCAACCGGTTTCAATATTTTAGGTCCTAATTTTTTGCTCTAATGTATTCAGATCTTACCCATACATTTGATAGCTATTCTATATATTCAACCACATTATTGATAATAGGCAAAAGGCAGCACTCGGTAAAGGGCAAAGTGCTGTGGAACATTTGGAAAGCTCCTTCAGCTTGATATCAGTCCATTAATTAGCACCTTTTGGCGTATGTTGTTTCAGCCAGCTATGAATCATGTTAATTGTACAATCATCTAGCCTACATAAAATTTTTTCTTGACTACAGAATATTATGAGTGACCTTGCTAAATGCCTTGCTCAAGTCCCAAGTTAATGGCTGGTTTTTTTTCTTATGGGGTAAAGAAGCAAGGTATTTTTTGTCATCTGCTACGAAGAAACCACTGTCACGTGGTACAAGTGTGGCAGAAATGGCATCATAGTATTCTGAGTTAAAATTGGGAGGGGGGTAATCTCATTGTCCTTGTCATTATAGGAAACACCTTCACGAAGATTTAGTTGGGAGAAGGCTGAAACCTAGATACGGGGCAGGAGTGAGTCTGTTGGCCTCAAACCGTAAGCTTCCAGGTTCTGGCATGTCTGAATATGTTGGAGTTAGCATTTTGTCAAATCCCATTTAAAAAAAGCCTCTTTAGCTTTGAATCCAGGAGGAGGAAAGCACAGGAAAATTTGAAAATACTAAAGACTACCTTTTGTTACGTTCTCAGCATTTCTCTATCTTTGGGAACTTTATATAGAAAATGAATCATTTAATTTGAGTATGGTAGATAAGAAAAGTACAAGACTCTTTATAGGTTTGCTTACCTACCATATAGGGGCATCTAATTTCATTATTCCTGGAGTTCTTACAATTCCAGGACGTTCTTACGCTGGTGACTTCTTTTCCTACTTGGATACTCAAAGACTTTTTTCTTCTTCCTTGAAGTTGAAACATATAACTAGCTTGTTTTTCAACGTCAGTTTTTCTGAATAATTTTACCTGGTGTACAGCGTGCCTATTAAATCTACAGAGGAACACATTTAATTAAGGACAATTTTCTATATCATGTCTGAATTGTTTTCTATTTCACGTATTGAGATCTCTACTTCAGTGACATCCATGTGTTGTCTTTGCTGTCTAGACCTAACACTTCCTTTAACTCTTTGTGGCTTTTCTCTGTGATGATCTGAAACCTTCACTCTCTGCACGTGGGTAGCTCAGTTGTTAAGCATCTGCCTTTGGCTTAGGTCATGATCCCGGGGTCCTGGGATCGAGCCCCCAACCGCTCCCTGCTCAGCAGGAAGCCTGCTTCTCCCTCTCCTGCTCCCCCTGTTTGTGTTCCCTCTCTCGCTGTGTCTCTCTCTGTCAAATAAATAAATAAAATATTTTAAAAAAATGAACCCTTCACTCTCTGGCAGTAATTTAACATTCTGTCATGCCTGTTTTGTTTCTAGTCCATTTATTAACTCTGTAGTTGTTTGGTTGGTTGGTTGGTATTTTGTTGCTGTTGTTCAAATTTTGTTTCCTTTGCTTGACAATTTCCTTTTTTAAATCTTCCCAATGGTTTATTATTTTTCCTATTCTTACTAAGGTCTTCCTTCTATAGCTGCAAGGAATTGTGGGTTATATTTGCTTCCAAACATATCTCTTGTGGACTTTTTTTTTTTTTTTGGTTGCAGGGGTGGGTAGAATCAGGCCAGCTTTACATAAACATTCAACAACAGGAGACAGTGGAACTATAAAAAAGGACATGTGAGTCAAGAATCTTATAGAACTCAAGTGAAAAAACAATAGTCAGAATTCTCAAACATGAACTCAGAGCTTTTCTTGAAAAAAAAAATTACTCAGTGATAAAATTCTGCCAACAACAACAAAAAAAATGATCAAAAGAAAGAATTCAGGAACAAAGAAACCCTGATGAAGAGATTCATGGTGAGCTTGAATCCATTGAAATACAGAAGGAAGATTAAACTTCCTTCTGGGAAGGATGGTTGCAGAACAGAATAAATATTTTAAACACCCACAATGTGAAAATAATGCAAGATCAAAATTAGAAGATGGGAGAATAGAGTAGCAGAGCCAATCAACTTTCATTGCAGTGGGTCAGTCAATGAAATCTGAAACCAAATTGCACCATTTACAAAATGAAGACACTAACATCTTAATAATTTTCGAACTATTTTTTCTCGACTTAGAGGAGATCTTTGAGGAACTAATATTTTCTATAGCAAAAAATCTCTTTCTAAAGTTCAGTATTTCTTTCCATGTCTCTTCAGTTACTATTCAAAATTCAAGTAAAATTAATTTTAACATTTCATTGAAAGTAGTATGGAAAATAATGTTCTATTTCTTCATCTGAGTACTAGATGCTACTTACATGGGTGTGTTCAATTTGTTAAACTGACACTTATATTTGAACACTTTTCTTCACACGTGTTATACTTGAATAATTGTTTGGAAATTCCATTTATATAAACTGTCCTGATACTTTGTCAACAGTCTGATCTGGTGAGCTGGTTTGGAATTAAATGCTCTCAGTACTGCTTTGGTAAAAACATTTGTGAACCCAAATATTACATGGAAGTAAGAAAGCAGTAAGCCATCTGCACTCTGGACGCTTAGGGCAGAAACTACTGTTCTCACCCTCTGTTCCTGTCAACTGCAGTTCAAGAAGTCCAGCGTTGGGAGTTTCTAAGCCTTGGTCTTGGAGAGATGATAATTCTCAGAGGTGATTCCATTAAAACAACATTTTTCTATAAACGTCCTAAATACTGTTTCTAAAAGTGCATTCACACAGCACATTTATGGATGGGTATCTGCTTCTGTTATGCTGTTCTTTGTTATGTATCTATTGCAGATGATTCATAAAACTGGAAACTTGGCATCTACCATTCTCTCTGTGAAGTCTGCATTTTTTTAACCCTAAAAGTAGGAAAGTTCATGCGAGTGGAGTTCGAAGAGTCTCCTATGCACTCATCTACACCCTGAACCTGGCCAAAGCAATATATTATTTATCTATAGCATGTATGTTGTTTATCACACCACCGTGCAAAGATTATCCTTGCCAGTTTGACCTGCAAAGATTGGACTTTAGGTCAGCACTGGTCCTGGGCAGTCTGAAATCCAACTGGGGTACATGGTCTGTTTCCTTTTTTCCTAAATGGCTTCATGATTAGTAGAAATTTGGAAATAAACTCATGTGTCCACCATTAATGAGCACCTTGAACTTTGTTATAATTATTGCTTTGTTCCTAGAAAAACATTAAACAAGGACACATATGTTTTCCAACTTTAAGGCACAGTGTTTTCATTTTGTACAAAGCAGGTGATTACCTTGTCTGGGATTATAAAGTGGGTGTTTGTGGCGTAGAGTTCATCTGGCAGTATTTGTCATAAATGTATATTTGGGGCTACACAGTGTCTCTAGAAATGACTTCCTTGGTTTCCGTTGGAGGGACTTAAATATCATTTCAATCCTGATTTAAAATATCAGCAAATGTTAAGTGAAAATGCTGAAGTGGTTCGCATAGTGATTAGATTTGGGGTTTTAGAAAAAAACAACCTTGATTTACATAACAAAACATCTGTAAGAGAAAACAACGTGGCTAGGTGTTAAAACATCTCTTTCCTGTTTAGTCTCCTTCACTAGAAGGAGATTCTCTAAATCATTGGGCTTTGGATTCAGAATCCAGAATATTCCAAATTGAAGATTCTTGGGAGTCTGTGAAATATTCAATTAAGAAATTCTAAGTGTGGGTTTAGTGTTTGTTCATTCCATCCTATTTTTCCCATTTAGTTTTAGACAGCACATTCACCTTTGTTAGATCCAGGCTGAAGCAAATTGGATGTCATTAAGAATGGCCAGTTCAGCTGTTTTTATAAATGTTGTTCTTGACCTACTGTAGGGACCATGCCTTTTGTACGTTCAACCAATTGGTTCAAATACTTCATATTTCTTTGTTCCGTTTGTGTTATTCCTCCATGACTGGTAAATAGAGTGCCTGGATTATTACCACCTAACATCATGTTTATTCAGATTTCTATTTTTTATTTATTCAAGCAAAGGCATAAATTTGCCTTCCTTCTGGAATACAATCCTTGACCTATGTTCCCAGACAGAAAACAGTCTCCTTCTCCTCTCCTCTCCTCTCCTCTCCTCTCCTCTCCTCTCCTCTCCTCTCCTCTCTCTCCCTAACAAAGGGCCAGAAACTGAAATGGGAGAAATGCTTAATGGGAAGATGATGTTCTCCCAAATCCCATTTTGGAATCCTTCTGTAATTCACTCAGAAAATGTAAGTTGTGCAGGGAGGTCAAGTTCACCCACAATATACTGTGTAAGGGCATATAATAAATTAACAAAACAGAAAAAATAAACCCACCGAACGTTGCAAAGTAAGTGATTAATTCTAAAGTTATGACTGCATTCTCATGAAGACCATAGAAACATCCGAGTAAATTTGTGTTAAAGTACAAAATTAGGTAGAAATAAGTTTTCTCTAACAAACATTCTATTTACTTGAGAGGGTGGCAGGCAACATCATTGTAGTGTAAAGAGCAAAGTATCTGGACTCAGACCTGTCCCCCATCCTCCCCCCTCCACACACACCCCAACCCCAGGGTGTGAATCACCTCTCTGCCATTTCCTACCTGGTGAGCTCAGAGAAGACACAAAGGCTCAGTTTCGTCACCTTGCAGAGTTAATGGAAAGATTAAAGATGAGGTATGCACGTTATAGAGTATCAGGCATCGGGCCAGCAGTAAGTGTGTCACCAGCTGGGATACATTTCCACTGTGTATTGCATGTCTGTTTCAGGGGGCCCTATATGAGAATTGTGAATGTATTTTCAATCCCCAGATTCATGTCTTCCTTCCTTTCAAGCAAGTTTCCTGTAATTTTATCATTGAATATTTTTTCTCCTCTGGGATTTCGAGCCTCTTCTTCTGGAGTTGATTGTATGCTTTTGTCTCTCTTTCAGAGCTGTCACTTTTTTAAAATTTAGTTTCATTTATTTGTCTTTTTTCAAGTCATCTTGAATAGTCTCTCCAAACCTAGCTCCCTGTTACTCACTCCTGATATCAGTAATATCTATTCTACTTTTTGTCTTTCATATGTGAGTTTTTTTTATCAACAATCTGAAATACTTCATTTAAAAAAAGATTTTTTAAAAATCATGGCAAATATGCCAGTATTTGATAAAATTGGATTGGGTGTACATGTTGTTTATTATTCTCTATAATTTTCTGTGAGCTTGGTTTTTTAAAAATAGACTTTTGTTTTTGGTGCTTTGTTGTTTTTTTTTTTTTTTTTTTTTGAGCAGTTTTAGGTTCACAGCAAAGTTGAGAGGAAAGTACAGAGCGTTCCCGCATACCTCCTGCCCCCACACGCCCAAAACCTCTTCCACGGTCAACATTTAGCACCAGAGCATTTGTTATAGTCAATGACCCCACACGGCACATCATCATCCCTCAAGGTCCATAGTTTACATTACAAATATGGTCTTTATATCTAATAATTATTTTGTTATTATGTCTATTTCCTGAGCCCTGCCAGGACCTTTTATATCTCTTTCTCAGCATCTTATCATCCCTTACTATCTCTTCCTTGAGCCCTTTTCCTTTTCCTTTTTCAAAACAATCTTTCTGGGTAACTTATTTATAATTTTTCATGTCTTCTGCATTGAGGGCAGCCGCATTTTTCCAGTTGCACATTTTGTCCTTCTTTACGTCCCTCCTACCTTCACATAGACCCCATCAATAAATCGCACTAGCTTGAACTTCAAAATATCTCCAGATATGATCTCATTTTCTGCCCCTTGGCAGTTAGAGAGGTCAGGTCTGGCCAATGACACGAAAGAGGAAAATTCTCTATGGCTTTCAGGAAAAACTTTTTTAAAGAGGACAGACAACATTGGCATGTGCCTTTTGCTTTTTTCTAGTTGCCTTTCTTCCCTTCTTACTGTTGGAAAAGCAGCTTGGTGCTTCAGATGCAGCACCCACTTTATCCGGCAACTTTATCACCATAAGGAAGATAGCCCCATATACTGATATTAAAGCATGAATCTGTAAGAAGCTGCGTGTAGATGACATCTATGAGCAGCTCTATCAGCCATAAACTGTCTAGCTCCCTATTTCCTTTTACATGAGAAAAATAAATTTCTATTTATTTAAGCTACCGTGGTCAGTTTTCTGGTACATGCAGGCGAGCACGGTCTTGACTGATGAACACCACGTATACAGTATTTATTAGTTTCCTGTGCCTGTCGTAACAAAGCACCACCAACCTGGTAGTTTAAAAACAACAGAAACTTATTTTTTTTCCCTATCCTGTCATCCAGAAGTCCAAAATCAAGGTGTCAGCAGGGCTGCTTTCTCCTAGAGGCTCTGAGGGACAACTGTTCCCTGCTTCTCTCCTGGTGTCTACCTGCTGCCAGCAACCCTTGACATTCCTTGGCTTGTATATGCGTTACTCTCATTTCTGCATTGGTCACCATATGACCCTCCCCTCAGTTTCTAAGTCTTGTCATTTTCTGTCTCCCACAAGGACACCAGTCATCGGATATAGGGCCCACCCTAATCCAGGGTGATCTCATCTAGAGATCCTTATTTTCATCTGCAAAGACCCTTATGCCAAACAAGGTCACATGCTGAGATTCAGAGTGGATGTATCTTTGGGGAGGGGCACCATCTAATCCACTATATGTGTGTGTACGCATAAATGGGATAGTAGGTATGTAGTTTTATTTTAGAGCAGTCCTTTTATTTATTTATATATTTATTTATATTGTACTTTTTACTTGATTCTTCTCTCTTTCCCCACATCAACCTACATTGTACTACTCCCGTAATTCATGTTAACATATTGTGTATCCTTCTATTTTTTACCCACAGACATCTAATCCTATCCAGACAGAACGTATACACACACACACACACACACACACACACACACGCACTGAGTATTGGTTAGCTATTCTGCATTATGAACTACCCCCAAACTCAGTGATTTAATATGGCCATTACTTATTATTATAGCTCATAGACCATGAGATTGGGATTTGGTGACTTTCGGCTGGGCTTGCTCATGTATCTCAGGATCAGCTAGGGTCTCTGTTCTAGATTGAGTTTGTGTGGAGTAACTTTAACTTTGCTAAAGTGGTTCGGCTTCACCATCTCTCAACCTCCTCCTGGGACCAGTGGGCTAGCCCAAGAATATCTTTCCCATGGAGACAGTGGAAGTATAAGCAGGCAAATCCAACCACACATGCACTTTTTCAAGTGTCTGCTAGTGTCACATCAGCTAACATCTCATTGATTAAAATCATGATCAATGGGCACAGAAATCTATTCCATCTCTTGATGGAAGACACTGAAGTTACATGGCAAGGGCCTGGATATAGGAAGGAGCACAAAATAGGGTCCATTAATGCAATCTATCTCATAGATGGATATGATAAACAAACATGTCTGCCTTCATTTGGTGAGTGTTTGCTTCACAGAAATAGGATTATATTTTGTAATTTGTTTACATCTTGCTTTTCTCAGTGGTACCGTGGAAATACCTCTAAGTCATCTTTTTACCTCTGATTCAATTTTTAATTGACTGTATGTTATTCCATCTTGTGTATCTATAATTATTTAACCTATATGTAATATATTTTTAAACCATATATATAAATATATGGCATATATATATATATGGTTATATATATAGATATGTAAAGCTTTCTTGATGGGTATTCAGTCTGTTTCCTTTTTTTAAATTGGTCATTCATTTTGAAGAGTACAGAAAAAAATCCCTTTGGGGTAGTTTCCAGGAATGAATGTCCTGGGTCAAAGATATGTTTATTGTCTACTCTTGAAACCAATATTACACTATATGTTAACTAACTAGAATTTAAATAAAAACTTAAAAAAAAAAGATATGTTTATTGTTAATTTTGATAGAAACTCCCAGGTTATTTTTCTTTCTTTCTTTTTTTTTTTTAAAGATTTTATCTATGTATTTTAGAGAGAGAGAGAGTGCGCGTGGAGGGGCAGAGGGGAAGGGAGAGGGCCAGGCTGACTCTGCACTGAGCTCAGAGCCCAATGCAGGGCCCAATCCCATGACCCTAAGATCATGACCTGAGCCCAAGTCAGGTTACTTTCCAAATGAGGCTGCGATACTTCAATTTTATCAGTGATTTATGACCCTCTTCCCTACATTACTGCCAAGAAGTGGTGGGGTTGTTCTTCATTAATCATTGCCACTTTGTTGCACATAAAGTGACCATTGCTTCTTCACCTTTCATTTCTCTGTTCGTGAATTTTAGCATCCTTTCAGACAATTTGTCATTTGAGTTTGCATTTCTTTTTTTTTAAAGATTTTATTTATTTATTTATTCATGAGAGATAGACAGAGAGAGAGAGAGGGAGAGGGAGAAGCAGGTTCCCCGTGGAGCAGGGATCCCAATGCGGGACTCAATCCCAGGACCCCGGGATCATGACCTGAATCCAAGGCAGACAGCTTAACCATCTGAGCCACCCAGGCGCCCTAAGTTTGCATTTCTGTTACTAGTTTCTTTATACCCTTTTCTCACTTTTCTATTGAGCTGTTTTTCATTTTTCTTGTCAATTTGTAAGAGCTCTTTGTATATTATAGAAAAGTATGTCTTTCATTGGCTTAGGGGTTACAATATCTCTCCAGGTCTTTGTTTGTTTATTGACCTTGTTTACAGTATCCTTTGTCATGCAAAAGTTTTGTTTGAGGCTGTTCTTGCTATTTAAATATTTATTAAATTAAATGCTTTTTGAAACACCACTATGCCAGCTAAGCCAGTGTAATAATCATCAGGAGGTTGAGTGGGGGACAGGGATCATCTCTTGACACTGCGTGGAGCTTCCTCCAAATCCTCAGTGCATGCAAAAGAGAAATGAAACAGGGCATTTCAATTATACCGCTACAAAATTGAAAAAGGAGAGAGATAAATGAGAAGTCACAGGTAGAGAACATGTGATTGAGGCCCCAACAACTGTTATTTAACAGAAAAAACCCCACTTGGGTTAGCTAGGACTGAAGGAGGAGCTCAGCTAGAGCACTGTACTCATTTCCAAGTACTGCTCTAACAAACTGCCACAAACCTTATGGTTCCAAGCAACAGAAATTTATTGTCTCACAGCTGTAGGCATGTGAAATCAAGGTGTTAGCAAGGCTGTTCTTTCCGGAAGGCTCCGAGGGAGAATCTGTCCTATGCCTCTTTCCTAGCTTCTGGTGGTTGCTGGCGATCCTTGGCATTCCTCAGCTCGTAGACGCTTGACTCCAATCTCTGCCTCCATCATTGTGTGGATTTCTTCCCCGCGTGTCTTCACATGGCCTTCTTTAAAGGACACCAGTCCCTGGATTTAGGGCCCCACTATAATCCATGAAGACTTCATATTACCTTAACTAATTACCTCTGCAAAGGCCATATTTCTAAATAAAGCCATATTCTGAGGTTCTGGGTGGATACAAATTTTTTAAGGACACTATTCAACTCAGTACAGTCTGCCCTCTGCCTGCTGCCCCCCCGCCAGTTCCATCCATTCCATGTGCAAAATACATTCCCTGATGTCTGAACCCATTCCAGCACTAACTTTAAATCTCATCTAAATATCATCAAGTTATGGAAAAGTTAACAATCTCAAAAAAGTTCCAAATCTCATGATGTAAATCATCTAAATCAGGGTATGGATGAGATTTGGGGGATGATCCATCCTGGGGCTAATTTCCTTTACATCTACAGACCTGTGAAACTAGAAAATAAGTTATCTGCTTCCCAAATACAATGATGTGATAATCATAGGATAGATATTCCCATTCCAAAAGGGAACAAGTAGTCACAGAATATCTAGTATCCCCTCAGTGGAGAGCCTGATTCTGTAGGCTCCGAACGACACTAAGGTTCCTGTCCTGGACAGAGTGGTGCAGTCAGCCCCGCCTTCAATGACTGTCCTTGCAAACTAGATACACTTTTGAAAATGTGTAGGCAAACCTATCTCTTCCTTTGTAGCTTCTGTATGTTTAATCTCAGTTAAAAATCTCAGTTAAAAAAACTTTTTAGTTGTTCAGTTTTGTGTTTACATCTTTAAATCTTCGGAAATTTATTTTTTATATCATGGGAGATGGAGGCTATTTGAATTTTTTCTCAGATGGGTGTTCAATTTTACCACTTATTTTTTTTTTTTTGCGTTTTATTTTTTTTTAATTTTTTATTGTTATGTTAATCCCCATACATTACATCATTAGTTTTAGATATAGTGTTCCATGATTCATTGTTTGTGCATAACACCCAGTGCTCCATGCAGAACGTGCCCTCCTCAATACCCATCACCAGGCTAACCCATCCTCCCAACCCCCTTCCCTCTAGAACCCTCAGTTTGTTTTTCAGAGTCCATTGTCTCTCATGGTTCTTCTCCCCTTCCGATTTCCCCCCCTTCATTCTTCCCCTCCTGCTACATTCTTCTTCTTCTTTTTTTCTTTCTTAACATATATTGCATTATTTGTTTCAGAGGTACAGATCTGAGATTCAACAGTCTTGCACAATTCACAGCGCTTACCAGAACAAATACCCTCCCCAGTGTCCATCACCCAGTCACCCCATCCCTCCCACCCCACCCCCCACTCCAGCAACCCTCAGTTTGTTTCCTGAGATTAAGAATTCCTCATATCAGTGAGGTCATATGATACATGTCTTTCTCTGTTTGACTTATTTCGCTCAGCATAATACCCTCCAGTTCCATCCACGTCGTTGCAAATGGCAAGATCTCATTCCTTTTGATGGCTGCATAATATTCCATTGTATATATATACCACATCTTCTTTATCCATTCATCTGTTGATGGACATCTTGGCTCTTTCCACAGTTTGGCTATTGTGGACATTGCTGCTATAAACATCGGGGTGCACGTAGCCTTTCGGGTCCCTACTTTTGTATCTTTGGGGTAAATACCCAGTAGTGTAATTGCTGGATCATATGGTAGCTCTATTTTCAACTTTTTGAGGAACCTCCATACTGTTTTCCAGAGTGGCTGCACCAGCTTGCATTCCCACCAACAGTGTAGGAGGGTTCCCCTTTCTCCGCATCCCCGCCAACATCTCAATTTTACCACTTATTTTAACAGATCCATACTTTTTCCAAAAAGTGGTTTGAACTATGACTTTTGTCATTTATTAATTTCTCAGATATATTGGGACACAATTCTTGACTCTCTCTTCCTTCACACTGATTACTCTGTCTCTTCCCATGTCAATATCATATTGATTTGCTAAAAGCGGCTTTTCAATATATGCTGGTAAAAGAAGACTTCCCTCACTGTCTTGATTTTCTGAATGTCTCTTTTTATCCTCCAAAAAGTCCGTATGAGAGGATATAATGAGAGTATACAGCTGCACTAAACATTTGGTAACCACTAGCCAAAATTAAATTACTTAAAGTTAAATTAATTAAAGTAAATTAAAATTAAAATTAACCAAAACTTGAATGACGTAAGTAAAATTAAAAATGCAGTTCCTCAGTTGTACTGGTCACATTTCGAGTGTTCCATGGCCACATGTGACTGGCGGCAACTGTATCGAACAGCTCAGAATTAGAACCTTCCCATTGTTGTAGAAAGTTCTATTGAATAGTGCTACTCTAGAGTATCTGACTTTCTTTGTTTCTGAGGATGACTCTTCTGATGTGAATTCTTCCTCTAATTTGTGTTACATGTTTATTTACTTCTCTTTTTCTATTTTTGCAGGTGAGGGAGTGGGGGTGGTACCAATATCTACGTATAGGCCATGTAGCATCATCCTTCCTTCATTTTGCTTATCTTTAGATGGTGGCACTTCTGAAAAAGGCCACTACTTGATAGTACCATGAGGAGTATTTCTGCTTCCATCCATGACAGAGCAATTGGAAATGGACTTACCCTCTCACCATAAAAAAAAAAAAAACAACTATAGAACTGGAAAAAATATATGAGACAACCGTTTTCAGGCTTTAGACAACAGACAGTACAAGAACATGACCCTTCAGAGGGTGGAAACACAGGAGATGAGCCTCAAACTCACATGGTTTTTCTGCCTTGGGGGTACTTTTTGGGACATGGTGCTGACCAAGCAGAATATGCCAGTCTCACTGAGCTGAGGATATCAGAGTTTGGGGCAGCTAGAGCACATGGGATTCTTTGAAAGTGTACCAGAGATGAGGGAGCTGAGCAGAACAGGACCTAGAATAGCCAATATAGTCTTGGGATTAAAAAAAAAAAAAAAGTTGGAGGACTCACACTATGCAATTTCGAAGATTACCATAAAGCTATCAAAATCAAGACATGGAGGACAAAGAGTTAAATGAAACCAAATATAATACATGAATAAGTAGATAAAGCTACACAATCAATTGATTTGTGAGGCCAAGACAATTCAATGAGAGAAAGGAAATTCTTCCAAAAAGTGTTGCTAGAACAAGCGGTTATCCTTATGTTAAAAACAAACAAACCTACCTTACCTCACACCATACACAAAAATTACTTCTAGATGAATCATAGACCTAAGTACACAAGCTAAAATTATAAACTTCTGGAATAAAATGCAGGAGACTCTCTTGATGACTTTAGGGAAGCAAAGATTTCCCAATCAGGTTGTAAAAGAAATTTATCATTACAAATTGTATATTGGGCTTCACCAAAAGTAAAAAAGTTCTGGTCATCCAAAGTCAGTTAAGAAAATGAAAAGATGGGCACCTGGGTGGCTCAGTCGGTTAAGCATCTGCCTTAGGCTTAGGTCATGATCCCAGAGTCCTGGGATCGAGTCCCACTTTGGGCTCCCTGCTCAGTGGGGAGTCTGCTTGTCTGCCCCTCCTCTGGCTCGTGCATGCTCTCTCTCTCTCTTTCACATAAATAAATAAAATCTTTAAAAAAAAAAGAAAATGAAAAGGCAAGCATGGTTTGGAAGGAAATATTCACAATACATATGTCTCATGAGGTGCTTTATCCAGAATTCATAAAAAATGCCTTCAATAAAAAAATAATAAGCAGCCCAATTTTAAAATGCATAAAATGCTTCAAAAGACACTTCACAAAAGAACACATACGAAGGCCAATAGCTGCATGAAAAGGTAGTCAACATCGTCAGTAATCAGAGAAATGCAAATTAAAACCACAGTGTGACACTACTTCACACCCACTAAAATGGCTCAAATTTAAAAGTCTGATAAAAGGAAACTTTGGTGAAGATGTGGAATAATTGAAACTCAGCCTTGCTGTGAGGAGTGTAAAATAGTTCATCCACTTTGGGAAACTCTCAGTTTTTTGTAATGAGAAACACACACCTGTGCTCTGACCATTAAATCTGCTCCAATTCATTCAAGAGAAATGAAAACTTATGTCTACAAAAAGACTTGTACGAGAATGTGTATAGCACCTCTATTCATAATAACCTCAAACTGGAAACCATCCAAACGTCTATTAACAGAAGACTGGATAAATGAACACACTATAGTCACACAATGGAATACTAGTCGGCAATGAAAATGAATGAATCGCTTATACACGGGACAACAAGGATGACTCTCAAGAACACGCTGAGCAAAAGAAGCCAAACACAAAGGAGTATACGCTCTATGATTACGTGGATAGGAAGTTTAAGAATGGGCAAAGCTAACCTATGGTGATAGAAATCAGAACAGTTATTGTTGATGATGGAGGGCGGGGAGGGCTTCAGTGATTGCACTGGGGGCACAAAAGAGCTTTCTTGAGTGATGGGCCTGTTCTCTTGTGTTCTTGATGGGGGGTGGTGATTACGGAGGTGTATACATTTACCAGGACTCCTTGAATTGTAAACTTAAGATTTGTGCCTCTTTTTGTAGGCAAATTTGACTTCAAACAAACAAACCAAAAGAACACTGTGAGGGGGATGAAAGGAAGTAAGCTGTGGTGGCCTGCGGCTTTCAATCAGGTATGGTGGCTTAGAAAATTGCGTGCCCAAATCTGTGTCTCTCCCCTGCGGGTGACCGGTCTTCATCAGCTCGTGGCAGAGCCCTTAAGGGGAAGGTCTCGTTCACAGGGACGGTTGTTTATTTAACTTTTCAGCTCCCTGGAACTTTTTCTTTCATGGACCTGTGTTTTTTATGTTTTTTTTTTCTTTTTGTTGTTGTTTTTTTGTCTTGTTTGGTTCAGTTTTTCTTTGCTCTCTGGCCCCCACCACCAGCAGCCTTGTGGTAAGCTGTTGTCACCTCTGCCTTATCTAGAAGAAGTTTATCTGGGCTGGAGAAAACCAAAAATGGTGTAGCCACAGTGTCTTTTCTTCACCTTGGCTTTCCCTGTAGTGTTTCAGGGTGGAAAGAAGTCTACACAGTGATGGGCCCTACTCCACCATAGCCGGCTCACTCCCCCAGCCCATCCTCAATAGGGCGAGGCTTGCCTCTAGATGCCTTCAGATCTGGAGAGTTATTTGTTTGTTACCAGCACAGGCCCACGACTTTACCAGAATTCCACTGTACTTGGCGGATATGCTCCACTGTGTGGGTCATAGTAGCCATTTCTTAGTTTCACTGTGGCTGGAATTTTCTTTTGTTCTCCTTCATTCAAATCTGTGGACTTGGAGCGGAAGAGTGTGACCAATATACCTTTACTTCACCATCTTTTGTTGGAAACCTCGAGTCTAGCGTGAGCTTTGAGAAATCCAGACGTGGTCCTGCCACTCCCACGTCTAACGCCTCTAACTGGCCTCCAGTGTCAGGGAAAGATAGAGCCCCAAAGCCCTGGGGTAGCTCTCTGGGCTCTGTGCAGCCTGCCTCCCATTTAGCTCCTCAGCCTCATTTTGCTTCTGGCTCCGCAAATCTAGGATGCCCCAGTCACTTTCACCTTCCCTTATCTTTTTAAGATAACATTTATTGTTCTTCTTCAAATTATGAAAGTGACTGTATTCAGTGGTAGAGAATTGGGAAAAAGAAGTATAAAAAAGGCATTGAAAATCACCTGTTGTCACGCTTCCTAAAAGATAACCACTGATACCCTTGTGTCTTATTTCATTCCAGTAGTATTTCTCTACATAACAGCCAGAGAGTATTTTTATATGTTACATATTTTATATATGTCATTTTAAGGCAATGGGTCTTTTAGACTCCTTCCCCTCCACATTTTATTCTGAGCATTTCCCCTCACCTCACCATCGTAATAGTTTAAGTGATAGTGAATATTAATAAGCACTTACTATGCCCCAGTACTACGTGGTTAAGCACTTGACATGCATTTTCGCCTTTAATCCTCACAACCATCTATGAGGTGGGTACTATGATCTTCCCATTTCACAGATGAGGAAATCAAGTAACTTGCTCAAAGTCACACCGCTACTAAGTGTTGGAGCTGGGACCTGAACACAGTGAAGCAGACCTCATAACTTCCCTGAGGGGTCGATGGAATTTAAAAAAAACATTAAATATTGAACAGATACTAAAGAATAATTATAACCTATATGTAAGGTATAAAGAATAACGATACAATGAACCAAAATATTACCCACCACCCAGTGTCAGGCAAATACACTTGCTTTTGATAGTTCTTCAAAGTGGCCTTCCTTGAAATGATCACGATTAGAATTAATAAACACGTGGGTCCTAGAATGAAAATTCCCCAGTGTAAAGGAGAGAATGGCTCCCCCAATCCCTCGGAGTACAGCAGGTCCTTTGCCTCTGTAGAGAGTCAAGATCTGTTGATTGCTGTGAGTCCAGTTCCGGTGGATGCTCCTTGGGTGTTCCCTTTCCCAGCTTTAGCAAACTTCCACACTGAGGGGGGCCGGAGCAGTCAGAACAAGGCCACCTCCAGTGAGGTTGATGGAGCAGCCTTGGGAGCAATGGCATCAAAGTGGGCAGTGATTAGGGGATGCGTGGGGTCTGGGCTGGTGGCAAGATCAACTTGCGACGAACACTCCAGGCAAACAAAGCAAGGACCCACATAACCAGCGACAGCACCTAACTAGGTAGTGGGTGACTCTGAGTCATTCTGGGAAAAGTCAAAGGACCTAGAGGCTTTAGGAACCCCACGAGGCTCAGGGGGCTCAGCACCAAGGTGTTTTTGTTACTACAGCCATTCCTACCCACACCCTCATCTGTCCACCCTCCTGGGCTAGTGTGGGCTGAGCTAGGAAGGATCAATCAATATTTAACAAAATGCAAGTTTCACTGCCCAGACCACTCACTTCATTCAGCTGTGGTGGCTCTCCCACCACTCTCTGTGGTCCCCAGGGGTAAACCAAAAGCTGTACAAGTTGTCTTCCATCAGACAGACACTTCCAAGAGACACGGGAAAGCAGCAGGCAGAGGGGGGCTTGGCCACACCAGTATCTGTGCCCCTTCTCCACCTCCCGCTGCCCCCCCCCCACGATGTAGTTCAGGACCCTTATCGTATCTAGACTGAATTCCTACAGGAACCTCCTAAAGAGCTTCCTTGCTCCCAGTCTGTCTGCTATATTTGCCACCAATTTGGCTCCTTTCACAATTGCTTTTAATTGCCTAAAATACATCGGGATTTCCAAAATCAAAAATAATATCACAAGTTATGTTCAGAAAAGTTCCACTCCAATCACTATTTCCTCCGCCCTGCCTCCTCCCTCTCCTCGATAGGTAAATATTTTTATTAGTTTTTCATTTGCCCTTCCAGTGACTTCTTTTTTTGGGCAAATACAGCAAAAATGTGTGTCTATATGTGTTTATTAATATTTCCTCCCTTTCTTAAATATAAGATAGGATGTTAAAGACACTGCTCTTTATCTTTTTTTCTGAATAACATATTCTGGAGATGTATTTATGTATAGAAATTGTCTTTTTTCCTTTTTACGGTGGCTTAATACTCCATCGTGGGGGTGTATTATTCTTTCTCCAACCAGTCTCTGTATTGAACACCTGGGTTATTTCAAGTTCTTTTATTGATGACAAATTTAATAAAAAATAAATTTAGTAGCAATGTCCCTCCCGTGCTTGAAAACCTCTATGGCTCTCCATGGCCTGCAAAATCCAGATGCCCTTGGAGGTCTTCTAAAGTCCAAAACAATCTACCTTCCCCAACTGGTTTTCCCCCTACCCACCCTGGACCCTGTGTAGCAGCCACAGGGAAACCTGTCCTCTCCATTCCCCAATTTTATTTCCCCAAGTTTACCCTGCACATTGCTCACGCAGTTCCCTCAACCAAAATTACTCCTTCTTCCTGTCCACCTCTTCTGTCCATGTTGGTTGAAACTACTCCTCAATCCCTAGAAGAAAAGTGATCCTTCCAGGACTCCTTCACTGAGTCCTGTCCTCATCCACACCTTCCCCCAAGTGAAATTAATCACTTCCCCATGGGATTCCCAAAGCATGTGCTTGTATTTTTATATTTCATTTTTGCAATTTACATCATGCAGTGTTTTCTGGTAATTTATGTACATTTCTCACCCCTCCCAAGTAGATTATGGAAAAACAATTCCTGCACAGAGCTTTTACATGGTTAAGTGCTCAATACATACTCGTTGAATTGTTTGTTTTTATTAAATGTCTGTAAAAATAAAGCACACATAATAACTAGGACCAACATTGCTCATGGCTTTCAAAACCAAATGAATGTCACTCATCCTTTTGCTTGCTTTGTTTTACTCTACTGGGTGGTGGGAGAGGGCCCAAAGCAATTCCTGAAGAAATAAGAATTCTCTGAACAACCAAAGGTTATTGTTGTGTTTGTACAGCATATTTATGTAGTTTTAAAATTACCATGCTTTGACACATCAACCTTCCTCTTAATAGCTTTTTGCCAACTACACTAAATTTCAAATTAAGTTAGTTAGGTCCAACTCAGAATGACTGCCAAGCATTTGCAGAGTTCAAAGGGTTTATTGATACCTTAAAATCAATGTTTAAATTTAAGGACATGACTTATCACTGCCTTATGACATTGATATGGCAAATTCGAACCATTCATGGGGCCTCTTTAATGGGTGTGCAGATCTGGCCTCCTGGAATCCACTAGAAGATCCTTTGAAATATTTGATTTGCTTCTTCCTGTTGTAAGGGAAACAACCCCCCCCCCCAATTTTATGAAGCATCATCAGAAAGAGTCTTAATGAGCTCTTTCAAGGGAATTTTATCAAAATTAAGACAATGTAGTATAAAATCTCTGATTGTAGAGATAAAAGTCTTTCCAGACTCTTGGGAAAACCCCAAAGGTCACATCAACACTGATGGGATGCTGTCAAGTTCTAATTGACATGAATATTTTTGGTGGGCTAACACATGTTCATTGTAGTGGGTCTCCTATTTAGTCCATGTATAGAGCCTAAAGTCTATACCTTAAAAGACTTAGAATCTCGTAAGAACAATAAAACCTGTCAATGGGAGAACACTCAAGGAGTTGGTGGCCATCTTTAATCCTCTACAGACTCGGTCCAGGATAATGACTATGCACATAAGCAGATCCCAGGACTAGCTCTTGCACACAACCCCCATTCATAGCATTGTTCCTGTCACTTAATACATTTAGTGAATTAACAAATAGATATCCGAGATACCGTGGTGGAAAAAATTAAAAGCTGGGCTTTGGGGTGAATTGTATGCAGGAGGCAAAGGAGAGGAGGGAATACAGTGATGATGTTATGAAGTTGAGAAGCGGATGGTTATACTGATAGTAGTTTCAAGAAGGGAATATTAGCTCATTTTCTGATGGATTAACTTTCAAAGAGACCATCCCTAGAAGTTGTCAATTTAAAATAATAAAAATAATAATGCTAGATCATGGCTTAAAGGTAAGGACTGTCGGTGAAGACTTGGGAATCAGAGAGTTCCAAGCAATGGTTAAAAAGGAAACAAATGGTTTCATCCATGGGAGAGACTGTAGCCGGAACAATTTTAGACAGTCACCGAGCAGCGCTGTTAATGAACACTATTACAAGAACATTTTTGTTGACCTCATTAGGGTTGTTCCCCCATTAGCGTTGGTAGGTGCTTCATGGAGATCGGTAGTAAAGATACCTCGACTCTGAGAAAAAGCCGTTTTCGAGCCAGAATTTCAGAGCCTTCTCAAGTTGTCTGTTAAATCTGTGATCTGATGAAATATGTTCGACTCACATTCTGTGCCATGT